>NW_024609835.1:246525914-247917441 GCF_016920785.2 Ixodes scapularis | reverse complement strand
ACGACAGCAAGGCACTCCTTTTCAGTTGTAGAGTACTTCCTCTCCGCCTTAGACAGCGTCCGACTCGCGTATGCGATGACTCGCTCTGCCCCGTCCTGCCTTTGAACTAGCACTGCGCCAAGTCCGGTGTTACTGGCGTCCGTGCGGATCTCTGTATCAGCGAACTGGTCGAAATGGCCAAGAATCGGGAGCGTCTGGAGTCTTCGTTTCAGCTCATCGAAAGACCGCTGGTGTTCGTCTGTCCATTCGAACTTTACGGCGTCCTTCGTGAGGTGCGTCAGCGGTGCGGACAGCTTGGCGAAGTCCCGAACAAATCGTCTGTAGTAGGCACAAAGTCCGAGGAATCTTCTCACGGCCTTCTTGTCAGACGGCGGCGTAATTGCAGCCACGGCGCGGGTCTTCTCAGGGTCAGGGAGAACACCTTTGTTGCTCACGACGTGGCCAAGGAACTTAAGTTACCATAGGCGAATCGACACTTTGTTGGCTTGAGTGACAGGCCGGCGGTCTTGATGCCTTGAAGCACGGCTCGAAGTCGTTTCAGGTGCTCGTCGAAACCTCGTGAAAATACCACGACGTCGTCGAGGTAGACGAGGCAGCTCTGCCATTTCAGACCTGCCAGCACGGTGTCCATGACACGCTGGAAGGTGGCTGGCGCAGTACAAAGCCCGAACGGCATCACTTTGAATTCGTACAGTCCGTCGGGAGTGACGAAGGCAGTTTTCTCCCGGTCGCGTTCGTCGACTTCAATCTGCCAGTAGCCACTCTTCAGATCCATCGACGAAAAATATCGGGAGTGGCGCAGTCGGTCTAACGTATCGTCGATGCGGGGGAGCGGATAGACGTCCTTCTTCGTCACAGCGTTCAGTCGACGATAGTCCACGCAGAACCGCAGGGTTCCGTCCTTCTTCTTTACAAGGACGACTGGGGACGCCCATGGGCTTCTTGAGGGTTGAATGATGTCGTCGAGCATCTCCTGGACTTCATCTTGAATCACTTTCCTTTCCTTTAAGGAGACTCGATACGGCGACTGGTGGACAGGAAGTGCGTCGTCGTCGGTAACAATGCGATGTTTCGCCATTGGTGTTTGGCGAATCTTCGATGTCGTGGCAAAACAGTCGCTGTATTCGGCAAGGAGATCAACCAGTTGCCGGCGCTTCGTAGATGGGAGCTCGGGGTCGATGTCGAGCGGCGGCGGCGTGCTGTTCTGCTGTGACGACGAGGTTTCTACGGAGATTGCGGTGACCACGACTGGCGCCTGAAGCTCCTTAATGTGGCCCACAGTGGTACCCTTCGTTAGGTGCTGCGGCTCCTCTCGGAAGTTCGTTACATGAACAGTTGTACGTCCTTCTTGGAGATCCGTTACGCCTCGTGCGACGCCGATTCCTTTCTCAAGGAGCAGTTGGACGTTGCCTTCCAGAAGAGCTTCACCGTGCATGGCTGCGTCGGTTATGACGGGGACGAAAACACTCGACCGCGGCGGTAAGTTCATATGGTCGGCGATAACTCGGATCGCGGTTGACGTCGTGTTGGTCTCCACCGACGGTAAAACAGGCTTTCGCAGCGTCAGCTGGTTTGCCCCGAGATCGATGACGGCGCCATACTCGCAGAGAAAGTCCATTCCGAGGATAACGTCTCTTGAACACTCTTGCAGAACGACGAACTTAACAGGGCACGTCTCACCGTGGATCTCGACGCGAGCAGTGCATCTCCCGACTGGTGTGATGAGGTGCCCTCCGGCGGTTCGTATTTGTGGTCCATCCCACGGCGTGGTGACTTTTCGAAGGCGGCGGGAGAGCCTCCCACTCAAGACTGAGTAGTCTGCTCCGGTGTCCACGAGCGCTGACTTGTCGTGGCCGTCGATGACGACGTTTAGGTTATTGGACACCGTTGCAGGGGCGTCGTTTCGATTTCTGGTAGCGTTTGAGTGGGGGCCCTCTGACGTTCGTGGAGGATCTTGGCGTCGGTCGTCTTCGGCAACTCCACCTCCAGGGGTTGCCGCGCCTAGTTTCCCCGGCGAGGAGCGAGGGGTGACAGGCTTTCACGTCGGGGTCGGTGCATCGGCGAAGCTGGACGTCGCGGTGACGGCGACCGGAACTCTCGGCGTGACGCAGGCTCGGGGGACTGGGGTCGTCGCAGGTACTCGTCGATCTCCCGAGGGCGTTCACCATACCGGGGGCGCGGGTCGCTTGGGTGGAATCCGCGCAGCCCGAGTCGTCGGTATGGGCATCGGCGGTACACACGGTCAGCTTCCCCGCAGTGGTAACACAGCGGGCGTCGGTCGGCCGTCCTCCAGACGTCTGTCTTCCTCGGCGCAGGTCGCTCTGGGTGAACGTGCGCCTGATCTTCCTGCCGTCGGGGGTACTGCGGCGTTGGGGCGTCTCTTCGGGGTGGCGCCGTGGCTTGGCGGGAAGCTTGCGGCGGTCGTCGGGCCATGGCGGCGTAGCTCAACGTCGGTTCCTCCGGTGCCACCCTGGTGACGGGAACCTCTGGTTGGAGCGCGCGATGCACTTCTTCTCGGACAACCTCGGCGATGGAAATGGTTGGCGGACGG
Organism: Ixodes scapularis; assembly: GCF_016920785.2. Lineage (NCBI taxonomy): Eukaryota > Metazoa > Arthropoda > Arachnida > Ixodida > Ixodidae > Ixodes > Ixodes scapularis. Next base: position 247,914,890 of record NW_024609835.1, on the reverse strand, counting down.
CTGGTGGTTGGCAGCAACCTTCGCAGTTCCTCCCGGACAACCTCCCGGATAATTTCGCGGATGTCCGTACCAGGCACATTTTCACCGCTAAGGAGCGCGGTTGCAGTGACGCTTGGCTGCCGCTGGTAGTGGGAAGCGCGCGCTTGGAGGGCGCGCTCGATGTTTGTCGCCTCGCTGACGAAGGCGTCGACGTTTGCCGGCGGGTTGCGGACGAGGCCTCCGAAGATGTCGTCCTTCACGCCCCGCATCAAAATGCGCAGCTTCTTTCCCTCGGTGGCCTGAGGATCGGCGCGGGAGGTCAGGCGGAGCACGTCTTCCACAAAGCTCGTGACGCTTTCATTGGGGCCCTGGGTCTTGGTTCGCAGTAGGTCCTCGGCTCTCTCTCGGCGGTGGTGGTTGACGAACGTAGCCTTCAGGTCGGTCTTGAAGATGTCCCACGACGTCAAAGAGGACTCATGGTTCTCGTACCAGTGCTTGGCGGTTCCCTCAAGCGAGAAGGAGACGTTGTGCAGGCGTTGCTCGTCGGTCCAGCCATTGTGGCGGGCAACGCGTTCATACTGGTCAATCCAGTCTTCGACGTCTTCGTAGAGTTCACCGTGGAAGGGGGCAGCCGTCCGCGGTGCGACGGGCATGTAGACGACGGGAGAAGCGGCGGGGGCTAGCGACTGGTTGGCCATCGTCGTCTTCTGCGGCTTGGGCTTGTCCAGGAGCAAACCGTACTCAGGATCCTCTCCCTTGGTGCGGCGGCTGGTCCGAATTTCAGGTTCTGCGGTGAGTGGTCTTCTCACCGAGCCGGGAATCGGACTTGCACTGCGGTCCCTTGGAGGGGAACGCTGCACGGGCATGCGGTACCCAGCACCTCCACCAAAATGTCACGGGTAGTAACCAAAAATAACAAATAAACAGGAAGAAATAAACGTTTAATGTGGCGAACTTGTGCCAAAAATAAAAGAGTACAAAAGATAATAATAGCGCGTCGCGGGCGTTGAAGTCGGCGTGGCAGCAGAGTCGAACGCTGGGGCGAGACTGAATCCTGCTTGCGAGGCGGAGCCGCTTTTGTACACGCGTTGGCTTCTGGAGCGTTCGATGTTGAAGGTTCGACGCGGAGAACATTCTAACCTCGAATCAGCTAGACGGTTCTCGAATTCACTAGAACATCACATTACATGTAAACAAAATTGCGTAGCCGCGGCCAGGAATCGAACCCTGGCCGTTCGCGTGGGAGGTAAGCGCGATAACCGTTGTGCTGCGGCCGCGGTGCCTACTTGGCGCGCGCCTGGCCACAGGATTCTGAAAGAGATAGAAGCGGGGGTTTGGATTCAGGTGAAGGGTTTCAGAGGCTTTCGGTTCTCTCTTACGCTTGCCAATAATGAATATCAAAATAAAACGTAGCTTCATTATAATCGCCGCCCTTTAATTAACTATTCGATTAATCGGCTTAGTTGCTCTTCAAGTATAAAATATCGGAAAGCCTACCGACTTCTTATGTTTACTTTTCCATATCATATACTTTCTTTTCCAGTGAATTATTTTTCATTTTTTGCATGTAAAAAAACTTAGTACTGCCTTCTACAATAAATAAATGCGCAGGTAAGACACCGGGGCCGGCTTGCTGGAATCAGTGTCTCAGCTGAGACTGGGTGAAAGAAAGCACTGTAAAGGCTGGGACGCGCCAGCGTCTTGAGTCGAGGTTTGAGTCTCGTTCAGCTCGTACGCTGGCTTTGACAGTGTTTTCTTTCCCCCCGTCTCAGCTGAGACGCTGTTTCTAGCAAGACGGCCCAGGCGTTTAGTACTGTTTTGTTCGTCCGACTTGTCCTTACTTAGAGCCCGATCGATCTAGATTAAAAAAAATTATAGTGATTTAAAAATTAATCATATAGTAAGAAGGTTAATTTATAAATTGTTTAGGTCTACTCTTGCAACATCATGGCGACCCTCAACCTTTCATCTAGCTTTAAGAAGTCTTAAGAGTCACACTCTCGACATTAACTTTCACACCGATATTTCTACTTTGACTTGAAAAAGAAAAAAAAAAAGCTTTTTTAAGATTTACGGTATTCGCGGTACGGAAATATGTAGTTAAATGTACCCATTTAGCCTCTATAATATTTACAATTCGTGAATCCAACCACCGGCCTCCCTCTTCAGCTCACCAGTGTCAAACGCACTATTAAATTAGCAGTTCAATAACTACCCCGTTATACGTATGAAGTTGAACAGAATTTGATGCTTGAATCAATCAAGACTTGAAAATAAATCACGCACATAAAAGAGCTTGCCGTGTAAAGACAATGACTGACAATTACACTCGCAGAGCGCGGAGACATAACTGACTCTCCACTCGCACCCAACAAGCCGAACATTGGCAAATAAGGACTACTCAACACTGTGTGTTGAGTAGTCCTTTGGATTACTCAACACTTTACTTTGGATCCTGGCTTTGGATATAACGGGAGGACATTTACTACCGTAGACATCTACCACCAAGAAGACAGACATATTTAACGAAAAAAATAAATAAAAATGACTTGGAACACAAAAATAACCAATCAGAACGTCTCTCACGGTCTATTAGAATAAAAAGCAATTACAAATAGAGTTGTACAGGGCCTTTCGGGCCATTCGCTGCGGAGTACACGTTAAACTCGTCGGAGATTCCTGGCACCGCGTTTGACACGGTTCAAACTCATCCGATAGTGACAAAACGTACATTGCGTAGCAAGAATACCTATTCTCAGTGGTTAAGAGGACCTCTCCTTGTCACTCACATGGAAGAGAAGGCGGTCCATCGTGTCTTCGGTCCGTCGAAGCTAGTGGTCACATGTATGCCAACAACAAAGGAAGGTCACCGGTGTGTAGGCGCTGCCGAAAGGATGTCCATGGTTTTGGCAATCCGCATGTCGAAGATCGCACTTTGCACTAGACGAAATGCGCTGCTGGTGATGGGAACTCTAGAAGCACCGTTCTTGCCGGTTCCAGTATAGGGTAGCGTGGATGGCGGAGATGCCGAGCCGCTTCGCCCAATAAAAACAGTCTGCTAAGCAATCAAATGCATTCAGGCAACTTAGAAACGGACACCACGGTGTAATGATATCCGCATGACTATCTTGCCATTCTTATTCCTTGGAAACAAGAGCGATTTCTGCCACAAAAACAAACACGCATAAATTGCGAAGCGCATCTGCCCCCTTGCAGTTCGCGGATGCACGTGTTGGAAATTGAGGAGACCGTCCCCAACCGTCTTCCAGTCATTACCTTATCGCGTGGCCTTGGTGCACGCGATCCCACTTTCTGTGTGCATGCGTGTGCGTGTGTGCGTGTGTGCGTGTGCGTGTGTTTCGCGGGCTGGACTCTATCACCCGGTAAGCTGAGAGTGTAGAGGAAGCTAAGAAGCTTAGTTAACGAATTGCAGGTCTATTTTTAATTGCGTGATCACGCTTTCTCCCGTAACCACGCGCAGAGAGCGGTGCAGGTGATGACTGGTCCGGCCGACGCGTAGCTCCAACGGCACTGTCAGCTTAGGAGTGCGAGGTGTCCTCCTTCCTCAAAGACGCCGAGTCCTCTTAGCTCACAAAGGAGAGATTTGGTGAGATTAGTGACCGCGTGGGAAAAACGGGGTGGGAGAGGGACTACTTTCTCATTACCCTCTCGCCCTTTCCGAAGCCGTTCCGAGGCCGTCGGCGCAACCCTCTTTTGCACACTTCTCTCTCTCGAATTCTTTTGTTTGTCTCTGCTAGTATTTGCTATCCGGGCTTCCAAAAACCAGTGTAGTAGAGATTGCTTAGACATGATAACTCTACAGTATGAGGACGAAGAGGAACTGACAAACAAGAAGCTCCGAAATCAGCTCGGAGCCTAATGTCGAAATTAAGACAAGACAATGATAAATAAAAAACGAAAAAGGGGAGCTAGATTCTAAATCAAAACCAACATCCGGCTAGATAATCCGGCTAGACTATAAATCAAGACCAACATTGGCGTCTGCTATCAGTACCTTGGCGCCATGTAGGAGGCGTTGGGGCTCTTATTCAACGCCAGTAGTGCCGTAAAGTCATAGAGCCGTCATTCTATAACTACAATTCGGAATACAGTCTTGTTCGAGTCAATCGCAAAGAAGTTCACCTGACACGAGGTGCAGTCCACAAGCCCGTAGTTAGAGTACGAAGCTTTTCTGTCAAGATCATAGAGTCAACATAATAATCTATTATGTTGAGTCTATAACGCGGACATCGTTTTTCTTTTTTTTTTTCAGTTGGCGGTTCTGATCAGCCTATATCGCTGGCGACGCCTCAATATGCACAGTGAAAAAGCAAAACATCGCCATTATGTTCTGTACCTTGTTATTGTCTTCTTTACTTTGCAAAAAAGCACCTAAATCGCGCTTTGACAAAATAACCTAAAATTCACAAGCGCTCAAGCAGTTTCAACTTGTTGAGCTAAGACGAACACGCCGAAACCAGCATTCTAAAATACTTCCACTATTAAGCGAATGGTAATGTCAGACTAACACACACGTACCATTATATGCCACTGTGTTTTTGAAATGATGGTGAGCCAATGGTACTAACAGGACGACAGTAACCATTATAAGCTCGTGTTCATCCAAGATCGGCAAGCCAATGCTACAATGCTACAGACAAGCCAACAGTGTCCATTTTATGCCAGTCCCCAACAAATATTGGAATGAAAACGGCACGGACCGGTCAACGTTGACCATTTTATTCCAGTGTTCATCCAATTTTAGCAAGCCAAGGGTACTCAAAGGCCAACATTGCCCGGTTTACGCCAGTATTCATCCGATATCCGCAAGCCAATGGAACAGAGAGGCCAAGATTGCCCATTTTATACCAGTGTTCATCCAATATTCTCAAGCCAATGGAACTGACAGGCCAACATTGCCCATTTTATGCCAGTGTTCATCCAATATTCGCAGGACAATGGAACTGTCAGGCAAACATTGCCCATGTTTTGCCAGTGTTCATCCAATATTCGCAAGCGAAAGGAACTGACAGGCCCAGATTGCCCATTTTATGCCAATGTGCCTCCAGTATTGGTGGTCATTCGAGAAGCTGGGCCATCACTGAAGATTCTATATAATGGCATAGACAATATTGGGAGCAGATTGGCTAAAGTGAACCACCATTGGATCTGTTTTGCCAATACTCTTCCAATATTTGCCCAACACCTTGTGCTGCCTGGGTTGTCAGCCACTCTCTGTGCTCCTGTTCCGTGGTGCCACTGACGATAACATCGTCAAGGCACAAACAGACCCCGGGCAGTCCACTCAGAGTGTTCTCCATGAATCTTTGGAAAATGGCTGGACTGCAGCTACACCAAAGGGAAGTCTCTTTAACTTGTAAAGCTCTTTCAATGTGCTTACGGTGAGTACTTCTGATGTAGCTGAAGTCACGTGACGTTGCTGGTACGCCTGCGCCAGGTCCAGTGTGCTGAAAGTTGTCGCACCTCGCACAGTGCCCAAGACGTCCTCTGTTGTAGGTAGTGGGTAAGACGCCTTTTGTGGCTTCATTAAAGGGACCATGAAGGAAGTTTCGAAATTTTATTCGACGATTGAAATTGATGTCAGGGCACGTGTCAGATATTGTTGACCAAGTTCTAGCCCTAACAGAAATTTAAGTGCCGCACCAATCGAGCAAACAGGCGCCGTAATAATAGCGCCGAGAACGATGCCTGAGACCCCACCGAGGCGGCGGCGGAAAGGTGAACTAAAGTGCGCCGAAGCGTGACGACAACGACCTCCTCGTCTGGCGATTGGTTCAAACGATAGACGCGCTCTTGGTTTCGATTTCGGTGGTGAGATGTGATGAAAAAATTTTATTTGAACGTTGGATAATCTTTTGAAGTTGTAGTTGGGAATGAATAGGTTTCATACCGTGTATAGAAGCATAATCTGAAGCGATCCCTCCGTTTGTCACTGGTTTAACGCATCCCACACTGCTACCTCGGGCGCGTAACAAGCATCGAGCAACCATGGACAAAAAAAAGAAAAAGAGGAACGAGCGCCGGGGGCGGCGGACTTTTGGTTTTGGTTTCGTGCGTCGTCTCGTGTTCGCTCTGCGAACTGGTGTCTCACCAATCATGCCGCGTTTATGTGCAGTACTAGGTTGCGCGAAAGGTCGGCTAAAGACGTGCGGTCGATCGGGTAACGTTAGTTTGCATAAACTGCCGACCGATGCAGCAATGCTGCGCATTGCTGCATCGGTCGCCAATCCAGAGTTCTGCGTCCTTAGCAGCATCTCCCGTTCAGTCGGCGTGAGGTCGTTGAACGGGAGCTGAAACTCGTTTGCGAGCGCGGCGTTCTCGTCCATTTCTTCCAGGTTTTCTTCACAGACCGCCGTGCACTAGAGCGAACCCCGGGAAACACACTGAGTGTGCACTAAATCCTACCGATGCCGACAGTGCTCCCTCACGTCACTTCTCTTTCCAGAGGCGAAAAAGGGAAGAAATCTGAATGTTTGTTTCGGTTTCGCAACTTTATTTGCAGGTACAGAAATAAGAGTCACAACGTTCTAGAAAAAATCGTGTGGCATGCCAAGACCCCAATGCTTCTGAAAACACCTTCTCTTTAAAAAAAAAATTAAATTGCCTTCATGGTCCCTTTAATGGTGCTTTGATAGCCGCCGCAAACTCGAAGGTTGCCGTCCTTTTTGCGCACCAATACCAACGGAGTAGCCCAGTCAGAGTGTTGGGTTTGCTCCAAATTCTCTTGCTCATGAAGTCGGTCAATTTCCGCATTGAGTTTAGAACAAAAACTGTAGAACAAGACGTGCCTTGAGGAACTTAGGCCTCGCTTCCTCTGTTAACTCCAGGTGCACAAGTTCTCCGGCATAGCCCGTGATATCTTAGGAAAAAACCGGATCAAAATCTCGGAGGAGTTGTGTAATTTTGGAACATCCTCCTCTCAGGTTGAGGCCACTGACCGCGACGCCCAGCGTTCCGAACCAGGTTCGTCCAAGCAAGCTGAATTCAGAGCCTTGAACCACAAGTACGTTGTACGTCTTGTCCACAAGCTGGTACGTCTTGTTTTTGTGGCGAACACCCACCGTTCTTGAGCAGAAGACTTACAGTGCCTGGCCGGACCAGGTAGTGAGGTGAATGTCACTTTGTTTCAACTCCAATGAGCTGCTTGGCCAGGTTGCCCGAAAAGTGTCAATGCTGATCGCTGTAGAAGTGGCACCTGAGTCCACTTCCAATGTCACTGGTTTGTTGTTCACGTGAACCATCACTGTGAACTTGTGAACGATGGCCTCACTGGCTACTGAGTGTAGGTTATGCAGAGTTGACACCTGTTGCTCAGAATGGTTCACTCGTGGAGTTGCTCGTGCTGTGTCCGCGTGGTTGCTACGTTGGAGTCCTTTCTTGGAGGTTTTCTTCTTTTGAATGCATGCTTTTTCGATGTGGCCTTGTTTGTGGCAGCAGTGGCACGTGGCTGTCGCAATCCTGCAGGTTTTCGGGCTGTGATGTTCATCACAGCGCCAACAGCGTTGTTCTACTTTTGCTGCCTTGTAAGGTGTCTTTCCGGAGACTGCGCTGGTGGACGCTTTGTTAATCTACGGTGGATTGGACATTCCTTTGATTGATTCCTGCTGCTTGGCCACACTTTCCGTTGCCAGGGCGATGTCTCAGGCTCGTTGCAAATTCAGGTCTTTCTCAGTGAACAGTCGCTGTTGCAAGCGTTCATTCCGGATGCCACAGACAAACCTGTCCCAAAGCACAACGTCTAGTTGCAGCATGGAAGGGTTCGTGGACAGAACGGAAGATGTGGCTCCTTCTTGCGACGACATTGATGTGCTAATCGTAGTCGGCAGTACACCAAAGATGCAGTCCGTGATCAGACTTTTCAGATTTGCGACGTAGTTGCAGATCGACTCGTTAGGAAGTTCATTTCGTTGTAGAAAGACGTACCTGCTGTAGAGCTCCGAAGGTGTTGGGTCGAAGTGCTGCTGGAGCTGAGACACCAAGTCATCAAAGCGGGCTTCGCCAGGGGTCTTCAGTGCGACCAACGCGCACGCTGCATCGAAAGTGTAGGGTCACATAGCGTGAGAAGGAGCGCTCGCCTCTTGTTTGCAACCTTGATGTCGTTTGCCTCGAAGTAAAACTTGAGACGCTGGATCCCCCATGCCCAGTTCCTGGGCATCGTGAATCCAGCACGATGCCATGGCTTACTTCAGTTTTTGCTACCACTACTTCTCGCCAATAATTTCTAGTTGAAATAATGACTGTATATGCCCATTCACATCGGGTTATATCAAGAAATACATGACATGAAAACGTTCGAGGTGGATGGCGCCCGATCGCCCTAAGATCGCACGTGCAACAGTCGTGGTCCTTTTATCTCGTTCCGTCCCTGGTGCTGGTACACACGAGCGGACACGACAGAACTTCAGTCCGTTATAGGTGAACCGGAACTTTGACCGCCTGAGGGTGAGTCCGGCGGTCTGTAGGGCTTGGAGAACAGCTCGGAGTCGTCGCAAGTGCCCGCAGAAGCTCTGCCACTTGAGTCCTGCCAGGACGGTGTCCATGACACGCTGGAAAGTTTCTGGCGCGGTGCATAGTCCGAAGGGCATTGCCTTGAACTCGTACAGTTCATCCGGCGTGACAAAACTTGTCTTTTCTCGGTTTCGCTCGTCGACTTCAATCTGCCAGGAACCGCTCTTCAGGTCCATCGATGAAAAATATCGAGAGTGCCGCAGCCGGTCTAGCGTTTCATCGATGCGGGAGGGTGGGGAGATGCCCTTCTTTACCGCGTTCAGCCGCCGGTAGTCCACGCAGAACCCAAGCGTTTCGTCCTTCTTCTTACCAGCACGACTGGAGAGGCCACGGATTACTTGAAGGCTGGATTGTGTCGTCGTTCAGCATTTTTTGCACTTGGTCTTGGATGACCTCCCTTTCTTTTACGGTGACTCCGTACGGCGATCGGAGGGCAGGGAGCGCGTCATCCCCGGTGTAGATGCAATGTTTCGCAACGGCGGTTTGGCTCACCATCAATGACGTCGCGGAGCGGTCGCTGTTTTCGGCGAGGAGCTCACTTAGCTACCGTCGTTTCGGGCCTGGAAGTTGAAGTCAATGTCGAGCTGCCCTGGCGGCGTAGCGTGTTGCTGGGGTAGCAATGATTCTTTAGCAGTCGCGGCAATTTCAGCGGAGTTTCGAAGTTCCTCGACGTGGCCAACAGCGGCACCTTTCGTGAGGTGTTGTGTTTCATATCGGAAGTTCGTCACGAGGACCAAGGTGCGCCCTTCTTGAAGTTCAGTCACTCCTCTTTTGATGCCTATTTCTCTTCCCAGGAGCAATTGGAGGTTGCCTTCCAGAACAACTTCGCTGCAGGTAGCTGCATTGGTCACGACGGGTGCGACAAAACTTGATTGCGGCGGCAGGATCACGTGGTCGGCAGCGACTCGGACGGCGGCTGCCGCTGTTTGGGGCTTCTCTGAAGGCGGAACAGGCTTCCCCAGTGTCAATCTGTTCTCACCAAGGTCCATGACGGTGCCGTATTCACACAGAAAGTCCATGCCGAGAATGACGTCTTTGGAACACTCACGTAGAACGACGAATTTCACAAGATACATTTGGCTGTGAATAGGATATCCTATCGCGACAGGCGCGATAGGATATCCTCCGGCGGTTTGAATTTTTGTCCTCCCCAGGGCGTCGCATTGTTTCGCAAGGGGAGAAAGAGCCTCGCACTCACCGCTGAGTAGCCTGCTCCGGTGTCCACGAGGACACATTTGTCGTGGCCGTCGATAACAACGTTTCGGTTGTTAGGCACCGTTGTAGGAGCGTTGTTGCAATGCGTTGCGTCGGGGCAGTGGGGGCGGTCCGGCGTTCTTGGAGGATATTTACTTTGGTCATCTTCGGCAACGCCACCTCCAGGCGTCGCCTGACGACTTAGTTTTGCCAGCGACGCAGGGGAGGCAGGCTTTCTCGGCGGGGTCGTGGCACTGGAGACGCTGAATGTCGTGGCGATGGTGAGCGGGATTCACGGCGAAGAGACGGCATTGAGGAGGGCGAGCGTCGGAGGTACTCGTCGATCTCGCGAGGGTGTTCGCCATACATCAGGCGTGGGTCGTTTGTTAATTGTTCCTGCGAGGCAGGGAAGGCAGGATTTCTCGGCTGGGTCGTGACACCGGAGAAGCTGAACGTTGTGGCGATGATGAGCGGGATTTACGGCGAAGAGACGGCGCTGAGGAGGGCGGGCGTCGGAGGTACTCTTCGAGGTCACGGGAGCGTTCGCCGTACATCGGGCGTGGGTCGTTTGTTAGTTTTTCCTGCGACGCAGGGAAGCCAGGATTTCTCGGCTGGTTCGTGACACCAGAGAAGCTCAACGTCGTGGCGATGGTGAGCGGGATTTACGGCGAAGAGACGGCGCTGAGGAGGGCAAGCGTCGGAGGTACTCGTCGATGTTGCGAGGGCGCTCGCCGTACATCGGGCGTGAGTCGTTCGGGTGGAAACCTTGCAGCCCATGTCGACGGTAGGGGCATCTACGGTAGATGTGGTCGGCTTCCCCGCAGTGGAAGCAGAGCAGGCGTCGGTCGGACGTTTGCCATACGTCGGTCTTTCTCGGGGAGGGCCGTTCCGGCTGGACCTGCTGGGCTTGTTCTTTCTGACGCTGAGGATGCCACGGCACTGGGGCGTCTCTTCGGGGTGGCGCCGGCGCCTGGTGGGGAGCTTGCGGCGATCGTCGGGCCATGGCGGCGAAGCTCAACGTCGGTTATTCTGGCGTCGTCGCGTTCATAGGAATTTCAGGCTGGACTGCCCGTTTGACTTCCTCGCGCACAACCTCGGCGATGGAGAGTGTGGCTCAACAACTCGAGGCTGGCAGCAACCTGCTGAGTTCCTCCGGGATGACGTCCCGGATAACTTCGTGGATATCTGGGGCTACGGGGGAGGTTTCGCCGCTAAACAGGGTGGATGCAGCGACCCTGAATGTCGTTGGTAGTGGGAAGCTCGCACTTGGAGGGCGCACTCAATGTTGGTTGCCTCCGCGACGGAGTATTCGACGGTGGCCTGCGGGTTGCGTCAAGGCCTCCGAAGATGTCATATTTACACCTTGCATCAGGATCCGCAACTTCTTTTCGTCGGTGGCTTGAGGGTCGGCGCGAGTGACCAAGTGCAAAACATCCTCGACGAAACCGGTGATTGTGTCGTTTGTGCCCTAGGTCCTCATTCGAAGAAGGTCCTCGGCCCTCTCCCGTTGATATTCGTTCGTGAAAGTCCGTCGCAACTCATGCTTGTAGGCGATCCACGAGGTCAAGGAAGTTTCGTGATTTTCGAACTAGTGTCTGGCCGTTCCTTCGAGCGCGAAGTAAAGACTATGTAGGCGCTGTTCTTCCGTCTATTGGTTGTGCTGAACCACTCGCTCGTACTACTGTCGCCAGTCCTCAACTGCTTCACAGGACTCACCATGGAAGGACGCGGGTGTACGGGCAGTGACGGGTAGGACAACAACGGGTGGAGTGGTCACCGTCGCAGTCTTCTTATTTGGTTTCTGCGGCAGGAACCCAAATTCCGGGGACTGGCCTTTGGTGCGACGGCTTGCTCTGGCGTCGGCGCCTTCTGCGAAGGCTAGCCTTCCGGGGCTGAGCACCTCTCTTGGCCGGGATGACTTCGGAAGGGTACGCTTTAGGGGCATAGAAAGCGGTATCCCGACCGTCCACCAAAATATCACGAATGGAAATTGATGAAGCGACGACAACTGGAACAAACTAAACGTTTCATGGGGCGAGCTTATACCGAAGATATGAAAAAAATTGGGGCTCCAACCCACGCTGTGAAGGTGGTTGGTCAGCGAAGCTCTGGTATCACCTGCGACGATTGCCTACTGCACTGTACGGAATGCCGCCGCCGGTCGCAGCACGCCGCCGCTGGTCGTGTTGCCGTTCCTTTTCCCTTTGCTGCTCCTAGAATTCTCGCTGCTCATCGGGAGCCCTAACTATGCGTGGCCTATTCATCGCGGTGCTGCAGCAACAATGAAATCAGTTGTTATACTCCGTTTCATCTTGCGTTTAAGCGCAGAGGATGCTACGAGCCATCGGAGCCAATCGGAGGACGCGTGAGTGTCACGTGACCTTAGAGAGGGGGTAGAGCGACGCGCGGAAAGCGTATCGCGGGCGACGACAACAGAACGGAATTTTCTAAGTTTGCTCGTAGCATCCGCTGCGTCCAGACGTAAACGGGGTAGAGGCGGGTTCTTCTTTTCTATATGAAAGCCTAGTGACGTCACTCTCCACCTCGCAAGCTGCCGTCACCGCAGCAGCGTTTTGCACTTCGCACGAGGGCTTCGAATGATGTCAACCCCTTTCGAAGCAGCTGCAAACCTAATCTTTACCGGAACGTGTGGGACGGTGTTCCTATTGGTCACACGCGCCTTAACATTCATCATGTGGTTTTGATGCTTGTTTTGTGTTTTTTCTATTGAAACAAATACTGAGATGTATGCTGTATGCCTGATTTCGAAGAATATATGCTGTTTTGTCTTCAATTGTTCACCGGGAGTTTTTTTCTTACAAAGACGACACGAAAATTTCCTGGGCTGGTAGAGGTATCCAGCTTCGCAGTAAAAAGTAATCCGCTTACTCAAAACGAATTGCTTCCATGCCTGTCCACGGCCTACCTGTGAATTCCGTGAACTGCCCCCACCTGAGCATCATGATGTGCGGCCTTGTCGGCGACTCGACGGTGAGCAGGTTGGAGAAGTTTCCTTCCAGGCTGGTCAGAAGGGCGTTCAGGGAACTGAGCAGTGATGGCGTCAGTCGCCTCGGCTCCTCCTTTTGGGAAGCCTCGGCCGACCCAGACAGGGCCAGCATTCCGGGCTCGGCGTGGTCGCCTACGTGGAGCTTTCTGCGGGCCAAGCCCGCATGAAACTCCAGGTTCTTTCTGGGCACCGAATCCAGGAAGCGGGACACTGCCTGGCGGTCTTCCACCCGAGACCGCTTGAGGCGTTCGGCGCCGGGTACGGGGGCTTCGGCAGCAGGCTGGGCTTGACCCCCGGGGTGCATCTTGATGCGGACAATCTCCAGGTATCGCTTGAGGCGGCGCAAAGCAGTGTTGTTGTGTTTCTTTTGTTTGCGCTTTCCTGTGGGAGAGAACGGTTTGTCTGTTTAGTCGCTAAGGCACGAAGCGTGCCCGGGTCATTTTTAAACGGGTGGTGCAGCGGTTTTCGGACTTTGGCAAATCAACTGAAGAAATTAATCTGTCACCTACAAAAAAAAGAAAAACAAGTTTTTTTTTGTTTTTTTTTAGTTTAGTTTAGCTAGTTTTTTTTATAAAAAAAAAGCCGTTTACAACTCTCTGTAACGTCGAATTAGAGCGCGGCTCTTGAGGAGGAGGAGGGAAGGGTACTGAGGGAAAGTTATACACCCCCTCGCTCCTCCTCGACTCCTCATTTTCCACCGTCCGAGTGGCGTCGCCGTCGCCTCAAGAGGGTCACGTGACCTCACGGGTGTTATGTGACGTCCCCGGGGTCACGTTACCTCAAGGGGCTCACGTGACTCCTGTGAGGCAGTGTTGCCAATCGTAGGGTAATTACCGTACTTGTAGGGTAGTCTAGGCATTTTTGGCACATTCTAGGGTGGTAGGGCCGTCCGGCCATTTCCCAGCAAAGGGTAGGGTAACTTCAAAAAGTGAAAAAAAAAGCGGCCGTGCGAGTTTTGCATAGCTTTGCAACTTGAGTGCTGCCACATCATGACATCATGCAAAACGAAAGTATCCAAGTTGCAAGACGTGCTAACAGAAAGCACCACACTCCAAGTTGGAGTGAGTTGGAGAGTACTGGAGAGCTAGAGCAGCTAGAGCAAGTGGGAGAAGTGGGAGGAGTGGGAGTAGCGCAGCAGGAGTTCGGAGCCAGAGCCAGAGGAAGGTGCGCATGCTGCAAATGACCATAGCTGGAACTACCACTCGTCCTGGCCGCTCTTTCATTATTGTGCGTTGCAATTAACTCTTTCCTTGTGCACGCCCAGAGAGCGTCGATCACCGATGATCGACGAGTACAATGACCGATTTCAAGCATCCCGCGGAGCTTCCCGGCACTTCGTGCAGTCGCTAGGCAGTTTGAAACTCTAGTTTTAGTTCCTAGTTTGGTAGCTCGTCTTTCCGCGTGGCATCGTGGAACCGACGGCTCGTCGACGTCGATGACAGCCAGGGCTCCGCGCCCTCAAGCACGGCAGATCTCGCAACTCTATTGCATCTCCCGTCAATATTTTGGATTCGGATAGCAGCAGTGTGTCTGACGATGAGGTCAGATCATTAGATTTCTGTTGTAAAATTTGTGATCGGCGAAAGCAGCCCGGAATGTCGGCGGCAGTTTGTCGGAAAGTTTCCTATTCACGCGGCCGTTTGTTTATTTGTTGTTGCGGACTCAGAGCTGAAAGTTTTACAAAAACAAAGTAGGGTACAAAACAAATATTTCCCAAGTGTGGTCACGTGTACTTAATAATATTAATAGTTTATTTTCCATGAAGCATGGTGGAGCAAAGGGTAAAAGCCTCAAAGGAGGCTTGACCAGCCCTCGGCCCCGTAGATTGGCATTCCAGCAAAAATAAAAATGTACATACACACACACACACATATATATATATACATACCTACACACACAGACACACACACACACACACACACACACACACATATATATATATATATATATATATATATATATATATATATATATATATATATATATATATATATATATAAGAAAGTAAACGTACCTCGAAGCTTTTCGTGGAGTCTTATTACATATGGGTCGACGTTTCCGCCTGAGCCAGACCTTTTTCAAGACTGGTACATGAGATGTCAGATTGACGCTCCTTGACTATGTCACGTGGTATTCCAAACATATGGTTTCTCTCGAGAGTTGACGGTATATATACATAGTATATGCACCAGATTACAGAACAGTTATTAATCACCTAAAGAGACGGCATGCACAGTCGTTGCAGACAGAAATCCGCAAAACACAAAAAGAGCGCTTTCTATATAGCATAAACAAATTTAAATATTCATTTCAGTGGGGGAGGTAAATCGCTGCTACAAATAAATAGAACGCAAAGCCTTGCCGATGCAAATATCTGTTTCTAGAAGGAAATTTAACAGTTTTCGCATGATATATCGCAACATTTGCCTAACATAGTAGAACTTCTGCATTACCACATTGAGAAACTCCTCCCAATGGCACGTCAGTCATGAGGGTTGAATGAGCATTATTTTATGGCTCAAAAACTTTTTGATCTAGAGCTCTAGTTTTTGCAGAGCATTTTGTTATTAAGCTAGAACACATTTTGTATGTTTTGATTTTGTTGTGATTTATTCCTTTCGAGATATAGGCGCACCTTCCCTTGGGTTAGTTAAATTTTTACTAAAGTTTCGTCTTTGACGAATTAAAATTTATATTTTAAATTAAGTCTCTTTTTTGAAGCTTGCACCGTTCAAAAGTATATTCATTTACCTTCATTTCTATATCATAATATAAGCTTCTTAGTTTCCTCGTAAGGATATTAGTAACCAAATGTCACGAAAAATTTACATTTCTCTCATGGTGATGAAAGAGTTAACAAACATCGTGTTTTACTTCATTTGAATTATCCTCTGTAATATTCTGGTAGTGCCATACTCTTCAATCGAGTGAAAGTAGTGAATAACACAAGCTTGTAAGAAGGGAAACCTTTGGCTGTGTTCCGCGACTTCAGCAGATACGGATATTAGGAAGAAGCCGAGAGACGGTCGCTCAAGAGCTATTGGAAGCTTTTTTTATCAAAAAAAGTGGGACGGCATGTGTCAGCGACACTTGTATTGTTCTTCGTTGTAATGAATTTCAGTTTTTGAGTGATCGGGTGAAAAATTAATCAACTTTTACGTGGTGCTGCTTTGCCTGTCGTGTGTAAATATGTGTTCGATTTTCCAGAATAAAACTAGTTGAAAGTTAGCGCCTGTCTTGTATACTTCTTGTCCTTGTCTTTCTGTTGCGCTATTTTATATGTTTTACTAAGATGAACCAACTAGCCCAACAACGTACCTTACTAAACCTTTGGCGCCCTGAAACAACGCCAAAGTATCTTAAGGCCATCACTTAAAGAAGGGCTTCTCTTCGAAATGTCGTGTATTTCTTTCTGTCCACGTTATTTTTCTAGTGTAGTACAGTCTTTTTTTTTTTACAATGCCGATAGCGGACAAGGTGGCATATGGTTTGCGTTACACCAATGCAATGCTGGTGTTTTGTATTTCGTCACACAAATGCAGATGTCAGGCGAGGAACCTGGACCATCACCAGAAATGGACAAGGACCACGGAGACAGTAATTTCGCGCGTCCTGGTTAGAGCAACAGGAATTTAAAAGATGGCTAGCTCCCGACCCCCCAGGTGACCCATTACGTGGATTTTGCAAGGCTTGCAATGTTACTATTACTGCCGGGAGTAGTGAACTCCTCCGTCATTCTGAAGCAGCTTCTCACAAAAGAATGGCCGCTGGTCTCCAAAAGCAAACACTTCTGACTTCGTTCTTGCCTCGAGCGACCACTTCCTCTGCTGTCAACCAAGTGAAAACTGCCGAAATCAAGTTGTCAGCTCTTGTTGCTGAGCATTTTCTATCGTTCAGGACTATTGATCACATAGGAGAGCTTGTACGGGATATTTTCCCGTACACTTCTATTGCTCAGAAGGTGCAGCTACACCGCACAAAATGCGCTCCGATAGTAAAAAACGTTTTGGCTCAGACGGAAACAGATGAGCTCTCTGGTGCGCTGGGGGCTGACGAAGGGACTGATATCGCTAAAACCATGATTCTCTGTTGTGTTGTGCGATACTTTTCACTTGACAAACGCGAGGTAGTAGCACAGCTCCTTGAAGTGGTTCCCCTTGATAAAACAGACTGCTCCGCCGAGACTCTTGCGACGGCTGTCGAAGATTACTTCTCGAAGAAGCAAACACCTCTCTAAAACATTGTAGGCCTCGCATATGACAATGCCAGTGTTATTGTGGGCAAGCGCAACTCGCTGGCGCAAAGGCTGCAGCAGAAGGGAGGCAGAAGTTTCGTGCTGGTACGCTGCATATGCCACTCTGCGCACATCGCGGCCCGCAAGGCTGCAATGAAGTGGCCCAGGTATCTAGAAGACCATCTGAGAAACATCGCTAGTTACTTCAGCCAAAGCAGAAAGTGGCAAGCCCAACTTCGTGATCTACGGGACTTTCTCCAAACAGAGAAAGGAAGATTCTGCGGCCTAGCGAGACACGGTGGCTTGCGCTCCACGCCTGCGTCGATCCTATCCTAGAGCAGTGGAAAACCCTCAGACTACTTTTAATGCAAGCTTCCAGTGAGGATAGATTTTGGCGGCTGAAAGAATTCTGAATGACATGAAATGTATCACAGAAGCTTATCTGAGGTTTATGAAGTATGTTTTAAACTTTTTCAACACGCTTAACGTGCTCTTCCAGAGCGATGAAAACCTCATCGCAGTGCTCCAGCGGGAAAGCCAGCGTCTTCTCAGATGCTTGCTGCAGAACTTCATCCAACCTTCTGCTCTAGAAAAAAATGACATCAGCCCTATGAACCCAAGAGTTTTACTCCCCTCAGGAGATATCTATTTGGACGAAGGATGCAACATAGCCTTGGCGAAATGCAGCGAAGCTGGAATGCAGGCCGAAGTTCATGATATCAGAGTTCGCTGTCTCGAATTTTATCAGAGAGCAGCTGTCGAGATACAAAAAAAAGACTACCTGTCTCTAGCCCTTTTTTTCACGAAGTTCAGTTTGTAGCGCAAAAAACTGCGCTGAGTGTAGAAGCCAGAAACAATATACCAGCGCTGCCGACACTTCAGAGCCGCTATGCGCACGTATTGCCTGACCCAAGCAAAATTGAAGAAGAGTGGAGAAGCTTGGCATAATACTTCAGTAAAGAGGAAAATGCAGCTCTGGAGCCGAACCCAGGCAGCACACGATATTGGGCCAACATTGGAATTGATGGGACAAAGAATGGCCCAACAGCGGCCCAACTGAGCCACGTGTTTACCAATATTGGAATTACCTGGGCCAATAATGGACTATCATAGCCAATGTTTTTCCAATATTGGTGATGCACTGGAATAAGCTCAGACTTGGACGTAGTTCAACTACTCTACTCAAACTACTGTAGTTTAACTACTTTTTCGAGTAACTTGGTAACTTTCAATTACAACTTGATTTGGGTAATTAGTAGTTTAATTTAACTACTTTTTTTCAGGTAACTTCTACTCAAATTACTAACTACTTTCGAAATTATATAGTGCTAATTTTGCCCATCACGAAAGTTTGAGCGCAGAAATGAATAAGACGCCGGCAGATGAAGTGACATTCCCAAACAAGGGGCCCCCTTGTTCGGGAAGGCGTCCTTGGGCCAAGGTGGCGACAAGCAGCCAAAACATAACACCGGCACGCACGAACGCAGGAAGAGATGCTGAACAAGCCTTGGTCGGGTATTGACCTAATCCGGTAATGCAAGCAGGCGCCGCGTTTCCAGCTGCAACCGTGAAAGATGGGGGCACTCTGAGAGTTGTTGTTTTCGTGTTGTCTGTCTTTAGTGAGTTCTGACTCAAGCGGTAGGTTCCACGGGAGGCGCCACTGGAATGACCTCGCAGCTGGGCGCCTTGCCGTCAGCGCATACGCCTTTGCAAAGCCGGACTCCCCCGCGCACAAACCCTGGTACGGATAATCCGTTCATGGGAGAACGTTCCCGCTTCCAGCGACGATGCTTGTTCACGTAATCCTTCGCGTCCTTCCGACCATCCATGCCTGGGAGACCTCTTTGTTAAAAACGATTCAGGCGCGTCAGAATATTGTAGTCGCCGGCGAGGATTGCGAGTTACCCTTGGGAGATCCTTTTGTTGGACCCGGCGTCAGCGGCGAAGTATACTTCGGTTCATCTTCGGTTATACCAAAACAATTTTTTTTTTCAGTAGCGTAGCACTAGCACTACAACGGGACGCGCAGTCGTCCGGATGATCTCATCGTCGTGGCGCGAGACTTCAACCCTTGACGGTCTGGTGCACTCGCTCAGCGTACTCTCAGAACGACGTCGGAATAAAAAGAGGCCAGTCATAACAATCTCAACTTGACGAAGAAAAGAAAAAGGAGGAAAGTTTGTTATAAAAGACCCTCTACCCGAGGCAAACCTCACATGTTTCGTCGTGGACACCTAAGATGCCGACACACGCTTACCCGACCCTGCACAGCCTGTTTCTCAAATTCAACGCTGCCGTTCCATCCAGCGCGTCGGTGGAACATCTATTCAGCTTGGCTGGGGACGTCTTTAGAAGGAAAAGGGGAAAACTCTCCTATCAAGAACTTTGAAAGTCAATTGCTTCTGCGAGCGAATAAACTGTTTTGGCGAAAACGCAAGGAATGAAATGGCTGCATTTATTTTAGGCTCGCAGGGTTTTTCATTGATCAAAACTGCTGTTCATTTTGCTACCACAAAAATATAAAAAAGTAACTTCGAAAGTAACTTCAAAGTAACTCGCTACTTTTTACAGTAGTTAGTAGTTTACTCAATTACTATTACGAATGCGTAATTTCTACTCTACTCCAATTACTTTTGGCGTCGATACTCAGTAACTTAACTACCTTTTTTGAGTAATTTGTACATGTCTGAATAAGCTGTCCAATATTGGACTGTGAAAGCCAATGGCTTGCCAATATTGGATAAATGCTGGCATAACCTGTCCAATATTGGACTGTCAAAGCCAATGGTTTTCCAATATTGGATATATGCTGGCATAAGTTATCCAATATTGGACTGCCAAAGCCAATGGCCTTCCAATATTGGATATATACTGGCATAACCTGTCCAGTATTGGACTGTCAAAGTCAATGGTTTCCAATATTGGATATATGCCGGCATAAGTTATCCAATATTGGACTGCCGAAGCCGATAGATTTCCGATATTGGATATATGCTGGCATAAACTGTACAATATTGGACTGTCAGAGCCAATGGCTTTCCGATATTGGATACATGCCAGCATTAGCTGTCCAATATTGGACTGTTAGATCCAATGGCTTTCCAATATCGGATGCATGCTGGCGTAAGCTGGTCAATATTCAACTGTCAAAGCCAACAGCTTTCCAAGATCAACTCATGCTGGCATAAGCTGGTCCAATAGTGGACTGTAAAAGCCAATTTGGATTTCCAATTTTGGAAGTATGCTGACTTGTGCAGGTCATATTGCACTGCCAAGGCCAAGGGCTTTCTAATATTGAATGTATGCTGTCATATGCTGTTCAATATTGGAGTGTTAAAGCCACAATTTCCAGTATTGGAAATACAGGGATGAAACTGGGCAAAGCAGCTTTGGAGAAATTTTGGGAGCAGAAAAAAACTATTTTCATGAGCTACTTTTAGTTTTACGAGAGTCTATCGCGCTATAAAGTCATATATTAAACTCGAGTGAAGTCTCAAGAGGGTTGCTTCGACTGCCAGTGCACATGTCATCAGTGTAGGCAAAGCAACGACGTAGCAATCGCGACGCGAGAGCATACTGCGCCTCGATCTGGCCGGCCGCGCTCGCTCTGCGGAAATGTGAGCGTGGGACTCTCGAGCCCCGTTAGCTTACTGATGCTGCAAGACGCTACTTTGTTGTCGCGAATCATTTGCCCTTCGAACGGTCGCGAAGCCGTTGCGCCCGGCGTACCCTACGCAGCATATTTCAGAAACCGTTCGCGCAGCATCGCAACGTTCTTACTGAGAGCGTCGGTGATTCATTGTGTGTTGAAAGTCGGACGATGTGCTGTTCGAGGTGTCTTTTATGTGCAACTCTTTCGTAAAAAAATTTGAAGTTTAAAAACGCGAACCTAACAGTGTACAAACAGTTTTAAATGTATTGATAAAAATATATTTAAATATTTATAGATATATTTGTGTACATCGTGCGCAAAACATAGTCGCGCTTAGTTCTTCATTCTAAATTATAATGTAAGTTATACGACGCAAAACATACTGTCGTCACACTTGCCCCGTTTAGAACCACTTTTGGACTGGACAGTTTCTTTAGAAGTTCGAAAGCTGACCTTCAAAAAGCTGTCCTGTTAAATCGGTAATGACAGCAAGGTAGACGCTATGCGTGTTTAAGGCCAATCCTGTCTCCGGTTAGGGTCACGTGACTACTGTCTCAAAGCTGGCGATAAGGCAGAGCACGGAACCTGCCTAAAGCACAAGGTCACGCATAACTTCTACTGCACTATCAACCTTGGGTAGAAGTGACAAATTCTGTCGCTCCGTTCATTGTTGAGATGCCCCTGAAGATAAGCCTTTGTAAGCGCACCCCACCCCCGTTCTGGCCTGCTTGCTTTGTACTCCTTCTCTCTTCTTTCTCTCTCTCTCCCTAAGCTGAAGGCGCGGTTGCTGTGCGTACTCGCCGGACTTGAATCCGCTCTCTGTGCGCGGGTAACGGCAGAAGTGTGATCATGTGGTTTGACGGATGACACATTACCCGTTGACAAACTCGGAATGCCTGCGTCGCAAGGACCGGACCTAGTTTCGCGCGTGATGCGGCCTGCGGGGTGCAGGCCCGCTGTGAATTTCGCTTCTGTGGTAAATGGTATCTCGTTCGAAAAGTCCTACCCCTGTCGATTTCTTCAAAGAGGCCCAAGACATTCTTGTGAACAGTTTAGTGTCCGGTTCGGCAAATGGCAACGTGTGCTACATTGTGTTGAATCTTCACGGATCACTTCCTTGTAGTTTTTGTGTTTGAGTGGTTGTTCTGCAGTGCCCGTGTTGACATATAAGTCGGATTACATCTTTCAAGTCCAGTATTTTCAACGTACGTGCTGCAACCTACTTGATGATCATTGTCCGTTCTTGTATGGGCAATCTTCCGGATAACCTCTAGAATTGGGCATTGCCTATCTTCTGGCAGCTGGGAGAATAATTTTCCCGCAATCTTACCGACAGTCGCCTGCCATTATCTGTCTGAAATAATGTCACAACCGCAGGTAGAATACTGACTTTTTTATTCTACCTGCGTTTCGCAAAAACACGTTTCGTTGCCACCTTTCTGGTCGACATTTACGTTTCATCGACATTCGTTACGCGAATTGTGCGCTGTAGGGGCATTTCGTCGCGCGTGTATTCCTGAGGCGCGTGCTTACCGAACTAGCCCACCCTTTCACGCCGCTTCATGCTAATCTGAAGCGGTTCATTGCAACAAAAAAAAAGAAGAAAAGAAAACATATTTTGAGTTTTTTTATGAAACATCGCGTGTTGATGAAACGATCTGTCTGAAATGTAGTTCGATGAACTGATTGCACCGCCAATGAGGGGCGACTAGTGGTAGAATTTTGGCGAAACAATTCTGTCAGCTGCCGGGAGACTGGACACTACCCAAGAATTACCCCGGTTGTTGCTTGCTTTGCAGTCTTTTTAATTGTATCACAGCTGAGCAGTACCTCTTCACATATTACGAATTGCTGAGATTGTGCTTGTCTACAGAATAAGCTGTGTGTAATAAACTGTTAGGAGATTTCAAAACAATCCCTTGTGTCTGTTTACCTTCCTTTTTGCAAACAACTTGGCGAGGGCACTTGCAAAGAGCTGGGCGAGTGCAACGATGGCCAAAAATCAGCATGACGGCCAACATTGGATCGGGTCGCGCTTCCAGTGTTGTCCAATATTACGCCGGTCTTCGCCAATGTGGGAGCACCTTGGCTGGAACCATGGTTTAGCGATGGCCCAACATTGGCACCAATGATGGGGCCGACATCGGCTGGAACGATGGCTGAACATTGGCCCAACATTTGCACCGTTCACTGGGCCAACATTGGAAAGGGTAGCGCTTCCAATATTGTCTAATATTGAGGCCGGCCTTCGCCAATGTTAGGCCAATGTCGGACCGACATTGGTGTGCTGCCTGGGAAAGCTACCGCATCATTTTGGGCGTGCATTGGAGTGACGGAGACGTTCAGCGGGAACCAAGAGTTCCAAAACCTTGCTTCCTTAGCCCACCTGGTACTAACCTTGCCCATTCTAACATGGCCGCTGAAATTATTTTTTCGGTCGTGACTGCCGTGAAGACAAAAAAGCGTTATACATAATTAAACAGCGCACAAACAAAAAAGCGCAACAGATTTTGAAGGGAAAACCTGAACGCCGTTCTTGTTGTAAAGTCAGCATTTGCTGACAATTGTAGCAAATGCGTGATATGGAAGGTCGAAGACCAGCATTTAAAGCCCCACAGCAAGCAAATGTACTAAAGAGCCTTATCCCTTTCTCTTTCATTTCTAAGGGTAGTGCAAGTGAGCACATATGTAGAAATAAACATAAGAAACTTCACACGTTCAAATTGGTCAGTTAACCACTGTAGGTAGGAAGTATAGAATATTGTTTACTCGGTTGGGCAAAACAAAAGTAAAGTGAAATGAGCGTTAAGGCGCAGGCGAGGCGAGCTGGTGAGTGATCGTGGTTAAAGTAACCTCGAGACAAGGGAAGAGAAAAAAGGCCAGTGTTGTAGTGTTCTATTTGTTCCTTTTTCTCTTCTCTGGGGTTACTTTAACCATGAAAGTAAAGTAGTTGGGACTGGAGGCGCTCACTTGAGCGAACGACTGATGACGTCATCAGTGATGATGACGATGACGATGCAGATGCCGATGACGGCATTAGTGACGTCACTGCTGACGTCATCACTGGCGATGACGATGACGATGCGGATGCCAATGACGTCCCCAGTGACGTCATGCGTCCTATCACGCACCGCGGGGTTACGCCGACGGCGACGGCGACGCCGCTCGAGCCGGAAGCGGGCGCCTAAGAGCTGCGCTCTAAAATTAAACAAATCGAAGGTCAAAGTGCCTCTCTACTCTCACGTCGTCTTTCGAGTCATGTACTCTGGGAGATCAAATGGCTTCACGGTGGGTTCTTTCTTTAGATCCCCCAGGCGATTCCTTCGCGATTGTCGACCTTTCCAGGATTAGAATCGTCGAAGGTCGCGACGAGCGATTAACACAAAAGATAGATCACCACGGGGCTGACGGCGAGTGTAGCAGCAGAGGGGGGCAGGTTTTGTTGACTTCCGCGTGTCGCCTGTGACCTATCAAGGTGAGCCAGCAGAGCATGTGGTGGACCATGACCACGCGAAAACGACTTCCATACAAATATGAGCGAAACTTTGTTATTGCCCAGACGACAGCAAGGCACTCCTTTTCAGTCGTTGAGTAGTTCTTCTCTGCCTTAGACAGCGTCTGAGTCGCGTATGCGATAACCCGCTGCGAACCGCCTGGCATTTGGACTAGTACCGCGCCAAGTCCGGTGTTACTGGCGTCCATGTGGATCTCTGTTTCAGCGAGCTGGTCAAAATGGCCAAGAGTCGGAGGCGTCTGGAGTCTTCGTTTATGCTCATCGAAAGAACACCGGTGTTATTCTGTCAATCCAAACTTTACGGCGTCTTTTATGAGGTGCGTCAGCGGTGCTGGCAGCTTAGCGAAGTCCCGAACAAACTGTCTGTATCAGGCACAAAGTCCGAGGAATCTTCTCACGGCCTTCTTCTCAGACAGCGGCGTAAACGCAGCTACGGTGCCGATCTTCTCGGGGTCAGGGAAAAAACCTTTGTTGTTCACGACGTGGCCAAGGGAGTTTAGTTCACGATAGGCGAATCGACACTTTGTTGGCTTGATTGACAGGCCGGCGGTCTTGACGGCTTGAAGCACGGTTCGAAGTCGTCTCAGATGTTCGTCGAAATCCCGTGAAAATGCCACGACATTGTCCAGGTAGACGAGGCGGCTGTGCCATTTCAGACCTGCCGGTATGGTCTCCAGGACACGCTGGGAGGTCGTTGGTGCTGTACAAAGTCCGAACGGCATCACTTTGAATTCGTGCAGTCCGTCAGTAGTGACGAAGACAGTTTTGTTGTGGTCGCGTTCGTCGTTTTCAATCTGCCAGTAACCCCTCTTGAGGTCCATCGACGAAAAATATCGGGAGTGGCGCAGTCGGTCTTATGTGTCGTCGATGCGTGGGAGCGGATAGACGTCCTTCTTCGTCACAGCGTTCAGTCGACAATAGTCCAGGCAGAACCTCAGGTTTAACCATGTTGAATTAACCTGACACTGGGTTAGAGAAGAAACATCAAAACGTAGAAGGGACAGAAAATAGACAGGACGACGTCTCAGAGTTCCGTTCATCTTCTTTACAAGAACGACTGGCGACGCCCACGAACTTCTTGAGGGTTGAATGATGTCGTCGCCGAGTGTTTCCTGGACTTAATCTTGAATCGCCTCCCATCCCTTTAAGCAGACTCGATACGGCGACTGGTGGACAGAACGCGCGTCCTCGTCGGTAATAATGCGAAGCATCGCCATTGGTGTTTGGCAAACTTTTGACGACGTGGCAAAGCAGTCACTGTATTCGGCAAGGAGATAAACCAGTTGCCGGGAGTTGCCGGTGCTTAGGAGCCCGGGGTCGATGCCGAGCTGCGGCGGCTACGTGCTCTTCTGCTGTGACAACGAGGTCCCCTCAGGGATTGCGGTGACTACGGCTGGTGCCTGAAGCTCCTCTACGTAGCCCACGGTTGCACCCTTCGTTAGGTGCTTCGGCTCCTCTCGAAAGTTTGCCACAAGAACAGTTGTACGTCCTTCTTGAAATCGTATGTCCTTCTTCGTCACCTAGTCATTCGTGACAATATAATGTACCCCAAAACTTAAGCTCGACGTACAGCGCACTGCCGTCGAAGTGACGGCCCCATCTTTTACGAGGGGCCTGATGACGATACGATATAACTTATTAAACTGCTAAGGTACGCATCAAAAACTACAAACAAAAAACACTGCGGTTGCTGCAATACGCCAAGAAAACCGATATTAATACTTCTCTAGCCAGTGACACATACGTCGGGAGCACCGTGCTGGAGGAAAATGGATTTAATAAAAAACTCGTAGGCTCCACCAGGCTTCGCCCGGTAGAGCCTACAACTGCAGGAGTTCGACATGACCGTGGTGTACAAGTCCGGCAGGGAACACAATGACGCCGACTGCCTATCAAGGGCTCAAGTCGAGGCCGGTCCTGTCTGCATCGAAGACGACGACAATGAGTTTTTCCTTGGCGCTCTAGATGTCAGCGACATATCAGCACTACAGCGAGATGACCCTCAACAGCGCGCTTCCCCGTACTTTCTTACGAATCATGCCTGCCTTCTCCATACGGCAAGGGGTGCTGCACAAGAATAACTTCAACAACAACACGGCATGGCTGTTGGTTATTCCTTCCAGTCTTCGAAAAGAAACGAAAATAAATCTTCCAGGGCTGTACACCTGGGCTACAGCAGGACGCTTGCCAGGATTGGAGAAAAGTGCTACTGGCCGAGGCTACCAAAGACTGTTCACCTCCACACTCAATCATGCCACGAGTGTCAGCGATGCAAGAAACCGCCGACGAAGCCGTCAAGGCATCTGCATCCAATTTCTCCCCCGTCCACGCCATTTCTGTAGATAGAAATAGATTTACTTGGCCCGTTCCCCCCGTCAAAGCCGGGAAACCACTGGATAATCGTCGCCACAGATTATCTCACACGGCACGCCGAAACGAAAGCCCTTCCATCAAGTACGGCTGTTGTAGTCGACAAGTTTTTCATCGAATCCATTTTCCTCCAGCACGGTGCTCCCGAAGTTTTTATTACACACCGTGGATCATCGTTCATGACCCAGCTGACGTAAGTGATCCTTCGTCTCAGTGGCACCGGCCGCGTCGAACCACTGCATACCATACGCAGAAAAATCGACTAACAGAACGGCTAAACAAAACTATCGCCGACATGATCTCTATGTATGTCGATGTAGAGTACAAGACTTGGGACGAGGTGTTACCCTGCGGTACCGTTTGTTTACAACACGGCGATGCAATAGACCACAGGAGTAACCCCGTTTCAGTTGGTGCATGGCAGGAAAGTAACGACCAGCTGACGATGGGACCCGGCGCCCAGGTGGTTGCTGAACGAGCCGAACAAGTTCACCAGCTCGCCCGACTCTGAATTCAAGATAAAAAACGGGTCAACGCTACCCGGTACAACCTTCGCCGGATCGACATTCGAGTCAAGTCCGGAGACCGTGTGTGGGTTTGGAGCCTGATACGACTACTACTCCTGAAGCACTACTCCGGGCCCTACAAAGTGCCTCGTCGACTCGGGGATCTGAACTACGAGGTGATGCCCGACGGAACGCGGATTTTATCACGCCACCCTCCACGACCGGAAGTCGTCCACGTCGTGCGCCTCAAGCCGTACTACGCGCGATAAGACTGAACTGGGATCTTGTCCAACGCTTGATAGGATTACGTTTTGCCAGCCTTCATATTTCCCCATTTTTTTGTTTGTCTTGCCCTGGTCTGTTGCCTTGCACATGGCATCGCTGGGGTGAGACTGACTGCGGCACAGAGCCGCAGTCAGTCTCGCTGCAGCGTTCAATTCAGGTGTTACGCCGACTTCGACGTCCGCGACGCTTCGTTGTTATCCTCTGTTTTCTTCTTCATTTTGGCACAAGTTCGCCCCATTAAACGTTTAAGTGTCCTCAGTTATTCTTCGTTTCGCCACCTAGTCATTCGTGACAATTTTAGACAAATGGGTGACACCCTTTTTTAGTGGTGTGGAATTGTTTACGGAGAGCATGGAATTCGAGCGGGAATTTTAAACACGCTCGTCAGGATGGTGTCTGTACTTATGCTCAGCTTGAATCACGTTAGCAATGATGCGGGCTCCATGGTGGCAACATATGGGCATGCCAAACTTGGGCTACCTAAGGAAAACCCTCGTGAGTCCCACCTCAGCTTAGCGGGGGCCAAGTTAGTAAGTCTGTGGGCTCCAAGGCTGCAAAGAGTGGGCATGCCGAACTTTGACTACCTGTGTAACTCACAAAGCATCACTTTCCGCTTATATTGAGAACATTTACTCCACGTTTTAAAGATTCAGCATAAGAGATCGGCTTAATTTGATAACAAATCACCGAGCATTGTAATTCTAAACGGCAGAGAGAAATCTGACGCTTGCTAAATTTTATTACTAACTTTGTAATCAGTGTGTATATTGGGAACGCCGTTCTACGTGGTGTGGAATTGTTTACGGAGAGCATGGAATTCGAGGGGGAATTTTAAACACGCTCGTCAGGATGGTGTCTGTAGACTGCTCAAGCTGGTTACGTATCCCGACTACCTGTCCAACAGAATGTTTTATATGGGAATGTGCACCGTTTTTTTTTATTTTAGATGGCCGTGCGCGTGACGTTTTATTGATCTATCAAAATATTAATATTTCCAGTGCGCCCATGGGAAAAAAGATGCGTGCCCAATTTGGCATGCGCTGCAATACCTCATACCGGAAATTAAAAACAGCGCGGAAAGACGAGGACCAGACAAAGAAGTGACACGGACGTAGCGCTGACTTACAACTGAGTTTATTGAACGCAAACTCGCAATATTTATTTGCGGTGTCACGAACAAAACAACATAAAAAATTCAGCCCATGTGATGTATCACCAATAAAAATAAAACAATGATAAAAAACATTGAAAAAAAACATTGAAAAAAATAATAATGAAATGCGCCATGACACAGCCGTACAGAGTACGTGCTAAAAATCGAGCAAGTCACGGAACTAGAAAATTCATCTCTTTGCCTGATAGGGCCACAGAAGGACTGCTTACACATGCTGCACCCAGCCTCGCTATCTCAACAGCCTCTAGAATTTCGCGAGTAAGCTGGTCCCTATGACGCTTAACAACCTCACACCGTTGGAAGTCGGGAAGGCAACCACAGTCGCGGCAATGAATTCCCAGGTGACCAGACACGGTTGTGGAGACACTGTAAGCGTGCTCTCTCAACCTGTCGTTGAGACAGCGGCCCGTCTGGCCAACGTAGCGCCTGCCACACGTCAGAGGGAGAGAATAAACAACCCCCTCCGAACACGGGACAAAGCGATCTCGATGCCTCGTACTGCAAGCCGTGGCCGCCCTCGAAGAAGGGTTAACAGCTCTGCACAACCTGGACAGCTTGTCCGGGGCAGAGAATAAAACGTCGACGTCACACCTGCCAGCAATGCGTTTTAGGTTGTGGGACAGGCCGTGTACGTAGGGAATAACCACAAACTTTCTTCTTTCCCTTTCTGTTGTTGGCCTCTTCTTCACTTCTCATAGGGCTGCTCTTGATATCTTTCATCTTTCATACCGTAAGGAAAATAATTACAGGAGGACACTTAAGACTGCTTACGTGTAGGAATTTTCGTACACGCCGCGCATTCCTACAAGCAGCGCGCCCTGCTGTCTCCGCAGTGGCCTGCCGAGCGGCGCGACATAGGCTGAAAGCAGAGCGTACAACACGTGATACAAAGGGAGGGGGATTCCCCCTCCGGCATCGCCTGACACGTGACACGAGCGGAGGCCGCGCGCGCGCCACCCTCTCCCTTTTATTGGAACGCGGGTTCGCAGCGCCAATAAAATGGCTTCTTTGACCGGTGGCGTTCATTGAAACTATAACGCGTCGCAGCCAATGGGAATTTATTGCTTGTTTCGCCCAGCAGGAATTTAGGTGCTGTTTTTCGCGGTTCCAGTTTACGACGGCTGCGCTCCACGGGACAGATAATGCTTTCGCGTAAGTATAAAAAGTTGGGGCTCCAACCAAGCTGTGAAGGTGGTTGGTCAGCGAAGCTCTGGTATCACCTGCAACGATTGCCTACTGCACCATACGAAATGCCGCCGCCGGTCGCAGCACGCCGCCGCTGGTCGTGTTGCCGTTCCTTTTCCCTTTGCCGCTCCAAGTATTCACGCTGCTGATCGGGAGCCCTAACTATGCGTGGCCTATTCATCGCGGTGCTGCAGCAACAATGAAATCAGTTGTTATACTCCGTTCCATCTTGCGCTGAAGCGCAGAGGATGCTACGAGCCATCGGAGCCAATCGGAGGACGCGTGAGTGTCACGTGACCTTAGAGAGGGGGCAGAGCGACGCGCGGAAAGCGTATCGCGGGCGACGACAACAGAACGGGATTGGCTAAGACAGCTCGTAGCATCCGCTGCGTCCGGACGTAAGGTGAGACGGGGTATAGGAGGGTTCTTTTTTTAAATATGAAGGGCCAATGACGTCACTCTTCACGTGGCAAGCTGCCGTTGCCGTGGCAGCTTTTTGCACTTCACACGAGGGCTTCGAATGACGTCAACACCTTTCGAAGCAGCTGAAAACCTAATCTTTACCGGGACGCGTGGGAGGGTGTTCCTATTGGTCACACGCGCCTTAACATCCATCATGTGGTTTTGATTCTTGTTTTGTGTTTTTTTTTTATTGAAACGGATATTGAGCAGTATGTTGTATCTTTGATTTCAAAGAAGGTATGCTGTTTTGCGTTCAATTGTTCTATAAAAATTCAAAAGCGCAAACACCAAGGAAAAGAAGAGGGGACAGGAGAGAGCGCTTACTCCAACTGGAAGTTTAATACATTCCTCGAGGAAGACATAAAAGAAGAATTAGGCATGTGAAGGTAAAAAAGAAGAAAAAATTATTGTTACTGTTTAATGAAATAAAAATAACAACAACTGCACCGTCCAGCATACGCGCAAGTACGTCAACTGCAACATCAACGTAGTGTACGAAATTCCATTCACATGTGGAAAAGTCTACGTCGGACAATCTCGACGCTATGTGAACGTGAGACTTCGAGAGCATCACCTTTCTCTGACTGAAATCATCACCATCGGGACATCTCGCCATACATGTCTGCGACTGCCACTGCACACCCATATTCCAACAGACTAAAGGCCCGTTCACACTCTTGCGACCGAGTACGACTGAGAGAGACGAGATCTCTTAAAACTTCTAAATGTTTTTAGAATGAGGGAACATACTGGCATTGTGGCGCCATCTATGCGGTGACCCTGGAACTGCATTTCAGAAGAGCGAAGGTTTTGCGGGATTTCCGAGGTCAAAGTAGGCATGGAAGTACAGCGACAATGCAGCAACATCAAACACCCTTCCGTTTCATTGTGCAGATTTTGACTATCTTCGCCGGGTGCTGCAGCCAATTTTCCGGCACCGTGACTCTGCAACTGCTACTGCCACGGCAATCACAAGAAAAGACCGACGGCTGCCGGATGCCACCTGCAGCAGACCTACGTTGTCCGGCGCCACTACCTTTCTTCGAGCAAGGCTTTTCTGTACTCGCCACACAACAGGCATCAGCATCGACTGACGCATCGCCAGAACGCTTCATAAGCAGTTGGCGGTCCGTGCATCCCTTCAGTGGGCATGGAAGTACAGCGACAATGCAGCAACATCAAACACCCTTCCGTTTCATTGTGCAGGTGAGTTCAGAAACTTATCGGCTTTGCAAAAAATCAAAAGACGTTTACGTGCTGCTACTTCCATGCCCAAAAGCTTTGTTTTCTTTGATTTGTGACTATGTGCATGTTATGAGGCTATTGCTTATGTCTGGAGATGTAGAACAAAACCCCGGGCCCCCAAAAGAAGACATTGGAAAGCAATACAATGAGTTGGTTTCCTTAATAAGATCACTTCACGCCAAAATGGATACAAAGCACGAAGAAGTCATGGCTTCCCTTGCCGAGGTAAAACAGGCCCAACTTTCACTAGAGCAACAGATCGTTGAGATTGACAATAGACTTTGCGCGGTCGAAAAGAGCATCGGGTTGTCTGAAGGGCAGACGGGACAGAGTCGTAACCCTCAAGTAACAGTCTTCAACCAACGCCTCGACGATTTTGAAGATCGTTCGCGTCGAGATAATTTAATTTTTCACGGTATTCCTGACAGCTCTACTGAAACATGGACTCAGTCTGAAGAAAAGCTTTGCGCAGCTCTGAACGTCGCACTAAAGTTAGATCTCGGTAGGACTGATGACCGCATATCTCGTGCCCACAGGCTGGGCAGTTTCGTCCCCGGTAAGTGCAGGCCGGTTATAGCTCGCTTTTTGTCATTTAAGTTCCGAGACGAAATTCTAGCATCGAGGAAGACGCTTAAGGCCTCTGGGGTGTTCGTCAATGAAGATTTTTGCATGGCGACGAGAACCGTGCGAAAGAAATTGTATGAATTTGGAAAAGAAAGTGGCCATCAGTTTTCGATTCGTTACAACAAACTATACATAAACAAAAAATGCTATGTCTATTCGCCTGATACGGACTGCGTGTGTGAACTAGGCCGTACAAGCAATAACACGTCCCCAGCAGTAGCCCAGTCTGCTTCTACGAGTGCTGACGCTGACAGGTCATTATCTTAGCAAGAATAGCGCGCGGTAATACTGGCTGTCGTGATTTATCTGTTTTGTTGTCTAATGTCAGAAGCATGGTTAATAAACGTGATGCTTTGTCATCTGTCCTTGATGACTACTCGGCTGACGTTGTTGTTCTGACGGAAACTTGGCTTTCTGCGAAAATAGAAGATTCTGAACTTTTTGAGTGTGAAAGAAATTATTCTATTTACCGATCTGACCGCGATGTTAAAACAGGTGGCGGTGTGCTTATTGCTGTAGCGACTGATATAATTTCTAGTATTGTTATGCTCAGCACCCCTTTGGAGTTTCTTTGCGTTTGTGTTCAGTTAAATCAGCAAAAAATACTGTTTTGCGCATGCTACAGATCTCCGAGCGAAACATCGACTTTTTCTAATCAGCTACATGACATTCTAAATTGCTTAGTTTTAAGGTACCCATCAACTCCTTTATTTTTAATGGGCGACTTCAATTTCCCTAAAATCAATTGGTCAGGTTCCTGCCCAACTCTCACAACAACGTTAGCAGAGTCTCTGTCTTTTATAAACGTTTGTTTGGACTACAATTTTACGCAGCTTGTTACTCAACCCACTAGGACTGGTCCTACTTCAGCTAATGTACTTGACCTAGTCCTTACGACAACGCCAGATCTCGTTCACTCTGTCATATTTTCCTGGCTTAAGCGACCACTGTTTTATTCATTTCAGTATAACCGGGCACGTTGCTCGACAAGTGTCTGGTGCGAAAACAATTAGAGATTACAAAAGGGGAGATTATATTTCAGTTAACAAACAGCTTGAATTATTTCTTGAAAGCTATTTGCCTGGTTTCTTTGATCGCTCTGTCGAACACAATTGGGATCTTTTCAAAAACAAAGTCGCGTCTTTGATTCGTAAATATATACCACTTCGTGTAATTTCGGGCAAACAACGTTCCCCCTGGTTTACTACAGTTCTTAAAAGACTACAAAATAAGAAAAAAAGGTTGTTCCGTCAAGCAAAAATCGCGAACAATGCCGCTCAATGGTCCGCCTACTGGGACAGGGACACGCTTTCTGCTTACCGTATCGTTATCAAAGAAGCCAAGCGCGTCTTTCTTAACAATACGCTCCCATCAATCTTATTTTGTAACCCCTCTCAGTTTTGAAAGATCGTAAAACCTACTAAGAAAGGCACTATATCGCTAGCTTCTGATGGCCAGGTAATGCGCAGCGAGGAATGTTGTAATGTGTTAAATAATGTTTTTGCTGGGTCGTTTTCAGTTTCATCTTCTAGTACTGTAGCGCATGTGTGTAATCGTGATTTTTTTCCAATTGATCCTATTGTTTTTGATTTTGTGGGAATTGCGAACCTTATTCGGAAGTTGAAACTTTCATCCTCTTGTGGTGTGGACGAAATCAACTCAAAGTTTTTGAAAAACACAGAAGTATACTCCTCTATACTTTTATCTTATATCTTCACGCAATCTATTGAGTGTTCGACGGTACCACGCGACTGGAAGGTGGCGAAGGTGGTCCCTCTTTTCAAGTCTGGCAATGCACAGTCCGCTCTTAATTACAGACCAATTTCGATAACAAGTATTCCATGTAAACTTTTGGAACATGTAATCTATTCAAACCTCGTATCATTTCTAGAATCAAATTCATTTTTTAACCCCTCCCAGCACGGTTTTCGTAGACACTATTCCTGTGAAACGCAACTGCTCTCTTTTACAAATGACATAACGTCGGGCCTGGATCGTGGTCAGTTTTTCGACTGTATCTTTCTTAACTTTGCAAAAGCATTCGACAAAGTTCCACATCACTTGCTCCTCCTCAAAATTGCAACCTTAAATATTGACCCTAATATCTTAGAATGGATTGAATGTTTTTTGACTAACCGCACACAATTTGTAATAGCGAATGATTGTACTTCATCTCCTTCTTTGGTAAAATCTGGTGTTCCTCAAGGTTCCGTTTTAGGCCCTTTGCTCTTCCTAATATATATTAATGACCTTCCTAACTGTATTCATTCCTCTATAAAGTTATTCGCTGACGACTGCCTTCTTTACCGCCAAATAAATGACCTATCCGATCAATCTATTCTCCAATCTGACCTCAATCACATCTCTAACTGGTGTAATATATGGCTGATGACCCTCAACACTAAAAAATGTAAAAGCATGACATTCTCACGGCACCCTAACCCCTCTGTATCATGTGATTACAAGATTAACGATATTTCCCTTGAACACGTCAAATCGTACAAGTACCTTGGAGTCCACATAACTAATGACTTCTCATGGCAAACCCACGTTAACTACGTTATTAATAATTCTAATCGCAACCTCGGCTACTTACGTCGAAATTTTCCTCAAGCCCCTTTTTCTCTTAAAGTTCTTTTTTACCGTACACTCATCCGCCCAAAGCTCGAATATGCTTCTGCGATATGGGATCCAGCACAACGTTATCTTATTGATGCCATTGAATCTGTTCAGAATCGATCAGCCCGTTTTATTAACTCTAATTATTACCGCCTTGCTAGCGTGTCACTAATGAAGTGTAATGCTGGTATTCCTGAACTAATACTTCGAAGAAAAATTGCGCGTCTTTCCTTTTTCATAAAATGTATTTTCATAACCCAGCGCTCAAACAGGAACTCTTTTTACAACCTTCATACCTTTCATCCCGGGTTGATCACCAATACAAGGTTGCCATACCTCATTGCAGCACTAACATCTTTTTTTATTCTTTCTTGCCAAAGACTTGTTCAGAGTGGAACCACCTTCCCCCACACATCGCCGCTATTGAAGATGTTTCTGCTTTTAAGGCAGCCATAATAGAATACTTTTCTGCAATTTGTTGATTATACTTTTTCTTCTGTTTTCTTGTTGTTGTATATTTTTTGTACCTTGAAGTGATCATTGTACTTTGTAAACCCATTCTACCCACCCCCTCTGTAACGCCCGATGGGCCCTGAGGGTAATGAAATAAATAAAATAAAATAAATAAATGTGCGTAATACTCATAGAAAGGCTCGTTTATAAAATTGACAAAAGTTTTTCGAGCCAAGAAAGAAAGGATAATGCGCGAGGAATAAAAAAAAATATGATGGACTTCCGAGTTTACACTGCTTCCCAATAGATGGCGCCAGTGTGTTCTCTGGTTTAAGAAGTTTTAAGGAACCCAGGTTTAAGAGGTCGCAAGAGTGTGAACGGGCCTTAAGATCCTTAAGCATTACCATAAAAACAAAAAGATCCCGTGAACTCTATGAAGCGAAAACCATCGACATCTTGTAAACCCTGAGATGGGGAACGATAAAAAAAAACAGACGAACACAACAAAATCTCAAACGCAGCTGCGTTTGAGATTTTGTTTTGTTCGTCCGTTTTTTTATCGTTCCCCATCTCAGGGTTTACAAGATGTCGATTGATTACCAGCTCGCCTGCAGTCTCTCACTGCTTACAAAAACCATATTGTCTCTCGGGGGAGCTTGCATAAGCGCACCATCAATAGCGCTGTCCGAGAAAGAGATCACATACCTCGACCTTTTTTCTTAGCGCGGGTCGCGTTAATGTTTTCTAACCTTATCTTTGACCTGCTGATTTTGTTTCTACTTCTGAATTTTTATTACATTCTTTTTTCGCTAGTGTCAAGGGTTCAGATTTAGTTCAAAATTTTTTAATGCATCTATAAACTATAACAATAATCTTTTCTTTTCTTTTTTACCTTCACATGCCTAATTCTTCTTTTTGTAACAGGCTTGAGCTGAGCTAGTTGGTTCATAGTTTACTTAAGGCCAGCTGAACTAGAAAAAACATACACATAAAGAAAAGACCATTCACGCCGCTGGACTAACTGATTTTCTTTTTCCTCCTCTTCTACTACAAGCCACACTTGAGGGAACAATTCTCTTTTCCTCTTTTTTGCTTTCTAATCCACCTTAAATTTTTTTTTTTACTTAATTCCCCTTAAAATGTTTACCCCGAAGAAATCTTTTTTCTTTCTCGTGAAGCACGAGAGAAGTTGCGCTAACGCAATCATCGCCTTTTTCCTCAATGGCAAGTGCCTCTAGGATTTCACGTCCCAGTTTTGTTTTGTTCTTTGCCACGATGTTTACGTCGTAGAACAGTGCCGAACATTGACACGCACGACAATGGGTTGGCAAGTGTCCTCCTGCTGACAGGGTTTTCACTGATGCAGCGTGCTCCCTCGTCCGATCATTAATGCATCGGCCGGTTTGTCCGATGTAACTTCGGCCGCATGTCAGCGGAATGTGGTGTACCACCTCCTTTTCACACAGGGCGTATGGAGACTTGTGAACACTGCCACACCTCTTCTCGTTGTTACTTCGCTCCTGGTTAACCCGGCGACACATGGAATAGGCTTTGTTTGGGGCCGAACACACCACCTGAACGCCTTGCCGTCCAGCTACCTTTTTTGTCTTCT
This sequence comes from Ixodes scapularis, assembly GCF_016920785.2. Taxonomy (NCBI): domain Eukaryota; kingdom Metazoa; phylum Arthropoda; class Arachnida; order Ixodida; family Ixodidae; genus Ixodes; species Ixodes scapularis. Next base: position 247,878,246 of record NW_024609835.1, on the reverse strand, counting down.
TTGCGGAATGAATTAAACTTCCAGTTGGAGTAAGCGCTCTGTCCTGTCCCCTCTTCTTTTCCTTGGTGTTTCCGCTTTTGAATTTTTATACGATGTGTAGCCAACTAGCCCAACAGTTAATTTTGATTCAATTGTTCGCCAGGAGTTGTTTGCTTACAACGACGACACGAAAATTTCGTTGGCTGATAGAGGTATACAGCTTCGCTGTAAAATGATCCCGAAAGAAATCAGGTTTCCAGGGCGACCTGACGTGGGCTCTCCACGTAGGCCCACTGTGGGCCCCATGACGGTACCCATGCGGGCTCCCCACCTTGGCCCCCATGGGCCCCACGAGGAGGGCCTATGTGGGCTGCCCAATTTCGCCCTTTGTGGGTCCTCTGGAGCAACTTGCGAAACCGGCGCGGGACTATTCCAGAGCCCACTTTCAGCTAGGTACCTCGACAGAAGGTGGGCTGCCCAGGTAGGCCCCGTGGATACCACAAAAACAAACCATATGGACGGCCCCAGTGGGCTCTCAATAAGTTTCAAGGAGAAAGCCGAAATATATGCTGCCCAAGTGGTCCCTTTCTGGGTCCTCCGAGGTAACTTGCAAAGCCAGCGTGGGATTATTTCAGAGCCCGCTTTGAGCTGCGTCCCTCGACAAAGGGTGTCCAGGTAAGCCCACGTGGGTACCACGAGAACAGCCCATGTGGGCTGTCCCGGTGGGCCCCCTGTATGCCCCAAGGGGAAGGCCGAAATGGGCTGCCAAGTAAACCCGCTGTGTGTCTCACGAAGGAAGCCCGGTGGGCAACCCAAATGTTTCAAAACGTGGGCCCCACGTGGGCTGCCCACATGGGACCCACTTTGTACTAGGGTAAATATGCCATACAAAATACAAATTCTTTCAACGTTAACGTACCCCTTTAGCATTATCGTCCCTAGTTGTTAATAAATGAATCGAGGGAAACCGTTTCTTCTTGTTGAGTTGAGCGGTCACTCGATTTTGATTCAGTCTTGTAGCCAGGTATATCCCTTCTGACTAGCTATGTAATCATTGTCACGCTTGGCTTTCACACTTTCACATTCGTCTCACGTGAGCTTGCTACACTCCTTTATTCTCCCAGCACCATTTTCCACTCCCCGCCGTTCCTCGCTCCTTCCCGCGACTCGCGGGAGCGGGGACAACCGTTGTCCCAAGGAATCCCCCCTGGGGTTGGAGTGTCACCGCACGGTTATGGTTGTCGCCGGCGCCACACACCCCTCACACTCCTTACAGGCCTCCCCCTTCCCCCCTTCATTCGTGAAATTGCCGGAGTGGCATCTGGTCCATCTTCGTGGTAGGCTGTTAACTGGTCTGCGTGAGCCACTCCGCGGCGACGTCCGGTAGCTGGGTCCCTCAGTAGGAAGTCATTCTCGCCCAAGCACTGTGCCACCCGGAAGGGCCCAGAGCGCCGTGGTGCAAGCTTAGCCGTGATGCCCTTGGCAGCATTACTCATGGTGTTGCTGTCCAGTAGGACGAGGTCACCCTGTTTTATTGTTGTAGGCTTCCTGTGCCGGTCGTAGTTGGCCTTTTGATCTGCCTAGCTGCCTCCTGGTGCTCTCTTGCAAAGCTGAGAGCATCCTGAAGGCACGTGGTGACCTCAGCAGCAAAAGCATTGCAAGCCGTTGCAGGCGGTTCAGTGTCGTTCTTGCTTCCTGGCTGCTCCCACGGGGTGCGCAGTTTCCGACCGTAACACAGGAACGCCGGCGTGTATCCCGTCACTACGCTTGCAGCCGTGCGCATGGCGAAGGCGATCTCGGGGATGTGACGGTCCCAGTCTTTGTAGTCGGAGCAGTAGGCTCGGAGGCACTCTTTCGCTGAGCCGTTGTGGCGCTCCAACATTTGTCCTGCCGGTCGATAAGGCACCGTATGGCGGTCCTTGATGCCCCAGTAATTAAGAAGACCACGCCATACGGTGCTCACGAAGGGCTTTCCATTGTCACTGGATATAGTCGCAGGTGTGCCATGACGTCAGAACACCTGCACCATACACTCCACAATGTTGCTGCTTGTCGCCGCGCGCAGCGGGAAAAGTTCGATAAACTTGGTAAACTTGTCAATTACCACGAGCAGGTACTTGTGGCGTCGAGGCGTGTATGGCAGAGGTCCCACGATGTCTACACTGAGCTCCTCCATGGGCGGAGTGGCCCACTGGCTGCTCATAAGCCCTTCGGGCCTCTGGTGGCGGGCCTTTGTCCGCTGGCATACCTGGCAGCACCGGACGTACTTGGATACATCGGCTCGCATGCCCAGCCAGACGAAGTGTTCAGAAAAACGTTTGAGGGTTTTGAAAAACCCTGCGTGAGCTCCAGTGGGGTGGTCGTGTGCCATCTTGAGCACTAACTGGCGAAGTTGGTCCGGAAGCCAGGGTACCTTCTTGTTACCTCTGTGCTAAACGAGCCACCGATTGGTCTCCAGCTCTGTCGTCTCAGCCAGGTCGTCCAGTAGACGTTGGTCTGTATTTTCGTCTGAGAGCTTCTTTCCCTGCATCACCATTCTGAGCTTGGACAAAAGGACGTCTTGATGCTGCTCGTGGACCAGGCTTCCCTGGTCACTCAGGACTGTGACATCGTCCATCATGGACACTGTCACAGCTGGTTCGAAACTGATTTGGCACTCAGTCTCCGGTGCAGCAATGGGGAAAAGCGTCTCTGGCAGGCTGTGTCCAGGAGTGTCCATACATTGAAGCGGAGCTCTGCTGAGGGCGTCGGCTGGGACATTTGCATGCCCCCTCCGGTGCTAGATCTTGCAGTTGAAGCCCTGAAGCCGAAGAACTCATCGCTTGACTCTTAATGAGGCTTGGTCTGTACTAAACAACCAGACCAGTGAGGAATGATCGCAGTGGATCTCGAACTCTGTGAACTCCAGGTAAGGTCGGAATTCGTCCACAGCCCAAACCACCGCGAGACACTCCCGCTCCTGAACGGCGTAGTTCCGCCCCGACTCAGTCAGCACGCTACTGATAAAGGACACTGGCTGTAGCTGGTCTGCCCCTCTCTGTACCAGCACTGCCGCAATGCCAACTCCACTGGCGTCTGTCTTGACGACGAAGGGCTGATTCAGGTCGGGAAGACTCACAACCACGTCGTGGGCCAGGGACTCCTTGAGTGCGGCAAATGCTTGCTTCTGCCAATGAGTCCAGTGAAATTTATGGTCCTTCCTCAAGAGCTCTGTGAGTGGTCGGGCAAAAATGGAAATTGAGGAATGAAGTTCCGGTAGTAGCCGGACAACCCCAGGAAGGCCTGCAGTTGCTTGACTATGCTGAGCCGAGGATAGTCCAACACCGCAAGCACCTTCTCATCGTCGGGTCTGCATTCCCCTGGGGAGATCACGTGGCCCCGGAACTTCAGAGACCGACGGCAGACTTGGACCTTGTGTGGATTGATGGTGAGTCCCGCTGACCTGATGCGCTGCAACACCTCCCGCACATGCGCGACGTGGCTCTCCAGTGTATCCGAATACACGAGGACGTCGTCTATAAATGCCATGGTGAATTGGTGGTTTATGCCGTTCAGAATCCTGTCCATCAAGGTCTCGAAGGTGGCTGGGCCCCCTACCACTCCAAATGGCATCCGTGTGAACTCGAAGGTTCCCTGGTGGCATATGAAGGCGGTCTTGGGAATCTCCACTTTGCACACAGGAATTTGAAAAAAAAAACTGAGACAGGTCGGAACTCGAAAGCCACTCTGCCTGACCCAATTGTGCCAGCAGCCAGTCCGTCCTGGGCATGGGGTAGACTGGTACCCTGGTACATGCATTGAGTGGCCGATAATCGATGGCAAGCCTGAAGCCATCCGACTTTTTTTGCCACCAACACCGGTGCGCTTGTCCACTGGCTGTTGCTTCGGCGGATGAGTCCTTGTTCCAACAGGCCCTGCACACAGCCGTCGATGATTTTCTGCTTGTTGGCGTTGACAGGGCGCAGCTTTCAGCGCACGGGCAGACTCGTTCCCGTGTCTATCTGATGCTGAGCGAGGGTGGTGCAGCCCGGAGTTGTGGTAAACATCGGCCGAAAGTCTACCAGCACATTCTCCATGCAAGTGTCCACTTCCGGTGCATGACTGTGTGGCCGATCACCTCTGGAGGTGATCGGCCACACAGGTGGGTCAGGGGTGCTGCCGCAGGCAGGTTCTTCCTCCGTGGAGATGCCCTGGAGGCAGTAGGAATCCTCCCCGGCCAGAGGCTCCTCAGTGGGCCCCTTTTCCCCCTTAGCAAGCGGAACAATGCACTGGGGTTCTGTGCCAATCGGCCACCCCCCAAGTGCCACGTGCACTGAAATGCCGGTAATCGTCAAAAAATCTCTTCCCAGGACAATGTCTCGGCAAAGGTCGGGCACAAACAGGAAGCGCTGTCTCCGAGAACCGGCCACCCATTGGATTTTGCATCTGAGCGATGTGGAGGACTGAGACCAGCCTGTTGCGAAGCGCAGAGTGCGAACTTCCCTCTTGTGACTGGCTCCTGTAGCTTGGGCAGCTGTCATCGCCGGCAGTCCCAGCAGACTAACGCTGGAGCCCGTGTCGAGCAGTGCCTGGAAGGTCGTCGAACCAATCCGCACGTCCAAGAAGGGTTCTTTCCCACCGGCAGTTGTCGCCACCTGCAACGCGCTGTCGTAGATGCCCGCCGGGGCAGCATCTACCAGTTCCCGTTTCCCGGGCACTGCGCTTGGAGGTGGCCCGGCTGCTGGCATCGGAAGCAGAGACGGGACGCAGTGGGTGTTGACGCAGCCCGCCGACCGGTGGCACAGTGACGAGCGGCGTGGCCGATTCCTCCGCAGTGCTGGCAGTGAGCCTGTCCTCCGTTAGGCTGCTGCCACTGGGTTGCCGGCAACGCGAAGGTGGCTGGGGGCAGCATCGGTAAAGCTGGGCCGTAAAGCTGGTCCCGGTGGTAGGATGGCTGGATCGCTGCCGGGTGAAGTGGCCAGGGGTACGTCTACTGCGTAACTGCGGCCGGGGAAGCAAACGTTGCAGCCGCCGTCGATGACTGGCCCGCTGCCGGGTGAAGTGGCCAGGGGTACGTCGACTGCGTAACTGCGGCCGGGGAAGCAAACGTAGCAGCCGCCGTCATCGCCGGTTGCGGTCTGGGAAGGCCCGGAGCACCAGCTGCAGGCCTGAAGGCGAGGTATCTGGCCACTTGGTTGGTTTGGGGAGGTGGCGGGGCGATACTGCAGCAGTCGCCAAGCGCGCTGCATGAGGCCGTCGGCTGCCTTCGCCAGCTCCGTCAGGTTCGCGAACTGCGCCCCCTCTGGCAAGTCCTGCAGCTGCGGGTGCATTTGCCGGAGGACCCGGTCCACTTTCTCAGAGTCCGGTACCTCTTCTCCGATTCGGTCGTAGTATGCCGCAATCGTGTAAATGAACTCCTTCAAGTTCTCTTCCGGGCGCTGTGTACGGAGTCGCAGCTCATCCTTGAGGCGACGCTTCGCGTCGATGGAGGCGAACTCTGCGCGGAACGCGGACATGAAGTTATCCCAGCTGGCGAAGTCGCCCACGAAGCGCCACCACAATTTCGCACTTCCCTCCAGTGCGGCTGGCACGACCTCGCTCAGTCGTTTGTCGGCGGCGACCCCCGTCAACAAACATAAGTTCTCGAGCCGCTCCAGAAATTCCTCGGGCGACTGAAGATCGCTGAAGCCCGAGAACTTCGGCAGCTGGGCCGCGATCCTGGGCACAGGGCTGCCGGAGGGATGGACTGTGGCCACAGTCTCCACGGGCACTTCGGCGCCGGTCAGCATCCGAGCAGCCATTACGGCTTGCCGCAATGGACCTTTTCCGAGAAGCGCTCTGCGCACGCGCGAGCGCCCGATGCCAAGCGTTGGAAGTCGGCACGAAAAATCGAGGAAATTCGGAATGAGGGTGTAGATCGACGAGTAGAACACGTGATTGCAGCATATATATAATTGTGTTACACAAACAAAGAAAGTGAACGGAAAGAAAAACACGACGTTTGGGTGGACGCTACGGATTTCCCTCTTTAAAGTCGCATTGGGCACGCGACGCAGCTCAGAGAGCGAAGGAACTGGTAGCGTAGCTCCTATTATCGATTGGTAGCGCTGGTTGGTCACTTCCTCGATTTTTAGTTCGTGCAGCCACCGCCTGGTGCCGTCGGTATTTGTAAAAGGTCCATTGTGCTGCAGCGTGCTCACGTTGCAGCGCTGATCCGTCGGTCTGTTGAAGCAGCTGCTGAACTAGCCCCTCTGGCACTGTGAAGGAGTTCATGGTGCGATCCCGGACGAGACCCCACTTGTCACGCTTGGCTCGGCAGAGCACATACGTCTCACGTGAGCTCGCTACACTCCTTTATTCTCTTAGCGCCATTTTCCACTCCCCGCCGTCCCTCGCTCCTTCCCGCGACTCGCGGGAGCGGGGACAAGCGTTGTCTTTAGGAATCCCCCCTAGGGAAGAAGTGTCCCCGCACGGTTCCGGTTGTCGCCGGCGCCACACACTCCTCACACTCCTTACATCATACAAAAGGTCGCCTACTGTTCAAGGGCAGAGAGAATAAAAAAAAAGATTGAAGTACACTTTGTCTCGGCAATACTGGTTTTCACCTCTAGAACCGTAGTAAAAAAAAAAAAAAACACTCCGAAGACAGTTAAGAGTGCTTACGCGTATAATGCGAAAGCATTACAGTCCCGCGGGTGAAATGTTTTCGAGTTGTTTCTGCCCGGATTGTATTCGGTGCGCCTCCGTAGATTTAGACGCTGCTGCCGATGTCGAGGCCGTAGATGTATGTGAAATAAGCGCCAAAAGGACAGGGACAAAGAGTAGAATAACAACGACACAGGGCGCACTCTCAACTGAATTTATTAGGAAAAAACACAAACTTATATACCAACAGGAGCACACCATCAGACACCACACGTCACGTTAGTCCCCGGCCAGACCACCTTTCAAATATTCAAATTCATCCGTAGACAGAGCCAAAGAAGTATCGCTAATGCATTTTTCACCCCTCCTCCTAATCTTAAATTCCTCGTGAAACTCGCGTGACACTCTGTTTCTGTATTTCGCCAATATTTTAGTGCTGTCAAAGGACGGGGCGCAAGCACATCTGTTGCAACGTACAGCCAAATGCCCTGACGGTGTGGTTCTAGTTGAAGCTGCGTGCTCGCGGACACGATCACTGATACATCTTCCAGTTTGCTCTACATAGCTTAAACCACACGTCATTGGGATTTCGTAAACGACGACGGTTGTGCAATCAGTGTATTTATTCCTATGCTTGGTATTGTACGGGTCTGTTATCGGTTGGGGGTCATTGATTCTCCTGCATAATCGCGACATTTTGTTAGGCGTTGAAAACACGACCGGGACATTATAGCGCCCAGCCACCTTCTTAAGTTATGTGAGACACCGTGCATATATGGCATCACCACTGGCCGTAGGTTGCTCTTTTCGCGCGGTGGTTTCTGCGTCCCCTTGAACTTTTTTATCAAGCTCCCAGCCACTTCGACCAATGAGCTCATTGGGAAACCCCCTTTTTGCAGGTGATCTACTTGTCTAAGAAAACTGATTGCACAACCGCCGTCGCTTACGAGATCCCAATGACGTGTGGTTCAAGCTATGTAGGGCAAACTGGAAGATGTATCAATGATCGGGTCCGCGAGCACGCCGCTTCAACTAGAACCACACCGTCAGGGCATTTGGCTGTACATTGCAACAGATGCGCTTGCGCCCCGCCATTTGACAGCACTAAAATATTGGCGAAATACAAAAACAGAATGTCACGCGAGCTTCACGAGGCATTTGAGATTAGGAGTTGGGGTGAAAAATGCATTAGCGATACATCTCTCGCTCTGTCTACGGACGAGTTTGAATATTTGAAACATGGTCTGGGCGGGAACTAACGTGACGTGTGGTGCCTGATGGTGTGCTCCCGTTGGCATATAAGTTTGTGTTTTTTCCTAATAAATTCAGTTGAGAGTGCGCCCTGTGTCGTTGTTATTCTACTCTTTGTCCCTGTTCTTTTGGCGCTTATTTCCCATGATGGTACCAACTGGCCCACCTAAATATTTTATTGCCGTAGATGTAGGCGCGGCTCACTCACAGTCTATCGCGCGAAGCACATATAACGATCACAGATGACGTCCGAAGCCCAACTGACGCGTCGGAGGCAGAGCTCCCGTCTTCCTTTTGAACACGGCGCTCCGCCGATGGCATCCCGCTCCCCCACTGCGCAGGCAGGGCGCCCCCGCCGGCTTCACGGCTTACGTGAAGAAGCATCTGCGCTGCTGTGCTTTTCTTTCTGTTTTATTTCTGAGGCGCGTCCGCGTAATCCTTGAGTGGCGCGTGCTTCATGACTTATTTTTATGGCCATCTTTTAGGCACAACGCCGACGCCGCCTTTTCCCGTAATAACCATAGAAGGCTTTCGCCTTAAAAAATAACTTGGATGTTCAAACTGCGTCTTGTAGTAACCTCCCCCCCCCCTTCCGCCTCACCCCACGGGGCAGGGAGGGGTGAGAGGTAAGTAAAAACATGCTGCCGGATTCTATAGCAGTAGTGAATCCTAATTGATTAAAAAGTGAAAACCTTTTTGTGTGAGACCAATAAAATAAAGAGACCCTTGAAGAGCGAAAAACATATTTGGTGCGGCACAGACTGGAGCATTTGTTCTCCAAGAGATTTGTGACGATAACATTTACTAATATGTGGAGATTTCAATAACGCAAGTAGTACTAACAAACGAAAGCAACGCTCGCATTCATTCACAGACATTAGAGGTGCAAAGAATACAAGAAAAAAGGGCCGCTTGACCGGGTATGCTCAACAAAAAACGCCGCCTCAAACAACAGCAACATTGTTTGATTAATTGAGTAGTTCGCTGGCGCTTGCCACTCCTCGGTGGGCCCAGTCAAGCGATACGCCTCGCAAGTGGGCTCAATTTCGTCTTCTGCGCATGAGAGAGAGAGAGAGAAGTGATCATAAAGCCGTCATTGCAAGCGTCAAATCAGGAATCATCCGACCGACGACATGCGCAACAAGGAAAGTTTTTTTCTTCGAGAAAGGCGACTATGCTAGTTTATCTCAGCAGCTCCTTGAAAACTTGCCGGTCTTTGAGTGCCTAGCTGAGGATTACGACGTCCACAAATTATGGTGTATATTTAGGAACAAGCTGCTTGAACTAATGAACCGTTATGTTCCAAGGATAGATTCTACCAGACTCAAAAAAAGAAAAAAAACCTGGGTGACTTCACGTATTTTAAGGATAATTAAAAAAAGAAGGAGAGCATTTCTCAAGTATAAGAAAACTAGAAGTAACAATCACTTGAAGAGGTTATCTGAATTAGCGCAGGAGTATAAATTATCTATAAAAATTGCGAAAGAAGGATACTTTAAAAGACTTAACGACAGAATGAAACCTAGCCCTAAACTTTTTTGGCAGTTTATAAAAGGCTGTGGATCCGAAGTCGTAGGAATAAACGAAATTGTGCACAACCTTCATGTCCTCTTAGACGATACTGAAAAAGCCACGTGCTTCAATGATTGCTTTCAATCTATCTTCCTGCCTAAAAATAGCAGCTGTCCTCCAGCACATGCAAGTGCCATCCCGTTAATGGAGCCAGTTGAACTAAGCGTGAGGGGCATCGAGTTGCTTTTAAGAAACATTGGCGAAACTGAGGCAAATGGCCCTGATGGTATTTCTCCCCGTATACTAAAGCGTTGTGCCGGACCTATTTCGTTGTATCTTTATGTAATCTACGAAAAGTCACTCTCCACTGGTATCCTACCAGACGATTGGAAAATCGCCCATGTTGTCCCTATTCATAAAGGTGTTTCAAAAAAAGAGGTTTCAAACTACAGGCCAATATCACTAACAGCCATCTCATGCAAAATTATTGAACATGTTTTATATACAGGAATAATGAAACATATAACGAACAACAGCATACTAATTAGTCAACAACACAGGTTTCGTAAATGCCTATCTTGCACGACACAGCTCGTAGAATTTTACCATGAACTGGCATCCAATATTGACGATGGAGGGCAAACGGATTGTTTTTTTTCTAGACTTCCGTAAGGCGTTCGACACTGTGTCGCATCCGCTCCTTCTTAGTAAACTAGAGTCGTTAAACTTAGACTCAAGTGTGTACCGATGGATCGAAAATGATTTATTTCAATGTCGCTAGTGTGTTGTCTTGAACGGAAAAAGTTCGGAGTATGTTAACGTAACGTCAGGAGTCCCACAAGGCTCGGTCCTGGGACCACTTTTGTTTTTAATTTATGTAAACGATATATCCGTGGGAATTTCCTCCTCTATACGGTTGTTTGCTGACGACTGCTTTGTGTATAGGGAAGTTAAAGACGAACAAGATGCTGCTACGTTGCAACGAGACTTGGATTGTATTAATACTTGGTGTTCCAAGTGGCAGATGAATTTAAATCCAAAGAGATGTGTACACCTGAGTTTTACCAAGAGAAAGAAAAAAATTGAAAGTACTTATCAGATAGATAACGCCCTAATAAATAACGAAACTACCTACAAGTACATTGGTGTCACACTGTCATCCGACTGTTCTTCGAATGCTCAAGTTGATGATGTCATCCTAAAAGCTGGCAGGGCGCTCAATTTTATTTAACGAAATTTGAGATGTTCACAACCCGAATTAAAGAAAACCGCGTACTTAACATGTGTTAGGCCGATTTTAGAATATGCCTGCGCCGTCTGGGACCCTTCGCACGTAACCTTGATTGACAAATTGGAAAGAATTCAAAATAGAGCTGCTAGGTTTGTACTAGGTCGTTATGGGTGGAGGGAGAGCTGCACTAAAATTAAAAGCGAATTGAATTGGGAACTACTTTCTTCTCGACGAGAAAAATTGAGACTGAAGTTTTTATTTCTCATATATAATAATAAAACTGGCATTAACAAAGAAGTATATTTAAAACACCCACATTATGTTTCTAGGCGGACTGACCACGCTTTCAAAATCCGAGAGTACCACGCCAGGGCGAACATGTATGCAAATTCTTTTTTTGTTAAAACCATTGCAAAGTGGAATAGGCTGTCTGAAGACCAGGTGTGCTCTACAAATGAAGATGTATTTCTTTCAAAACTGTAACCCCCCTGCAATAACGCCTCCGGGCAATGCGGGGTAATCTTTGAATAAAGAAAAAAAAAGCGTTGTAATAGAGGTTGGGGGGGAAAGGAAAGGAAGTAGCGGTTACTTCAGAACGCCGAGCCCTGATTGGCTGATCGCGACCCCCTATCTCAGCGTCGTCTGCTCTTTTGTAACGTCGTCTGCTCGCAACGTCGTCTCCGTCTGTCTTACATTTCCTGCGACTTTCGGAAGTGGAGGTTTTTACGAGCGAACTCGACTTCGCCTTTCAGAGAGGGCAGACGAAATAACTCGAGCGGTACGTTGTTTTTGTCTAACAACTAGCAGCCGCGCATCAAGGAGGGAAGTCAAAGGACTCACTGGCGAGATGTCCCGAGGCGCCGAGGTTTGCTTACTAAGAACCGAGAGTGAGCGTGTTAGTGTCCGCAAGTTCTCTCCCAAATACTTTTTCCCTCCATTCGTGTGCGGCGAGACCCCTCACTCTTTAACGGCGTCGGCGAGTTGGCGCAGTTAACGTCGTCTGCTTTACGTCTGCTAGTCAAAGCGATGGCTGTTTTACCCTTCCTGCGTCTGTCAGAGATACACCGCTTTTTCACCCGCGAGAGTCACCGCTGCCTCGGGAAACAAGGAGATAACAAGAGGAAGAAATTGAGCTCTTAATCTAAAATTGAGGTCAGCGATCAAAGTATAATACGGGAAGAGTTCACAAGGGCCGCGCGGGCATATTCCCTTCAGCACGCCAGCCGGTCGTGGGCAGACGGTCGCCGAGTCGCGGAGTGCCTGCTAGGCCTAACTGCCGAGCTCGCTTGGTCGCGTTTGGTGGAACCCTGGCCGTTGGAGCTTTTCCCGGGTGTTTGTGGATCCGGCGTTCTTGTTCGTCGTGTTCTGTTTCAAGTACATTTTTCTTGCTGCTTGAAGTCGCGACGCGTGAGAAGCGCACGTAGAGAAATAAACGTCCGTGGGTCGTCGCAATATCGACGCTGTCGGCCATGCTGATTTGATTGTAAGAAGTGCGTAAGACAGCTTCGGAGCTGTCGTAGGATTTCGTCGTAACCTGGGCAAAACTTACGAAAATTTCGTTTCGTGATTACGAATTTGTTCTTAAGTATTGTCTTACGAATATTTTTGCCGTAAGATTGTTTCGTGAACCTGGCTTCTGCACTTCCGAAAGTCGCAGGAAAGGTAAGACAGACGCAGACGACGTTGCGAGCAGACGACGTTGCAAAGGAGCAGACGACGCTCAGATAGGGGGTCGCGATCAGCCAATCAGGGCTCGGCGTTCTGACGTCACCGCTACCCCCTGCGCAAGAAGCAGACGAACTTGCCCTCCGCATAGGAAATCGATTGCCAGCAAGGCCCAGCACAATTGTTTAAAAAGAAGAAGTGGTCGACCGCATAACGCAATTTTTTGATGATATGCTCACTCAAGGTAGTTCTGCTTGAACGTCTGTGCGTGTTGTTGAAGCATCTGTCTGGAGGCCCTACCTTCGGGGTTGGCACGCAGACCTTGACGGTAGCCCGGGTAGCAGAGGCTGTCCATCAGCGCCCGGCGCACCAACAGGCTGAACAGCTCCCCGCGGTCGTAAGGCGTCTCCCGGCGCTCCACCCTGTCGGCTGCCCGGGGCCAAATGATGGACAGCGGCGAGCCCCTGCCCACGTCCACCTTCTCTGCCAGACCGTTGCCCAGGCCTCGCTCTCGGGTGTAGCCGTGCGACAGGCTGTCTAGCAGCGCTTGCCCCACGGGAGTCTCAAAGATGTTGGCGCTTCCCGCCTCCTCGTCAGCGCCTTTCCGTCGACGCTCGTGGTCCGCGGACCTCGGATACGGAAGCAGCGGGGTCGAACGCCGGTCCAACACGCCCGGCTGGCGGCCTTCCGCGGAGGACTCAGAGAAGGCCGGCGCTGCTTTTCGGAATTCAACCGGTCCCAGCAGTGAATCGTTCCACGCTGCGGGTGGTGGTGGCGCATTCTGTTTTATAATAGCTTTACGGCTACTGTCACCCAGCAGAGCAGTCCAGGATAATGGGCTGGCGTTGGTTGAGTTCTGGAACCAAGTATCCGACACCGAAAAGCTCGTTGGGTGTCAATTCAATAGAGTTGCTATAAGTGACGAAAACACGTGGTAACTTCGGTATACACATTCGCGCACATTCGCGTTTAAGGAAAGGTGCGTATCAGTGCAAATCGAAGGCGTCTGAACTCACCCGTGGAACGTTAGCCAAGAAGCCGCCTTGGACAACTAGCGGCAGCCATACCGATAGCCGTAGCACCGAATTTGGAGTTTTAAGCATCTAAAAGAAAATGTGTCATTACTTTAGTCCATTTCCTCGGAAAAGCTGCACGTTAAAAAAAAAAAGTTTCATATCCCTAGAAAAGGAAAAAACAAACAGAAATTGTTAGACCGAATTGCTGAGGGCACGTTATCACGCGTAATCCACATGCGTTTAGCTACATCAAACTTTTTGTTCATGACCAGGAATGAAGTCGAGTTCCCTCATTGCCAATATTCCCCGAACTCCTCACGGAGGCTCGATAGAAATATTTCGTCGGTCCGGTGTTATGATTTGCCACCTGCCGGACGTCTTCTGCTGCGATTCAGAGTCAAGAGGTTCAACGAGTCAAAAGATCCAACGCGTCAAAAGACCCATTATTGGACCTTCTGACTTGTCGTATCTTTTGAGTCGTTGGACCTCTTGACTCGCTGTGGATCTTTTGACTCGTTTATCTATCGATTCGTTGGACCTTTTTTGACCTCATCGGGTTTCTTGACTCGTGTCTGGCGAGTCAAACGATCCATTATTGGACCTTTTGACTCGTTGGACCTCTTGACTTCCTGTCCGATCACAGGGAAAGGGGGAGAAGGGCTTCGAAGAAAGTTCAAACAAGGAGAGCAGGAGAAAAAGTGAAAGCCGTTTACAACTCTCTGCAACGCCGAATTAGAGCGCAACTCTTGAGGAGGAGGAGGGAAGGGTAGTGAGGGGAGGGTATACCCCTCCTCCTCCACCCCCCTCATTTTTTAATCTCTTTCAATCTCCTCGGGGGGGGGGGGGGGGGTCAAGTGACATCGGGGGGGGGGGAGGTCACGTGACCCCGGGGGGGGGGGGGGGGCTCGCGCGGTGCATTATGGGACATCTCCCATAATCCACCGCGCGGTTACGCCGACGGCGACCGACTCTGACGCCGACGCCACTCAAGCCGGAAACGGCTCTAAAAAGAAAAGAAAACAACGATGAATGACGGCTTCCGGGTGGCAAGGAGGATCGTGACGGTCACTGCACTGCAACGGGGTGGGATCCCGCAAATAACAACAAAGCAAACAAAGGGAGAGATGAGGAAAGACACAGTGGCCTCGGAAAAGACTGGCTTTGTGTGTTTTTCAATTCAATCTGCTGGCGACCAACGCAATCTAGTTGTGCGGTGTGCTTGAGTGCCACAGGAACTTCCCGAGAGTTGTGCGTTCTGTACGGTCGAAGGGACGCAGGTTGTTTCTTGAATTTAGAAATCCACGACCAGTTAGTCGGTCACTTAATTACGAGGATGAGCTCATCTGGTAGAAAATTTAGAGTTGCGTGGATGATTTAGACAGCATAATGTTTGTCAGTCAACCACATGCCTTTCCGCAGTATATTGCCGACATGGCCAGTGCAGCATATGACTGCTAACTGGCACCACGCTGTACGGAGAACCAGCATCGGCGTTACTACAGTGTGGTGCACGTAAAAAGCCCAGATTATACTTGGTTTCACCTAAGGATAGACAGCAGCCTATGCCAGAAGTTGTCACATGATATTTCGCTGGGCGCGACGCCAAACTGAAAGGTCACGTGACACACGCTCAGTGCAGGATCGGTTGCACTGGCACACACTTACGTGGGTCCGACTGTGTGCGTTTGCAACGGCTTGCGACGTTAATCTTTTTACGGGTTGCTATGGCAACAGGGGTTTAAACCGCTTACGACCGCCATTGCTGCTGTGCAGTCATAAGAGGCTTAGAACAGTTTCTGTCAGAATTTGTCGTAGTCGGTCGCCACAGTTGGAACCAGCCTTCAAGGTGAAACAGAGTACAGCAGTCGTACGGCCCGGCTAAATTGCTAATCTTCGGGTTAAAGATATGTCGACTCTTGGAAGGCTTACAAGGATCGCGATGTCTTAGTAACTACAAACACCACTCAGGTTTCTGTTGACTTCGTACGGTTAATTATCTTCATTTTCACTCTTTTTCATCTTTCTTGTATAATGGAACAATTCCAAGCGGGGGATCTCGTATTTGGTTCAACAAGAAAACCCCAACAGCGACGAACGTGTCTGTCCAATAAAGTGTCCGATATAATAGATTGGAATCTCCAAACACGCAGGAACGTCATTGTTTTGCGGCTCTCACTGAGTTAGCTTTTCACACAAGAGAAACGCATTTCGCGTAGGTCACACATCCCCTACAAGGTGGCCATAGCACATATTGTCACGGGTGGTGACCAGAATAACAATAAATAAACAGGAAGAAATAAATATTTAATGTGGCCCAAAACAAAAAGGGAATAGAAAATAATAACAAAGCGTCGCGAGCGTCGAAGTCGGCGAGACAGCAGAGTCGAGCGCTGGGGCGAAAACTGATCCCGATTCGCCACGCGGAGCGCCTTTTGTACCGGCGTGGGTTTCTGGAACATCCGGCCTAGAACGCTCGGGGCGTAGAGCATTCTTAACTGGGTGAAACGATAAAGTTCTCGAACTTGCGAGAATGACAAGTAGAAATAATAAATGAAAGACACTTGTCTCCCAGGAATCGAACCCTGGCTCATCGCGTGGGAAGCAAACACGATAACCGTTAGGCCACGGCCGCGCTGCCTACTTGGCAGCTGCACGCGCGGCAATATTTGTAGCGAGTGTGAACGCGCCTAAATTGCGCTTCAAAAACGTGCGGAGGGCGTCATCTTCCATGACCGTGGTGGCGGGTCTATTCTCTTTAACGATAAGAGAACTCGATCAAATAATTTTTCATCGAAAAATCAATATGGACTTTGTGTCGGTCTTCTTGTACGAACTTGTTTGCTAATATTAATCTACCCTATTATAAGCTGTACTTTGCCCCCCTCGAGCCCGTTTTCGGCCTCAAACCGGAAAGCGGTGCGAAGTTGAGCAGCGTCTCAAACCTAAATCTGTTGAAATTTTATTTTAAACAAAGATTAAGGCATTTAATCGAAAATCTTTATTGCAAAACGCCTACCCCGACTAGGGGAGGAGTGGCGAGGGGCTTTGCCATGACCCCCTTGCAAGACGCGGCAGTTCTTGAGTAATTGGACCTCTTGACCCGCATTGGATCTATTGACTCACGTCTGTCGAGTCAAGAAATCGAATGCATCAACATATTCGTTGTTGGACCTTCTGACTCTTGTACCTTTCGACTCGTTTGACCTCTTGACTCGCCGTGGATCTTTTGACTCATTGGACCTCTTGGTTTCCTGGACCTCTCGACCGATATTGGATCTCTTGACTCGAGTCTGCCGAGTCAAAAGATCCAACAAGTCAAGGTCCATTATTGGACGTTTGGACTCGTTTCATCTCTTGACCAGAAGCGTTCTGCTGCTGATATGAAGGTGACGATGTGCGGCAATATGTCACCATTCCAGATCCTGCAACTGAGCGGTAACTGCGAGATTAGCTCGAAAACAACGCCAGCTCTGCTTTGAGGTAAGGAAGCTAAGGCACAGTAATCTAAGAAAACACCCACGACAGGACATAGTTGTGCTCGCGACTGTAGAATTTAATAAAAGAAACATGATGAAAACATGCCTAGCATTTTAAAAGACACACATAATCACACCCGCCAACCAAGCGTCCTAATCTAGATCGTTGGCCCTATACGACTCATTTTTGCCCCAGGAACGATAGCTCGTGTCCGGCGAACGCCAACGATATTTCGCTGACGCATGATTGCTCATGGTGGGGAAAATACGAGTACAACTTTGTCATGCTTTCTTTCTCTCGCTGTTCCCGTCTTTAAAACGAATATTTCTAGCAGCCAAAAAAATGTTTGTGTCGTCGTTGTAAGCAAAAAGAACTCCCGGCGAACAAATGAAGGCAAAGCAGCATATCTCCTTTGAAATAAGGCATACAGCATACAGCTCAGTATCCGTTTAAATAAAGAAAACCACAAACCAATCAACAAAACCACATGATGGATGATAAGGTTCGTGTAACCAATAGGAACACCCTCCCACGCGTCCCGGTAAAGATTAGGTTTTCAGCTGCTTCGAAGGGGTTGGCGTCATTCGAAGCCCTCGTGTGAAGCGCAAAAAGTTTACGTCCGGACGCAGCGGATGCTACGAGCAAACTTAGAAAATTCCGTTCTGTTGTCGTCGCCCGCGATACGCTTTCCGCGCGTCGCTCTGCCCCCTCTCTAAGGTCACGTGACACTCACGCGTCCTCCGATTGGCTCCGATGGCTCGTAGCATCCTCTGCGCTTAAACGCAAGATGAAACGGAGTATAACAACTGATTTCATTGTTGCTGCAGCACCTCGATGAATAGGCCACGCATAGTTAGGGCTCCCAATTAGCAGCCTGAATACTTAGAGCAGCAAAGGGAAAAGGAACGGCAACACGACCAGCGGCGGCGTGCTGCGACCGGCGGCGGCATTCCGTACAGTGCAGTAGGCAATCGTTGCAGGTGATATCACAGCTTCGCTGACCAACCGCCTTCACAGCGTGGATTGGAGCCCCAATTGTTTTAGCTGTTTATCCGTGTACAACTACTACCAACTTGTAACTGGCCCACCTTACATTTTGCAAGCGTCGGATAAGCTCCAACAAACGAAGAATTATGGTGAGCTGGGCTAGTTCGTATGAAGCAGAATTTACGTAGTTCAACTACTCTTCTCGAACTACTTTTCGTTTAGTAACTTTAAATAACACTTTATTTCGGCAATTAGTAGTTTACTTTAATTGCAATTTCCCAGCAACTTCTACTCAAATTAAAAATTACTTTCGAATTTTAGTGGTACGTTTGATTACCAACGAACATTACTGTACGAAAAGAGATGAGATGTTGGAAGATCAGCTCATATTTGTAAGGAGGGGGAAGCATCCGGCGTAGGCAGAGGGGCGGTGGGGGAGTTGGAGGGTTCGAAACACCCTAAAATTTTCACGAGCCCTCACTGCAACAACCTTGCTACGAGGCGAGTAACTGCGGGAAGAGCGCCAAAGACTAGCGTTCATTTCTGTCCCGAAGCTCAAGGAGACTAGACGCATTTGAAAGAAAGGCTTGTCCATGCTTGTCTCCAACGTAGGAACGTTCATTCACTACAGGAGTTGTAGACACAGCCTCCTTACTCAAAGGAGACAACAATGCACGGTACCCTCTCTGAAACTCATCTGGTGCTCCCGTAGTTTAGGCTGTACTTGAACCATCGCCTGCTAAATGGCAACGCAAAGGATGACCTATTTGAGTTACCGCTCCTTCCAAATCTCAAAATATGCAGGTCTTCCAAGATTCGATGATGGTTCGAGAAACCTTATGGCGAATTTAACTGGTCCTTTGGAGCGCGCCGACATCGACCTTTGTAGAGCGCGTCTATTTGATTGGGTGATCGTGATCGAGACGGACCTTTTCCATGCGTCGTTTTGAATCAGCTCCCACTCCAGATCTCGATCCAGATCCTAAAAAAGTCCGCTTTCCGATTTCGGCGGAGTCGACCGTAAACCAGCCTGGTCAGCCCTGGGCGCGTACACGTGACTTCCTTTCTTGCCGGTCATCTCGCGATCTCGGCTCGGAAGAATTCGTACCTGCCGCTCACGAAGTGTCGCCGGTGCCGCACGCTTTACTGCTGCTACTGCTCGATAACAGTTTATTTATTTATTTACTTCAACAGCTTCAGGGCCAACAGCATTACAGGAGGGAGTGGGGTGTATCCAACTGAAGAAATATACAATGAATAACTTAAAGGCAAAGCATATATTAGTTATGAAGAATAGAAATTAGAAACAGAAGTTTTAAACAAATCATCCACCTGGATCATGGAAACGGAGGTGGGTAGGCGGTTCCAATCCAAAGAAGTTTTGGGATTCAAAGATTGTTGAAATGTGTTCGTGCTACATAGTGGTACACCTACTTTATGAGGATGATCAAGACGGGATGAAACATAGAAAAGTGGTGTGAGGAGTCGTTGACTGAGCAATGAGTTAGTGTGAAATACTTTATGGAAGAGGCACAAACTTCCTTTTGGCGTGAAGGAAGGCTAGGCAAATATAAGTTAGATTTCCTAGAGGTACCACTTGCAGTGCGTTGATAATTACTGAGAATAAAACGAGCGGAACGATTTGAACTGCTTCTAGTGGGCTAACGAAATCTAAAAGGCTTCGGGTCCCAAATAGACGACGCGTATTCAAGCTTTGAGCGTAGCAGTGTTTTATAAAGAGTTAATTTCAAAAAGAAGGGAGCTAAAAAAATTATGTTTTAAATAGCCAACTATGCAATTAGCATTACTATTAACGTATCCAATATGTATTTTCGAGGAAAGATCAGATGGTATGTGTACGCTCAGGTACATGCAAGACGACACAGAAAGTAAAGGAACATTGTTAAGACAGTAGCAGGGAGAAACTGAATGATTACGAGACACTCTCATTACTTTGCACTTGGTTGTGTTAAGCTCTATACGCCCAGTTTCACGCCAATGAAGAATAGCGTCAGTCTGGAGCTTGATGACATCGGGATCATCATTAATTTCACGGTGAGTGACACAATCACCTGCAAAAAGGATAATGAGAAAGAAACGTTATTCGGCAGGTCATTAAGAAAGGTAAAAAACACAAGTTGGCTTAGTGCAGAACCCTGAGGCACTCCGGAGATAACTGACGCGACCGGAGATGTATGGTTATTGGCGGTAACGAACTGGAATCGGTTAGTAAAAATGCACTAAATCCCAAGCCATAACGTTAGCATCAATGCGAAGGTTATTTAGTTTCAACAAAAGCAACTCGTGTGAAATTTTATCGAACGCCTTCGA
Source organism: Ixodes scapularis (assembly GCF_016920785.2). Taxonomy (NCBI): domain Eukaryota; kingdom Metazoa; phylum Arthropoda; class Arachnida; order Ixodida; family Ixodidae; genus Ixodes; species Ixodes scapularis. The sequence goes on along the minus strand of NW_024609835.1, from coordinate 247,858,173 downwards.
GATATTCAAAAATACGCAGTTTACCCGGGACCCCCTATCAAGAACAGAAAGCAAGTCCTTGATAAATAATGAAAGCTGGGTCTTGCAGGAACATCATTTTCGGATACCATGTTGAGCCGCGTTGAAAAAGATTTTAGACTGTAAGAAATTACCGAGCTGAAAATAAATTACATGTTCAAGTGTTTTACATGGTATGCTAGTGAGTGAAATTAGTCTATAGTTGTTAGTGGGAATGTTTATCACCTCCTCTGTGCAACGGAACCGCCTTCCTAACATTCCAATCATCTGTGAGGACACTGAGATCTAGCGATTGGGTGAATATTTTTGACAGTATGATAGCAAAATATATACACTCGTTTTTTTTTTTTTTTTTTTTTTTAATTTGGAGCTATTGTTTACACGAGCACTGGATGATATTTTAAAATTATTGAATATTCGAACTATGCCAATGGCATCAATTTCGAAATTTTCCATAGGCACAAAGTTGCAATGAGGTGACGAACAAGGTGACTTACACTAGAAAAAAAAATAACAAAAGCGCGTTTATAATTTCAGCAGAGTCTTCACTGGGTATAACACAATCATCAACCCTGATTGAGATTTGCGTTCGAATTGTTATCACCTATAATGTTCCAAAACTGCATACGATTAGTAGACAACATATTCGGCAAAATCTGATTAAAATACACAAGCTTCGCACCGTGAATAGCAGATTTGTAAGCCTCATATGCGTTCCGATAAGCCTCCCAACGTTTCGAGCAGCCTGTGGCATTTCAAGAGCAAAACAATCTTTTTCTTTCTTTTAAAGCCTTTGTAGTGTCACAGTAAACCAGGGTGATTAAGTGAGCGATCTTATCGAACGGAGAGGAATGAATTTATCTGTGAGTAGCGCCACTTGATTTTTAAACAAGGTCCAGTTTTCCTCAATGGTGCTTTCAGAAAAGTTATTTATAAAGGCATGTAGAAGAAGGGCTAAGTCGTTATTAATAGCTTCAAAGTTCGCTTTGTTATAGTCACGAATCCGCTTAGTCACTTTAGAGGATTTTTGCTTTAGAACCGTTAGAGATATTGATAACGAACTATGATCACTGAGACCTCGTAAATGAGATACTAAAGAAACAAGATCCAACGCACTAGTTGAAACTAGATCAAGGATATTGGCTGACGTAGCTGTGACTCGTGTGGGTTCAGTGACGATTTGTATAAGATTGAAATCAGCGCACAAGCTTAAGAAATTGGAACACTCAGAGGAAAGACAACTGAGAGAAGGGCACGTATCCGACCAATCAATATTCGGATAATTAAAATTGCCTAACAAAAATATTGGAAACTCAGGGAATCTTGCAGTAAACATATTTAGTGCATCATGTAAGTCACATACAAGGCCAGTGGAAGAATTAAGTGGTCTATAACAAGCACAGAGTCCATTTTGTCTATTCCCCGCTTGGAAGCAAACACAGATAAACTTAAGCTCAGTAACAATATTTACATAAAATGATTCAATATTCTCGTTAATTCCAATCAATACTTCTCCTGATATATACTCCCTGTTGTATGAATAAATAATAAACTTTTTTTTCAAGCAAATATCTCATTGTCACGGATTCGAGACGAGAGCCAAGCTTCAGTTAGTACTCCGACATCTGACGAAGAAGAGTCAATAGTCGCACACAATTCATCACGCTTGTTCATGACACTTCTTAAATTGGCAAAGAGCATTGAAACATTATCTAATGGTTGGCAAGGCGTTTGCCGACTTTGCCTATTTATGGTTTGCAATGGGGAGCTAGCTGAAGGCGCTGACTCAGCAGCCGCTCTATCATCAGCATTTGCGCCCCGTGGTACAACACGATCACCAACTTCAATCACGCTGTCACTGTCTGAGCAGCACATCAAAATCTTTTTATCAAGGTCAACTCCCGCATCAATTCGACTGCCTTTAGCGACCTCCGCAGAAGAGACTCGAGACGTACTTGGACACCGTTCACGAGTATTCCAGTAGAAGAAACATGTACAAGTTCGGCCAACTGTCAATCAAAGTCCCAAAGGGGCGGGTCCACCCCCGACCAATCCCAGAGGCGCAGGGCGGGGCCTCTTCCCTCTCTCCCATCCCAGGGACCAATGACAGTGCATGGGCGTTGGTCAGTGACCAATCGGAGCTCGCCCGGGTCCCGCGGGACGTGTGTGACTTTAAACCTCAGACCTCAAACCGCAGACCTCAAACCTCAAACCACAAGCATGGTTGACGAGGTGCTGACAGCTGTGGTCATCATCTGATAACAACCACCTCAAACCGCAGACCTCAAACCACAAGCGTGGTTGACCAGGTGTTGACAGCTGCGGTCATCATCTGATAAAAACCTCGTGATGTCACAGGGTCCGAGCTTCGTTCGACAGAGGGCGCTATAGGACTTAAATTGCGGCGCTCAGGGCGTCTCACGTGTGATGTCACAGGGTTCTAGGTGCATCCAACAGAGGCCGCTGCGCTCCAGTCACATGACGGTCACGTGTTTTGGATTTGAACCACTGGGCGGTAAATGCCCCCTTTATTTGATAAAAAAGGCTCCGCGGCCGGCTGGGAATCGACCTCTCTGCCTTGGGCACACCAGCCCGACACTCTACCCCCTGAGCTACGAGCACTTTTTTTTCCTTATTTCTGAGCTGCGAGCACATTGCTTCCGTGACCGCTTAAGTCGTCTTAGTTGTTCGCGTGTGTGTGCAATTCAGATCACGTGATGTCCCGCGCGCTACTTGGCTTTTGTAATACGGTTAAAAACAGGATGCGTCATTGCCGCAGGTCATGTGATCATGGTCGTGTGACGTTGCTCGTCTTCCTCTCACGTGATTTCGCGCGCGCGCGATTCAAACGATGCTCGCGAACTCGTAGCCTCGTGGCCCCCCCTTAGGTTTTGCAAATGGGGTCTTCGACCCGCTGAATTTCGGCGTCATGTGACGGTCCCAAATAGCAGCAGCTGGGTCCCGCTAAATTGGGGTTGATGTGAATGTAAAATTTTGAAGCTCGCGGACCGTGACTGATGTTGATCCTGCGTAAAGCTTTAAAGTTACCTTGTTAAAATTTGGGGCAAGCTCGTAAAATTTTGCAAAGACCCAGCGAATTTTGGGAATAGGCGCCATCTAGTGTTCAAGTTGTGAGGTGGTCCTTATCAAAATTGGGTGCCATATGGTGGTAAAAGCTTCGACCCGCTATAAATTTTGGGCGTCATGTGAAGGTCCCAATTAGCACCAGCTGGGTGCCGCTAAATTGGGGGTGAGGTCACGCTCACGAATCGTGCTAAGCTGACAAACAGCGTAAAGTTATGAAGTTGCACTGCCATATTTAGGGGGGCTGGCCTCAGTGCGTAAAACTCTGAAGTTGCCCTGATGAAACTTCGGGCCCAGCGCGTAGAACTTTGCACAGTCCCAGCCAATTGTGGTGTATCCGACACCTAGCGTTACAACTTTGAACTGGTCGAAGATTATTTTAAACTTCAATGAGATGAAGATAGCATTTCCTCTTCTCGATTTTGCGCGAACACAGTTTAAATCTGGGATTTAGGCGTATGAGTTGTCACCTCCGTTCATAGATGGTGCGCGTTTTTGTTGCTAAGCGTCTTTGTTGTTAGGGCATGAGTGACATCTGGCGGTGTGGGTGTGACCTTGCGACATCTTTTGCTGAAAAGTCAAATTGCTCGTGTTGCTAAGGCGTGCTCATCTTTATTTTCGCGCGCGCGCAATTCAAGTCCGGGCTTTGTGCGTGTGACTTGCCGATTCCGTTTGTAGATGGCGCGCACCTGAGTCCCTTAGCTGGCGTGAACTTTTACCATTATCACGCGAAATACCTCTCTAATTTTAGCGCCAGCTTGGCAGATGGCGTCAACTCTATCGCGCGCGACATCTCTCGCTAATTTAGCGTCATCTGTCTGCTGAACGGAGCAGTGTGGGAAAATTGAAGGGAGCGTGGCCGCGTCCATACGCTAAAAATGATACAGATATGGTGTTTCATTTTTTTTATTCTCATACGCTCTAAAGACATCCACACTTTAAATACAGATACGGCGCTTAATTTTTTTCACTCTACGCAACGAAGACGTGATTGGAAACGCTTTACACAAAAATGTACAACACAAGCAGTTTCAAGACACATCCGAGGCAAAAAAGTTGTGAAATGACATCTCACGAGCAACGCACGATACAATCCTCGCATCGCAGATAACTCCTTGACGATGTCACTCACAAATATTTTACAATAAAGAAACCACGAAACAAAAAAAAAAAAAAAAACTGGATCCTCTACAACTCGTAGACGAAGCAATGAAACACCTCTTACCTATTTCTTGTGAGAAACGAGGCGAATTCGCAGGTTTCCACTTGTTTTGTTTTTGTTTGTTTTTGTAGCAAAACAGCTTTGTTGGTTTCAGGCTCCAAACTCTCAAACGTTGAGTACATCCTGTTAGGAAAGGATTGGGCTGCAAGATCTACACTAGTTTCTGTCTAGCAGAATCCGACCTTGGAGAAATCCCGTCCGCTCGCTCGTCACGATAAATGCTCACACGCGTCGCAACAGTGCGGTTTATAGCGACGCCCGAACGTATACCCAAATCACAATGTTTACCCAACGAAGGATAACCGATAAAAAGAAAAAGCTGATGCTCCACAAGCTCGGAGCTAACCGCGCGATACAAGTGCGTACCTAACAGGAACAAGTGTAGACATGTTTGCACGTGACTCGAGAGCTCGAAATGTGATTTTTTTATATGCAAATTAAATACGTTGTGTGACAATCCGCTCGTTCGCTTTTGTTTTTCGGTCTCGTGTTTTTTGTTTTGTTTTTTTCTTTTCGTATATAGTGACGCACGTGTTGATTCACGGCGAGTCGTCATTCCGCAATCCGCTTGGTATAAATGTCGAGGGTTCATCCGCTTGTCTCTGCTTCACTGCTTTCTCTCCGCGGAAGAAAAGGTAATGCGAGAAAAAGGCCTCGCAGGGTCCGCCGTGTACTAACGTGATTATTTTCAGACCTGTCATCTCACCTCGAGCCATCGGCGCCGCCCTCTCCGCGGTCAATCCAAAATGGACGAGATCCTGAACAAGCTGTCTCCACTGCGAGCGTCGTCATCCTCTGTCTTCGTAAGCATAACCACCATTCCGTGTAATGCTAAGATACCCGTGCTGGATGTGAGGCGAATGGACACCCGTTACGGACCATCAGTTTGTGTTACTCTCCAACTTGAGAGCGACGTCGTAAAAGTATTTTTACGGAAACAATTCGCCGAGCTCAACAAGGAAGACATCCAGAAGATGAAGGCAGTGACCGGACTATTAATGGAAAAAACCATCGGTGACGAGCGGTCACCCGTTGTTACCTTCTCAGGCTCTGACTAAAAACTTGTGAGTCATGCGGAACAATTAAAACAAAAAAGGTAACCTGCCACTTGTGCGATGCGCGAGAGCGGCAGCAGTACTCCAGCCCGGAGTCGTTACAAGTTCATCTGGCCCAGGTGCACAATATCCCGCCGCAAGGTCACCTTCCCTTCATCAACTCGCTGTGCGCCTTTCGAAACTTTACCGCGCGTTATGATATGCATTTGCACGAGCGCGACGACGAGTCTCACGATGTATCCACGCTTTTTCGTCTTCAGTTCGACGCAATCGCCAATGTTTTAGGCATTATGAAATGCCATTGCGTTTTTTCATCGCACTAACCGTGGAAATGACTCGTCTCAATGGCGACGACGAATTCGAATTCAGAGTGCACTACTTTCATTCTTTACTGCACGCGGTCTGGGCCGAAGGTAGCATTTGCGATGCTCTACAGACTGCATGTGCCGAGATCTCTGCTCGCCTCGAACAGTATCAAGAACGAGGATCTGGGCTTGTCGTCGTCGCCATTCAGACCTGCACCATCACCGTTGGACGTTTCATTCCGCCCACGGTAGGTTGTGCGAGCTTCGTGTTGCCCTGTGAACTCCCAAGCAGAACGTGGCCAGTGAATGTGACCGGGCAACTCACCGACTCGGAAAGAAACATGCGGTTTGTGCTTTCTGTGCTCGCCGGTCTCCATCCCGTACCCTCTAAACGATCGAGAGCTTCTTGCTACGGAGAGCATTTGACCAAGTATTGGTTCCCCACCAGGTATCCAGTGACGTTTCCGCAAGACGTGCAGGCTTTCAAGAGGAGAAACTCCGTCTCCGTGAACGTGTACGGTTACGATCGAGAACAAAGGTTCGTCTACCCGCTCAAAGTCAACGATAGCGAGCGGGAGAAGCACGTGGATTTGCTCCTAATAGACGATCACTTTGTTCTAATCACCAACTTTGCCGGAGTGTTCGCGAACAGGCACACTCACCGCTTTCGCTATAAAAGGTGTACGGTGGGCTTTCGCTTTCACACTGCGCTGGGGAGTCATTTATCGCTGTGTAAAGAAAAGAAAGCAGTCCGAACAGTGTGTCCTGCAAAGGGGGACGCGTTGAATTTCCGGAGCCCACACACGATGGAACCTTTGGCCTACTTTTGTGTCTACGATTTCGAGGCCATTCTGGAAGCGGAAAACATGGGTCAGGCTTATGAGAAGCACGTTCCCAGCTCTTTTTGCATACTCGTAATCCGATCCACGGACTCGCGCATCGTCGAGCAGTTTTTGTGCCGGTTCGAGGACTGCGTGGAAAAGTTCCATCCTTAATCAATTGTCCAAGCTCATTGGCGAATGGATTCGAAGCGAGGAAGTGCCAAGTGTGGCGAATCGTTCGGAAATCGAAATAGAAAAGTCAGAGATCACGGCCACTCCAGCGGATCGTACAAGCAGTCGTTTTGTCCGGGATGCAATTTAAATTTGAGAGTAAACAAGTAAGTCATTCCAGTGCTCGCGCACAACCATTCGTATGACCTGGCCTTTATCCTACCGAAACTCGACTAGCTGCCAACAATTTAAGCGACTCCACGTGGGTAACCTGCGGTTTCTCGACAGTCTGGCATTTCTGCCCGCCAGCTTGGACGCGCTGGTTCAGGACCTCCATTCCAAGGGACTAGAAAACCTGTGCCGCCTAAAGCAGGTTTGTCCGCAGCACGTTGAGCTTCTGGCGCGGAAAGGCGTATTTCCCTACGACTACGTGACCAGTTTCGAGGCTTACCGGGAGCCCGAGCTACCGCCGCCCGAGTCGTTTTACAAGCTTAACGACAGCCAAATTTCAGAGGACTACCGTCACGCCCAAACCGTCTTTGAAACATTTAATTTCAAAAGCCTAGGAGAATACGGTGACTGCTACCTGCAACTCCACTGCCTACATCTCGCCGAGGTGTTCCAAAATTTCAGGAAATGGACTTTAGACACGTACGAGCTCGATCCGTTACACTACGTTTTTCTCCCCGCGCTCAGTCTCGCCTGCGCACTTAAACAAACTGGGGTTAAACTGGAGCTGCTCGACGACCTGGATGCGTATCTCTTCATCGAAGCGGGTCTGCGAGGAGGAATCGTTCAATGTGCCATTTGTAACACGACAGCTAACGTGCCAGGAACCGCATGTTTCGATCCGAACACGGCGGTTTCTCAAATTTTAGACCTTGACGTGAACGGCCTTTACGCTTCCACCATGCGAAAATCCCTTCCATGCGCAGATTTTCGCTGGCTAGACCGTGCGCAAATCGACGCTCTCCGACTTCCAGCAGGTTCCCGACGACGCGCCCGAGGGTTACATTTTAGAGGTGGACCTCGACTACACTCGGGAACTACACGATTCGCACGCGGACTTTCCCCTGGCTCCCGAGAAACGAGGAGTCCCGCTCGAATGGCTCTCATCCTATCAAAAAGCGCTCGTTGAAAAATTTCACCTACCCCAGCGAGAGTCTGAGCGAAAGCTGCTTCTCACCTTTTACCCGAAACGCCATTACATCATTTACTTCCGAAATCTAAAGCTGTATCTGGAGTTGGGTTTAAAACTAAAGGTCATTCATTGCGTTTTGAAGTTTTCGCAGAGGGAATTTCTTAAAGATTTCATCGACTTTAAACACAACCTCCGAAAACAGGCGACAAATGCCTTTCAAAAGAACCAATCTAAGCTCTTTATGAATTCGATTTATGGCAAGACTATCGAAAACCCACGTCATTATAATAACGTTGTCATTAGCGTGAGCGAGGAGGAAGTGCTGAAAAACCTGCAAAAACCTAACCTCAGAGAGTTTGCGGCAATAAGCACGACCATGGTGATCTTTCAGTTTTCCCAGAAAACCCTACACTTGAACAAACCTGTGTATGCGAGCTTCTCTATCCTAGAGATCTCCAAACTGGTCATGTACGAATATTTCTACAACCAGGTCAGGCACGTTTTCCCCGACGCTCGCGCAGCGTACTGCGACACGGCCTCGTTCATCCTCCAAATCACCGACCCGGATGTAGACTCGAACTCACATGGATATTTCTGGGTACCAATTGTTCTCTCCCGCAAACAAAATGAAACTAGGAGTGTTCAAAAACGAGCTCCCAAAAGATCACATTCTTGGATTTGTTTAAAACCCAAACTCTATTCGATGGAACTAGCCTCCCGAGAGCACTACGTGAGGGCGAAAGGAGTGAAAAGCTGCAAGTCCCGTAAGCTAACCTACGAGCTGTACGTTCAAACTCTCGAGCAACAAACTGTGCAAAATATCACGCAGCGGACTATCGCACGTAAGTTGTGCGAGAACAAGACTGTTGTCGTGGAGAAGATAGGACTCAACCCGTTTGACAACAAGCGCGTCATCGACTCTGACGACGTTTCAACTCTTCCTTTCGGGCATTGGAGCCTCTCCTGAAGTGCTTTTTTTTTCATTTCAAGCTGATGTATTTGTTTGTGTATGTGTACAGAGGGTATTGTAAAGAGCCATTTTTATGAAGCGCGAGGTTCTTTGTTTTTCACCAAGTGTTTGATATTTATATTAAGAGCTGTCGCGCGCCATATGTTTCTCCGTGACTCGAGAATATCTTAGATGCATGCATATTTAATTAAAAAAAAAAGAAATAAATAGATCCATCCTCGCTTTGCGTCCTGTTTGCGTGGCTTTATTTCGAGATCAGGTTACAGAGCGGAGCAGCAGGAGAGCTTTAAAGCGGGAGAAGGAAATTGCTTGCGCACGAGTATGGAAATGTGTGTGTCGTTCCGTCGGTAGTCGCTCGACGAGAAAGCTTGGATGCATTCGCGGAGCGGTACAGCGCAACACAGGCGCGCACCCACGTATAGACAGTAAAGTCCGCACGTGTGCGTCACAGTCCCTTGAATTCTTCTCTTCGAGTAGAAGAAAGCCGCTGAGTCTCCGATGAAGTCGTAAAATTTCCCATGAATCGGAATCATTCCGAAACTGTCAAAATAACTAATTGCACTGTCCTTTGGGCACACGTAGAAAAGAACCCAGTGTTCACCGAACGAAGACCTCGGTGCCTTATTCACTACGTAAAAACCGGGTGATGCTGTCTCTTGACCAATCTCTTCGCACGCGAACGTTCCACGAAACCAAGGACGTGTGCAATGATATCCCGCGAACATTGGGTAAAATTCGTGTTCTTCCATTTCGAAGCTTTTACCACTAGATGTCAACAATTTTAGCATTTAACTCTTCAAATTTCTAACACTAGATGGTGCGTATACAAAAAAATTTAAAAGAAATCACTGGGTCCGGCATGGTCTGTGTGCTTCAAGACTTTGCGCTGGCCCGCAAAATTACGCAAGCTCACTTCAAAGCTTTACGTTGACCTAACAATTAACACGGTCCGCCAGCTTCAAAGTTTTACGGTGACCTCACCCTTAATTTAGCGGCACCCAGCTGGTGCTAATTGGGACCTTCACATGACGCCCAAAATTTATAGCGGGTCGAAGCTTTTACCACCAGATGGCACCCAATTTTGACGAGGACCACTTCACAATTTAAACACTAGATGGCGCCTATTCCCCAAATTCGCTGGGTCTTTGCGAAGTTTTAGGAGCTTGCCCCAAATTTCAACAGGGTAACTTTAAAGCATTACGCAGGATCCACATCAATCACGGTCCGCGAGCTTCAAAATTTTACATTCACATCAACCCCAATTTAGCCGGACCCAGCTGCTGCTATTTGGGACCGTCACATGACGCCGAAATCCAGCGGGTCGAAGACCCCATTTGCAACAGCTAAGGGGGTGCCACGAGGCTACGAGTTCGCGAGCATCGTTTGAATCACTCGCGCGCGAAATCACGCGATAGGAAGACGAGTGACGTCACACGACCATGGTCACATGACCTGCGGCAATGACCCATCCTGTTTTTAACCGTATTACAAAAGCCAAGTGGCGCGCGGGACATCACGTGATCTGAATTTCACACACACACCAGCAACTAAGACGCCTTAAGCGGTCTCGGAAGCAATGTGCCTCAAGGGTCCATGATCAACCGACAGAAGTCGGCGGGGGCGTGGCTCGGTGCATGGGCGACCACGCCAAGAATTTTCGGAGGTATATGATGGAGCACTTTGACCGACGGCTACCTGGGTGTGCCGGTGGACCCGCAGCGATCAATGGCTGCAGCGTGGAGACCGACCACCAACTCCGTTGCCGCCAAGCTGTCGCCCTGGCGGTGCAGAAACTTGTCTTTCTTCAGCCGGCCTCACGTGTGCAACACAGTCAGCTACCCCGCCGTGCTGTACAAGGCTCAGGCCGTCTGCAGCCCGGGCAGCCAGGCCGGAAAGGTACACCGGAGCTGGGCCATGTTAGTGTGGAAGACCGCCATGGAAAGCACACGAAGGAACCTCTTTTTGCACCAAGAGAGCGGTGGTCTGGGCCTCGTTAACATCGTGCTCAAGCTGCACGTGCAGCGCTTTCTGCTCTTCCGGGATGCAAGGGACCCGATCTTCATCGCCGTGCTGCACCACCTTGGATTCCCACATCTCGGGAATTGGATGGAGAGCACGAGTGGCCGCACGACCAAGGGACCGTGTTAATTGTTGGGCCAACGTAAAGCTTTGAAGTGAGCTTGCGTAATTTTGCGGGCCAGCGCAAAGCCTTGAAGCACACAGACCATGCCTGACCCAGTGATTTTTTTTTTTAATTTTTTTGTATACGCCTTGCGGTTCTACAAGGAAATCGCCAGCTCCATCGAGTATCTGCAGGCCCAATTTTCCTGGGAGTAGCTGGCGACCGTCGGAAAGAGGCGGCTGTACTGGGATGCCATTTCCGCATCCTTCCCGCCACCGCTCTACAGACAACCACCGACGCCCGACGACGCGGCGCGACTTTACAAACTCGTGCGAACCCTTCCCGTCCCTGTGGCGACAAGGGACTTCTTCGTCCGGATGCACATGGAGGTCCTTCCAGTTAAAACCTGGCTCCATCACAAGGGGTTCTTCGTGCCGTGGTCCCTAAACTGCGACCTTTGCGGGGCGCCCGAGACCATCCAGCACGTGTTAGTCCAGTTTATTAACGCCTACCTCTTCTGGGACGAGATGAGGACGACGTTTGAGCTCAGGGACTCCTTCGAAGTGGAGTGGAGCGCTTTCAAGTATCTGCAACCCGAGGAGAAAGATAAGACGGAGGTGGCACACGTGATGATGCTGCTGGGCCTGCATGCCATCTGGCAGTCGCGTACCGCAATGGTGCAATGCCATCTCGACGCGCGTCCAACCTGTAGCTACTTCGTGTCCACGTTGGGGTGGGTGCTCTCGGTGACGTCGCGGCAGGCGAACGCGGGTGATTGGGAATGCATCGAGCGAAAACTGGAGGAAGGGCGTCGCCGCTGCGTGCAACGACGTACGTCAGGCGTGTGAAACTGGCGAGTTCCTGTGAACTGTAGGCGCGTTGGCGTTGGCTGAGGTGCGCGGTGCGCGAAAGTGAACCGTGGCTCTTCCCCCTTGGAATTGCGCGTCTATATTGTTCGATCTATTGATTTTGTTTCGTACACATTGCATAACCGCTGACGCGGTCTCATACTGTATCGTTTGCGTTTCCTCTCAATCGTTTCCGCCCAGTCTAGTCTAAGCACTTCAGGTTTGTGTGACAGCTGTTTACCGCACGACGATAGTGTATTATTTCTTTTTTTTTCTGATTTCAGAGTATCTGTTTTCTCATTCTTCTACAGTTTGTATAACGTTTCTATACGAGCAATCCACCTGTCGTTTTCTGAATTATTTCTCAATTTGACCTTGTATAATGTTTCCGGAACCTACTGCAAAGATGTCTGTAAATAACATGTAATAAATTTGTTTCGTTTTGCCAAAAAAAAAAAAAAAGAATGTCCTCATAGCTCAGGGGGTAGAGTGTTGGGCTGGTGTGCTCAAGGTAGAGAGGTCGATTCCCAGCCGGCCGCGGAGCCTTTTTTATCGAATAAAAAGGGCATTTACCGCGCAGCGATTCAAATTCAAAACACGTGACCGTCATGAGACCGGAGCACAGCATCCTCTGTTGGATGCAGCACGAACCATATGTGATGATGATGATGATGATAATCTTGCAGCTGTTCCCTTTGTATCGGGCGGTTCCGAACCACGTTCCTACCTAGCCAAAAAAAAAATATTAAACGAAAAAAAAAAACACTTATTTCTTTCACTTTCTTTTTGTCCTTCGCGTTCAATTTGCTTTTGTCCTTCGCCACCAGTCCTCCAGTCTGCTTTTCGTTTTTCCGATTACTTTCCAGCTCCGTCCAATCGGCTTCGTGGACGCTGCGGCGCGCGTTTCAACCTCACTTTGAGGGATAGCAACAGCATCTCTGTCTAGAAACGCGATCAGCGCTGACCCCGTCGCAGGTGATTGGAAGCTGAGTGCTTCCGCCAGCAATTGGGCTTGTGGAAGTGGCTGGCCAGGTGTCTGTACGTTTTCAGGAGAGTAATACCACTGCACCGGATGGCTTGGTTGCAGGCTTGTGCATGAGAGGACGATGTGTTCGATGGTTTCATCCGCTTCTCCACAAGCCCGGTATGTTGTTGTTTCTACCATCCGATTATATTTCTGTTGGTACACTAGTGTTTTCAGCCCTCCTGCACGTGCCTCAAAAAGCAAGCGGCTGCCCAGGCTGTTATTATATAACTGAGCCTCCGCTGATATTGTACTTCTGCTGAGGTTTTACACCCGTAGCGTTGACTTGCTCTTGGCCACCTTTGCCCACTGAAGGGCCTCCTCCTCACGCACTCTCTTCCGCACCTCCGTTTCCCACTTTGTGTCTGTATTGGCACTCACGGGCACTGTGGAGAAACCAAATTTTTTTTCCAGTTGGTATAGCCGGTTCCTCCATCTTGTCTGTATACTTGTAAGGTGGATTTATATGAAGAGTCGCTTTGCCCATCGATTTCGGTCCATGATTCGCAGCCGCCCGTTGTAGCCGATCTTGCTCATCGCTTCTCTGGCTTCGAAGGATGACCACCCGAGGTCCCCTTGGACAGCCTCGTTGGCCACCATACCATGGCATCCTACGGCCTGCCTCCCGACGTCTCGCTGACGGCGCTCCAAGATCTTTCGCACATCCCCGGGTACGCAGATAACAGCGTTGGCAAAAGTCAGTCCCGGTACTATGGCCGCTTTCCAAAGTTCTCGTGTTGGAGCTCCATAAGTTTCGTTTGCGAAGAACGTTGGTGCCTCGTATAGCTGCCTGTCGGAGATGTAGATGGTGCTCGGCCAAGTACTCTTGCTTATTGGTGAGTGTAATACCGAGGTACTTGTAAGTGTCTTGCTCGGGGATTTTTTCGCCATTCAGCACGCAGTTACCTATATTAGGCTCTTGAGGTCCAACTAACTCCATCACTGCCGACTTTTTGTTGTTAAAGCGAAGGCCTCGCGCATCCGCCTCCTCATCGCAAATGTATAACAGTTTCTGTAAGTCTTCTCCAGTCTCCGCCATCAGTACAATGTCGTCCGCAAATGTAAGACCCGGCAGTATCCAATTTACCTCCTCGCCTTCCTCTAAATGCACCAATGAGAACCCGATTCCAGACTGAACCAGGCACCTCTCCAGTCCCGACACATAGAGCATGTACAAGAGCTGTGAAAGCGGACAGCCTTGTCGGAGACCCCTTGTCACCGTTACTTCTTCTGATTTGGCACCATTTAGCTCCCTTTTCACCGTGTTGCCCGAATACCCGAATACCTTTGTGACATCACGTGAGCGCCCTCTGTCGGACGCAGCTCGAACCCTGTGACATCACACGTGAGACGCCCTGAGCGCCGCAATTCAAGTCCTATAGCGCCCTCTGTCGAACGAAGTTCGGTACCTGTGACATCACGTGGTTGTTGTTATCAGATGAAGACAGCAGCTGTTAACACCCACACGAACTAAGACGACTTAAGCGGTCTCGTAAACAATGTGCTCGTAGCTCAGGGGTCGACTGCTGACGCATACTCGGTTACCCCTGTTGCCTTCTCCGACCACGCAGTCGTTTCGGTCTGTTTAGGAAGAGCAGAGCGTAGGGAAAAAAGAGCCTCGAGCTGGAGCTCCTGGAAAATGAATGAAAGCCTTTTAGAGGATGAAACTTTAATTAAGCAAATTAAGGACGTCATCCGGAATACAAGCGAAGTAGGCGCGGTAGATGCCGTCAGCTGGGAATTGCTCAAAGAAGAGGTAAAGTTAATTACTTTCCGGTTCAGCCAAGAAAAGGCTGCACGAGCGCGAGCAGAGAGACGCTCCCTAGAAAATACTCTGCGAATCTTAGTTCGTAAAGAAAACCATACTCCCGGAGTATTCGCGGAAGACATTCGCGAATGCAAATCGAAGCTGCTCTCGCTTCTAGAGGAGGAGTACCAGGGAGCGATGGTGCGATGTAGGATGCAAGCGCTACAGCTCGAAGAAAAACCGGCTAAAATCTTCAAAACTAAAGAACGTTTGCACGCACGCCGCAACCAAATAACATCGCTACGGACTGGAGATGAGATTGTGTCGGAGCAAGAGCGAATAGAAAAAGAATTGGTCGCCACGTTCACAAAACTACTGGGAGGGCAAAAATATGGAAGCGGGACCTGTTTCGAGGGATTCTTGAAAGTTATGCCTGTAATTCCTTCAGAGATCTCGGAAAGAATAAACAGTGAAATTACGGAAAAAGAAATTGAAGAGGCGATTAAAGCTCTTAAAGTCAGGAAGTCACCGGGAATTGACGGCCTAGGATCACTGTTTTATAAAAAGTTCACGAATCTGCTAGTCCCGCTGCTTCGGGCCGTCTATTAAAACATTTTAAAACGCAATTTGCTGCCACCGTCGATGCGACAAGCATTGACTGTGCTTATCCCGAAGAAAAGCACTGCCTCCAGTGTCACTAGTGTAGACAACCTCAGACCAATCAGTCTACTGACCACAGACTACAAAATTCTGGCGAAAATTCTTACCAAACGTCTGGAGGTGGGATTAAGCGGCATCGTAGGAGAGCACCAGCCCTACGGATTTAAAGGCAGATCCATCACTACGAACACGCACACAATGAGAATAGTATGTGAGACATCGGAGGCGGAACAGTACCCAATTGGAGTACTGCAAGTAGACCTCAGCAAAGCGTTTGACAGAGTGTCACACTCCTTTCTTTTTGCGCTTCTTGAACGATGCCGCCTAGGTGAAAGGCTAACGAAGCACATAAAAATTGTTACAAAGACATCACAACTCGGCTGTTAGTGAACGGACAACAAACAGCCCCGATAGAGGTCAAATCGTCAGTTCGGCCGGGATGCCCGATGTCGCCTTTGTTATTTGCTCTATATTTGGAACCTCTGTGTAGATCAATCATGACCGATGTCAATATTTGTGGTGTTAATCTAGGTTCCGAGCCGACCAAAATATTAGCCTACACAGATGACGTCGCTTTGATCTGTTCGTCGAAGCTAGAGCTGGAGCTGGCTTTGAATCATATAAAGGACTTCTGCAAAATATCAGGAGCAGCCATGAACACCTCTAAATCGACCGGATCCTGGCTTGGCCCGTGGACGTTCAAACCAGAGGAATATATGGGAATAAAGTGGTCCTGCTCGCTCGATAATTATCTCGGTATTCGACTGGCGACCGAATCCTTGAGCACTGGCCATGAAAGCATCCATTTAAACAAGGTTAACGGAAAAATGAACGAATGGTATGGAAGACATCTCTCTCTTTTTAACAGAACGTTTGTCTGTAATTCTGTCTTTTTCTCGAGTGTATGGTACGCGGCACAAATCATACCATCCCGGCAAGGAGAGATCCATAACTTCCACAGACTTTGTGCCACGTTCATCTGGCAATCTTTATTTGAACGAATGCGTAGAACCAATTTGTTTCTGAGCCTGTTCAAAGGGGGTTTGGGGCTCGTGAACCTAGAGTTAAAAATAAAAGTTCAGCGATTTCTGTTTTTCCGGGACCAGATTAATCCGGTGTCAACACGAGCGCTAAAACGTCTAGGGGGACGGTACTTGCCCTCCTGGATAGTGAATACGGAAGAAGCCTCAATGAAAGCACCAGTACTCAGATTTTATAAAGAAATTAATGAGGCGATCCACTTCTTCCACGCCAGGTTTTCCTGGGACTACCTAATCCAAGTGAACAGAAAAAGGCTGTATTGGGATACTGTTGACGTAGTCATTCCACCTCCAATGTACCGCCCCCCACCGGGAAATTCAGAAGGATCGAGTGTATTCAAAAAATTGCGTAAATACCCTGTAAAAACAAGCATCAAAGATTTTTTCGTAAAATTTCATGTAGAAGTGCTGCCTGTTAAAACATGGCTTGAGAGAAAAGGGTTCTCTGTAGCATGGTCGACCAATTGTGCACTGTGTCCTTTCCCGGAGACTTTGCAACACGTTTTTCTGCTCAGTACTAATGCGGAAATATTCTGGTCTGAACTTCGAAATGCTTTTAGCATCAGTGCACAGTTGAACTGGGACACCTTGAAATATCTTCAAGTGGAGACGGGTGAAAATAAAAAATGCACAGAAGTGCTACTGCTGCTCGGGTTGCACGCCATCTGGAGATCTCGAACGGACCACACGCTGGTGTTAGAAAAGGGCAAACCTGCTTGGCACCACTTTGTTGACAACTTTGCATACACCAGTAGCCTCCTGGAACACACTGAAATGCCGGGTTTTGAGGCATGGCCAGCGATGGAAGTCGCTTTAAGAAAGTATATGGTAAAAAGAGGAACATTTAAGCACTAGACATTGTATAATGTTCAAACCTCTATGTGAATGTACCGGGTTAGGTTATGCATATGTATTAACGTCTAATTTTGTGCGAGTGCTCTTTGGCCAAGGTGGCCCTTTGTAATGCTTTTAATATGTAAATAAACACATTTTACAAAAAAACAAAAAAAAAAGCTTGTAGCTCAGGGGTAGAGTGTCGGGCTGGTGCGCCCAAGGTAGAGAGCTCGATTCCCAGCCGGCCTCGGAGCCTTTTTTAATTAATTAAAATGCCTTTACTGCCCAGCGATTCATATTCAAAACACGTGACCGTCATGTGACCCGAGCGCAGCGCCCTCTGTTGGATGCAGCTCGAACCCTGTGACATCACAGGTGAGACGCCCTGAGCGCCACAAATCAAGTCCTATAGCGCCCTCTGTCGAACGAAGCTCGGATCCTGTGACATCACGTGGTTGTTATCAGATGATGACCGCAGTTATCAACACCTGTTCAACCACGCTTGTGATTTGAGGTTTGAGGTCTGAGGTTTGAGGTCACACGCGTACCTCGAGGGGCGGGACGCGGGCGAGCTCCGATTGGTCACTGGCCAACGCCCATGCCCTGTCATTGGTCCCCGGGATGGGAGAGAGGGAAGAGGCCCCGCCCTACGGCTCTGTGATTGGTCGGGCCTGGCCCCGCCGCCTGGGACTTTGATTGACAGTTGGCCGAACTGGTACATGTTTCCTACTACTTATTCCGCTTAACAAGAAGTGGTCTGATGCACATCGCTTATCGACACGCATATTTCACATCATGATTAACTTCGCTCGTCCGTTGAACACGTGTTGGCGCCGTGATTCTGAAAACACGCCTTTTGAAATCCCAAGACCGCGGCATAGGGATTTCCGGGAAGGTGAATGATGGAAAAACATCCGCCGATCTCGGAGGAGTGTTCACGTTCCATTGGAGATCCGAGGTGACGCGACTCCGTTCGGATTGCATGCTCTAGTGTTCTAGTGTTGAGTGCTTCATGGTGTTTGTGTTTGTTTCCAATGCTTATTTGTGGGATGTGTATGTACCAAAGGGACACTATTTCACAACAAAAGTAAAAATATACATTAAAAAAAAACGTAAATTAACTTTTTAAACGTTAATTTGCGGTTCCGTCAAAAGGAATTTAACAAACTTTATCTAAGAAGAAATTCTTAAAAACTATATGTAAGAAGAAATTTAAAAAAAATTAAGTGGCCAATTTTAACTAGGAGTTAAATAAGTTCTGAAAATAAAGTCTAAAACATCAAAAAGTTTTCAAAGAAATTCAATACGATTCAAGAAAAGTTTCAACAGAAATTCAAAATTTGACTACAGATTTTGGTAAGGAAATACTCAGCAACTTAACCTACTTACTTTCCAGTTTAGTAATTTTTTACTCTACTCAGATTACTTTTGAGACCAATTCTCAGTAACTTAATGTAGTTACGTTTTTGGGTAACTTGTACATTTCTGGTATGAAGACACGTGGAACATAACAGCGTACAAAGGACGAGGACGAGGACAAAGAAAAGGAACACATAAGACGCACAAGCACTTGTTTTCTTTTCCGTTGAGCGCTGTTATGTTCCACATGTCCAACGAACGAGCCCATTTGCCCAGCGACAGGGAGCGTCTGATTTTTTTCCTTTAGTTTCCCTCGCCAGGAAGCGGGACCTCGGACAACACTCCACGGACGCCCTCCTCTTTCCTGATAGCCATAAGAAGCGCGGCCCTTCTCAAGGTATGTCGTCTTCGATCTCTGTGAAGGGCTGTTTCTACCCTTTTGGTAATGTCGACGAGCGCACGCGCCCGATAGCGTTGTCCGACGCTGGCTGCGAACGGGGGTGGATACTCCGCCGTCATGCGCAACGCGACGTAGCGCAGCGTAGCCCAGCGCGCGTCGGCGTACCTCATGGCGGAATAGAGCAGCGCAGACTAATGCGGGGGCCAGTCGGAGTGTGTGAGAAGCTCGTTTCTGCGAACTGCGGTTCTTGCCGTGTGCTGTTCTCGTGTTTCGGTGGTGGTGCGCATAGAAAACGTTTGTGCACTCGACTGGGTAAGTATGTACGTAGACTGCTCCTAGGTTGCGCTACTCCGGAGGCTGGTTAGACGGCCTAATTGGTGCTGGGGTAGCTCGAACCTCTATGACGCGCCACAAGTATTTAGAATTAGGGTTTCTCTTTATATGATGATGTGCTGGTCGTACGCAACGGCAGCCGTTCCCGATCCAAACAACAAGCGACGTCGAAGGTACGGAAAACATCTCAACTATTTAGCCTGCCAGAAATATTCAACTGGAGTGTCTCAGCTTGTAGGATATAGCAGCAGTACGCGATGAAATCTGGCCCGAATCCTGTATTGTTTGTATGGGCTCTGTAAAGGGAGCTACAACTTCGAACGCGTACATTGCGCAATTTAGGCATCGTCCACTCTGTTCGGGGTCAGTTTCTTGAGGCAAAGTGAAAGTCTTCTGTGATGGCAACACATTGGGCATCTGCCAGAGAGATTTCACCGTGGAATATCCAGTGCATTGGTTTTATCGATGCGTCCCGGTGGAATCACCAGAGTCGCTTGGCACGACTCCGGCGAACCTACCAAGGAGCTTTAGTTTCGATGGACGTGATATCGGGACTTTTGTTTCGCTGTCGACATTTCTGTAACATTTCGGAGAAAATAAATGTTGGTTTGCACTCGTGTTTTTCCCATCACTTTCTAGTTTTTGAACTGGAAACCACAGCCCCGAATCGCTGTTTTGAAACGTGACTACACGAATCCCGAAAAAATGCTCAACGGAGATAAGCTCATCGGATAAAGGCTCACCCACTTTTGTGCGGGTCCGGAGAAAAGCTCGTGTCCAATTCAATTATTATGTAAAGTGGTAGTTGTCATTTAATAGCAGTAGTGCTACCAAGGTATTATGCGCCTCTCACGTAGGCGGTACACCGTGCAAAAGAGTTAGCGCGAAGCGATTTTTCGTATTTCACTTAGAGAAGGGATTGATCAAACTTTTATCGCAGAAGTTTGCGCTTCGAATGAGCAATCGCCACCGAACTAGTAGTTTTTATAACAACCACTAAAATATAAAAACTAAGGAGTTAATCTTTTTTTTTTTTTTTGTGTTGAGAGTGTCACGCAGTGCACACACTTTACACCAGATAGCTCTGCTGTGTACAAAATACAAAATAAATTCAGAATAAAAAAATACTTATTTTATTTATATCACAATAATATCACTGCAGTTAGCAAATATTGATTATTCATAACAATATTAATTTCTAAACACGGCTGGTTGTTGTTTCCAATCAGTGAAAACAATCCAGAAAAAAAGGAATTCCTGCTATTTTAACAGCTTGTTGTTCATGAAAACCCCGCCATACTAAAACAAAAACAGCTTCGTTTTCTTTTCTTAGCGAAAAAGTTGCATTTTCTTTTTTTTTTATCGATTTTCTATCAATACGGCAATACTTTCTCAGTTTTCGCTTCTGCAGTTTACGTCCTGATTTCATTACAAAAAGCTCTGAGGTAACTGATGAACGAAGTTGGAGGTAGGCAGGCATCGATTTGCTCCTAAGACCACCGCTTTTTGCTCGTGTTCGGCCGACATAAATGTGTAATGTGTGATAATATTTTGATTTAAAACAAATATATAGCCATATAAAAAAACGTAAAAAAAAAATTTTTTTTTTTTTTTTGCGGGCAGGTTTTGATTTAAATTATCGTAGTAAAACCGGTCTGATTTGAATCGCGATGTAAGCCATCTTGATTTTAGTTCTCCGCCCTGACTGTAGTCCTCGTTCCGCTTTTATGTCACCCCGTTTCGCGTGAGTACCACCATATTTAACTCGGACGTATCCGGGATGCAGGAAATACCACTTTTTTTGTTTTCCGTTCGAATAAGCTGAGAATTAAAACCGCTGCTTCTTAAACAAATTGTAGAATACGGAGATTAGGCAATACGGTGTCGGAACACTAAAGGTGTCCAGAAACTGCTCAAGCGGCAGCCCTCTGCACTCGTTATATAACCCCGTCATATTTTCTTTTTAATTAGCGTTCTATCGATACTATTTATTTTATTTTCGTCACGCCTCATGTGTTAGACAAAGTTTTGTTTTTATATTCTCAAAATATAATCTGCTAGTGAAGTGAAGAATAACCGGATGCGCATAAGGCATCCAATCATACTTCAGTTGAGTGAACGTATTTCGCTCGATTCTTAGATTCGTGGGTGAGCTTTCCTCCGCATCAGGCAGTTTAGCGGCGAGCTTTTTTCTGGTGAGCCTTTTGTCCGGTGAGCTTGTCTCCAGTGAGCGTTTCTCCGCCGCCCGACTCCTCGACGAGGACGAACCGCCCTGACCGATCGTATAACAGGTACCAACCAAGAAGTGCGGTGGAGAGACGACGCGGTTGTCACGGAGACGCGCACACGGAGAGTGGGACGCTTGGTCGCGCTGGTCTACGCAGGAGTGGAAACACGGGTAGTGAAAAGTGCGCGAGCTGGTGGTAGGGAATCATGTCGTCTCTGGGACATTATGGTGTAGGGCGTTTCGGTGCGCCAACTTTTCGGTGGACGGACTTTTGGGTGCACGTACTTTTCAATGTACCGACGTTTCGTTTCACGGCCTTTTCGGTGTAAATATAAGTTTTGATTTGTTTTCCGAAATTTTAAAAAAACGCGGCGTAAAATAGCCTTGATACCGACGGGCTGCATTTGGGGAGCGAGACGAGAAGTCCGAAATATGTCTGCTTGCGATGGAGCCAACACTTGTCACACTTCTCCTATTGTTATATGCTTGCCGTATATTCGCTGTACAGGGTGCCATCGCTCTACAGCGGGTCCCCCTGAAAACATAGCCACGTTGTCCATCTCGGGCCCCATCATATAGAAACAACTTCTCAAACCAAAAAACGATGAGTGTGCAGGCGGGCTGGGAGATATTCATCATGTTGAAATAGACTGTAGAAAAAGATGGCAAACTTAGTGGAAGAACAAGGTCACAGGAAGAAGGGCGTCTCAAAGTTCCACCAAGTTTACCATTATGTAATTTTCACCATTCTCAAGCTTCTTGGTGTTGGGGCCTTTCCTACACGGATTACCAATAATAAATTCCATACCTTTAAAAAAGACGCCGAGAACGCTTGTATGGACCCAATGAGCACCCTGACAAAAATGGAATATCTCGACTGATATAAAAACAAATATGGTTATATAAAAAAACAATTGAAAACGAGCGTGTTGGTTAATAGATAAAAAACTTGAAAGTATAAAAACAGGGAGGACGAGGACGGGAACAGGACATCTTTCATGAAAGATGTCCTGCTCCCGTCCTCGTCCTCTCTGTTTTTATACTTTCCAGTTTTGTATTTATATAAAAAATTTGGCATATCTGGCCATGTAAAGCATATAAGTTTATATAAGGCATATCTGGCTAGATATGCTTAATTTTTTATATATTCCTATCTGGATCTGCCGAATAGGGGTTATCTACCTCCCATATAAAGCCAGATATGTTACAATCAAATAAGGCAACCGTCATATATTGTTGTTCTCTACAAATATCTACCAAAAGTGACTTCTCATCTGTATAAGAAAAATACCAATTAAATATTGATCACGTACCAACGTTTATTAATTTTTTGCATGAGCTGCTTTACGCCACTCCTGATTTCGCTCAACTATGGAAAGCAGGATTCTCAACATTGGCGTAACGAATGTCGATGAAACATTAATGTCGACGAAACGTTTGTCCATGAAATGTGCATCCACGAAGAGGTGGCCGTGGAACGTGCTATCACGAAACGTCAGGAGAATAAAAAAATCTGTATTTACATATTTATTCATTTATTTAAAAATACTGCGACTTTAAGTAAGGTCATTGCAGAAGTGAGAATAACATATACATTGCTCTTAAACACACTCACAGAGAGCGTCGTAGTTAATGCAACACACCCACAAACGACACAGCAATAAGAAAAATAGAAGGGTCATTGAAGGGATCACATCAATAAGTAAAAGAAAATGATTATAAATTGTATGCATTCCCTAGTATGCAAAAAAACAACCTAAAGTGCATCCGAAACTTGATCAAAATCAAGTGAACGAGTCGCACCATCAAATCAATGCTGTTCAAGTTGTCAATATATAGTTCTAGGCAAGAAAGACAATTTAAAACTATGAAAATTCCTAGTACGGGATTGAGTTGTAAAATCAATACAACTATTACGGTCAAGTACACTGTTATATTAGCTATTTGATGTAGGAGCTTAGGACGTTCAACTTTGCGTCTAGAAGCCAAGTACTCTAATCCTACAACAAGCATAGAACAAGTGTCAAACTTAGGCTTCACTGCCTGGTAATTCGGCTCTCATCTGGCATCTTTGGGCCGAAATCGCCTAACAGATGCCATAGGCTTACTGCCCGATAGTTTGGATGATTTTGGCATTTTGGGGCGAAAATTGCCAAACTAATGCCAAAGTTAGGCTTCACTTTTTAACAGTTCGGCTGTCAGCTGGCACCTCCGGGCCAAAATCGCCCCAGATGTGCCAAAGCTAGGCTTTCTGCCTTGTTCGGCTGATATCTGGCATCTGTGGGCCCAAGTCGCCAAACAAGTGCGAAAGTTAGACTTCGCTTCCGACATTTCGGCTGTAATCTAGCAGCTACGCGCCAAAGTCGCCCAAACAAGTGCCAGAACTAGGCTTACTGCCCTGCAGTTCGGCTGAATCACGTATTGGATGTACGCGGGTGGTCTGCAAGTGAATTAAATAGAAATCAAGTTCTATCCGTCTTGCAACTTTTGATTTTATTATGGGTGTTTCTTGATTTCTCCAGGACAAAGGTGGGCTGAATATTTTGCCGTGGCTGGACCAATGCTTTGCAAACGCAGATTCCGACGAAATTTTGTGTTCGTGCGTGGGTACACACGCCAATATCGGGACGCGCAGTGAGAATGGTTCGACGTTGCAGAAACTGCTGACGTCGAGCAAGCGCTGCGCGAGGCTGATGTGCGCACTTCTACTCAACAGATATCATTATTATCACTGTAAAATCCTAGCGACAACAAAAAACGAGAGCGAGAGTGACTCTGGGGGGGGGGGGGGGGGGGTGATATTGCGCCCTCTTCAGACTCGGGGGAACTAAAATATAATCCTAAAGGGGACGATTTTTTCTTTGAATTCGATTTGAAGCATTTGACAGCATCAGCCCAGACACTGCTTTCTCTCACAGTCTTTCACTACTTCCCCCCCCCCCCCCGCTTTCTCCCCTAACCAATGATGACATTCCAAGCCTAGGGTACGAGGTGCCTTCACTTTCAGTCAAAAATGCAGAGGGAGCTTAGCTACATTGTTCGTGCACCTTCGACCTCGCGTTTTGCTAAGCCTCCCCACCTGCTTTTATGTCTTCGTGTGGCTGTCAGCGAGCTCGACGGCCGCATTTAACAAATCAGAAGGGTGGAGTGAAACGCGTTACCTCACTCTGTAGGACGCGTAGTACAAAAACGCTTGGACGAAAATTTGTCACGTGACTCTCTCTGTCGCGCCAATGGAACCTCTGGGGCTGTTGTTTGCGCCGTTTACCAAGTTATAGAAATAGCCGGGCCACGTAGGTCCGGTTTTTTAAATGCGCTCTTCAGTGTTCTATTGCTTTCGTGCGTTGCAGCCGCGGCTGTGGTTTTTAGTTGTAAACGGCCGGAATACGTCCATGCCAATTTTTCTGTAATTGACTTTCTTTTTTTTTTTTTGCCCGAGCCGTTGAAAATGCGCTAGGTTTATTGGACGAGCATCGACAAAAACTGCTCATCGCCGACGACAAGACGTCATTTGGATGTGCGCAACCTTCTTTCAGGACTGTGTTTTTGGGCTGCACGAGACGGATTATGCATCTACCAAGGATTACGTGATATCGCTTTTATTAGTAAGTACACTGCAAGCATGATTCTGGTAGTAATTCTGCTTTCCTCTCAATCTTTGCGGGTTTTTTTGCATTTTAAATTATTATTTTTCCTTGGCATGATCAGTGATAATTATATTTTATGATTTGCCTTTTAATTACAGAGACATATGACCTTCGTAAATATGTTGTGAATAAGCTGTGTGTAACGATAGCGATTTGGTAAAGTTCTGGGAGCGCTCGACAAAAATTTTGTTCGTCCGTGCATGTTATTGATATGCGACAAATTAATGCAACGTCCTATACTACACAGACTTGCACGATGCGCGGCTAATACGGAGCAGACGTATCGTAGTGTATTCGAACGATATTGCGCGAACATTACACAGGGGCAAAACGACTGTGCGGCAATACCTGCCGGATATTGAACGGTGGTGCAAAACTAGACATTTGAGCGACATTGGCACCGACTTTCAGCGGGTACTGGCACTACACTGCCAAGTATCGCCGTGCTGCCTGGGAACGCAGATGGTGAGATCTGACCATCGTGCTTCCAACGCTTATTTAATTTAAATTTTCTTCTGGAGCGCGTGAACTCTTGTGGCGGACCAGAGAAAAGCCAAACTTTGGCATGTCCGAAATACCCAAATTACGTGATGCTTTGGCAGTTATGAGTATAGCACTAACTTCGGCACTCCTGTGGAGGACCAGAGAAAAAACAAACTTTGGCATGTCCGAAATACCCAAATTAGGTTTTGCTCTGGCAGTTATGGCTCAAGTATGGCGCTACTTCGGAACTTCTCTGGGGGACCAGAGAAGAGCCAAACTTCGGCATGCCCTAGTATGGCCCAACTAGGGCTATAGTTAGGCAACGTACTTTGGCACTGATGAACGAAATGGTGCCAAACCTAACTGGGCCAAAGTTTACCCCTTACGTTTGTTTCTCTCGCGTGGTACCTGGGTATGTTTTGATCCTGTACTGAATTGATCTCAGTATATAAAACGCAATCATCGGCATAAAAGCGAATTTTAACTGGAAGATGGTTAATAATAATAATAAGTTTTATTTCTCATCAATGATGAAGGGGAGGCTGGAGAAAAAAGCTGCAAAGGAACAGCTTGACGAGTCTCCGGCCCCCTACAGTGGCAAGACAGACGGCAGCAGAGCAACGAACAAGTTATAAAACAGGGAAGGGAAATAAAGAATGATACACAGTGGCTTGACAGTCATTCATGATTACATTTTTAGCAAGGACAGTACAAATTTCACATGTATTCAGCTAAGGTCCAAATCATTACTTGTGAGGCTGTTGAGTAAAAACGGTAGGGTGTGTTTGAGCATTTGCTTACCATAATTTGTTCTGTGAGGGATCATCTTCCCATACTCAGTGTGACGAGTGGGATACGCCTGAATATTTTTGGTCAGTGCTGAAAGTTCAGCTAGAAAGCGAGAATTTCTTTTTTTTTCGTTTTTAAAACTCACGTTTAACCTGTAATTATATAAATTATGTGCAGTAATAATTGCAAAGCACGTAAAGAAGTCTGCAGTATGAGAGTCATACGGAGCGTTACATATAATTCTGATTATTTTCTTTTGAAGTAAAAATATCTTACCTAAATTTGTTGACGTGGTCGTGCCCCATACGAGGTGACAATAACTTAAGTATGAGTAGAAAAGGGAGTTGTATATAAGTAGTCGCACAGAAATTGGCAAGACAGAGCGATTTCGATTAACCAACCCGACGATATAAGATAACTTACTGATAACGTGATTTACGTGGCAGTCCCACGACATGTTTTCAGAAAAAAGAACGCCAAGCGTTTTAAAAGAACACACAATGTCAATAGGTGACGCGTTTAAGATAAGGCTAGTGTTGTACGACACTTCTTTATTTTTAGGACGAAACATAATGGCTTTCGTTTAGCTTGTGTTAATTTTCAGCGAGTTTTCATTTGCCCATGCATTTAATTTTGATAATGTTTTATTTTCAAGACTGATAAGTAAGTTTGGCTCGTCGGCAGAAAAAAATAAGCTCGTATCGTCAGCGTACATAACAAGTTTAGCTTCTTTATCTATGTTAACTATATCATTCACATATATGTTGAATAGGACCGGACCTAATATACTACCCTGGGGAACACCGGAAGTAATTGGTTTGACCAAAGAAGAAAAACCACTTAAATGCACATATTGGTGTCGATGTTTTAAGTATGAACTTAAAAGCGTCAGCGCCCGACCGCGAAAACCATAACGTTCAAGTTTTTGAAGTAGGATACTATGGTTTAAACAATCGAAGGCTTTGGTGAAATCTATAAATACTCCTAAAACTAGCTTTCTATTCTCAAAGTTCTCCAAAATAAATTCTTTCTGTACTAAAAGTGCTGTTTCCGTGGAAAGATGTTTTCTAAAGCCGAACTGTGCGGCGTTTAGCAGGCCATGCCTATCAGAAAATGAACTTAATCGGTTATGCAATATTTTTTCGAAAACTTTAGAAAAGACAGTAAAATAGAAATAGGACGATAATTGCCCATGTCAATTTTTACACCTTTTTTATGTATCACTGATACTTTGGCTAATTGCATTCTTTTCGGGAATACACCTGTCTCGATAGCAATATTAAAAATATGTGTTAGTGGTGGGGCGGGAAGATCTATGACATATTTAACCGGTCGGATATGAATATTGTCAGCGTCAGTAGAGCTACTGTTTTTTAATAGCATTGTTAGAGATATGACTTCCGGCGGAACAACCGGCTCAAGGAATATAGAATTTTCGTTGCTTTCATCAATATATCTACATGGATTGCGGCCGACAGCAATATTGCCTTGGTTAACAAAAAAATCATTAGACGCGTTTGCTAAAGGACTGCCAATCAACGTTACGCCATCTATAGTCAGCTTATCAATAGCGTTCTGCGAGCGGTTTTGGTGTAGCACCAAGTTCAGGTTTCTCCACATTACTTCTGGACGCCCTTCAGATGCTAGAAACAGGGCGGAGTAATAGTGCGCCCTTGCGGTTCGTAGTACTTTTGTTAGGCTATTTCGATAAATTTTAAAAATCTTAAGCTCTTCTGGCTCTCTCTTTCTCAAAGAACGGTTATATAATGCATTCTTTTCTTTAATTTTGGACAATAATTCCGGCGTTACCCATGGTTTGCGAGCACCTTTTGGCACTTTCTAAGGTTTTGATGGAAAATGACTATTGTATAGAGCACAAAAGAGCTCCCTGAGCTTATCGTAAGCCTGATCTGCGCCGTCTTTTCTAAATATATCATTCCAATCAGTACATGCAACACATCGTCGAAAGTTGTCTAGTTTATCTTTCGTTATATTTTGAAAATATAGTTTAGATTTCTTAGTATTTTTTGAGGAAAACATCTCTACACACAGGAATATTGGAAGATGATCGCTTAAGTCATAGCTTATGACACCACTGTGAAACTTTTAGGTATGACAATTGATTATGAAAAGATCAATGGCTGTTTCCGAAAGCAGTGTTATTTGAGTTGGTGCTGAAAATGCTTTAATGCGACCATTAGAATTAATTATCGTGAGCATTTCTCTTTTCACAGCAGTGTCTACAAGCATGTCAATATTAAAATCACCGTCGCAAATAACATTGCAGTTGTGGTCGTTTAAAAACATGAGAAAACAATCAATAAATTCAAAAAAAGTCGCAACATTGCCATCAGGTGGGCGATAACACACTACAAATACGTTTTGGTTAGAGCGCACGCACAGTACCTCGTAATCGTTTGTAACAGCACAATAATCGATTAGGAATTCGCAATTCATATCTCTCCTAGATAGTAAAGCCACCCCCCCCCCCCCCCCCCCACCACGCCTAGAAGTACGATTTAGGAAGTGGGTGTCGTAGGCAGGCAAACGAAGTACATTATCGTTATCGGAATACCATGTCTCAGTTACCATGACGATGTCAAAGAGAAAACCGAACTGGTCAAGCAGCAATTCAATATCTGGCGTCTTATTTCTTGCCGATTGTGCGTTCACGTGTAAACGTTTTAAGGACCGTTCATGGTCAACATGGAATTTTAGTTCTTGGGGAGCTATAAAACACCGATCAGCCATTTATTAATATGAAGTTTTCAAAAGATAGGTACAAAGTAGAAAAAGAAAGGACTCAAGCAATCTTAATCAGGTCATCTTCACAACGAACAACAACGGCTCGTTCGCCATCAGTTTTTCTTACAAGTACGCTTCCGTTCTTATGCCAGACATACTTGTATTCTGCTGTCTTTCTCCATTCTTTTGCTGCCGATAGCAGCTCCCGGTTACGCTTAGTCATGTTTTCTTGTATGTATACATTGGGTTTCACACCCCTCAGCTTTTTTTTCTGTTCAAGCCATAGTTCCCTGGTGCTTTGTCTGGCGAAGCGAATTCTAATGCCCGGAACTCTGTCTGCTCTTGAAGGGAGTCTGTGTACATCGGTTACTTCGCTTTCATTAAGGGGTGGAATCTCTACCTGGGTCGCGAGCTCATTCAATTTGCAGAGCAGATCTTCAATGACAGTTTGAGCAATTCCGTGAATTTCAAGGTTCTGTTGTCTGCTACGCCGTTCCAGGTCGTGAACTGATGACTGCAGATCTTGTTTGCGTTCTAGGTGCTCCACACGTTCCAGCCGTTTGTGTAGGTAAACTATTTTATTGTCGTGTTGGTTTATTTCCTTCAAAATGTCATCATATTGGGCCGCTATCACCTGTTGGGATTTTTCGATGCTCTCGACTGTTTCTTTAAGTGCCATGAGGCTGGCTAGTTTTTCGTTTATGCCCGCGAGAATCAGTGCAATGTCATGCTCCTTTTTTTGTTTCCCTTTTTGACTGCCCTGCTTTTTACAGTCGCGGCACTTCCATGACCCATTAAAGCTGTTGTTCTTAGACTTAAAACCTTAGCAGATATGCCCGAGCAATCCCCCAGGTGATATTGACATTTGCATTCGGCGCAAGACATAATGCAGCCATCATCAGGAAGTGCATCGTCACAGAGCGCGCAAGACAAGTCATCATCGCTAGACATGAAAAAAAAAAATGTAGGGCAGCAGCGATAGCGGAAAAGTTGGAAACCAGAGCCGGTTTAAAGAAGGAATGACCAACCTGTAAACAGTACGGACGATAGTTTAGGCGATGTGCTTGATCGGGCTGCCGCCACTGTCAATGTGGTCACGAACACTGCGGGTCTTCTTTTGTAGGCGTACGTGGATGGTAGGTGTCGTTGCGATCGTTATGGGCGTGTCGAAGCCAAGGCACGTGGTGGTGATGGGGCGCTTTGCAGCCAAAGCACAGGGTCGCGACGTCACGCTGTTATGGCTTGGTGATCCTTGCTTGTATGACGCCGCAAGATCTGTAAAAAGTACGGACGATAGTTTAGGCGATGTGCGTGATCGGGCTGCCGCCGCTGCCAATGTGGTCAGGAACACTGCGGGTCTTCTTTTGTAGGCGTACGTGGATGGTAGGTGTCGTTGCAATCGTTTGGGGCGTGTCGAAGCCAAGGCACGTGGTGGTGATGGGGCGTTTTGCAGCCAAAGCACAGGGTCGCGACGTCACGCTGTTATGGCTTGGTGATCCTTGCTTGTATGACGCCGCAAGATCTGTAAACAGTACGGACGATAGTTTAGGCGATGTGCTTGATCGGGCTGCCGCCACTGCCAATGTGGTCAGGAACACTGCGGGTCTTCTTTTGTAGGCGTACGTGGATGGTAGGTGTCGTTGCAATCGTTGGGGGCGTGTCGAAGCCAAGGCACGTGGTGGTGATGGGGCGTTTTGCAGCCAAAGCACAGGGTCGCGACGTCACGCTGTTATGGCTTGGTGATCCTTGCTTGTATGACGCCGCAAGATCTGCAAAAAGTACAGACGATAGTTTAGGCGATGTGCTTGATCGGGCTGCCGCCGCTGCCAATGTGGTCACGAACACTGCGGGTCTTCTTTTGTAGGCGTACGTGGATAGTAGGTGTCGTTGCAATCGTTGGGGGCGTATCGAAGCCAAGGCACGTGGTGGTGATGGGGCGTTTTGCAGCCAAAGCACAGGGTCGCGACGTCACGCTGTTATGGCTTGGTGATCCTTGCTTGTATGACGCCGCAAGATCTGTAAACAGTACGGACGATAGTTTAGGCGATGTGCTTGATCGGGCTGCCGCCGCTGCCAATGTGTGTCAGGAACACTGCGGGTCTTCTTTTGCAGGCGTACGTGGATGGTAGGTGTCGTTGCAATCGTTGGGGGCGTGTCGAAGCCAAGGCACGTGGTGGTGATGGGGCGTTTTGCAGCCAAAGCACAGGGTCGCGACGTCACGCTGTTATGGCTTGGTGATCCTTGCTTGTATGGCGCCGCAAGATCTGTAAACAGTACGGACGATAGTTTAGGCGATGTGCTTGATCGGGCTGCCGCCGCTGCCAATGTGGTCACGAACACTGCGGGTCTTCTTTTGTAGGCGTACGTGGATGGTAGGTGTCGTTGCAATCTTTGGGGGCGCGTCGAAGCCAAGGCACGTGGTGGTGATGGGGCGTTTTGCAGCCAAAGCACAGGGTCGCGATGTCACGCTGTTATGGCTTGGTGATCCTTGCTTGTATGACGCCGCAAGATCTGTAAACAGTACGGACGATAGTTTAGGCGATATGCTTGATCGGGCTGCCGCCGCTGCCAATGTGGTCACGAACACTGCGGGTCTTCTTTTGTAGGCGTACGTGGATGGTAGGTGTCGTTGCAATCTTTGGGGGCGCGTCGAAGCCAAGGCACGTGGTGGTGATGGGGCGTTTTGCAGCCAAAGCACAGGGTCGCGACGTCACGCTGTTATGGCTTGGTTATCCTTGCTTGTATGACGCCGCAAGGTCTGTAAACAGTACGGACGATAGTTTAGGCGATATGCTTGATCGTGCTGCCGCCGCTGCCAATGTGGTCACGAACACTGTGGGTCTTTTTTTGTAGGCGTACGTGGATGGTAGGTGTCGTTGCAATCGTTGGGGCGTTTCGAAGCCAAGGCACGTGGTGGTGATGGGGCGTTTTGCAGCCAAAGCACAGGGTCGCGACGTCACGCTGTTATGGCTTGGTGATCCTTGCTTGTATGACGCAGCAAGATCTGTAAACAGTACGGACGATAGTTTAGGCGATGTGCTTGATCGGGCTGCCGCCGCTGCCAATTTGGTCACGAACACCGCGGGTCTTCTTTTGTAGGCGTACGTGGATGGTAGGTGTCGTTGCAATCGTTGGGGGCGTGTCGAAGCCAAGGCACGTGGTGGTGATGGGGCGTTTTGCAGCCAAAGCACAGGGTCGCGACGTCACGCTGTTATGGCTTGGTGATCCTTGCTTGTATGACGCCGCAAGATCTGTAAACAGTACGGACGATAGTTTAGGCGATATGCTTGATCGGGCTGCCGCCGCTGCCAATGTGGTCACGAACACTGCGGGTCTTCTTTTGCAGGCGTACGTGGATGGTAGGTGTCGTTGCAATCGTTGGGGGCGTGTCGAAGCCAAGGCACGTGGTGGTGATGGGGCGTTTTGCAGCCAAAGCACAGGGTCGCGACGTCACGCTGTTATGGCTTGGTGATCCTTGCTTGTATGACGCCGCAAGATCTGTAAAAAGTACAGACGATAGTTTAGGCGATGTGCTTGATCGGGCTGCCGCCACTGCCAATGTGGTCACGAACACTGCGGGTCTTCTTTTGTAGGCGTACGTGGATGGTAGGTGTCGTTGCAATCGTTGGGGGCGTGTCGAAGCCAAGGCACGTGGTGGTGATGGGGTGTTTTGCAGCCAAAGCACAGGGTCGCGACGTCACGCTGTTATGGCTTGGTGATCCTTGCTTGTATGACGCCGCAAGATCTGTAAACAGTACGGACGATAGTTTAGGCGATGTGCTTGATGGGGCTGCCGCCGCTGCCAATGTGGTCACGAACACTGCGGGTCTTCTTTTGTAGGCGTACGTGGATGGTAGGTGTCGTTGCAATCGTTGGGGGCGTGTCGAAGCCAAGGCACATGGTGGTGATGGGGCGTTTTGCAGCCAAAGCACAGGGTCGCGACGTCACGCTGTTATGGCTTGGTGATCCTTGCTTGTATGACACCGCAAGATCTGTAAACAGTACGGACCATAGTTTAGGCGATGTGCTTGATCGTGTTGCCGCCGCTGCAAATCGGCAGCGGCGGCCGCCCGATCAAGCACATCGCGACTTCATAAATGTAGAGTAGAAATAACAGGGGTCCTAAGACAAATTCCTGCAGTTGTGACATGATATCAGACGGCCAATTCTACTTGTAGTTGTGACATCATTTCAGACGGCCAATTTTACTTGCAGTTGTGACATGATTTCAGACGGCCAATGGCAGGTGACTCCTGCGAGAATTTTGGGGAAATTATTCTCCCGGCTACCAGGAGATAGACACGGAATAATTCTAGAAGTGATCTGGAAGAGTACTAGTAGGAAAATGATCAATTGTCACGAAACAGGGTTGCAGCACACTTGCAGTGAGGATACCAGTCTTGAAAGGTGTAGTCCGAGATATAGGTCGACACGGACACGACAGAGCAACCACTCAAACATAAAAACGAGAAGGAAGGTGTCCGTGAAGATTCATTACGGTGTAGCGCAAGCTGTCATTTGTGGAACCGAACACTAAACGCATCAGAAAAAATATTCTTGGGCTTCTTTTGTAGAAATTGCTTGTTGCCGTTACAAGGGTAGGACTTTTCGAATTTACTACAAAAGCAGAATCCACAGCAGCCACGCAGGGCGCAACACACGCCCAACTAGATCCGCAAGCCGGCATTCCGAGATTGTCAACGGCTAATGCGTCATGCGTCACACCGCTTCTGCCATTTTCCGCGCAAAGAGAGCGGAGTCAAGCGATAAAGTCTACGGCTGATTGGTTCGGCAAGTGCGCAACTTCTACCACGCTTTCAGCTTAAGGAGAGAGAGAAAAGGAGAGAAGCAAAGGCCAAAACGGAAGTGCACACACAAAAGGCTTCTGGGGCGTCCCAACAATTACCACAACGGGAGGATTTGTCACTTGTACCCAAGGTTGATAGTGCAAAAAATGCTGTGTGGGGCCTTGGGCTTGAGGCAGTTGCGTGTTCTGCCTTATCACGAGCTTCTACACTCTAGTCACGTGACCCTAACCGGTCACACGATTGGCCTAAAACACGCATGGCGTCCACCCTGCTGTTAATGCCGAGTGAACAGGACAGCTCGATGAAGCTGTCCTGTTCATCCATGATCACAGAAACCAATGGGTGTATGAACACAATAAATATTCCAACTAGAGTTACTGTAAGCTCTGAAACATTAATTGATCTTTTTATTAGTAACGCCGATAGTGAAAATATAAAATCCGGAGTTGTAAGCTACCATATAAGTGATCACCTTCCAATATTCATGTGTTTGAAAACTAGGAACCCTAAACAAAATAGAAATAATGTATCATACCCGTTTCAACATATAACCACCGGAAGGTTGAATGCCTTCAGACAAGAAATTGCAGATACTAATTGGTGTGATATGTTTCGTTCAGAAGACGTAGACGAAGTCTATGGACATTTCCTAAACTATTCAAAAGCATTTATAGTCGTCATTTTCCGTACAAAATGTTTAATGCAAGTAAAAAAATCAGGAAACCGTGGATAACACCTGATTTACTTGAAAAAATTAAAACAAAGAACGCGATGTACCAATCATTCGTTAAATCTAGAGACCCGCAAAGTCTACGGTCCTTTAAAATATATCGCACCCAACTAACAAAATTATTGCGTACAGCTAAAACTGAGTATCACGATAAGGTGTTTAGGGATACAAATGGTCGTACGGACTTGGTTTGGAAAAAATTAAATTCAGTGTTAAACCTTGGTTCAGGCCATCAGCCAGTTGATAATATTAACCGGAACGGTGTGGACCTAAGTGGCCTTTCCTTAGCGAAAGCTTTCAGCGAATATTTTGTGAATTTATCTACAACAAACGTTAATACTGATCCTTGGAGATACATAGAAGTCAGAAATAGTCATTCCATGTTTCTTGAACCTGTCACAGGTGCTGAGGTATTTTTTACATTTATGCAATTAAAAAACAGCTCTAGCTGCGACTGCGATGATCTTCAAATACGCCCACTAAAGTTCGTTATTGATATATTAGTGCCGTACGTAACCCATATTTTTAATCTTTGTTTTTCGTCTGGAGTATTTCCTACGGCGATGCAACTGGCGAAGGTATCTGTCCTTCACAAGAAAGGCGATAAAAATAATTTCAGCAATTATTGACCGATTTCAATTCTTCCCTTATTCTCTAAAGGCCTCGAAAAAGTAATACAGTCCCGTCTCGTACAATTTGCGAATAAGCACGATTTACTCTCACCTTCGCAGTTTGGTTTCAGAAAAAATCGTTCCACGGAATCAGCCCTCTTGTCCCAAAAAGAATATATATTACAAACTTTTGAAGAAAAAAGAACGGTTGTTGGCGTGTTCGTAGATTTTACAAAAGCCTTTGACTTCGTGGATCATAACATTCTGCTTTGCAAACTAAATTACTGTGGTATTCGAGGGTTGCCGTTAGCACTTCTCAAATCATACTTGAGTCACCGCTTCCAATATATTAACATTAGTGGTCATTCCTCCGATAGAAAGCGTATTATTTCAGGGGTCCCACAGGGAAGTATTTTAGGGCCCCTTCTTTTTAACCTGTATATAAACGATATTGTGAATATAGACGCTGTTGCTAAATTTGTAATTTATGCAGACGACACTAGTATATTTATTTCCTCTTTAAATAGCGATGAAATTGCGGATGATGTTAATTTTACTTTGTCAAGGTTGGCGGCGTGGGCAAAGGAAAATGGACTAAGTATTAACACTGCAAAGACAAAGGCTATTTTCATTCGTCCAAAAAATAAACAACAGTCCAATAGAGATCGTGGAAAATTTTAAAATACTAGGTGTCTTCTTTTCTGAAAATATGTCATGGGATAGCCATGTAAATTATTTGATTTCCAAATTGTCACGTGTTGTTGGTTTAACGTATCGCCACAGCCAATCTCTACCAGTTCACGTGAAATTAATTATGTACAATGCTCTGTTTTACTCACTCCTCAGTTATTGTAACCTTGTCTGCGGCACAACAACGGCATCCAACCTGAACAAAATTTATCTGCTTCAAAAAAAAAATGTTAAGAGCCATCTTCAACGCACCTTATGACTCTCACACTGAAAATATGTTTAGAAATCTGCAAATATTAAAAATTCATAAGCTATCTGATTATAGACTTTTACTCACCATTAAGAATGAAATTAAAAGGGAAAGTGTTCTTTTAAACGAGATAGTTAGATTAGAAAAAAATAATACGGTTTACTTGACCCGCCATAATGAATATTGGAAGGTTCCCACATGCAGGTCAAATTATGGGCAGCAAATGCTTCGGTGTTTAATTCCAAAACTTCTAAACAACTTTGAAAAGGAAAATGGAAATATAGAAACCATATCTACTAAAGAGTTGCGTAATATATTTTTACATATTTAAGTGTTCTGTGTCTTGTTTCTGTTATCTCATTTGATAATGTATAATTTTCTGTATGATTTTTTTTATTGCACAAAAACTGTTTGTTCACTGGCTGCCGATGGGGCTGAGGGCCAGTCAAGCTTCTTGTTGAAGCTTTTTCCCTTTCGCTCTACCATTTCTTTAAATGGAAATAAAGATTATTATTATTATTATTATTATTATAAGTCCAGCATTTGAACTTCCAAAGAATCTGTTCCGCCCAAAAGTGACCCGAAACGATGCAAGTTTGAAAATACTATGTTCTACCCCGTGTAACCCACATTATAATTTTAAATGAAAATTAAGTGCGACTATATTTTTTTTTGAACGATGTCCACAAATAAATAGATTAATAAATATATGCATATATATTTTTACCAATAATTTTAAAATTATGTGTACACTGTTACGTTCGCGGTTTTAAACTTCAAATTTTTTAACGCATGAGTTACACATAAAAACACCACGGACAGCACATCTTCCGACTTTCATCAAGCAATGAATCGCCGACGCTCGCAAGCGAAAGGTTGTGGTGCTGCGTGAACGGGTTTTGAAAGATTCTGGTTAGGGTACTCCGGGCGCAACGGCTTCGCAGCCGTTCGGAGGGAAAAGGATTTGCGACGACGATGTAGCGCTTTGCATCTTCAATACGCTAACGGTTCATGTTTCCCCGCTAAATTTAGCGGGAAACATGAACAAACTTAGTTTGACCGCTAGATTTACCGGGAAAATTGACGTCACGTGATATAAACACAAATTGAATTTCCCGCTAAATTTAGCGGGGCGGTTACACCTATGCTGACGCTGACGCCGACACCACTTAACGCGAAAACGGGCGCATAAGAGCTGCGATCTAAAATCTATTGTTTCATTAACTCGCTTTCCGATCTTATGGAATGAATCATATTATCACACGTCAAACATACAACCAAATTTCATTTTCTTTCAATCTTCACAATGCGCCATTGATTATTTGGTCCAAGTATCTGAAATAACTTCACTTTAAAGATGTTAACAATAGTTCACCAATTTTGCCCACATATGCCGTGAACGTGCTATATATGGCAGTATTCCACCTTTTATACAGCGATAAATGGCCGTATTTTCACGCATAAATGGCGATAGATGGCCGTACTTACGCCTTTATATTATCACGAATGACAATTGATGAGCCGATGACAACTGAAGAAACTAAGCGTTTAGTGGAGCGAACTTGTGCCCAAAAATCAAAAGTAAACAGAAGGAAAGAGCAGAGCGTCGCGGGCGTCGATGTCGGCAAAACCGCAGGATCGAGCGCTGGGGCGAGTCTGGCTCCGGCAAGCCACGAGAAGTCCCTTTTGTACACGCGTGGGGCTTCTGGAACATTCGGCCTGGAACGTTCGGCTCGTAGAACATTCGTAACTGAATTGGACGAGGAGGTTCTCGAACTTACGAGAACGCCATGTAGAAAGAATAAATAAAAGAAGATTCCGCTCCCTGGAATCGAACCCAAAACCTTTGCGCGACATTCAAGCACGCTAACCACACGGCCACACACGCGCACTCTCAGCAACGCGCGTGGCATTACTCCCCCCTTTTAAAAGCGCATCGCCTCGATGCGACATACCGGGAAAAAGACATAAAACAAACAAAAATAATGAAAAACTACGTAAACATGTGAAATACAGTCCTAAGAAGCGTAGTACAAAACACGATTAACAGTCCTATCGATCGTAGTACGGCTTGAGGCGCACGACGTGAACGACTTCCGGTCAGGGAGTGCGGCGTGATGAGGTCCCTATTCCGTCGGGCATCACCTCGTAGTTCAGATCCCCGAGTCGACGAAGCACTTTGTAGGGTCCGAAGTAGCGTTTCAGGAGTTTCTCGCTTAGCCCGCGTCGTCGTATCAGGGTCCAGACCCACGCACGGTCTCCGGGCTTGAGGCGAACGTCGATCCGACGAAGGTTGTACCGGGTGGCCTGGACGCGTTGTTGATCTTGAATCCGGAGTCGGGCGAGCTGGCGAACTTCTTCAGCTCGTTGAGCCACCACCTGGGAGTGGTGGCGCCCATCGTCAGCTGGTTTGTGGGGCAGCATCGCGTCGAGCATGGTCGTTACTTTTCTGCCATGCACGAGCTGACACGGTGTTACTCCTGTGGCCTCTTGCACCGCCGTGTTGTAAGCAAATGTGACTTAGGGTAACACCTGGTTTCACGTCTTGTGTTCTTCGTCGGCATACATGGAGATCGTGTTGGCGATAGTTTTATTTAGTCGTTCCGTTAGTTCATTTCTCTGTGGTTGGTACGCAGTGGTTCGACGGTGGCTAGTGCTACTGAGACGAAGAATTTCTTGCGTCAGATGAGCCATGAACCATGATCCACGGTTTGTAATGAGGACTTCGGGGGCGCCGTGCTGGAGGACAATAGACTCGATGAAAAACTTGGCAACTTCCACAGCAGTCCCTGAAAGATAATTTCTGGCGACGATTATCCATCGGTTTCCCGATGTTGACGGTGGAAAAGGGCCAAGTAAATCCATTCCGATCTGCTGGAACGGCGTGGACGGGGGAGCAATCGGATGCAGAAGTCCTGACGGTTTCGTCGGTGGTTTCTTGCGTCGCTGACACTCGTGGCATGATCGAGTGCAGAGGTGAACGGTCTTCAGTAGCCTCGGCCAGCAGTCTTTTTTTCCGAATCCTGGCGAGCGTCCTGCTGTAGCCAAGGTGCCCAGCCGTTGGGTCGTCGTGGTAGGCTTGGAAGATTTCATCTCTAAGGTCGGCAGGGATTACCAGCAGCCATGGCGAGCTGTTGTCTCCGAAGTTTTCATTGTCGAGTAGACCTTGTCGAATGACGAAAGTCGACAGGGCTCTCGAGATGACACAGGGGATAATAACCCCTCGTCCTTCGAGGTGCTCGATCAGCGCGCGCAACTCAGGCTCGTCTCTTTGACTTCGCGCCATGTCCTCGGTGTTCACTGCACCCAGGAAGCAGTCGTCATAATCGTCGTCGCTACTTCCGGGAAATGTCTCAACAGGAGCTCTGAACAGGCAATCGGCGTCGCTGTGCCTGCGGTCTGACTTGTAAACCACAGTCATGTTGAACTCCTGCAGTCGGAGACTCCATCGAGCTTGACGTCCTGACGGGTCCCTAAGGTTCGAAAGCCAGCGGAGTGAGTGGTGGTCCGTGAAAACGCGAAAAGGGCTCGCGTATAAGTACGGGCGAAACTTCGTGATTTCTTAGGTGACCGCAAGACATTGCTTTTCAGTCGTTGAGAAATTTCTCTCCGCTTTGGACAGTGTTCGACTTGAGTAGGCGATAACTCGCTCGGTGCCTTCTTGCACTTGAACCAGTACCGCGCCAATTCCTTTGTTCCTTGCATCCGTAAGAGTCTCGGTTTCCGCATCTGGATCGAAGTGTCCAAGAAGAGGAGGAGTCTGGAGTCGTTGCTTCAGTTCGTCGAATGCGTGCTGCTGCTCCTCGGCCAATTCGAACTTCTCGGCGTCCTTCGTGCGTTCAGTGAGCGGTGCGGAAATCCTTGCGAAATCCCGCACGAAGCGTAGATAGTAAGCACAAAGTCCAAGGAATCTTCCCACAGCCTTCTTGTATGTGGGCGCTAGAAATGCGGCGACGGCACGAGTCTTCTCGGGGTCTGGACGGACGCCTTCGTCACTAAACACGTGACGTAGGAATTTTAGTTCGTCATGGGCGAACCGGCATTTTGACGGCTTGGGGGTGAGTCGGGCGGTCTTTATGGGTTGGAGAAAAGCTCGAAATTGACGCAAGCGCTCTTCGAAGTCACTTAAGAACACTACGACGTCGTCAAGGCAGTCGAGACAGCTCTGCCACTTCAGTCCTGCCAGGGACCCTAATCTGGACACTTGGCGAAAAAGTCGGCTAGAAATCCCGCGGCTCTGATTAGCCGGCGTCAAGGTCAAGTGCGGCGTTGGCAAATCATGCCCGCCAGATTCTTGCTGAGTTTCTCGCCAAGTGTCCAGATTAGGGCCCCTGTACAGTGTCCATGACACGCTGGAAAGTTGCTGGAGCCGTGCATAGTCCGAAGGGCATCACCTTGAACTCGTACAATTCATGCGGCGTGACGAAAGCTGTCTTCTTCCGGTCACGTTCGTCCACTTCGATCTGCCAGTAGCCACTCTCCAGGTCCATCGATGAAAACTATGGAGAGTGGTGCAGCCGGTCTAGCGTGTCATTGATGCGGGGGAGAGGATAGACGTCTTTCTTTGTTACGGCGATCAGGTGCCGGTAGTCCACGCAGAATCTAAGCGTTCCGTCCTTCTTCTTAACCGGCACGACTGGAGATGCCCACGGACTGCTTGAAGGCTGGATTATGTCGTCGTTCAGAATTTCTTGCACTTGCTCTTGGATGACATTCCTTTCTTTTATGGAGACTCGGTACGGCGATCGGTGCACAGGGAGTGCGTCGTCCTCGGTAACGATGCGATGTTTCGCAACGGCTGTTTGGCGCACCCTCGACGATGTCGCGAAGCAGTCGCTGTATTCGGCGAGGAGGTCACTCAGCTGCCGTCGTTTCGGGCCTGAAAGCTTGGGGTCAATGTCGAGCTGCGCTGGCGGCGTAGTGTCTTGCTGAGGTGGGGATGATTCTTCAGCAATCACGGCGATTCCGGGGGAGTTCCGAAGTTCCTCGACGTGGCCCACAGCGGCACCTTTTGTGAGATGTTGCGTTTCTTGTCGGAAGTTCATTACGAGGACCACGGCGCGCCCATCCTGAAGTTCAGCCACTCCCCTTGCGACGCCTACTCCTCTTCCCATTAGAAATTGAAGTTTGCCTTCCAGAACAACTTCGTCGCAGGTTGCTTCATAAGTAATGACGGGTACGGCAACACTTGATCGCGGCGGCAGGTTCACGTGGTCAGCAGCGACTCGGACGGCGGCTGACGCTGTTTGGGGTTTCTCTGCAGGCGGAAAAAGATTGCGCAGCGTCAATCTGTTCTCACCAAGGTCGATGACTTCGCCGTATTCCCACAGAAAGTCCATGCCGAGGATGACGTCTCTGGAACAGTCTTGTAGAATGACGAACTTCACGGGGCACGTCTCACCGAGGATCTCGACGCGAGCGGTGCATCTCCCGACAGGTGTAATGAGGTGTCCTCCGGCGGTTCGTACTTGAGATCCATCCCACGGCGTCGTGACTTTTCGAAGGCGGCGAGAGAGCCTCCCACTCAAGACTGAGTAGTCTGCTCCGGTGTTCACAAGTGCCGATACGTCGTGGCCGTCGATGACGACGTTTAGGTTATTGGACACTGTTGCAGGCGCGTCGTTGTGATGCGTGACGTCGAGAGAGTGGGAGCGCTCCGGCGTTTTTAGAGGCTCTTCACTTCGGTCATCTTCGGCAACGCCACCTCCTGGCGTTGCCTCACTTAGTTTTTTCGACGAGACAGGAGGGACAGGCGGTCACGACGCGACTGACGCAAAGGCGATACGGAACGTCTGGGGGATGGAGAACGGGAACCACGTGGTGCCGTTGGCGCTGGTGACGGAGGGTGGCGGATGTGTTCCTCGATGTCCCTTGGTCATTCTCCAAAGCGAGGTCGACGGTCGTTCGGCGCGAATGCTCGCAGTGTAAGCACACCGAGCGTCCGTCATCCGTGCTCCACACGTCGGTCTTTCGAGGTCCACGCTGTTCTTGGCACGGAGCGTACTGCAGCGAAGAGACCTCCCGCCGGGGGCAGCTGAGTACTGCCGGGTCACAGGAGGCTGTGGAAGCCGAACAACTGCGGCGTAGGTTAAAGCTGGTGGTACCGGTGCGGCGTCGGCGAGAACGTCTGGCCGGAGCGCTTGCTAGACATTTTCTCAAACAATCTCGACGAACAAGAATGAAGCTGGACGTTGGGCGGCAGGTACCAGCTTCTTCAGTTCTTCACGGACGATGTGCCGTGCAATTTCTCGAATCCCCGGAAAATTGGGTCTGGGGGCGCAGCTTGACGGCGTTGGTGCAGCGACGGCAGGAGCTCGATGGATGTGAGCGGCTTGTGCTTGCAGGGCCCGTTCAATGTTGGTCGCCTCTGTTACAAACGTATCGGCGGTGGTAGGTGGACATCGCACCAAGCCCTC
This sequence comes from Ixodes scapularis, assembly GCF_016920785.2. Lineage (NCBI taxonomy): Eukaryota > Metazoa > Arthropoda > Arachnida > Ixodida > Ixodidae > Ixodes > Ixodes scapularis. The sequence goes on along the minus strand of NW_024609835.1, from coordinate 247,815,623 downwards.
GAAGATGCTCTCCTTCACACCTCGCATCGGGATTCTCAGTTTCTTTGCATCGGAGGCTTGAGGAGCGGCGCGGTTGCTCAGTCGAAGAACACCCTATTGGAAAAACCAGCATGAAAATCAAACTGGTCAAGCTGGTAATTAAGGTGGTCAAGCTGGTAATCAAGGTGGTCAAACTGGTCAATGTGGTAATTAAACTGGTTTAGCTGGCAATCAAGCTGGTTTAAGCTGGGCAAGCTGGAATTTAAGCTGGTCAGTCTGGTCTAAGTAAAAACCAGCATGGTCTCACTCGAATCTGGTTTTAGATTCAATCTGGTGTAGCTGGGAGCCAGTCTGGTCTTAACTGGTCAAACTGGTTTTCCATGGAGCCAATGTGGTCAAGCTGGGAGACGAGCTGGTCATGCTGGGAGACAAGCTGGTGAATCTGGTCGAAATAATAATCGTGGTGGTCAAGCTGGTCATGCTGGGAGCGCGCACGCCAAGGTCGGCTAGAGATAGCCGAACTGGCATTGCTGGGAGCGCGCGCGACAAGGTCGGCTGCTGGAACGAGGCCACGTCCTGTTCTTTGTCCTCTCGTTTTTGGTAGACCACCGGGCGCGTCAGGCGCGCTGCAAGCTACCTTTGTGTGCGAGAAAAGAGAGAGAGAGAGAGAGAGTGGTAGAAACGGAGAATCGAAGACGCGTTTGGATAGCTTGGGCAGAGGGCAGATCGAAGGGACGGCTGTGTGCGCGTTGTTTGGAGACTAGTTGAACGACGGTGCAAGCGAAGCGGGTTTTGAGAAGACAGCGAGCGGCAGTCCGTTCAGTGCGGGAAGATGTCAGACGTCCCGACTGCGGCGTCGCTTCGTGTCTTCGAACGTGTGTGTGCCCAAGAATGACGGCGGTGCCGAGGAGTATCGCCAATGCCATCCAAGCCACACGGATTTCCTCGCCTCTGCCGACCACGCAAGTTGCCGCTTCGCCCCCATCGCTGGCGGGACCCAGGTTCGCTTCTCTCGTCCGTGTAGTATTTTCGTCTGCTATTGCCTGTTTTTGGCCTGTGTCTAGTATTTTTTTCGTGTTGAGAGATAAGCAATCTGGTTTTATTAACATTGTAGACAATTTGCACCGAGAATCTGTGCGTCGGTTAGTACTGTGTCAGCGCCGAGGATGTGTAGCATTTGAGTTCATGTGAGGCTGCCGCAAGTACGAAAATAATAAATTGGATGCCGAGTTGGCTTTTCTGACGAGCTTGGCTTTTTTATTCTGTGTATTAATTTAAACAGGTTAAACTGGTTGGGAAGTTCACCAGCATGACCAGTTTAACAGCATGACCAGCATGCCAAACTGGGCATGCTGGGGCAATAACCCAGCTTGAAGCTGGGACCAGATCAACCATCATGACCAGTATGACCAGATCAACCAGCATGACCAGCATGCCAAGCTGGGCATGCTGGGGCAATAACCCAGCTTGAAGCTGGGACCAGCTTAAGCTGGTTTTTTCAATAGGGCATCTTCGACAAAGCTAACGACGCTCTCGTTAGGGCCTTGGATCCTTGCTTGAATAAGCTCTTCGACGCATTCTCTCCGCTGTTGGATGGCGAACGTACCTCAGAGCTCAGCCTTCAGTTGCTCCCAGGAGGTGAGTGGCGCTTCGTGGTTTTCAAACCAATTCCGTGCTAAGGCCTCCAAAACCAAGTGAACGTTTTGAAGGCACTGCTCCGGCGTTTATCCGTTTTGGCGGGCCAATGTTGCAGCCAATCTTCTACATCCTCGTGGGCTTCGCCGCAAAAGGGCGTCGGAGTGCGGGGAGCAACGGGCAGGTACACGACGCAGGCGGCCGGGGTCTGCGACTGGTTGGCCATTGTCATCTTCTTCGGTCTAGGTGTGTCCGGCAACCGACCCGATTCAGGGGACTGACCTCTGATACGACAGCTCCTTCGGGCTTTGGTGTCTTCGGCGAAGGGTAGCCTTCCGGGGCTGAGGACTTCGCTTGGCCGAAATGCCTTCGGAGGGGTAAGCTCAACGGGCATAGAATGCACTACCCAGCACCTCCACCCAAAATGTTACGAATGACAATTGATGAGGCGATGATAACAGACAAAACTAAACGTTTAATGGGGCGAACTTGTGCCCAAAAATAAAACGTAAACAGAAGAAAACAGCAGAGCGTCGTGGGCGTCGATGTTGGCGAAACCGCAGGATCGAGCGCTGGGGCGAGACTGGCTCCGGCATCCCACGTGGAGCACCTTTTGTACACGCGTGGGCTTCTGGAATATTCGGCCTAGAACGTTCGGCTCGTAGAACATTGGTAACTGGATTGGACATGAAGGTTCTCGAACGTGCGAGAACACCATGTAGAAAGAATAAACAAAACAAGATTCCGCTCCCTGGAATCGAACCCGTATCCTTCGTGCGACATTGAAGCGCGCTAACCCCTCGGCCACGCACGGGCTCTCTCCGCAACGCGCGTGGCATTGCCGAGAAAATGGCCTATATGGCTGTATTTGCCCACTTATACACATTTTCGTTTCTGTTGTTCTCGGACAGGCCCACAGGGGCGCTGGCGCTGCAGCCGCCATAAGTTTGCTTCAAATCGGCGTTGTTGCTGCTGTTGCGTTGTGGGGTTGTGTGGAGAGCATTCCGTTTCAGCGGCTTTTGCCGGCCTCTAACAGCACATGAGTGCCGTAGGAAAGAAACAAAGCTCATACCGGGCCGATAAGACGTGTCCCGTCGTTGCCTGCAAAAATTGCGGAGGTTTTTTCAAGGCGTGGAACGCCTCCGCGTGCGAACTACATGCGCCGCTGCTACATCAAGACTGCCTGTGCCTGCAGCCATATGCCTTGAACTGCTTTCCCCAAGGCGAGAGAAACAAGGAAACTCGACGTAAGTGGGTCGCAAACCTGCCGCGGTAAAATTTGAACCCCAGCAACCACGCAAAGGTTAGTACAGCTCGTGTTAACGGACTTTACCCGACGCCACGGCCGTTCCTTCTGTAGACGGCTCTGCTCTTGGGGGCGGGGTCGAAACCGGCAAACAGCCAATAAATGAACCCGTACCCATATCCCGGGAGATCAGGCTGCTAAATATTTTCAGACATCGCTGGTTCTGGAGGTATTGGTAGCCGGTACAGAACGCGCGTGCACACGAACGCCAGCACGAGCCTCTCGCTCGTGCTGGCGTTCGCAAATAATCTCTCATGAAGAGATTATTTGCGAATTTCCCAATCACTCTTGGGCACGCGACGAATGGAGTTAGACAAGCTGCACGCGCTCGCCTTGCGTGTACTAGATTTGAAGTAAACAAAAATGAGGCGACGACGAACACGCGTGCAACATCTTATTTGATCTAGATCTCTTAACCATTACTGCTGCAAATGCCAGCGCGCGTACCTAGTACAATCCGCGCATGCACCTTGATTCGATTTCCAAAGTTTGTTGATGCTTGGGTAGCTGAACTCGTGGAGGAAAACATTCTTCGCTTTCTGACGTAGCGGGGGGGGGGGGGGGGGGGGACCAAAAGAACGCCGCAAAGTTTCCTCCTCCCTGCGCGCGCTCAACTTTGCAACTTTTGACGAAAAATCCGCCGCGATCCCTAGGACGAGAGCACGAGACAGCGCGGGGAGGCGAACGTTTACGCCGCTCGCTGTACGTTATGTTTGAGCTCCCTAGCGCCGACAATCCCGTCATGCCTCGCCCAGGGGAGGAGCGAGAGCAGACGACGAGAGTTCGTCTGCTACGATGCGGCATTCGCACAGCGGAACAGAAAGAAAAAAGTTGGTTTTCTGCTCTAAATCGCGCCCCGCGGGCCACAAACTCAAACGCAAGCTTGAATTGTAAGCGTCTGATATTTCACGAAGGAAGGAATCGACGACCCGTGTTTTATTTTCAAAATTTGAGTCGCTTTGCTGCTGTAAAGACGCTGAAACCTACCAGTGTGTGATGAATGGCCCAGGACAAACAGAGAGGCCGCGAGATCTTGCATCATCTGTGTGCGGGTGAAAAGTGGAACATTTTTCGACAAAGCTCCCACGGCAGAAACCTGTGACGCGTTCACTCAGCGTCCGGGAAGGCTAGACATGGAGACGCTGCCCGAGGCTCAAGCAAAGTCATATTTGAACGGCAGCTATCTTGCCCCATCGTACTTTGTTTGAGAAAGTTCTCGTTCTCAATGCCCTCACCAGGGAAATAAAAAGTCTTACGAAACGTATTGCTAGATGTTCCAAAGTACTAGATTTAAGCCGTATCCTTTCAGTGGTTGACTCATAGTACTATGCCTAAAACGAGGCAAGCTCTTGCGCGTACAGTGTTATCAATTTTCTCGAGTGTATGATGTTATGTAGTCAGCTGGTTTTGGAAACTTACGCCGTCTGTAGATATCTCTGACAGCCGAGTCCCTTAATTAGGCGTCATCGCAAATATAAGTTACACGTTGCAGCAACCAACGTTTATGGATAAACGATGGCAGCGACTGCGCTCTCGCATTCCCACCCATCACGTCGAACAAAAAGGCGCTAGTTTCGGTTTGAGGTCGGTACTTTTCTACAACATCTATGGCGACAGCATCAGTCTGCACTCGGTGCATCCGGCAAGTTCGTTCGAGACCTGTTCTCCGTGCAGCACTCCGCGGGTGCAATGCATTAGAACTCTCACTGTGCAAGTCTGGATCGCGGGTCGGGAGCCCGTCACTGGCCTCAACGGCGGCCATTGCTTGACAGCAGGTAATACGCCGCGTCCTGTCTAGCTCTCCCTTCGTTTTCGTCTTTGTTGTTTTGGCGTATTACACCATGAGGCAATACACGCAAGTCTAAGGGAGAAACACGCAAAAATAGGAAGCTTGTACGCGGTGCTCGAGGGCGAGTATTTTATGACGTGCGGTGATGATTATATCTGGAGCTTGGAGATCAAATAGATATTCGTCAAACATTTGAACATCGATTAAAAACAAAATGGGACAGAGGACCACCGACTTTACCGACGTCGCTTGCTTCGGTTGCTAAATAAATGGCACGTAGAGCGACTGAATGGCACGCTCCGAGTTTCAGTTTGTCACGGAAGCCCTCACAGCAGTTCAAAGAAAAAGCTTTCACCATGAAGTACTATGTACAAGCGGCTAAAACGATGCGAATGTCCCCAGTAAAGGCCTTCTAAAAGTCTCTTCACACGATGCATCTTTTAGGCGCGCAACAGTTTTGCGACACTCAAGTTTCGCGAAATGTGCTCGTTCACACGTACCACTTCACGTGCAACAACGATGACGTTTAGACTCGCGAAAATAGTTTGGCTGTTGACCATGTGCAACAACGATGACGTTTAGACAAGGAAACAACAAGGGACATACACACCATCGTCTTAAAACCAGCACAGCATACAGCTGTCATTTAGTTCCATTTACTTAATTTACTCTTAAATTGTCATTTACTAATTGTTGAATTGTCATTTACTGCCTGTTACTTTATTTACTGTTAAATATGTATAATTTGGATGGAGGTTGACAAAGAAGAAGACTGTTGTGGAAGTAAATGAGAGCTGTACGCTGTGCTGGTATTGAGACGGTACTGTGTATGTCCCTTTTTGTTTCCTTGTCTTAATGTTTTATTTCTTAATTATGACTAAAAATAGACGCGAATTATCACCATCACCAATTACGTCTTCGTCCATCGCTGGATTTTTTTCCGATATGCTACTCACTTTTCCTTCAGTGGTGCTTGACCTGCTTGCGGAAGCGCCGGCCGTATTCAGCGTTCGTGGTTTCGGTTTTTTTCGGATTTGGCTCGGCTACAGCACAGGCAGTGAAGTGGTCTTCTCAAACAGCTCGCTCCCCCCTCAAAGGCCACGTGAGAGCGTTTCTGAGCTGCCATTGGCGGCGCCCTCAGAGTGATTGACAGGACTCGGCAAAGTTTCAGCAAAAGCTCGCTCCAGAAGCGAGGTGTGCGCCCAACATTTTTTAGATGCGCTCGTCCTTTTCAGACTCGTTCAGACGGCGCAACCATTTCGCGGAACTACGTTTCGCGACACTAGATGCGCGAGAAAAATGCATCGTGTGAACGGGCCTTAACTTATCGTTTGCTGAGCTCAGATGACTCTGAGATCACTGATGACTCCACAATAAATCTCGGTAACCCTTGCCTCATTAAACACATCACATTTAACGCCCAACAAAGTCGCCCTCGACCCTCAACCACACAACATTTATTTAAACAAGACTGGTATTCTAACGCGTTTAATATTCTTGCCCACAATATTAACTGTTATTTGCGGAAACACGATAGAAGTTTCATGATCGAGGACAACCTACTAACGTAATAAAATTGGGTTTTGCCGTTTCTTCTATAGCTTGCATTAGATCGTTTGAACCGATGACTGCCGGTGGTGCCACTCGACCCCAGCAATACAGGCCTCTATCGGCGATCCAGCCTACTAAGAGATCAGTGGTGCCAGTGCTATTAGACATAAATCGTTTATTTGCATCGGTAGACCCATACCTGCCGGATGTCGGGACGAGGCGCCAAATCGTACATACGGCCAATATTGAAGCTGGTTTTCGGTCGAAATTGTCTCGACACTCGCCAAGAAGCAACGTGCTGTTTCGGCGACTCGGTTGTGTAATTTATTTGTTCAGTCATTTTATTGGGTCCCGGGCCAGTGTGTACACCCCAAAAAAGAAATTTACTGTGGTAATCACACCCTGACGAGAAGCAGGCACATAGCCAGGATTTTGTTTCAGGGGGGGGGGGGGGGGGGGTGAAGGGGGCCGCCCATGACAAAGTGCTCTATGAGGGGGAGGGGGGAGAGGAGGCCCCAGCAAAATGGAAGATTTGGGGGCCCCCCTCCCTGGCTCCGTGCCTGAAGAGAAGGGGCATTGTAGTTTTACATCTTTATAAAAATGTGTAGTGTATTCTCGCAAACGTGTTTAAAAAATCACACATTTTTAAAGGTGTGAGGTTCACATTTTCTTATAAGGTCTATTGCTACACTTATTAGGGTGTTAGTTATGGGACACCCCACTTACATGTATAAAGGTATGAAAATGTTTAATGTGGATATACCTCTAACGGAAGAAAATCTCTTTCATGTGATTACATCGCGTGCCGATGAAACGATCCGTCGATGACACGTCGTTCGATGAACTGATTTGACCGCCAATGCGTGACGACTGCAAGTAGAATTTCGGGGAAATAATTCTGCCGGCTGCCGCGAGACTCGACCCTATCCAAGAATTACCCCGCTTCTTGTTTGTTTTCCATCATTCTGAATTGTATACCAGCTTATTAGTACCTCTTCGGATATTACAGAAAAAAAAAAACGATGGCAGCCGCGAAAACTCTGACAGCCCGGCTCACAGTCATGTAGGAGACTGACAGGTGCTCGTCAATCGCCACCATGCCTTGAAAGCTACCGGTGCCGAAGAACCGGTCCGCGCAAAGAACTTGTGGTTCCACGGTCATGGTAGACGCGATTGTCCGCCGCCTCGAAGTCCGAGCGCCGAACGAAGCTCGTCGCAGAGTCAACGCACAACGGCTTTCGATAGCTGTTACTGTCGCCGAAAGTCGTCGTCGGGGAGTTGAAAGGCGTACCCGGTGGTCTCGGTAGCGGCGCTGACGGTGGCGGAAGATAAGCTCGGCCGCAGCGTACGGCACCGCCATGTAGACAAAGTTTAACTTCGCCTCGATCCAAAGCGAAAATCTCGAGCTCAAACCACGGCTTTCGCAAAGTTCGGAAACGTCACATAGATGTCAGCGACAACTTCGACAAACGAGGTTTTTAATCACTTTTTTTTAACATGAACTTTGGAGGGATTTGGAGCGTCGGCAGGCCGCCTAGGGACAATCTGCATGGCATTAATTTAGATTGGCGTAGGGATGTAGGGACAAACAGGCGCTACGTCATCGGCGAAGCCGTTCAATCAGCGGGCTCCTCGTGCCCATTAAGCGCTGCACGCGCGCCTCGATGAACTTTGCTACAGTCTGCCTTTCTGAAAGAAATGAGCATTCGAACACGGTTTCGAATGATTGACACCTCGCTCGGCGCGACGTCAGCGTCGCGAGAGTCCAACTAGCGCGTTCCGCAAACTTCGGGCACAAAGTTGTGCTTGACGAGTTCGGCGACCATGGTGTTGTGAACGCCTTTGATTTAACGTCTGTCAACATCTTGCACAAGTAGGTCACCTGTAAACAGTACATTGATAATAGCATAATTTACCTATCGACCATGCTAACATTAATGCTTGGGCGGTACGCTCATATTATAACTGGGTCGCTAAACTCGTCGAGCACAACTTTATGTCCGAAAGTTGCGGAACGCGCTTATTGGACTCTCGCGACGCTGACGTCGCGCCGAGCGAGGTGTCAATCATTCGAACGCTCATTTCTTCGAGAGAGGCAGAATGTAGCAAAGTTCATCGAGGCGCGGGTGCGGCGCGTGAGGGGCGCGAGGAGCCCGCCGATTGAACGGCTTCGCCGATGACGTAGCGCCCGTTTGTCCCTACATCCCTACGCCAAGCTAAAATTAATGCTTTGCAGATTGTCCCTAGGCGACCTGCTGACGCTCCAAATCCCTCCAAAGTTTGTGTGAAAAAGAAACCTCGTTTGTCGAAGTTGTCGCTGACGTCAAAGTGACGTTTCCGAACTTTGCGAGAGCCGTGGTTTGAGCTCGAGATCTTCGCTTCGGATCGAGGCGAAGTTAAACTTTGTCAACATGGCGGTGCCGTACGCTGCGGCCGAGCTTATCTTCCGCCACCGTCGGCGTCGCTACTGAAACCACCGGGGACGCCTTTCAACTCCCCGACGACGACTTTCGGCGACAGTACCGGCTATCGAAAGCCGTTGTGCGTTGACTGCGACGAGCTTCGTTCGGCGCCCGGACTTCGAGGCGGCGGAAAATCGCGTCTACCATGACCGTGGAACAACAAGTTTTCAGCGCGCTCCGGTTCTTCGGAACCGGTAGCTTTCAAGGCATGGTGGCGACTGACGAGCACCTGTCAGTCTCCCACATGACTGTGAGCTGGGTTGTCAGAGTTTTCGCGGCTGCTATCGTTTTTTTTTTTTTTTAATATTTGGAGAGGTACTAGTAAGCTGGTATACAATTCAGAATGTTGGGAAACAAAGAAGGACCGGGGTAGTTCTTGGGTAGGGTCGAGTCTCCCGGCAGCCGGCAGAAGTATTTTTCCGAAATTCTACTGGCAGTCGCCACTCATTGGTGGTCAAATCAGTTCATCGAACGACGTATCATCGACAGATCGTTTCATCGGCACGCGATGTAATCACATGAAAGAGATTTTCTTTCGTTAGAGGTATATACACATTAAACATTTTCACACCTTTACACATGTAAGTGGGGTGTCCCATAAATAACACCCTAATAAGTGTAGCGATGTACCTTACAAAAGAAATGTAAACCTCACACCTCTAAAAATGCCTGATTTTTAAACACGTTTCTTAAAACGTGTGATAATGCACTACAGCTTTTTATAAAGATGTAAAACTACAATACCCCTTCTCGTCAGGCTATACATTTTAGTGGGGTGTCCCATAACTAACACCCTAATAAGTGTAGCAATAGACGCTATAAAAAAATGTAAACCTCACACTTTCGAAAATATGTGATTTTTTTAAACACGTTTCTTAAAACGTGTGATAATGCACTACACCTTTTTATAAAGATGGAAAAGTACAATACCCCTTGTCGTCAGGCACGTAGCCAGGGGGGGGGGGGAGGGGGGCATAAGGCCGCCACCCCCCCCCCAAAATCTTCTATTTTACTGGGGCCTCGTCTCCCCCCTCCCCCTCACAGAGCACTTTGTTATGGGCGCCCGCCCCCCCCCCCCCCCCTTAAACAAAATTCTGGCTACGTGCCTGCTTCTCGTCAAGGTGTAATTACCACAGTACCATTCTTTTTTGGGGTCCCGTGGCCCGGGACCCAATAATATGACTGAACAAATAAATTACACAAACGGGTCGCCGAAACTGCACGTTGCTTCTTGGCAAGTGTCGAGGCAATTTCGGCCGAAAACCGGCTTCAATATTGGCCGGATGTGCGGTTTTGCGCCTCGTCCCGACATCCGGCAGGTATGGGTGTACCGATGCAAATAAACGATTTATTTCTAATAGCACTGGCACCACTGATTTCTTAGGAGGCTTGATCGCTGATAGAGGCCTGTATTGCTGGGGTCGAGCGGCACCACCGGCAGTCATCGATTGACACGATCTAATGCATGCTATAGGAGAAACGAGAAAACTCAATTTTATTACGTTAGTAGGTTGTTCTCTACCACGAAACTTCTATCGTGTTTCCGCAAATAAGAGTTAATATTGTGGGCAAGAATATTAAACGCGTTAGAATACCAATCTTGTTTAACTAAATGTTGTGTGGTTGAGGGTCGAGGGCGACTTTGTTGGGTGTTAAAGGGATACTGAACCGAAATTCGGATTCGCAAAATTAGGCCGCAGAGGCGTTGAACGGGACGCTACGAACTCCAAAACATCCCTCATAGATCGATATCTGAAACGGATGGCCGTACTTTTGGAAAAGAAGGGCGCGATCAACCGAGGTCTTCGACGTAACTGTCCTCCGGGAGAATTTGAGAACAAGGGGAAACGGCCTTGCTTCTCTCCTCCTCGCTTGGGTTCACCAGCTTGACGGGACGTAGCGAGGAGGAGAGAGAATGGGAATTGTGACGTGCCTTGTCTCGTCGGCCTCGCAGGTAGTGCTCAATCGCGGATTTCTTTTCCAAAAATACGGCGATCAGTTAGAGATATCGCTGTATAAGTGATGTTTTGTGGTTTCGCAGCGTCTCGCCTATTTGTCCAGCATTGTTTTGTGAGGTCGAAATTTCGGTTCAGTATCCCTTTAACTGTGTTGTGTTTAATGAGACAAGGGCTACCGATAGTTATTGTGGAGTCATCCGTGATTCCGGAGTCATCAGAGCTCAGCAAACGATAAGTTAGAAGGCCTTTACTGGGGACGTTCTCATCGTTTTAACCGCTTGTACATAGTACTTCATGGTGAAAGCTTTTTCTTTGAACTGCTGTGAGGGCTTCCGTGACAAACTGAAACTCGGAGCGTGCCATTCAGTCGCTGTACGTGCCATTTATTTAGCAACCGAAGCAAGCGACGTCGGTAAAGTCGGTGGTCCTCTGTCCCATTTTGTTTTTAATCGATGTTCAAATGTTTGACGAATATCTATTTGATCTCCAAGCTCCAGATATAATCATCACCGCACGTCATAAAATACTCGCCCTCGAGCACCGCGTACAAGCTTCCTATTTTTGCGTGTTTCTCCCTTAGACTTGCGTGTATTGCCTCATGGTGTAATACGCCAAAACAGCAAGGACGAAACCGAAGTGAGATCTAGACAGGACGCGGCGTATTGCCTGTTGTCAAGCAATGGCCGTTAGTGAGGCCAGTGGCGATCTCCCGATACGCGATCCAGACTTGCACTGTGATAGTTCTAATGCACTGCACCCGCAAAATGCGGAATGCTGCACGGAGAACAGGCCCCGAACGAACTTGCCAAATGCACCGAGTGCAGACTGATGCTGTCGCCATAGATGTTGTAGAAAAGTACCGACCTCAAACCGAAACTAGCGCCTTTTTGTTCGACGTGATGGGTGGGAATGCGAGGGCGCCAGTCGCTGCCATCATTTATCTATAAACTTTGGTTGCTACAACGTGTAACTTATATTTGCGATGACTTCCAATTAAGGAACTCGGCTGCCAGAGATATCTACAGACGGCGTAAGTTTCCGAAACCAGCTGACTACAAAACAGCATACCCTTGAGGAAATTGATGGCACTGTACGCGCAAGAGCTTGCTTAGTTTTAAGCTTAGTAATATGAGTGAACCACTGAAAGGATACGGCTTAAATCTAGTTCTTTGAAACATCTAGCAATACGTTTCGTAAGACTTTTTATTTCCCTGGTGAGGGCATTAAGAACGAGAGCTTTCTCAAACAAAATACGACGGGGGAAGATAGCTGCCGTTCAAATATGACTTTGCTTGTGTCTCGGGCAGCGTCTCCATGTTTAGCCTTCCCGGACGCTGAGTGAATGCGTCACAGGTTTCTGCTGTGGGAGTTTTGTCGAAAAATGTTCCACTTTTCACCCGCACACAGATGATGGGAGATCTCGCGGCCTCTGTGTTGGTCCTGAGCCTTTATTACACACCGGTAGGTTTCAGCGTCTGTACGGCAACAAAGCGACTCAAATTTTGCAAATAAAACAAGGGGTCGTCGATTCCTCCCTTCGTGAAATATCAGAGGCTTACAATTCAAGCTAGCGTTTGAGTTTGTGGCCCGCGGGACGCGATTTTGAGCAGAAAACCCACTTTCTCTTTCAGTTCCGCGGTGCGAATGCCGCATCGTAGCAGACGAACTCTCGTCGTCTGCTCTCGCGCTCCTCGCCCGGGCGAGGCATGACGGGATTGTCGGCGCTGAAGAGCTCGAAGACAACGTACAGCGAGCGGCGTGAACACTCGCCTCCCCGCGCTGTCTCGTGCACCGCCTAGGGATCGCGGGGGATTTTTCGTCAAAAGTTGCGAAGTTGAGCGCGCGCAGCGAGGAGGAAACTTTGCAGAGTTCTTTTGGTCACTTCCCCCGCTACGTCAGAAAGCGAAGAATGTTTTGCTCCACGAGTTTAGCTACCCTGATATATGTTCACATCAACAGGTTTGCTCCATTCACTTCGTTGACGGTAGGCCGACTGAGACAAATCCATACCCGTCATTTAACTTGAGGACTACAAATGAGGTAAGCTGCGGTGACAATTCTGACTTTTGTAGTCATATGGACATACTACTTTCTTTGAAAGCGTGCCATCAAAAGTCGCTTAATGAAAAATATTAGGGCTCAACTATTTCACTGAGCAGTCAGGTACAGTGGATCAGTACTCTAAAACATGCTCGAGGTATGAAGCATTGTACTCTATGAGTTATGTCTATCTGCAAATAAATTACCATTCAGAGCAAAGGATTTGCCATTTGGCAAAGCGCCCGTCCTGTCGTCTTTGTCTTTATTGTCCTTGTTTTCCTGCGCTTTTCAACCTTTGAAATCGGTAAAACAAAAAGTGCATGTGCAAATTGCAGACATTTGAGTGGGGGGGGGGGGGGGGGGGGGAGGTGCTGGAAACACTTTAAATCTTGGCCAAACAATTTTATCCATAAAAGCAGGCATCGGCGAGGAAAAATGTGGACATAGGCAGAACTGATCTTTTCACTGCCTGTATTCTATTTTTCTCCCCAGTCCAAGCTTAAGTGTGTTTTTTCACATTTCCATGTTGATAAAACTGTTGCGACATCATTCATATCTTTTATTTGAAGGTCGCAAAAAAACAGGGGAAGGCGCAAGCAACCCCGGCGCCTACTCCCAGGACATGCAGCTCTGGCTACACCCGCTGGTGTGCACTCAAGCAGTGCGCTGTCCAACTTGCAGCCAGCTCTGCTTCAAGCTTCGCCTCAATCTCCACCTCAAGCTCCCGCGTCTTTGGTTGTGGATTGTGGTACCCCCCAAGGGGAGGATATTGACGTACATGAACTATCACCAAGCTCAACTCTTGCCCCCCAGTGCACTTGCAGTGGTGACATCCGGAAGGTAGAAGTTGGTGTACAGTGCGAAGTTGGACAGCAGAAGGACCAGTGGTACTGTACACCAATCTCCCATGTTGTGGTGACCAGAGCTACACGTGCTACACAAACGGCATTTTCAGTTTGTGAGACTTTGCTTGCCGAAAAATTCCGGTTTTTCACAGGTCTATCAAAATTACTGTTTGAAAAATACACCAGAGTTGCGTCGTCAGAGGCAAAAATTACTTGTAAGCTTGCTGTGAATGACCAGATTTTGCTTACTCTAATGAGGCTTAGGTTAGGGTTGTTGCTCGTAGATCTCGCATTCCGCGTCCAGGTCTTTAGGTTTGGCGAGCAAGATTTTCAAGTTTTGGATTCAAGTACTTGCAGATATTTCGCGCAGGTACCTGGTTATGTGGCTACCACAAGAGACGATAGCCTCAGCACGTCCGTCAGTGTTCGCAGATTTCCCACGTACAACATGCATAATCGACTCTTTCGAAATATTTGTCGACAGGGCACAAAACATGCTAAAGAGAGGGCGGACGTACAGCCCCAACAGAGGTCACAATACAGCCAAAGTTGTCCATGTGATCGCACCAAATGGCTTTATAATGTTTATCTCAAAAGCCTATGGAGGCCGTGCAGGTGACCGGTTCATAACCTCAGACTCTAGGCTGCTGAAGTATCTATTGCCAGGGGATCGAATCTTAGCAGATAAAGGCTTCACTATTGAAGACATGCTGCCTTATGGAGTAAAACTGTCACTTTCTTAATTCAGAAAGCAGAAAAAGCAGCTCTCGGATACTGAAATGGTTTACTCGCGTCGCTTGTCTAAACTGCGCATCCCTGATAAAAGGTCCATTCGCTGCGTGAAGTTTTTCCGGTTTTTGAAGTAAATACCCTCGTCGATCTTTGCAAGAAGCAATTGTATCGACAACAGCCTGACTGTCATCGCAGGGACCTCCAATCTGCAGCCATCGCTTATTAAGGAAGACTGAAATAAATGTCACTCATAAGCAGTGGTCCTTCTGGTGAATGTTTACTTTTTTGACACTTTGGCTTTTCAGAAACCTGCATGCTGGTCAACAAGTGCCGGCAGGTACTGTTCGAAATAAAGTGATTTCAGTTTTGGGAGCAAGCTGTCAATGAAGGCCTTGTTATACGGCACTTTAGCAACGTAGCGCTTCTTCTCTGCAAATACCCCAAAGTCACATGCGTGTTGCCCAGAGCAATACAGTTGGAGCTGCATTTGTGTGAAATATGCATTATTCCCCTTGGGCGAGAGTATAAGCTCTGGGCCATCATACCTAACGTCATACTTGCCAGATGCAAAAAGGCCCTCTAAATTGCCATACGTTTTAAGAGTGTCTGGTGTTGGGCATTTGATTTTAACTAACACGTTGCCAGCTGTTTTCAGGCCATCTGGACTCGCCGCCAGCCATGGGTTTCCTTCATGGACGGTCAAGCCGCAGAGCCGTACCACGCAGTCCTGGTCCTCTTCATACCTGGCCCTGGCTTTCGGCTCGGTTTTCTTGCCATGTCTGCCAGCATATAACACAAAACAGTAAATTTATCAGCACCATTGCTCACGCTCTCTGCACTTTTCGACGCCAAGCTGACAGAGCAACGAAAGCAACACGGTCGCTGAACCAATCGATCGCCTTCTTTTGAAGGCTTGACATATTGCTCCCTGTACGTGAGTATGCGCAGACACATTGCAAAACCATTGGCTAACTGGTCCAACAAGCACGTAACTTCCATTAGCACAGCAGTGAACGAAGTAAAGCAGCGAATCGATTATTAGGACATGCTTGCTTATTCTGATGCTGGCATGTAACCGTCCGTGGCCTGGGACCTGTTCAGGCTGCTCAATTATCCACTTCGAATCGCATGAAAGTCCAAAAAGTCAGATGGCTACTTTATAACGCTTATCATGTTGTAAAAATCTTCTTTTATTGGCGCCTTGAAGCATTCTTCATGCTGAAATAATCAGTTTTAGTGCCTGCACCCAAGCATTCTGCACTTCCATGCTCAATGCATCTGAAATGTTTTTTTTTTCTTTTATGAATTCTTCCACCGCCACATTAGCCTAGCAGTGAACGAAGTAAAGCAGTGAATCGATTTTTCGGACACGCTTCCTTATTCTAATATTGGATGTAGCCGTCGGTAACATTGGGACCCCTTCAGACTGCCCAATTATTGACTTATTTCGAACCGCATCAAAGTCCGAAAAGTCGGACAACTACTTTGTAACGGGCATCATGTTGTAAATACCTTTTTCATAGACACTTTGAAGTGTTCTTCATGCTGAAGTAATCGGTCATTCTGCCCTCCCATGCCAAGTGCATTTGAAATCAAACTCAAATTTGGGAGTTTTACGGGTCAAACCAACGCCTCAGCGGAGGACTGAGGAATAATTTCAACCACCTGGGGATTTTTGTCGTGCAACCGAAAGCTCGGTTACACGGCGCCTTCTCCGCAATAAGCCTCTGTCAGATTGTGGGCACCTCGGCCGGGATTCGAACCCGCCACATGGGGATCCGTAGGCCAGCGCTCTCGCCTCAAAGCCACCGAGGCGGCCCAAGTGCATTTGAACTGATTTTAGTTTCTTTTATGAATTCTTAAGATGTATCAATTTCTCATGGTTGCTACTATTTACGAGAGCTGATCATTTAATTCTCGGACTGATCTTCTTTCGGGGAAGCTATAACTCGCAGTAAAGTGGCAACAAGGCAGCACAGATGACAATTCTGTGTTACCTGCATAACCGGAAGCCGTCATTACCCCACATTTGCTCTGCAGAATCATCTAAGTGAATGGCTAGCTGCAGTATGCGTAGCACTTCAAGATTGAGGAATAGAAAGTTAAGCTGCGCTTGTACATCAATTTCTGTTTCCGCCTTGGGAAAACTGGTGTGAATAGTATGAAATGTTGCAAGCAGCTTTAGGAGAGTCCTGCCAAAGTCGATAAATGTGGTGGTGCAGGCGAGCTGGTTCACGATTTCAAACTGGTAGCGGCGCGCAAACAAACGGAGACGCGGGGGGAGAAATGGACAGGACTAGCGCTCAACTTCAACTGAACGTTTAATGAAAATAAAAACCAAGCTAAACAACCAGACCGTCAGTGCATCAGCATGTGCAGATGCAGTGATGGTCTGGTGGTCTGACATAGACAGCATCAACTGACTGTTACGTTTGGTGTTCATGCTGGTATATGAATGCAGCTTTTGCAGCATGATTTGCAGCAATGCAGCTTTTCCAGCTTATGATTCCGCAGAAGTGTTGTAAGCTGGGAAAGTTGGTATGATGACATGGTGAACAGAACAGCTTACAAAAAGACAAAGACAGAGGGAAGGAACATGCTGAACACACAAGCACTGACTCTCAACTGAATTTGTGCACAAAAGGAAGAAGAGGAGATTCTGAAAGCATGCAGGGCACACAATGCGTGTCACACGCGACACAGCACCATTTGACTACAATGTCTTTACCCCGCAGTGCGATCTAAAAACATTTGAAAGTAAACATTTTAGGGGCGAAGCTCCTTAAGCCTGGTTCAGACAGTTGCGTTTTACTGCGTTGCGGCAGCGAGAAACCAGGACATCACTGCTGCTTATATCGCGTGCCATGATGATTCTTTGAATTGGAGTCCACGCTTCATACGATGCACAGATGTGCCGGTGACTCGCTTTCGGTTCTCGACGCAACGCAGTCAAACGCACTCAAACGCAAGTGTCTGAACCGGCCTTTAGGGGTGTTCGAGGCGGGGTTTAGGCCGCACGTCCGGAAGCTTCCTGGCTCGAGACGACGTCCATTCCCCGAAGTGAAGAACCCAGGGGTCCAGTGGAGGTGGGAGAATTGGTAACGTAACGAACGGTTTAATTACATGGTAGCGATACAGTCGTCAAATCCGAGAGAACAACGGAGCAGCCTCGCGCTCCGCCTTATATAGGGTCCGTTTCTCCCTCACTCTCCGCCAGGGCAGCCAGTACGATGTAGCAACCCGCCGTCAAGTGCGACGCAGCAAAGTCCGCCGTCCAGTGCGACGTAGCCAAAGTTCTCCGCAGTTAGGCCATGCCTCTCTCCCTTTCCCGAGCGCACCAACCACCACGCACACACACACGTCCCGCTAACGTCACGGGCGCGTTGAGACTTGTTGCCGCAGGCCCCGTCACGCAGGCGACGGTCCCGGACTCGTCTTGACTCGTTTCCGCAGCGTTGAAACTCGGAAGAAGGTCGCCGAAGGTTCCATTCTTAACAGGGGCTAGCCATGTCCGTATGTCCGTCCGATGTCCGGCGCCGGGTGCTCGTTCTCACGAGAACGTGAACACGTGCTCCCGTGCTCGTGTAGGGCAAAAAGAAAACCGCATCTCCACGTGGTGAATGATGTTGATTGGGGCGAAGCTCTGGTGGTGCTTGTCTGCGTAGACGGTGAGCCGCAGCATGCCGAGCCTTTCGTTCGTTTTCATCCATGTCAGAAAGAGAATGTGTGGTATGGAACGTGGTTATATACGCATTTGAGCATTTCATCGCAGCGTGACATGGATGAAAACGAACGAAAGGCTCGGCATGCTGCGGCTCAGCATCTACGCAGACAAGCACCACTAGAGCTTCGCCCCAATCCACATCATTCACCACGTGGAGATGCGGTGGTTTTTTTTTCGACAGAAATCTCTCTGGTTAGGAAAATAATAGTCTGACTGAAATTCGAAATTCTAACCAAATTTTAATAAAAAGAAATGAAAATTCCCCAATGCTTCGGGACCAGCTCGCTCCCTTGGTCGCGGGTGACTGTGGGTTGGACAGAGGGGAAAGCCACTTATGTAGGCCAGTTGCAATTTCTGCGTCTGGGTTTTTCCACGAAGCGACGAAGCCCTGACACATAGACGCCTGGGAGACTGCCCGACGACCTGTTGATGTTGCCTTTTGTTGTCTGGATGTACCAGGAATCTAGGAGAAAACGTTCACGCCAGTGTCGTTTCGTGCCCAAGATCTCGCTTTTGTCAAAGGACATGCGGTGACCCAGTTTCGCGGCGTGTTCAGCGAGGGCACTGGCTTGAACGTCGTTCTTCTTCACATGTTATTTGTGGCGGCGGAAGCGTTCCGGGGAGTTCTTGCTTTCCCCCACGTAGGTTGCAGGTCATTCCGCGCACTGGATGCGCTAGATGAGGCCTTGATATTTCTCCTTTCCCGGTCTGTCCTTGGGGAACGGAAGTCGGTGACGGATGCTGGAAACCAGTTTGTGAGTGACCGCAATCCCATGTTTACGAAGGACGCGTCCGATGGTCTCGTTGACGTTCCTCATGTGTGGCAGGCACAGACGGCTCGAAGGAGCCAGGGCTGTGGAGAGGCGGGGACGGCGCAGCTTTTTGTAGACTCGATTAATCAGCCTTTTGATGTAGCCTTTGTTTTGAAGGTCGACCTTGATCTTGTTAACCTTTTCTCGGAGAGACTTCTCCGTCGAACACACAGACATGGCATGTTCGAACAGCGCAGAGACCACCGACATCTTGTGGGTTGTGGGATGTAAGAGTCAAAGTTCACGTACCTTCCGGTGAGCATAGGCTTCCTGTACACCGAGGAGGTAAGTTTGTTTAAAGTCTTTTTTACACTGATGTCCAAAAACGTATCTTGAGAAGCAAACCCTTCCTTTGTTCGTGCCGAAGCCGAAGATCTTCCTACGTTATGTAGACGATTGCTTTGCATCGTTAAGAATACCGAAATCGATCGTTTTTGCCAACACCTAAATCTGGTCGAACCTGCTATTCAGTTCACGGTGGAACGCAAGAAGGATGGTGGGCTTCCGTTTATGAACATCAGTGTAAAGAAGACTTCAGACAAGCTTGCCTTCTCGGTGTACAGGAAGCCTACGCACACCGGAATTTGCTTGAACTTTGAATATTACCCAAAAGATGTCGGTGGTCACTGCGCTGTGTGCTCGACAGAGAAGTCTCTCTGGGGAGAGGTCAACAAGATCAATGCCGACCTTCCAAACAACGGCTACTCCAAAAGGTTCATTAATCGGGTCTACAAGCTGCGCCGTCCCCGCCTCTCCACGGCCCCAGCTCCTTCGAGCCGTCTGTGCCTGCCATACGTCAGGAACATCAGCGAAACCATCGGGCGCGCGTCCTCAGTAAACATGGAATTGAGGTCACTCAAAAACCAGTGTCCACCATCCGTCACCGACTTCCCCTCCCCAAGGACAGACCGGGAAAGGAGAAACCCCAAGGCCTCATCTATTGCATACCGTGCGTGGACTGCCCTGCAGCCTACGCGAGGAAACCCAAGAACTTCCCGGAACGCTTCCGCCGCCATAAATATGACGTGAAGAAGAATGACGTTCAAGCCAGCGCCCTCGCTGAACACATTGCGAAACTGGGTCACTGTGTGTCCTTCGACAAAAGCGAGGTCTAGGGCACGGAACGACACTGGCGTAAACGTTTACACCTAGAATCCCGGTACATCTTGACTACAAAAGGTAACATCAACAGGTCGTCGGGCAGTCTCCTAAGCAAATATCTGTCAGGGCTTCGTCGCTTCGTGGAAAACCCCGGACGCAGCGATCGCAACCGGCCTACATAAGCCGCTTCCCCCTCCGATCAACCCACAGTCACCCGTGACCAAAGGACCGAGCTGGTACCGAAACGTAGGGGAATTTTTTTTTCTTTTTATTAAACTTTGGTTAGAGTTTTGAATTTCATTAAGTCGATCTAAAAGCAAGGTTTCGGTTCGGCTTGATAGTCTGATCTAAAAACAAGGCTTCGGTTTAAAAACAAACCAAAACCTTGTTTTTAGATCGGGCTATGGGGCAAAGACATTGTAGTTAAATGGTGTTGTGTCGCGTGTGACACGCACTGTGTGCCCTGCATGTCTTTCAGAACGTCCTCTTCTTCTTCCTTTTGTGTATAAATTCAGTTGCGAGTCAGCGCTTTTGTGTTGTGCATGCTCCTTACTCTCTGCCCTTGTCTTTTTGTGCGCTGTTCTGTTCACATGATTCAGCGTTTTGCTGCTCTGAGAGTACTCGAATAATCTATATCTGCACCAACATAAACCTGAATACATGCCTTGTGTTCTCGTTCCCACAAAGGTATTGTTCAGACGCCTGGCAATCCATTTCTCTGGGGAGTATCAGAATTAATTGGGGGGCTAGTTGGTTGAACATTCTAGACGGTGGATTTGAAAGCGCAAAAGACTGAGAAGAGAGGAGAGATCTCTTCTCAGTCTTTTGCTCTTTCAAATCCACCGTCTAGAGATTCTCTGGGGAGGCCGTCTTTGGGATGGACCCAGCCGTGCTGGCAGTTATCCGCAGTTTTCGTGTGGTCTGCCACTGTCGGCTGTCCTGGGCCCGGGTCTGCTCCTCCAGCGAAGCTATCGCTGCTGCGGTCAGTGCCACATTGGCCTTGTAGAAGCTCTTGCATAGGCCACAGAGGAGCTCGCTGGAGTGGCAACCATTGGACTATCGGCCTAAAACGTTGTTCACACACAAGGCATCAAGGAATGAAAGGAAGCAATTAAGTTGTTTGGCATTACCTCTCACAGCTTGAAGGGGAGCACTCTTCAGTCGGGCATCCATGACAGGTGCCAGGATGGTCCCCACTATGTTCTTGAAGCCAGAGCACTTGAAATGTTCTTGGAGTGCCCTATGCCTGTCAAATTGGGGGAACCCAGCCTTGCCCGACTTGAATCCGTAGATGGCCTGCAAGGTCATCTACGGACTCAAGTCTGGCAAGGGTGCGGGTACCATATTCTTTGCAGTGGAAGCGTTTCACTTGTATTGTAAATCGGTCCATGCTGACCCAGTCAGCCCTCTACTTGATGCTTCTGCAACCTTGAACAGAAGTGCTGCTCCGTGTGAACACGACTGCCCTTGCCCAGCCATACAGGAGCAGACGATGCTTGTGATCACATTGTCTGTAAAGGTGACCTGTGTCTCGTACAGTTTAGACACTGTCTGTGAGGGCCTAACTTCGGATTTAAGTTCACAAAGTCCAGATTGATGAATCAGCGAGGATTGCTCCGACGCGGCCAGAGTCCAGCAAGTTCAGCGCCTCGACAAATCCCTTGAAATTCTGCGATGGCTTGCCAACGATGTCTTGTCTGGTAATCATGTACTCGTAGATAACTGTAAGAAATGGTGTTTTAATCAAGCAGCTAAAATTCAAAGCACATTTTAAATGTTACTAAGGAACGAAGCAAAATGAGATGGGCTTTAAACCTCTAGGGCACTAAACCTGCAACTCGGGCGCGTGTTTCACAGGGCGGTGCGTGACAGCGTTCAAGTCTTAGAAGCATGCACCATATGAAAAATCCCAGTGCTGCATTACTCAATTACACCCAACAAATTAATACTACATGAGGGGCACTGGAAGATGTGGCATCACGTGGATAGCATTAAAATATGCCTTCTCTCCCAGCTTCTGAGGCTGTGTGCGGAACTAGTCAAATGAAGTAGACAGACCAATTGACAGCTTTTAATATACTAGCTCAGCAGGAAACTCAGTCATACACTTAAAACAGACTAAATTTTTTCATATCACCAAATTACAACCGTCTCGTCTAGTTCGCTATATTATTACCCTTCCTTACCCAGACAGCACACGACGTCGGGCCAACATTGGTATTTAAGTGGCAAACAATGGTCCAATATCGGGCCAGTATGGCCATCGTAGACCCAATGTTGGTGGTACACTGGAATATACCGGCAAACGTTGGCCTGATGTGATCAACGGCTCACCAACGTTGGTAATCGATTGGCTTAGGCTGGCCAACATTGGCCTACCTCAGCCAATGGCTTACCAACGTTGTTAATCGATTGGTTTAGACTGGCCAACATTGGCTAACCTCAGCCAGCGGCTTAGCAGCGTTGGTAATTGGTTGGCTTAGGTTGGCCAAAATTGGCCTGTCTTAGGCAATTGGTTACAAACATTGGTAATCAATTGGCTTAGGCTGGCCAACATTGGGCTATGTTAGCCAATGAGTTGCCATCATTGGTAATCGATTGGCTAAGACAGGCCAATGTTGGCCAGCTTAATCCAATCAATTACCGACATTGGTAATCGATTGACAGGCTGGGCAACATTGGCCTGTCTTAGCCAGCGGCTTACCAATGTTATATATAATTGGCTTAGTTCTTTTAATGTGCTGATTGCGCACGCTGAGAACAATCTCTAGCTATGCCTCCAGGGGGAGCGATTATTCTGTTTTCACACGCAGAGCAAGTTAGCAACTGAATTAGAACGCTGTATGCATTGCGAGCTGTAGCAAGTTTGAACGTCCACGCAGAAAAAAAAACGTGTTCTTCGGTGACAGGTTAAAAATAAACGCTGGGGAGGAGGTCGACTCCTCCTGATCTTTCCATCTACAAATATGGAAACAGATGGGAGGAGCTTCTACCACCTGCACCGACTAACTAACACGCGTCCTCCCAAAACTGATAGTTATGATTAGTAAATTCCACACGAAATACAAAATGCACGCTTCCTTCAATTTGTGTATATGTTTATACGGCAAAAAGCATAGTGCCTCTTCTCTTATGCCAATTTAGCGACGCAGCCGGGAAACCTTTCCCCAAAGAGGGGGGGGGGGGAGGGGGAGGCAGGGTTCAACCCCGAAATTTCCACCCGCCTCCCCAACCTAGGACACGGGTGTATTGTGAGATGTATGTGATCCTGGAAATCTCAAGGCAACCCGCTTTGCTGAGCCGCAAAACGCGGCCTATAATTCAGACTGAACCGGACAAAGTTAAAAAAATAAATAAAAAGTACTAATAATTTTAGCAAAAAAATAAAACCTTAAACAAATATCCAGCGACTGATTAAGCAATTACATGTCTTCACGAGTAAAAGATTGCGTTGAATTAACATCTCGAACACCCTATGTTTGAGGTAAGAGTGTCATAAAGCTGATGCGCATTTCAATCTGCAAAGAAAGGTTATCACGCAACATATAACAGAAGAAGCTGAGCATTATGCCTGCTTGCCCAAAAATGACTTCAAAGTGCGTACAAAATACGGCAACTGCAGTACTGACTACGGTAGTGACAACGCCCTCAGAAATATAAGCTGTAATAGAACCAACGGGTTACCAAAGTTGGCAATCGATTGGTTTAAGCTGGCCACCAATCGCCTGTCTTAGCCAGTGGCCTACCAACGTTGGTAATTGATTGGCTTAGGGGGGATCGGTGGCCGAGTGGGCTGAAGCGCACACCCAGCTCGACGCGCGTGGAGCGAAAGCTCGCGCTGCAGAACCATCCTGGGTTCGAGCCCCACCCCTGCCCGTTTCGATCTGGATGAGCATCGTACCGGCGTGCGGTCGTGTATCACTACTGCGTGGTGCACGTTAAAGACTCCTGGCTAGCGGTTGTACTGCACTGGCTAAATTGCTCATCTACAGCGTGTGACTCGTCGCAACTTTAATGGCTGACCAACTACACGCTGTATAAATATCCCCACAACCCCAATTATTATTATGATTGGCTTAGTCTGGTGTGATGAGCGATCCCGCGACCAGCCGAAGAGGACGAGAAAGAAGAAGACGAGGTGGGGGCATGCGAGGAGCGCGAGAGGGGATTCGGGCGGTTGACAAAGGACGGTGCAGACGCGACCAGGCCGGACCTCCGTCGGCGTGACCAGACGTCAAGAGGCCCGACCCACAACCCACCTCTCACGCAGTCCGTGAGAAGTGGATTGATTTTGTCTACCTCCGGGCACGAACCTCCCGGAGGTAGACAAGACTGCATGCGGGGCGCAGTTGAACACCCGCTGCCACTCCGTGCCACTGACGTTCTGGGTGTGACTCAAGCCTTCGGCCAACGCCCAACTGCCTCGTCGCTACGTCCTTCGGCCCAGACCTTGGCGGACACCTGGTTATAGGCTGCCACCGGCGTACGGGGCCTGATTCAAGCCTTCGGCCATCGGTCAACTGCCTCGTCACTACGTCCGGACCTCGGCCCTGACGTCGTAGACCCCTGATCATCGACTACCACGGGTGCTACGCCGCAAGGACTGAAAAGTCGTGAGTGAGGGACTTTTTAGGGGACACTCAAACCTTAACATTTGTTGAAGTGCTGCTTGGGAGTGTGCTTTACTATGACCAATGTGGGTTTGAAAGCGTTGATCTTTGACCTTTGGATCTTTTCGTAGATGCCATCAGTGCGAAGCTAACAATTGAAGAATCGACAGCTTAAAAATGGTGCTGAAGTGGCTGACAGGGTCTTGCGACAGGGGAGGCTGCAGGAAGAGGCGTTCGGAAGCCGTAATGGCTCCCCAGCCCCAGGAATCGCCCCAGGACCTTCCCCAGGACCAGGCATAGGCTCCCCGCTGAGCTTCCTCCCTAGCCCCTTTCAATAAAAGTTCCGAAAAAAGTATTAATTGATCTTGAGTTAGTCATTAGTTAGTCATTTGCTCGCCAGATAAAATAGTGCACCGACAAAGCATAGGACGACCTTGCCATTTCCGCCCAGAATGTTTTTCTTGCAGTGGGCTGCTAATAAGAAACAGGCCAGGGATTCTTAAAACCCGATGTTGGAATAACCAGGATTTAAACACATTGCCATCATTGCATAGCCAGCATTAAAGATATGGCATTAACACTGGGACATGCCAATGAATCAGCTTGACTGCCGATAACGGCCTATTCAATGATTGAACTTGTATACCAATGATGGCATAGCCATTGAATTAGTGTGAAAGCCAAAATTGGCATAGCCGATGACATAGTGTGGATGCCAACGATGGCTGAAATATTGGTTTGACGATGGCCTAAGAAAGGTGCCAATGATGGCTGGATCATTGGTTGAACGATGGCCCAACGTTGGCGCCAATGACGGTTGGAAGGTTGGTTGAACGATGGCCCAACGTTGGTGCCAATGATGGCTGGAACATTGGTTGAACGATGGCCCAACGTTAATGCCAATGGCTGGGCCAACATTGGAAGAAGTTGCGCTCGGCCAGAATACCAATGTTGGACCAACCTCCGGAGCCAGCGTTTGCCATTGTTGGCCCAGTGTAGGTCCAACATTGGTGTGCTGCCTGGGTAAATTTCACGCGTGGCTTCGCGGAGCAACACCACTAGACAGTCATCAAATTAGTCTACACAGCGCGACACAGCACGAACAAGCCGTAGACGGATTTTCTTACTTCACTTTGACGAATCAAAAGCTACCACCGAAATTTGTCAAGTGATAGAAAGGGCTCATATGGGGCACCAACTTAGGCGGTAAAACTTTGCCTCCCTTGTTTCCGGGGTGAAGCAAAATCAAAAGAAAAGCGCCGGCGTTGTGCCCGCGCTAGCCGTGTAGCTATGTGTACACAGCACGACACTGTCAGCGCCAACAGGATAGACGCTTTTTCGAATTTTACTTCAAAATGGTATAAGTGCGCACAACATTTTACCGCTTATATTAGTGCCCCAGATGAGCACTTTCGATGGCGGTAGTAGTTTTCATGACATTGTCTTGATTCTGAGAGAAAGAGAGCAGAAACCAGCGATTGCGTGTTCGCGTTAATGGTGTCACGCTCTGTACGAACGCACCGCGAATGATCGATGAGCGGTAGACTTACACTTCTATTACGCCAAACAGAAACGACGTTTGACACGATTACCCCTCGAAATACCTACAATGCTAACTTTAAAATAGCGAGCGAGCGCCAGCGGAATACCCCAGTAAGTATTGTAAACAAGACCGAGTCCACAGGTGATAACTCATGTACCGCTCATCGGACAATAGCGGTGCGTATGTACAGAGCGCGACACTGTTAACGCGAACAAGCAATCGCTGGCTTTTGCTGCCTTTCTCTCAGAATCGAGACGCTACAAGCAATCGCTAATTTTTGCTGTCTTTCTCTGAGAATCGAGACGCTGTCATGACAGCGTCTCAATTCTGAAAGAAAGACAGCAAAAACCAGCGATTGCTTGACGCGTTAACAGTGTCGCGTTCAGTACGTACACACCGCGAATTATCGATGAACGATACATTTTCACTCCTATTCCGCCACAGAGAAACGACGTTTGACACAATCACCGCTCAAATACCTACAAAGCTGAATTTGAAACGGCGAGCGAGCGCCACCGGTATACCCCAGTAAGTAATGTAAACAAGACCGAGTCCGCAGATGATAAATTGCTATCGCGGCGTCCACCGCACTCAGCATATCACTGGAATGCTACCAGTTTCAGTCATGTTACACTTAACGCAGTTCACATCTTTGATACTTACATGAGCGCTGAATCTTCGGCCAAAGCTTCAGGTAGTCCACCCACAGAAGGGCCATCGCGGCCGGTCGTGATCGCGGCCGATGATCGCGTCACACGAATTACTGCTGACTCTGAACGCAGAAAAATGTA
The DNA here is from genome assembly GCF_016920785.2 of Ixodes scapularis. Lineage (NCBI taxonomy): Eukaryota > Metazoa > Arthropoda > Arachnida > Ixodida > Ixodidae > Ixodes > Ixodes scapularis. Next base: position 247,788,745 of record NW_024609835.1, on the reverse strand, counting down.
AAAAAAAAAACAGACTTGAAAAGCGATTCGCACAATAACAGAAGACAACTATATAAAAAGACAACGTAGGACAATGTAATTTACAGGAAAAGAAGGACGAGAAGCGTGGAAACAATGAATCCGGCTGCAGGACAGCAAGGCGTACCGAGGCGAGTGGAGGGGTGCGGAGCAGAAAATGAAGCAACCTTATGGCGGACGGGTCACGTGATTTAAGATGGTGACGCCTATAGAAATTTGCGTGAAAAGGTCTATATGGCAATATCTGACCTATTTGCTCATACGTATGGCAGTATATGGCCAAATGTGACTCCTTATATTATCATATATGGCAATATGTGAGATATATCAGGGCCATATATGACGTTTTCGTACGGGTAAACACGATGCGATGCGCCTAGTGCGTACGTTGGAAAAGTGGCACCGGCAAACGAACCATAACGTCCAACGCTTCAGTCCTCACGCATGATGGTGCTGCACCTGACAAAGACACTTACGTCGTATATCAGCATGGGACCGTAAATGGATGACCAAGTCTACAAAATTATAAAGTGCAAAAAAGTGTTTCTAGCTAAAATAGTGCGTATTACGTTTAGGGCAAACTAAAAGAACTCGTAATTTTTATTGGCAGTGCACTGAAATATTTGTGCACCGAGAAGTCTGTGCACCAAAATGTCCGCGCGTCGAAATGTTACACACCGAAAGGTCCGTTCACCAAAACGTCTGAACATCGAAACGTCCGTGCACTGAAAAGTACGCTCCGAAGCGTTCTATACCCAAACGTCCTATACCGAAAAGTCCTAGACCCGAGACTGTGATGCAGAAAAGAAAAACAAATAGTTGAAGGAACACTCCAAAAGGGAACTTCTCAAAATCAGCTAATCGGTCTATTTTTCAAGTATCCTACGTATACCTACACAGTAACTCTCAACCATCTTGTACGCAGACATATTTTTGGTTGAAAGCACTTTCAAATACGAGGAATATCCATATTCACAAGAGAACAACCGGTCCGACCCACAGTACCATCATTGACAATCACCTTCTAAGCAAAAATCTATTTTGCTAAAAACGTTAAAAAAAACTCGAGGTACACCTAAGCACTTCTTATGAGTTGTGAATGCGAAAGCATGCAAACCGCTCGTCTGCTCCCTTTTTCGTCTGCTGCGTACTTTTCGTCGCCGGTCAGCGCGCGTGCTCCCCTGGGCACGCTGACCTTAGACGCTCCGTGTTAACGGCGCGCTGATGGACACGCAGCGCCATGGGGTGAGCGGTCGAAGAAATTGACGAGCGCAGCGGCCAATGGGAGCTCCGTCGACGCGCGCCAGCCAATAGAACCGAAGGCGAAATCCATCAGCTTTGCTTCGCGTCTGTGGAATCGGGGAAACTAGGTGACGTTTTTGCGCTTCAAACGATGACGCCAGCTCGCTCCATGGGACGGTTAATGCTTCCGAATTAAAACGGATAACATATACACCTACCATAGCCTCTGATATTCCAAGCGCGCGCGAAGGCTTCTCTAGCCGTCTCATTCGAGTCGCTCCCCAGCAGTACGAGTGTTATTGGGAGTAAATGGGAGTAAATAAATGAATTGAATGAATTGAATTGCGCTAACTCCGTCTCTCGCCGCGAGGTGGCGATGTCTGCCTAGTCATAACAGAGGAAAGAGCCGTCAGCGTAGCAGGTACGGTGCACTGGTACAGGCCAGACCTCGGGCCACGGGGCGGGCCGGGCTCGAGCTTCACAGCTACATTCATGAAGGGCCCGGGCCGGGTACATGCCTTGCATTGAATTCGACAACGCGGGCCAAAACAAGCAAAACCGGTCATCACTTTTTGTTTTTTTAGCAGCATTGTTTTTGGGAGCGTGTTCGGGGTTGTAAGAGGAACCACAGTGGGGAAGAAACAGATGCTGAAGCATGAGTGTGTGCGTTTATGTTTCTGTATGTGAAAAAAAAAATGGGTTGAGCGTATGTTTACACAGCCGAGAACTTGATCTACCTCAACGGGCGACAAGTCTGCAAACTGTAGATGAGCAATTTAGCCAGTGCAGTGCAACCTCCACCCTGGGGTTTCTAACGTGCATCACGCAGTAGTGATACAGGACCGCACGCCGGTAGATGCTCATTCAGATCGAAACGGGCAGGGGTGGGGGTTGAACCCTAGATCATGGGTTTTGCAGCACGAGCTTGCGCTCCCCGTGCTCCGAGCCGGTGTGCGCTAGCCTACTCGGCCACCGATCCCCCGTTTTTTTGTACGTTTCGGTGTGTGTGTAGCGAATGCTCTTCCAGGCGACTAGCGACTCGGCGCTCCTTTTCGCCCATCAACACGCTCACATACGCGCGTACACAGTGCGCACCCTCGCCGGCGTAAGCCATCTGTACGTACGAGTGCGTGCATCCCCATTTTGGGTGAAGAGGTTCCCCTGTGGGGTGCTTTCCATGAGCAATTTCTCGCAGAACGCCGCAAGAGACGGCGATATATATATATATATATATATATAGGTTATACGCAACAGAGTGGGCAATTTAGAACTTTTTCCGGGTTTTGCACAAACCCGTCGCGACTTTTCCTTTTCTCTCGAACTGTGACACATGGTTTTGTCTACTGCTGCTTGTCATTTTTGTTTTTCCGTCTTTTCGGCGCGGATTCGGTCGCAGAAAAAGACGATCGGGTGATCCTTTTTTAACAAGCTGCCTAGACGTGCAGACTGGTCTAACTAGTAATACCAGCAAAAAACAGATCCTTACAGAATTTAAGGTTTGAAATATGTTTAAAAGCCAGGTTGAATGTTGAAATAACGAAGAAACCACGTTGGAACAAGTTTATAATTTATTTAAAAAAATGAATTATTTGTTTTCGATCTCATTTTCTCTTTGCATAACAATTTACATCACATGTACCGAAAACTAGACGGTTACTAGAAAGCTAACTACCGGTTGGATCAGTACAAACAAATATCAGAGTTTATAAAAAAAATGGAAAATTTATTGCAAGATGCTCGCATCTTACCGCCATAATTTTTTACCTAAACGTGCTCATAGAACATGTAAATAACAATATTACCTCCATAATTTATGTAATAAATAATAACAAAATATAAAAAGAAGGATTACACGAGAACTGCACTTTTGTAGTATCAAACATCGTGCTTAGGATCGAAAGGCTACGTCAAACAACGTGTTAAGGTAAACAAAAATTACATCATGGTTGTTTCTACTCTGGGAAATATATATATATATAATTATTTTTTCTGTATGAAGCTATATTTTTTTTGGTTTTATTAGCGCTACAAGAGATGGGTCATGAGACAAAAAAAATTCTAGGACCGTAATATAGGACTTTGTGCGGCCATTCCTGGTCAACATAGGCATGACTATGAAAGGCAGGGTTGCGTCTCGAGAGAAACCGCATGAAGCCACTGCATCGCAATATACTTCGCGTCTTATAAAAAATTCAAGACTCCGTATCTAAATTTACCAGGCTGGAATACAGAATAGACCATGTTGGAGCAATGTTGGAATTTACAAATAAACTAGAGTTTTTTTGGTTTTTTTCTTCAGATCCTATTGTCTCTTTGCATATCAATTAAGTTACATCACAAGGTGCATAACGGGATGCGGTGGTCTGTGCTACATATGCCAAAAACTAGGCGTTTACAAGATAGCGCCCACCTTTTAGATCAGCACCTACAATTATCCCGAATTATATAAAAAATGGCAAATCATTGCGAGGTTGTTGAATCTCATCGCCATAATTGTTTCCCTAAAGCCGGGGTCACACTGCTGATGCATCATACGAAAGACAGTCTGGTTACGCGATGTGTTACTTGTCAGCCTGGCCAGCGTGCGAAACGCTTACATCACACGTGCACGTGCTACAGAATCCAAACTTCTCTCGCTTTTGGGCGGCACGAAGCACTGAAATTTCGACGTGTAGGACTTGAAGAACACCTGAAAGTAAACCTCTTTTGAGGTTTGGAGTTCGGCATTGCCCCGCGAAGCCACAGTGACCAGAAGAATGCTACAGTTACACGCGCAACAAACACAGGCGCCGTACTTCTCGCCTCGAAACTGGCCGAAGCAACGAGGCCCAACAACGTCTGAACACGCCGAACCAACGTGCACCCGTGCACCGCCGAACAAACGAACAAAGGCTTTGAGCTTTGGATTGGTTTTCGATCCGTGGCCACCGGATAGACGGATAGTAAAAGCACGACGCTGCTGTGGACGGTACCTATCGTCCTCTTGTGGCGGTGCAAGATACCACCAACAACGGAGTTACAAAAACAAAAACAAAAAAATAATAAAAAAATTAAAAACATATATTTTTCGTAAAATTTGAAGTTAGATTCGTAAAATCGTAAAATTAGTCCCAATTCGTACATCTTACGAAAAACTCGGAAGAGTTGGCAGGTATGCATTGTGCTCAGGCTCAAAAACCTAAGTAAAACAAAGTGCGACGAATCAAAAAATATTTGCAAAATGATTTTTTTTTTATTTAGGGAAATTACAATTTTTTACATACGGAGCAAATTTTTTTCTGGAGTTTTATACGGGCTACAGATTGCAGTCAAATATCCCAAAGTCGTGCTTGTAGTGCTACCGCCACATGTACAGATGAATATCTTAAAATAAATAACTTATCTATCTACTGCCCCGAGCAGCTCTTCACCGTTCTACCACAATACACGAAAATCTGTAAGTAGAAGTTGAAGTAGCTCGACTTAACAAGACTTTCTCTCTGACTCTTCTACCTCGCGCCATGCTGTCGATGACTGGATTGAGAACGCCTCTCCGCAAAGAGACACCGCCTCCTTCTTTTTTTTCCGATTACGCCCTCTCCGCACGATTGGGGCGGTAGGAGAAGCGTTCCTGCGCTTCGGTATCTCGGAGTCCATGCACCTACAAGAGACCAGGTGGTCAAACCAACAATAATCCCCAATAATCAAGAAAGACAAAATAGGGTTACGAGACCTACATCTGGTTGACCTCGAGCACGGCGACTGCTGCGCTTTGTGCCCCATCATGGGCAAAGCTTCGAAATCTTAACACCGTTTCCCTTCGCTAGCATCTTTCCCTCGATAAAAAATAAAATAAATAAAATAAAGCTTTAAGTTGTTTATTACACTTTGAGGAAAATTTTTCCATGGCTTTCAAGAGGCTTGGCTTATGCAGTTTCCGATATGCTTTATCTTTATTGTTTCTTTAACAACTCTCTTTATATCATTCCGCTCTTTATTTATAACTTATATCACTGACCAGTACACAGTACAACTATTGCATTCCTGAATGTGCTTTGGGATTTCTGGGTTATCTTACGTTCTAATAACCTGTCGTTAACGCATCTCGAGGTTTGTCGCACGTACTTGAACCCACATGCTAACGGTATCTCATACACCACTCTCTCTACGCAAGGCTCCGAATATTCCTGTCGAGCCTTCTGGCAGCCTCTATTGTTTGTCTGAAGCCGCGTCAACCTGCACATTTTGAAATCTTAGGAAAAGTTTACATCTGCTACAAGCTTTTCTGCACAAGCGTTTAAGGGTTGTGAAATCCCGTGGGAATACGGGATCACTGCTATCTCCGTCCTTGTGTGTTCGCTTTGCTGATGACCATCTTTAAACTTCAATTACAGTTTCTCTTTTGTGAATTTTTTTTAATATACCCTGCAGCTTCTAGCACCATCCATTGTTCCTTCCCTTACAAAAACATATATGGACGTTTCGAGGACTTTCTATAGAGAAGCGTCTTTAGGAAAATTATAAGGCATCTAAAGGATGACCACGACTACTGTTACCTTTCTGAAGTCATCCTATGGCCGCCCTATAGAATATTTGTCAACGGACATTCTATGGACGTCCTGTTCTAGTGAGGATGTAAGGTCATCCTATATCCTATTTATACTGACACCCCACAGAGTCTATACGAACTCCATAGGGTGCCTGCACAGGGTCCATATGGCTTCCCTACGGTATCCGCAGGGAAGCTATATAGGGTATGCACTGGGTCCTTATGGGGCCTCCAAAGAACCCATATAAGGTCTACAGGGAGTATCTGCGGGGTCCGCGTGGAAGACCGACGTAGGACTTCAGGCTTAATGGTGAAGTTATCGTCACTGCTCCAAACGAGCTCTCCGGCCTTTGCAAAAAAGTGAACATTCCATCGCACACATATGTAATCTGAAGAAAAACAAAAAACACACCTGCCTTGTTCAGTGCACAAAAAACGTGTTGTACTCCTTTCCTCATTTCTGTGGAAAAATACACATGACGCGGACTGAACGGTGTCTCAACGATCGACTCCGTGATCATAATAACAAACTTGCTACTGCAAACTTGGGTCATCTAGCTATACACTTCCGGAATTGCGGGTTTGCGGCAAGTCTTCAAACTTGCACGATCCTAAACAGGCACGCTAAGCAGATGGCCAGGAAATCACGTAGACCGAACATATTGCTAGTCTTGAGGATAAATGTGTAAGTACTCCATCTCTCACATTGTCAGAAAAATAATCAATTTACCTGACCACAAGAAGATAATTTCGAAAGCATAGTGTGATTGTTTTTGTGTATTGGCCACAAGGAGATAATTGAGGACCCTTTGTGTGCATTGGTTTAACAGACGAGGAAAGAAACAGAGATGAAATACAAAATAGAGTTGTGTTTTGAGCGCGACGGGCATGGTGTGTGTTTGTCCCAAATACTAGTGCACAAATATGTGTAATATTTGTGCACTGCAAAGTCAGTAATAACTTTTTTTTAAATTTTGTTTGCTAGTCTGGAAGGTGAGCTTAATTGAGCGCTGTGTTCCGGAGCAGAACTCAAACCATGCTTCGAGGTGTGCTTTGCCGCCCTCAACCTGCACCGCGATCAACTCGATGAGACACAAATTTTGTATATTTTTTTTAATAAAATGCATGTAGCACTGAAGAAAGAAAAAAAATTGACCAGCGCCACCTTCGTTGAATAAAAATATGGGGCTCACGTGGGATCGTATTAAATCGTTGACAAGTCTGACTAAAAACGCAAAAAAAAATCATACATTTCTTTATACACTTTTTTAACCAATATATACTTAGAATTCTGAAATCCCGATATTCCGGGAAGGAAATTTTCCTTTTCTTTTTCGGTCAACCTTTTTGAGGGGTGCAGGGCCAACCCGGCATTGGTGAAGGAAGTGGTGTTCATACATTGCAGGAGGATTCCTATCTCATACATTTACTTATAGGGTTCAGTGATCAACCCATGTTGTGAGATGTGAGCAGGGTGAAACTGTGGGAAGCGTCTCTGCATTGTAGGTATCGGATTATGTTTAATGTATCGTTGGAATGGTTGCTTTCCTCGGCCTTCAAAGAGCTGATAACAACAAAATGAGGACGAAATTCCGACGTTAAGTCCCCATGATGCCTATTTTCCATTTTGTTGTGATATGACAGCCCGATAAAGCTTATAAGCGCCTGAGCACTATGTATCAAACGGTGGGAATAGATTCTTTAAAACACTTGCCTCTGGCACGTTCCAGAGAAGTCATAAAGAAAGTGGTGGGCCAAAATGCATTCACGAGCTCATCCTATGAGCTAAATCGCCTTTGCGTTTGGTTCACTACACATCGGGATTTTCTTACTCTTTTCTTATCCCTGGCAGCCCGGCCGGCCCTCGCGGTGGTCGATGGAAGGTGCCCGTGAGCGCGCTGTTCGGCCACTTCCAGGTGGTGGCCGCTCCGAGGGCGGCGTCCAGCCCGAACAAGTGGCGCCGCGGTTGTCGGGGCCTGTGTGTCCTGGGCCCGGGCTACTTCTTTTTCCTTGTCGCCGTCGTCATTGTTCACGTTGATCATCTTCGGATTGGATTCGAGCTTCAGAACCAGCAGAACAACAGAGCCCTAGGATCCTGCAGGAGACGCCAGGCTCTTTAAATCGACCGGAAAATTCGGTTTGTTAACCTATCGCGCTACGACTTTGTGCAGCGCTGCCCACAGATGGTGCAATTTTTTGTGAATTTCGCAAAGAGCGAACTTGCCTGAGGAAAAAATAAAGAAAGAAAAAGGCTTAGCTCCTATGGAAACGCAGCGACGCCACCGGTCTGCAAACAACACGGCGCCGTTTCGCACGAAAGACAAGAGATGGCACAACGAACGCCGTCGACGTAAAGCCCCTCGATATGCGATATGCGTAAAGCCCCTTTATCAAGGGGCTTTACGCCGACGAACGAGCATACGGCACCGAGAGCCGGCGTTTTTAGCAGACGATCTTTTCGACTCAAAAGCGGCGCGCGTTTCGCAGGCGGGGACAGTCGCAGAAACAAAAACAGGCGCGGTATAAACAAGGAACTCCAGTTCCTTATCTGCTAAAGACGTCGGCTCTCGGCGTAGTCTGCTCGTTCGTTAGCGGCAGTTGGCGTCGCGACCGCTTGCGACATGTCTTGTCTCCCGTGCGAAACGGCGCCGTGTTGTTTGCAGACCGTTGGCGCCGCTGCGTTTCCATAGGAGCTAAGCCTTTTTCTTTCTTTACTTTTTCCTCAAATAAGTTCGCTCTTTGCAAATTTTACAAAACAAAATGCACCATCTGTGGGCAACGCTGCACAAAATCGTAGCGCGATAGGCTAAGAAACCGAATTTTCCGGTGGATTTAAAGACCCTGGCGTCTCCTTGTATCACCCTGTATTGGGAGTTAATCAATGGGCAATCCACAACCCTTCCCGTTTCTGTCTGGATGGAAATCGTACCAGTGTGCCATCGTGCATCACTACGGATTGGGGCATGTTAAAAACGTCAGGTAGGTTGTGCCCCCGGCTAGCAGTAGTTTTGCACTCTTTCCCAGTTACAGCGTGCAACAATATCAGCATACCCCCAAAACTAAACTCGGGTTGTTTAAGCATGTAACGTCTAATTTCGCTTATTTCTTCTTCAAACTAAATCTTCAGAGTTCCAAGTGCAGCATTTCAGCTGGTTGTGCAATCCGAACCAAAAAAAGAGCGCTATGGGGTGATGAAAGGTAAAGCATTGGATATCCTCACTTATCCAAGTACGGCCATCGCTTGATCATGCCGCGGGCAGTGGTGTAGCTAGACCATCTGGCACCCGGGGCCCTTAGGTCTTTTGTCGCCCCCCCCCCCCTGCTCACCGAGACCGCAAAGCTAAAAGCCATAACTGCGAGGCGAGGTCACGCAGCGATAATGAAATAATAAATACAGGATTAGCCAGCAAACAGTGTTTTTTTTTATTTAACTATGTACACATAATGAGGACACATGAAGTTTTTTTTTTTCTTTTTTTATATTGAGCATTTGTGTTACGAAAGCTGAACATTCAATTTCTTCATAAGTTCTTTCGCCGACACTTGGCTTCTGCAAAGTTATTGATTGCTGTTTTAAAATTTATGTTTTTGACACGCTCTTTTTCTATGGACAGTATCGACAGGTTTGAGAGCCTTTCATCGCTCATGGTGGAGCGCAGAGACGTTTTGATTAGCTTTAGCATGGAAAAGTTCCTTTCGCATGAGGCAACTGAAAAACAAATGGTGAGGAACAAGCGAAATATTACAATCAGGTTTGGAAGGGTCTCGAAAAAGCTCCATTTGGCAATAAATTCTAGAAACTGCTTTGCATTCCAAGTTTTTGTCTCATTGGGATGCTTCCAGCGGCTTTCAGGCGCCTTCGCAGTCGGATGATCTCCATAACGATTTCGTCATCATGACCGGTGAACTCGTCGGCACCTCGTCGGCTCCCTGATACCCCGCGACCCCCAGACATCGTCCTGCGACCCCCAATTTGCATACCTCTGGTTTAGAGAACGTGAAAGCTCAGTTTAGAGAAATGCGGTCTGTACGCGGCGGCAAGCTAGGCTTCCAAACAGACCTTGTCGTCACCCTCGGTATCGCTCCGGGAAAATATGACACAATATCAAGCTCCAGCGTGCACCGCCAAGGGTTCACCGCTAACGATTCGCCAAGCAACAGCATGCCGGCGGCCGCCATTTTCTCTAAACAGAGTTTCGAGGCAATTCGGTAAGATGTTGTCGCTAAAACGAGCCTCTAAACCGCACGCCTTCAAATGGAAAGTAATGCAATCAAACAATCGTTGGCACATGGTACACTGCGGCGCAGAAGCCGGTCCGTCCAAGCCGATTTCCGGAAGCTCGACGGTCTCCAGTCATGGCACGCTGTGGCAACAGGGAAACGCCGTCGCCGTCACAACATTACGAATTCACTTGCCAGAACACTACATTAGACACTTTTAGTTGGGCGTACGCAACGAGCTTGCGTACGGAGGAACGTTGCGGGCCGCGAGTGCGCCTGCGCAGAACGTAACGCAACGTTGTGCTGCCGGCGTGCGTACGCACGCAGTCAGACGTTGCGTGCGGGTCCCGCGGGCCACTGCGGGACGGTCTCGCGAGATCTCGGCCGAACGAGAGCGCATTTCAAGATGGCCGCTGCCACGGGAAACGGCTGTGGAAACGACGCCGCTCCTAATGGAAATCGCGTGTTTTATACGCTGAAGGCGGATATAGCGTTGCTGCCGGAAGTGCAAGCCAGTGATCCGTTGAGGAACCCAGACCAATGGGAAGAAAAAGCCGTAAGGCTCAAGGCAGTTCTCGGCAAGCCGTTCAGCTCCCGCAGTGTGCGCGGGCGGTTCGACCTGAGGAGTTCGGACTCTCTGCTGCACCTCATCTTGTATTCCAACCAGTGTTGTACACGTTCCTCAAAAAAAAGAACGAAAGCTCGTTCCTTCTGATTTTTGGAACACGTTCCCGTTACAAGTTACATCTGTGAAAAAGGAACTCGTTCCCGTTACAGTTTAAAAAATTGAACATATCGTTACATATACGTTACATTTGTATTTTGCTAATTACTATATTTAGTTCAATCAAGCAGAGTTTTTGTTTGCTTTGTTTTATCTATCCCATTATTAGTCAACATACGTGTTTGTATGTCGTTATGGAAGGGCAACAGGAGAAGAAAACAAGCGGAAGCAGGGTTTCATCTGTTGATATACTCAAGTTCAAGATCTCAGCTTTTAACCAGATTCATGTTTGTAGTGGACGATTCAGACCGGCCGAATGTACTGTTCAGAACATTGTATGAGTGTTTTACAGCAACCTCACACGTTTCAATTGAGCAAAGTTCCTTGTTCGAACTTAACAACAGTTGCTTCTCGATGTTGCCGTCCGCAAGATGAACAAGTCCAGGAGAGGGTAGGGCTTTTGGAAGGTCAGTCTTAAAAACTACAAATACTTCTTTGTAAGGTTGGCTTTGTTGTTTATTTCGAAGGGGGGGGGGGGGGGGGAAGAGAAGAAATATTTTTTTTTGTATCTTTTAAGTGACTAATGTTCGGGATACAAGAGTGCGTTTGATGTCTGGCAGTCTGTGATATTGTTGTAACTGTAGGTCCCGTTATGGAAGTTCACAAGTGGCTGTAGTCGGCCTTAGGTTTCTGGGTGTATGAGGATTCGTGGAACCAAAGAAAGTAGCTGAGCTTCAAACAACCCTCTTTCTTTGTCTTTTCCTACGACTAAAAGCCTTGCTTCTTGTACCGCGTTTTCAGGCACTCAAAAAAGAATCAATGTCCACCAGTTCTCCTGCACCCGAAACTGTTAGCAAGCGAGGACCACACAATATAATCCACAAGGTTAGTAGCCAAAAAGGTAACGTGATCCTGCACTTCGTAAAGATATTGTTTTTGTACTTTCAAAATTTCCTTGTTCGAAACAAAATAAAAATTACCCCACTGGACGAAAAAAAGGAACGCCGTTACTCTTTCCGTTCCAGTAAAAATGTAACGCGTGCCCGTTCGAGTTCCAGCGATGCAAAATGGAACGGCGGCGTTCCTTCGTTCCTCTTAAAAGAAGCGCGTTCCAGGAACGCCGTTCCTTGGAACGCCGTTCCGTACAACACTGACTCCAACTCGTCCAGCGTGAAATAGCTGCGTAACTGCGGTCGCACGTTTAGCGTCGATCTACGCCCACGTCAGCATGGAGGCAACTTGGGGGTTTGATCAGATACTTCTTGGAGGCATTGCAATAAACCACCGTACAACAGAACGAAGGAACCGGCTAAGCCTACGGCTTGGCTTGGCTACTTTCGGTCAATACTTGAAAGATTGAAAAAACAGTTCTTTCCTCTAGCGCTAGATGGCGCTAAAATACACTATAAAGCATTTGCGGGTCTGTTTTATATATCCAGTTGGAAGAACGCTAAAGCACGTTAAACGCGTCGAACTAAAAGTGTCGTGGACGCGCCACTTGCTGCATACGCAACGCACCCAACGAGGTAGAGGGGCTTAGAGTGATAAACCGGAAGTTCCGAAGTGGCACCCCCCCCCCCCCCCCCCCCGGTTGCCGCCATGTTTTACGCGAATGTGACCACTGGTGACGTGACCTCACAAGAGCCGTGACGTCGCAGGTAAGATGGCAGCGCCCAGAGCTGGCGGATGCGAGTTTGTTCGGTGCGCGGCAGCCGTGATGTGCAGCGGCTTTCCGACGATTTCGGGCTTTTTCGTGCTCGCCGACGCAGGTATATTGTGAAAATAGGAAGGTATGAGACTTTATACCCTTTTTGCGCAAGATCGCTCTGGATCATATGGATATTAACACCTTTGAGACAGCATCAGCCGTATCGCCGTACCGGTGCTCGGATTCCGGGATGTGTTCGAGGATCGATAGAACTTTGAGTGCTTTTAGAATGAAATTTTCGCGTTCTCTTAGCTTTGTTTGAACATTGAAATGGCTATCAATCGACGCGAAAGGTATACGTCACGTTAGGGCCTAGGAGAAGTTGTTTCAGGCCTGCGTCACCGAATAACCATAGCAACTTTTAGCGAGGAAGCTCCTGCGCCCTTTGTGCTAATCGGCGATTCTACATTCGATCGCCTTTCTTCCTTTTTTGGTGAGTGCGAAGTGCACACTTATTTTCAGCTACGAGGAGGACGTTTTATTAAGTGAGGGGATGAATAAATCGTTGCAGGCACCTGCTTCAAAGCTATTCGACTTGCAATAACAACAACTGTTTTGGTGTATGCATAGATTAACTGCACCTTTTTCTCTTTCGTAGGATTTATTGCAGCAATACTTTTTTTCATCAAAACTGCATTGTATTAGTCAATTATTTACTTGGTCTAATTACCTGGATAAGATGATTCATATTTGTGTTCATCCCTTGCCTGAAGAGCAGTCTTGTTGAAAAATGTTGACCATTCCTTTCGGTCTCTTCAATAGCCTTTTTTTTTTTTAAAGTGTGGGTTGTCTATACTTCGTATTTTTGTAACCTGGAAAAGGACAACCGCTACAGCCCCTTCGAGCCAATCAGAGAGACAGAGCGAAGGTGTGTGACAAATCTGCGCAGACGAGCACTCGTAATGACATGTTGTCATGTGAATCTCTCCAACGTGCATATTGGCTCACCGAGACTGTAGCCTTTGCTGTTTGCCAAATTGTGATGAAACAAATTACAGTAACTACTACTCTAATTACCCCAGGCTTTCATACTTTGGTCATTTTTTCGACAAGAATGTTACGTCCGCCATCACTGTGAACTCGGCTCAGCGTCCATTGGACTTGAATGCTGCATTAGCATTTGACGTGAACGCCCATTTGTGTGCTTTACGCCGAAAAAAAATGGCAAGAGTTGTGTTGCTTGATGGGTTGCTGCATAGGGTCTACGTATAGGAAGTGTCCTGGTATATAACAATGCATCAACAAATACGATTAAAGTATATGCTCAGAGGTGTGTTCAGGAAAAGTGGAATGAGTGCAGCCCAATGCAACAAGTCTGCCAGTCTGGTATGTCCCCTCAATTAATATTGAAGGGTCAGAGATGCGAGTATCCTCAAGAGGACCTGCGCGTGTGGTGAACACACTTCTTGGTGTATAAACTCTCAAGGCATAAAGGGAAGCGGAAATAGGTTTATCTGGTTAGTGTATCAAATGTTGATTTCCACTGCATTACATAATTATTGATTCTTAGTTAATGGTTCTAGAACGAGTTCTTTCTGCGACAGTCTCCTGTCAGGCGTTCAATCGTAATACCTGTGGACCTTGTTGTGGGATGACGCTCCTGGCACGTCGGTGTTCAGTTTGGTCGAGTAGCAACTTTAACCGACTGATGCCGTCTCGTAATCATACGTCGTGTGCGCCTACTGACATCTGATGCACTGATGCTGCAGGGCTGGCTTCTAATCCGCAAAAGTTTCCTAGTAGTTTTCTGCATCGATGCAGCAAGCTCGGGCATGTATTGGTTATATGGCTGTGCCTTTTGCTGTACCGTTGACTTGATAGCTGGCAACAATGTTTGCTATCCAAGCCATTTCACTTCCATTTCGTAATGGAGATTTATTGTGCATCCCACGTCCACTGCAACTTGTGCAAGTCTTGTGTGGCAAAGTGAAGTCTCGTGATGCTTGCAGTCCACTTTTGAGAGAAACCAACCATTCTATTTCTTAAGGTCACTGAGCGGCATTCTCCCTCAAAGTTGGAAATTGTGTGCTTCATGGCGTGGACACAGATAATTAGTGTCAGCAAATTATTAGGTATTGTCCTTGGGCGACAACCGACACCAGATCAACTCTCCTTGCATTGCCGCTCACCTGCTTTGTCGTGCTTACCTCCCGTCCAGATGAAGTAGATCACGAGCTTCGGGGTAATGTCGGCACCAGGGACAAAGAACGCCGAAGATAATCCTCAATCTTCCCCGGACGCTCGTCAAGACGTGGTCGAGGGTCGTTCGGCACGAACCCTTGCAAGCCAATTCACTGGTACGGGCACCTCCAGTAGACAAGGTCGGCCTCATGCAGTGGTAGCAGGGTGGTTTTCGGTTGGCCATTCGCAGTACCTCCGTCTTCCTCGTTGTATACTTTGTTCAGCGCGGACCTACACTGGTTCTTCTCGATATCGGGAATGCTTCGGCATTGGGGTATTTCGTCGAATTTTATTTATTTATTTATTTATTTATACTACCGGCCGCCCTGGGGCGGCCAATGTAGGAGGGATACATGGATCAAGTTTTACGGAAAAAGCAAGCACAGAGTGTGGCAGCGCAGCAAAACAAAAAAAAAAAAAAAAAAAAAAAAAAACATTTTACATATATGATTACGAACACACAAAGAGCAGAAAAATATTCGTTTGAGGGGTATCAAGGCCTGAAACCTCAAAACTCTGGTAATTCGTTTATCAATGTTAGAAACAACGTTAGACAATTTGAAGAGACGATTTGTTCGGGTAACGCATTCCAGGCATGGATAGTACGAGGAAAATAAGAGTATTTGTAACAGTCGGTCCTGCACTTTATTTCAGTGATTGATTTACTGTGTTTATTTCTTGTGAACCTAGCTGTGTTGAAGTTAAAGAAATCTAGATAATCCAAGTTGTAGTTCCCATTTATTAGATTAAAAATAAATTTCAGTCGATTGATCTTTCTACGTTTTTCTAAAAGCGGAAGGCCGGCCTGTACATAAAGCTCCGAAATCGAGTTGTTTCTGCCATACTTGTTAAATATAAATCTTAATGCCTTCTTCTGAATTCTTTCTAATTTGTTAATATTACATTTTGTGTAAGGATCCCACACAACGTCGGCATACTTGAGTAGAGATCTAACAAACGTTTTGTACGCCATTAGTTTCGTTTTGCTCGAGCAGTCCTTCAGTTTCCTTTTTAATGCCCATAATTTATTCATTGCTTTTCGGGAGATAAAGTCAATATGCGAGTTCCAACGCAGATCTGAAGTTATGATTAATCCTAGGTATTTGTATTCACATACGGTATTTAAAGCGGTTCCTTGAAGAGTATAATTAAAATTCATTGGTTTTTTTTCCTAGTTATCGTCATATGTGCACATTTTTGTTTATTTAGAGACATTTGCCAATCATCACACCATTCTGTGATCATTTCTAAACTCTTATTGAATAGTAACAGGTAGCCGGTGGTGGTCGTTGTGACTTTGTGGCATAAGTCGCCCTCGTTTCGTCAGATGCCGCTTCGCTCGAAGAAGTCTCCAGTTGAAATGCCTGTCAAACTTCTGAAAAAATCTCGGTGATCAAAATTAAAGCCGGGCAACTGATGGCAGGAACTAGCTTCCTTATCTCCTCCCGGACACCGTTGTGAATGATGTCACGGATGCCTGGGGGGCTGGCGTCGAAGTTGCAGTTGGACGACTTGAGTGTCGCGACGCTGGGGAGTTTTAGAGCGCAGCTCTTAGGGGCCCGTTCCCGGCTTGAGCGGCGTCGGCGTCGCCGTTGGCATCGCCGTCGGCGTCGGCGTAACCGAGGTCACGCGACCCCCCAAGGTCATCCCAAGGTCACGTGGCCCCCAAGGTCACGTGACCCCCAGAGGTCACGTGACCCCTCCCCCAGGGTCACGTGACACCCAAAGTCACGTGTCCCCCGCGGTCACGTGTCCTCGGGGGTCACGTGACCCCCCCCCCCCCCCGAGGTCACGTGACCACGCCCAGGGTCACGTGACCCCCCCCCTGCCGATGTCACGTGACCTCCCCGATGACGTCATCGTCACTGATGACGTCACCGGCATCCGCATCGTCATCGTCATCATCACTGATGACCTCATCATTGACGTCACTGATGACCTCACCGGCATCCGCATCGTCATCATCATCATCACTGATGACGTCATCAGTTACGTCACTGATGACGTCACCGGCATCCGCATCGTCATCGTCATCATCACAGATTACGTCATCAGAGACGTCACTGATGACGTCACCGACATCCGCATCGTCGTCGTCATCATCGCTGATGACGTCATCGGAGTCCGCATCGTCATCGTCACTGATGACGTCATCAGTGACGTCACTCATCGGTGACGTCACTGATGACCTCACCGGCATCCGCGTCGTCATCGTCATCATCACTGATGACGTCATCAGTGACGCCACTGATGACGTCACCGGCATCCGCATCGTCATCGTCATCATCACGGATGACGTCATCAGTGACGTCACTGATGACATCATCGGCATCGTCACGTGACCCCCCAAGGTCACGTGACCACCCCCAGGTTACTTCACCCCCAATACCCTTCCCTCCTCCTCCTCAAGAGCTGCGCTCTAATTCGGTGTTACAGGGAGTTGTAAACGGCTTTCACTTTTTTAATAGTGACGTGCTCGGGCCTGCAGTGTGCATTCAATGTTGAAAGCTGCATTGATATGAACCCTTCGACTGTTGTCGTGGGGTTGCGGACAAGGGTGCTGAAGGTGTCCCTCACATGAGGAACATGGGATTCCTAGCTTCTTGTCTTCTGCAGCATCTGGGGTGGTGTGGGTGCTCGATCACAAGAATACATCCTCCACGAAGGTGTTGACGCTCTCGTTAGGGCCGTGTCCTGGACAGAATCGGGAATTCGGCTCTCTCTTGTCAATGTTGGCTGATGAACATGCACTTCAGCTCAGTCTTGCAAACTTCCCACGACGTTAAGGAGGATTCGTGGTTCTCAAACCAGTGCCTCACAGTTTCTTCCACTAGAAGTATAGGTTCTGCAGGAGCTTGTTGTCCATCTACCCACTGTGGCGGGTGACACGGTCATATTGTTCAATCCAGCCCTCGACGTCTTGTGCACCTTGCGTGAAAGGGCATCGGAGTGCGAGGTGTGACGGGCATGCATACGATGGTGGGAGCGACCGTGGTTTGCTGCGACAGGGTTGTCATTGTTGGCTTAGTCAGCTTCGGTTTTTCTGGTAAAAGACCTAATTTCGTTGGTTTATTGCTGGTAGCAGTGCCTGGCTTGGATTTCAAGTTTTTCGTGGTATATTTCCGAGTTTCGCCCTTGTGGTACTCGCTCGTCTTGCAATTTTGCTGCCGGGCTCGGGATAGGACTTGGTTCACGGCTCGCCGGGGGTTTAAGACTCGGGATAATGTGCCACCTGTGTCTTGTTATCGGGCAACTTGGCTGAGGAGCCGCCAGGGTAGACACAGAGTGAAGGGCTATGGGTAAAGTACCAAGCACCTCCACCAGAACATACAATGACAGCTGAGCATGGCCTGGAACTTTCCAGAATAGTAAGTATTGATAGAAAATAGGACTGGAGAAAGCATCCGAGACAATATAACAAAACAGACAGAAAAGAGTCTATCCTGACCACTAAAGAAGCTGCACTGCTTTAGTGGCATTCTGTCCGAATAAATCCTCTCCTTCGGGGTCTGGCGACTGCCGTGGACGAGCTGAACTGAAATCGATGTGAGACCACTTTTCTGGTAATGAGCCGCTGCAGACTGCCGTCGCAAAGCGGCGTGAATGGGTGGACTGGGTAGGTAACACGCGCGATGAAATGTCCACACAGCTTGCAATTCGCGTAACGAGTGTTGAAACATTGGTGTCGACGAAACGTGCGACAGACCAGCGGACTAAATACCAACTGCAACACCTGTGCTCAATGAAGGTGCACGTCTACGCAAGAACAATTTAGTAGGCAGCACAGCATCACCTAAAGCACGGCACAGGAACTACCAGCTTGAAGGCAGCTCTTCGGCGCGCCGCACACCTGTGCTCCGTAAAAGAGCACGTCTACGCCGAAACAATTTGGGAAGCAGCACAGTATCACTTAGCACGGCACGGGAACTACAAGCGGCAAGGCAGCTCTGCGGTGCACCGCACAACCAAAGTGAGCCTTCGGGCATTTGAACGAAGCGACACCACGATTGCACACTGCCAAGCACGACTCACACAATTTCTGTCGCTAAACTGTAGTGTATGCATACATTGCACACGCTTTACTGCAGATCTTGAAGGTTTTGACGGTCAACGAGAGCACAGAAACGTCGCCTTAAGTTTTCTCCTAGCAGTATCCGAATCAATCCGAGGTGCGAGCAACGTAGGGCAGATTGTCTCTTCCGTGGCAATATCGCCGTCGGTCACCAGCGAAATGCACACCGTTCCTCCGTATTTTCACCTTGTACCTACTGCAGACACCACGCTCAACTCTGAAGTCGCTGTCGACCGGCCTCATATGACGGCTTCTGCGCCTGAAATCAACTCGCCGAGACGAACGACAACCAACAAAGCATCCGACAAGCTCCGGCCCAGCTGGGGCCAGCCGCTGCATGGGCGCTGCCATCTTTCCTGTGACGTCACGCATTTGGTTTGGTCATGTGACGAGTGGTCAAGTTTGCGTACAATGGCAGCCACCTTATGGGGGTCTCTTTCGAGTGCAGACCGGAACCCCGGTTTATCGCTCTAAGCCCCTCTACCTCGTTGAACGCACCGAAGGTTGCTTACGCAAGCTTCCTGCGTACGTCCAACTAAAAGTGTCTAATAGTTGGGCGTACGCTCCCGACGGCGAGCGACGCGCTTCTAGAACTTACGGCGGGGTCAGAGAGCGAGGGAGGTGGCTGAGCAGAAGCCTTTCGCCAGCACCTCCTCTCGGCACTTCCCCCTCGGGGTGAGGGAGACGACACGTCGGGAGTTTACCCAACACGTTTACCCCCTCCCCGCGACTCCCTTCGTGTAAGACCTTCGTGTGATTTCTTTCTTCTTCGTCTGGCGCCTTCTCTTGCTCTATCGGCGCAGTCCGGCCGTAGTCGGCGCAAGCCAGCGTCGTGTTGCGCTGGGTTTGGCGTAGTCTAGGTGGCGTTGGCTCGGCGTGCCCGGGCACAGCTCTTTCTGGAGTGCTCCCGCACTTTCCGCGCTTGTTTTTTCCGCCGGTGCGCGATGACTTTGCGCGAGACAAGCCAGTTTTGCGACTCTGCACCAGACACGTTCGTGATGGAAGAGTGGTGACCTCATGCGTCTACAGATTCTTTGCTACTTACAAACCAGTCAAGCCGGGGGGGGGGGGGGGGGATTGCCGCCATAAGTGGCACCCCCCCTCGTGACTGAGACTCCTGGTACTCGGGGTCCACGGCCCCCCGCCCCCCCCCCCCCCCCCCCCCCGTTACTACGCCACTGGCCGCGGGCGCTCCTATTGAATGCTGGCGACTCGTCGCCATTTTTTGGCTCATTGCACATCCCACATTCAGAAGCGCACGCTCCTATCTCTCTGCTTCCAGTGACGCTCCGCCGTTAGCAAGCCCGCTCAAATTGGCGTACTGCATATGCCGGGGCCGCGCTGCCGCGACAAACTATAAGGTGCCTGATGTCACCAGGCTCGATCTTAAAGGGACCGCAAATGTCGACGCCTGCACGAAGCAATCTAAACTTTTCGTCAAGGGTATATTTCACGGGTCCGTCTTTTCTTGTAAAATTACAAAGCGTAGCTCCCTTTTTGTAAAAAAACAAATAGGGCCAAAAAAAAACTTGCCAGGGTCAATGGCGGGCGGCGACGCAGACGACAAAGTTGAACGGCAGGGCGCGTTTGGCGCACGAATTGATGGTTGGCGTCGGGAGCAGCGCCGGAACGTGAGGCGAACCTGCGAAAGAAGGCAGACGACACGCAGACGAAATCCGTCGGCAGCAAGAACGCCGTCACCACGCTTTACTATTTAACTGAAATTTTTGCTTTTATTTACTACGGGGATGAGTTGAGCTAGTTGGTTATAATACATTATGGGTGTAACCAGCTGAACAATGAAGGAAGGAGAAACAGAAAAGACAACCACTCGCTGGACTACCGACTATTTTAATAGATCGTCCTCCTCTTCTACTACATCTTATGGGTATCAATTTTTTTTAGTTGTGTTGTTTTTATTCCTATTTTTACTTAGCAGAGAGGGCGCCCTAATCACTATCGGAAAAAGGGTTTCTTCCTTATGATTCCAACACTCAAAAAATGTTAAGCAAGAAGTGGCCATCGCAGCCCTCTCAGCAAGCCTAAAGAAGACCTGCCCCCATCAAGTCCAACAAGGCTTTGATGCCAGATTTCACGACTCCACAATTCCGGATATCCAAAAACCTTATTGGCCTCCATATGTAATAAATATGCCGCAGTGTCAAGAGGAACAGTGCCCAAAGTGAAGAACAAACAAGGAAAACAAGGAAGTCCTTCGCAGTAATCCCGTACATTCATATGTCACCCACAAATCGAAAAAAATAACAAACCGGCAAAACGTTCAAGTTGTGTGCTCGGCCCCGAATAAGGCTTATTGCATATGCCGCAAGATTAATCAGACACAAACGGACATGAAAGACAGGTGTGACACCCGACAAAAGACAAAATACCTTCCGTGCCAAAAAGGAGTCCTTTAAAGCATACCGTTAACATGTTGACGATGCTATATTGGACAGACCGGGAGATTCATAAATGATCGTGCACGTGAACATGAGGCCAACGTTAAGAATCTCGCGGGACCAGGACACCTCGCTGCCCATTGTCGAACTTGCAAGTGCAAACCAAAGCTTGAGCAATTTTTTTTTTTTTTTTGTGGGGGGGGGGGTGTTTTGTGTATGTTTATACAGCCTAGAACTTGGTCTGCCTCTCAGGGGCGACGAGTCTCCCAGCTGTAGATGAGAAATTTAGCCAGTTCATTTCAACCGCTAGCCTGGGGTGTTTAACGTGCACCACGCAGTAGTGATACAAGACCGCACGCCGGTAGGACGCTCATCCAGATCGAAACGGGCAGGGGTGGGGCTCGAACCCAGGATCCCTGGGTTCTGCAGCGCGAGCTTTCGCTCCAAGTGCGTCGAGCTGGGTGTGCGCTTCAGCCCACTCGGCCACCGATCCTTTTTAAAGCGCAGCTCTAAGGGCCCGTTTCCGGCTTGAGCGGCGTCGCCGTCGCCGTCACCGTCGGCGTCGCCGTCGGCGTAACCGCGCGGTGCATTTTGGGACATTTCCCATGATGCACCGCGCGGTCACGTGACCTCGTGGGGGGCACGTGACCCCCGAGGTCACGTGACCCCCCGAAGTTACGTGATTCCCTTGAGGTCACGTGACCCCCTCCTCGAGGTCACGTGACCCCCCGAGGTCACGTGACCCCCGCCGATGTCGCGTGACCCCCCGATGACGTCATCGTCACTGATGACGTCACCGGCATCCACATCGTCATCGTCATCATCACTGATGACGTCACCGGCATCCACATCGTCATCGTCATCATCACTGATGACGTCACCGGCATCCACATCGTCATCGTCATCATCACTGATGACGTCACCGGCATCCGCATCGTCATCGTAATCATCACTGATGACGTCACCGACATCCGCATCGTCATCGTCATCATCACTGATGACGTCACCGGCATCCACATCGTCATCGTCATCATCATTGATGACGTCACCGGCATCCACATCGTCATCGTCATCATCACTGATGACGTCACTGGCATCCGCATCGTCATCATGACTGATGACGTCACCGGCATCCGCATCGTCATCATCACTGATGACGTCATCAGCGACGTCACTGATGACGTCACCGACATTCGCATCGTCATCGTCATCATCACTGGTGAAGTCATCAGTGACGTCAGTGATGACATCATCGGCATTGGGGGTCACGTGACCCTCAAGGTCGCGTGACCCCCCCTGGTTAATTTAATCCCTCCCCCAGTGCCCTTCCCTCCTCCTCCTCAAGAGCTGCGCTCTAATTCGGCGTTACAGGGAATTGTAAGCGGCTTCCACTTTTTTTTCTTCTTTATTGCCAGGCTTCATTCATTCACAAAATACACCCTCAGAAGCACTTCTGAAAAAGGTCAAGCTGACTTACGACTGGCGCACACTGATTAACATGATCTTCAAGTGACCAGTCCGTCTAGAACTGGCAACCAATCAGGCCCAACTCCCAAAACCTTATACACTTTTCTATTCTGACTAATGCTCTGAGTAAAATAGTGACATACTGGTCGAGCATCCACATCAGCATGCCGCACTGCCATGCGGCTCTTCCAGATACTGTGTAAGCCAATAACAATAAGTAAATCATAGGGTACAGAGTCGGTTGGGGTAACAGGCAGAAAACGTATCCCGTGTGCGCTTAGAGGAAGTTCCTTTTTCAGAGTTCGCTGTAGTACATGTCAGTAGAACACTGCGTACCAACAATCTAAAAACACATGCTCTATCGACTCGGGCCTTTTGCACAAGATACAATTCACAGTCCAGGGAACAAATATGCCCTTTTGTCCAGCCATGTTTTAACCGGAAGCGTTCCGCTGTGAAGTTGAAAGAAAAAGGTTTTCATTGTGGCCGGGACCAGCACCTTCTTAACACGTCGAAGTACATCCTGTCCTGAAGTCTCGCTGTAATTAGCTCGATACATTAGATTTCTTGTAAGTCGCTTTCGACAGACAGTCCTGAGATATTCCAAAGAGAAACGCACCATAAAAAACCAGCTTGCAAGGGAGATGTTGGAGGCCTGGGCCGGTTTGCTCATCTTGCGGCTGCGGACGCGGCCGCGGCCAGGAGGGATTTTTACGTCACGTGACCAGCTTCATGGGGACAAGGAAGTACCTAGCGTCCCTGCCTAATGGCGGAGAGATCAGCATTGCTTCAAGCACAAAAGCCTAATTTCGCTCGCAGAAACTGATTGGAGGGACTTTCAACTGGAATCTAATTGACCGCCCCTTTATACTGTAGAAGCGGCAGGTAAAGTTACGGCCAGGGAGGGCAAATAGGAGCCAAAATAAAGAAAAAACCACACGAGATAAAAGCGGTAGCGGTATTTTTATATACCTCCGCCGGCACCTCGCCTCGCGCTCTCTGTTGTGGTCGAGAGGTTAAAGCGCCGGTACTTGTCGTCGCGGAGTGAAAGTTCCGGGTTCAAATCGCGCTAGGGACTTCTTTTCTTTTTTTTTTTTGTATTTTGCGCGTGTCTTACTTTTGAACTGCGATCCTTTTTTGGAAATCATCCACTTGCACTACTGCGCCTTACACGCTTTTACTGTTAGTCCCACCTGTTCAATCGAAACACCGGGAAGAAGAAAAAAAAGATCAACGCAAGTTAACGCGCTATTGCAATCATTTCGTAAGGTTCATTAAAAGGAAACCAAGCTAACAGCATCAGTATGGCTTTCACACAAGCGGAGCCGAAACAAGCATCCTTTCTCCAGCGTTTACAATTTTATCTGTTTTCAAATAACGCTATTGCTACGATTCCTTTCAATAACAAGAGACGCCTATTTAGGACTAATAAAAACTGCAGTTGTAGCAATTAAAAAAATAAATAAATAAAACAAGCAAAAAAAAAGACTAGCAGCTGTGGATACATTGATTGAGCGCAGTGGCGTACCAACTTGTTTTTGAGTGGGGGGGCAAACCAGACCCTCTCCCCCCCCCCCCCCCCCCCAAATCGAAAATTCGGCGCAACTTTTGTCCAACTTTTCTAAAGATTTGGCAATGATTCGGCAAAATTACAACGTTACCAGACTTAACATTGATATTTTGTTTTTTTAACGAAAAAAATTTTGTTTCTTCTTAAAATAAATACAACTTGTAGTGCCTATTGAAACAGTTATGACTAAGTAAGGTGATATTCTAGAAGATAATTGTATCGATGTCGCTTTTGTGTGTTTACTGGCAATTTTAGTGTTTGCTTGAAGAAAGTGGAGTGACAACGAGGTTGGGTAGTAGCCGGCGCAGTCACGAATCACACTACAAGAGCTTTGATTTTGAGGCTTCATCAGCGCACGCCTGCAATTGTGTTTACATTATTAAAATAAAGGCAATCACTGCGTTCTTACTTTCTCTGGGAGTCGCCGTTTCGTGCGCGAAAACGGATGCAACCGTTGCTGAGCCAGAAGAGATAACAATATTGTAAATATGCATGTTTTTCGATTTGAGTCACTTGACGTCAGCTTTGCATGAAAGTGCGCGTTCCATATTCGCAACGTGCCGTTTTTAACCTTTAAAATTCCGGTTTCTGGTGTTAGGACACACACGGACGTTTAGGAAGATGGGGAGAGTTAGGAATGGTCGGATGTGCAACGTCGACCATGATAGTTCTGTGTTTAACGAATACTTTTCAACAGTGTTTACTAACGAGTGCTTGGACTCCGTCCTTACTCTCCCTGAAGAGCTTTACGAGCGCATGCATCCTATTAACGTTAACTCCGCCGGTATTAAAACATTGATTGACAAACTAAAACTTACTTCGTCCGCTGGAACCAATAACATCAACTCTAAACTTTAAAAGAAACACCAGTGCTATTTCTAGTGAGTATTTGAAACTCATCTTTATTCAGTCCTTATCTCAAAGCTGCCTTCCATTTGACCAAAAGGTGGGAAGGGTAATTCCCAGTCTTTAAATAGGGCAGCCGCTCTTCCGCATCTAATTATCGCCATATTTCTTTGACTTCAATTTCTTGCAAACTACTTGAGCATATCCTCTACTCCAATATCATGAGGCACCTATCATCCCATTTCTTCTCTTTAAACAACAGCACGGTTTTCAAAAGGTACCTTCCTGCGAAACACAGCTCTGCGACTTCATCCATGACTTGCACACTAACCTTGAATGTCACGTCCAGACTGACGCATTTTTTTTTTTCCAAACCGTTCGGCCGTGTTCTCCATCAACGCCTTCTTTCTAAGCTATCTTCTTTTTGCCTCGACCAATAACCGTTTGCATGGATTCGTGACTTTCTTTTTTCCCATGTACAGGTCAAGTCCATAATAATCATGAATCTTCATTAATAAATGTATCTTCTGGTGTTCCCCAAGGGTTCGTACTTGGGCCCTTACTCTTTTTAATATTTATTAATGACATTCACATTGGGCTGTCTTCAAAAATACGCTTTTTCGCCGACGACTGCGTCATCGATAACAAAGTAACTTGTGTGCAAAATAATAACCAGCTTCAGAAAGATCTAGATAAAATTAACAATTTGTGCAAAGAGTAGATTAAATCATTAAACAAGTATAAACGCAAACTAATCCACTTCACCAAGAAAAAAACCACTCTGTCATTTAATTACTTCTTGGACTCCGATCTGATTGAGACCGCTACTGTGTATAAACACCTTGGTGTAAGACTAACATCTGACCTTCCCTGGAATAACCACATTGAAGTCATTACTTCCGATTCATCTGGAACTCTTGGACTAAGCAAACGAAACTTAAAAAGCGCTCCACCCTTTGTCCGTAAGCTAACCTTTGACACGTACGTCAGACCAAAAATAGAATATGCTTCAACCATCTGGACTCCCCATCGACTGTACCTCATCAATACCCTATAGAGGCAGTTCAGAACAGAGCTGCTCGCTTCATTTCATCCACTTATGACTTTTCTTTCAGTGTCTCAGCGCTAAAAACTGAACTAACCATGTCCTTTTTGCAGCTTCGCAGGAAAGTCTCTCAGCTGTGCCTTATTCACAAAATTTACTACCATTTCCGACCTCAAAACCACTTTGTTATTACCCCCGACCGAACATCTTCTCGTCTTAACAACGTCTGCACCATCAAACACATTTCTGGCTCTACTAACGCTTTCAATTGGTCATTCCTTTCTCAAGCCATCAGCCACTGGAACAGTCCCCCATCCTCCATTGTCACCATCTTGGACCCTGCTGATTTATCCTCTGCAGTAAAACTACACCTTTCTTGGCCCATGTGATGGTGTGCGGGGCTAGGCAGATAGGTGAAAACCCTTACGCAGAGCGCCTGCCGGGCCAGACTTGTACGTAGTTCAACTACTTTACTCAAGTTACTGTAGTTTAACTACTTTTCTGGGTAGTTTAGTAACTTTTAATTACATTTATATTCTAGTAATTCGTAGTTTACTTTAACTACTTTTCCGAGTGACTTCCACTCAAATTACAAATTACTTTCTAATTTTAGTGGTTGTTTTGCCTATCAACAGAGAAAAGATGTCGGAAGTTCAGCTGATATTTGCAGAGGGGGAAGCATGCGGAGTAGAAAAGGGGGGGATGGGAAGGAAGAAAGTGATTTAGATAGTCCAAAAAACCCCAAAATTTTAACGAGCCCCCCCACTGCAACAACACCGCTACGAGGCGCGGGGAGCGAACAGACACGACGCGAGAGAGGTCGAGTAACTGTGGGATTAGCTCCGAATAGTGGCGTTTCTTTGTATTCCGAAGCTCAAGGAGACTTGACGCATTTGAAGAAAGGGCTTGTCCCCGCTTCTCTCCAATGTAGGAATTCTTGCCCACTACAGGAGGTGCACACACTGCTTCTTTTACGGTGCAGGCGATAGAACCCCTAACAACGACGCTCACGCCGGATGGGCTGCTCGTGTATCACTCGAAGCGCGTTAACCCACCCCCGCGCCTGCGTTCACGCCGCTTCGCGGTGACGGTGTGCGGCTGCTAATTACAAATCTATTAACCCACCTAGCCCCCCCACCCCCCGTACACACCGCTTTGCGGCGTCCGGTCGGCAACCCAAGCCCCGCTGCCCCCCATGCACTTCCGTAAATAGAGTCGATACGATTTAGTTTAGCGATGTTTCGTCAACAACATTCGTTTTTTTAGTGTTAATGGTAAAAAAGAAATGTAAATATCGCCAAATGCCTCGACAAAACAAAATGTTCGAGAAAAAAAATAAAAAGAAGTAAGCCGGCCCACACCATAAATAGAACCCGGGTCTGACACGTATGAGGCAGACATCTCACCACTAAGTTACGCTACCTCTTCGGAAACTCGCATTGCATCCGCTGCCTATGTTGACGGCGGCAGCGCCTGTCTCCAAGCAAGCAAGCAAAACTTTATTTTGTGTAAGGGCCTACGTCCTGGTCTGGACGGCCCGTCCGGCCCATGTCTCGCGGATGGATTCCGTAAGGTTACCGTGTAGCCTTGTTCGTGGAGCAAGGCTTTACGAACCAGTCAATCCGGCGTGCGTGAGCACCGTTGCTAGGGTTTGTATCGCCTGCGCGTTAAAAATATGCCCGCGCGGGTCGAGGGGCAGTGCCCTTGGTATTCCTTGGGCGCCGCCGGCCTGTGTCTGCTCTGCCCAGTGGCGGCCGTTTCAGGGGGGGCAAAACGCATGCCTTGCCCCCCCACTCTGAGAACTGGGGGGGGGCAAGTGCCCCCCTTGCCCCCCCGGTTGGTACGCCCATGATTGAGCGAAATCCTACAGGCAAGGCAGCAGGTCAAACGTCTGAGAAAGTAGTAAAACTGAACTAAAAGAGATCATACTTTTTCTTGCATGGAATGAGATAAAAAGTATATTTATACTCTAAAATGACTTTGGATCAAGAAATGGAATTAATTATAATTAATTCCATTTCTTGATTCAAAGTCAGTTTAAGTGTTTGCATGAGAGAGAGGGTTTGCGATGGTTGATGCCTGATTCATTTTTGCATTTGGTCGTGATCGTCTGCTATTCTACTAAAATTCAACAAGTAATGTGTTAATATTACAAAACGATTGTCACAACAAAATGTAAAGAGTATAAATACACTTTTTATCTCATTCCATGCAAGTAAAAGTATGATCTCTTTTAGTTCAGTTTTACTACTTTCTCAGACGTTTGACCTGCTGCCTTGCCTGTAAGATTTCGCTCAATCAATGTATCCACAGGTGCTAGTCTTTTTTTTTTTTCTTGTTTTATTTTTTTTTTTTATTGCTACAACTGCAGTTTTTATTAGTCCTAAATAGGCGTCTCTTTTTATTGAAAGGAATCGTAGCAAGAGCGTTGTCTAAAAACAGATAAAATTGTAAATGCTGGGAGAAGGATGCTTGTTTCGGCTCCGTTTGTGTGAAAGCAATACCGATGTTGTTACCTTGGTTTCCTTTTAATGAACATTACGAAATGATTGCATTAGCGCGTTAACTTGCGTTGATCTTTTTCTTCTTCTTCCCGGTGTTTCGATTGAACAGGTGGGACTAACAGTAAAAGCGTGTAAGGCGCAGTAGTGCAAGTGTATGATTTCCCAAAAAAGATCATAGTTAAAAAGTTAGAAACGCGCAAAATACAAAAAAAAAAGAAAAATAAAAAAAGTCTTAGCGCGATTTGAACCCGGAACTTTCACGCCGCGACGACAAGTACCGGCGCGTTAACCTCTCGACCACAACAGAAGTTTTTTTTTTTTTTTTTTTTTTTTTTTTTAAATCTGTTTATTTACATATTTATATACACAAAAACAGTATAATACACTATGTACAAATCATCAAAGCGAAAAAAATCACGTAAAATATGCCTCATCATTCTTCTCTCTCCGGACGTTTGTAGTAAACATCTTTAGAGAGCAAATATTGCAGCTCAGTACGAATTGTGCAAGATTTTAGCAGAAACTACATCTATCTTTCTCGGCGCAGTTCTGTCGTTAAGTCCATAACTACGTATACAACTCTTTGTATTTCCATAAAAAAATTATATGATGTTTGGTGAACGACTGATACTTGCTACGATTTCTTTCCATTCCTCGTCCTCAAAGCGTGCCAACAAGCTCTGACCAACAAATATAGAGATGCTCTTGAAGTTTACCCAGGAAGGTTTGGCGACACCTCCATCCGTGTCCACTTTCCGTGTTTTCCATAGGCTATATAAACCAAGTACCACAAGTGTGTCAAGGGCCGTATCTAGACGGTCTCCGAAATGCAGGTAACGAAAGTTACTCTCCTCAACTTCAAATTCCTTTTTGACTGTTCTTTTGAAAACGTCCCAAAAAAATACAGCATCAACACATAGTACGAATGCATGAGTGAATGATTCGGTGGTGTTACACAATCTGCAGTTAGTGCTCCAAAATACATCGAATCCCCGGGATTCACGCCACTCTTTCACCGGTATCGTTCGGGAGTGAAAGCGGAAAAAGAACGACTTGCACTTTGGTGGTATAGGCATACGTTTCACTCTTTTTAAAACATCCGTAATACAATTTAAAGGAGCATTGAAAGGACTCAAGCGATATAGTGGTTCAGGGAATAGAGAACTAAGTAGACATTTCTGCAATTTCTTTTTGGAGCACGACTCCAAGAAAGCGCTTGTGAAACGTGCTCCCAAAAATTCAATGGTGTCTGCGACCTCTTTATAAAAGCCGCGTAAACGGATTGCGTCATTCGATGGAATTCCAGATACCTGTGCCTGTGTATACTTTGGTAAAAAATATTCTTTGCACGCGTCTAGGAACGGGTGTTGGGGAGTTTTAAAAAATTTCCATCTCGCGATTAGCTGTCGCACAAAGATGTGACGGAGGCCTAGACCACCATCTTCCGTTCGTCGAAAAAGGTTAGATCTGCGCATAGGCTCGTACGAAGAATTCCAAATAAATGTCGCAAAAACTCTATTGAACTCATTAACTGTAATTCTAGAACAATGCATAACCTGTAGAAGGTATGTTAGCCTTGACAAAAGGAAGATATTGCATACGGCAACCCTCCCAAATGTAGAAAGGTATTGTTGGCTCCACATACGTACAGCTGACTTCACCTTTGTGCCTACAGAATCCCACATAGACTTTGGATTGTCCATCGCACTGAGTGGCACCCCTAAAAGCTGCGGTTTGTTTCTAGACCATTCAATGTCCACGTACTTGGCTGGTGTTGATCCCCACTCCCCGCACCACGATCCACTACTTTTAGCCTTATTCACAGAAGCACCAGACACATGGCAGTAGTCTTCGACATGTGACATAGCTGTCACTATGCTTGGTTTGTTGGAGCAAATGAGGGCCAGGTCGTCTGCGTACGCCAGGAGTTTCACTTCGCTGGCATGAAGTTGAAAACCTTGTATCTTTGTGTCGTTGATGATGACCCTGCAGAGTGGCTCTAAGTAGATATTAAAAAGTAGCGGTGACATTGGGCAGCCTTGGCGTACTGAGCGTAAAACGGGGATAGATTTTGAAAGAGACCCATTTATAATTAACTTAGTCGATATGCTATTGTAGCAAAGTGTAATGCCCTTTTCAAGAGTTTCGCCGACCCGCATGTGCTTCAACAGGGCAAAAAGAAATGAGTGGTCTACTCTATCAAAAGCTTTTTCGAGATCAAGCTGTAAAATGGCAGCTGCTTCTTGTGTGCGTTGGCATATCTCTAGCATTGATCGAACAATGTGGAGGTTTGTCTGTATATTTCTTCCTCTTATTGAACATGTTTGGTGATCTCCTATTACTTGGGTTATGACAGTTTGGAGTCTCCCTGCGATTAATCGAGCCAGGATTTTGTAGTCAGTATTGAGAAGGCTGATAGGTCTATAGCCTTCAAATTTTTTAAGCTTGTTAGGGTCTTTCGATTTAGGAATTAGTATTGTATGAGCCTTACGAAACGACAGCGGTAAGTTACCCATGGTGTAAGATTCTTCAAAAACGTTGCAAAGTATGGGGGCTAATTTTTCTTTCCACTTCTTGTAGAAGCTAGCAGGCAATCCATCTGGACCAGGAGCTTTGTGACTTTTCATTTCAGAGATGTTTTGCATAATTTCTTGTACATCCAGGGGTGAATTAAGTTTTTCCGTTGTGTCGTTTTCTAAGCAGGGTAGTGTTGATATTATCCCTCGCAGACGTGGATGAGGTGCCTTAGTGCCTGTTGCAAAAAGATTGGTGTAATGCGAGACAAAAGCCTGGTGAATATCACTTTCATTCTTCAGTTCCTGGCCGTTCAGTATTAGCAATGACACCGACTTTTTCTTCACATACTCTCGTTCGGCATGTAGGTACCTCTTCGTAGGCTGTTCTCCTTCAATTAGTTGTAGAGTGCGTGTCCTCACAGCCGCACCTTCATAGCGCTTCTTGTCGTGTTCTTCTATTTGCTTCTTTATATTTTTTATTTCATTCTTGTACATCCCTGGCTCTTGACATTCGAGATTATATAAGTACAAGAGATCGTTATTTAGTCGTCTTTCTTCAGTTTTTTCGCGGTACCTTTTTATCGAAGATATCTCGATAGCTACTTCTCGAATTTTAATCTTAAACAATTCCCACTTTTGGCACCACCCAGTTTTGATGAGTTCAAAGTCAGTTATAAGGCTTTCTGCGGCTGTTTGAAAAGCATCGTTTTCTAACAGGCTTTCGTTCATCTTCCAGCATTCCCATGATTGCGGCTTTTCCTTTATTCGTTTTCGGTTCGATCCTACACTAACCATGACCATACAATGATCTGTGAAATATGCAGGAATTACTTTATAATCACTAAATGAACTACTAGCCGAACCAGACACATAGATACGGTCCAAACGCGCATGCGACGATCCCTGGAAGTGCGTATACTGAAGAACATTTTTTGTTGTGAAAGTGTCCAACAGGTCGCAATCCCGAACGAGAGCTTGAAGAATGTCAACACTTGGATCAACGATTTTCTTGATAGGAATTCTATCTTTGGCAGACAATACGCAGTTAAAATCTCCAAGGAGAATAACATCGAATCTTGTGTCGGCGTGAATCCTCACTTGATTGAATAAGTTCTCCCTTTGCGCGGAGTCATTGTACGCGTAAACAACAACTATGCGCCAGGGGTGACCATGTATGAGGACATTTGCAACTAAAAGCCTACCTGCATCTGCACCTTCCACTAAACTGCACATACGGTATTCTAAACTTTTTTTAAACAAAATGGCGCATCCAGCAGAGTAATCGGTTGCTGGGCAGTGGTATATATCGTATAAGCTTGACCATACGCTGTTAGCCGAGAACAAAACGTTATCCTGAGAAACCTTAGTCTCTTGCAATGCGACTATGTCACAATTGTGTGGTTCTAGAAAACGATATAGTTGATATTGCTTTTTGCGTGAATTAATACCGCGCACGTTAAGGGAGCATATGGTAAAAGAACTTATCTGGGTGGTGCCAAAGCTGACTGTAACCATTTAAACATTTGATTCAGATCGGGGAAGGTTTGGTTTCTTCCGCTCCTTGAACTTCGCCTTTCCACGTTGTTCTTGGGGATGGACGTCTTCCCTGCTCTGGGGGACATCTTTGGAGCAGCAGGGATCTGCTGTTAAGGTGGTGTCGATGGCGTCGACTTTCGCCTTTTTGCACGACCTTTCGTCTTCTGTCTCTGTCGCAGCAGGCGGAGTAATCTGTGTGGGAAGCTTTCTTGTGTCCTTTGATTTAGTGAGTGGAGCTTCAGGTGTGGGATCATTTGGTGGTTCTTGGATTAGGGCATCGATGGTGCAAGGTTTAGGTGCCTCCTCTTGCTCCCCCGAGGAGACCTCGCATGAGTTGTCGTGGTTTTCTTCAGATTCCTGAGAATCGTCCAGAGGTTCCAGGTCCTTAGTGAACAGTTCATCGACGTCCATGAGGTGTTCACTTACATCAGCCGATGGCGAAGCATTACCCTGGAGCTTGGAGGCATAGGTTACAACGCACTCCTCGGTGGAATGGCCATACCGCCAGCACTGTTTACAGCGTGGTGTAGAGCACTGTCGACGGATGTGGCCAATCGCTTTGCAGCGCAGGCAGAGCGGAGGTCGTCCGGGAATGACCACTAGAGTATTCACTCCGTAGATGGTGAGCATGTGTGGGACCTTATCAACCGAGAGGTGATCCTTGAGTACTAGTCTTACAAATCGGGTCAAGGTGTCTGTCTCCTGGAGATCTGAAAATCTCCACCTCTCCCTAGTTATCTCTTTCACCGTTCCAAACGGTTCAAGCGCCTTCTTGACCTCGCTGTCCGGTAGCTGAGGCGGTAGCCAAAGCAGTTTCATTTTGATTTCATCCTTTGTAGGATCAATCACGAGGCACTTTTTCTTTTTGATTTCGAGTTCTTCTTGTGCTTTTACCTTGTATTTTGCAGCGCCATTGGCGAAGACGGCCATCCAAACATGGCTCATTTGGAAAGGGCCTAAGGCGACGAGATCTTTCCGGTCAATTATTGAAAAAAGAACTTCTTTGAAATCTGTTGCCTTGTACGGTCGTCCGGACATATCCGCATGCAAGAAAAGGGAGTTTGTGACGAGCATACCTGTAGGTAGACGTGGTAGAATGATTCGATATTCCTTGGTCTGCTTGGAGCATTCCGTTGCCTCTTCATTAACCCGGTCTTCAAGGACCGTCATGCTGCTCTCCTTGGAGCTCATCTTACTTGTTGAAGGATCGCTGCCCTCTTCGTAGCGGGACCCAGGGCCACAAGGGCCCCAGTGAATCACTTTGGTTCAAGAGGACGAAAATTAAGCGTCCACTTACGATCACTTCTTCTTCTTCCCCACAACAGAAGGCGCGAGGCGCGGCGCCGGCGGATGTATATAAAAATACCGCTACCGCTTTTATCTCGTGTGGTTTTTTTCTTTATTTTGGCTCCTATTTGCCCTCCCTGGCCGTAACTTTACCTGCCGCTCCTACAGTATAAACGGGCGGTCAATTAGATTCCAGTTGAAAGTCCCTCCACTCAGTTTCTGCGAGCGAAATTAGGCTTTTGTGCTTGAAGCGATGCGGATCTCTCCGCCATTAGGCAGGGACGCTAGGTACTTCCTTGTCCCCATGGAGCTGGTCACGTGACGTAAAAATCCCTCCTGGCCGCGGCCGCGTCCGCAGCCGCAAGATGAGCAAACCGGCCCTGGGCTATAGACAACGAAGAAGAAAACTGCGTGAGCTCCGCTTCAATAACCCTGCAACCGCAAGAAAAACTCTTTTTGAAGGGCGCCCTCTCTGCTAAGTAAAAATAGGAATAAAAACAAAACACAACTAAAAAAATTGATACGCATAAGATTTAGTAGAACAGGAGGACGATCTAATAATATAGTTGGTAGCCCAGCGAGTGGTTGTCTTTTCTGTTTCTCTTTACTTCATTGTTCAGCTGGTTCCTCCCATAATTGCTTTCATTGTCCGCATTTATTTTTGAACCAAGTGTAGACTACAAAAAGATTATCTTTGTTTTAGTATATTATTCTCGTCGTGAGCAGTCTTGTTAGGGAGGTATCGTTATCCATCAATACGTGCACCAAACGCACCCCGCCGTTCGACACAGTCGTCTGCGTCACCATCCGCTGTTGACCCCGACAAGTGTTTTAGCCCTATTTTTAGAGAAAAGGAGCCACGCTTTATATTTTTACAAGAAAAAAACGGACTTGTGAAAATGCACTTTTTTTCGAAAGCATAGAGTTCTTCGTGCAGGCATCGATTTTTACGGTAAATTTTCGATCGAGCCAAGATCGACTTCAAGCACCGTATAAATTGGCGGCGACGCTCAGTCGTTTTTGGCTCAAGTGCGTCCCGGCATGCCGCAGCTTGGCGGGACTTGTTTATAGACGCTTCAAACACGCTCCAGATGGAGCCGCCCTTGCCGACCTCCGCTTTTCTTACCGAAATGGCACTTAAGCGGACGTTGGCTCCTCCCCACCATCCACACGGGCTGGGGAGGAGGACACAGTAGACCCTAGAGTGGCAATAACCCTTCCCTCTGTGGCAATGATGAAGTGAAGCGAACGGAAAAATTCGCAGGGCCTGTTATGTTATCCCTAAAACGACTCGAAAGCCCAAGCGCCGATCCCGGTGATAGGGAACCTCCGAAGACAGCGCGCTCTCTAGCGACGCACTTTTGGCGCCGTTAACTTCACGGCATGTCGCACGCCCGCTCTTCACCACTGCCCGAGCGAGGGTGTACTGGGCCGGTGCTCATCTTGCGGCTGCGGCCGCGGCCAAGAGGGATTTTTACGTCACGTGACCAGCTATATGGGGACAAGGAAGTACCTAGCGTCCCTGCTAATGGCGGAGAGATCCGCATCACTTCAAGCACAAAAGCCTAATGTCACTCGCAGAAACTGATTGCAGGGGCTTTCAACTGGAGCCCAATTGACCGCCCCTTTATACTGTAGGAAAGGCAGGTAAAGTTACGGCCAGGGAAGGTAAGTAGGAGCCAAAATGAAGAAAAAACCACACGAGATAAAAGCGGTAGCAGTATATTTATATACCTCCGCCGGCGCCGGCGCCTCGCGCCTTCTGCTATGGTCGGAAGCGCGTGCCCCCGTTCGGAACGGTCGCAAGTTTGATGAGCTCCCGAGGAGCGTCTGCGACGGCTTTCACCGGCCGTGGCTCATCTACTGAAATGTCTCAGGATTCCTACCGAGTGGTTCTGCCGTCTCTGCCCACAGGTACCGAAGTTTTGAACTGTGTATTTGCGCATTGTGACACCTCCGGGCGCCCATACAAGATAGACGATTTTCGAACACAAATGGAACGCCATGGCGTTCTACAAGATTTGATTGGAGCTGGCCAGTACCAAATGAACCATGTTTGGCTTTTCACGTTTAACTCTCTGACTGCGAAGAGGAAGCTTCTTGCGGTAAAAGAACTGGTCGTGAAAGAAAAACGTTGTTTGCTCATCGACCCTGACGAGTGCGAGGTCCGACTACGACTGCACTGGACACCGATTCACATAAGCGACGATGCAGTACGGAGTGCCCTGGAGCCTTACGGGGAGGTGAGCGAAGTGTCCCGGGACACGTGGAGGCTGGAAGGATTTCAGAATGTTCAGACGACAATGAGATTTGTTAAAATGAACCTCAAGGAGGGCACAACAAAAGATCATCTCCCGCACCAGCTGGTTATGTTCGGCAGCAAGGTCCTGGTCGTCGTTCCAGGGAGGGCACCCCTCTGCCTCCGATGCAAGAGGACAGGCCACATTCGCAGAGAGCGCCGCGTCCCCCACTGCGACAAGTGCAATCGTTATGGCCACGAGCAAGAGGACTGCATTCTAACATATGCCACCGTGATGCTGCATGCTCCTAGGGAAGACAACTCGGAGTTTTTCATCGATGAAGAAGAAGCTGAGAAAGGCGAAGACGACATTCGACATCCAGTCACTACCGGTGACCCAAAGGTTACAGACGGACGACAGGAACACCTAGAACGAAAGAATGACACCACCTTGTCAAGTTGTCCAACTGGTCGTGAGGGAGACCCTGCACGAGAGGACGACACTTTGGCGTCTAATTGCCAAGCTGGTCGTGAAATAGACCTATCCCGGAAGAACGACACCATCTCATCTGGTCATCTGGCCGGTCGAGAGGGAGACCTAGCACGGGAGAGCGACACCATCTTGCCAAGTTGCCTGGGAGCTGACAACCCTGCGGTTGGGAACGCCAGTCCGGACGTCGACGGTGCTGCATCGGACCCCTCAAAGGACCAGTCAACGAGGCCAGCTTGCATGAGCGATCACCATTCGGACATCACGACCGAAGACGACCTGGAAATGGATGAAGGTGCTGACCCCTCAAAGAGGCCTTTAGGCTTTGTAGAGGTGGGGCCTGACTGGACTCCAGTTCACGGGAGGAAAAAACGGTGCAAGCCCCGCCCTCCCCCAGGCAATGGACGAGAGCGAACCTCGTAGAAGGTGGTTACTTTCTGGTTACATCCAAACTGCGAACGCTTTAGGTCATGTCTTTCTTAGATCCATTTTCGTTTTACTAGTGCCAGTTGCAAAGTTACGCCTGATGTGGCTTCCATGTGAGGCTGTTCATAAGTCGCTTTCCAATGCACGCTTCCTTCTCCAATCCCAACAATGCTTCCGACTAAAAAAACTGGCCCTTCCACTAAATGTTTAACATTTGAAACCCTCAACATTAGAGGACTAAACTCCACTCAAAAACAATACGAGCTGCTACGTTTGCTCCACGAGGAGCAATTAGACTTTTTGGCCTTACAAGAAACAAAAATGGCGGAGGAAGAGCAGGTGACGAGGCCGTTACAGCCTTTTATTACCTCGTACGAGGTATGCGTAACGCATGCAGTTGGCACTGCAGGTGGTTGTTTCTTATTCCTTAAAAAGCATGTTCCCCTTTCAGATGTGAGTGTCATTACCGATGACCATGGGCGTTTTATTTTGTGTGACTTTAATTTGTTGGAAGGCAGTGGAGAGTATTCTACATCTATGCCCTTTGTAAAGTTAGTGAACGGGAGGCATTCTTCCGAGGGATTTCACATTACATTGAATGTGATCGGACCACTATACTTCTAGGCGACTTTAATTGCATTTGTGAAGCAAGAGACAAAACTCCATTCACGCGCGTAAGTGATTCTAGTGCAAATGTCCTAAGTGAAATAATCGCTGAAAATAATTTGCAAGATGTTTTTTACATTTCAAAAAGTATAAAAAAAATTCAGTTCACACACTTTCAGAAATCCTCTCACGCACGCCTTGACCGCATTTATTTTTCTAGCGACATTGTAAATAACATTAGATCTTATCAAGTAAAACCTGTGTTCTTTAGTGACCACTGTCTCGTAAATGTCACAATTGGAAAAAACTAAACCCCTAGGTCAAAGTTTAACTGGCGATTGTGGAAGTTGAACGCAGGCCTACTTAAAGACAAGACATTTGAAGCTGCAGTGGACGATCTCCTTGATAGAATGGTTGAGCAAAGCGGGATGTGCCCCTTAGAACGGTGGGAGCGGTTCAAAGAGGAGGTTAAAATGTCAGCAATTGAAGGATCGAGCACGCTCAAGTTTTACGCCAGGGCAGAAGAGCGAAAACTGCAGCACAATTTAGAGGCCCTGAGTGAAGCCGAATGTACTAATCCTGGTCAAGGAGTAAAAGACATAAAAATATCAAAGCCCAACTCGAACACCTTCAGAAAGCGCGATATGAAGGCGCTGTGGTCCGCGCAAGAACACAAAGGTTTCTTTGCGGCCAACAACCTACCAAGCAAGCTTTGATAGCTGAAAAAAGATATGCAATGTCCAAAGAAATAACCGAAATCGAGAGGAAAGGCACCCTCACCGCGGATAGCACAAACATCGAGGAAGCGTTTGTAGAACATTACCGACAGATTTTTTCACTGACTTCAGGAAGGCACGATTGTGAAATGAAAGACCTCCTTTCTCTTATGCCGAGGCTAGACGACAACACGCGGGAGTGGCTTGAGGAACCCATCAGCGTTAAAGAAGTAGAAAGAGCAAAAAGCGACCTGCCCGGGGGTAAAACGCCAGGCCCTGACGGGCTTTGTTCAACTTTTTACAAAAAATTCAAAAGTCGGCTGTGTCCCATTTTGCTCGCTGTCATCGAAGAATCTTATAAGAGAAAAGTATTGCCGCTGTCTTTCATGAAAACTCACACGGTTTTAATTCCGAAATCTGAGGATATCGCCAAGTTGCGCCGTGTAGAGGGCTATAGGCCAATAAGTCTCTGCAATGTAGATTATAAAATATTTGCAAAAATTCTCAATAGAAGGCTGCAGCATGTAATATGCCAATTGGTAGGCGATCATCAAACATGTGGTATAAAGGGTAGAACAATACAAATATTCACGTAGCCAGAAGCATTCTAGACTGCTGTACCGATAGAGAGGATCATATTGTCATACTACAGATTGACCTCGAGAAGGCATTCGACCGTGTGAACCATAAATTCCTTTGGGCCATTTTGCGACATGTTAACATTGGACACGTTTTATATGACGGAGTGCGAATGGCATATCAGAACTGTTCCACACGACTGAGAGTAAACCGCAACGTAACTGAGAGCATTCCCGTACTGTCCTCAGTGCGACATGGTTGCCCCCTCTCACCATTGTTGTTCGCACTTTATTTGGATCCTCTATGTTTGAGCGTCGCGAACAACGCGAATGTACAAGGCTTTCTGTTCAACGCGCTCGAAGTCAAGGTATTGGAGTACGCCGATGATGTTGCAGTTTTCTGCAGTGATAAAAGAAGTGTGACCAACGCCATCGCATTGGTTAAACACTTTTGCGACGTTAGTGGTGCGGCTGTAAATCTAGAAAAATGCTACGGTTTTTGGCACGGCTCATGGGCTACAAAGCCATTGGAGTTCGAAGGAATCAAATGGGGCTTGACGCCTACAAAATACCTTGGTGTACCACTCCAGCATATGCACAATTCTGGTGTTTACTGGTCCGAAGCAACAGCCGAACTGAAACGGAAGGTATCACGCTGGCCGAACCGTGACTTGTCAATTTTTGCGAGGGCAACGGCCTGTAACATCTTCCTTGTCGCCAAGCTCATGTATGTGCTTCAAGTGTTGCAATGTACTCGAAGTTGTATGCAAAAAGTCCATAGAATCTGTGCTATTTTTATCTGGAAATCGAGTTGGGAACCGATGAGAAGAGATAATCTTTTCCGTCGCATCCCTCAGGGGGGACTGGGCCTTGCACACCTGTTTGTACGAAAACTTGTGTCACGATTCCTTTTTCTACGAGACATCGAACAACCATTTATGCGCACTGTTATTCAAACAAAATTGGCGTGGCACTTGCCTACATTTTTTGTCTCAAGCTGCGGGGAGCAACCATTCAAAATAGGAGGTTTTTTCAAAGAGGTTGTCGATACATACAATTTTTTGTCAGTTCGCTTTTCCAGGGACTTTTTGTCATCTCTAAATAGGAAGGGCCAGTCTAATGCTCTGTATGACAGTCTTTTTCCAGAGCCCTTGTATCGCGCAGTGCACAGACAAAGCCCTGGCCAGGATGTTCACTCTCGTGTTAAGAAAATGGCGATCCCGCCGCGTGCAAAAAGTTTCTTCTTTAAACTTCACACCTCGACCCTCCCAGTGAAAGCATGGCTCCACGAGAAAGAAATTTTTGTTCCTTGGACCACCAACTGCCTACTGTGTAAAACGCCTGAGACTATAGAGCACGTATTTATTGTTTGTTGGGACGCCCTTTTGTTTTCGGACGTGTTACAGAGGACATTGAAAAAGGACTTGGAAATAACGTCACAATCGATTCGTTTTCTTCCAATTACTTCTGATGAACTTGTGCCGTACGACCTCATAAGGCTCGTTGGTCTGTACAGTATCTGGTGCTCCGGAATGGCAGTTAGAAACGCAGATCTTAACCCACGGCCAGTTGAAGCATACTTCGTGGAATTTGTAACACAAATACGTTGTATCTACACGGATTAAGATGACCTGCCTTCGTAGGTGAAGAAATGTGAAAAACTATGTGAAAACTCCAAACGTTCTTAATGATGTGTGCTAAGCAAATGTATATGTAGCCTGAACATGCCGTTGGTGAATAAAACTGTTATAAAGACAAAAAAAAAATTCTGCTATGGTCGAGAGGTTAAAGCGCCGGTATGATTATAATGCAATTAAATGCAAAGGTGCAAGCGAGCTGGACAGTAATGATGAAAATGATCCCTGGAGAAGGGGAACAAGAGGGACAAAGGACAAACACAAATCTCCAAACACAGCTAGGTGACTGGTGCGCGACCGAAAAAATCCGCCTGGTCCGGGTATCGAAGCCGGGACCTCTCCATTACAGGCGGAGCGCTCTACCAACTGAGCTAACCAGGGGTTAGACGTTAGTAGAGCAAACGGGTTTTATCAGCCGCCACCAGTCTAACACCAACAAGGGTGAAGCTTGCAATTTAAGGTTATGATTATAATGTAATTAAATGCAAAGGTGCAAGCGAGCTGGACAGCGATCATGAAAATAATCCCTGGAGAAGGGGAACAAGAGGGACAAAGGACAAACACAAATCTCCAAACACAGCTAGGTGACTGGTGCGCGACCGAAAATGCTCTGTATGAAAATCCCCTGGTTAGCTCAGTTGGTAGAGCGCTCTACCTGTAACGGAGAGGTGCCGGGTTCGATACCCGGACCAGGCGGATTTTTTCGGTCGCGCACCAGTCACCTAGCTGTGTACAATGTTAAAACATTGTAAAACAATGTTTTAACAGCGGTTTTTTACAGCGTTTTTTTAGAGAGTTTTTTTTTTAAGTTTGCGATGATGTTATCATTATACTTATATCAGAAGTGCCATTAATAAAACCGGTTTGCTTTACTTGACGAGTGTGGTTACTATAATCTTTTGCTGCAATCTGCTACATGCAAATGTAAGTGTACTAACAAAGTGAAGCTTTCAAAGAATGCTGCTTTCATTAATGGCTGCGTGCAAAATGTGTAACTTCGTGCCAATTCGGCCAGCAGTTCAATTTAGCAGGACTCAAAGGCTGCCTTAAAATGTAAAAGAGTAATCGCATTTGCTGCCCCACATGTTAAAAAAGATATTTTTTAATAGTCCAGTCGTTTTAACGGTAATTTGCGAACCCGATATATCTATATATATATATATATATATATATATATATATAGATATATAGATATATAATTAGAAACGTCACGTGAACGGTGCTTAAAGCAATCCAGTTCCCTATTATCTGTTAACAAGGTTTGTGTTAATCATTCTTTATTTTGTGCATTTTTGTTTCTTTCGGTCGCACTCAAGTTTTCGTTTACCTGCGCTACAATCAAAGTTTATTTTTTACAAACGCTTCCCGACGTTACTATAAACCCTTTCCGGAATTCAGTCTGGCCACTTTGATCATTATCATCATCATCTGAAAACGGCATATGTGCTATACTAATGGCGGCCTTCTGTTTACTGATGGAGGAAGAAGTTGAAGATGCTCCTAAGCAGATGATTTGTGGCCTATACATTTTAGATGTTAGCGCCGCGTGAGGCAGGAATTGGACGCAAGAGCTGCGTAAGAGTTCATTTCTAACTCGGTCCCAGTCAATCTGTTAGTAACACTCACTCGGCTTCAAAGCCCCTTGATGTATAGAAATTTATCAAGGCGTCCATGCGGGTTGGCGCTTCGTTCCGACTGACTGCATTTGTTTCGCCATCGACACTATAAGAGATTGAAAAATAATTTTAGTGAAGTGCAGATTCTCGTTTACCGTTGACCTTTAAGTGAAGGATCCCTATTAAATACTGCAGACCACAGGTTCATTGCCGCCATCAGTACAGTAAAAGATAATTTGCCATTTGAGTCACCAGATGGCACTGAATTCCGGAAAGGGTCTATTGCGCTACTGAGGAAACAAACGACGGAATGTAAGCTAGAAATTATCTACAGGAGAGGGATATTTCTTTTTCACTCGTAGACCGCCGCGTCGGCCGGTATCAGGGAGTTACTCTTGTTTGTCCGTCTGCCATTTTTGGGGTTATGAAACCTTCAGTGTGCTGAGAGAGATGATAGTTGAATGGCCCCACCTACATACCACATCGTACGCGAACCCGTAGCCACCGGAAAGCAAGCTGCACGCCGAGCAGGCAGCTAGCACTGGCGGCCCGGTACGCTGCCGGATGGCCTGAAACTTACGGCGCCATCCGGGGGTGGCTCCATGAAGCCAAGCGCGGTGGGTGTCATTTACTGGTCGCGGCGGGGAGCGGAGTCTCTACACCTAAAGAGCCTTCCTACACCGTGTCCCGGAGTACCGAGTCCCAACTGGTTGCCGAAGGCGTAGGTGCTCGCTAACCCTCGTAGCGCAGCGACGAACTGCCCGAGGGTTTCCCCGTCCCGGCGGCTCCGGTTATTGAAGCGGAACCGCTCCATAAGCGTGGACGGCGCCGGGTTGAAGTGCGAGCGCAGCGTTGGCGAGCAGCTCACCCAGCGTTTTCACGTGCGGCGTGGCCGACGCGGGTCCCGCAGCTGGCCAAGAAGATGTGTCGCTGTTTCGCCTCGGGCGTGTCGTTTGCCCGGAAGAACACGTGGACTTGTTCTTCGCAGGCTGGCCAGGCGGACCCATCTCCCTCGAACGGCTCGAGCCTCCCGTACAGCGGCATGGCGACAGGAGCGGGGGGCGGTGTTCCGACTCTCTCGGCGGCGTGGGGCGAACCGTGCACGTTCGTGGCCTCCAGCGCCACGGTTCCTCGTCGCTAGTGTCACGATCCTTCTCGAACGTGGACGAAGGGGGCCGAAGCACCCGCCGAGAAGAGACGACACGCAGCCTGGTTGTGAGGGTGGACGATGACTGACCGGGGCGGCGTGCGCTCCACGGCGTTTATTCAGCGCGGTGATCAATGTTGCCCGCCGAGCCCGACGGCCACAGACGGGCGGACTGGAGCGGGGCGCTACATACTTGGCACACACCACAGTGACCTAAAAATGATTGAGTAACACGAGCTCACGGTGGAAGAAAACTACTGTGGGCGAGCTACAGGCTTCGCTCATACTTTCAGTTGTAGCTCACAATGTGGAAAGTTGGCGTGGTGGCACTGCGATCGAAGTGACTTAGTTCACCGGGATTTTCGTCGTGACGTTGTCGTTGTCTTTCACCGTCGTGACGTCGCGTCGCATTGAGGACGACGCCGTTGCGCGATATCAAGTCGCCGTTGTAACGCGGTCATGACGTCCCCGACGGCCCGGTCTTGGTCGAGGATGACGTAGACGGGGCCGTCGACGCCGACGCTGGCGTCGATGTCCCACGCAACGTCAAACGTTGCTATGAGGCCACGTTAACGTCGTCCGGACTGAGCGGCGTCGTCATCGTTGACGTCAACGGGAAGTTACAACGCGACGTCATGACGAAGGCTTGACTTCGTTAAC
This sequence comes from Ixodes scapularis, assembly GCF_016920785.2. Classification (NCBI taxonomy): domain Eukaryota; kingdom Metazoa; phylum Arthropoda; class Arachnida; order Ixodida; family Ixodidae; genus Ixodes; species Ixodes scapularis. The sequence goes on along the minus strand of NW_024609835.1, from coordinate 247,744,766 downwards.
GTCGTCGTCGTCGACGATGACGTCGACGTCGTGAAGTTGTCGGGACGTCGTCGAGACGTCGAGTTGCATCATGTCGACAACGACGTCGGCGACCTGGCATCAATCGTGTTTATCGCGTGGAGTTGACGACAAGGATGCCGTCGTCTCGATGCCGCCAGAGCCTTTTATACTGGGATAAGTATAAAAGGTAGAAAAGTATAAAAGGCTCTGGATGCCGCATGACGTCGTCGTCGTCGTTAACGTCAAATTGAATGGGTTAAAACAGCGCAAAAAAGACGAAGGAATAGGAAAAGGAAACACACAGACACAGCGCTGACTTACAACTGAAATATTTACTGCTGCGCCATAGACAGATCTCACCAGCCAGTTTGACTACGCCACCGCTGCCGCAGTGCATCGAGGGAACTTTAGTCTTTCTGCACGTGCGACAACCCCGCTGGAGCTCTGCGCGTGTGGAGCACCAAACTGGACGAGCCCTCGCATGCACGGCCGTCTGATTCCTGTGAACTAAAGTTATGGCGTCGTGACGCATGCGCCGAAAGCTTAGTGAGATCGGCCTATTCAGCAAGTAAACTTGAAAGGAGAGAAACATAAAAGCAATCGGCCCGATAACACGTCATCCTCCACTCAAGCCGATACGTGGCTACGCGTATTTACCCGCGGGCAAATACGTGTAGCCACGTATCAGCTTGAGTGGAGGATGACGTGTTATCGGGCCGATTGCTTTTATGTTTGTCTCCTTTCAAGTTTACTTGCTGAATGGCGCAGCAGTAAATATTTAAGTTGTAAGTCAGCGCTGTGTCTGTGTGTTTCCTTTTACTGCTCCTTCGTCTTTTTTGCGCTGTTTTAACCCATTCAATATGACCATCAACCAACTCGCCCAACTTTCCACCTTGTTAACGTCAACATTGACATCGACGTCGTTGTCAACGCGATATAACGTCAGAACGCAGTCTTACCGGGTAAAACACGTTGTCAACGTCAACGACGACGTTAACGTTAAGGCGTCGTCGTGATGTCGCATGGCATTGTGACGACATGTCAGGTCGTGGTGTCGTTATGTCTTGACGTTACGCCTGACGTCTAGTTGCATAAAAATAGAGCCCGGTGCTCTATTGTTTCTATGACTCTAATCTGCGTGCCGGTCATGCGTGGCTTTGAAGCGCAACACTTCTTTCATTAAAAAAACGGCTGATAAAACACATTTTATGTCTAAAATTATCTGCGCGTTTGGTCAAGAGCTTATATTGTAGCACTCGTTTACTCCTTGTTTATGCGAATCCAAACGACTTCGTTCGTAGCGCCCTCTAATACTATTGCCATATGCACAGCTTCAGAAATAGCACTTCGGTGGTCCCACTGAATCCTTTCTAGATCCCCTTTGCTAGCCACAGAACCTTGTCCCCACATATAGTGCGATAACTCTAGATTAGCGTAACTGAGCCTAGGGGTGCCCAAGTAAGACCATTGTTACACGGGCACGTTTCACAGCGCTTACGCTAAGCCACAGTTAGTGCACAATACTTGCGGACAACATTCTGCGGCAAAGCAGTCAAAGCCATGGCCGAACGTGCCCTTGAGCATCTTGAGCACCTATCAAAGCAGTGCACGCGCACCCTTCGTTTCTTCTGAAATAGCTCTCCTAGAAGATAATGCGGTTAATCTTGTGACGCGTAACAGCAGTTTAAGGTGAGTTAACTGCGGTTAATACCCAATTCACACGGCAGCGCAGAGGTACCTTTAAGCGGGTTTCACATGCAGCGATTTTGGCCCTAGAGCGGCGCGATTTCTGCCGTCGCGGCGCTCTGGCCAGTCGCAGCGTTTGAGCGGCGCGGTTACACCAGGTTGGAAATCTTTCGCCGCGGCACAGCGGCAGCCTCAGCGCTGGCCACTCACAGCGCGGCGGGAAATCACGTGACAGGAGGAGAAGCATTGCGGGAAAGCTGGCAGATAGGACGGCGGCAGTTTCACCAAACAGCGCACCCTCAAAACAAGCACTCTAAAGCTTTCATGCACACGAAAGAAAGAGCCACTGTTTTACGTTCTTGAAGCAGAGGACGAGCAGAGAAAGCACGCAAGCGACTGGTTTGCGGTTTTTTTTTTTCGGTCGGGTCGAGCTTCTTTGCCTCAGCAGTCGCGTCGGAACTCTTCAGGAGATCATGGAGGATGGCTGTCCCCTTCCTCGGAATTTGTTTTCTCAATGAATTACGCGGCTCTTTTTTGCTTTCCTCGCCCGAGTACCGACTGTAGCGAGCGCAAGAGACGCTAATCGGAAGCGGCTCGTGCGAGCGCTAGTGGGAAAAAGAAGAACTGCCCGACATTTCGTGTCTTCTCGAACACAGATCGTCTAACAAGTAGGAAAATGTATCGCGCCCAGTTCAATGAACTGCTGAAAGTGAAGTGTCCAAGCGTCGGATTCTTTGGGACGAGCAGCTCAAAGCATTTAGGAACAGTGGGACGAAAGAGACACTCTGGGAAGAGGTGACTGAAGCCGTCAAAGTGATCGACAAGACCGGAATGAGACCACTGCACACTACTACGGGTTAATAATAATAATAATAATATTTATTTTGGTTCAGGAGAGCCGCGGTGCCGCAGAAAGGCAAGTAGCCCATACCAGGAAGGCCTGCGGCGCCGCATCTAAGGACGTGGGGATGAGATTGTGTACAGGGGGGCTATGTTGCGCTTTTTGCACTCCCAGGAGACTAGGGAGAGGGAAGTGACGTCAACGACACAGCAAACGCAGATTGGGTGTTGACTTCGTTTTCTTCTGTCAACATCCAATCTGCATTTGCTGTGTCGTTGACGTCACTTCCCTCTTCCAAGTCTCCTGGGAGTGCAAAAAGCGCAACATAGCACCCCAGATCAGAGCCGTTTATACTGAGAGAGTTTGGCCTTCTTAAGGAGATTTTGGCAGTCTGACAACCACAGCAGCGTAGTCTGACAACCGGGGGATGACTACTTCCGTCCGCCATATTGTGGATCTGCCTCATAGGAACTCTACGCGATTTCACAGGAATGAACAAGACAAAGAAGTAAAGCCATATTGTGTTATCGCGAAATCCGCTGGTTCTAGCGGCCAACAAGCTCCGCCCATCGGCCAAACTCTCTCAGTATAAACGGCTCTGCCCCAGATGACAGAGAGGTGCTGACGATGTTGAAATGGAGCTTGTGGGCGCGGGTGGCGGGATGATGTTACGGGTGATGTGGGTCGTACCCTCTCGTCGAATTTCTGCGGCTCTGGTCCTCCTGCCTCGCCGAAAGTTGGTCTTGTGAAGCCACCGGTGCGGCGGGTGGACTTATCATCGTCAGGCCGAGCAGGACGGCCGCCTCCGGGATGGAACCGGCTCGCGGTGCGCCGGGCTTCTGCTAGGCTTAACGCGGCTGCCACGAAAAATATTCATAAGTCCAGCGAACTTGCACTCACCAACGCGAAACCGGTACCGATGAGCTCTAAATCACTTAAGGGGAGGCCATGCTGTCGGTGACCGCCGGCAGTGCAGACCGAGGGTCACCAGAACCGGTGGAAAAAACCGTACCCAACGGAGCCGATAGAAATTGCGTCCGCTCGGGCCGGCCTTCTTCTTCCTGTTTCAACGTTTTTACACTGTTTAACCATGTGAATTATTCAGCAAACGTCAAGGGCAGTGGTATCGGAACAGAGGGAGGCGATCGCCCCCCCCCCTCTTTCCTCGCGCCCCCAAGATATTTCTAAATTTTAACGTAAGGAATGCGTACTTGGACGGGGCAAAAAATAGCTCTTTTCGCCCCCCCCCCCCCCCTACCCCCAACATTCGAGTAATTCGGACGTATCTGGTGAGGGGTCTTGATTTTTAAAATAAATATTGCAAAGTGGCTTATAGTGATATCTGAAGAATTGCACAGGGTGTTCCCTACAGTCGCAGTAGACCAAGAACAGCAGTGCCCATGGCTTGTGACCAAGCACTTGACCTAAGAAATGTGACATAACCAGCTTGCCTTCGTACTTTAGCTCGTTGTAACTCGATGTTTGTCTGCTTTCCTATACTTGGGGACAAGATTCCAACGCTATGAAATCAAATGTGTGGGTGCGCGTGAATCTCGGAACATTGAGCACCGGCGAAATCTATGGAAGCGCGCTCTTCGAAATGGCACAGAAAGTTGACCCCAAATTTAGAAGCGTTCAATGCTGCGCTTCCCGCCCCCGCTCGTTGCCTGTCGCAGGGCTCTGGTGGCGCGTACGACATTAGAGAGTTTTAGCAGATCGTAAGCGACAGCCCGGTACAGCGGAGCTTGCGCTGCTACTTTGTAGCATGCTTTTAAGCGGGCGCCCGGACTGTACCGGCATCGTATCGGTATCATGTTAAGCGTTTGATAAAACTCTCTACTGTTATCAAAGCCAAAAAGCTTGTATTCGATGCGGATCACCGACTGCAGGACAATCATTTATCCCTTTTGAGTCGACTGTATTACGAGCGCTCTCGAAGACGGCAACATGCGCAATGCGCGCTACGTTAATCTAAATGTCCAGCATCATCAGTCTTTTAATCAACATGCATCACGCTGTATACGACTTGACATTTCAGTGACAGTGTATGAGGTCCACTCCCGATGGAAGAACCTGAGGGACACTTTCCGGAAAAAAATGAATGACGAGAAGGGGACAGAAAAGAGTGGGGCTGCAGCTTCCTCAAAACCTAAGGTTTGGCCCTACATGGACCAAATGCATTTCCTGAGGGACACATTAGGTTTGTGCAAGTGTTGGGAAATATCAATATTAATTGATAGGTGTGAGCACAAGTGCTTAAAGGAACGGTGCAACGATATTCAATTGGAATGTTTTTCACTTTGCACGAAATTACTGGCAGTAGTGGGACTCAAGTATACTCGCAACGCCACTGGCTAAGAAACTCCTTTGTTGCGGTGTAATTTCAGGGACAAAAGCGATCATTTTCATTCAATCTTTCCTTTACGAATTTTGATGACGTACCGTGGGGATCGCAGTACACCCCAAATGACAATATTTGAATGCGGTTCATAGATTGAACCCGAGCATTGCGTGGGCCCTCGATTTGGGCTTGTGATAATTACTATACTATACTATACTAATACTATACTATACTAATACTATAGCTCGAGAAGCATTCGGGTAGTGGCCCGTGTCCAATCGCTGCAACGGCGACAATAGCCGAGCCATAGCAATGTCTGGAACTCAGCGCGTGTCCTATGCTTTGCCAACCCCAGTGCGTGGCTATAGTCAACATTGGCGGCATATAATCGGCTCCAGATCACGTGGCCGCTTGTTCTGGCTGCGAGTTGAGAAGGTGAACGCTGCTCGTTTTTTTAATGTTTTTCTGGAACCTATTACGTGGGTTGAAAGACGAACGCGTGTTTCATATGTCAGTTACGTCAGGGTTCCGTTCTAAGTGGTATTTGCGCGAAGTAGTTAAATTGTTGCATTGCCCATTTAATAATTTACATTCTTTTTAGAAGCTTCAGCAACATGGAGGCCACCGATTTAACGGTGGCACACATGAACAAGAAAGTACTTAGCCTGCTCTAGAAAATAGCAGAGCTAGAGTGGAATGTGTGAGGCTGTATGATTCACTACGGTGTTCACTTAATAAATGGGAAGTGGACATGAGAATCATTTTGAAGAGAAGCAGAAGGAGGTGAAACAATTCAATGAGCGTAAGAGTCCACTGTCACTAGAGAGGAAGAATAATTCTCAGAGATAGATAGATGCAGGGATACATTTACCACTAACGAAGGGTATCTGAAGGTTTTGTAACAGACCAATGTCTTAGCAAACTACAAGCATAACTCACTGGTATAGTGTGTTTGTCTGCCAGTGATGGATTTACAAAAGAAATGTTTTCACTTTGTTTTTTGCAAAAAAAAAATTGAATTCGGCGCTTGATTAGTACTTCTCGTGAGTCGGCACCTTTATCAAATTTTCTCTGCTGGATAGCAAAACAATGATATCACACAGCTTATTTTAGAGCAAAATTTCCGGCTGTAGACAGGTACCTGGAAAGGTTAGTTCGTGAAATATTGAAGGCAATTTTGCAACTGTTACCCGTCTGGGAGGGGATGTGATGAGGTAGTTTACAATAATGGTTCTTGATTGATTCTGGCGAATGAGTGTATAATTTATGAAACGTTTGGTAAAGTTGCATGAATTTAATGCTGTGAAAAGGGGATGTCAGGTTTCAACAAATAATGTGTTTTGCCAGTCGAGTTTCATGGCAAAGGCCAGTGACTAACACTCTGGACAGACTGACATGTCACACTGACAGATGCGAATAGTGAATAAATGGTGGTCACTTAGCCATGATCCAAGGCATATAGTCGCCATTGTTCCAAAATAATTTGATGGCCTAGTTAATAAACATAGAACACCAAACTAGTGCAAAAGACTCCTTAATTTTTAATTTTATTTTTATTTTCATTAGTTTATCACTTAAATCTTTTCCTTATTATTTTTATTATCTTTTTGTGATACATTTTTTTGGGATTTTACTTTTTCTTTATTGTATTTTTTTTTCTCTTCCTGTTATATTAGCGTCAATGTTGTCTTTGTCTTCCTCTTTCCTCTCATTAAATGTCAGTTGTAAGTAGTGCTCTGTCCTGTCTCATTCTTTCTGTGTTCGTCTTTTGCGCTGATTTTGTGCATCATTGTTCGCAGAGTCCCAACCAGCTTGTCACCATTCTGGGAATAATGGGATCACATAACCATCATCAGTGTGTGATCACCTGACCATACTGCAAATAGTGAATCGGTCATAGTCAGACGGTCACATAACCACACACACCATGCATCTGAATGAGCCCAACACATTCTGACCTTCCATAGCTTTTGTGAGCCTAATCAAGCTTGCCTAAATTTTTTCTTACATTGTTGTGATACTGCTCATGCCTACATTTCACCACACATTACTTCATCTCATTATTATAGAAGGCAGTGAATAAGACCCTGCGTCATGGCTGGACCATCAGAGTGGGCTTGAGCAAATAATCAAAATTTATTGCTGCTCTGGGCAATATACTATTCATTTTTGCTTTTGTAAAATTAATGCTGTACTTTCACGTTTGGGAATTTTTGGCATTATGTGTGGTCTGTCCAATCTAGTTAGCCACCACCGTTGGGCGCACTCTTAACCACACACTTGTGCACCACAAAGAAACCTGTGGTACCCACAGGTTTCACACTGATTCTGCATATCTCGTCTCGCTGTAGCAGAGGCGCATGCTTGGAAAGGAAAGTTGTCATTTCAACATGCGGTCCACATGTCTTTGAATAAACAGTTAAGTTGAGAAATGATAATCTGAAAATTCTAAGTTGGTGTAAGATTTCAGAAACCAAGTTGTTTGCTAGTACAGGGTCTCCTATAAAGTTCACGCACTAACATGGCCCACAAATTTGAACATGCATATTATTTAGTGCGTGGATTAAATGATGGAGATTTTAGTATTGTTGATAACATTGCGGACATATCAAGTAGTAATATTTCTTGAACGGATATATTACTAGTTAAGTTTACATGTTAGAAATAAACATAAAACTCTTTGTTAAATGCGATTGTTGTGAATAACTATATTACAAAATTTTTGTCCCTGAACTTGACACTAGTGGTAACGCAGGGGTTGGAAAGGAAAGCAGGTATTGCCTTCTAGTTTTGACAGCCAAACAAATGTATCTTAATGCAGTATTCACAACAGAATAAATAGGAAGTGTGCTTTCGAAACCCAAAATTTCCTTTTGTTGCTTGAAAATATAATTTTGGCTGGCCCAGAAGGTGCTCCGAAATTACTCTGACCGTTTACATGACATCAGCACTAGCTTGGAGTTACTTTCCTTGATTTTTTCAGTCTTTGGTTTTCTACTTATTCTGTTCTGTTTGAATATGTCTGTTGAAGGTCGGTCATCCTATGTGGGAACGAGGCATGCAACATGGGGCTCGGGCTCATTCAACACAAGGTCTTGGCACCAGGAAGATTTCAGCAGCCATAAGCAATGGCACTTGGGTCCTAATTTGGTGAGTATGATAATGATCGAGCACCCAGCTGCTTGTGTGAAAACAAAATGGAGGGACACTTATGCTCGGCCTTAATGTATGACACGGTAGCGGGAGGGCAGGGGGTAGAGGAAAGGAGGGGAGGTGAGGGGGCAAGGGCAGGGAGGGCAGCAGTGGGAAGGGGGGAATCCTATGATCCCTTGCATGCACAAGGGATCGTGGCGCAAAACATCGAGGGGTTTTCTCGACATGCCGACGCTGTACGCCGGTTCTTTTGCTGCATTAACACTATTGGGTTGAAACATAACTTACCTAGCCTCACTTAAAACTCACGCATAGCTTTACTACGCTGCCTATAATTATATGAAAAAATGTCTATGTGATGCTAGAAATGAGACATGGTTAGCACGCAGTTATATGTTTTAAGAGAAATGATGCCATTGCTGTGCATCATTTCATGCATCCTACAGTGCATCTTATACATGGCAAATATAGGTCGATAAAATGAGAAGCATGTAAGTGGCAGCTGCATCACAAGCTGTCCATGTTTATTTTGGATATCTCAAATTGAAGTGCTGAGCACACTGCTTTAACCATTTGTTTATCTGAAGTGACACTAGGAACAGTGCACAGAGATTCGACTGCCAGCTAAGCCTGACGTTCGCAGCTCGCCCTGGTGCAACCGGCCACGACTATTCATATCTCTTATGGTGTGAACATGTCAGAGTAAGATTAATGATGCCTTTTCATTAGTGCACGGTGGCAAGAGAATTGCAGTCTCTGGTGGTGGGGATAGACTAGTTCTACGTTAGTGCCAACAACAGTCAACCAGCTTAACTAGGTGAAGGGGAGGAGTAAATTTCTATGTGTGCTGCTTAATTAATGTCAACCCCTGATTTTGAAAACAAACTCACTCAGCTCTTAAGTTGACAAATGACTGTCTAGTAAGTGAATACTAGGCTTTCCCATAAAATAGCTGTATTTTTGTGCAGCATTCTCTGCCAAACTTTGTGCATATCCTCTCATTCATTTGCCCATTTATATAGGGGCTGTGCTGGGATACTGAAATGGTATTCGAGAAAACCAGAATACATGTACTACATGGCTAATATATAGCTACTGAGATATAATGAAGTTTGACTTGATTAGGAGAAGCTAAGCTCCAGGGGGGGGGGGGGGGGGGTTCAGTTGTCACATAAAGCTTCTTTCAAACATTGTAAGCAATATCAGCATCATTGGTTTCTTTGCACGGTGAATAAAGCGTGGCTAACATTATACAACATATCTGTTAAATTGCTTCTTTTTTGGCACATTTATATATGTTACATTGATAACTGGTTTCTTTCTTTTCCAGATCAGAGGGTACATGGACCTGGGTCCTCATCATCCAAGTAAATAAATGTTCTGTTTTTATTTCTATCCTACACATAATTTATGCTGTGTTCTGGCTTAATTGCATTTGCATGTACATACACAACGATCGCATTGCAGACATGAAGACCACACTACAATTACAATAAACAGCATGCCACATATATTACAGGCACAAAATGGCTAACCTAAGGAGACTTCATGACCCATTGTTTGATTCATTGTCTGTTGACCAGTAGTAAGAAGTAAATCGAAGCAGCAAAACATGTGCGGTAAAACGCTAAGCATGTCGCACAATGCGGTGGGAAGATGATAGAATCCGACAATGCTTACTTTTGTCGAATTTTGCATACTTTCTGACGTGTTGTGCGAAGTGCTAGCGCTTCATTGTGCCAGCATTTTGCACCTTCAATTTACTTCTTACGATGGCCAACTGGCAGTGAATTAAACGGTCAACATTTTTACGGTGACCATTAAATTAGCAGTCAGTTGACCGGCAAATAAACTGCCACCATGCCGTGATCTTAGCGGCAGTCAGTAAATCTCGTTTACGGTCTGTTCAGCATCGCCCCGTAAAATTAACGGTATCTTTTTTTACTGCGACCGTTTAATTTACTGGGAGATGACGGTCAGGCAGTAAATTTGAATTTACGGTCTGCCGTATAAATTACGAGAAGTTGCTGGCAGCCAGAATGCCAGTCAACTTACCGTAATTATGACAGTCCACTTTTTACAGTGCAGTGCAGTGCACAAATTGAACACGAGGCCGCATTTTCTTTCTGCAGGGTTCTTGGTAGAGGTGTCACGAACCTCTCGAGGTTCGAGTTCGAAAGGGTTGCAAAGTGCGCAACTTTCGAACTTTGCCGAGGTTTGAATTTACAAAGTTCGAAGCTTTCTATGTTTATAAAAGCAAAGTTGAACAGTTTTGTAATATTCTAGGTTGAAAAGGGGACCAAAACTACATGCTAAGAAAAGGTGGATACCGTCCGGTGCCCGAATCAGACGGCCGGAGGCGCAGAGAAGCAGACCAACCAAGGGTCAGCGAGCATCTGTTCTTTTTCCGCCCCGCGCATGGCGCGTGCCGTTCGCTCGTGTTTATTGCGTCATACGCTGTACCGGTCGGTGTGAGACCGGTAGCGAAATCTCTTTTAATTCAAAGAATACAACATTCTCCCTACCTTAACAGAAAAAGAAAACCCGGGAGGGGAGAATTACGTTAGGACAATTAAATATTCAAAAAGAATGCACTAAAAAATCGAACAAGTATCATTATCGCATTTCACGGAAACGTCCAGAAGTAATGTGCAAAAAAAAATATAGTGATACCTGACACTGCACAATGTCTTACCACTGGCAGAAAGTCTTAATACCTGCAGTACACAAAAGTCACACGCCAAAGAAAAAACTTTTTTCACACGATTGTCTTTAAGAGCACAGCTTTCTCAAAATATTTCACGTAAATGTAGTAACTCCGACTTCCCCCTTCCATGAAAAATAAATTTGTACTTGTAGGTAAATGACTATTTTAGGGTATTTCAATATGATGATACATGTTACAACTAATCAAATGTCCAGGGCACCTTTGTGAGTGTCGTTAGCAGGTTAGTAATGTGATAAGCACGCAGTGTAGTTTGTATTCAGTGTTTGCCATGGACATTTGTTGTTTTACCTTGGCCAAGGTTTTCCTATGACAATGAGACTATGTTCAAAACTATGCATAATAATCAAAATAATATTTAAAGCACATCACTAGACTCGGCCTGCCCACTGTTAACTGACACCGCCATGACGTAGTCCTCGAACTTTGCCAGAACTCTTTTCTTGCGGGGCGGTCGGGCTGGTACCGGTGGTGGCGGCGAAAGAGTAGGCTGAGTGTTGTACTTCGGTTCAGTACTTAATGTTGAGCTGGGCCGAGATCCGAGCGGTGTGCTCGCCCTCGGCGGATGGAAGACTGCGTCGGACGGCTGGGAAGGCTGCGCCCCAGCAGACTTTGAAGGAATAGAATGACCCTGGGCCACAGCAGGTAGGCAAGGATCCACGGCGGACCCAGGTTATGGACCAGCAGGACCAGGAGACAGCAGGAGGAGGCCCACTAGGCCCTGGCACAGCAGAGTGCACAGGCTGCACAGCATGCCCGAGGTTTCCCAAGGAACCCAGGCCAGCAGCTGTAAATGACGGATCAGACTCCACAGGGAAGCCCGGTTCAGGAAGCGCAGCAACTGGTTCCCCAGGAGAGCGGAGTACTGGCTGCCCACTGGACCCTTCAGGTGGCGGAGAACCACCGACAGATGCTTGGATATTATGTTCAGGAGCATGGGTAGATGCATGGACCAAAGGATGTGTATAAATATGCCTATAAGTGGGAACATGCATTGTATTTTCATCTTCATCGCTATCTCAAGACGGATCAGGAAGGTCCACAGGAACAGGAGGCAGACGAGATGTCTTTGTTAACTTCATAGCATTCCAGCGTCTGCCGTCGTCCAGTTGATATGTGGCAGGTCCCAGTTGTGTATGTATCCTATGAGGTTCACAGTGTGTACTATGCAGTTTATCATGACGATTGGGCTTGAATACACGAACTGTTTGCCCAGGACGAAACTGTGGCGGTCGTACCGCACGTCGATGATCAAAGTAGGATTTCATTTTCTGTTGATATACGTGGACTCTTTCGGGAAGCTGATTTCGTTTGTCGGACATACCCTGTAGATCAAGTCTTGAGCGATGAATCCGCCCGTGGAAAAGAAGTGATGGTGCAAATTCAGTTGCAGGGTGCACAGTTCGACGATATGCTTCTAGATGATCACGAACAGCATCAGGAAGCGAACGACCTTGTACTACAGCGAGTTGTAGGCAAGACTTCAGAACACGATTAAATCTTTCGACCTGCCCATTACATTGAGGATGATACAGAGCTGTTGTCCTATGTTCAATACCATGTTGACACAAGAAATCTTAAAACTCAAGAGATAAAAATTGGACACCATTGTCAAAGACAATCTCACATGGAAGTCCTTCCCGGGAAAAGACGTTCTTCAGGAACGATATAACTGTGGCTGACGTTACGGAAGACGCAGCTTGGACCTCGGGCCACTTAGAGTGGTAATCTATGAGAACAATGAAGAATCGCTGAGACGGTGGCGCACGATCAATCGGGCCAACAATATCGATTCCGAGCTTCTCCCAAGGTTGGCTTGGAAACTGGATGGGCTGTAAAGGAGATGGTGCCGCCTTGACTTATTTGTCCGTTGAGTGACACACTGTGCAATTTTCTATCTTCACTTTGATCTGTTGGTTCATCTGAGGCCACCAGTAGTGTTCGCGGATTACCCTTGTGGTTCTTGATATTCCTTGGTGGACTTCATTCGCCAGTTCAATTATACAATCACGTAGTTTCACAGGAACAACCATCTTTTCTCTTTTGTATAAAATTCCTTCGTTCAAAGAAAGTTGATCTCGTACATGATAGTAAGGTCGTAGATCTGCAATTGAGTTACCGTCTTGCGGCCAGGATGAAGTAGTGTAACGAATCACTGATGGCAGGACTGTGTCGTTGGCCGTAGCCTCTTGAAAACCTTGTTTAGACAATGGAGCCGTGATGGTAGAAACTACTTCCTCGTCGAACTTCATGCCTTCCTCAGTGTCTGGCACTGGTAATCTTGAAAATGCGTCAGCGACGACATTGGCTGCTCCTTTCTGAAATTCCAAAATTCCATCTTGAAATTGTAATTCAACAGTCTTGCCGACCAGCGGGTGATTTGTAAAGGACGAATTCCGGAACCTTTGTTTGAAAGTAAAGTAACCAACGCTTGGTGGTCCGTTCGAATGACGAACGATCTTCCCCACAAGTAAACATGCCACTTCTCACGGGCCCAAAGACATGCGAGTGCTTCCTTTTCACCAGTTGAATATCTTCGCCCAGCATCAGTCTGTGAGTGAGATGCGAAAGCCACAGGACGAAGTTGATTACCATACTGTTATAAAACAGCACCAAGACCATACTGTGAAGCATCTGTTGCCACGACTATAGGTAATGTCGGGTCAAACATGAACAAAATAGGAGTTTTCTGGATGGAAGCCTTTACCTTCTGGAAACTAGCCTCGACTTCCGGAGACCAGTTGAAATGAACACCCTTACGAAGAAGTCTACGCATTGACTCAACGATGGCGGAGCAATGTGGATGGACTTACTGTAGTATTAAACAAGACCCAAAAACGCTTTCAACTTTACTGGATCTGAAGGTGTTTGAAAATTTAGGACTGTATCTACCTTAGATGAAAGGGGTGCAACCCTTTCAAGGACAGGGTTGGAAAGGTGTCCCAAAAATGAAAGTTCTTGAACTCGGAAGACACCTTTACGATTTAATTTCATTCCCGCTTGGTAAATACGACACAACACACGACGGAAGTTCTCATCGTGTTCCTTCAAAGAGGACCCATAGACGATGATATCGCCCAAGTAGAACCGGACACCAGGACAGTCCTTGCAGGATGCGATCCCAGGACAGGGATCGCATCCTGCATGTAGTGTACGAGAGTCTTCGGTGGTGGATGTGACTTTATGCTGTTATCCCTGTTGATTTCATTAAATGCACGTTCACTCAAGATTGATACAAAGGAACCGGTATCAACAAGGAGGCGGAGAGGAATTCCATTTACCGTGATCTCGGCCATGAAAGCGTCTCGATACACGTGCCGCTGTCGCCTCGCTCCGCCATCTCGACAGGAAGCGGGTTGTCTTCCAGGAACGTCACACTTGACAGCTGATCCTGAGAAGGAGGGGGATTCACCAGGCCCACCAGGTTTTACCTGGCTCCTCTGGACTGCCGGTCGGCGAAGGTTCGCCGCGAGTCACGGCCTTGCACCGGGAACGAAGACTGACGCCGGTCATACATGAAGGCAGAGGACGGCGGACGACGGCTCCGACAGACTGCCGCGAAGTGGTCCAACTTCCCGCACAGTGCGCGTTCATGATTACGTCGGCCGCAGAAGTAGCAGGCGCCGTCGGCGTCTCCCTATCCAATCCGTGGCGGAGCAGGATCACGACCTCGCTGCTGCGGAAAAGACCGCGCCGTAAACCGGGGCACGTGACCAGGGACGGCCGGGGCCCAAGACATCCTGGGTCCAGGCTGCGACGGGGTGTATCCATGGTAGGGCCACGGGGGGTAGCCGGGTTGGCCATCTTGAACAGCACCGGTGGAGGAAGACGGCCATGGACCGCCATCTTGAAACCTCGGCCGACTCGGCGTTCGGATGGGCGCGCGCTCCTGGACGCGCTGGACTTCAGCCGGTGCCGATGCCCGGAGTTGTTCGCGACGATGAAAGGATTCCGCCTTCTTCGCAGACTGCTCATATTGAAGTGCTAACTAGATAGACCTAGACAGCGTAGGCACCTCGCTGCCGGTTCATTCTCGAAGAATTCGATCCTGGACGCGTTTCGAGTCCAACTCTTCCAGGAAAGCCTGACACAACCGTTCATCTAGGTGGTCCCCGAAAACACAAAACGAGCCGTGCCGGCGCAGCTGGGCGAGGAACTCGCTAACCGTCTCTCCGGGACGCTGGATCATTACTCGAAACTTCCTGCGTTCTAGCGAAGCACAGCCGGAAAACTCGAAGTGATTACCGACGGCTTCTAGAAATGCTTGGAACGCGTCGGTTCCTTCAGCGACGGGCATCTCATCGAGTTGAAAGGCATCCACGATGCGCTGCCCTTCTGTACCAAACAAAGAAAAGAGCATGGCTTTCTTACGACGAGGTTCGACGGCGTGTGACCCCGACGCGTCAAGGAACGAGAGGAAGGAACGCTTCCAGGCAGGCCAAGTCACGGCTGGCGAACCGGGTACAGCTAAGAACACGGCCGGTGGAGGGAACACTGTCAACCCGACCGACGCAACTGACGACGTTGCAATGGAAGAAGGAGATGAAGTTATTTTTTAAGGGTTATATGAAACGCAAAAGTGGAAGTACTGGGCTAGGTTGTGTGCAGACAGAAACGCACCCTCAACCCCTATAGACAAGGAGAACTATACTAAGCCTATACAAGAACATGGCGAGGCGCCGAAACGAAGACATCGGAGCAAAAAGGAAAACTGCCTACTGGGATGCTTGCCGGGGACTACTGCGGCAAAGCAAGCAACCGTGAAAACTAAAAAGCGGTTACGCGCCGGTATTCCAACCACCGAACCGGGACGCGGAGAGCCGCCGACCCCTACACCTGACTCAGCTGGACATGGTGCAAAAACCTCTAAAAATTATCCCATCCTCGTCGCCATTGTAATATTCTAAGTTGAAAAGGGGACCAAAACTAGATGATAAGAGAAGGTGGTTACCTTCCGGTGCCCGAAGCAGACGCCCGGAGGCGTAGAGAAGCAGACCAGTCAAGGGTCAGCGAGCATCTGTTCTTTTTCCACCCCGCGCAAGGCGCGTGCCGTTCGCTCGTGTTTATTGCGTCATACGCTGTACCGGTCGGCGTGAGACCGGTAGCGCCATCTCTTTTAATTCAGAGAATACAACAAGTTTCCTCTTTCTTTTTGCAATTGTGTTTTTAAAAAAATTTGATGATTTGAAATTTTTTGGTTTAAGTTAGAATTATTTGAAGATATTGAATTTTGTTCCAAGTATAAGTTTGTAAAGTTAGAAGTCTCCAAATCATACGAGAGTCCCAGTTTCACAGTTTCAAGTAATTTCTTAATTTCCTGATGTGTGAGCTGCGTTTAGCAGAGTTTAAACAAAGCTTGCAAAGAACAGAGACGGGCACGGCTGTTGCTACCACCAGATAGCTTGCTACATTTGCTGGGCAGGTCTGGGCAGATTGACTTTGGCAGAGCCAAAGTCAATCTCGCCCCTGCGCTCGATCCTGCAATTTTGCCGACATCGACGCCCGTGACGCTCTGCTGTTTTCTTCTGTTTCCTTTTTGTTTTGGGCACAAGTTCGCCCCATTAAACGTTTAGTTTCTTCAGCTATCTTCGCCTCATCAATTGTCATTCGTGACATTTTCGTGGAGGTGCGGGGTAACTGAAGAAACTAAACGTTTAATGGGGCGAACTAACAAAAAAGGACGTCTACCCGCTGCCACGCATCGTCGACACTCTGGACCGGCTGCGCCACGCCCGGTACTTTTCGTCGATGGACCTGAAGACTGGGTAATGACAGATTGAGGCTGACGAACGAGATCGTGAAAAGACTGCCGTTGTCACGCCGGACGGGCTGTACGAATTCAAAGTGATGCCGTTCAGACTGTGCACAGCACCGGCGACGTTCCAGCGTAATGGACACCGTTCTTTCCGGCCTGAAATGGTAAAGCTGTCTCCTCTATCTCGACGACATCGTGGTATTCGAAAGCGACATTGACGAGCACCTGAGACGTTTGCGAGCCGTTCTACACTATCCAGAATGCCGGACTGACACTGAAGCCGTCAAAATGTCGGTTCGCTTACGGCGAGGACAAATCCCTGGGCCATGTCGTGAGTGCTCAAGGTGTAAATCCTGACCCTGCAAAGACATCCGCTGTCGCCGAATTTCCGAAGCCATCAGACAAGGAAGCCGTACGAAGATTTCTTGGGCTGTGCGCTTACTACAGACGTTTCGTTCGCGATTTTGCCAAGATGTCTGCACCGCTCACGCATCTGACGAAGGACGATGTGAACTTCCAGTGAGGGGAGGAGCAAGAACAAGCGTTCAGCGAACTCAAGGAAAGACTCCAGTCGCTCCCTATTCTCGGACACTTCGATCCATGGCGGAAATGGAAGTTCACACAGACTTTAGCAACGCCGGGCTAGGCGCGGTGCATGTCCAAAGACAAGACGGAGCAGAAAGGGTGATTGCTTACGCAAGCCGGGCACTGTCCAAGGCAGAGAAAAATTACTCAACAACCGACAAGGAATGTCTCGCTGTCGTCTGGGCGTTAACGAAGTTCCGCCCGTACATGTACGGGATCCCGCTCCGCGTAGTTACAGACCACCACGCTCTCTGTTGGCTTGCCAACCTCAAGGACCCGTCAGGACGCCTCGCTCGCTGCAGCCTTCGACAGCAAGAATTCTACGTGACCATTGTGCACAAGTTTGGCCGCAAGCAAAATGACGCCGATTGTTTGTCTAGGGCCCCATTCGAAGCTCCTCGGGACAGCACCGACGACGACGATGACGCCCGTTTTCTCGGAACAGTTACAGATACCGATATGGCAGCACTTCAACGAGACGGCCACGAACTTCGCGCCGTGATCGACCACCTCAAAGGTCAAGGAAGTTCCGTTCCGCGACCCTTGGCCCGAGACTTGTCAAGCTTCGTTCTGCGGCGAGACGTGCTCTTCAAGAAGAACTTCGGAACCAGCAACCGTGCCTGTCTGCTGGTTGTTCCTGCCAGCCTGCAAGAAGAAATATTTCAAGCATGCCACGACGACCCGACGGCTGGACACCTTGGCTACAACAGGACGCTCGCCCGGATTCATGAGAAGTACTATTGGCCAAGACTCCCGAAAACTGTCAATTTGTATACACAGGCGTGCCATGAATGCCAACGACGTAAGAAGCATCAGACGAAGGCAGCAGAACTCCTGCAGCCGATATCTGCCCCGACTACGCCCTTCCATCAGGTCGAAATGGATTTACCTGAGCCGTTCCCAACATCGACGCAAGGAAACCGTTGGATTATCGTCGCGACCGATTATCTTAGACGATACGCCGAGACGACAGCCCTTCCGTCGGGAACAGCGGTGGAAGTCGCCAAGTTTTTTGTCGAATCTATTTTCCTTCGACATGGCGCCCCCGAAGTCTTGATAACCGACTGAGGGTCATCGTTCTTGACTCAGCCCAGGCAAGAGATCCTTCGGCTCAGCCACACCAGCCATCGTCGGACCACTGCGTACCATCCGCAGACCAACGGCCTAGCGGAGCCGCTTAACAAGACGATCGCCGACATGATCTCCATGTACGTCGACGTAGAGCACAAGACGTGGGACGAGGTGTTACCATACGTCACGTTCGCCTAGAACACCGCAGCTCAAGAAACAACCGGGTTTACACCATTCGAGCTGGTACATGGCAGAAAAGTGACGACCATGCTGGACGCGATGCTGCCCCATGAGCGAGTGGATGACAGATGCGACGATGCCCATGCGGTCAGTCAGAGAGCAGAAGAGGCTCGCCAACTAGCTTGCCTTCGAATCCACAATCAACAGCGAGGCGGCGCACACCGGTATAACCTTCGTCCCCGGGACGTCCACTTTCAACCCAAGGACCGGGCATGGGTGTGGACACCGATACGGCGCCGCAACTAACGAGAAGCTCCTCAAACGCTATTTCGGACCCTATAAAATCATTCGACGCCTCGGCGATCTGAACTGCGAAGTTGTACCCGACGGAACGCGCCCATCTGCAAGACGCCAGCCACGACCCGAGGTGGTGCACTTCGTCCGGCTCAAGCCGTATTACGAACGACAGAACTTTGAACTCTCGTCAAAGAGTGAACTGTGGACTGTGGCTCGCGTCTCTGCTATCCTTTTGCTGTGGATCTGTGCTTTCGTTGCGTGCTGCATCTTGCGATGCACTTTTTTGAAAGGGGGGGAATAATGCCGCGAGCGCAGCTGACCAAGCAGGCAGCGCGCTCGTGGCCTAAAGGTTATCGCGCTTTCCTTCCACGCAGAACACCAAGGTTCAACTCCTGGCCGCTGGTACGCATTTTTGTTGTCTCTAATGTGATGTTCTGGTAAAGTCGACAACCGTGCTACTAATTCGAGGTTAGAATGTTCTACGCGTCGAACCTTCTACGCCGGCCATTCCAGAAGCCCACGCGTGTACATAAGCGGCTTCGCGTGGCGAGCCAAAGTCAGTCTCGTTCTACGCGTGGGACTATGATATGAAAGGATCCCCACTCGAACGCTGGCGCGGCGCTCGCACCCAATCAGGACCCGTGCAGGCCTCCCTGACGTAACGCAAAGTCACGTGACGCGCAGGCTTGAAGCTGTCTAGGAGGTGCTGCAGCGACGCCCGCGACGCTCGGCTATTTTCTTCTGTTTCCTTTTTGTTTTGGCCACAATTTCGCACCATTATATGTTTAGTTTCTTCAGTTATCTTCGCCTCATCAATTGTCGTTCGTGACGATATCTTCTTGCGCTGTTTTATTTTATGATGTATAACCAAAATATATCCACATTTTCGTAAAACTTCACAGGCCTTAATATTTTCGACAATTCTATACTAGTCCCATTCTGTCAGTATGACTTTCAAAGTCTCGCCCCACCCTAAGCGGCTTTGAAGGTCGAGTTTCAGAAGTAAACTCACATATTGCATGGCCATTGAACAGTATAAAAGTAAATACTCTATTAAACTCAGTCAAATGTAGGAATCTTTTGAACGAGATAGCTATTTTTAAGAAATCTTGATACCATGCAGTTTTCAGTGGAATGGGTAATGAATGAAACCTCCAAAATGACAATTAGTGATCATTGACAGAGTTTCTTGGAGATAATAAAATGTCTCCACCTCTAAAAACTGCACTGCAATTTTTCTTCAACTCTGGCTAACAAAATTGGGGTTGCTTATTAAAGTTTTAATACAAGTACTTAGAATTCTAATGTACCCCTATGAATGATCACATAAACAGTGCACATAAGACTGGTCACTATTTCATTTTTTTTACTTGCAATCTATATCCAACAAAGTGAAGCAACTTCAGCCTGTTTTGGTGTCAGATGATTGTGCACGATATTGTCTTTCACTGCAGTCAAACACGATTATATCGATCTATTCCTTGTATCGAACAATTTCTGAGCAGGCTAGTAGCTGCAATGAAAAGGCATAGCGAAATATGCGGTTACATCAAGCGAAAATTGCAGCGTATCTCGATAGATTGAACTGCCAAGAGCGCCGTTTTGCTCTACAAGCTGGCTTTCAGTCATAGCAAGCACGCCCCTAAGGGAAAGCCTGCTTGCAGAGCTGGCTTTCCCCCAACGCTGCTACCTGCATTGAGGCCGCTTAAAAGAAAAAAAAAAAAACAGCTTGCAGAGGAAGCTGGCTTTTTCTTTCAAGAGGTTGCGTCAACCACCCGGAAGAGAAGAAACAATTCTCTTCTGCGGAGGGAGTGGGGAGAGGGTGAGCCGGTGAGACTTTTGAAAAATGAAGAAGCAGCCTCTGAATAGCCGCGTGGCGCATCCCTCATGACGTACATACGCTCCTTTGAGAGTAGACAACGTTCCTAAATGCGGCGTTCTTGTTTGTTGCCAAATTAATTAGAACTTTTATATCGAATTGCCCGGAACGTCAGACTGGTAGACGGTTTTTTGCGAGTTTGATAAACGGATTTGACTGTAGTTGTATGTATAAACTGAATGCTCTTTTTTTTCGCAGATGCCGGCAAGGCGAAGTGTGCGGACTTGAACGAGGCGACGGTTCAAGACGTCGCGAAGAGTTGGCTGTGGTCATTTGTCGGACCGTGCTGGTGGGCGAAGCAGGAGGCGGAATAGAGAAATGGAAAAGGGTAAATAAAAATAGTCCCAGAAAATATTCAGTTTTTGTTTTTGTTTTAACAAGCAAAACCAGCTTCCAACGAGTTTGTGCATCCTGACATTTGATTTCAAGTGGTTGATCTCAACTGATACTTACAGCTTCCGCAAAGTGTGCAGGCAAAATGTCGGGCACAGGCTCATGCTCTGCAGTGCGTCCATGAGTTCATTGCAAGGTTAATACCTAACTGCAAGTCGCTCACCAATGTATGGCCGCGACTGTAGGGCTAGCACCCAATTGCAAAGGTACGGCCTATTACTAGTTGCAAGGGATTGGCATGTGTCTAGCTGCGTGTCATCAGCTAGTGCCCTATCAAACACCTTCGACTAGCACCTGACATCTGATGTATGGCTGATGCCCAGTTGCTAATCCTTGGCCTGCGCCTGATCACAGGGCACCGGCCGATGCCCTCTTACTAAACTTCGGCTTGCTTTCGGCCACGCGGCATTGACCAGTGCTCAGATGCTAACCTTCGACCTCTGTCCCGACCCAAGTCTTCGGTCGGCCTCCATTTGCTAGACTACGGACAGCTTTCAATCGCAGGTGATCTGCCAATGCCATGTGTGCCCACATGCTAACCTTTGGCCTGTGTACATACCAAAGTCTGGCCGGTCTTTATTTGCTAGCCTTCGGCTTGTGTCCCACTACAGGTCATCGGCCAGCCTCCAACAGTCGGTCCCCTCAAGTCTTTGGCCAAGGTAAAGTGAACTAGAGGAGGGGTAGTGAGATCAGGCGCCGAGGCGCGCCATGCATTGCTCTGAAACGGCGCGTGTGGAAAGGTCCCGGATGTACGCGGTGGCGCTGCGGACGTAGTGGCTGTAGGATCCGACGTGGGGGACGTGGGCGACGTGGATCCGAGCGTTCCGAAGGCCCTGGGTGAGAAGAGTTGGCTTGTATTTTTGGCAGCTCGAAGTGACCCCCATTCTGAACGGCTCTTTATCCCGTGTTGCCCGTGTCTGCTGTCGTTTATGGTCATTGAAGTGCCATGCCGAATCGACGTCGACAGCGGCACTGCTTCGCTTTGGGGTGCCGGAGGTGCTATCAGCTGGCGGAAAGGTGAGCAGCCGTAGCTGTTCTCAGTGCCTTAGGAGGAAGAGCAAGGAAAAGTTTGGGAACGGAACTTGCATCGCCAGGATAAGCTCCTGGACGAAACGTGTTCGGTGTGTGAGCTTCATTTCGACCGATCGTTTATTACGCTAGACTTCGTTCACATTATAAACGATGAAGAGGTGCGCATTCCGCGTGGAAAGCCGCAGCTCTTGCCGGGTGTTGTACCGACAATGCTTCCGAATGCTCCGAGCTACTGATCAAAGAAAGCGTCGCAGCCAAGGCCCACGAGAAAGCGAAAAAACGCCGATGCTTCCTCAGTTGACGGTAAAAAAAAAGGCCACACACTGCCTCTCCAACTGCCTGCAGCAGCACTGGCAGCACCACACCGGCTGCAGCCGATACCGGGGCGTTTGATGAATGAAGCCTGTATGCCCGAAGAATACTCCACGCTGCGTGTCCCTTCCGAGTACTGGAGCCGTCACCGAGTTCCGAGCCTCAGTGGTTTCGTGTATTGTAAACTTAAAATGTGTGACAATAAAGTTTTATCCGAGAGAGTAGTGATTTTTTTACGAGACAGCATGCCTGGTGTTGTATACACTGTTCATCTTTGTGGCCGCATGGCCGAAGGAGGACGCGTTGTCACCTGCGAGGAAGCGGAAGTTCTTTTCCGAAATGTTGACTCCTATCGTCTCTGTGGAGGTGCCGTGCCGACGAAAAATAGGTCCCGCGAACAATTCCGGTAAAATGTAAACACATCCCACCGCGTCGCGAAAATTAGAACCCGCGAATTATTTCGAAACTTCAGCTTTGACCTAAATCGCGAAATATTGAGCCCGCGAGAAATACGTCGTTTACAGTATTGTGTCTTTGCTGAGTTTAACCAATAAAAAGTGTCTACATGTATAAATAACAGGATTTGCTGTCACACGAGTTCCTCTTGTCCAGTAGTATTTACCCAACAGGTTTCTTTGAAATTGGCTTAGCGAGACACATGATGGTGAATCAATAAAGGAGATTAAACCTTGGGGCTAGCTATGCACGGTTTCATTAGTAGGTATAAAACGAATGCCTTGTTAACAATTGCATGCCATTTTTGAGGCTTGAGCCGTGATTGTTTAAAAGTCTAGGAAACGTCAATATGATCCTGTCTCAATATTACAACTAGCCACGTATGCGCGCGAGTGAAGGACTTCTTCACCATTAAATAGATTCACCCTGTTTCTAATGAGAGACTCATAAAAACCCACCCGCCATAAAAAAAGAAAAAAAAATTGCACGAACGTTTTGGTTTTGAAACACCGCCCGGGAAATTGAACTGGCGGTGTTCGCCTTCCACGTCGCGCATTCCTCCTTCGTACCCCGCGCATTAAAGCGAACACGGCCAGACGAATTGCGTCATTTTTGTGTCGCGTATTTCTTTTATAGGGTTCGGACCTAAAACGGAAAACATTTCGAGCCGAAACGCTCCAACAAAGAGTGCTTAACCGCGCAGCAAATGCAATGCGAGCCGCCCTGGCCACCCGCTTCATCCAGCCCATGCATTCGCGACGCCCTCTCGTGCCGTCGACACCAAGTGCGGCCGCCGTCCGCGCGCTCTGACCTCACTACCCTCCTCTAGTTCACTTTAGCCAAGGCACACAGCCATGTTCGGGCATAGTAGTTTGACCCGCCATAGGACGGAGGAAATGTAACCGGCCAAAATGTTTCAGCCATTGCCCGGCCGTTCATTTGGTGCTGCCTGGGTGGTCACGTGACCTGAGGGGGTCAACTGATCTTAAGGGGGTCACGTGACCTCAGGGGCGTCACGTGACCTGAGGGGGATCGCGTGACCTGAGGGGGGGGGGGCGGTCTCGTGACCTCACGGTTACGCCGACGCCGCTCAAGCCGGAAACGGGCGCCTAAGAGCTGCGCTCTAAAACTGTTTTTAGCCTCTCCGGTCACAAGCAGTCGCAAGTTTCTGAAACAGCCATTACAATCGTTTCATCTAAGGTAATATCTAGCCCTAGAACGAGATCAGCTTTGAGCAGTCATAGTAGGATCAATCTAAACTTAGAGTTATAATAATAATAATACTTTATTTCCTCTCCAGGGAGCAGAGGGGCAAGGACAAAAAGCTGCATACAGCAACTTGACGAGGTCCCTGCCCCGATACAAACGGCAGAAAGTAGTGATGACATGTTCTATAATCACTGATTTACAAAAATAATGAAAAAAAAACTACACTTATACAATAAAAATTAAGCAGTGGTCAACCAAAAGACGTGTGGGTTAAAATTTGTTAGTCAGAGCTATACTCCTGTTCACCTTATGTTGTACCGCAGCGAAGGCTAGAAGCGCGAGCTCATAGCGTTGGCAGCTGCTTTTGGTGCACCAGAGCTTCTGCCGCCGAGGTGTGCCATAGAGCAAGGAGCTCGCGCTTGTAGCCTTTACTGCGGTACAACACAAGGTGAAACAGGGTATAGTGAAAGACATAAACAGGGACATTATATGGGACTTGGTGACAGCTTCAGGTATGACGTGATATTGAATCAATTCGTTTAGTAAGTGAGGTAGATTGTAGCTTTTTAATTGATGCCCATATGATGTACGAAATGTCGGCACAAACCATGGTTCTGCATGTCGTGTATTGTGACTTGTGAGAGGCTTGTTTAGATTAAAAAATTCAATTATAAAGGTGTTGTTTGCGAGTAGGGCAGATCTGTAAAGGTATCTGAGTTGAGTTTATAAAGGAAAGATATATTTAGAATGTTTAACTGCTGAAAATAATTAGCAGTGCTCTCATTCCATGCGAGATTTGCTAATATTCTAATTGATTTTTTCTGTGCACGAATGAGGTTAAGTATGTTATGTTTCTTAGTTGTACCTCATATGAGATGACAATATGTTAGTTAAGGAACAACAAGAGCATTGTATAACATTTTCTTAATATTGCATGGTAGGCTGTATCTATGTTTATTTTTCAGCCCATTTATTGTGTTTATCTTTGTACGGGTGTGATTTATATGAATCTTCCATGTGAGGTGCTCGGTAAAATAACTCCGAACTCCGACGCCATTTCACGGGGAGATCCACGAGGACGTTGAGGATTGGCTTCAACAGTACGAACGAGTGGCCCGTCATAACCGGTGGACACCGGAACAGTGTCTTCAGAATGCTTACTTCACCTTGAAAGCAACCGCCCGGAACTGGTTCGAGAACCACGAAGCATCGATCACCTCCTGGGAGCAACTCAAGGCTGAGTTGCGAAGAACATTCTCGAACCAACAACGAAGAGAACACGCGGAAGAGCTTCTTCAAACGAGGATCTAAGGCCATAACGAGAGCGTCGTTAGCTTCGTAGAGGACGTCCTGCGACTCAGCAACCGCGCCGGTCCTCAAGCCTCCGAAGCAAAGTAGCTGAGAATCCTGATGCGAGGCGTCGAGGAAAATATCTTCGGCGGCCTTGTGCGAGCCCCGCGTATCACAGTCGAAGGATTCATCACGGAGGCAACAAACATTGAACGTTCCCTTCAAGCACGACTTCCCGGCGTCGCTGCCCTCTCGACTTCCAGCTGCAAAGCCCGGACCTTCTCGAGATTATCCGGGACGTCGTGCGGGAGGAAATCAGAAAGCTGCTACCTGCTGCTACAAGCCCGGCTACGCCTTCAGTCGCCGAGATTGTCCGGGAAGAACTTCAGCAGGCGCTACAGCCAGAAGTTCTCACCAGCGCCGCTCCTCAATCACCGAAGCTGAGCTACAGCGCGGCTGCCCGACGAACACCGCCCCCTGCTCTCCCGTATACGGCTTCACCTCGACGTGAACCTCCAGCACCGCAGTATTCCCGACGCCAGGAAGATCGGGCGTACGTCCGCCCAGAACAAGCGGCGCCACGAAAGACCGACGTGTGGAGGACGGCCGATCGACGCCCGTTGTGTTATCATTGCGGGGAAGCCGGCCACATTTACCGTCGATGCCCCTACCGACAACTGGGGTTGCGCGGGTTCCACCCGAACGACCCGCGCCCAAGGTACGACGAACGCCCCCGTGACATTGAGGAGCACCTCCGACGTTCGCCATCTTCAACGCCGCTCCACCGTGAGTCCCGCTCACCGTCGCCCAGACGTTCAGCGCCTCCAGCGCCACGACCATGCTGAGAGAGCCGGTCTCCCATGTGTCACCCGGAAAACTAAAGGCGGCAACGCCTGGAGGTAGCGTTGCCGAAGACGACCGAACGAAAGAGTCTCCAAGAACGACGGAGCGCTTCCATTCTCCCGACGCTACGCACCACAACGACGCCCCTGCATTGGTGTCCAACAACCTAAAAGTTATTATCGACGGCCACGACATTTCGGCACTCGTGGACACCGGAGCAGACTACTCAGTCTTGAGTGGGAGACTCTCTCGCCGCCTACGAAAAGTAAAAACGCCGTGGGAAGGCTCTCAGATACGAACCGCTGTTGGGCAGCTCATCACACCAGTCCGGAGATGCACTGCCCGCGTCGAGATCCACGGTGAGATGTGCCCTGTGAAATTCGTCGTTCTGCAAGACTGTGCGAAAGACGTTATCCTCGGTATGGACTTTCTCTGCGAGTAAGGCGCCATCATCGACGTCGGAGCAAACCGATTTCCCCACCGGTGAAACCCAAAGCGACATGATCCGCGGTCCGAGTTCTCGCAAGCCACGTGAACTTACCGCCGCGCTCGAGTGTCTTCGTGCCCGTCGGGGTCACTGAAGCTTTCGGCGGCGAAGTTCTGTTCTAGGGAAGCCTCCAGTTGCTTCTAGGAAGAGGAATAGGCGTCGCAAGAGGAGTAGCTGAACTCCAGGATGGCCCCATTATGGTCCTCCTGACGAAATTCCGAAATGAAACGCAACACCTCACTAAAGGTGCAGCCGTTGGCCACGTTGAGGAACTCCGAAACTCCGCCAAAATCGCCGTTATTACTGACGCATCCTCGCCACATCAGCAAGACAGTGCGTCGCGAGCACAGCTCGACATCGACCCGAAGCTTCCGGGCCCGAAACGACGGCAGACACCGCCGAATACCACGACTGCTTTGCGACGGCGTCGAAGGTGCACTAAACCGCCGTTGCAAAGCACCGCATCGTCACCGAGGACGACGCGCGCCCTGTGCATCGATCGCCGTACAGAGTTTCCGTTAAAGAAAGGGACGTTATCAAGGAGCAAGTTTAAGAGATGCTGAACGACGACATAATCCAACCTTCCAGCAGTCCCTGGGCCTCTCCAGTCGTACTGGTTAAGAAGAAGGACGGAACGCTTAGGTTCTGCGTGGACTACCGGCAGCTGAACGCGGTGACGAAGAAAGACGTCTATCCACTCCCCCGCATCGACGACACGCTGGACCAGCTGCGCCACTCCCGATACTTTTCAACGATGGACCTGAAGAGCGGATACTGGCAGATCGAAGTCGACGAACGGGACCAAGAGAAGACAGCTTTCGTCACGCCAGATTGACTGTACGAGTTCAAGGTGATGCCCTTCGGACAGTGCACGGCGCCAGCAACTTTCCAGCGTGTCATGGACACCGTACCGGCAGGACTGAAGTGGCAGAGCTGTCTCATCTACCTCTACAACGTCGTAGTGTTTTGCAGCGACTTCGAAGAGCACTTGCAACGACTACGAGCTGTTCTTCAAGCCAAAATTAATTGCAAACATTACATACACTTTTTGCACAACTCTAGCGTAGCAAGAGCTGCTGTTGGCTTGGGCGAGAAATAGATTTCTGACGTGGTACAGACGATCATTGAAACGGCCTTCAGAACAACTTCTAAAAAAATCTGCGAACAAGCGCATGCCGGAGGGCACATGCAGAGCCGAGATTGTGAGCTGATTCGCCGATTTTTTGAAGTTCATTCTGAAGCCATTTAAATGCCCGTCTGAAAGGAGTATTACAGTGTAGAACGCCCTAGGCTAACTGTGCTACATAAGCCACTATCGCTCTGTAGAAATTTATCAATTCTAGTGCACGGCGCCAGCAGGGTGAGTCCGGCGGTCCGCCGGACTCACCCTGAAGCCGTCAAAGTGTAGGTTCGCCTATGCCGAGCTGAAGTTCCTAGGTCACGTGGTTAGTAACGAAGGCGTTCGCCCCGACCCAGAGAAGACTCGGGCCGTCGCAGCATTTCCAGCGCCGGCAGACAAGAAGGCCGTGCGAAGGTTTCTTGGACTATGTGCCTACTATCGGCGCTTCGTTCGGGATTTCGCAAAGATTACCGCACCGTTCACAAACCTCACAAAGGACGCCAAGAAGTTCGAATGGGCCGAGGAGCAGCAGCAGGCATTCGACGAGCTGAAGTGACGACTGCAGACTCCTCCTGTTCTACGACATTTCGATCAAGATGCGGAAACCGAAATTCACACGGACGCAAGCAACGCTGGACTTGGCGCGGTACTGGTTCAAGTGCAAGAAGGCACCGAGCGAGTTATCGCCTACGCAAGTCGGACACTGTCCAAGGCGGAGAAAAATTACTCCATGACTGAGAAAGAATGCCTTGCGGTCGTCTGGACAATCACGAAGTTTCGGGCTTGCGAACCTCAAGGACCCGTCAGGACGCCTCGCTCGATGGAGTATCCGACTACAATAGTTCAACATGGCTGTGGTCTACAAGTCAGGCCGCAAGCACAGCGACGCCGACTGCCTGTCCAGAGCCCCCGTCGAAACACCTTCCGGCAGCAGCGACGGCGATGGTGACAAGTGCTTCCTAGGTGCATTGAATACCGACGACATGGCACGACGTTAGAGAGACGATCCTGAGTTGTGCGCGCTAATCGAGCACCTCGAAGGACGAGGGGGTACTGTCCCCCGTGTCTTCTCGAGAGCCCTGCCGACTTTCGTCCTCCGACAAGCTGTACTTTAGAAGCAGAACCTTGGAGACAACAGCACACCATGGCTGCTGGTAATCCCTACCGACCATAGAGTAGAGATCTTTCAAGCCTGCCACGACGACCCGACGTCCGGACACCTTGGTTACGGCCGTACGCTGGCCCGAATTCGTGAAAGGTATTTCTGGTCAAGCTGCCGAAGACCGTTCACTTCTACATACGGTCGTGCCACGAGTGCCAGCGACGCAAGAAACCGCCGACGAAGCCGGCAGGTCTCCTGCAGCCGATTTCTCTCCCGACTGCACCATTCCAGCAGATCGGAATGGATCTACTTAGTCCTTTCCCACCATCGATGCAAGGAAACAGATGGATTATCGTCGCCACAGATTACCTCACACGGAACACCGAAACGAAAGCCCTTCCTGCAGGGACTGCTGTAGAAGTCGCCAAATTTTTTATCGAGTCCATCGTCCTCCGGCACAGCGCTCCCGAAGTTCTCATCTCAGACCGTGGATCCTCGTTCATGGCCCAGCTGACGCAAGACATCCTTCGTCTCAGCCACACCAGCCATCGGCGTACAACGGCGTACCACCCGCGGACCAACGGGCTGACGGAGAGACTCAACAAGACCATCGCCGACTTGATCTCCATGTACGTCGACGTGGAGCACAAGTCATGGGACGAGGTGTTGCGGGACGTCACGTTTGCGTACAACACAGCGGTGCAAGAAACCATGAAAATGACACCGTTCCAACCGGTGCGCGGCCGGACAGTTACCACAATGCTCGACGCCATGCTGCCTCACCTGCCGGCCGACGATGGCAACGACGATGCTCAACTGATCTCGCAACACGCGGAAGAAGCTCGCCAACTGGCAAGGATCAAGATTCATGACCAACAGCCGAGTCGACGCACGCCGCTATAACCTTCGTCGCCGGGACGTCCACTTTCAACCCGGAGACTGGGTGTGGGTGTGGACACCGATCCGCCGCCATGATCTGACGAGAAACTACTGAAGCGCTACTTTGGACCCTACAAAGTGCTTCGTCGACTCGGGGATCTGAACTACGAGGTGATGCCCTACGAAACACGGACTTCATCACGCCGCACTCCACGACCAGAAGTCGTCCACGTCGTGCGCATGAAGCCGTACTACGCTCGATAGGACTGGGGATCTATGTGTTCCAAATGACTCTTTAGTTTACCGTTATTACTGTTTGCTTAGTTTTGTTTTTTGTTGCATCAGGGCGATGCACTTTTTAAAGGGGGGAGTAATGCAACGCGCGCAGCTGGCTATGTAGGCAGCGTGCTCGTGGCCTAACGGTTATCGCGCCTGCCTCCAACGCGAAAAGACAGGGTTCGATTCCTGGGAGCGACATCTATTTTGTTTATTCCTGCAATTTAGTTTTCTGGAAAATTCGCGAATCCTGTGCACTTTTTTGAGGTCCGAATGTTCTACGCGTCGAACTTTGTACGCCGAGTATTCCAGAAGCCCACGCGTGCACATAAGGGGTTTCGCGTGCTGAGCCGAGGTCAGTTTTTGCCCCAGCGCTCGACTCTGCTGTCACGCCGACCTCGACGCTCGCGACGGTCTGCTTTCTTCTGTTTCCTGTTTTTATTTTTGGCACAAGTTCGTCCCCATTAAACCTTTATTTTCTTCAGTTATTATCACCTCATTCATTGTCATTTGTGACATTATTCAATCAATCAAAAATCACCAATGCTCCCATCCGATGAGCCGCACAATTTTGTTCCGTCGGTAAAGCCGTGGGTACATCTCACATTTTGCGGTGTTCGCGCAACTGGGGTGCGCTCTCGTGTCGCGCGCTCAACTGGTCATGCGCTCTCGTGACATGCGCTCTAGTGTCAAGCTCGCTACTGTCGCTCGCAGCGCCCTCGTGTCGCGCGCTATAACGCCGGCCCTCTAGGGTCGCGCGCTCTAAAGGCGCTCTGCCTTATTGAGCATGCACTTTGGGGACTGTGTTACTTGAAGCCGCGGGTCAAGGCACTAGAATTGATAAATTTCTACAGAGCGATAGTGGCTTATGTAGCACAGTTAGCCTAGGGCGTTCTACACTGTAATACTCCTTTCAGACGGGCATTTAAATGGCTTCAGAATGAACTTCAAAAAATCGGCGAATCAGCTCACAATCTCGGCTCTGCATGTGCCCTCCGGCATGCGCTTGTTCGCAGATTTTTTTAGAAGTTGTTCTGAAGGCCGTTTCAATGATCGTCTGTACCACGTCAGAAATCTATTTCTCGCCCAAGCCAACAGCAGCTCTTGCTACGCTAGAGTTGTGCAAAAAGTGTATGTAATGTTTGCAATTAATTTTTTTTGTGTGCATGATGCTACCTGCTTATGCCTTTCATTTCACACTTCCTGACTTTGAAGAGACCCCTTAAAGGTAGCAAAAAATGCTCTCATGAATCTTCATTGAAACTTCTAGGTGGGTGTGAAGGAATACTCCCATAGGTACACGTAATAACTCCCAGCTGGTTTTGGAAGAATACTCCTGTGGGTCCACGTAAAAACTCGTTGATGGATTTTAAGGAATACCCCCGTTGGCCCAGGTAAAAAGTCCCATACGGATGTAAAAAAATATTCCCATCGTTCCGCCTAGGAACACTTTGATGGAAGTAAAGAAATTCTCCCATTGATCCATGTAAAAATATCCCGTACTGAAGGTAGTTCTGTACTTATTCTCTTGCACCCCTAAAACACTCCGGCCTGCATGGGAGTAAACTCTGAACTCCCTTCTGGCAGAGTAAAGATAACTCCAGTTTGGGAATGCACTAGAGGACCAGCGATTTACTCCAATCTGGTTACATTTTCGTTTAGTGTGTACAGTAGGCTAGGGATTTCTGTTGCCAGCGGGAGCTCGTGTCGTCACTTCGAAGCTTGCATTGAGCACATGCCCGCTTTTCCTGCAATCCGCACCGTACAGACTACTAAAACTCTTTATATATCCACCACAGCGCTACCTCAGCGTTATTAGTCAGCGCCTGTTCGGCAGGCATGTTCCAAGTACGGATCTCGCTCTTGTAGCTCTTTCTACTCTCCCACCTAAAGTGGAACAAAATATAGTAGTGGAGGCGTGAACACTCAAATTTCAATGGTTTTACGAGTGAAATATTGCGGATTTTTGACGTGGAAATTTGGTTTCTGTTCTTTAACATTACACAAAAAAGGCTCAGCAATTCAATGGCTATGCGACGTCCTTCTGGTGTCTAATGATGGCAAGGGCAAAATCCGGTGACCTGTGCTAACCTAAAAGAGGGCACCGCAATTTATTTAAAGCTTCAGCGCAGGACGTATTCGTTTCGCGAAACATAAAACGAGCTACGTGAAAAAAAAAAGCAAAATCAGTGCTTGCTTACCAGTTGGCTTGGCAGCCGGCTCCACTACCCGCTGTAACCGGCTCGACAGCCGGCTCGACAGCCGGCTGAAACCGGCTCTACAGCCGGCTCGACAGCCTGCTCTACAGCCGGCTCGACAGCCTGCTCTACAGCCAGCTCAACAGCCGCCTCAACAGCCGGCTCGACAGCCGGCTCAACAGCCGGCTCGCCAGCCGGCTCAACAGCCGGCTCGCCAGCCGGTTCGACTGCCGGTTCGGCAGCCAGTTCGACAGCCGGTTCGGCAGTCGGTTCGGCAGCCGGTTCGACAGCCGGTTCGACAGCCGGCTCGACAGCCGGCTCGTCAGCCAGATCGACAGCCGACACTTACTCTACGAGACGCAAAAGTCTATTTGAGGTAGCCAGCATTTCTACAATCTTTGCGAAAAGCTGGTCGGCCATGACAGGCTCTCGCTCGAACATCCACGTCAAGCGCGTACTCTGAAAGCGTGAGGGCGTCTGCTTTCCGGGAGAGCCATTTGGCTACCATCGGGCCGCTCCTAGGGGAAGGTTCATCTTCCCCAGATGGAGTCAAAGGCCCAAAAACTGTACGCCAATCGCGTGCTTTGTCGCGGATTTAGGTCCCAAAAAGGCCAGCAGAGCTCATCTCTTTCTTACCTGAAACTCCATCTGCTTCTCTACGCCTCAAACGTCCTGTAATTGATAGGCTGTTGGCGTCGTACCAAGTTTATACATTGAGCAAACTAAAACAAAAACGCCTAATAATTGAATGATTTCCGTCCAATTCGAACGTGCCAAAATAGCGTAAGGAAAATTGTGTGAGGCTTGACCCACAGCTTACAAGCGTTCACAAAACGACAATGGACGTTATAGTTAAAAAAAGACTTCCAGAAGCAGACGTCCTGCTCAGAGACTCGGACCTTAGGAAACCTCTTAGCGAAGCGTTAGCTGGAACTTCGAGACTTCCAGGAAGCCTCTTCTCTTTTATACTGGTCAGCTAACCTGAATTTATGTTTTGTTTAAACAAACATTAATGAGAGGAGGGCGATGTTTTTTGTTGTTGTTGTTTTTTTTTTACTTTTTTCCGTAAACCCACCAAGACGACTATGTACACAGTGACCTAAAAGCCAGCCAAAATACGAGTGCGCTCTTACTGATGTAGATATGACATTATGGCGATGCGGATACTGAAAAGGCGATGCAGTGTTGCCATGTACAGATATAAGTCCAAACACCCATCAGCGGGACTGGTAGCAGACGACAGAGTTCTTCCTGTAGATGCATTTGATGTTGTCTTTTGTTGTCGTTGGCGTAACGTACTCCTTGTCTCTGCTACTGAACCAACGTGCACGTCTCTGAAGTGCCAGTGCCGGGCCCTGGTACCTGGTGTTGCGGTACCTCACATCCAGCGGCGCTCGGTCGTACCCCAGGCGCGGCATTCCCGACCTTGGCAAGCGATCCCTCGGGATTCTGTACAGCACTGCCACGGGGTAGTCGGACATGCTGTCCATGTAGTCCTTGTTCGGATCAGGAACGATTACCGCCTCCGGGAGGAGGGACTCGAAGAAGCTCGGATTCAGTTTCCGGCCCTTGAGCGAGTGGTATGCCATGCCAAAGTGGTCGAACTGGTTCGCCTCGGGGGCCCGGTAGTCGCCCGTCGGCGGGCTCAGTTCCTCCCGACTTTGTATGGACGCGTCCGGGTTGTCGTCGAGCCTCATCACTGCAGCGTCTCGCGACATCTCAGGGCCCCTGGTTTCCTGGTCGATGAGGGAGGCCTTGCCAGACAGGGCGGAGTCGTGGATGTAGCCCAGTGCTGTCAGTCGCTTCAAGTTGGCTATGAATTCCGGACTGAAGCCTCGCGGTGCCTCGTCCAAGGAAAGCTTGTCGCGGAGCGTGCGCTTCACCTCCACAGGGTAAAGATGGGCGGTGTTGAGGGCCGCCGCAGCGCTGGCATCTTCGTGCGTGTCGTGATGCTCTTGGTTTGTTTCTGGTGGCGAAGGAACTGGAGGTGCTTCTTGACCGTGATCCTGGTCTTGTTCATGACCGTGATCGTGGTCGTGTTCGTTGTCGTGCGGTTCGGCGAAGGTTTCCGCGACATTGCCTTGTCCGTAGTACACGTGCGACCGCTTCTTCAGTCCGGCCTGCGGTAAAGCAAAAATAAAGGTATCACGAAGAAGGCCTACAGGCAACTCAAGAGCTTCACCATACTGCCATCATCCAGCGAGGATTGCGCATGCTTCGGTGATTGGATATCGCGAGTGTCACTTCGATAGATAGGTCTCCAATTTTTATTTGGCAGAGTAAAAACAAAATCAAATTAAAACTTTTATTTACCTTGTTTTAATTGTGCGTTTTTCGTACACGACGGACATTTAATAATAGTAAGCAGCCGCTTGATTACTGCCCCTTCGCTACGGCCTGCCACGTTGTGGGAAGGTTCATAAGAACAGCGCTTAGTTTCTCGAGTTGATCGCTAGAGGTGTGGCCCAGTGGGCACGAGTAAAAGCCACTTTATATGGTTGCTTTCGTCATAAAAGGTGCTACAAATCCGCTAATGAACAATGTCTGTGTGCGGCTCTTGGAAGCAATTGGCGGCATTGAAATCAGTGGCCCTGTAGATATTGTTTTGTACCAAAACGTGTTCCGTCAAAGATAAATTATCGGATTTCCCCTCGCTATGATGCAGTCCATAAAGCAGCGCCAAGAGCCTGTGTTTTTGCTATCGCCGGCTAACCAATCTCGCACCGAAAATCCGAGCGCATTGATGATATCGCTCAACGTGTGTCACAGTGACAGCAACTCGGCGCTCGCATAATTTGCTCTGATTCCCTTGATGTTTCCGCGCCACCTCCTGAACACAATGTTGAGGATATTCAGGCGGGTTTTGCTTCCGCTCTCGATTGCACCCCCTTGCTTCGTCCGTACTTTGCCTCGAATATTCCCCTTGTCAGCGGCGCCGTAACTGCTAGTCGCGTGATCCCGGCCGACCACAAAGTTCCCGAAGTCTAGACTTGGTTTCACTTTAGGTCCAGACGCATGCGACGCTACGAGCTGAATGGACCAATCGGACATCGTCAAAAGTGCACAATCGTAGTGTTCGTCATATTTCCGTAATTACTAAACCCATCAAAACAAAGAAGGCCCAGTGAGTTGCGCGTTTTGCGCCCCTAGCGTTGGCTGCGTCTGCACTAAAGTCGAAACGAAGGCGTGAAGTTTTCTCGGGTCGGACTGCAGTGCGTGTGAGCCGCACAGCCAACGTTATTAGGTGGCCAGCTGAACCAAAGACCGGTGCTCGAAACCGGTTTATCCGGCCTGCACCACCAGCCGCACCAGCGGCAATGCCTTCACGGGCAACAAGGTAGCGCAGTTTTCGTACAACACTCTTTTTGCGCTAAATTCTGCGCCAACTTTATGAGTAGCATAGAAACCAGAATCTCTTTCCACCGCAACCAATGTCCATCCAACGTCCCACCGATTTCTCTGGTTCTGTTCATAGCGCGGGCTGATAGCGTAGCGAGCGCACACGAGCGGACGCGC
Organism: Ixodes scapularis; assembly: GCF_016920785.2. NCBI lineage: Eukaryota > Metazoa > Arthropoda > Arachnida > Ixodida > Ixodidae > Ixodes > Ixodes scapularis. Next base: position 247,709,140 of record NW_024609835.1, on the reverse strand, counting down.
CATGAAAAAACGCCATGCTTTTTAGGTGGCTTCTCAACCGACTTTGATCTACCGCGAGGACTGAAGGGACCACTTTAAATAGTGTTTTCAACGTGGCGCGCCACGATTCACTACAGAGGTGTGGCTTTGTGTGGAAGCATGAAGTTCAAATATCAACAAATTAACTTACTTGGGTCAAAATGAAAAAAAGAAGAACCTGTGCAATCTACGGCACCATTTCGAGAAAAACGGTGCCGTACGGGGCACTTGTATACGCTGCCGACTGTTTGCGTAATGTGAGGTGCGAGAGGATATTTCCTTTATTTAAACCAAAATACTGTACAAAATACTGCCTACTGTACATTTCACTTTGTTCCGACAAGGGGCGTGAGAGCACAACGACATCACCCATGGGTAACAAGAGAAATTTTGCAAATAAAGCGAAAGATCAAGCGCAAAAGGAAAGCAAAACAAAATTCCTCAGACATTGCAAATTTGGGGCGACAATTGAAGAATCTTATTTCCCAAGCTAGGGAAAATTACTGTGGCAATGTGCTCTCTCGTTTCTTGCTGGAATCTCCGCAAAAATTCTGGCGGTTTTTCTCGTCGAAAAAAGAAGTAATAACAGAAGTGATGGTAAGCGATGAGGTTGTATCATGTCCCATTAAAGTGGCAGAGGAATTTAACACGTATTTTCAGTCAGTCTTTACAGTCTCGAGTGACCCGCCGGTAGACCACGTCAGCAGCTCTGATGAACCTTGTATGTCAGATTTGGTTGTCTCGGAAAGTGGTATACTTAATTTGCTTTTGAATATTGATGTAAAAAAGGCGTCGGGGCCAGACGACATTTCAAATGCATTTCTGAAAAGATATGCTGAGTGGGTGTCCCGATATCTTTTCATAATATTTCAAGCCTCTCTCCAACAATCCAAATTGCCAGCAGACTGGTTGTGTGGTAAAATTATACCCATTCACAAATCTGGAAACAAAATGACAGTCCAAAATTACCGTCCTATATCATTAACGTCGACTTGCTGCAAACTGCTGGAACACATTATTTCAAATCATGTGACTCAGTACTTAGAAGAAAACAACTTAATATACAAACATCAGCACGGTTTTAGACGGGGTCTATCGACGGTCACACAATTAATTGAATGTGCGCATGAGTTCTCATCTGTTGTAAATGAGCGGGGTCAGGTTGACGTCGTGTTCATGGATTTTTCAAAAGCGTTCGACCGTGTGCCTCATAACAAATTAATTGAAAAGCTTCACCTTCTGGGTCTAAACAGCAATATAGTGTCGTGGGTCCGGTCTTACCTAACTAACAGAACACAGTATGTCTACTGCAATGATGCATGCTCTACCCGCCTTGCAGTGTTTTCAGGTGTGCCACAAGGGTCGGTATTAGGTCCACTTTTGTTTTTACTGTATATAAATGATATTGCAGATGATATGCCGCCAGCTGTCCAGGTAAAGCTATTTGCGGATGACTGCATGTTGTTTTCAAAAGTGCGTACAGTTGAAGACCAAAACTTGCTTAATGCCTCTCTAGAAAAACTTTACTTGTGGTGTGAAAGGTGGGGTATGGTAATTAACTTTGATAAAACAGTATTCTGCAGCATTACAAACAAACGAAACATTTTAGAATATTCCTATAACATAGGTGGCGTGCAACTGCGAAAGGTGGACGAATTTAAATATTTAGGTGTTATTTTTAGTTCTACCATGCGATGGAACAGTCATGTAGATTACGTTTGTTCAAAGGCCTACAAAAAGTTATTATTCCTCAGAAGACAACTTAGGCATGCCAATAGTGATGTTCGACAACTTGCGTACATGTGTTATGTTCGCCCATTGTTAGAATATGCATGCACTGTATGGGACCCGTATAGAAAATGCCACGAATCACAAATTGAAAGAATACAAAATCTGGCTCTTCGATTTATCTTCTCCAGATATAAACGTACAGAATCTGTTTCTTCAATGAGACAAGAGGCGCAGCTTGACTCGCTGGCAAAGCGACGGAAAATATCAAGGTTAAAAGAACTCTTTTCCATAACGACTGGAATGACAAAGCTAGATCCGCAGCTTTACTTGCGGCCTTCAACGTCTCGTTCCCAAAGGACTAGCAACGTCAGGGCGATTGCTCCGTATCAATACAAAAATGATGTATTTAAGTATTCTTTCTTTTGTAGGACAATAGTAGAGTGGAACGCTCTGCCAAACGAAGTCGTCAGCTGCTCTAATCTCAAGTCATTTGAATTATCATTGCGCGAATTTTTAACTGAATAATGTATGTGTGCGGAATTCATCTTCAGATGTGCAGGGTGTGACGCACCACTGCATGTGCATAAGTGCTCACTTGAGTGTGAATGCATTTTGCTTGGCTTGTACAACTTATTTTTCTCTCCTGTGTTGACCGTAAGGTTCACAGTATTGTAAATAAATAAAATAATAGTAAATAAAAATATCTCAGATTAAAAATCGTACGTCAGCTACACACGCGCCGCGCTGAAGAAAGAAGCCGCCGTTTGGTCTCGCCGGACCGAAAGCATAGGGCTCGTACGCTCGTTTGGTGTCCTCTGTAGGCGCAAAACACATTCCAAACATTTGTCTCAAAGCGCCAACACCACACGTAATACGAGTAAGGTCGAAAGCGCTGGAGGCTGAAGAGCCGAGATCGTCACCCAAGTTTCGCTTGGCCGGCTCAATTCGGTCGCATTTTCATTTCATCAGGAGCGATGAGAAGCGATGCTTTTGCAAACACTGCCATGTTGGCTTTATTGAACACAACGCCCACTTGCCTTCAGCGACAACAATTTGCTCAGACACACCCTTTCGACAGCGGTTAGGAGGTATCGCACTGACGCTTTCCGTGGGGCTCTCGATCAACCAATGCCCCTCCTCACCTCTGTAACGCCTGTTATCCACTCATAAACGTTTGTGTGTGAACAGCGGCATTCAGCACATAAGCTCGAACTGAGAAAGCCACGCGGGGGTCACGCGCGGCCGCACAGAAGGCCGCACAGAAGGCCGCACGTGACGTCACTGGAGTCACGTGACCTCACGGGGGTCACGTGACCTCACCGGGGTTACGTGATTTCACAGGGGTGACGTGAGCTTATGGGGGTCACAAAACCGCACGGGAGTCACGTGACCCCACGATTTCGTTGACAGCGACGGCGACGCCGTTCAAGCAGGAAACGGGCCGCCTAAAAGCTGCGCTCTAAAATGGTCTATGGTCGCCTATGGAAATTCATATGGCAGGCTATCACCCCCTATGTCTCTCTATGGTCGGCCATAGAAGTCCACAAATACAACTACAACCAGCTATAGAAAAAATCTATGGCCCAGTGCCTAAAGACTGGGAACCAACACATTTTCTTTATCCGCCTGTAGAAACTTTTATGGCCACGAGTCTAAAGACTACAAGCCAATAAATTGTCGTTAGCCACCTATAGAAAATTCTATGGCCCTAGTCTAAGGACCGGGAACCAATAAATTGTCTTTACCTTCCCATAGAATAATCTATTGTCATGAGTCTGAAAACTGGGAACCAACAATATTGTCTTTACCCGCCTATAGAAAATTCTATGGCCCCGAGTCTAAAGACGGGGAACAATAAATTGTCTTTACCCGCCCGTAAAAAATCTGTGGCCCTCAGTCTGAAGACTGGGAACCAATAAATGTTCTTTACCCGCTTATAAAAAATGTATGGCCCCGAGCCTGAAGACCGGGAACCAGTAAATTTTCTATAGAAAATTCTATGACTTTATGGCCAGGGGCCAAAAAAATACTAGGTGCACTGGATGGTAAGAGTATAGTACGCCATGCAAGCGATACTACTGAACTCAATGACAATTCGCCTTGGTCGCTGCAGCGCAAGTGCGGCCACCGGACGGCCATCTGGGGACACAGAAAATCAACTTTTTGGAGCATTCCGGAGGCTGAGCGGCAGCGAGCAGAAGACATGTTTTCTGCTTGTTCAATGTCATTTGCCGAAGGAGTTTGTTCAAACCTCGTGTAAACGGTTAGAATTGCCTTTGATAATACGTGGAAATATTTACGAAAGCGCAGCACCGCAGGAAAAAGACGCAACTCTTCAAACGCTGGTCTCGCTGGTCTCGCGGCGTGATCTAAGCTTCCTTGGCACACCGAATTGAATTACTGCGTCTCTGCCTTCGCACGCTTGAACACCGATCAAGAATCGACGCCGTGTGGGTTTTTTTTCGTGAGTGCAACGTGCGTGAAGATGTATGTGCCCCTGGAGCAGCGTTTTACTCTACTCTTACATCTCTATTTGTAACTTGTGGCACTGGCGGTCCAGAAACGAGCTTGATCCAGTAGCGACGGAAGAGGGATAGGGGGCTACGGCGACGGCGACAGGTTTGCACACATCAATTTGGATGGGCTGCGTTTAAAAAAAAATCGATCTCGTCGTTTTGTTTTCGAAAACGTACCTTCCTCTACAGCATTGATTTATTTGTGCTGTCATGTAATCCGCTTCAGTCGATTTGTAACGTCGCCATGGTTAATCGTGCATAATAGTAACCACCGATTAATTTTCCTATTGATAGCAACTTTCCTGAACAGCTGGATGATCGAGAAGACGTCTGCGCGCGACATACCTTCAAAACTTTGCCACTGCGTCGATTCTTGATAAGTATCCAAGAGTGCGAAGGCACAGAGACGCAGCAGTGTGGCGTGCCAAGGAAGCTTTGATCACGCCGCCAGACCGGTGAGACTTGCGTTCGACGAGTTGTGCCTTTTTCTTGCGGTGCTGCGCTTTCGCAAATAATTTCGTCGGCTCTCAAAGGCAATTCTCACCGTTTACACAAGGTTTTAAAGACCGTCTTCAGCGAATGACGACGAACGAGCAGAATACGTGTCTTCACCACGCAGACACCCAGCCTCTGCGACGCTCCAAAATATTGATTTTCCGTGTCCCAAGATGGCCGTCCGGTAGCCGCAATCGCGGAGCAGGGAAGCGCAATCCTGCAATTGCCATTGAGATCAGTGAGAAATATGGAATCCATACTCTCCCAGCAACCATCAGGTAATAATATTAAAAATAATAATAGTTTTTATTTCTCATCGATGATAGAAAGAAGGCCGGAGAAAAAAGCTGGAAAGGAACAGCTTGACGGGTCTCCAGCCCCCTACAGTGGAAAAACAGACGTCATCAAGACAACAAAGAAATTATAAAACAGAGAATGGAAATAAAAAATTAAATATGGTGAAGAGACAATCATTCATGGTTACATTTTTAGCTTTGACAGTACAAATTTCACAGTTATTTAGCTAAGGTTCATATCATTACTTGTGAGGCTGTTCAGTAACTACGGTAGGGTGTGTTTGAACATTTGTTTGCCATAATTCGTTCTGTGAGGGACCGTCCTCCAATACTCAGTGTGACGAGTGGGATACGCCTGAATGTTTTTGGTCAGTGCTGAAAGTTCAGGCAAAACGCGAGAATTCCTTTTTTCTTCGTTTTTAAAACTAACGGTCAACACGTAATTATATAAATTATGTGCAGTAATGATTGCAAAGCGCGTAGAGAAGTCGGCAGTATGAGAGTAATACGGAGCGTTGCATTAAATTACGATAAGTTTTTTGGAGTAAAAATATTTTACCTAAATTTGTTGACGTGGTCGTGCCCCATACAAGGCGACAATAACTTAAGTATAAGTAGGAAAGGGAGTTGTATCTAAGTAGTCGAACAGAAATCATCAAAACAAAGCGATTACGATGGTTCAACCCGACGATGCAAGATAACTTACTGATAACGTGATTTACGTGGCAGTCCCACAACATGTTTTCAGAAAGATATAACACCGATTGTTTTAAAAGAACACACAATGTGAATAGGTGACGTATTTAAGATAACGCTGGTATTGTACGAGACTTATTTATTTTTAGGAAGAAATATAACGGCTTTCGTTTTGCTTGTGTTAATTTTCAGTGAAATTTCATTTGCCCATAAACTTAATTTTGATAAAGTTTTATTTGCAACACTGATCAGTAAGTTTCGATCGTCAACAGAAAAAAAAAAGAAGCTTGGATCGTTGGCATACATGACAAGTTTTGCTTCTTTATCTATGTTAACCATATCATTCACATATATGTTGAATAGGAGCGGACCTAATAAAAGCCTCCTAAAGATAAGCATCCAGTGCTGTCTCTGCCCCCATCAATATCAGCGCATGTAGCCGTTTGCAGGCAGCCGCATCCATTCAAAGGTTTCTCTGGCCTTTGTGAGGCGCCAGCTTTCGCTCTCAGCACACAGCCACTGTGGGTAGGCCTCGAGGCTGCTCGTATCTTCACCCTCCACAGGCAGGGCGACGCTGGTCGGTAAACATAGATTATGAATATGGCAGCTATTATTTGAAAACACTTTCAATATGTTGGCCATGTAAGGAAAATGTGCATTCCATTTTTAACACATCAGTTATAAAAATAACAAGGTCACGTTGAACGGCCTGAGTGTTCACTGATTGAAAGAGAGAGTGCTTAGCCCGGACCAATATCCTAGCAGCCTTCGATACTGGTGTGTGGGGACAGAGTGCTGACCCTCTAAAGATGTCTTCACATGATTCTCCGATCGGTCAACTCCAACGTCTCGGGCTGCTGTACTTGAACGTTCTTCACTTCTTCCATCCTGTACTTGCGCTGTCGCTAACCATGTTCCGTTTACCAATTTTTCATGTCCCCTTTTCCTCCAAATAAAACAGCACGAGAGCCCGCTGCGAACAGACTTGGAATCATCGTGTGTCGTATGACATGCACTAAAGCCAAGGCAAGAGCTCATAGCATCGCTCGATGGTCCCCCTGCATGAACCCTCGTGCATAGTTGCGAAGAGGAAAACAGCAACAAAAGTATGGAGGACAAAGAAACGAGGATCTTGAGCTTGAGCATCTACTGGGGCTAGTAAAAGCGAGCGAGTTGAAAATGCTTAAAATCTGAAGAATAAAACGCGGAGGACAAGCACAGGACAACCACGTTACGGTACGGGCTCACAGCCTCGCACGTCTAGCCTATGCGTTAGTACATCTCATGTTGAGACGGAAAGTGTCATAATAGAAGCGATGTGGTCTCATCATTTTGAGCAGAAGTGCGTGAGTAACCGCGATGCTATATTCGTGGTCGCTTGCACGTAAACAACCCAGGAGCTTGCACACAACGCACGCATTCATCTGGCTTGAAAACAATTTGAGAGCTGGCTTGGGTTGGATGTTAGCTGCCCGTTGCGCTTACTTGAACTTGACGCATACCGCCAAATTGTACGGACAGCCTTTTGACTTGCGCTGTCGGAGCGTTTGTCTGCAATTTGGTGGTTTCCCATTTGACGACTTGGAAAGCATGGGTGTGCCATCGCAACACACTCTTAACACGATTTCGGTACCCGCAGGATGTAAAAAAATAGTGTACCAAGGGTGTAGGCCTTTCCGTACACCCTTCGTACGTTCAAAAATCGTGTAAAGATGGTGTAGGAAGGGTGTGAGCTCGGAAAATCACCCTTTTAACACGAACATGGGTGTTAAAAGTTTTAGTGTATAGTAACGCTAGGGTACAAAGGGGTGTCGACTTAATACCACCTAGAAGACAAGGCCTGCGCATGACGTCATCTTTAGTGGATCTCCGACGAGCCCCAAGGGGCAAACACACTTGAGGGGAGACCGTTCGTCTCAGCGTCTCCTCAGCTAGAGTCGGGCTCGTTGCGAGACACTGCGTGGCTTCGGTAGTAACGACGTCTGCGGAGAGGAAATGCGGCCCTGTCTTCTAGGTAGAACTGGAGGGGCTTTCGAACGCCCGGTCTCCACCAGGCAAGTCTTTGGCTGTGCTTGGGCCGCGCATGCAAGCTCGAGGCTCACAAGACACCCAAGCAGGGGCAGATATTTAATTCGCTCAAATTTTTTCCTTCCATAGGTCAGTTGGTGTAGTCCATAGGTCGCCGGTTGGTTAATGACTACTCAGACGGGGGATGTTTTTCAGGAAGAGTGGTCGCCGACTCACACGAACGGCAGGAAGCTGAGAGGAATGTCACGGTTATCGGACGCATTTAGCGGTCGCATTGTCGACAAACGGAGCTCGTGCGCACTGACGGGAGTAGAAAAATGGGGTACAGTTCACACGGAAAGAATAAAAACACAAAAATAATACGGGGGACAGACACACACAGTTCTTTCAACGAGCAACTACGTTTAAATGATGCCAATTACACTATGATGAACCGCTTAGGTCACAGAGAAAATTAAGCGAAGACAAAGATACAAGAAGACACTAGAAAAAGACAAAAGTAAAGCTGGCTAAATTTAACTAACGGGGGCCTACATAAAACGGTGACATGCGATTACGGCAGCAGCGATCATAAAGGTCCCCTGAAAAGAAAAAAAAAACATTTTTTTTTCTAAGACAGTTTGGTTGGAACAAGTGGGTGTTAAAAAGTTCAATTTTACGCAACAAAAAACAAATTATTTTCAATAGGAATATTGACGGCGCGACACGGCGATTTCGTCGGTAGTCACCTCCTTTCCACTTGTTTTCTATCTCGGCATTTCGGGCGCGTGGAGGAGAGGTGGAGCGGCTTCGCCTTCACGTTGAGGTGGAAAGAGCGAATGCCCATTCCGTGACGTCCTGCACTTTGCCCGCATAACTTCAAATAAATCTCTTGCCGTCGTATTACTCTAAGAAAAAAAACTGTTGCCGCGTAGAATTTATTTTTTGACACACGTGTCCCAACCAGACTGTTTAAAAAACCATCTTTTTTTTTTCAGGGGCTGTTAAAGGCTAATTACTTGAGAGCGAATTAGGCAACGAATAACGGACGAACTTCGCCCGACGGCACACTCGTTTTGCGCTCGACGTAGCTGTCGCTGTGCTCATGCCACGCGCACAGCAGAAGCCGCCGGGCGAAATTCCTCCATTTCTCGCAGCATATTCACCCCATGGAGTCTTTAGATGAAGAAAGCGACGAACTACTTCCTTCTAAAAAAAGAAGCCTCTTGAATGCAAGCCAAAGAACGTGGAACCAGTTGTATAAGGATCGGCTTGAGGACGGCATTCATAAATTTCTCAGATATTTCCGGGTGCCTCCCACGACATGCCCAACAGACCAAGTAACAACAATTTAGGCGATCCCTATGCCACCGCCGGTGCTGAGCAAAGAGTTTCCAGACAAGCGAACAAAATACCCTGAATTGCCAAGAGATACCCCGGCAAGGCAGGGACTGTTTGTTCAGCCTAGAGTAACTGTATACACCATTCTAATATTTATGAGTCCTCAGCCCAGCAGGCGCATGTCCCTCACTTAGGAAAGGGAGAAAATCAAGCGCGCACAAACACTGAAAATGGAATAGGCCAAGAGGCCGTTTTTGATACGTTCTAAAGGCTGTGTCGGTCTTTGCTTGAAAAGACAGCGTATCGCGTTCCTTTTCGTTTAGCCACCAACTCTGAGGAGAAACGGTCAAGTTCACCTACTTTGTTGGCGACGAGTTTCGGGCTGAGTATGTTTCTTGCTTAGCGTTTCCGGAATTGACTAAACTCAAACCAACTGGAAGGTTCCTTGACCATTGAACATTACGTGTAGCCACTGAATACAGTCTGGGAAGCAGACGACACTGATGACAATCGCATTGCTCGCGAAGAGATACGCGGCCGGCACATGAGGGCACCTCGGACCAGACAACAATGCGCTGCTACGGCTTGTGAAAGAACCAAATTTTCGTCAGATTTTACGCATAGGGAGGAATAGGAAACAAAATGACGGCACTAAGTCTTCTCTGCTCCGCACGCCGCCTCCGGGCCTCCTGCAGACGCGCCGCCCGCTTCCCGCAGAGCAGTTTGAAGCCAACGTGGCCGCCCTGGGGAGCACCATTGTCTGCTTCGGAGTAGAGCGTATACGGTTCATCTAGAGTAGAGCAAAAGCTTCCCAATCCCCCTGAGATGTCTGCGCCATCCCGCACAAAGGCGTTGTTAACACGTGATGCGCACCAGCAAAGAGAGGGATTTCTCCCCAGTGGGAACTCCCCTCATTCAGCTCAACAGATAGAAGTATTCTCTTCTTATGCAGCGGTAGTGGTGCGGTGACTGCGAGAGGTCATAGGGTTGACGACGTCATCGGGGGCTTTCCCGAAGGCCACCCCTGCAATTTCCTGGAGACGTGCCCACTAACAACTCAGGATCAGGGCACATTCACTGTGCGCCGTCTATTTAGACGGTGATAACACGGGCTTAAAGATGACGAGCGCAGTGGTGCCGCTAGATTGGCTGACTCTACGCGCTGCACAACTCAGGATTCTGGGTTCCATCCCCACCCGTGCCCATTTCGATCTGGATGAATATCGTACCGGCGTGTGATCGTGTATCACTACTGCGTGATGCACGTTAAAGGGGAAGTAAACCGAACATTTCAGTGTCTATAATAAGCGACGCACTATCTCTTTCATGAGTCAGCAGCCCCTGGTGTGCGCGAGCACACGCAATAAAATTTACGTCATCATTCACGCTTAATAAGCTCGAATGGGGGATATGATGACGTCAATTTCGTTGCGTGTGCTCACGCACACTGGTGGCTGCTGACTCATGGAAAGATAGTGCGCCGCTTATTATAAACACTGAAATGTTCGGTTCGTCATTTCTTTGGTTGTACTGCACTGTCAACATTTTTAACCTACAGCTGGGAGACTCGTCGTCCGTTGAGGCAGACCGATTTTTATAGGCTGCATAAACAAACCCGCGACCCAATATTTCTTTTTTGACTGGCTCTATCGCAGCTTTAGTGGTGGTCAGACTTAGCGTGATTCTCAACTAATGCTTCGAAAATTTGTGCCGCCATACTTGGATTCCCTTTTCACTGCGTATTTCCTCAGTGAAGGGCGCGCAGCCTTCACGCAGACGCCGTCGCACGTCTCGAGGTCTTGAAAACGTGTGCGCGTACAAGGACAGGAACCGAGCTCCTGTCACGCTGCGCCATCTCACGGCATACGTCAGAAATAGGAAAAAACCTTCGACACACTTGCTCCGAGCCCAGCCGCGCAATGTAAGCCCTGTCTCTAATTTCATCATGCACCATTTGCGATAAATAAAGTTTTACTTTGCGCTATTTCCATCTTGTATTTATGATTAAAAATCCTGGTTAAAGAGAATTAAAAGTAACTGCGCAACGCGCTTTGGAGCTAACACACATCTGCCGCGAAAGGAACTCTCCGGGTGCCGTCATTTTGCGACTAGAGCGAACACCTATAAGCCAGAACTTTCTACCACCCACCTGAGGTGGGTCCTCACCTGCATTGTGACTCCGGAATTCGCCGGCGTTTCTTGAAAGATTTTACTTCATTTGCCCGTACAGGATGATTACCCTTTCTGTGTTATCTTCCGCTTTGAGAACCACGGAATACCAGAGCTCGTAGCCTGCTCGGCATTCACAGGAATCCAACATAGAGAGCGAACGTCAAGCAGCCCGCGACGCGGGCCGTCCGACGTTCTTCAAGAATTATTTCCTTTGACATAATTTCCGAAAAGACTTCCCTGCTCTATATGTTCCCGGTCTTTGCTAATAAATAGCTGAGAGGGTCGGGTCCAAGTCTCGTAACGAAATAGATGCTTTCGTTTATTTGCTTTAATGCTGTGAAAAAAACAGCGCTCTTTAAAACGCGCCCCAAAACAAGCCGGATTCCGTCCGATCATATCCGATATACAGTGTCGTCGACACTGTATATCGGATATGATGTGCCATTTGAGACATTTCACAAATCCTGTTCGGATAACTCGGCACTGCGGTGTGCATACAATATGTGTTGTTCGATTAATGAGACTCGTTTCTGCCGCTGCAAAGGTTTACAAACTTCATGTTGTGAGCGAGGAATACCGATGCATTTCGGCTATGCTATGTATTTTAGACAGTCAAGATCTTTGTAGATTGACACGGCTCAGTGTATGGTGTCGTAAATAATCATCATAAAATTAAACAGACATTTTAGTTGCATTTGTTCTGTCGAGCACGGACTCACCAAAAATAAATTTCACTGCTCTTTTTTTTGTTTCTTTTTTTTACCCCAACATTAGTGCAACGCTTTCTGAAGACACCTTGACAAAATCAATTCGCCCCACAACACAAAATTGAAAACGCAGAAATTTAGCCGCAACCAGCGTCCGGAATTGCGCCTAAGCAGGCTGCCACGGCCCACACTCTAAGGAAAAAGGGAGGAAAAAGGTGGCAACGGCGCGTCTTCCTCCCTTCTACTGACACACCCCCAAGCGCACACTAGAAAAAGGGAGGAACGAAACGTTTTCCTCCTTCTCCAGGCAGACGGGAGAAAGGTTTCGCCCTCCCGACTCATCTTCTTTCGGTTTCGTTTTTCGAGCACGTCGCGCACATTGTTTAATAAATTAATGTTGAGTTGATTAAGCTTCAGCGGCAGCGAAGGCCGCCTGTAATTCCATCTTCTAGTGCAAACGTGCAGAACATTTCGGTTGAATTGTCGTTTTCATCACTAATTTTATCACACGAGCAATAGAAGCTGCTAGAAACAGCGAAGTTCCGGAGCAGTGCCAGCAGCGCTACGTACACTGCGTAAGATAGCCGTCTCCGGATTGCGGGACCCACGCGAAACTACAGTAGCGGAACCACATGTTGACGTTTTCGATGTTATGGAAATCGCAGGAACTGCGACCAAGACAGGCCGGTTTTGCTGCCGGCTGCCTGGGTGCCTTCCGGGCTGAGTTCAGGTTCTGTTTTCAGATGCCGAGTGCCAATCGGCGTTCAACATGGTTCTGTATTTCTGCGTGTCAGCAACATAGCAGCAACATCGTGATGGCAGTGTTGTGGGTTGTGAACAGAAGACTGGAATTATCGCCGATGTGACCTTGTGGTCGCGTATCAATGGTGTAACAACAAGATGAGATCACGTAAACTGTCGGGCATTGATGCCGCTGGTCGGGCTGTGATCGGACGGGGCGGATGTCACAGGTTGACATTCCGCTTTACATTAAAAAGTTTAAGACCTCTTGAGGGATTAGGTGCAATCGATTGACGTGCGGATAGTCGTGTTGGAACGCTGGTCTGGACGGTAAGCTCCTATTGTACAGTGGCCAATGTGACTGTCGTCTCCTCCCCGAGAGCGATTGCGCGCTGGGGAAAGGAACGAACAGTACGAAATTATGACGGAAAGGGCGTATATTTGCAGTGTGAAAATGTAGCATTAAAAAGAATGGTAGGTAAAATAAAAAAAACGCTACCCTCTAGTTTGCTGTTTAAATATATTACGGTTCCTGGAGAGACTGCCCTCCAAGTGGCGCGCTGGAATGAGTGCTAGAAGTTTTCGAGCTCGCCTCGGCGTAGCTCCGTACACTTAACACCTTCCGCAAGTCGCGGCTTTGTCTGCATTCAAGTTGATCGAAAAGCGATTTTTCAGCCCGTGAAACATCACTTCCAGCTGAGTGCATATCCGCTCTACAGAGATTAATTCAAGACGGCTATTGCAGCCGTGCGCGAAGAGCACAATTAGAAAAACACTACAATAGAAATACAGGCTACGACGTGCCGTGCGGGGAAACAAACTCATGGCATCGAACCGCATTGGAGCGGCTTGATTTATAGGCTTTCAAATAATTACGGTATGATAGAGCGTTTTCTTTTTAATAAGGGATTCATCCCCTGAGCCATCTAAAATACCCGCAGAGGTATGACATTCTGAAAAAAAATCAAAATGCTGGGAATAATTTTTATTGCTCATGCGGTCACCGAGAAATTCCGTGCGTTCAAAACGACCAGTATAACAGACGGAAACGCAGAGCTCGGGTGTAGTGTTGGAGTTAGTGTGCCGTTGTATTGACGTTTGTATATGCTAATGTATGTCATTTGCTCAATGTATGTTCATCTGATGCCTGTAGTATGCGTAATGTGTCTACGTGTGTGTATAGTAGAGCTTCCTGAAGCGCATGGTGGCCTGAAAAAATGAAAATATTTTTTGTAGAATATTGGGTAGTACCTGGCGCCACATAGCCTAGCTACTTGCAGTTACTGTGCTTGACCCTGCCATCTGGTGACAAGCGACTTAACTTTCTTTCACGCTACGCGATACACAGCAGCTTCGAGTTTGTTCTTTTGAGAGCGGCTTTTGGTTTCGTGGATTGGTTTGCCATTCCTCCGCTTTTGAGAGCGGCTTTTGGTTTCGTGGATTGGTTTGCCATTCCTCCGTGATGTGCGATTGACGAAGGAATTAGGACTCGAGGAACAGCAAAGGTAAGACGTAAAGTGCTCGAAGTAACTGGATATCGGTTGTCTCCTTTTAACATCGCAATGCTGACAACGGGAAGACTGAGAACTGCTTTCGAGGTGCAAGTTTCTGTACCTGCGGGGAGAATCTGGCTTCGGAAATAAGCACAGCTCGCGGAAAGCTCATGTTACGCTTTTATTTGCTGCTCCTCTCGTCCCGTACAAGAGACGTAGCGTCCTCGTTAAGCCTTATACACCTCTATTTGCTCGATTCAGGGCCGCCATAATGAGATGCAGGCGACGGAGGAACTATTTGGGCTGTGTTTCAGGGACGAAAGTTTCTCCCTGTCTAAAGGAACATAGGTTACAAGACCGTTCCTCCCCTTAGAGAGGACTATAGATACCTTATTTTCTAAGAGTGCACTGACGTGGAAAACCACAGACCAGCGCATTCGGGCTACAATGGCGTACTCTCAAAACCAGGTACGCGCGCCGTAAATCGCTCCGTTCAAGACTGCGAGTACCAAGGTCTATAGAAGGCATTGAACGACAGTACTTCAGACAGATCTGCCGGAAACATGACTGGATTGAAAACGCGAGAACTTCACACACTATTGGTAAGCAGCTCACGGGAATTTATTTATTTTTAACTGAAACAGGTAAGTTTGATCGGCTACTGGTCTTCTCTTTGCTCTTCTTGCTTGCTTTTAAACTGCTTTTTAAATGGCATATTTACGTCGGAGCTTTCTCGTGTAGTCTTCTTGTGTGGTGCTTTTCTTTTTTTTTTTGCAAATTTTAGTTTAGATTTTGCAAGTGCTTTTGTATACAGCATATTTCTATTTTACGTTAAGTTATTCATTCAAAATATCGTTACATGTTCATATCTACTTCTTGTTTATGATAATATATGCTGTTTTATCTACGGGGCTGAAGACTAGTCAAATTGTTTTTAGATGTTTTTTCCCCATTTCTTCACCAGCGTTGTATTGTTTTGTTAAAAAACTAAGGACATTATTAATATTAATATTATTTGTTGATGTTAATGACGATGTTAATGATCAGGTACGCGCGATGACCAGTGTGGTTAAAGAGGGCATGGCGAAGTATACAGCTCTTCACCAGCAGAGCCTAAATAAAAAGTATTGCGCTCACAAAATGTATGCTAAAAAGGGGATGTTTTCTTGGTACGAGGACTTTAGTTACGATACGATAGGAACTTTATCTTTCACCACAAATACAAGTGGTGAATGGGAGGCCGGAGAAAAAGCTGCAGAAATGCTGCTTGACGAGGCTCCGGGCCTCCCATTCAGCAGCCATGACGGAGTACATACGAAACACAAGGGTCAAGAAAGAGAAAATCAAATGAACAAATTGATTTTTTGGATGTTTGACAATTGCACCTATGTATGTTTTTAAGAAAACATTCGTTCAGAATAGACAGTAAAGCATAACTAATTCTTTTTTTAGAACGCAGCTCTTAGGGGCCCGTTCCCGGCTAGAGCGGGAACGGGCCCCTAAGACGCCGACGCCGACGCCGACGCCGTCGCCGTCGGCGTCGGCGTAACCAAGGTCATCCCAAGGTCACGTGACCCCTCCAGGTCACGTGACCCCTCCCAAGGTCATCTCAAGATCACGTGACCCCACGTGACCCCCTGAAGGTCACGTGACCCCCAAGGTCACGTGACCTTGGGGGTCACGTGGGGTCGTCTTGGGATCACGTGACCCCCAAGGTCACGTGACCCCTCCCAAGGTCATCTCAAGGTCACGTGACCCCAAGGACCCCACGTGACCCTTTGAAGGTCACGTGACCCCCAAGTCACGTGACCCCTCTGAGGTCACGTGACCCCTCTGAGGTCACGTGACCCCCGAGGTCACGTGGTCTCCTCAAGGTCACGTGACCCCCAAGGTCACGTGACCCCTCCCAAGGTCATCTCAAGGTCACGTGACCCCAAGTGAGTGGGCAGTGCAGCGCAGCAACGATGCGGACGTCCATGAACCCGTTCCTATTTTTAATACAGGTGCTTGCCTGGAGTGTCGACCCGGTGTCGCAACGCTGCCCTCGGCCTGAGCCAGCGTCTACCAGCATTACCTGTTCAGCGAGAACATCTTTGGTCACCAACTCAAGCTTCAACCATTTCGAGCCCGTCACCGATTCCTGGTCTACGACGGCAGACTTTGTTCCTCGGGCGGAATGGGATGCTCCACCATCATCGACATCAACTGCATCCTGGATCCGCCCCCCAAGGCTTGTTATCGTGCTTGCCTGGAGTGTCGACCCGGTGTCGCAACGCTGCCCTCGGCCTGAGCCAGCGTCTACCAGCATTACCTGTTCAGCGAGAACATCTTTGGTCACCAACTCAAGCTTCAACCATTTCGAGCCCGTCACCGATTCCTGGTCTACGACGGCAGACTTTGTTCCTCGGGCGGAATGGGATGCTCCACCATCATCGACATCAACTACATCCTGGATCCGCCCCCCAAGGCTTGTTATCGTCAGTGGGCAGTGCAGCGCAGCAACGATGCGGACGTCCATGAACCCGTTCCTATTTTTAATACAGGTTGGTAAACCTTTTCTGGTATCCACGCTCAAGAGCAATTACCTGTGTCTTGCTGTGCTCCCCTGCCCAAAAACAGTGTGCGAGAGTCTTACTGGTTCCTTTGATTCTCTGTGTATGCTGATACTGATCCTAAGTGGCGATGTGGAGCTCAACCCTGGGCCTACTGTGGAGGAACAACTTGCGGCAATCTTAACCAATCAGCAAAGTTTATCGGCTGACATAAGGTCAATGCATACAAAACTCGAGCTACACATGTCTGGCACTAACGAACGTCTAACAGCAATAGAGTCAACTATCAAAGAATTATCAAAGGCTCCTCCAAAGGTAGAGCGGTGTGAGCAAAACCTAAAGCACCTATCCGACAAAGTAACATTTTTAACTGAGAAAGTAGACGACCTAGAAAACAGAGGAAGGCGGAATAATTTAATTATTCACGGAATAAAAGAGGTTAAAGATTAAAGTGCAACGGAGTTAAAAGAACTGGTGCTTCAAAGTATTTTCGAAAAGAAGCTAGGTGTTACCGTTGCCAGTGTTGAGAGGATACATAGACTGGGGCGCTTGACAGAAGGTAAACCGAGGCCCGTAATTCTGCGTCTGTACGATTTCAACGAAAAGCTAGATATGCTTCGTAACGCAAGTAAACTGAAGGGGTCGCAGGTGTTCATATCTGAAGACTTCTCACGTAGGGTCCAGCTAGTACGAAGAGAACTCTGGAATAGCATAAAACATACTCGAAAGCCAGAAGACAAAGTATCTTTACGTTACGACAAATTAATAGTCAACAGCGAGGTATATACTTGGGACGAGTCGACACGCCAACTAATGAAATTATCAAGCTCAGTTCCCACCCAACGGAATGAATCATAGCTACTACCACGGAAACATGTTGTGTCACCACCACCTGTGACGAACCTTGAGGCACTACTTATTAACTGTCGCAGCATAAAAAATAAAATTGATGACTTTGCTGAACTTGTCGCTACGACGCAACCTAGCATTGTAATGGGTACGGAATCTTGGTTAATCGAAGAGATAGCTGACGAAGAAATTTTCCCTTCCAATTATTCTGCCTATCGAAAGGATAGAACTACACATGGTGGTGGCGTTTTTTTACTGATAGCAAACGACCTTCAGAGTTCGCAAATAAATGTTCCTTGTTCATCGTGTGAATCGGTTTGGTGTAAGATTTATCTAAATTCCGGGGAAACCCTAGCTATCGGATCATATTACCGGCCCCCCAGCGCAACCCATGAATCACTGTTATCCCTATCTGCTGAGCTGTCTTCCATCTCAAGTGATTATCTTGTACTTGGGGGTGACTTTAACCTGCCTGACATAACATGGCACGATAAGCAAATGTTAACTACCGGCTCTTCGATATTATACACGACATTTTCTCACTTTGTCTCAAGCTTTGGGTTGTCTCAATACGTCACTGAACCAACCAGAGTGGACTTCAATAGATCAAGTACACTAGACCTCCTTCTTTGCGATTCCAGAACAGTTGTTTCTGCAGTCACAAACCTTCCGGGCATTAGCGATCACGACATAGTTACAGCAAGTATACAGTGTAAACGTCCGCTATCGGCTCTGCAGTCCCCACGCAGGATTTATTTTTACGACCAGGGCAATTACGCTAGCCTTGCTGACGAACTTGTAGCGTTTTTTGCCATTTTTGAAATGCACAGCTATGAGATGGACGTTGAAACCCTGTGGAACATTTTTAAAACTAAGCTTACTGCCTTAATCGACACTTACATCCCACACAAGCTATTCTCTCCAAGAAAGCAAAAAAACAAACCATGGATAAATAGAGAGTTAAGGCAAATTTTGAGGAAAAAGAAGCGCGCATACTTAACTTTCCGCAGGACTTCTATTGCCGCGTCCCTTAATCGGTTACGCGACCTAAGTAAACTCTACAAAAGAAAACTTAAATTAGCTAAAATGTTTTTCAGAGCACTTTAAGTGACCGTCTTAAAAGGAGCCCTAAAGAATTCTGGAAATTGGTAAAAAGCAACAAGAAGGACCAGGTTGGCATACCACCAATTGAAGAACTTGAACAGACCATACACGATGACCAAGCAAAAGCTACATGCTTTAGTAGATACTTCCAATCAGTTTTTTCTCCCCCAATAACTGCGGTGCACTTGGCTCTGCCAAACGCAGAAAATGAATTCCGTGACATGCCGGAAATTGAATTCCACTCTGACGGACTGGTTAAACTTCTGGGGTCACTTAAAACTGATAAGTCTCCAGGTCCTGATGGCATTCCTAACAAGATTCTTAAGGAATGCGCAGGTATACTCGCTATGTTCTTGCACGTCCTGTTTACCAGATCTATATCAGATAGTATTTTGCCTTCTGACTGGAAGAAAGCTCATGTTGTGCCTGTGCATAAAAGCGGCCCCAAAAACAAAGTTGAAAATTACAGGCCCATATCGTTGCTAAGCACGTCTTCTAAACTTATGGAACATGTGATCTACACAAGTATCGCTCAACATTTACAGTCAAATAATTTTTCACTCCATCCCAGCACGGGTTCCGCCCAGGCTTGTCATGCACTACTCAGCTAGTAGAATTTTACCATGACCTAGCAAACGCATACGATAAAGGCCTTCAAACAGATTGTATTTTTCTTGATTTCCGGAAAGCTTTTGATCTCGTGCCACATAAATTTATTCTGCATAAAATGAAGTCCTTAAAAATAGATGGTAAAGTTCTTGGGTGGTTAGCAGATTACCTAAGTGGCAGGACTCAAGCAGTGTTAATTAATGGCAAGTCATCTGATTTTATTTCCGTCACTTCTGGTGTACCCCAGGGTTCGGTGTTGGGGCCGCTTTTATTTTTAATATTTATCAATGACATTGTTGTAGACGTTTTTTCTAGTATACGCCTGTATGCTGACGATTGTATAATTTATCGAGCAGTAAGTTCGGTCAACGATTGTATCACTCTGCAGGCCGACCTTGACCGCATAGCAAACTGGTGTAGTACTTGGGGAATGGATTTGAACGTTAACAAATGTCACTTTGTCCGTGTAACTAGAAAGCGTAACCCTATCACCACCATGTACCAGATTAACGACATTCCCATCAACATGTCCCCACAAGTAAAATATTTAGGCGTTTACTTTTCCCACGATTTGTCATGGCGCTTTCACATTGAGTATCTGACTGCTAAAGCTAATCGGATGCTAGGCTTCATCAAACGTAATTTCAAAAATTTTCCTCAAGAGGTCAAAAACACCCTGTATCTCACAAATATTCGGCCCATTCTAGAGTACGCTTCAGAAGTTTGGGATCCCCACCAGCAGTACCTGATAAATAGTATAGAACTGATACAAAACAGAGCCGCCAGATTTGTCCTTAATGCATACTCGCGTGGTCAAAGTGTAACTGCCATGAAACGCGATCTTAACTGGCAGCCTCTACTGAATCGTCGTAAATGCTTCCGCCTGAAACTCCTTCACAGCATATATTACGATCAGTGTGGAATTGACAAAATGCGTTATTTACTTCCACCTCACTTTATCTCTCGGCGCCTGGATCATAGCAGAAAAATTAGGCCTTTTTCCAGCAGAACAGACATTTACAAATACTCATTTTTTCCTTGTACAATACTCAACTGGAACAATTTACCTGAAGAGATCGTCTCAACAAGCGTAAGCTATCAATTTTATCAGGCATTGTCAGATTCTTAAAACCTGTTATTTCTACAAACTTCAGCTTTTTCTATATATATTCACGAGTGCAGTGTCTAGTTTTACGCTGGTTTGGGTTTACGTTTGTCTTTATTTTCATGTTGATTTCTCCTGGTAAGTCACATTTTGAGTTTTGACTGTTTAGGCAATTTAAGTGTTCTTTGGCGTCATGTTCATTTTGTATTTGCCCCTCCCCCGCTATAATGCCCTCACGGGCGCTGTGGGGTTATTTCAATAAACAATAAACAAAAGGTGACCCCCACGTGACCCCCCAGGTCACGTGACCCCTCTGAGGTCACGTGACCCCCAAGGTCACGTGACCCCCTGAGGTAACGTGGGGGTCTCCTTGGGGGTCACGTGACCTTGAGGTGACCCCCATGTGACACCCAAGGTCACGTGACCCCCAGGTCACGCCTCCCCGAGGTCACGTGATCCCCCTCCCCGAAGTCACGTGACACCCCCCCCCCCCGGAGCATATTAAAGAATGAGGGGAGGAGGAGAAGGAGGAGGGGTCTACCCTCCCCTCAGTACCCTTCACTCCTCCTCCTCAAGAGCTGCGCTCCAATTCGGCGTTACAGGGATTTGTAAACGGCTTTCACTTCTTTTTTTGTTCTCCATAGTTGGTCCTACACGTTCCCCAAAAAAGTAACTAAATACCGTAACTCGTTACTCGCTCAAAAAGTAACTAAAGACGTTACTCGTTACCGACTCTCAAAAGGAACGTACGAGTTACGTCAAAAGTAACCAGTTACTTTTCACGTTACTTTGACGACCAAATACACAACTGTTTTAATTTCATGGTCTATTGTTTTCTTTTAGGTACTCGTTGCACTTAAGCAGTAGCTGCCTCTCCAAGTTTTCATCAGTTATGTTTCCCCGCTTTCCTAAGAATACATCTCCGGCGATGCTGAAGAGTCGTTCTACCGACGCGCTCGAAGGAAGAGCATTGTTAAGGGTTTCAGGAAGAACTGGTGAATCTTCGGTTACTGCGCCTTCATTGAGGACAGCGGGTAATGGGTTATGTGCCTTCCCGTTGTGGGAGCCGAGGGTGAAAGACGATGCAGAGGGCACGTTACGCGCGGTCGGTGGCGAAGTCACGAGCTGGCGCGAGAGTGTGCGTGCTGAGCGAGGCTGGAGCTGGGCAAGGACGTCGGAGCCGGGCTGCCTGTCCTGGCCCATGGCGAACCCCGGAGCGGTCCAACAGCGAGGTTCGAAGTCAGGACCGGTGGAAACGGCGAGCCCCTGGCCATATGACCTGGGGTAGGACGATCCTGGGGTGGTTCCGCCGCGAGACTCGGGCAGCGATAGCCCGGGACAGCCAGCCTACCAAGCCTTGGCGTGGGAAAGGCGATCCGCAGGCCTGGTCACGGACTCCGACTGTGAGCTCTGATCGACGGGCGACAACAAGGGTCGGCGTGCCCGGACTGACGGCTTTCGACGACGGGCAACCGGGAGGTACAGTAAACCCATTCGCTGTCTTCTCTTTGTGTTATGTCACTCCCTGCGTGACGGGCGGAGCGCATACCGATCGGGCAGCGATTATTAATAGAGAGGCCTCCGTACAGAACCCCACATTAAGTGGCACATCCAACGTGGGGCCCGTTCGGTATGCCTGTGCTTCTAGTCGTCCCCAGGGAGTTCCATGGATTCGTTAAGCGGGTTGTTCACTAATGCTAACGATGCTCGTCGAGACAAAGTATGTTGGAATTTTGGCGACTTGTCTCACAGCAGAGGTCAGAGGTGTCTTCTCGAATCGAGTACCTAAAGGGCTTGAAGGACGAGGTTGCGGACGCGTTTTCTCGGGTACCCCAGAATAGTTGTTGGCAGAACGTGACGCAACCGGGGGGAACACGAGGTGCGCGGTTAAGATGTAAAAAAGTCGTCTTCGGAGGCAGAGGAGAGGCACGGCATGTTCGCTGGAAGGCAGGATAACGACTGGCAGGAGGGATAACAGCCAGGATTCATTGCAGATTTAGGATTTCTGCTTGGGGTGGTGCGGTAGGCAAGCAAGTGCTTGTCAAGGCCCGGGGTGTAGATGGGTTTTTGTCATTGGGTGTCGGAAAGACTGCGGGAATAGCAGTTGACACCGGGAACACTGGCGGACGATATTGTCAGCGGGTGTCGGGTAAACTGGCGGAAATCGCGGTTGACACCGGGAACGCTGGCAGGCGAGTTAATGAGCACTATGATTTGTAACTGCTGGGCCAAGACGGCTAGTTGCTTCGCGTCACCCCAACAGTCCACTAAGGGCCGAGGACGGCTCTCCATTCAGGGGGATCGTTTCTATAGAAAACTACAGAGCCGACTTAAGGGATGATTTTGCGACTTCACTGTGGCCGATGGTGGCAGTGACAGCAAGACTTTCAATAAGTTATGTCGCGTCACGACCTGGCCGGGGATGAGGCGGTAGACATTTAGGTGGCTTGTAGCTGTCCAGCCTGCCTTGAGGCATGAACGGCTCGAGGCAACGGTTCAGGCGGGCTTGCTCGCTGAGCTGCCGCCCCCTCCGAGGACCGAGCAGTCCCTAGAGCTTATATGCACGTGGACGGAACGGGACGCTGTCGCATACATCGAGTAGCACATGGTACATGTAGCCGTTGCGGAATGCGGGTATAGTATAACTTATAAGGCCATCCTGGCCTTATAAGTTATACTTATAAGTTATAGACTGTGAGCTCTGATCGATGGGCGACAACAAGGGTCGGCGTGCCTGGGCTGGCGGATCTCCTGGCAACCGGGAGGTACAGTAAACCACTTCGCTGTGTTCTCGTTGTGTTATGTCACTCCCTAGGTGACAGGCGGAGCGCTTACCGATCTGGCGGCGATTATTAGTAGAGGGGTCTCCGTAAAGAACCCCACACCGTGTTTGCTATCTCCGGGTTTACATTCGGTCCGTATCCACTTCTCAAAAAGTTCAACCAATGAACCTTATGGTGTTCGCTGGGTGAAGGACATTCCCAGCTGTAGAGTTCAGTACAGCAACGTTTATCGCTAGACACGTTAGTCGAACTGTTCGACTGACATGTCCAGCGATATACGTTGCTGTACTGTCATATTGTTTCGTTTTTTTTTTTTTTTTTGTTTTTTTCAGGCTGCCCATCTGCCTTTGTCGCAATAGACGCATACTCAGGTTAGAATAAAAACAAGGCTGTTTAAGCGATGTTGTACACGCCACTCCTCAAAACTAACGAGATACCGCTACTCGTTACTTGGTCTTAAAATTAACTAAATAAGTTGCTCGTTCCTATTCTAGAAAAAAAAACTTAATATTTTACTCGTTTCCGAAAATTGTAACTAGGTAGAAGTAACTCGTTACCTATAAAGCGTTGCGTACATGTCTGGTCCTGCATTTCGGAATTTTCCAGGGCTGCTGATTTCTCGATGAATAATAATCACTTCTTTTTTTAAATCAGACAGCTGACGAATTACATTTGAATGTCCTCATGCCGCAGATTTATACGCCATCGTTCAACGATAGTTATAGATTTGGTGTATATTCATAATCTTGTATGATCTGATCAGTGAATGCGTATGGCGTATGTAGAAAACGTTACTTATTATTCTTAGCACTTTTTTTTGCAATAAGTGTATTATATGAAAGTTTGAGAAAGACGCATTACCCCAGATAAGGTAACATAAAGGAGAATAAAATAAGGAATTGTACAAAACCTTTTTTACGCTGCTTGAAAGTACGTGCCTATGCTTAGTTATAATTCCCGCGGCTTTGCCTAATTTAGAGTAGATATATTTCACGTGATTATGGAAACAGGTGGAACGGCACAGCCACATGGAAAATGTGGAGGCTAGTCTCTGGCGGAATTCGAAGGAAGTTTGGCGTTACGTAAATGGCAAGTCTGGACAAAAAGAAGTACAGAATTAGGTGAATTTAAATAGATCGATTTTTCAGAGCTCCAGCGAATATCGCAAACACGTCTGCAGCTCATTTTAGTTCAGTTTACTAATTCTACAGTCAGCGGGATTGTCCTGGTGAAGGGGATATCTCCCTCGATGTCTTTCCTGGCGGTCAATATTAGGGTGTCAGATGCACTGGTTGGCAAAAAGAAGCTCAGTAATTCATTTTCGGTGGGTCCACTCAACATTCCTGGTCCCAATTGTAAAGAATGGTAACGATGCCGATGAATTTCCATTTGTGAAAGATGTCTCTGACACACTTTTGTTGCCCCCACCGACGCGGAGGAAGTAGAGTCAGTTTTTATGAACCTTGGAAATAGCAAAAGTATTGACATGGATGGTATTCAAAACAAACCTCTGAAAAATGTAATTAAATCAATTGCTCCTCTTTCAACACGTATTTTTAATTTGGCACTTCAAAATGGCCATTTTCCTCAGAAAATGGAAGTTGCAAAGGTTACGGTTATTTTCAAGTCTGTGGATAAAAACCATCTGGGAGATTATAGACCTGTTTCTGTGCTCCCAGTGTTTTCAAAGGGGCTAGAGAAAATAATGCTTACCAGATTATACACCTTCTACGAAAAACACTCTATCCTAACATCTTGCCCGTTTGGTTTTAGGAAGGGGCATTCGACGGAACTCGCTGTATTCAAACAGAAGGAACTAATTAATTTTATACAACATCGAAAGAAAATTGATTACCTTGGGGGTCTTCATTGATTTTTTAAAGGCTTTCGACCGTCTGAATCATAAAACTCTGCTTCATAAATTGAATGCAAACGGGGTGCGAGGAGTAGCCTCAACGATGATCGAGAGTTTCTTTAAAATATCGGCACCAGTGTGTCATGATCAATAGTCAGCACTCTAGTTTAAGAAAACTGACGTCAGGGGTGCCACAGAGGAGCATCCTTGGACCTCTTCTGTTTAACTTATACATCAATGATATAGTAAATATAGACGACAGTGCAGATTCTGTAATTTACGCAGACACCAGTTTATTCTTTTCTGCGAAAGTTGTCCACCTGGCTTTATGTGCGGCAAATAGCGTTTTGCAGAATATAAGTGACTGGACAATCTCAAACTCTTTAGTAATTAATACAGATAAGACGAAGGCAATACTTTTTCAATCCAAAAATACAGTGTTTTCGTCTACTCAAGGGCTCTCTCTTCAAGGACGAAATATTTACTTTGTACAGAATGTGAAGGTGCTTGGTGTGATATTTAATGAGTACATGACCTGGGACGCCGAAGTACAATGCATAGCTGGCAGACTTTCAAAAGTGGTGGGCATTATTTATAAATCCCGTCATATATTAGCCGTTTCGGTCTTAATTCTTCTTGATAACTCCCTCTTTTACTCTTGCTATAATTACTGCTTCCTTGTTTGGGGTAGCACAACGGCTACAAATATGCTTCACTTGCATGTTCTCCAGAAGAGAATAATTCTAATTATGTGCAATGCGGAGTTCAACGCTCACACATTACAACTTTTTAGAAACCTTCATATAGTTCCCATTACAGAGCATTATAATTATAAACTTCTTATAACATATCAAACGTCTGTAAGGCAAAATCAACTTGTTTTTCTTACAATCGCCAATATGAAGCGGAGGGTGCCTGTATATGCAGGCCGTTGCGCTGACACATGGTCAACGCCTCGCTCGAGAACAGGCTACGGCCTCCAGATGTTGCAGTACTCGTTGCCTAATGTTATAAATAGTACACATAGTCTGGGCGCGGACTTGATGAGCTTGGGCAGAAAAGATATTTCTTCATCGCTTCTCTAGTGTTATTTGTGCCTATTCTTGGTGGGACCTCCGACCTGCAAAAGATGTTTGTAATGCACGTCAGAATTTTTTTTTTGTTTAATGTTGTGTGGTTTGATCCTGTGTAAACCTTGTTCTTCGGGTCACTGGTATGTAAAATAGTTTCTCTCGTTGCTGGTGGGGAGGAGAAACTCTGTCAAGCGACAACAGTCTGCTTTTTTCTCTTCCTCCCCCTCTCCCCTGGAGAGAAACAATAAAGTTGAAGTTGAAGTTGGCCTACACTGGCAAGTGTCTTAAATACGTCATTAAGGTCTAGTGTTTTTCCAGATTTATAGAAAACAACTAACGCTGTACTCAGACGTGCACGCAACGCTTTATAAGTAACGAGTTACTTCTACCTAGTCAATATTTTCGGTAACGACTAACTTATATAGTTTCTTTTCTAGAAAAAGAACGAGTAACGTATTTAGTTACTTTTAAAGCCATGTAACGAGTAACGGTATCTCGTTAGTTTCGAGGAGTGGCGTGTTCAACACCGCTTAAACGGCCTTGTTTTTATTTTAACCTGAGTATGCGTCTATTGCGACAAAGGCAGATGGGCAGCCCGAAAAAAAAAACAGTATGACAGTACAGCAACGTATATCGCTGGACACGTCAGACGAACGGTTCGACTGACGTGTCCATGTATAAACGTGGCTGTACTGAACTCTACAGCTGGGAATGTCCTTCACCAACGAACACCATAAGGTTCGTTGGTTGAACCTTTTGAGAAGTGGATACGGACGGAATCTAAACCCGGAGTTTGCGAACTCGGGAAGGCACATAACCCATTACCCGCTGTCCTCAATGAAGGCGCCGTAACCGAGGACTCACCAGGTCTCCCTAAAACCCGTAACACTGCCGTTCCTTCGAGCGTGTCGGTGGAACTGCTCTTCAGCGTCTCCGGAGATGTAATCTCAGGAAAGCAGGGAAACATAACTGATGAAAACTTCGAGAGGCAGCTACTGCTTAAGTGCAACGAGTACCTAAAAGAAAACAATAGACCATGAAACTAAAACAGTTGTGTATTTGGTCGTCAAAGTAGCGTGAAAAGTAACTCGTTACTCGTGACGTAACTCATGCGTTCTTTTTGAAACCCGGTAATGATTAACGTAGTTAGTTACTTTTTGAGCGAGTAACGAGTGACGGTATTTAGTTACTTTTTTGGGGGGTAACGTGTACGTGGCTGGTTGTACTGTTTATAAATCTAAAAAAAAAGTCGAAGGCCTACCAGAATGACCTTGCCTATAGTCAGTCTTGCTTTGGCTCACTGCTGAACACTCTAGGTCGAATGTTCGAGATGCCGAGTGTGGTAGATATGAAGCTGACCGGGGTCTTGTCGACTCATTTACCCTGTGGCTAGCCAGCTGTCCCGCCGACGCGTTGACGCTCGCTCCTGCCACCGTCGACGCTCGCTGTTGCTTTCTCAACGTTTGTTCTTCATTTTGTTTCTGGCTTAAGTGCGCTGATTTGACGTTTATTATCAGTTCAATATTTATCGTCTCTTCGCTTCATCCCTGACCATTCTGGTTGAGGTGCGGGGTATCGCATTTTATGGCCTTCAAGAGTACCCCTTAGAGAACACCACAGCCAAGTGAGGTGCTCAGCCCCGATAGATTAACCTTCGCAGAAGACGTCTAAGCTTATGAGCAAGCCGCCGCAACAAAGACCAACCCCCGGAATTCGGACTTATGTCGGACAACTCCCCCCCCCCCCCCCCAAAAAAAAAAAAAGAAGACGGCTCCGACCATTTTTTTGTTGTCCTTATGCTTGTCGCACCCCGAACGCCTGCTTTCTTCCACGTCGACATCTACGAAGGCATCGAGGACTGGATCAACAAGTACGAGCGAGTGAGTAACATACTGAACCTGAGCTAGTTCTTACATAATGCAAAAGAAAACGGTCAGCCAGAACGATAGAGCTAGAACGAGTGTCCCGGCACATTATGTGGACGCCTGAGCATTGCCTGCAGAACGCCTATTTCTTCCTAAAAGGAGCGGCACGTACCTGGTATAAATACCACGACGGGACAATGACCACATGGGAAACATGCAACGACGAGCTCCGCCGAGCGTTTGCAGCCCAGCTGTAACCCTTTTGAAACATCTCATTTGTATGAGAATTTTTTCGTATCCAATAAACACCTAGGCATCATACAAGATATTAAGGACATATAAAAATCATATAAGACTATATAATATATATAAAAGCCATATAAGAAACTTGAGAGGAGTTTATCGAAAGTTTCTCATATGTTCTTATATATCTCATATACCGTATTTTCCGGACTATAGTCCGCATTCGGTGTATAGTCCGCAGGGGAAAATTTGGGGTCAAAAACAAAAGATTTTGCTTAGATAGCCCGCACCCGGTGCATAGCCCGCACCCGGTGCATAGCCCGCACCTGGTCCTTAGTCGACACGAAAATCTTCTCATAGACGGCACACGTTTACAAATGTCTGCTTTTTAGCTCACAATAAAGCCTATAATGTGCATAAACTATCATTAACATACACTTTCATGCACAAAATTCGTCACGTCTCGTCATAATAAATGATCTTGAAAAACATAGTTCCTGTATAGTCCGCACGCGTAGATAGTCCGCACAGCCAGAAATTTCAACTTTTATACGTGTATAGTCCGCGGACTATAGCCAGGAAAATACGGTAGTTCTCATGTAGTTCTTATATGGTTTTCATGTGTTCTGATATATATTGTATGGTTCATATTTGTGTATTGGACACAAGACATTTCTCATACAAATGACCTTTTCACTAGGGAAGGCAAACGCGCTGAGGACCTTCTTCAGCAAGGGTTCAAGGCCCCAACAAGGGCATCGTAAGCTTCGTCAAGGACGTGCTTCAGTTTAGCAGCCGAGCGGATCCCGAAGCTCTTGAAGCGAAGAAAGTGAAGATCAGTATGCTGGGGTCAAGGAAAACATCTTTGGGGCTCTTGTACACAGCCGCTTGCCACCATCGAACAATTTGTAACGGAGGCCACGACTATCGAACGTGTCACCCAGGCACGAGCCTCGAACTACCCCAGTCTAAAAAAGGGAGAAAAAGAAAGTAACGGCGCTTCTTCCTCCCTCCTACTAACGCGCCCCCGAACAGACGCGAGAAGAATGAGGGACACTAACTCGAACTTTTCATGTTAGTGTCCCTTTGTGTTTCGGGCGTGTTTGCTTTTGTGTGCGTTTGTCGATATATGTTGAGGGCGAGGGTACACTGTGAAGCGGGCGAGGAGGTCTTTTGAATTGAGTTGGAGGTCGGTGACATGTATATAAGGCGATGGTGGTTAAATAAATTTTCAAGCTGTGTTCGTTGTACTGTCCGATCTTTTTTTTTTTTTTTCCTACGTCTCAGGGTTAATATGAATATCATTCACCAGCTCGCCTGTGTTTTTTTACCTTTCCTCGCCGATATGACTTCCATGTACGTCGACCTGAAGCACACCACGTGGTACGAAGTGTTGCTGTACGTCACATTTGCTTATAACACAGCAGTTGAAGAAACCACCAGGGCCGGTTTTCTCGAAGTGATGGTAAAGCCATTTTGGTAAACCCCGGTGCCTTGGAAGGAAAAAGCACCTAGGTACTGTGATAAACGGCTGGATATAAAACAACAATTATTATGGAGTAAAATACGTCATCTATCGGTGAAACACGGTAGTCATTTTGTTTATCCTCTTTTTTCGCTGGTTGTTATCAATCTAGTAAGGTATTTTAAGTCAAAATATAGTAATGTTGTACTTGAAGACCAATTTATTTGCTTCAGATGGTACGAACAAATTTTAGCTGCTTTGCTAGAGTTTGTCGACGAATATTCGAAAATGTAAGAAACATTCCTTCAATATGTTTCGCTATAAACAACGCATAACCTTCCCGTGTGCCTTCCAGTCTTTCAACGCCGGTGCTGTAGTCTCGTTTTTGTTCCTTGCGACGCACGTTTCTGCGATTCTTGCTGATTTCAACTGTTTGCCCTCTCTTCCGTTTGCCCAACCGATCCACCCATTAGCCCACCGACCGACTGCGGCCTTACTAACAACTGATTTGCGGACCTATTTGTACTTTGATAACGGAAACGATGTCGAACGGGACGAGGCGTCGACATCGACGAGACCGCGCGTACGCGGAGTACGCTGTCGTCATGCTGGGACGACAGCGTGTGTTCCGTACCGCCTCGATCCGCTGGAAGAATTCGACAAGGATGCGCTGCAGCAACGATTCCGGTTTGGTCGCGCGGGAATTATGTTTCTCGCGGAGACGCTGTGCCCGGACTTGGAGCAGTCGACGCGTCGCAGCTGCACCCTGTCCGCAGAGCAGCAGGTGATCGTCACTCTGCAATTCTACGCCACAGGCAACTTCCTCATTACTGCAGGCGACTACGTCCACGTGCAGGTCTCTAGTGCTTCACGATCCGTGAGGCAGGTGACCGTAGCTCTGGCAAGTCGTGCAAGGGACTTTATACGGTAAGACTTCATACGGTAAAGAGTTTCTCAGCGCTCCGAGTCAAAACAAAAAGTCAAATTGTGTTGAGTTTGTTTATAAGTAAAGCTATACGCACTCCGTCGTGCACCTCGGCCGGAAAGAGCTATACGCACTATGCGAAACTCGTATAAAACAAATGGTTACAACGTGCTTTCTAAGCGGTGGCATAGCATAGTGCTAAGGTGTGTCCTTCATACGCAAGTGAACGCGGGTTCAATCCGCGGTGTGGGCCTACTTTTTTTTCTCAAACATTTTGTTTTGTCGAGGCATTTGGCGATATTTACGACATTTCTTTTTTATGATTAACACTGAAAACAGTGAAAAAATCAAATGTTGTCGACGAAACTTCGCAGAAATGTGCATGCTAGGGTATTGTGCTGTAAATTAACTTGTGAATGGATTGACAATGCAGGTGGCCTGACGTCGCAGAGAGTGCTGCCTTGCAGGAGCAGTTCTTTGAGGTAGCCTGGTTCCCTTGTGTCGTGGGTGCTGTTGATGGCACCCACATTCGAATCCAGGAACCATGCGTGCACGAGGAGGTGTACGTGAACCGCCACCTGTACCATTCCATCAACGTACAGCTGGTAGTTGACGCATCCTGCCGCATACGGAACGTGGATGCGAGATGGGCAGGAAGCACGCGCGACTCCCGGATTTTCACTGAGAGCACACTACCAATGAAGCTGGCCGATGGCGTCTACGAGGGCCTATTGCTCGGTGACAGCGGCTACATCTGCCAGCCGTGGCCGATGACGCCCTTCCTGTCGCCATCATCGGCAGCAGAAGTCAGGTACAACACGGCACACACCACGACAAGGAGTATTGTTGAAAGGTAAGACAAAGTCACCCATCGTGGTGGGTTACTGGGCTGCTATATTGAAAAGAAGGCCACTAGACAACGTAACGTTTTGCTGTCATACCACAGAAGACACTGTTAATTGTAAGGCTCCTACGTACAGCTTTGTGTTCTCTAGACCAAGCAAAAAACAGTGGTTGCACGGAAGTTAAAGAGAGAAAAAAGAAAAAATATATCCCAAGAATATATATTTATTTATTGTACTTTTCCAGTGCCCCTATACAGCCCGGGGGCCTGCGTTAGGGTGCACCGCAGACACATATATGTAGTGTTGCACAAGAAGCAGACACACAAAACGAATGCATAGCATAAAGAAACAAAAACGTTAAATATTCTCCAACATATTTTTTGGATAACATATCATATTGTTCGTTCGTTAGGGGCAGGATTTGTTGCATACGCGCGAAAGGCAATATTTTGCTTCAACCTGGATACAGAAGAGCAAAAAGATACAAATGCAAAGCTGTTTTTTTTTTTTTTTCCGGCCCCACCTTTAAAGAAATTACACACCTACCTGTCATACATTCTAAAATACTCCACACTGCTGGGACTCACCGTAAAAATGTGACAAATTGCACCTGGCTCGGGTTGCTATAGGGAAGTCGTTGACAGACATCTTCGGACTGCTAATGCTAACGACTGTTTGTACGAAACCGTGTTTCGCTTACACTCAGCTATGAGGAACATTTGTCGAGGGACGTTTAATATGATGTACGCGTAAACAGACTGTTATATATCTGGGCAATGATAAGAAATGATTGCCGGGTTTTCGGTAACCTACAGCATTCAGAAAGAATGAAATAGTCTCAACCCTAATATATTAGTGTACTTTAAATAAATAATACTCATTCTGTCTATATGATGCACGCAGGACAATAAGCCAGCTGAAGCGCAGGTTCCACTGCCTGCATGCCGAGCTGCGCATGGAGCCAAGCAGATGCTGCGACATCATCGTGGCATGCTGCGTGCTTCACAATCTCGCCAAGGGATACCCCTGCGCGATGCCAGGGACTGCCATCCCCCCTGAAATTCCCGTGGAGCCCATGGCAGCCGGCCGTGGCGAAAGCAATGAGGCTTGGCATGCCCTTGTCGACCAGTTCTTCTGTTGAGCGAAGGTATGTGGCTTTGGGGTCTTTTATTTTCAAACTGATTTTCTTAAATGCGAGACACATATAGAGATATTGTCCTCGCTGTGTGTTTACGAGGCTCCGTAGACATCCAAAGGATGGATAATCGTAATAACAAGTTGAATGTGGCACGCGATTTCATATAATAAATTTTCTTGAATACCTCGTGGCATCTTTTGACTGTAGGTTTACAGGCAGCTAATATAAAGGGCCGAACCGACCCCAACATATTTCTTGGAGAACATAGAGATTTCAAATCTTTATTAAGCACTCTTCATGTATGGTTTCAATATGAGGGTAAACAGGCT
This sequence comes from Ixodes scapularis, assembly GCF_016920785.2. Lineage (NCBI taxonomy): Eukaryota > Metazoa > Arthropoda > Arachnida > Ixodida > Ixodidae > Ixodes > Ixodes scapularis. Next base: position 247,676,187 of record NW_024609835.1, on the reverse strand, counting down.
TTGCGGCATTCGCTCGTTGCAAGGGAATGGAAGCGTTGGCATATATTAGAGCAAGTAGATGTGGTGCTGCGACTGCTATCCAACTTCATTTGCAAAAGTGTTGCTTGGAGACGATGCAGCGCCCGTCGTATGCCGGCGTCCACCCTCATATTGAAGACGTCTGTACCCTTTCCTGATTCCAAACATTGTAGCAGAAGGGGTGCCTCCATTATAAACCATGTCTCGCAAACCTTCTTCATTGCAGCATGTTTTTTGTTAATTGCAACAATGACAGCAATTAAAGGGGTACTCCGGCGATTTCTTCATGGTCCCCGATTAGCTTGAAATTTCGCTAAACTCGCCAAACAACATCGCTAAAACAGTATCCTAAATATTAGCTTAAAATATTTTTTTCGCGGAGTTATTTAATTCACAATTTTGGTCCTCACCGTGTTTTTCAAACTGAAAGTCTCTACTGGCAACAACGAAAAAGTGACATCAGTGGAAGTGCAGGGGTTCACTCTTTGGACTGTAGAATTTGTTCCCAACTGATTCGAAGCAGTTTCACGGTGTCAAATGAATGCGTTGGAAGCTCGCTCCAGGACCCGCGCTCCAGCACGGAACAAGTGATTGGCATATTCTATTTTTTAGATTGCTCGCTCGACTGGCAAGCCTGCCCGCCACTGACGTCATGGCACTGAAAAGTGCGGGAATATTTGAATGTTGGTTTTTGCATCATTTTCATTTGCCGATTTCGCAATAATTAATATGCATTTCGCGATACTAAATAGCATACCGGAAAGGGTAAGGGCCAGGGAGTCAGAAAATATAGTTAGTTGAGGTAGCTCGAAAAATCACCAGAGTACCCCTTTAAAATATAATGTGGCGGTGTCCAAAAAAGGTAACTCCTCTGAACAGCATTGCAGGCACGGATGAGATACATTTTCGCAAAATCTAGTTTCGGTATGTAGTAACAAATGCACAAAGGTTGATTGACATATCTTGCAGCGTACCTCATTGTAAAAGGTTAGAGTTGGTCAAGCAGCATAATTGCAACTGCGTTTAACAGTGCAATTGCGGCATGACCCATGGAACCAAGTACGCAAAAGTCCTGCAATATATTGCTGTTGTGTGCCTCGGTCGACAGTGCGTGCGGCTTTTACGCGAAAAGCTTGGGCCCGCTTCTGCGTGTTGGTCATCGTGTTTGTCTTCGTACTACAGGCTACGCGAACATCAATGCCCTCAATGCGAGTAATTACAGGGGCGAGCGAAATAATAGCCTTAAAAATACCATTTCATTTTATTGCGCCTCTGTCCTATAGGTTGGTACCATTATAACCATATTTAAGAGTATTCTACAGGTGAGAGGGGCAAACCTGTATGCGTCACAGTAGTGGCCTGATTACAACAGCCACTAATGGGTCATATACCTGAAAGGAACAATTCTGTCATTGGTTATTTTACTCAGTAAAAAAGTAAAGAGTGTATAAAATTGTTGTCTAACAACGTTGCAGTATGGTAATGCCTGTTTACTTCGGGAAGTGAACAAAGAGAGTATAGAGTCCCTGAACGGTGTAAATTCCGCGACACAGTCTCCACGAACAAAACAGGTACACCGAGTGGTCACACCAGTAGCCATGCATTTAAACGCATAATCACTGTTCGCGCCGCGCAGGCACTTCCTAGGCTATTTGCTTACTTGTTTTGTTTTGTGCAGGGTCGAATCGCTAAGCTTCTTCTCTTAGTGCCCAACAATGATGTTTTGGAAGTGTCGACAGGCTTGCGCACATGTATGGAAACTTAGCTGGTTAGATTGTCGCTGGTGTCGGACACTAATGTGGTCCTCTGGAATACTGGGGAGGCGATAAAAATATTTCATTATTCCTTAAAATTACTTGCGCCATCTTACTGGCTGTTGCATAAGGGGTATTCACATGACGGAGAAATCCCGGGGATTTCTCCCTGGCACGCGCGCATCACGAGATGAAAATCGAGGCTTTTGCACATCGCAAAGCCTGACGTTTTCGTCGTGGGATGCGCGTGCCGGAGAGAAATCCCCGGTGTTTCTCCCTCGTGTGAATACCCCTATAGGGTCGAGTGCACCCTCTGATAAATCTGTTTCTCTCCAGGGACGACTACCCCATTACATACTGAGGTTTTCACAAACCCTTGCGTTTCAAAATGTACTTTATTATTTCACATCCGCCCTTGCTTCGTCAATCTAAAAAAAAAATCTTGGAACTTATTGTCCCCCCCCCCCCCCTTCGGGCTGTTCTGATTACTCCTTTCCCAATTCTTCTTTTTTTTTTCAATAGCTCAATTTCAAATTTAGCTATTGAAAAAAAACAATTTCAGTGTGATACTGTTTAGCAGCATCTGCTGCAGCGATAGGCGCATTGGAGGCATCTATGGCTCTTTTTGTTGCCTCCCTATCCAACAGGAGGTTCTCCGCCTCCATCCGCTGCTGCTCCTCAGATGCTGCTGATGCCTCTGCGCATCTTCCCGGCACCAACGTCTCGTCTGCAAGACACGGGGAGCTGCTGCCCACTCTTCTGCTGCTGCCACCCTTTGGCCGCTTCCTGACGCCCGAGGCTGCGGCGCTGCCGTTTGCCTCAAACTATCGCTGTGACAAATGTATATGCAGAAAGTGATTTGCTGTAATTATTAGAAGTGTGCAGGCAACGTAGGTAGAACATACAGTGTTTGTAACCCCGACATGTTGCTGGCATTTTGCCACAGTGTACTTAACTGTAGAGCAGAAACTCTCAAATACTTCAAGCATCTCCGAGTGGACCACACAAATGGTGCTCATGCAGAAGTCCATGCTCACCGGAATATCCCGAGAAATTGCCCACCCAAAACTGAGAGCACATTCGGTAAAAATAAGGGGAAGGCTAACATTCAGTGTTCACAAGGTAGTTCAACTTGAGCCAATAAAAAATAGAAAGTCCTGCTACAAATCAAGATGGGCTACCTTTTGGGGATGGGTCGTCTCTCGGGATATTACGGTAATATTCCTTGCACCGGTTGCAATTTTCAGTATTTCATTACATTTAGCTTTCTTATAAATTTCTTAACCTTGCCGTTTATTTGACCTAAGGATGTTGCGAAACCAAACATTCTAGTCTGGTCTGGTTGTTGACGAAATCCACGATGTTATAAAAGAGTGTTCGCTTGGCTATGTATAGAGTCAATCTCGCTATGGCTTTCGATCCTGCTGTTAAACCAATAACTGATACCCGCAACGCTACCTCTATCCTTTTTGCGTTCCGCACAAGTTCGTCACAACATAAACGATGAGTTTGTTCACTCATCCAACAACCCATGAAATATCATGCGTAACAACAGGGTTATACCTTTTTTTTTTTTAAGGAAGCATATTGTCTTATATGTTGCACCTGTTGGTTAAGAGGCTAGAGCTAAATATCACCACCTTGCATTCCTTCAACCATCAAAAAGTGTACTACAACTCTTCTTTGTTCGGATATCCGCCTTTGGTACATCGGTAGTTCTGTTGTCTGGTTGTTAGTTATGTTAGTAATGAGCACATTTTGCTACATGTCCTTCTATGCGTGTTTTTTTTTTTTTTGCAGGTTGTTTGTAGAGAAACTATGCAGCAGTATGAGTAAAATGAAGAGAAATTCATAATTACATGCTTGTCATAAGTGATCCAAAGGCAGTGCAGTACGTCCGCTAGCCTGGGCTCCCTATCCCTAACCTGCATTACGCAGTAGTGATACATGAAAGTGCGCTGATTTCCAATTAGATATTGTGTGTATGCCACTATGACAATTTTTACAATCTCCCTGTTTTCACATCAGTCTCTTAGGGTCCCGCAATTAATAACAGAGCGGTTCTGCATGCCCGGCACCCTGTTCTGTTGACTTGTCATACAGACTGATGTAAAAGTAATCCACTCACTCTTCAGGGTCGCCCTCAATGACATCCAGCCCACACAGGTTCGACGAGTCGACGCCGATCACGTCTAGAACTGCCTGAATTAGGGGCGTCAGTTCATGGGGGCTCAGGCCAGCACCTACCAAATGAATGCACATTATTTTCATTCCGTAGTCACCCGGGCCTCAGAGGCATTGCAGAGCGGAAGGGGATCAATAACCAACTACCAAACTAGAATATATACAGCAGAAATACAACGGCATTATAAAACGTCAATTGAAAGCATAGTAATTTATAATGTGTGGCAGAAATGTAACTTCTTAACATTGCAGTGGAGCGATCTCGCAACATTGACCTTCCAACATGCACTTCGCTGCGTGCAATTGTGCTGCAGTCAACTTTGTACATAGTGCTTTCTGTGTGCCTTGAGGATGCAGTAGTGTAGGGTATCCAGAAAAGTGTTGGATGAACAACTGTGCCCTAAGTTTCAGGACCTGTTTTATGTTAAAAACAACATAAAGGGCACAGTTTAGGTGGTGTGCTTTCAACATTTTTCTCTCCTCTGTCTCAGGTCTGCCACACTTTTTGCTGTTTCATGTGTGCCTCGGTTACTTCTAAAACACTGTTAGAGCCAATTTCAATAAAGTGTTTTGCGATGTTGCCTCATTTGCTTTTATTACTGTTTAAGCATAGGGGCAGGAATGCAGTGGAAAGTTACACGTCAACACTCACTTTTATACCTGTCATCAGTCACGCCATAAAAAAAATTAAATGCTAACATGGCGTTCTGTTTATTTTTTGTGTACCTGCCACACACACACACACACTCATCTTTAAAGGCAAACTGTAAACTAGTTTGTTCTTCGAAATAAGCAAATTCCTCCGATTCACCTGTGCGTCCTTCGTGCTTCTTGTAGGCGCTGTCCACCTTTCTGCATTTTTAAGGAGGTTTTGCCACGCCTCCTTCAGTTGTTTTGCGGTTCTTTGGGCTCATTCATTGCATTGGCAATGTCGAGCCACGCCTGTTGTCTTGTGTGTGCAGTAACTGCAGGACCGAATTTTCTCATTATTTGTTCCGAAATAAGCAAATTCTTCCGATTCACCTGTGCGTCCTTCGTGCATCTTGTAGGTGCTGTCCACCTTTCTGCATTTTTAAGGAGGTTTTGCCACGCCTCCTTCAGTTGTTTTGCGGTCCTTTGGGCTCATTCATTGCATCGGCAATGTCGAGCCACGCCTGTTGTCTTGTGTGTGCAGTAACTGCAGGACCGAATTTTCTCATTATTTGTTCTTCGAAATAAGCAAATTCCTCCGATTCACCTGTGCGTCCTTCGTGCTTCTTGTAGGCGCTGTCCACCTTTCTGCATTTTTAAGGAGGTTTTGCCACGCCTCCTTCAGTTGTTTTGCGGTCCTTTGGGCTCATTCACTGCATCGGCAATGTGGAGCCACGCCTGTTGTCTTGTGTGTGCAGTAACTGCAGGACCGAATTTTCTCATTATTTGTTCCGAAATAAGCAAATTCCTCCGATTCACCTGTGCTTCCTTCGTGCTTCTTGTAGGCGCTGTCCACCTTTCTGCATTTTAAGGAGGTTTTGCCACGCCTCCTTCAGTTGCTTTGCGGTCCTTTGGGCTCATTCATTGCATCGGCAATGTCGAGCCACGCCTGTTGTCTTGTGTTTGCAGTAACTGCAGGACCGAATTTTCTCATTATTTGTTCCGAAATAAGCAAATTCCTCCGTTTCACCTGTGCTTCCTTCGTGCTTCTTGTAGGCGCTGTCCACCTTTCTGCATTTTAAGGAGGTTTTGCCACGCCTCCTTCAGTTGCTTTGCGGTCCTTTGGGCTCATTCATTGCATCGGCAATGTGGAGCCACGCCTGTTGTCTTGTGAGTGCAGTAACTGCAGGACCGAATTTTCTCATTATTTGTTCTTCGAAATAAGCAAATTCCTCCGATTCACCTGTGCTTCCTTCGTGCTTCTTGTAGGCGCTGTCCACCTTTCTGCATTTTAAGGAGGTTTTGCCACGCCTCCTTCAGTTGTTTTGCGGTTCTTTGGGCTCATTCATTGCATCGGCAATGTCGAGCCACGCCTGTTGTCTTGTGTGTGCAGTAACTGCAGGACCGAATTTTCTCATTATTTGTTCCGAAATAAGCAAATTCTTCCGATTCACCTGTGCGTCCTTCGTGCTTCTTGTAGGTGCTGTCCACCTTTCTGCATTTTTAAGGAGGTTTTGCCACGCCTCCTTCAGTTGTTTTGCGGTCCTTTGGGCTCATTCATTGCATCGGCAATGTCGAGCCACGCCTGTTGTCTTGTGTGTGCAGTAACTGCAGGACCGAATTTTCTCATTATTTGTTCTTCGAAATAAGCAAATTCCTCCGATTCACCTGTGCGTCCTTCGTGCTTCTTGTAGGCGCTGTCCACCTTTCTGCATTTTTAAGGAGGTTTTGCCACGCCTCCTTCAGTTGTTTTGCGGTCCTTTGGGCTCATTCACTGCATCGGCAATGTGGAGCCACGCCTGTTGTCTTGTGTGTGCAGTAACTGCAGGACCGAGTTTTCTCATTATTTGTTCTTCGAAATAAGCAAATTCCTCCGATTCACCTGTGCGTCCTTCGTGCTTCTTGTAGGCGCTGTCCACCTTTCTGCATTTTTAAGGAGGTTTTGCCACGCCTCCTTCAGTTGTTTTGCGGTCCTTTGGGCTCATTCACTGCATCGGCAATGTGGAGCCACGCCTGTTGTCTTGTGTGTGCAGTAACTGCAGGACCGAATTTTCTCATTATTTGTTCCGAAATAAGCAAATTCCTCCGATTCACCTGTGCTTCCTTCGTGCTTCTTGTAGGCGCTGTCCACCTTTCTGCATTTTTAAGGAGGTTTTGCCACGCCTCCTTCAGTTGTTTTGCGGTCCTTTGGGCTCATTCACTGCATCGGCAATGTGGAGCCACGCCTGTTGTCTTGTGTGTGCAGTAACTGCAGGACCGAATTTTCTCATTATTTGTTCCGAAATAAGCAAATTCCTCCGATTCACCTGTGCTTCCTTCGTGCTTCTTGTAGGCGCTGTCCACCTTTCTGCATTTTAAGGAGGTTTTGCCACGCCTCCTTCAGTTGCTTTGCGGTCCTTTGGGCTCATTCATTGCATCGGCAATGTGGAGCCACGCCTGTTGTCTTGTGTGTGCAGTAACTGCAGGACCGAATTTTCTCATTATTTGTTCTTCGAAATAAGCAAATTCCTCCGATTCACCTGTGCGTCCTTCGTGCTTCTTGTAGGCGCTGTCCACCTTTCTGCATTTTTAAGGTGGTTTTGCCACGCCTCCTTCAGTTGCTTTGCGGTCCTTTGGGCTCATTCACTGCATCGGCAATCTCGAGCCACGCCTGTTGTCTTGTGTGTGCAGTAACTGCAGGACCGAATTTTCTCATTATTTGTTCTTCGAAATAAGCAAATTCCTCCGATTCACCTGTGCGTCCTTCGTGCTTCTTGTAGGCGCTGTCCACCTTTCTGCATTTTAAGGAGGTTTTGCCACGCCTCCTTCAGTTGCTTTGCGGTCCTTTGGGCTCATTCATTGCATCGGCAATGTCGAGCCACGCCTGTTGTCTTGTGTGTGCAGTAACTGCAGGACCGAATTTTCTCATTATTTGTTCTTCGAAATAAGCAAATTCCTCCGATTCACCTGTGCGTCCTTCGTGCTTCTTGTAGGCGCTGTCCACCTTTCTGCATTTTAAGGAGGTTTTGCCACGCCTCCTTCAGTTGCTTTGCGGTCCTTTGGGCTCATTCATTGCATCGGCAATGTCGAGCCACGCCTGTTGTCTTGTGTGTGCAGTAACTGCAGGACCGAATTTTCTCATTATTTGTTCTTCGAAATAAGCAAATTCCTCCGATTCACCTGTGCGTCCTTCGTGCTTCTTGTAGGCGCTGTCCACCTTTCTGCATTTTTAAGGAGGTTTTGCCACGCCTCCTTCAGTTGCTTTGCGGTCCTTTGGGCTCATTCACTGCATCGGCAATGTGGAGCCACGCCTGTTGTCTTGTGTGTGCAGTAACTGCAGGACCGAATTTTCTCATTATTTGTTCCGAAATAAGCAAATTCCTCCGATTCACCTGTGCGTCCTTCGTGCTTCTTGTAGGCGCTGTCCACCTTTCTGCATTTTTAAGGAGGTTTTGCCACGCCTCCTTCAGTTGCTTTGCGGTCCTTTGGGCTCATTCACTGCATCGGCAATGTCGAGCCACGCCTGTTGTCTTGTGTGTGCAGTAACTGCAGGACCGAATTTTCTCATTATTTGTTCCGAAATAAGCAAATTCCTCCGATTCACCTGTGCGTCCTTCGTGCTTCTTGTAGGCGCTGTCCACCTTTCTGCATTTTTAAGGAGGTTTTGCCACGCCTCCTTCAGTTGTTTTGCGGTCCTTTGGGCTCATTCACTGCATCGGCAATGTGGAGCCACGCCTGTTGTCTTGTGTGTGCAGTAACTGCAGGACCGAATTTTCTCATTATTTGTTCTTCGAAATAAGCAAATTCCTCCGATTCACCTGTGCGTCCTTCGTGCTTCTTGTAGGCGCTGTCCACCTTTCTGCATTTTTAAGGAGGTTTTGCCACGCCTCCTTCAGTTGTTTTGCGGTCCTTTGGGCTCATTCACTGCATCGGCAATGTGGAGCCACGCCTGTTGTCTTGTGTGTGCAGTAACTGCAGGACCGAGTTTTCTCATTATTTGTTCTTCGAAATAAGCAAATTCCTCCGATTCACCTGTGCGTCCTTCGTGCTTCTTGTAGGCGCTGTCCACCTTTCTGCATTTTTAAGGAGGTTTTGCCACGCCTCCTTCAGTTGTTTTGCGGTCCTTTGGGCTCATTCACTGCATCGGCAATGTGGAGCCACGCCTGTTGTCTTGTGTGTGCAGTAACTGCAGGACCGAATTTTCTCATTATTTGTTCTTCGAGATAAGCGAATTCCTCCGATTCACCTGTGCTTCCTTCGTGCTTCTTGTAGGCGCTGTCCACCTTTCTGCATTTTAAGGAGGTTTTGCCACGCCTCCTTCAGTTGCTTTGCGGTCCTTTGGGCTCATTCATTGCATCGGCAATGTCGAGCCACGCCTGTTGTCTTGTGTGTGCAGTAACTGCAGGACCGAATTTTCTCATTATTTGTTCTTCGAAATAAGCAAATTCCTCCGATTCACCTGTGCGTCCTTCGTGCTTCTTGTAGGCGCTGTCCACCTTTCTGCATTTTTAAGGAGGTTTTGCCACGCCTCCTTCAGTTGTTTTGCGGTCCTTTGGGCTCATTCATTGCATCGGCAATGTCGAGCCACGCCTGTTGTCTTGTGTGTGCAGTAACTGCAGGACCGAATTTTCTCATTATTTGTTCCGAAATAAGCAAATTCCTCCGATTCACCTGTGCTTCCTTCGTGCTTCTTGTAGGCGCTGTCCACCTTTCTGCATTTTAAGGAGGTTTTGCCACGCCTCCTTCAGTTGCTTTGCGGTCCTTTGGGCTCATTCATTGCATCGGCAATGTCGAGCTACGCCTGTTGTCTTGTGTGTGCAGTAACTGCAGGACCGAATTTTCTCATTATTTGTTCTTCGAAATAAGCAAATTCCTCCGATTCACCTGTGCGTCCTTCGTGCTTCTTGTAGGCGCTGTCCACCTTTCTGCATTTTTAAGGAGGTTTTGCCACGCCTCCTTCAGTTGTTTTGCGGTCCTTTGGGCTCATTCACTGCATCGGCAATGTGGAGCCACGCCTGTTGTCTTGTGTGTGCAGTAACTGCAGGACCGAATTTTCTCATTATTTGTTCTTCGAAATAAGCAAATTCCTCCGATTCACCTGTGCGTCCTTCGTGCTTCTTGTAGGTGCTGTCCACCTTTCTGCATTTTTAAGGAGGTTTTGCCACGCCTCCTTCAGTTGCTTTGCGGTCCTTTGGGCTCATTCATTGCATCGGCAATGTCGAGCCACGCCTGTTGTCTTGTGTGTGCAGTAACTGCAGGACCGAATTTTCTCATTATTTGTTCCGAAATAAGCAAATTCCTCCGATTCACCTGTGCGTCCTTCGTGCTTCTTGTAGGCGCTGTCCACCTTTCTGCATTTTTAAGGAGGTTTTGCCACGCCTCCTTCAGTTGTTTTGCGGTCCTTTGGGCTCATTCATATGCATCGGCAATGTCGAGCCACGCCTGTTGTCTTGTGTGTGCAGTAACTGCAGGACCGAATTTTCTCATTATTTGTTCTTCGAGATAAGCGAATTCCTCCGATTCACCTGTGCGTCCTTCGTGCTTCTTGTAGGCGCTGTCCACCTTTCTGCATTTTTAAGGAGGTTTTGCCACGCCTCCTTCAGTTGTTTTGCGGTCCTTTGGGCTCATTCATTGCATCGGCAATGTCGAGCCACGCTTGTTGTCTTGTGTGTGCAGTAACTGCAGGACCGAATTTTCTCATTATTTGTTCTTCGAAATAAGCAAATTCCTCCGATTCACCTGTGCGTCCTTCGTGCTTCTTGTAGGCGCTGTCCACCTTTCTGCATTTTTAAGGAGGTTTTGCCACGCCTCCTTCAGTTGCTTTGCGGTCCTTTGGGCTCATTCATTGCATCGGCAATGCCGGGCCACGCCTGTTGTCTTGTGTGTGCAGTAACTGCAGGACCGAATTTTCTCATTATTTGTTCCGAAATAAGCAAATTCCTCCGATTCACCTGTGCGTCCTTCGTGCTTCTTGTAGGCGCTGTCCACCTTTCTGCATTTTTAAGGTGGTTTTGCCACGCCTCCTTCAGTTGCTTTGCGGTCCTTTGGGCTCATTCACTGCATCGGCAATCTCGAGCCACGCCTGTTGTCTTGTGTGTGCAGTAACTGCAGGACCGAATTTTCTCATTATTTGTTCTTCGAAATAAGCAAATTCCTCCGATTCACCTGTGCGTCCTTCGTGCTTCTTGTAGGCGCTGTCCACCTTTCTGCATTTTAAGGAGGTTTTGCCACGCCTCCTTCAGTTGCTTTGCGGTCCTTTGGGCTCATTCATTGCATCGGCAATGTCGAGCCACGCCTGTTGTCTTGTGTGTGCAGTAACTGCAGGACCGAATTTTCTCATTATTTGTTCTTCGAAATAAGCAAATTCCTCCGATTCACCTGTGCGTCCTTCGTGCTTCTTGTAGGCGCTGTCCACCTTTCTGCATTTTAAGGAGGTTTTGCCACGCCTCCTTCAGTTGCTTTGCGGTCCTTTGGGCTCATTCATTGCATCGGCAATGTCGAGCCACGCCTGTTGTCTTGTGTGTGCAGTAACTGCAGGACCGAATTTTCTCATTATTTGTTCTTCGAAATAAGCAAATTCCTCCGATTCACCTGTGCGTCCTTCGTGCTTCTTGTAGGCGCTGTCCACCTTTCTGCATTTTTAAGGAGGTTTTGCCACGCCTCCTTCAGTTGCTTTGCGGTCCTTTGGGCTCATTCACTGCATCGGCAATGTGGAGCCACGCCTGTTGTCTTGTGTGTGCAGTAACTGCAGGACCGAATTTTCTCATTATTTGTTCCGAAATAAGCAAATTCCTCCGATTCACCTGTGCGTCCTTCGTGCTTCTTGTAGGCGCTGTCCACCTTTCTGCATTTTTAAGGAGGTTTTGCCACGCCTCCTTCAGTTGCTTTGCGGTCCTTTGGGCTCATTCACTGCATCGGCAATGTCGAGCCACGCCTGTTGTCTTGTGTGTGCAGTAACTGCAGGACCGAATTTTCTCATTATTTGTTCCGAAATAAGCAAATTCCTCCGATTCACCTGTGCGTCCTTCGTGCTTCTTGTAGGCGCTGTCCACCTTTCTGCATTTTTAAGGAGGTTTTGCCACGCCTCCTTCAGTTGTTTTGCGGTCCTTTGGGCTCATTCACTGCATCGGCAATGTGGAGCCACGCCTGTTGTCTTGTGTGTGCAGTAACTGCAGGACCGAATTTTCTCATTATTTGTTCTTCGAAATAAGCAAATTCCTCCGATTCACCTGTGCGTCCTTCGTGCTTCTTGTAGGCGCTGTCCACCTTTCTGCATTTTTAAGGAGGTTTTGCCACGCCTCCTTCAGTTGTTTTGCGGTCCTTTGGGCTCATTCACTGCATCGGCAATGTGGAGCCACGCCTGTTGTCTTGTGTGTGCAGTAACTGCAGGACCGAGTTTTCTCATTATTTGTTCTTCGAAATAAGCAAATTCCTCCGATTCACCTGTGCGTCCTTCGTGCTTCTTGTAGGCGCTGTCCACCTTTCTGCATTTTTAAGGAGGTTTTGCCACGCCTCCTTCAGTTGTTTTGCGGTCCTTTGGGCTCATTCACTGCATCGGCAATGTGGAGCCACGCCTGTTGTCTTGTGTGTGCAGTAACTGCAGGACCGAATTTTCTCATTATTTGTTCTTCGAGATAAGCGAATTCCTCCGATTCACCTGTGCTTCCTTCGTGCTTCTTGTAGGCGCTGTCCACCTTTCTGCATTTTAAGGAGGTTTTGCCACGCCTCCTTCAGTTGCTTTGCGGTCCTTTGGGCTCATTCATTGCATCGGCAATGTCGAGCCACGCCTGTTGTCTTGTGTGTGCAGTAACTGCAGGACCGAATTTTCTCATTATTTGTTCTTCGAAATAAGCAAATTCCTCCGATTCACCTGTGCGTCCTTCGTGCTTCTTGTAGGCGCTGTCCACCTTTCTGCATTTTTAAGGAGGTTTTGCCACGCCTCCTTCAGTTGTTTTGCGGTCCTTTGGGCTCATTCATTGCATCGGCAATGTCGAGCCACGCCTGTTGTCTTGTGTGTGCAGTAACTGCAGGACCGAATTTTCTCATTATTTGTTCCGAAATAAGCAAATTCCTCCGATTCACCTGTGCTTCCTTCGTGCTTCTTGTAGGCGCTGTCCACCTTTCTGCATTTTAAGGAGGTTTTGCCACGCCTCCTTCAGTTGCTTTGCGGTCCTTTGGGCTCATTCATTGCATCGGCAATGTCGAGCTACGCCTGTTGTCTTGTGTGTGCAGTAACTGCAGGACCGAATTTTCTCATTATTTGTTCTTCGAAATAAGCAAATTCCTCCGATTCACCTGTGCGTCCTTCGTGCTTCTTGTAGGCGCTGTCCACCTTTCTGCATTTTTAAGGAGGTTTTGCCACGCCTCCTTCAGTTGTTTTGCGGTCCTTTGGGCTCATTCACTGCATCGGCAATGTGGAGCCACGCCTGTTGTCTTGTGTGTGCAGTAACTGCAGGACCGAATTTTCTCATTATTTGTTCTTCGAAATAAGCAAATTCCTCCGATTCACCTGTGCGTCCTTCGTGCTTCTTGTAGGTGCTGTCCACCTTTCTGCATTTTTAAGGAGGTTTTGCCACGCCTCCTTCAGTTGCTTTGCGGTCCTTTGGGCTCATTCATTGCATCGGCAATGTCGAGCCACGCCTGTTGTCTTGTGTGTGCAGTAACTGCAGGACCGAATTTTCTCATTATTTGTTCCGAAATAAGCAAATTCCTCCGATTCACCTGTGCGTCCTTCGTGCTTCTTGTAGGCGCTGTCCACCTTTCTGCATTTTTAAGGAGGTTTTGCCACGCCTCCTTCAGTTGTTTTGCGGTCCTTTGGGCTCATTCATATGCATCGGCAATGTCGAGCCACGCCTGTTGTCTTGTGTGTGCAGTAACTGCAGGACCGAATTTTCTCATTATTTGTTCTTCGAGATAAGCGAATTCCTCCGATTCACCTGTGCGTCCTTCGTGCTTCTTGTAGGCGCTGTCCACCTTTCTGCATTTTTAAGGAGGTTTTGCCACGCCTCCTTCAGTTGTTTTGCGGTCCTTTGGGCTCATTCATTGCATCGGCAATGTCGAGCCACGCTTGTTGTCTTGTGTGTGCAGTAACTGCAGGACCGAATTTTCTCATTATTTGTTCTTCGAAATAAGCAAATTCCTCCGATTCACCTGTGCGTCCTTCGTGCTTCTTGTAGGCGCTGTCCACCTTTCTGCATTTTTAAGGAGGTTTTGCCACGCCTCCTTCAGTTGCTTTGCGGTCCTTTGGGCTCATTCATTGCATCGGCAATGCCGGGCCACGCCTGTTGTCTTGTGTGTGCAGTAACTGCAGGACCGAATTTTCTCATTATTTGTTCCGAAATAAGCAAATTCCTCCGATTCACCTGTGCGTCCTTCGTGCTTCTTGTAGGCGCTGTCCACCTTTCTGCAATTTTAAGGAGGTTTTGCCACGCCTCCTTCAGTTGTTTTGCGGTCCTTTGGGCTCATTCATTGCATCGGCAATGCCGGGCCACGCCTGTTGTCTTGTGTGTGCAGTAACTGCAGGACCGAATTTTCTCATTATTTGTTCCGAAATAAGCAAATTCCTCCGATTCACCTGTGCGTCCTTCGTGCTTCTTGTAGGCGCTGTCCACCTTTCTGCATTTTTAAGGAGGTTTTGCCACGCCTCCTTCAGTTGTTTTGCGGTCCTTTGGGCTCATTCATTGCATCGGCAATGCCGGGCCACGCCTGTTGTCTTGTGTGTGCAGTAACTGCAGGACCGAATTTTCTCATTATTTGTTCTTCGAAATAAGCAAATTCCTCCGATTCACCTGTGCGTCCTTCGTGCTTCTTGTAGGCGCTGTCCACCTTTCTGCATTTTTAAGGAGGTTTTGCCACGCCTCCTTCAGTTGTTTTGCGGTCCTTTGGGCTCATTCATTGCATCGGCAATGCCGGGCCACGCCTGTTGTCTTGTGTGTGCAGTAACTGCAGGACCGAATTTTCTCATTATTTGTTCCGAAATAAGCAAATTCCTCCGATTCACCTGTGCGTCCTTCGTGCTTCTTGTAGGCGCTGTCCACCTTTCTGCAATTTTAAGGAGGTTTTGCCACGCCTCCTTCAGTTGTTTTGCGGTCCTTTGGGCTCATTCATTGCATCGGCAATGTCGAGCCACGCCTGTTGTCTTGTGTGTGCAGTAACTGCAGGACCAAATTTTCTCATTATTTGTTCCGAAATAAGCAAATTCCTCCGATTCACCTGTGCGTCCTTCGTGCTTCTTGTAGGCGCTGTCCACCTTTCTGTATCTTAAGGAGGTTTTGCCACGCCTCCTTCAGTTGTTTTGCGGTCCTTTGGGCTCATTCATTGCATCGGCAATGTCGAGCCACGCCTGTTGTCTTGTGTGTGCAGTAACTGCAGGACCGAATTTTCTCATTATTTGTTCTTCGAAATAAGCAAATTCCTCCGATTCACCTGTGCGTCCTTCGTGCTTCTTGTAGGCGCTGTCCACCTTTCGGCATTTTTAAGGAGGTTTTGCCACGCCTCCTTCAGTTGTTTTGCGGTCCTTTGGGCTCATTCATTGCATCGGCAATGTCGAGCCACGCCTGTTGTCTTGTGTGTGCAGTAACTGCAGGACCGAATTTTCTCATTATTTGTTCTTCGAAATAGGCAAATTCCTCCGATTCACCTGTGCGTCCTTCGTGCTTCTTGTAGGCGCTGTCCACCTTTCTGCATTTTTAAGGAGGTTTTGCCATGTCTCCTTCAGTTGTTTTGCGGTCCTTTGGGCTCATTCATTGCATCGGCAATGTCGAGCCACGCCTGTTGTCTTGTGTGTGCAGTAACTGCAGGACCGAATTTTCTCATTATTTGCTCCGAAATAAGCAAATTCCTCCGATTCACCTGTGCGTCCTTCGTGCTTCTTGTAGGCGCTGTCCACCTTTCTGCATTTTTGAGGAGGTTTTGCCACGCCTCCTTCAGTTGTTTTGCGGTCCTTTGGGCTCATTCATTGCATCGGCAATGTCGAGCCACGCCTGTTGTCTTGTGTGTGCAGTAACTGCGGGACCGAATTTTCTCATTATTTTTTCCCTTCCTGCCTCAACTTCCCGAATTAACTTCAACCTCTCGTCTAATGTCATACTTTTTTGCCGCTGTTCGCAAACCCCCGATGTTGACGCTTGGTACATATTCAATCGGCGTTTGCGGACAAGACACTATCGTTTGCTACCTTGGTTTCTCTACCTCACACCTGCGTTTTGCTACATATCGCAATAAGACGTAAGATAATCCTAATATCACTTTTAAAAAGAAAAAAAAAGCGAAAGAATGATCTCGTCAAGTATCTTTGTAGTAATTATTTGTTTATTTCTCGTTTCTGCGACTTCTGCAGATGACATCGGCAAGGTTGATTGGTATACCGCGCTTGTACCTTTCCCATTGGTGGATGCATCGACCGACCGTCGCGGTCAGAACCGGACGCAGCGGCACGTGCTTCAGCGTAAAGCTAAGCTTCTCGTCACCGTTGAATTGCTGGCCACCGGGGATATGTAGAAACCTCGATGCCGTCCGCATACTGTGGGCGCACTGCGAACAAAAAAACAGTACAATGTCCCAGATGTTCACCCGGAACGAAGACTTTATTGAGGATAACCCACTTTCTCCACAAAGTAATCGCTGCTCGCGAGTTGGCATGCATTGTGTAACAAATTAAACGTGTTAGTACAAATATATACCAGCCCCTGTTCGCAAAACATTTTTTTTACTCACCATAAAAACACTTGCAAGGCTTATGTACTGTCATAGGTCTTGGATCCTGGATTGCTGAAGAGTGATGCGTTCGCGGAATGCAGCCGTCGGTTAGTTTAGTAGTCCCTCTGAACTACCGCTTTGCTTGACGTGCTAATAGGTTGATGGTGCGTCATTAATATAACAGCCAGATCGAAATTAATGTTCAGCAGAACCAAGCAGAACTATTAGCCCTCATTAAGCGACATCGCGGCCACTTTGCTTGTAGGCACTGCTCCTCCCTCGGCGACCCTGCTCTCCCCCAGTCACGTGACCTAGAATTCCCCCTTCTAGGGACAATAGTTAATTTTAACCCACGGTTCGCGTTCGAGAAAACGGGCCCTGGAGTGACGCCGTTTCAGCTGGTGCGTGGCGAAAAGGTGGTGACGATGCTCGACTCGATGCTGCCCTATGAACCATTTGAGGACGGGTGCGCAGACGCTGATGTGATCTGTTAGCGAGCTCTGGAGGCGCGCCTGCTAGCCCACCAGTGGATTCAACACCAACACCGTGTCATCGCTAGCCGGGACAACCTCCACCGACTTGACGTTTGTTTTGAACCGCGAGACATTGTGGGTGTGGACACCGATACGACACCGAGGCTTCAGCGAGAAGCTCTTGAAGCGCTATATCAGACCGTATAAGGTGCTCCGTCGCCTCGGAGACCTGTAATACGAGGTGCTTCCAGAGGGAACATGGTCATCAGGACGCCGCCAACCGCGACCCGAGGTGGTGTAAGTCGTGCGAAGCCCTTTCGTGCTCGATAGGACTGATGACTATTTATGGTTCAGACGACCTAGCAGTATACTCTTTACTGTCATTTGGTTTGTTTGTGTTAATTTATTTAAGGTTGCATCGGGGAGATGCAGCTTTTAAGGGGGTAGTCATGCCACGTGCATGACCTAGAAGGAACGCTTCGTCTGAAAGACTCGTGTTTATTCTTATCCGAGTGTAAAAAATAAGGAGGTCAGAATTCCCTTGCCTAGTCAGTCTCCCCCACGGTGTAAGATCTTATACCGTGGTCTCGCCCAAGGTCACTCCCGAATATTCCAGATCGAACGTTCGTGGTCCCGAGTGTAGTAGATGAGGAGCTGACCGTGGTCTTGACTACTCATTCACCCTCGCGCTAGCCAGCTGCCACACCGACGCACCGACGCTCACTGCTGCTGCTGTCGACGCGCGCTGCTGATTCCTCGGCCTTTGTTCTTCCTTTGGTTTCTGGCACAAGGTCACCGATTAGACTTTTATTTTCAGTTCATTATTCATTGTCTCTTCACTTCAAATGTGACAGCTGGCTAGCACGAATCTTCGAGATGTACGAAGAAGCGTTTCCTCTCGTAAAAAGGAAATTAGAGGGGATGTACTGCAAGCAAAGTATTTAGTACCCTGGGTGCAATGTACTTCAAGTAAAGTACAAAGTACTACGGCTGCAATGTACGGGGTGTTACAAGAACATTTACGGTTTTTTTACCGAAACAATAAACTAGGCATCGCCGAACGCTCATTCTCTTACCAAAGGTAGCGCTAGAGGTCACAACCAGATGCCAAAGTTGCAGCCCGATCCGATACCTTATTCAAAAGTTATGACTGATTTTCTGAAAATTTTCAATGGAAACTGGCGGCCGACGGAGTTTTTGAATACATGAGGCTGTATTGCACCAGAAACTGAAAATGGGCAAAAATTGGCTCTATTTTCCCATTGAAATTTTCAGAAAATAATTTATTATTTTTGAATAAGGTGTCCGTTCAGGCTGAAACTTTGGCATCTGGTTGTGACCTTTAGTGCTACCTATGGGCGGTGAATGAGCGCTTGGTGATGCCTAGTTTGTTTTTGCGATAAACAAATCCTGTATATTTTTTGCGACACCCTGTACTTCAAGTAAAGTAGTAAGTACTCTGGGCGCAATGTACTCAAAGTACAGTACAGCTGCAACAGAAAAAAAAAAGTATCACTAGTGACTCTGTTGTCTTTTTCTTCGACTTGACTGTTTAATTCTTCAACGCCACAGTCTCAGGTGGTACATTATGACTAATCGTCCTCTCCTACTATTTTTAGCCTCCTCGCTCGCGCTGACCGAGCAAGAAGTAGCGAGAGCTCTAAAAGCTATAGTAACGCCGCCCCCAGAAGAAACGCAGCGATATGCCGTCTGCTCACCTTCCTGGTGAGGGAGTAATATCCCTCCCAGTATTTCTTCAGAGTTGACAAAGCATAATTTTGTTATACAAATTTAACAAAGCCATATTTGGGGGATGTATCGGACCAGAAACAAATACTTCAAATAAAGTACAAGTACATACTCAGAAAATGTGCATCGAGTAAAGTACTTCCCAACACTGATTACAGTGCTGCGACACGACACGGCAAAGTCGTTGGGCTTCAGTGTCGCGTTCACGCACCGTGGTGTCTTGAGGGCCAAGTCTCAATTGTCTATCGTTCTCACGAGCGTGCACCTCACAGTTCTCCGTGGGACGAACGGCGAGACGCGTCGCCGTCAGTACGTCTTTCAGCGACCCACAATAAGCGCGACCCTAGCACGCGGCGACGCCAAGATGTCTGCCGCTTTGCGCTATACTCCCGTCAAGCGCGTTTGCACCTTGGGACGGTCTAGGGATCCCGTAACAATGACCGGACATAATGCGCAGGCCTTGCCTTTTAGCAAGGACGTAGGGCAGAACCCGGCATGACGTCATGTCCAGCGATGCTGCTGGAAAAAACAACCTAATCCCAGACTGCCTTGCGCACCGACGCGCTCTCATCCAACGTAAATCCAACCAAGCTCCAATCGTCTGCTCGCCGCTCGGTCCATTTCCCTAGGCTTAGCCCGTACGAAAATGTCAGATCGGAGCGGTTCCAGTTCGGATCCGCGCGGTTCTAAACTTAGGGACCTTTCCGATCCGCGCGATTCTGGGTGCAACCAGTCGGATCCAGTGAGACGCAACGCACTGGAATCGCACGGTGATCGGTGAATCCGATCCGCTCCCCTTGTTCCACTAGGGTCTGCTCCTAGCCAGCGGGCGCGCATATGCGTGATTGGAGGAGGGGAGGGAGGGGTGGGTGGTGGGGGGGGGGGGGGGGGGGGGGGGGGGGCGTCGGCGGAGAACTTTCGCGGTCTCTCCCATGTCACGTGTTAGGGTCAGGTGCATCCGCTACGCGGACGCTGCAAGCGGGCGTTCTCCGCGCGCGCGCCTGGCTTTGTCTCCGAGTCAGTTTGGTTCAGTTCTTCGCTCTCGTCGCATGGTCGGTCGGCGCTCGACCGGCTGCGACGTTCGCGCTGCGGGTGCACGGATACTGACGCGCCCATCGTTGCACTGGATGGATACCCACTGACCTCGGCTTTGAATCTTTATATAGTGTGAAGCTGCCGACCCATTGCTGTTTGGCTCGGCATCTGGATGCGCTGGTGTGCTTGGTGAGAATACTTGGACAACTCGGATACCGCTTGCCCGCCGGAACTTCCCGATGCACTCAATACTGGATACTGTGCTTGTGCGTGCTGTGTGTGTGTTCCGTGCACTGTGTTTAATGACGACGCCACGACGCCTGGACGGCCTTGTGCGCCGCCATAATTATCGCTGCGCTCACCACTGGACTCTACAGAAGTCTTTCGTGCGATGCCCTTAGCCGTTACAAGCGAGAGATCGTCGCGATTCCAGACCCAGTCCGCCTGGGTCTGAAATCGCGACGATCTCTCGGCTGTAACGGCTAAGGGCATAGCACGAAATTCTTTTGTAGAGTCCCGTGGTGAGCGCAGCGGGAATTCAGGCGGTGCACCGCCTGGGTTTAAAATTAGGGCTTGAAATGCGCAATTCCAGGCAGGATACAAACTGGTGCCCCAATTTTGAGTCTAGGTGGAACCGGCATTTTTTATTCTGGCCTGAATCTGACATTTTCGTACGGGAGGCTACGTCTGCTCCGTGCCGGCGGTCTGCCTCGTCTGCCTGCTGTTGCGGCTGGCTTTCGATACGATCGGCGCACTAAAAGAAGTTTCGATGCGAACCCGCATTTTCATCACGGCAGAGGGACACCTTCTCGAAGCAGGGCTTGATACGGCCTTCTCAACCCGCGGTGCGATTTTCGGTGTTCGTGCGTACGACGACTGACACGCTCGCTTTCCAACACCGAGCTATCACGACTCGCTCAACACGACGCTCCCGGCTGGTGTCGAAAGCGTCCGCTACACGCCGGCTTCCTACTAGCCAGGAAAGTGTAGTGCTTTATATCTCACCTGTGTTCTGCACCAATTCAATGGACGCCGCCATGAAATTTTGAGGAAAACAACCGTGTTGCCACGGCAATGCCATGGCAACGCAGATGTTTGCCCCATATTTTCAGGGCGGCATCCATTGACTGAGTTTTCTAATCCTAATGAAAATTACCAGAGACTGTGGTAAAAGATGGGGAACTTTGTAAAAGAAAAAAGATGAAGGAAATGGATCGTCTCAATAGACCTATTGTTATATTACCCAAGCATCAAGGAGAATGCAGGGATTGGTGTTCCCCGCGCCGCACATGCTGGCCTGAGCAGTAGTAACTTTTCTAAAGCAGATACCTAAAACAAAAGGCATCTTGCATGCGCGTTCGTCAGCGCTTTATTTTGGTTATTTACTTCGAATCTTTAATACGGGGAAGGCGTGCAAGTGTGGCGCGTGGAACACCAATCCCTGCATTCTCCTTGATGCTTGGGTAATATAGCAAATGGTCTATAGCCGAGACAATAAGGCATTTCTTCGCCACGCCTACTTCCGTTACTCTTCGCTCCGTGTATGGAGAATACGGACGGGAACGCGACAGAACAGCACACGACAAAACAAACAGCACGGTCAAAACAGCACGCGTCAAAACAGCACGGTGACAAATACAGCAGGCGTCAAAATAGCACGCGACAAAACAGCACAGTGTCAAAACGGCACAGCGACAGAAGAGCACGTGCCAAAACAGCCCAGCGACAAAACAGCACGCATGTAGCAACTTCGAGCGCGCTCTTCAGCTCTCTCTGCGCAAATATTTTCGAACCTCTTCAACCCTTTCATTTATTGTCGCTAGGTTATAAAGGAATTTATTGCCTATTTCATTGCTAAGTCAGTGTCCCGACTGGTGCTGCTGTGTTATTGCTAAAAACAAACGAAGCTAGCAGCAGTTACTACTAATTAACTACGCTGATTTTTGAAGAGATTGGGTAGTTAGAGGTGATATCTTCGCGTCGATGTTGGGCACGTTGTCTGGTCTTTTTTTTTTTTTTTTTTTTTTTTTTAGAACGAACGAAAGAAGAAAAGTTTTGGGGAAAAAAAATCCATAAGTTCAAGTTATGAACCGTCTGGTTTGCGGCGGTCCGGTGAGGTTTCGTAGTACTCGTCGTTTTGTAATTACCACCTAAGCGTAAAACGACCCCCCCCCCCCCTCAAAAAAAAAGCGGGAGATGCTCCGATTACAGATGCATTGATAGAACCGGCAAGATAAGGTAACTTTAATGTCGAGCGAATTCAAGGTGTACTATGGGCAACGATCCTGCGGGGTTCATTTGCCGTGAATAAAATGTCCCGGAAACACGCGGCTGCAGCTTGCAGGCGAGAAGTTGTGTTGAGTTAAATTCACAGATTATTGCCGACGAAGGTTTCGATTGAGTGGAAACCGGTGAAGCAGAAACATGTAACAACCTCAATGCTGTTGCCGTACAGCATGGGCTAAGCACACCGTTGCCGCACACTTTCTGCTTCTTTTTTTTTAACAACTAACAACAGCACATTGCCGTGCGATTGATTCATTTATTGTAGACGACATCACCAGCAAACTTGAGCGTCAATATTAGCAGAACTGGTCGAGGAATAGCCAGAATACGCAACAGCGGGGGCTTCGGTACTGCCCAGGGAGCCTTCATGCGCGCATCGAGTATATACTCCCCACTCCCAACTTGCTCCTATGAAAACGGATTCGACAAATCGGCCGTCGACGAGATGACCTTCGAGGAATTGGCTTAGAAACTCCATTCCTTTACGGTGCCTACTTTGAGACATGCATTTTTTAACTCCATCACTATATTTAGGATTGAGCGTTTTCAGCTTAAACCGATAAAAGTACAACGAAATCTTTGTTTTTTTAAATTCGGTTTTAACTGAAAAAGGTCAGTATTTTCGTGGGTGTTTGGAGGGGTAGGTGGGGGAATGTGCTTCATTACTGACCATATGACCACTTCCTTCCGCAGGTTTTAGTTTTTCTTCGAAATTGGTTCAACTTTCAACAAAAGTTGAACCGACGCAATCGTCTTCAGGACGAAATGCGGGTTTTTGACTTGATAGGGATTTGTGTGTCGAATTCTTTGTTCAAAGAAGGGAGATTAATCGTGAACTGAACAATAAAATTAAAGGGCATCCGTAATTGCCGCACATTTTTTAACACCCCTAGCTTCCGTCTACTAGAGGAGGGCATAAATACGATTGATTTATTGTCGTTTCTTGGGCTGCGCGAATTAACCACCTCTCGCAGTCGTGAAAATGGGGGAAAGACGCACTGAGTACAATGCCTGCAAATTTTGGATATTGATATTTGCCTCTCCGGCCGAAGTGGTAGTGAAGCTCATGTTCGTCCTGTGTGCAAATACGAGCCCATGACAATAATGTCAGATCAAGATAGGGCCCCAGTGCGTCTTGCAGAACAGGTCGCGTCGGCTTCCACAGACAGCAACAAATAAGAAATCCAGTACCAGTTTTACTCACCATTCATTTTAAACGAACGCCTTTAAATATTGCATTTTCGTCAGTATACTGGTTTTCGTCAATAAACCGAAAAAACGGAAAAGTGTATGAGTCTACAAATATACTCAGCAATAAACCGAAAACTTCTGCTTGAAATAAAAACCGAAAAATGTACGCCGAATTTTAAAATAATTAAAACCGGAAACGCCAAACCCTAGCTCTGTTGTCAATGTCCGTCCTGTTTTGACGCTGTGCTGTTCTGACGCTGTGCTGTTTTGACGCCGTGCTGTTTTGGCACGTGCTCTTCTGTCGCTGTGCCGTTTTCACGCTGTGCTGTTTTGTCGCGTGCTATTTTGACGCGTGCTGTTTTGTCGTGTGCTGTTCTGTCATGGTGCCAATACGGACGCCACCTCCTGGCCCTTATAACCTCCCTGCCTTCTAGGTTTCATTGGATGTATGGACACGGCTGAACCTTTTTAATCCGCCGGTGTCTTGCGCCTCCTAGCCGTAGTTTTTAATTTCAACAATTAACTCCAATGACATTTTCGAAGAATTATGAATGACGATTAATTTAGTAGCGCGACGTGACAGCAGCTGTGGCCGTGCTCGTACTTGTTGTCGAACAGGTCTCAATGTGAGATTTTAGGGTCGGAGAACCACCTAACCGACGGCACAGTTGCTACACAGACTGGGGGGTGTTGGATATAGCATGTCGGAGTTCACGCGCGTAAGAAAAAGACGTCGAGGTTATTCACGCGCGGTGAGACTCTCGCGGGTTTGTGCATGGCTTGGCATGGCGGACTGGTTGGTGTTCTTTTTGTACATACGTTGCTGACCTTAGTGTAAGATAAACCCTTTTGTCTTGCTAGTCCACAGCGACTATGTCTCTTTCATTCTGCGCCCCGCAGAATAAAACATGCTGTCAGAAGTGGGATCCTGGATCCAGACCATCCAGATCCTGGAAGGTCTTGATGGAGTCCTCTGCCATATGGATGATGTACTCATCTGGGGGTCGACAAGACAGCAGCACGACCAACGACTACGACAAGTGATGGATCGTCTCAGAGCAGCCGGAGTTACCCTGAACAAGGACAAATGCGAGTTCAGCAAGCGCAGCATATCGTTTTTGGGGCACATCCTTGAAAACGACGAGGTGCGGCCCGACAGGGAAAAACTTCGTGCTATTGCCGAGATGCCCCACCCTACCTCTAAAAAAGGGCTGAGGCGCGTGATGGGGATGGCAACATATCTAGCAAGATTTGTGCTCAACATGGCCGAAGTGTTGCGGCCATTGTCGTCAATGATGTCGTCGGAGCAGAACTTCGTTTGGGAAAGCCCCCAAGAAGAAGCCTTCAAAAAGTGGAAGGCTCTCCTGACATCGGATCCTGTACTCAGCATCTACGACCCCAACAAACAGACAGTTCCCACCGCTGACGCGTCGTCGTACGGCCTTGGTGCCGTCCTGAGACAAAAGCAGGAAAACGGACACTTGAAGGTCGTCGCGTATGCATCCAGAGTCCTTACCGACACCGAGCGCCGCTACGCGCAAATTGAAAAGGAAGGCCTCGCCCTAGTTTGGGCATGTGAAAAGTTCCGAGATTTCCTAATTGGGAGACGTTTCCAACTCGAAACTGACCACAAACCCCTGGTTTCAATTTTCGGATCCAAAACGCTCGACGACTTAACGCCACGGCTCCAGAGGATGCGAATGCGTCTCATGAGATACACCTATACCATTTCCCACGTTCCAGGAAAGGATCTCACCGCGGCTGACGCCCTGTCTAGGTCTCCAGTTCAACGGCCTGGAATGACGGAGCTCGCCGAGGAGATCCGAGGCTTCGTAGACCACGTGACGTCATCTCTGCCGGTGACTCCTCCAAACCTTAAGCAAATCTCTGCTGAGCAGAAAGTGGACAAGGAATGCCAACGTATCAGCAAATTTTGTGCTATTGGATGGCCAAGTCGCCGAGATATAGGAGCCGGTCGGCTCCTATATCTATATAACTTCTGGCTCTTGCTCGGCACTTTTCTATGCCGAAATGTCCTTCATGAAGTTGAACGAGGACTGACTTTCGGAATCTTTGAGGAATGAGGATCCTGGTTCCGCACATCAGGACGTCTCCGCCCATAGCAATGCCGGATCTGTGAATCCAATAGTCTTTAAGGTCTTAAAGACTATTGGATTCACAGATCCGGCATTGCTATGGGCGGAGACGTCCTGATGTGCGGAACCAGGATCCTCATTCCTCAAAGATTCCGAAAGTCAGTCCTCGTTCAACTTCATGAAGGACATTTCGGCATAGAAAAGTGCCGAGCAAGAGCCAGAAGTTCTGTATGGTGGCCCAACATCGACGCAGACGTGGAAAACCTTGTTAAAAAGTGCCACATCTGCCTAAAACACAGCCGAAACAGACAAATGCCATTGAAGCCGATGGAGTTCCCTGAAAGACCATGGCAACAGGTGGGAATGGACCTCTTTTACCTCAGTGGTCTGTGGTGGCTGATAGTGGTTGACTACTACTCGCGTTACCCAGAGCTAGTCCGCCTGAGCAGCCTTACCGGAGCCGCGGTAGTCAACCACTGCAAGTGTCTTTTTGCCAGACATGGCATTCCGGAAGTGGTTATCTCAGATAACAGACCACAGTTTTCTAAGACATGCCATTCTGAATTTGCGAAGTGTGCACAAGAGTATAACTTCCGCCATGTGACCTCGAGTCCGCACTACCCTAAGAGCAACGGGCTTGCCGAAGCGGCGGTAAAAATAATAAAAGGGTCCTTAGACAAATCAAAAGATCCATACGAGACACTGCTTGCATATAGGACAAGCCCCCTCAAGAACGGGTACAGCCCCTCCGAACTCTTGATGGGAAGGAAGCTTCGTCCTTCGAGAGTCTTCGTCCTCATACTCCCGACGAGAAACAGCTGAGGCTATTCGAGAGAGAAAGTCGTCGAAAACAGAAGCAAGACTTCGATCGGCGTCACGGCGTCCGGGACCTGTCCCCACTAGACGATGGTACAGACGTCTGGCTGGTAGACCTCCAGCGCCAAGGCGTCGTCAGTGGTCAAGCCGATGAGCCCAGATCCTACTGGGTAGAAACTGAGAGAGAGTCCGTACGCCGTAACCGCACTGACTTAGTACCGCTTCCTGAGCAGTCTTCGCCTGCTATGGATGACAGTGGAGACACATCTACAAGCACTAAAGTCCCTACGTCGTGTTACGACCCAACACACAAGCACACTAGGAGTGGGAGGTGCATAATTCCTCCGAAACGTTTTCAGCCATCGTGAAGAGAGCTTTGGAGCAATTCATGTGTCCAGAGCTGTGAACTCGCGGAACTCAAGAAAGACTTGTAGAACTGTATACAGTTCAGCTATGTTCCCTCTATTCTAAGAGAGGGGGATGTTGGATATAGCATGTCGGAGTTCACGCGCCTAAGAAAAAGACGTCGAGGTTGTTCACGCGCGGTGAGACTCTCGCGAGTTTGTGCATGGCTTGGCATGGCGGACTGGTTGGTGTTCTTTTTGTACATACGTTGCTGACCTTAGTGTAAGGTAAACCCTTTTGTCTTGCTAGTCCACAGCGACTATGTCTCTTTCATTCTGCGCCCCGCAGAATAAAACAGGTGGAATGGACAGGAGAGTTCGTGGAAGCACTACCCACGTACAGCTTCATTATGAACGTGGAAAAATGGGAAAACTCGTGGAGATGCAGCTTTTAAAGTGGACGCGGCAAGGGAGAGGACAGAAAACACTGCAAGGCCGTCATCACCCGGAGGTCTTCGCAACCGCTCAAGGGGCTTTCAAGGGTGAGCTTGCGGAAGGGTGTCTCTGGGCTCGGGTGAAGTGGGGGGTGTGAGCGAGAATAGGTGTCTGTCCTGACAGGCCAGTTGTGAAGCCTCGTCGCCGCTTTGCGGGGGAATATTTCATGGGGGAGACGATCCGTCGTACTAACGCGCGATCCCTCGATGTGTCCTTAAAAAGGCAGGCGCTTTTTGCGCTTTCAACGGCAGCGCCGATGGCTTGAGCCGACCCTCAATCGGAGGAGTGGTTTTTGAGGGGGCAACGGAAAATATTTTTGACGTCTTTTTTTGTGTTTTCTTTTTTTGCGTATTTTTTGCGATTCTTATTTGGACTGTCTTCTTCTTGGTTTATGATGAGTGTGATTATGTGATTTAGTTCTTAACTTTTTTTTTTATTTCGAAAATTATTACACTTTTTTGTGAGCCTGCGAAGTCTGGTGTGCCTATGAGCTTAATTGGGCCGGGCTTTTTGTTGTTGTCGTCGTTATGGCTATTTTGTTGGCTGCGGACAACAAAGCACCTGTTGGAAGTGGGCGATCTGCAGGTGTCCGTAGCCCGATGATAAGCCAGATCGATCCTTCAGGGGACCAGGAGGCTGCTCACCTTTGGATCGACTTTCCCGGTGGCGGAGGAACTGTTACACCTCACCATTACACGCCCTTAAACTGTGAGTCCACACAACTCGCTGGACCCGTTCATGTTACCAGCTTGAAACGGTATTAGGAATCTGATGATGAACTTCTCTCACCGGTGGAAACTGAGGCCGATCCGGGTGATACCTAGAAACAAACTTAATTCTGAGGGGTCTATTCCTGATGTTGGTGACGAAGACGATGACTTAGACCTGTGGTTCTCAAATGAGGGTCCGCGGACCCGTTGGGGTCCGCGAAGGCATTCTATGGGTCCGCGAAGCCCTGCCACATCACTCAAGCGCGGCAATAAAAGTTGTGTTTTTTTTTTTTTTTTTCGATCAAGAAGGAATTTTTTTCATTTCCGGGCGAGTTTTTTCGTATGTATGTCAATAAGAGAAGTCTACTTCACATTAGCCCTTAATTATTAGGTTTAACCTATACCTTCCCCTCCCTTCACCACGAGCGGGGTCCCCCATCATCTCCGCCGATCCACAAGGGGTCCGCGAAACATCGATAATTGAGAACCACTGACCTAGACGAAGACGCGCGTTGTAGTAGGCTTTGGCGAGAACTAGTACTTTTCAGCACCCTACTAAATTTGTGCGTGGTTCTGAGCGGCGGGCACTAGTAGTATGCTCACAAATTTAACGTGTCTATTGCGGCGGCCAACGTTACCGATCACTGGTAGAAGAAGCCTTTGCAAAAAACTACGATTTATTCCTTTTTTTTTTCCTCTCGTCTGTTTATGTCCCGCTACCACCACAACCCCCACCGGAAATCCTCCCGCCCTCTTCAATGAGGCACGTGGTCTCGGGGACTACGGCAGCGCCGTGGAAGGCCGAGGACCCTCTACCGGCCCGAGCTACGCCGTCGAACGCAACGACTACCACCACGGCGGGCCCTAAGGCAGCCAGTTCAGCAGCACCGGTAGCGGCTACGACGACGGCTACGGAGCGCCTTTCAACGGAGCCCAGAACAGCTACGGGGGCCCACCGGAGCGCAATGGTGCCAGTTTTCGGCCCGGGGGTGTCAACGCGTCCCCGCAGGTGGCGGGTCCGCACCAGGGATCCCTGCTGATGGTGTACGCAATCAACTTTGACTTTTACAAGATGAACGCCAAGAAGCTCTTCAACCTGCTCTGCCAGTGCGGCATCGTCGTTAAGATCAAGTTCCTAGAGAACGAGGGCAGATGTTCCGTGGAAAAGCGGAACACTAGAACAACGCGCAGTTCTTCGAAACAAAGATGCAGCACGGGTAGTCGAAGCAGACGTCCGTGAACGACATGCAGCAACCCTCCAAGCTTCCCGACGTCACGCCGTCCTTTAAGGACTACATGGGCATACATTACCCCCTCCTCCTCTACCACCACCATCCAGAGGGCGCAACCATGGGCCAGAGGACAGAAAGGTATGGGGAAGGGGGGGAGCTTGTTGGCTTTGCGGCCCATAACTGCGCCAAAGGACGCGCCCTCGGCGCGTCCTTTGACGCGCGTGCCACGCTCGGGCTCGGGCGGCCGGTAGTCGTTGGCCGGCTGCGGTGCGATAAAGGTGTAGTTTTTGGTAACTACCTCGCTAGTCCTTCTTGCGGATGAGTAGTACGCACCAAACCCTAGAAGGTTTAATCTCAAAGCTGTATTGTGTTTGTCTGTGAGTGTGTGCGCGTGCGCGTGCGTGTGTGGGTGAGGGTAGAGCAGAAAGAAAGTTCTCTTCATCCTTTTTTTTGTGAGTCAAGTTGATGCGACCTTGACGAGTGCGAATTGTGCGGTGAATTGTAATGTTTGTCTGCGCCGACGTTCCTTCCCTTGAGCGGGTGGCAGGCCATGCCAAAGTAGTCGAACGGGTTCGCCTCGGGTCCTCGCTAATCGCGTCTCGGTGGGCTTAGGTGTAGATTCATACACAATTTCCTTCTAAATTTCTTGGTGAAATCCACAGGCGGACAAAACACGCCTCTATAATCAGGGTGTTTCGTTAAAAAGCATTCCATACCCTGTTAAAAGGACATGTCATACCAAAGCCACCTGAATAATAGAGGACAGTATGGCGCACATGTCTCAAACTGCCTCACGGGAACTTACCTTCTGCTCAGCTTCAAGCGCTTCGTCCACGGCGTGGATGTCAGCATTGCCCTTCGAAATGTCCTCATGTGCGGCCACTTCGACCTTCTCGTCTTCCAGTCCGGGTGGAGCCATGGTGCCGAACTTGAGCTCGTCGTTCTTCTTCATATCCTTGTAGACCTGGTGAAAGGCGTCCTCCATACTCTCGCCGCCCTTGTGCTCTCGGACCGGTTGACGGTTGGCCTGCTTTCCCGTGCTGTCAACTACATAATTGAACAGGTCTCCCGAGTACATGTTGGTCATGTCGCCAGACTCGTGAATCTTCCTCTGGTTGGCGTTTTGCGCGAGGAAATCTTGCAGTACAGCCTCGGATACCTTGGCAAACACAGTGTAGTAGGTTTTGTTTTTGTCCATGTTGTAGGATGGGTTCATTGCGAACGAGTTAACGGCGTAGTAGGGTGAAACAGATCTCCGCGCACGCCTGTTAGAACTTTTTGGGGACAGAAGCCAGTACTTCCCAATAGTTTTTAGGCCAGTGCCCTGGTATATGTCGGTTAGGTTAGTCGAGTTAACTTTGACTAGCCGAAAGGGTCGGACTTGTTCGGGATCCAATTTTTCCTTCAACACGAATAGATCGGACTGAGTGCCATTCACCCTGCCTTCCACTAGAAACTTTCGGAGTTCAGGGTGCATCGTGAGACCTCTTGCGGTCACACTTGCGACTTCTGCCACAGATTTCGAAGTTGATGGTATGACCGATACAGTCGTCCCGGTGGTCGTGCTCTCTGACTGAGTCGTAGATATTGTCTTCTTTGAGTTGACCATCTCAGGTTGCAATGGCAGGGCCATTCCCGCAGCTTGCGGTGCTGCGACACTGGCGACTAGACGGTACGCAGAAGGCAGAGGGCCAGCAGCGTTTAGCTTGTCGTTTTTTTTCACGGCGAAGTTGATCGGTGTGGAGTGTATTCGTTGAAGGTGTCTTTGAAAGGCGCTTCGTCGCCTCCTTGCTTTGAGGATCTTATTGCGGGACTCGTGCGAGTCGTTGCTGTGCAGATAGTGTTCGAGGATGCGGTAGCTGTCGCTGATGACCGGTTCTAGCTCCTCGCGCGACCTGCCCTCGGGTAGCAAGATGCCGTGTCGAACGTCTATGATGATAGCGCCGGGCAGGACGCCATTCTCCGGAGTCGGACTCTGCGCAGGTGGACTGCGCATCCAGTTGGTTTGAAACTGGTTTACAAACGGGCTGCCGCTCAACACAAATCCTGGCTCGAGGTCCACGTATTGACGCGGGGTGTGAATCGGCGTCTTGAACGAGTGCCCTGCGTTATTCATTTCCCGAGAGACCCGAGATAGTTCGTGTGAGTGCTTTAAAATGACTTGTCATTATCGACGAAAAATATTGCTTTTTAGGTCATCGCTGTTTTTTTAGGGTAAAACGTTTAATTCTAACTTAATGTTGCAAAATGCAATAAGAAAATATAGTTGCGAAAATGAAAACAAATGAAAGAACTCAAGTTAGTTCGGCCGTGCCATTCGCTCTCAAAGAGTTATTCCCTGCAAAAAAAAAAAGACGCGGCAGTTTTTTCATGCCTAGAATATGTACGAAAAAATTTATTTAGATAAAAAGCCTTTGAACTCAAAGAAAATTAGTTTTTTTTTTTTTTTTTAAATCTATTTAATTTTTCGGATATTGCCACGGCCGTTGCCGAGTGAGCGCGCGCGTAGCCGAATCGAAGCTGGGCCCGTTTGCTCGAAGCTGGTTAACTAACCGCGGTTAACCGGATCTCAATACGAGGGGGAATTTTAGGTCATGTGACCGGCAGAGCAAGGACGGCTGGGAAACATGGCGGTGCCCCGGTGAGTGAGCGCCGCACGCTTTGGAACTAATACGTCGTTGTAGCCGTAATATCGGGCGCGTTTGTCAACAGTGAATGGTGCAGGAGGCTTTCGATTTGCCTTACCTCACTTAAAACGCAAAGCATGAGCAATCACCTCGCCGCATTTTTCAGATAGTCTTTCGATTCTGGCAATTCCTAAGCCTCAGTGAACGCGATAGTTGTCGGCATGGCAACGTCTTTGAAAAGTGGATTGCATTGACTCAATCGGTCGGGTACTGATAGCACACAAAAGCAGACAGCGTCCTTTTGCTAAATTTCCCAAGCACCGTGGTGCATGCTACGATACTCCGTTTCACCTTATGTTGTACCGCAGAGAAGGCTAGAAGCGCGAGCTCATAGCATCAGGAGCTGCTCTCAACGGAAGCGAGCTTGTGACGCCGAGATGTGCCCTAGAGCAAGGAGCTCGCGCTTTTAGCCTTTCCTGCGGTACAACACAAGGTGAAATAGAGTAGAGTGTAGTTACACGCGCTGCGCGTGCTGGCGTCTGCAGTAGTAAGTATTCTAAAGCAAAAAGCTACAACAAATTTTGCCGTGCATGCGCGTTCGTCAAAGATTTATTGCGATTATTTACTTGGAATATTCTATGAGTGGAAGGCCAGCGCGCGGATCGTTGAATTACACTTCCAGTGCTCTCCTCGATGTTAGGGTAATTTACTAATAGGTCAATTTTCACTGGAACCGAATTAGAGGTCTTTCAATTTATGACGGTGTTATAAACAGTTCTTAGATGCCGGCCAACCATACTGCCGGCGTAACGCCCGCCTTTCACTGCTCACTTGTTTCTCATCGTTTCTTGGACTGAACTTCGTCGTCCACTTTCGAACTTGGAAGGAAATTTTAACGAGGCTTGTCTTAACTTCAGACAGCCAAATATTTCGAAATTTTCAAAACAAGGGTTAATTTAGTTTTACCTTATCGATTACCTGTATTACGAGCAATAAAAACTGTTTCTTGAGCTCAAATGTATGCCGCGCTGTGTCGCAAAAACACGGTAGCGCGCATTTTTGGGTCCCCCCATTTAGGGAACCTCTTCACGGAAGCCACTTATATTCGCCACAGCCAGGAGGTGACACTAGCTACCACCCCAATAATAAAACACGAAGCTATCGCTCATCCAGCCCTCGTCAAACTTGGCTAGGTACTTTTAGGTACCTAGTAGGGAAGGGCGGTTAACTTTTAACCGCGGTTAAAGTTAACCAGCTTCGAGCAAACGGGCCCTGGAGTGCGAAGGCTCCAGGTTTGATTTCCGTGAGCCGAATGTTATTTTTATTTATTCTTTTAACTTGGCGTTCTCGCAAGTTTTGAGAAGCTTTTCATCTGATCAAGTAACAAATGCTCTACCCGCCGAACCTTCTACGTCGCATGTTCCAGCAACCCACGCGGAGAGGAAAGGTGCTCCCCGCGGCGAGTCAGTTCTTCGCCAGCACTCGATGCTGCTCGTACGCCGACGTCGAGGCTCGCCTACGACGCCTCCTATCATTCTTATTTTGTTTTGCTCACCAGATTTGGCATTCGTGACAATATTGCCACGCGCGTCTCCACTAAGTGCACCAGTGGTTATTGTCTTTGGCTCTTACGCAAACAGCTCGAGGTTTGATGCCTGGGAGCGTATACGCGCCTTTTGTGCACGCGCGGGCTTCCGGAACAATCGGCATGTCGGTTGTTCCGGAAGCCCCTTCGGCTCTGCTTGTAGAACATTGGAAATGTCTCTTCGGCCCGTAGAACATTAGGACCTCAAATACACGACAATTTCTTCTCGAATTCACCAGAACGCGACATTTACAGAAATACCAAAAAATGAAAGACTTTTACAAATATCTGTAATGCGAAATGAAATCTCTTGAGAAGGAGGGTATGCCCCCTCCTTTCCTCCTCCTCCTCTTCTCCTCCTTTCCTCCTTCTCTGATAATAGTTCATTACTGGAATTGAAACATCAGCTATGAAACCATTATTGAAAATTTAATGACAATTTGTTTTACAAACCGACCTACCATGACGGTTATTCCATCATCTAATGTTCGCCGAGCCTGACAATCAGACGGCAAAGGCGGCACCCGTGTAACTTTCACTTCTTATCAAACACACATGCTCTAAAATGCTAGTGAGTTCAGAATTCGAGACATGTCCTGTTGGTCCCCAGTGCATCTCGGAGCCTAAAATACTGCACACGAACATAACCTCAGGGGTGTGAGGCGTCTGCCGCAAAGAGTGAAATGTTTTTTCCATCATACATTGCTTTTGGTAGCACTACGTAGTCTATCAAAATACATTAAAGTTCAATGGAAAAGCGACATCACCGTTAGAGTTTCCCACTGGTGAAAAGCTATCCGGTCTGAATTATTTTTGTTTTCACGCGCAGTATGCGTTCCCAAGCCGGAGAGGCAGGCGATGCAGGCCTGCGTTCGTCGGCAGTACCCTGGGCAGACGCCGGTAGTACTGCCTAACGTAAAGAGTCTAAGGATGCATAGGAGTCAGGATGACGTCCCCATGAAGTGGATAGCGCGTATTTTCAGAAGAGCGTTGACGACCCTCTGGCGGCTTCTCACACCGTTGACGCGCTCTGTGTGCGAGGCCGGGGCTTGAATGCATGGTCGGAGAGGCTTTAAAATAATTAATGCTCAGCAACAACAAGAACGACTTTTCAAAAATTTTTATTTGTTGAACAGATGAGGACGATTGATATTTCGGTTATTTTAAAAGGTCGAGGCCCCGATGCCCACAATGCTTTTTCTGGCTCTTATTAAGGTCGCTTCTGCAGAAACTGGAGATTTTGTCATTTAAATAAAACGCAGCTGAACGAGGATTTGAAAATTCCACGCATGTACTTCAATTATTAGTTCTATGAGAACAAACGAACAAAGTAGTGCAGATAACGCTCAACTCCAAATTGACTAAAAAAAAATAAAGGAATCTCATATCTCTTCTTTTTGGAGCTCCTATTGGTACTCAAATTGGCGTCTTTCAATACTTGTATTTTATTGTAAGATAAGGCGTGTTACTAAGTAATAAGTTGCCTACCTATATTTGTAGGATAGGAACCGTTTTTTACAATGTTTTTTCTCAACTACGCGGGTTTTGTACTGATTCCAGAAATTTAGAGCATGATGTCCGCAAAAAATAGAATCTATTTTTCCCCCAAAAATTACTTTTTTTTAGTTCGCAAATTTCTTTATGCATAATATTTTATGTGGATATCCCAGGCATTACAAAGTCACCCCCTTTTTGCACGAAATAAACCCAAAACAAGCTGAGCACGTACTCTACTAACGTTTGACAGCAGGGAAAGCCACAAACACCCAAAAATAGTGATTTATAAAGTCAAATTTATTTGGTTTCAGCCAGATTTGTTTTATGTAAGTCAATATATTTCTATTTAAATCATTCTAGTAAGAACAAAAGGATCTTCATTATAAGAAGTTATATTTAAACCTAGAAAACAATGTAAAAATATCGTTGTAAATTAGAAGTAGTTTAATTTACGACTATCTATTAATGTTAACCCCACTATACTAGAAATTAAGCAACTTGTTTATGTCATGAGGGAAAGAGTTGTATCGATTTTTCTCTCGCTCTTTGATTCGCTTGCATTATGAGATTACTTTTCTTGTTTCTGTTTCTTCCTTTGTCTTGCTTGCAATGCGGAGCGGAAGTTGGTCTGCTTCTTTTACAGGGGTTGCTGTGACGTTAGAACGCCGAACTATGATTGGTTTTGATGGAACCTCAAAGCAGATTGCTGTGAGGTCTACCTCCTTCCCACCTGAGCCAATCAGAGCTCGGCGTCGTTCTGACGTCACCGTAACACGAAGCAGACGACTTGCTGTCCGCATAGGATATTACGTAACTGACGAGCGAAGTCAAGGGTAGAAAGGTCGAAAGCTGAAGGCTAGAATTTGCCTATCAGAGCACAGCTTTTAGCTCATGCTAAGCCTGGTACAAATCTTTCTTGCTCGATAATTACTTGAACAAAGCAAACGCACATAGAAAGCATAAAATGACAGTCAGATTCTGAAAAAACAAATATCTGAAAGAAAGGTTTGATTTATATCATCACAGAAAAAAATGAAAAACGTTTACAGCTTCCTGTAACGCCGATTTAGAGCGCAGCTCTTGACGAGGAGGAGGATGGGAGGGTACTGATGGGAGGGGATGCCCCTCCTCCCATCAGTATTTCCGTATTTATGAGCACGATACGCGCTCATAAATACGGAGCCTCGGAGCTCTCCGTAGCGGCTCTGAACAGCGCAATTAAAGAGTCTCAATGTTTCTCATATAACATACAACACCTCAATTTCAAGAGCCAGAAAGAAAAAAAAAACAGGAAAAAAAACACTTGACCTAAATACGTGTCACGTTTGGTGGTACGTACTGCAACGCAGAAGCTCGAGTGAGTTTAGGCAAATGAAGCGATTGTGCTTTCATTACGCGATTCCCAAGGGCCATTATGACGAGTCTTTCTTATGGCGAAAATGACGCCCGTTTAGCTGCGCCAAAAGAAAAAACGGGAGCCAAAAGTGAACCCGAGCTGTAGAGGGAAAGACGGAATCGACGTCGCGGATCCGCCAGCAGTGAGAACGTCGGTGGTCGCTAGTCGGTCGCGCGAACGGTGCGAGTCCCGGGTGTGAACGCGCCCTTCTAAACACTCGGCCAGTGTCTCCCTTTAGCGGGGGCCGCTTTGGCCTGCTTGCTCGAAAGGGAGTCAGTTGCAGCGTTGTCAAGGATAGGGTGCGGTGCTCGCTCGGCCCAGCCTTAGCGGCGGCCTTTTCCGAGACTCAGTCGACTGCTGTGTTCGAGCAAGCACTTGTCCGCTTACTCGTGAGCGGGTTCCGGTAGCGCCTGGCGGGCAGGAGGGGCTCGAGTGGGCCGGCGCTGTAGGCCAGGTCCGCGCGCGCCAATCTCTTTCCGGGTTCCAGCACGGCCGGAAGACTGCCCAGCACGGGAAGCAACAGTTCGCTGCCAGGGCCCTGCACGCGCCAATTCACCCCGAACATTCGTTACCACTGTAATAAACGAAGACAGATGAACCTATCAAGATTGTCTATTTTAAGTGGTAGAGATTTGGTTTATGCTCACGCCTAAAGCTTGAACGAAGAGAGAAACTATATATCTCAATCGACTGTAAAAGTCTAGCTTTTCTAGAGAGCCTAATTTTAAGAAAGGGACCGTTTGCAATTTGAACTGGGATTGCGAGAAACCTCATGGGCACAGGTGCGTTTTGGCACGTGGAGGATGGCGTGCGGAGTGGCTTAGCAAACAAGGAGGCAGTCACTCCCATGATGGCAGTCGGCCCGTCTCCAGTGCCTCCTACCATCAACAACGCTAAAAAACCTATTTTTCCTTTCGCCCTTTTCTTACTTCGAGTACGAAAAACAAATGGCCTATTTTTTGTGTCAGAAACTTGACTCACTCACCGCTGAAATCTAAGGAGCAGACTAAGATCTCTTTCGTTGAGAAAGGATAGAACGAACGCCTTTTGAAACCGATATGAATAGACAAAACGCAATTTCAACAAAAAGGCTAGTCATTCTCTCGCAGTGTACAGTGTTTCGGAAACTAACGAGTAGAAATAATAGAGCTGAACCTAGCGCGTTTATTTATCGTGTCTGGCGTATAGGTAACGAGCTCGTGCGGCAACGCAACGTGAGCATAGCGGGCTGTTTTTCTGTGAGCGACTCGTGAACATGTGCGGTCTTGTTTCTTTTTTACTATGGCTGCATGACACAAAAAAGAGTTATCGGATAACGAGAAAGTGCTGCACGCGGAGCTCGTGGCCAGGTACGACATCCTGGATAGCTAAAAGACGGACAAAGTGTCCGTCAACAGGAAGACAGCTGTGTGGGAGACACTCAGTTCAGAGTATAACAGCACTCACGGGCCAACATACAGGAGTAAATAACTTTACAAATGCAATATAATAACAATCATTTTGTCCCGAAACTAGTTTAGCTACATTTACAATTATTGCTACGTGAAATGTAATTTAATATAATTACAAATTAATTTAAACAAGTAATGCAATTACTTTTCAGTAACTTATTACTGAAAACTACCCAACGTGGGCCATATATTTTTAAACCAGATGTTTAGAATAAAACGCATTTCTTCGTTCAATTTTACCAATGTTTGAGGAGACTTAAGCACCGCTCTATAAATATATCGTACTTTTTTTATGAACTTAGTTTAATGAATGATGGAACTTGGCAGTTTGAAGTAATAAAGTCCCGCGGTCTTATATTTTCGATAAATAATAATAAATAACATCAAATACTACAAAACGCCAGACCGTTGAAGTAAAATTACGTTGACACAAATGTTTTAGCCAGGCAAATAAAAATGCGACAATTATATTCATATCTGAATATTTAACGACGTCAATATAGAACCCCAGTCTACAGGCGCTAATACGACTATATTCAGAAACAAAAGATGTATTTGATTGAAAATTATTTGCATTGAGTTGAACTTATAATGGCTCAGAAATAAGAACCAAATGTGGACTCCCGAATCGATGATGACAACATTAACAGGTCCGAGGTCAGTCTATAAAATGCTCATGCAAATATTATGAGGAGTAAAACCTGCGGAAAATGAACTCGAATGTGAAAAATAAACAAATATGCGACATTACCGTTGTACCAAAGCTCGCGCAAAAATGACTCACGAGAGAAACTTATAAACGACGTCGATCAAATAGGCGAAAAATACAACTTACGAAAACAATCAAATCACGATGATCCACCACATCACTCTGTTTATGAGCGGTTAATATGCTCAATATGGCTGCCCGTGTAGCACGCGAACTATGGCCGCTTCCGTAGAACTAGTTTCAGAATACTCCCTGAAACACTAGGAACCCCCGGAACGCCGCGATCGAATATCATCGAGGCGCAAGTCGCTTTGTGCGTTTGCAATTGGGCTAAACCACTCACGTACATGGAGCGCCCCGTGATCTTGCGCTATGTGCGATTCGCTTAGCCGTTTATAGGTAAGTACAAAGACGAGGTGCGATAATGTGCTGCTTGGTTGACTTATCGCGTAATAGTGTCGGCTGCGTTCGGACTTTGTGAAACGAAGTACTATACTTGATTTCAGCTTAAGTCCAGGCGCAAAAGAAACTACGAGCCACACTCTTAGAAAAAAGGGTCAGCATAGTCCTCCGTAAATGAAGGAACGAGTCTGACACATGTTCCTACAGAAATAAAGCACTTTTACCCCCTTCAACAAGTGAGGAAAGTTTCTCCTCCGTCGAATCGGAGGAGCATTTCAAAATGGCGGCTCCAAATCGAGCGTCTATTGTAGGTCCTTCCGGCACGCCATCGACGTTCCACCAGTTCTACCGCAACGCAAAGAGTTCCGATAGTCACCGGACAGGCAAATGCCCCCCGCTCACTGGCGGCCTGCCACTGCTCGGTCGGCAACACTCGGCAGAAAAGCACCGCGTTGACCGCCTAGCAGCGACCAAGCCCACCCAGATCGAGCCGTCAGTTCCAGGGTACGAAGAGCACCCAATAACCAGAGAACACGAGCTTTGCACGTCGTATATTTATTGGAAAATCCGGCTGCCCGTGCACGTGAGGAAATCCGAGCCCCGAAT
Organism: Ixodes scapularis; assembly: GCF_016920785.2. NCBI lineage: Eukaryota > Metazoa > Arthropoda > Arachnida > Ixodida > Ixodidae > Ixodes > Ixodes scapularis. Next base: position 247,637,225 of record NW_024609835.1, on the reverse strand, counting down.
CATATTTCGCGTCATGAATAAAGAAACAACAACACAAATTTTGCCGAAACGCATCGAGCCACAATGGTCAGTCAATTTCGCGTCACTTACCCGTGCTTGTTCTCATATCGCAATTACTCCGTCGTAAATCCCACACAACGGATAGGAGCTCCAGGACCCATTCGTAGTCCCACGCAACCGATACAGTGCGCTGAAGGATTCTCTAAAACTCGCCAAAAGTGTGCTACCGGCTGATGCGAACCTCAGCTGCCTCAGGCGAAAGAAAATACGAAGACAGTTGCACCGTCCACGGCCAGATGGCGCGCGCAAGCAAACTCTAAAATCACTGCATATATAAATATTATCCAGCGTTTAAAGCAAACTACTCAAGGTGGCGCTGTTACCGTCCAATACAATATTTTTAAGAAAAAACAATGTCTTACTCTAGTGATACCCAACCCCTCACCACTGACACCATCGGTTGCACCAGTGGTATATATACCGTGCGGATTTAAAGGGATACTACAACGAAATTGGGGCGCTCATTTTTTTATCTATATGTGTTCAAAGGAGCAGTATCACATCGAACATACCAATATCCAATGAAAAAAGTCACGAAAAGGAATTTTAAAACGAATTAAACAACTAGCAAAGAGCACTTGGTGGATGTCGCTAACGCCTCGCTTGTAATGCCCGTCTAGGAACCTTGACAGCTAGTGACGGAGAGTGTCTCGCCTCCGGCCACGACGAGAGAAGAGGGGAAGGAGGAACTCCCCTCTTCCCGAGAATTCCTTTTGTGTGTCGCAGAAGTCGCTATTGTCCCCCTACAAGATTACAGAAGATTAACCCGTCACTCAAAATTCGTAAAAAAGCAGCCGCTTCGGTGGCTGGAACAACTAGGCCGTCCTCTCGACGTCAGCCTCGCCGTAGCTTTGCTCGTCCCGAGACGACCTACGTTACATTTACGTTGGATGTCACGTGGTCTCCGCGGGGCCTTCTCCGAGCGCTTGCCACAGTGGGCCGTTTATAACGAAAAATACAGCCTCCACGCTCAAAGTACAAACGTGCGATTGTCATTTACGGATATTGTGGATCATATTCAACCTATTTTTTAACACGACGGGAATATTTCAAATTTTGTTGAAGTATCCCTTTATGGCACCTATTCCGCGATGACTGCCCAAGAAAGAATAATATTGCAAAAAAATTACTGCTCTCGCACGAAAGTCTGCCGATAAAAAGGTTTTTAAACGTTCGAAGACATACATCTCCAATTATAATGTAAGCTTAAACATGGTAATTATTAGGTGTAGTCGATAAAACAACCCCACCTGCCGGCACAAAAAAAAAGAAAAGAATACGCGCTTATGGGTGGGCGCTGGGGCGCTGGTGCGCGCTGATGTGTCCGCTTCCCCGCGTAGCAGCTCCGATTGCCAAGATATGCGTCCAGGAAGTTCAGAACGACGCGAGCCAGTCTTGTTTTCTGGTGCTAGTAGAGATAGAAACAAGAATAAATGCTGTACCGCATGTAAGCGATTAAGCAAGCGACGGTGACAGCGACGAGAGTTGGCGACGAGCGACTGAGACTTCCCACGATCGCTCGTCGCGCAGTCGCGCGGTCGTCACGTCGCTCGGTTTTTGGATTTCTAGAACTCGTCACTCATCGCCTTAGTCGCTCGCTCCCGTCGCTTTTATGCGGTTTTCCTCTCCGCGCAACTGACCGAGCGACAGCGAAGCGGGTCGCCGTCGCTTGCCCCGTCGCTCGCCCAATCGCTTGCATGCGGTTTATACATGAGAAATCACCGTCGATCGTCGCCGACTCTCGTCGCTCGTGCCGTCGCTTGAGAAAGGAAGTGCGAGCGCGCGGATAGCTTTGATCGGTACTCATCGTGCGTGAGAGCTCGGGTTTCTTTACCTTTAAAAAGTCGTGGGGCGTTAGGGTGACGCGTCGACGATCGCTGCAATACTTTCATGCGAAGCTCAGGGGTTGCACCAGGCAAAGTGGCTACCGCAGGTTCTCACATCGTAATTGTTTTCGGGGTTTTTGATGATGGCATTTCTGAAGGGACATTGAGGTCAGGAAGCTAGAAGCAGATGCAATCAAAATGTGCCATTAAATTTTCATAATGCTTTTGGGAGCTAGTGAAAACTCAAACATGGCAGCAAACCCCCAACTTAAGGTCTGCTGCACTGCGTGACAGTCCTGGCAGCCTGGCATCCTTCAGCTACGACTCTTGCACTAGATTTATAATTGCCTGGTATATATTCCTATGTCGATTTAGGGGCGGGGGATCAGGCGGTCTTGACCCTTTCTTTTAAACTCCACTTGTGCAACCTTTCAAAGCTACCGAAGCCTGGTCACAATGCAAGGAGGAACAGCCAGGATGTAGTCATGCAGTGCTACAGTTAAGTGTCTTGTTTTGTGTTTTTTACCCAAGCAGGGTGTTCAGTATTTACACTCAGTACACGGCTGGGTAATTTCCCAAACAACTTATTCTAAGTCAATCTTAACTTATTACCCCGTCTCAATCGCATCAATCCTCTGTAGAATATTGAAACTTCTCCTTGACCGTGCGGTATTAGAGGGGTATGCAACAAATCTTTTACTTTTTTAATTTGCACCGAACCTGAGCGCACTGAACGTAGTAGCTTAATGAAACTTTTCTTTTCTCGAATTTCGCTTTATTTTAAAGGTCATATGCAAATTATAATTACAAAAACAAGCAAAAAAATAACCTCGCTCATGACGTCCTTGGTTACTTGAGTGGCCGTGAACTAGAGGAGGTATAGTGAGCTCAGCGAGCGCTCACGGCTGCCGCATTCCGTCCCGACGGCTCGTAAGGGCTCCACTAAAGCATGTTCTGGACAGGCTGTATGAAGTGGGGAGCCAGAACGGCTCGCATTGCATTTGCTGCGCGATTAAACACTAATTCGGCATGAAACCTTATTGGGCGCAAACGACAGCAAGCACAGGGTGAAGATCAGCTTAGAACGGGAGCCACTTCGCCCTGCCATACCGCCAAAAGGCCAAATCGCAAGTCAAACCTGCACGGAAGGCCTTCGGAACGGTCGAAACCACCGCGTACATCCGGGGCCTTTATACGCTCGCCGCGCGTCGGTGCCTGATCCCACTACCCCTTTCTAGTATGCGTTGCCTTTTCCACCGCTTGGTGGCAGGTATGTCGACCGGTCATTTTTTGTGTCCGTACCTAATAAACTGCATTTGTTTCTTTTCTGATCTAAAATACTGAACAAAAACTACTTTCAGAAATAATTGAAATGGTTCGCGCCAATTATATTTTGTATTTCGACTACAAAGCTTTTAGCGGCTCTGACCAGTAGTAAGGCTAGGACCAAAGACCTCACGTATCGCGCGCTTGCGGCACCGCGGGTCGCCCCCGTAGGTGGAGGAGGTTTCCGCGTCGTCCGGTTAAAATATGTGGCACTGACATTTAGTTCCTCTCTTTATGGCTGCTGGCTTGCCCGAACCCTAAGAGACGTGGAAACCGCAAAAACGTGAGACGCTTAAATATGATTACAAGGCCCATTTAACTTTTCTGGAGGAGAATGACATACTCTTGCAGTCCCAGCACGGTTTCCAACCAAATCGCCGCTACGAGACTGCCTTTGCCACGGTTATGCATTACATCAGTGAGAGTATTGTTGTCCTGTGGCGCATACAGTGCGCTATCAATCATCATCATGGTGTTTTTAGAAGAAGAGCACATGAGGCCAGATTGAGACCAAGCGAACATGTGTGTCTCGTGGTGTTGGCCGGGTCCCATGATGAAATAGTATGTATTCTCATTTCTTTAATTATGTTTTATTTTAATAAACATATTTTCTCAACTTCTAACAACTCAGAAGTGGGATGAGTTGCTCCTCATTCGTACCTTACGGTGAGTGAGCGAGACTGCGATTCGTCAAATCAGTGGTGTGAGGCCTGACATCGGAACAAGATCCAGATATTAGAGAGAGTCTTAGAATAGGTGGCCCCAAAGCTTGGGGGCCCCAAAGAAATAGGGGCTCACCACTGCGTATGCGCAGAACCCAAACTCCGTTTGGGGCTTTGGGTTGGCGCTTGGATGGGGCCGGGTTGCGTCGGCAAACATGGCGGCGCCCTTTCCGCTCGCTTCGGAGCAAATTCGTCATGGTCGCTGCAGTATTAGACCACTTCAATGCCAATGAATATTGCAACCTGCTTTCGCTTTGCTTTATCTCGCTCAAATCACAAAGAATGAGCGGTAGACTCGCCCCATTTTAAAGATCGTCCCCGATTCCGGCAGTTTCTAAGCATAAACATACGCGGTAACCGTTGACATGGCAACGTATTGCTACTCCGTGGCTCCGAGTAGATTTCGTTCGTGGCACGATACCTGCATCTTGAAAACAAGTATTTCAAGGCTTCAAATTCGTTCCGGCTCAAATTTAAATAGTGAAGCTGCTCGCAGAGTATGTGCGCTCGCGTTCGTCTCAGTCTCGGCATTGTTGAAGGCCTAAATGTTTGGCTGCAGATGGTCAAAGCGCACACGAACGCACAAGAAATTCGAGAACGAGCCAGAGCTAAAACAGCGCGCAAGCACAGGAGGAAGAAAATAGATCACAGGAAAGAGCACTGACTCCCAGCTTATGTATTGCGAAAGAAAGAGAAAGAGGAAGCTTCAGACATGAAGCCCACGGGAAAACTGACATTATAAGGTCACGACGAAAAAAAGATGAGAAAAAAGAAGAAAGAGAAACAACAACGGGGGCTGCATATCTGAAGCTTCCTTTTTCTCTTTCTTTCACAATAGATAAGTTGGGAGTCGGCGCTTCTTCCTGTGTTTTGTTCTCTTCCTCCTGTGCTTGTGCGCTGTTTTAGGTATGTCTTCGAAGTTCCAGCTAGCTCAACTCTCTATGTTACTACAAGAACAAGCGCCAAATTAGAGCGCTACGGATTGGATTGTTTCGGCTACACCCGAAGCGGGATGACCGAAGGAGTCGAGGCCGATCCAAGGCCACAAGGAAATGGGGGAAGAGAAGGCTTCCGCGCTCGTTCGCTTCTCGATCGATGATGACATTTATGTGCTACGCAAAGTGTACGCCGCTAACCCATTCCAGGATTCCAGGAGATGGACTTCAATTGCCGAAAGGGTTTCCGAAGCAATCGGAAAAAATTTCTCCACGCGGGCCATTCGCGACCGGGTCACGGTGGACCGGTTCAACCTGCTGCTGGCACAGTTTAATACGAAGCACAGATTTCCCCGTAACTTTTCGCAACGTAACGTAAAAAGAAAGAAAGAAAAAAAGACGGGTCGTCGTCAGCGAGCCTTTAGCCACAGAGTGGCAATACGTTACCATGTCAACAGTTACGACGTATGTTTAGGCTTAGGAACGGCCAGAATCAGGTACGATATTTAAAATGGGCCGAGTCCACCGCTCATTCTTTGTGACTTGAGCGAGATAAAGCAAAGCAAAAGCGGGTTGCACTATTCATTGGCAATGAAATTGGCTAATACTGCAGCGACCCGGACGAATTTGCTCCGAAGCGAGCGGAAAGGGCGCCGCCATGTTTGCCGACGCAATCCGGCCCCAAGCAATAGACCTATTGCTATTAGCGCCGAGATGCTTCAGTGGCGCCATCTTATGGTTTCCATCCGTGACGTCACGACTGGGATTCGCCTCGCCGTGAGGTCACCAGTTGTTACCCTTGCTATTTACCTTTATGTGCGACGACGAGGTCGGTGGTGTGTTTGAAAAGCACAGTGGAAGCTAGGAGCCATCGCAATTCGAAACTAGCACCGTCAAAGTTGACAATCTGACAATGCTCATATGCCCATGGTTTGGCCAATCGTGGAAAGCTGACCGCAGCGACGCTTTTGGTGACGCACATCGCTAATAGGGAGTAGTCACTGGCGGCCATATCCGTGTGTGCTGTGCTGAGCGCGTGCTGACGGTGAGCTTCCGCAGTCCTTTTAAAGCGTGCATTTAGCACCATCAAAATTGTCGGTCTAAGCACGCTATTAATGTGAGATCGTTCCGAGCATGCCCTCTAAACATTGCCCTCAAATATGGCGTCCAGTGAATACCTCCTATATTACCCAAGCATCAAGGAGACTGCAGGGATCGGTGTTCCACGCGCCACACGCGCACGCCTTTCCTGTATAAAAGATTCGAAGTAGGTAACCAAAATAAAGCGTTGACGAACGCGCGTGCAAGATGCCATTTGTTTTTGAGTATTTGCTTTTGAAAAGTTACTACTGTTGAGGCCAGCGCGTGCGCCGCGTGTAACACCATCTCTGCATTCTCCTGGATGCCTGGGTAACATAGCAATAGGTCATTGGGGGCCCCACGCTATTTTTTAAATTTCACGTTGGGAGCGCGCGCCAACCCAAAACCCCAAACGGAGTTTGGGTTCTGCGCATGCACAGTGCTGAGCCCCTATTTCTTTGGGGCCCCAAAGCTTTGAGACCCCCTATTATAAAACTCTCCACAACTGTCGTGCTGCTTCAGCTACAGGATGGGCTGGAAGCAAGCAACACCTACCAGCGTCGTGCGTGTGACCGGGGAATGGCCCCGTCCAGTTCACAGATAATTCCATTGGCGCGCATGATAGCCTGGTATTTGATGGCGTGCACTCTCTTGTGACCAGAGAAGTAAATCATCTGATTCAGAGACGGTCGGCCGATGGGTTTTGCTGTGTCGTTCCAACCGGTGTTACCCTCCCCATTATTTGAACCGCAAGCCACAATGAAGTGTCGTTTCAGCGCAAATGTTTTGCGTTTTAATAACTTTTCACTGTTAAAGAAGTTCCTTCGTTGTCCACAATGGCGCTGCATGCGAAAAAGGCGAGCGTGCCGCGTTGCGTCGTCACAAACCCTATTCTATAAGCACGCTGCGTGAGGTGTCGTTGCGTTGGGTACCCCAAAGCGTTGGGCTCCCCCAAAGCGTTGGGGCCCCCTATTCTAAAACTCTCTATTGCGACAACGCGAGTTGACCTCACTTTGATACCAGAGATCTTACTGACTGTGATCTGTGACCATGTAATAGGAAGCAAAAACAAAATACCCAAGTCAACAGGTGAGGTCAATGCGGACGTGATGGAGATGATATGGCACGAGTGCTACGACAAAGTCAAGATCTTGAGCGCCTGTCATTGACGCAGTCGAGTCGACCGACGTCTTCGAATATCCGCATGCGGGTGGCTCTGGATGCGTTAACTGTGATTGACAAGTTCACCGCAATTGATGGTGACATCGCGGCAAAACGAGTGGATTACCGAGTTTATCCACATCACTGAGTTAGCAAGGTGAGACGAGGAAGAAAAGATAACCGTGGCCAAATTGAAGCTGTCAGGACCGGTGCGTGACAGGCTGCAATCCTCGGGCGAAGCTTGCAAGACTTGGCCGTCCTGGGAAGCCGCTTTTTGGGACGCTTACGTCTGCCTACTGTCAAAAACTCAACGGTGCACAATCATAGAACGCCGAGAGCAACAGAAGGGCGAACACCACGAAACGTATGTTCACGACAAAGAAAAGCTTTGCGTTTGCCTGGGACTAAATTTGGAGGAGACGAAGGCGGACAATATCAAGTGACTAGCTTTGAGCGAACTCAGCTACGCCATGCGAAATCGATCTCACCTTTCTATTAACGACCTTTTACGTGATATTAACAGCTACGAGCGTTTCGAGAAGAATCGCGATGCAATATTCCTGTCGGACCGTAAACAACAGGACGAGAGGCCACGGCAAACTTCGAAAACCAAGTTGTCGTCATGAGCTAAGAATGACGATTCCAACCATGCCCAGAATAAGCCGAAATGTTTCAATTGTCAGAAATTTGGCAACATTGCACGATATAGCCCGGACTCACAACGGGAGAAAATGTGCACTCGCTGTTGGGAGCAACGACACAGTACAAATAATTGTCATGAGTGAAAAGAAAATGCACTACAAGTGGTCAAGGCACAAAGTTTGTGGGTCGTCGCCAACGTTCAAATCAGTGAACATTGGTGGAGAGCCAACAGCTGCTCTTCTGGACACCGGTGCGCAGATCAGCCTCATCAAGACGAAACTTGCCGCCCAGCTAGGCAAAAAAAGTAGCAGTTCCTAGCCGAAAGGAACAAGTATGTGGCGTAGGCGCAACATGCAAAACCTTAGGGGAGATCCTAGCCGACCTTGAAGTAGACAGCAACCTCATCGAGGCTGTGAGAATGCAGGTGGTTCCAAAAAAATATTTTCACGGGTCCCGACATCATCGTGGGAACAGACGTCATTGACACTCCAAATGTTGTGCTACTTCGGAAAAAGGGAACGATTATACCGCTAGACGAACGGGACTTTCCATTTCTCAAAGAAATCAAGGTTGACTATGATGATATGCGAGTTGCGTTGTCCACCAGAGTCAGTTTCAAGCTTGAGAAAAGCACTGTACAATGGGTCACGCTTGTTTCAGATTATGACAAACAGCCATAATTCCTTATAGCTGGGGAGGACGAGATGGACTACCTGCGCGAGTTAACAGACGGGGATACAAGTCTTCTTATCGTGAACATTACCAACTCTAACGTCACCCTCAACAAGGGACAGAGAGTTAAGCGTGGAGACCTGGTCGAACTTCAGGATACCGATGAGCTAATGATTTCACAACGTGTAGTCCACTACGTTTGAGTGTGGAAAGGAGGGCCTGGTCTACGATCAACATGGAAGAGAACAAGGTCGAACCGTCTGTGACCGAGGGACACAAGAAAGAAATCTGTTATGTTGAACAAAAAAGTGAAAGCCGTTTACAACTCACTGTAATGCCGAATTAGAGCGCAGCTCTTGAGGAGGAGGGAAAGGTACTGGGGGGGGGGGTCAACTGACCGGGGGGGGGGGGGTCACGTGACCTGGGGTCACGTGACTATGACAATGCCAAAGATGTCATCAGTGACGTCACTGATGACGTCATCAGTGACGATGACGATGCGGATACCGATGATGTCATTAGTGATGTCACTGGTGACTTCATCAGTGATGATGACGATGACGATGCGGATGTCGGTGATGTCATCAGTGATGATGACGATGACGATGCGGATGCCGGTGACGTCATCAGTGACATCACCGACATCCGCATCGTCATCAGTGACGTCACCGACGCCGGTGACGTCATCAGTGACGTCACCGACATCCGCATCGTCATCGTCATCATCACTGATGACGTCATCAGTGATGATGACGATGACGATGCGGATGTCGGTGACGTCATCAGTGATGACGATGCGGATGCCGGTGACGTCATCAGTGACGTCACTGATGACGTCATCAGTGATGATGCCGATGACGATGCGGATGCCGGTGACGTCGTCAGTGACGATCACGTCATCTGGGGAGGGGTCACCTGACCTCGGCGGGGGGTCACGTGACCTCGGGGAGGGGGTCACGTGACCTCAGGGGAGTCACGTGACTTCGGGGGGTCACGTGACCTCGGGAAGGGGGGGTCACGTGCCCCCCCCCCTCCCCGAGGTCACGTGACTTCGGGGGGACTCGCGCGGTGCATTATGGGACATGTCCCATAATGCACCGCGCGGTTACGCTGACGCCGACGGCGACGGCGACGCCGACGCCGACGCAGCTCAAGCCGGAAACGGGCGCCTAAGAGCTGCGCTCTAAAAGTGTGAATGCTTTGCAATGATCACCAAGAATGGTGCTCAATGCTTTGCAATGAGCACCAACTGGGATGTATGACAGTTGCGGCCATGACTATACAGGAGAAACCAGGGAGTTCAGCCGTGGGTTTGCCGATCCTTACCGCGCATCATGGACAGAGCGGCAACTACTTCGGCAAATCACTGACGAGCTTGACCCTTTATAGGGTGCGAGCAGTCCTTTATTATTACACTTACTTTTATAATATCAGAAATGCTTCATTGAACAAGAAAAAGAATGTTTCAACCAATTTACATAGCTCTGCAACAAAATTCAGCGGCACAGTTGGAGGGACAACATATGTCCCACTACCCTCTAAGCACCAGAAACTAAAGTGGGACAGCGTATGTCCCACTGCCCATGAGGTACACTAACAAAAAATGACGAGTGCCCTCTATTTGAGTTCACTTGGACAAGTAAGAGGAGAAGCACCCAACACACAAAGGGACGTCGCAAGTGCAGCACGAAAATATTGTGCGGACTTCCTTGCTCTTTGTCAAGCACCACTGACACCTTTATTTCTTGGCATTCTCCTCAGGAAAGTGATCTCTTCGCACAAGGCGAATTTCGTTTGGCACCCCAGTAATCAACGACCCACTGCGGCTTCCTTGTTTTCTTTGGAAATCTACTTTCGACTTTCTGCCAGTGCGGAAAGTCTGCCTCCTTATCAGTTGTCGCCCGAGGAGCACCTTGAAGTGAAGCAAGGCCACATCGTCGTCGAATGCTGTGTGTTGTACAATTAGTAAATTGCTGCATCGACAAAAAAGTAAAAAATACGATGCCACCACTTCTTGGACCGTCGATCGATAGGCATTGCGTTTTTGATCGAAACAGTCTACGCCCCCATCCAGTGGTTGTAGTCCTTGACTGACAACGGGCATATAACCTGAATCTTGTCTTACGCAGGGACGCTTCCTTCTCATCGAAGCTTGTTCTTCAGGGTCATAAAAATTGGACATCATGTTCACATTTTTTGTGTCTCGTCATTGGTAAGACGACATTGGCCCTTTTAATCGGTAGGGGTACTCTCCACGAGAAAGCTTGTTGCCCATTTCGACTTCGGGGGCAGGTCTCGATTGTTGGTCCTGAATATGCCACAGCCAAACACTTCTCGTTCTCGTAGTTTCAGGAGCAGTTTGGTTTACGAAAAAATATTGTCGAAAAAAACTGGGGATCTTTTCTCCACTATATTCTCCGTTAGCAAGAGAACTACATGTCCCCCAAGAGTCTGATCAGTGGGCCTTTCTCCGTTGCGTCAATGATATACTTCTAATCGGCAGAGGTATCCAGTCTCACTGTCGGCGAGGCTCCAGAGTTTTGTACCCCCTTTTGATTTTCGGTTTCATCGGAACGTATTGTTTTAATACCGATCGACCATTGAAAAGAATCAGATTCATCAACCGCGACGTGAAAGGTCGGGCTGTATGCTTTTCAGAAATTCTTGTTGATGGCTTAGGTAAGAGGTCGCAGTTTATAGTACCCGTCACATCCTGGCGGGGTCCACTCTATTTGCTGCGCGTTGTCATTAAGGTGCAAACAGCTTGTAATTTATTGACAACGCTTGAAGGTCATCACGCGAGAGATTTCCTTCACAATGAAGAGCTGATTTGAGTTCCAGTACAGGCAGACTTGTGGCAAGGAATGAATACTTATAAGAATGAGCATGCCTATGCAGGCTTTCAGCTCGCTCACTGAGAGTGGCCCCCAGTTCGCTTTACCACCTGATCAGCATACCGGTCTGTCTATGTGACAAATATTGTCCACACTTTTTTATCAAAAGAACGAGTAAACGCGTCAAGTGCACTGCGATATGCGCTTAGGTTAGGAGAGCATGTTGGAGGTTTTTCAGTGACCTTTTCAAGAATGTCTTGAGGCTACCCAGCTATCCATACCATGGACGGTGACGACATCCCATTGAATTCGCCGTTCTGACTAGTATCTGCTTCAGGCTGGTCACGCGTCCTCTTGCAACGTCTTTCTCGCTTGTACGTCTTTTTTGGCCTCTTCGCTGCTTGTTCGTTCTTATCATCGCTTTCTGATGACTCTGCTGAAGCCCAAGCTGATGTTGAAGGCATTTGTAAATCGTCATCCGAGTCGCCAGGCGCGTCGCTCGCCGAGTCGTCCGGAAGGCTGAAAAACAGTTATAAAGTCTCCTCGACAGTGAGTTTTCTTTTTCCTATAAAGAAAAGCACTAATAGATGTTCTGACATTAGATGGAAGCTCCGGCAGCTATTTGAAAAAAAAAATATCACAAAAGCAGGAACGACGAGCCACCTAATAACATTGGCTGTAAAACGATTGTTGCTAAGCCTAACGAATTCACACCTGCTTGAGTAGGAGTACAGCAGTTCAGCGATCCTAGCTAAAAAGAAGAAGAAAAAATTCAGTCAAAACATCATCATCATGGTGTGTTTAGAAGAGCATCTGAAGCCAGCACAAGACCGAACAAACATGTCTGCCTCGCAGTATTGGATGGGTCCTATGATGTACTATGTATTCTCCTAGTTTATATTTTATTGAACATATTTTCTCAACTTTTAACAGTACCGACAGTCGCATTCCTACTGATATGATTCAACTGAATCGCAGTAATGTGCTTGACCTGCTCTATCACGCCGTCCTGATTAGAAAAGCCGCTCGGGCTGGTGTCCGAGGCTCACTACTACTTAGGTTGACTCGCTTTATAGTAGGTTGTACTCAACGCGTGCTACCATTGGCCAATGTCCCAAAACTATCCAGCCCTTTCTGGAGTTTTACAAGGCTCCGTACTTGGCCCAACTTTGTCCTCGTTCTAGGTTAACGACATGTCGCAAACCAGTAACACCCTACTTGAACCGTATGCAGACGACAGGTCCATTGTTGCCCGCATCACTTCTGACTGCTCTGTCCGCCTTCAAGGCTATATCACTTGCTTTTCAGAGAGGGCGCATGCAAACTGCCTGACCATGAGTGAGGGTAAGAGCATAGTGATGCGTTTCCACAACACCAAGACTACCAGTATTCCCCTATACACTACCTCAGGATCCTCCTTATGGAAGGTACAATGCGCTTCAATCCTTGGGGCAACGCTTGTAATGTTTGTACCAGAACTGGACTTACCTCTCCACATTTTAAACATAGTGGCGAAAGCTCGGTGCACTTTGGGCTTTCTGACACGATTGTCGAAATTGTGTGGCTTTTCAAGGCTTGCTTTACACTTTACTTGTTCTACCAAAGTTGGAGCACTGCGCATATGTGTGGCACCCATATCGAGTCCACTTGACTTACCAGCTGGAGGATGTGCAACATCGTGCCATTCGGACACTGTTCACTTCTCCCGACCGCGGACGTGATACACTTCTATCATACGAGACGTGGTTGCAGCATTCGAAGTGGCAGACGGAAAAGCACCACCGCACTGCGACTCTTGTTGCCCTTCAATTGCTGCACCTTGGACCAGTCGCACAAAGGCACCTACATCTCAGTGGTGCGACGCAGTAAACGGACAGGACAGCCCGTGTTTTTATATTCCAGAACAGAAGATCAACAAAACTCAGTGTTGCCAGCTGCAGTTCGCGGCTTTCTCGGGGTCCCACTCGGTGTTCAGATGTCCTTTCCTGAATTCATGAAGAATCACGAATTTTGTGTCGAGAACTTTCTCGGCACTTCCCTTAGCCCCGTCACTTAGTTATATTTTGTGTTGTTTCAAACAACACAAAATATAAGTAGGCGATTGACTGACAGGTACACTGCGTATGGGTTTTTGCCGTTCTGTCAAGCCTCGCACGTTGTCCCGGACCACATGTGGGGAGAGAGAGAACAACTTTACTGAAAATGCCTGCAGAATCGGTTAGGCTCCCTCCACGCAGGGAGGACGAACTTTCACCGCGACGCGGCCACTACGTCTGTCTCGTGCGTTCTGCTCCTCGAGGTTTGCTTCCTCGCTACTTCCGCGGGTCCGAGAGGGCCGCCGCCCCCTTTTTGGGGGTGCTGCTCCCCTTCTCCCCGGTTTCGCTCGGTCGCTGCCTCTCTAGAGCTGCCGAGACCTGCTGGACGGCCTTGAGTTGTGTGCCTTGATCATAGCTCCTCGTTGCAGCCTCTAGCTGCGGCGGGAGATTCGTCTTCTCGCTGGCTTCTCGCGGATTTACTCTACAGTCCCAAAGGATGTGAGCCGCGGTAGCTCTCTCCTTCGCGCACAGTCTACACACGTCACTCGCGTACACACTCGGATACACGTGCTTTGCTAGCACCGGGGTGAGCAGGGACCCAGTCTGTAATTGTCTGTATAAGACTGCCTCCTTCCTAGAAAGCCCTGGATGAGGTGGCGGCATAGTCTGTCTGTTTAGTCTATACCACTTCACTATTTCGTTGAAGGAGGTCATCTTGTCCTTGGCACTGTACCGCGACCAACACTCCGAGTCGGCCGTGTTTGCAGCTGCGCGGTTGGTTAGTCCTCGCGCGGCCGCGTTGGCCGTCTCGTTGTGGTTCGCGTTCCCGCGTTCCGACACGTCACTGCCCATGTGGGCCGGAAACCACTTGATCGCCACAGCACTTTTGCGTCCGATGTCTGCGGCCTTGCGGAGTATGCGCGCGGCCTCTCTACATACCCTACCCTTGGCGTAGTTCTTCACTGCCGTTCTAGAGTCGCACAACACTGTAGTGCATCCGGGGTCGGAGACGGCCAAGGCGATGGCCACCTCTTCCACCCGGTGCGCTTCTCGAGTGCGGACGCTCGCCGCGGTCTTCGTTGCACCCGTCGATGCCCCGACGACCACCGCCGCGTATGCGTTGCTGCTCCCTCGATACTCCGCCGCGTCCACGTAGACGGCCCCTTCTTCTCTGGCGTGGAGGTCCACGAGAGCCCTGGCCCTCGCCAACCTTCGCTCCTTGTTGTGCTCGGGGTTCACGTTCCTCGGGATCGGGCAGACCCTGAGCTTTCTGTTGATGCTATCCGGTATAGGTACGCTGGTCTGCTGCTCGCCTTCCCTCGGTTCGAGGCCAAGGTCCCGCAAAATCTGTCTTCCGGTTCTCGTTTCAGTGAGACGCTCGAGTTGCGCCGTTCTCTGTGCCTCGGCTATTTCGTCCAGCGTTTTGTGGACTCCCAACGCCATGAGGTTTTCGGTGCTCGTGCTCCCGAGAAGACCGAGTGCCGCCTTATATGTTTTGCGTATGGTGGCGTCTATCTTGTTACGTTCACTTGGCCTCCAGTTGTGGAAGGCGGCCACGTACGTTATGTGGCTGACTGCGAAGGATTGAATGAGCCTGGTCAGGCTCTCCTCCTTCATCCCCGCTCTTCTGTTGGACACCCTCTTGATGAGTCTCATTGCCGCGGCCGCTTTGCCCGCGAGCTTGTTCACCGTTTCACTGTTGACCCGGTTTCGCTCGATGAGCAGCCCGAGCACTCGAATCTTCTCGACCTCCGGTATTTCTTGTCGTCCTGCCGTCTTCACCATGATCTTGGGACGCTCGTACTTGATTTCCATATTCTTTCTTTTCCTGCCCGCTCCTTTCGGTGGAATCACCAGCAGCTCTGACTTGGCCGGAGAGCAGACGAGTCCAGACCCGTCCAGTTGCTCCTCGATGGCGTTGACTGCTTCTTGCAGCGTTGTCTCAATGTGTCCGTCGCTTCCTCCCGGTACCCATAGCGTAACGTCGTCGGCGTAGATGGTGTGCCGGACTCCCGCTACTCTTTCTAGCCGGTTGGCCACCCCAATCATCACGAGGTTGAAGAGTAGCGGGGAGATCACCGAGCCCTGCGGGGTTCCGACGCTGCCCAGCTTCTTCTCACCGAGCTGCAGGTCTCCCGCGCATATTTTGTTGGTCCGTTCCGTCAGGAAGTCTTTGATATACTCGTATGTCCTCCTGCCCATGTTTAGCCTGGATACTTGGGCCAGGATAGCCGAGTGCCTCACTTTATCGAAGGCGCTCTGCAAGTCCAGTCCGAGCATGGCTCTGTTGTCCTTGGTGCCCGTCATATCGTCGATGATCTCGTTCTTTAGTAAGATCATGGCGTCTTGCGTCCCGAGCTTGTTCCGAAACCCGATGATGGAATTTGGGTAGAGCTCCGATTCTTCCAGGTAACGCTGCCACCTGTTCATCAGAACGTGCTCGAGGACCTTTCCCACGCACGAAGTCAGCGAGATCGGCCTGAGGTTCTCTATGTTGGGCGGCCTGCCAGGCTTGGGGATGAGAATCGTCTTGGCTGCTTTCCATTGCTTGGGCAGCCTTCCTTCTTGCCAGCACTTGTTGTAGAAGTTCGTGAGCGTTTCGATGACCGCTTCGTTGAGGTTTTTGAGCGCTCTGTTGGTCACTCGGTCGGGACCCGCGGCGGACCTGCCATTGAGATCCTGCAGGGCAACTCTGACTTCCCACGTCTCGATGGCTCGATCTAGCGTCTCGTTCTCGTTGCCTTGGTAATCCGAGTGTCTCTCCGTGGGCGTGCTCGGTAGGTACTCGGCGTCTAAGCGCCGCTTGACCTCGTCCTCCCCGTGTTTGCAGATTGCCCTGTGTAGGATCCTGGCCAGGTTGTTGTGTTGGTGGCCCTTGGTCTTGGTGTCGTCGAGGAGGTGCCGCAGCATGTTCCACGTCTTGCCCTTGTGTAACTGTCCGTCGGCTTCGTTGCAGGCCTCGTTCCATTGTTGGGTGCATAGCACCTTGCACTGGGCCTCGATCTGCCTGTTCAGCTCGGCGATCTTCTTTCTTAGACGTCGGTTGGTTCGTTGCTTCTGCCACCTCGCCTTTATGGACTGCTTGGCTTCTATCAAGTGGGACAGCCAACTGTCCATCTTGTCTATCCGTTCGTCCGTCTCCAGCTCTTTGGTGGCTCCCTCCGTCGTCTCAACGACGTTAGCCGCCCATTGCTCGATGTCCGTAATGTCCAGTTGCACTGCGGGTAGTGCCGTTCGAAAGGCATCCCAGTCCGTAATGCGATGCTTCCTTATGCCGGTATTGCCTTGTCCTTTGAGCGGTACGACGACCTCCACGATGTAGTGATCACTGCCCAGCTCTTGGCCCGTGTTTCTCCATTCCGCTTCTCTCGATCCTCCGTCGGTTTTGACGAAGGTAAGATCCGGAGTGGTGTCTCTCGTAACCGATGTGCCGATTCTGGTGGGAAAGGCCGGATCCGTGATTAGGTTCAGTCCCACGTCGGTGGCACCTTGTATCAGCTCCCTCCCCTTGACCGTCGTTCTTTGGTAGCCCCAGTCTTGGTTCGGAGCGTTAAAGTCTCCGCACACTACGAGCGTATTGCTCCCCGCGACTCTGCTCGCCTTGTGGAATAGTGCCTTGAAGTTCTGTTGTCCGTGAGACGGGTTGCTGTAGACGTTCACCAGGAAGGTGCTCTCCTTCCTCTTCCGGCCCGTGATTACTTCCACCGTGCAGTGTTCGATGGCGCTTCTGCCGATCAGTTCGTGTTCCACGAAGGTGATCCCTTTCCTAACGAAGGTGCAGACCCCTCTGCCCTAGCCCTTGGACGTGTCCCTTGCGCTCGGCGGGCTGTCGTGCGACCGGTAGCCCGGGAGTCTCGGCGTCGCTTCGCTGAGTGTTTCTTGAATCATTATGACGTCTGGTTTCCTCTTTAGTTGCTGCAAGTGTTGCTGTAGCACCGCTCTCTTGCCGGTAAAGCCATTACAGTTCCAGTGCCAGACCAAAAGATCTCTCACTGGCTGTGTGGTTGCTGCTGTACGTGCTGCCCCGTTCATGATTGCTGCAGTTTGGCAATGATCTGTGCTTCCATACTTTGCATTTCTGCCTGTATGTGCGCCTGCAGCTGTGCTTGCATCTGCGCTATCATGTTCTGGATCGTGCTCTGTACGTTCGTTGTCATCTGCTGAACCGTTTGCTCGAGCGCGGTGAGGCGTTCGTTGGTTACCTTGCTGGTCGCTTCAAGATGGTCGAGCCTGTCGTCCTGTTTTTCGGTTCTCTCCGTTATCTTTCGCTCTTTGGCACCCCCTATGGCTCTCCTCTTGGGAGCCGGTCCCGCCGCTTTCGTGGTTCTCGGGTCCACCTCGACCTCTGGTTCGTCCGCGGTCATCTCTTCTTGTTTCCTCTCTTGTGCGGGCTTCGGCAGCTGCTGCTGCTGTTGCTGCTGTTTTGCGATTAATGTCGTTAGCTTCTCGTTGATTTCCTTGATGGTTGCGTCCTGTTCGGCGATTTTCCGCTTTAGCTTTTCGTTCTCGTCTCTCAGGGCTTTCACCACCCCGTTCATTTCTTGGATCTTCTTCTCGGCGTTTTGCGCTGGTGTTTGTCTCTTCTCTGCCATGTTTACCTTGACTGCGTCGGCCCAGGCGGCTCTCTCCCTCGACTGCGACGGTCTGCGGCGGCTGGCGCTCCTCTCTCTCTTGCTGTGGTCCCTTTTGCGGCCGCTGTCGCGCTGCCTCGATTCCCCGCGGGGTCTCTCGACAGACGGCGCTCGCAGCGCAGGAAAGCTTTCCGGATCTGGTTGTTGCGGCATGGCTTCCATCTTGCGTTCCCATTGCCGTTTCTTGACCACGTACGGTATCTTGTACTTGTTTCTGCATTCCCTCTCGCCCGTTGGATGCTGTCCCCCGCAGAGCCTGCACTTGGGCTTGCATTCGCGTTCGTGAGCCTCGCTGGGGATCGCGATTCCGTAGCCGAAGCACACTCTGGTGTTGGGATTCGGGCATACATCTCTTCTATGGCCGACCTTGCCGCATTGCTTGCACACGTCAAAGTGCTTGCGGTAAAGCCCGCATCTGACTAATATCGAGCCATACTTGACGTAGTTCGGTACTTTCTGTCCTGCGAACAGTACTATCACCGTGGTTGTATTGCCGATTCTGTGCGCCTCCACCGCTAGGGGGTTGTACGGGTTCACGATGTTTTCGGCTATCTCCTCCGGGGTGTCATCTACGGCTATGCCTCGGATGACTCCCTTGACCGTGCCGTCCGGTGCCGTTCGGTAGGCGCTGACTTCGTATGTCCTGCCTCCTATGTTAAGGGCTTTGACCTTAGAGTACAGCGTGGCGCGCCTCTCGTCCGGGGTGCTGACCACGATGATGTTTTGCTGCGCGTTCGTGCAGATGGTGTCTGCTTTGGCTTCTTCCTTCGTTACTCGAGCCGCCGTCATGACGACCGACATGATAACTGAAACCTCCGTTCTCCCTACGTTGAGACCGCCACGTGGTCTCATGACTATCTTGGTGTCTTCTTTCGGCATGTCTATCGGCATCCTCGCCGCTTTCGTTACCGAAGCTGCAACTCTCTTGGCAAAGCTGGCCCTGATCTTGGGTCTCGACTGGCGAGTAATGGCGGCAGACTCACCGTTTTCTTTGCCGGCCATAATCTGCTTGATGCGCTTGCCGCAGGTAGACCAGCCTTCGGCTTCTTTCGGTGTAATGTCCTCTCCGTGAACTTCGATGCACGTGCGCCCACCGAAACTGCCGATGCTCAGCGTTGACGCCATGTTATCACCCATCGACGTGGCCACTTCCATTTCGGACGCCATCTTGGTCGTACTCGTCGCCGGGTTGGGCCTAGCGGCCGGGCGCGTCGTTACCGGTGGCCGTACTGGTGGTAGGCCTACGTTAGGCTTACCGAAAAGTCCGCACCGCACCAGAGAAAGGTCCTCGTTAATCGAGAAAATCACGTACCGTTTGGCCAAAACTGGTACCGGTCGATGCCCCACACCTTCGCGCACACTTTGGTACCAATTATACCGCGGTAACTGTAAATTAACACGGCGCTAATTGGCATAAGAGTAGGATTCGATGAGAAGCCCGTCCACTTACTCGCACTTCGTCGTCGTCTCTCGGACCACATGTCGTGCAAAAAAAATTTACTATTACTATGCATAGGTCCCTACAATGGTTTGGAATTGTGACAAACAGACAAGACAGAAACAAAAATTAAGTGTGGTGCAATTGAAGCCTTGATTTGTTTTAGAGCGCAGCTCTTAGGGGCCCGTTCCCGGCTTGAGCGGCGTCGCCGTCGCCGTCGGCGTAACCAAGGTCATCCCAAGGTCACTTGACCCCCAAGGTCATCCCAAGGTCACGTGACCCCAAGGTAACCCCAAGGTCACGTGACCCCTCCCCAAGGGTCACGTCACGTGACACCCAAGGTCACGTGACTACCCAAGGTCACCCCTAGGTCACGTGACCCCCAAGGTCACGTGACACCCAAAGTCTCGTGGCTTCCCAAGTCACGTGACCCCCGGGGTCACGTGACCCCGATGACGTCATCAGTGACGTCACTGACGACGTCACCGGCATCGTCATCGTCATCATCACTGACGATGTCACCGGCATCCGCATCGTCATCATCGCTGATGACGTCACCGGCATCTGCATCGTCATCGTCATCATCACTGATGACATCACCGGCATCCGCATCGTCATCGTCATCATCGCTGAGGACGTCATCAGTGACGTCACTAATGACGTCACCGGCATCCGCATCGTCATCATCACTGATGACGTCACCGGCATTCGCATCGTCATTGTCATCATCACTGATGACGTCATCAGTGACGTCACTGATGACGTCACCGGCATCCGCATCGTCATCGTCATCATCACTTATGATGTCACCGGCATCCGCATCGTCATCGTCATCATCGCTGATGATGTCATCAGTGACAGCACTGATGACGTCACCGGCATCCGCATCGTCATCGTCATCATCACTGATGACGTCACCGGCATCCGCATCGTCATCGTCATCATCACTGATGACGTCACCGGCATCCTCATTGTTGTGTAATTACCGCCAAGCGCGCGCTACTGGGACTATAGTGGCGGCGCTTTAGTTCCTTCGCTCTTCTCCTTTATCGTCGTGTCAGTTTGATAGCACGAGAGGTTCGTTCTAGTTCCACGCTCCATGGAATAAACCTCGGGCCATGGTCCTCCGGTCTACTGTGTCTGTTGCCCCGTCAAGACACGACAACTTGGCGACGAGGAGGCTTCGCTGAACTGCTACGCGGAAGCCGACATGGCAACGGGGGATCCGGCAGCGACGGGTCAAGTGCCGCAAGTCTTCGGCCGACTGGGACACATCGAGCCCTTTGACGAATCGACGAGCGACTGGCCGTCGTATGAGCAACGACTCACGTCGTTTCTTCTGGTCAACCGAATCGCCGAGGACGACAAGGTACACGCATTTTTGAGTCTCATAGGCCCGAAAACGTACAGTCTTCTGAAGTCATTGACCGCACCGGAGTTGCCAGCAAGAAAAACGTTCGATGAGCTAAAGAAGCTTTTGGGGGATCACCTGGCACCGAAGCCATCGGTAATCAGCGAGCGCGCAAAGTTTCACAGAAGAACGCAGCTCGAGAACGAATCTGTAGCAGCCTTTGTTGCAGAATTACGCAAATTGGCGCAAACCTGCGACTTCGAAGCCGCACTTGACCAGACCTTGAGGGACCGTTTCGTCTGCGGTTTACGCAGAGAGGACATTCAGCGTGTGTTGTTCACAGAGGACAACAAGCTAACTTTCCAGAGAGCCGTCGAAAAAGCGCTAGCCATGGAAGCAGCAAAAAAGAACGTCGCTGAAACGCATGCGTCAGAACCTAGAGTTTCGGACGTACACAAGGTGAAGGCCGTCGCGGAGGCGAACGTGACGCAGCGAGAATGCTATCACTGCGGCTCAGCGAAACATGAAAGCCGGGTATGCCCGCACATTGCGGATATCTGTTTCAAGTGTAACAAGAAGGGGCATGTCCAAAGAGTGTGTCATGCTGACAAAGAAAAGAAATCGAAGTGGAGGCCACGTAAGGCGATGAAGAAACTGGTTCCGGTTCAAGACCCAGTTGGCATGAAGGAAATGACCACGTCTGGTATGGAACCAATAAAACTCACAATAAACGTGCAGGAAGTTGCCTTGGAAATGGAACTGGACACAGGAGCAACTGCTTCTGTCATGTCACTGCAACAGTTTCGTCAGATATCTCCTTCAACAAAGATCATGCCGACGACGCTCAAGCTGCGCACGTTCAAGGGAGACATCGTTCAGCCCGTTGGGGTTGCTCACGTCGACGTGCAGTACGGAGAGCAGAGGACCGAGCTTCCCCTCTACATCACAAGGGAAAAGGGACCACCTCTGCTCGGCCGGCAGTGGCTGCAAGCGATCCGATTGGATTGGAACCGGATTTTCGGGATCAACAGCATTGCCAGGTCAGATGTTTTGGCGCTTTCCGAACAACGCACAAAGCTTAGTGTGCTTCTGGACAAGTACCAAAATCTGTTCAATAAAGACCTGGGAACTATTGCTGAAGAAAGGGCAGAGCTGACGCTAAAAGAAGGTCACGTACCGAAATTCCTCAAGGCAAGAAACGTGCCGTTTGCCCTACAGCCTGCTGTCGAGGCTGAACTAAAGAAGATGCAAGACATGGGCGTCATAACACCAGTCACAACGAGTGATTATGCGACGCCGGTTGTGCCAGTAGTGAAGAAGGACGGTGGAATAAGGTTGTGCGGCGACTGCAAGACCACCGTGAATCCTTGCCTTGACACTGACCAGTATCCGCTCCCGAGAGTCGACGACTTGTTCGCAGCGCTTTCAGAAGGCCAGGAATTTTCGAAGATTGATTTAAACCGGGCTTATCACCAGGTGGTGATGGCTGAAAGGTCGAGCAAGTACCTAACTTTAAATACACACAAAGGACTGTTTGCCGTAAACAGGTTACCGTTCGGAATCTCCTCAGCACCAGCCATTTTTCAGAGAATCATGGACACAATGCTGAAAGATCTGAAAGGCGTCAGTTGGTACTTGGATGACGTCCTCATCACCGGTAGGACGCCGGAAGAGCATTTGGCCAATTTGGAAGCAGACCTAAAGCGGTTGTCAGAGCGTGGAGTTCGTGTGAAGAAGGAAAAATGCGCGTTTTTCCAGAAGGAGCTGCGTTATCTGGGCCACGTGATCAGTGCTGCAGGTGTCAGCACGACGCCAGAGAAGATCGAGGCTCTGCTGAAGGTTGCTGCACCCTCAAGCAAGCAGCAGCTCCAGGCATTCCTGGGTATGGTAAATTACTACGGGAAGTTTGTTTCACGATTATCCACCCTGGCGAGCCCGCTCTACAGGCGGCTGCGTCAAGACCAGCGCTGGTGTTGGGACAAAGCGTGTCAAGCAGCGTTCGAGAAAATCAAGACAGCGCTAGCAACACCATCGATTCTGGCACACTACGACCCAAGTAAGCCATTGCAAGTTGCGTGCGACGCATCCCAGTATGGCATAGGCGCTGTTTTGTCTCATGTGACTGAAGATGGAAACACTCGTCCTGTGGCGTATTCATCACGCACACTGACCGAAGCTGAAAAGAAGTACAGCCAACTTGAAAAGGAGGCACTAGCCATTATTTTTGGGGTCAAAAAGTTCCACTTATACATCTACGGCCGAGTTTTCACTATCGTCACGGATCACAAACCGCTGCAGACTATTTTGGGTCCAAAGACAGGCATTCCGTCTATTGCGGCAGCACGGTTGCAGCGCTGGGCTGTTACCTTGTCAGCGTACAAGTACTCGTTGGTGTACAAGAGATCCAGTGACAATGCAGAGGCCGATTATCGCTCTAGGTTCCCTCTCGAAAGTGGGAAAGACGATAGTTGCGAGGGCGAAGAGTCCTTCTATGCACTGCGGCTAGAGTCAATGCCGGTGTCCTCTCAGGAGATTGCACGCGCTACGTCGCGCGACCCGTTACTTTGTCAAGTACTTGAATACACAAGCATGGGTTGGCCGACGCGCGTGCAAGAACAACAACTCAGACCGTTCTTTGACAGACGCTTGCAGATGAGTGTTCATCAAGGGTGCCTAATGTACGGCATGAGGGTTGTTGTTCCGTCCCAGCTGCAGGAGCCCGTGCTCGACGAACTGCATCAAGGCCATCCCGGCATCGTGCGAAGTAAGGAGCTGGCGCGCAGCTATGTTTGGTGGCCATCAATTGACTCAGACCTTGAAAGAAAGGTACGAAGCTGCCAAGCATGCCAGGAACAGCGTAATGATCCATGCAAAGCGCCTCTTCACTCTGGGCATGGCCGACAGCACCGTGGAGACGACTACACCTGGACTTTGCAAGCCCGTTCCGCGGAACCATGTTCCTAGTCGTGGTGGACGCGCACTCAAAGTGGCCAGAGGTGTTCACCATGCAGAGCACTACGACCGAGCGCACTGTGAGGTGCCTACGTGAACTTTTCTGCAGGTTCGGAATTCCGGAAACAATCGTTTCAGACAACGGGCCGCAGCTGGTGTCCGAGGAATTCCAGGTGTTCATGAAGAACAACGGGGTCAGACACATCGTGAGCGCCCCATACCACCCGAGCACAAACGGCCTGGCAGAACGGTTTGTGCAGACACTGAAGTCTGCACTACGCAAGTCATCCGCTGGTGAGTCTCTGGAAGAAGCATTGCAACACTTTTTGCTGACGTACCGGAATACTCCACATTCAACAACAGGAGAGACGCCAGCAAACTTGTTGATGGGCAGACGATTGCGTTCCAGGTTGGATGTAATCAAGCCTACGGTAGAGGGGAAAGTGATCGACAAGCAATTTATACAAAGTAAGCAACGGAGGACAAGCAGAAAAGAAATCTGCCCTGGTGACAATGTCCTAGTGCGAAATTACAGGAGTTTGCCGAGGTGGCTACGTGGTACCGTCCTCAAGAAGACTGGTCCAGTACCTTACCAAGTCCAGGTTACCACGCCTCAAGGCAAGTTCATCTGGCGTCGGCACCTCGATCAACTTTTGAGCCAAACACGGCCAACGGCAACGCCGGTACCTTCGGACACCGACGACGCTGAGGGGTTCCTGGCCTTTTCACCAGGCGAGCCAAGTGTCCCGGCCACGGTACAAGAGCATGGGCCACAGCAGCCTCACACCATCCCGCAACGGGATCCTGTACCTCCTACAGGCCGATCTACTTCTGAAGGACGCTACCCACCGAGAGAACGGCGTCCGCCTGACAGATACCAAGCTCACTCCTAACTTTTGTAATTAAAGGGGGAGGAGTGTTGTGTAGTTACCGCCAAGCGCGCGCTACTGGGACTATAGTGGCGCGCTTTAGTTCCTTCGCTCTTCTTCTTTATCGTCGTGTCAGTTTGATAGCACGAGAGGTTCGTTCTAGTTCCACGCTCCATGGAATAAACCTCGGGCCATGGTCCTCCGGTCTACTGTGTCTGTTGCCCCGTCAAGACACGACACTCATCGTCAGCGTCATCATCACTGATGACGTCATCAGTGACGTCACTGATGACGTCACCGGCATCCGCATCGTCATCGTCATCATCACTGATGACGTCACCGGCATCCGCATTGTCATTGTCATCATCACTGATGACGTCATCAGTGACGTCACTGATGATGTCACCGGCATCCGCATCGTCATCATCACTGATGATGTCACCGGCATCCGCATCGTCATCGTCATCATCGCTGATGACGTCATCAGTGACGTCACTGTGACGTCACCGGCATCCGCATCGTCATCGTCATCATCACTGATGACGTCACAGGCATTCGCATCGTCATTGTCATCATCACTGATGACATCATCAGAACGTCACTGATGACGTCTTCGGTATCCGCATCGTCATCGTTACTGATGACGTCATCGGCACCGTCATCGTCACGTGACCCCCCTAGGTCACGTGACCCCCACCCAAGGACACTTGACCCCCCCCAGTACCCTTCCCTCCTCCTCCTCAAGAGCTGCGGTCTAATTCGGCGTTACAGGGAGTTGTAAACGGCTTTCACTATTTTACCTTAAAATATTCAACAAGCGCCCCTTCAAAATTTGAAGATAATAGCGAAAAAAATAGGGGATGGGCTCATCTGAGGTCATCAATTTTACATTGTTATGTACAGTGCATATTTCTTCACATGTTTGAAATTTGGGGGCGGGCAATAAGTGCGGAATGAGCGGAGGCACGGTATTCTAAGGTAGATTAAAAAATTCCCTTCATTGTCTGCAACAGTTCCACCTTGTGTCAGCTGCGGACTTAGGCATGTTACGACCCTTCTCTTCACTTAACTTCGGTGCTGGACATCAAGGGACGAAATATTTGAGCGGTGGCGCTTTACAATTTTAAAAGTGGTTTATATGATTCCAAATCACTGGAACGGTTGCGATGTGCTTCTGGAGACGCTGCACCATGACGTGCAACAGTTTCGTGTCGGTTCGGTGAACAAAGGCGTGGCCGCAACTCTCTCAAAGGTCACAAGTGCACTGGTAGACTTTCAACAGCTGTGACCGAAGAAAACGCAGCTGCTGTGAAGTGGCTTGTTAAGGAGGATCCTCGGCTGACTGATGGTGATATCGAAAGGTCGCTTAAGATTAGTTCCCCGAGCGTTTCGGCCACTCTTACGGGGACCTTTGTCTGACAAGCTTCATCTCTTGGGTTACACAGAATTCGACGGAAGCACAAAACCAGGCAAAGGTGGAAGGGTGCCATGAAATTCCGTACCGATTCTAAAGTGGCAACCCTAAGACAAAATATCTGACATTGTAAGAAGTGAGAAAAAGACCATCCAGTGTGCTCTCGAAACCAAGCACCATTCATTCGTTTGGATATTGTCTGGAGGCACTCCACTGCTAAGACTCAAAATGCCAAGAGGTATCGAAAAGAAAATGGTGGCAACCTTCTTTACAACCAATGGGCAAGTGGCCACAGTGGCACTGGAAAACCAAAGGCTGCACAATGGTGCACCACAGTTTGCCTGCCAGCAGTTTACGAGGGTAGAGACGATAAAAATCTGCTTAAGGTTTTGAAGAAGAAAAATCAGAATAGGAAAACAGAGATTAACCTGGTTTGTTTGTCCCAGTTGGCTAGTGTGCCTAGGGGGGATACGGGAATTAAGAGATAATTAAAAAAAAAAAGAGAGCAGTTTGTTCCTTCAACATCGAAGGGTGAAAAAACAGGCTAGCTGGTGTACAGCTCCCATCACAATCCCCAGATCGGGACCAATAAAAAGACGGACTATCACACACGTCTCAACCAATTTATGCCTACAAAAAGCAAGCTGGAAGAAACTGTCAAGACAGTACACAGAATGACCGATCAAAGTTATGGTTTCGATCAGTTTCACAACAGACTATCCACGGGTACATCGACTGCACAGTAACCACACATATGGCTCCCTAAAACGCTGAAACCGGAAATAGAATAGTGCAAGCAAACAGCATACGTCAACATCCAGTGAAACAGAAGGTGAGCTCGGCGACTGTTGGCGTCTTCGTGCACAAACACTTTCACAGTAGAGAGCACTGCCATAACGATACTGGTAGCGCGGAGCCAAACCACCAAGACCATAGATGATCATCGGTTGACAATGGGACACACGGTGCCATCGGCGACGGTTTGCGTCTTGGGTCATGACCACTTTCACAACCGACAGTACAGCCATAGCGATGTTGGTTATGCGTGGAGAAACAGAACACAAGGCGATCATCGGTTGACACACTCGGTAAAAATGTAGTATGGTAGACCCACAGACTAATAGCAGGCAGAGTCGCTGCAAAGGTGGATTTCGCGGTCACCATAATCACAGGCTCACCGTCGTGACGCTCAAATAGGCTCAAGCAGACTCGGGCAACCCTTGCGCATACACCGTGACCGGTGTACGTAGCACCATTTTAGAACTTGGCGGTTCATGACGGCTTCGTTTACTTATTTGACGAAATGAAGGGGAGAAACCAGCATACTGCTCTGCGTTCTTAGCAGAATATACTATGGATGCCCTGTGGTGGACATACAAGGGTTCACAATATCAGGTAACTTATCGTGCTGCGTGGGCATGTGTTGGGGCACAAATACTGCTTATCAAACTGCACATGTCGCGTGTTTGAATGAAAATAATAAAGAAATCACAAAGCCTAGAGCAGCTCACGAAGATAAGGTGGAATAACTTTCCTCCAGTCCGCCTCAGAAAGAAGCAAGACGTCTTGTTCCTTCCTGCTTCTCAGATCCGTTTGGGGGCGCGTTAGTGAAATGGAGGAAAACAAACTGGCTGCTATATTTCTCCTCCCTTTTGTCTTAGAGTGTGCTGTCACAACCTGCGACACAAATAGCTTGACGCTGTACGCAGTAGACGCAGCTGGAGCGGGGGCTTGGGGTCTCTAGACGACATGTTGGCAGTGGCGAGGCACTTGCCATACTGCACCATAAACCGGTAGCGCAGCAGCCGGATGTGGAACCACTTGACGTGACGAGGCGTGAGGTCGAGGTCGGTGGAGCCCAGCAACCGGACCAGCGGCTGGTGGTCGGTTTCGACAAAAGAGCTCAGGTTGTGCAGCTTTATGAACCTCTGGATGGCCCACAGGACTCCCAGCGCTTCCTTCTCGATTTTGCTGTACCGCTCTTCGGCAGTAGTCAGTAGACAAAGGCAACCGCTCGTCGCTCACCAGATGTTGCTCCTGCAGAAGGACGGTGCCCAGGCCGTACGAGCTGGTGCCTGCAGAAACGGTTGCTGAATATTCTGGGCTCTTTCGAGCCACGCTGGCGCTGGTTGCCACCCTCTTTAGTGAGTCGAAGGCTGAAGCTTAACCAGTTCCCCAGGACCAGACCCGGAGAACTGAACCGGAACTCAACCGAAAGTCGTGAACCCGACCCCAAACCGAGCCGACAGAAATTGTCGGTTCGACACTCTGGACCACTCCGGCCTGCATGAACAATGCAGCATGCACGGTGCCCAGCTCAGCACAAAAGCCGAAGTGGGTCAAGCTCGCAATCTCTGACGACTGCTTTCGGGATAGGTCCGGCACTTAAGGTGCAACCCACCGTGCATGACGTTTTGGTGCTTTCTTACGCTTTATAACTTTCTTTCTGCGTATCCTACAATTATAAGGTTACTGTCAAATTAAAGAGCTGTTTTTCAACAATATGTTAATGTCTCTAAATTACGATTATTTTTGGTTACTATTTATTTATTCGGATTTTAATGGACCACGATCTCTAATATTGAAAAAAAAAGTATTTCTAGAGTTATAACCTCCCATCGTCCACGATATTTTACGTGAGTGTTCAGTTGAATAGAATGAATTAAAAAGTAAGCAACAAACTACACAAATAATGTATGAATTAAAATAAAAAATAAAGTTTAAAATGGTATTATTTTATAGCGCTATAAAAACGGAATCACGTAAACTAATCAAAATTACGAGACATTAAATTATGAAGCATGCTTGGATACTACATTTGCCAGAACTTCTCTATTAGTATATTACGCATTAAAGGGGCACTCAAGTGCTTTTTGGAGAAGCTTGTTTTTGGAAGCATACTGTTTGTTGGGCTTCAGTCAATAAAAATGACCAGTTCTAAATGGCAAGGCGCCTTAGTAAACTCACAGCAATAGAAATACACAGGCACTATATCCTCTTGCGGGGTCCATCCCGTGTCTCCACCACCTCCATAGAATTCGACCAATAGAAATAGCGAACTGCGAAAAGATTGCTAAAGTTATTATTATTGCTCTTTTTAGGCACATGCACATTATATTTTGACAACAACGTCAAATCTTTGGCTGTAGGTGACGTAATACAGCTATTATTGTTTGAAAAAGAGCGAACTACGTTTTCTCCTCGCCTTGTTACGCGGGAGTGATGTGCCCACGCGGCGACGCGGCTCCGTCGTGGAAAGCGCGTGGCTCGCAGCTTATCTCGCCGCGAGAACGATAAGGAAGAGGATCTTCTTCCCGAAGCTCTTACTTCCCGTTCTCAAAGCAAGGTTCACCGAATCGATCGACATCCACGTGTTGAAACGTTTATTCGTCTTCGCTTCCGTGTGATGCCGAACGTTTGTGTGGTAAAGTTGTGCCCGAATCGAAAGGTAAAAAAATATTCGAAACGGTCTCCGGTTTTTCGCTCTCCCGCAGAAGGATCCACGAAGGCACGAATAGTTACGTGTCGCCGGGCGAGATGACGACACCGAGGACTTGAACCGGACTCCCCGTTTTTGTGCCGAGCATTTCGAGACGTCTGCATTTTCCAGCGGTGACTGCAAACGCCTTCGATGCACAGCTCTGCCGACACTTCTGCTTCCCGTCGCCGGCAGGACCGAGGAGCCCCCGAAAAAGCGCCAGAGAGTCCTGCTGAGTGTCTTGTCAAAGATTCATGAGCCTTGCATTGTGCAGCAGTCCGCGTGGCATATACCGGGAGTTTCCGATGAAAGATATAATCGCATCTTTCGACCTGGGTAAGTAAACTATGCATCCCCTAAAGCTGGAACTCCATGAGAATGTGACGCTAGCGGTTAGGACAGAACGCGAAAGGTTGCAAACACGACGTTACCCGAATCAGAAAATAATTCGAAATAAAGTTCTTTATGGGCCGATGTTAGCCCTAAGTCTAACGTCTTCAAAACAATAGATGCCATTTTGCGCGCCTGTAGAAGAAAGAAGACGATCTTGTATTTCTTGCAGACAAGTGTCCCTTATTGATATAAATCCCACAAGCGTTCATAAGTTCATATATTGTTTTGAAGATATTACGCTTAGGTGGATGTCGGCTCACAAAGAAATTTTTGTTTCCAAATTGTCTTCTGATTCAGGTAACGTAGGTTTCTCAATCTTTCGCACTCTATCCTAATCGCCAGCGTCGCATCAGGGAGTTCGAGCTTTCTGCGGTGCGTAGTTTATTTAACCAAACCACCCCCCCCCAACCCCAACTCCCCCTCCCCCCCCCCCCCCCCAAAAAAAAAAAGAAAAAACGTTATTTTTTTTTTTGGGGGGGGGGGGGGGGGGCGTGGGGAAGTTTTTTTTCTGTGCGTTCGGAAGTGAGGATGTTGGGAAGACGAGAAAACCGTGCTTTTCGGCTCGCGTAAATTAACTACGGATCGTAAAAAGCTGAATACCGCTGAGAATGTGACGCTATACTCCGTTTCACCTTATGTTGTACCGCAGCAAAGGCTAGAAGCGCGAGCTCACAGCGTTGGCAGCTGCCCTTAGTGCACGACAGCTTGTGCCACCGAGATGTTCCCTAGAGCAAGGAGCTCGTGCTTGTAGCCTTTCCTGCGGTACAACACAAGGTAAAACAGAGTATAGTGGTGGTCACAGAATTCTAAAGTTTGAGAACATACTGCTCTCTGGATAAAGAAAAAAAAAATTAAAATACTGAATTTATCTTCGAGCTGCTGTCCACCAAAGCCTAATTATTTCACGATTCTTCTCCTGCCCTTTTTATTATAAAAGTTCCTATCCTTCATCACAGTCTTGGGTTATTTTGTACATGGTCAACATCCAACAGCTCGCCTGCACACTCACTGTAATTTCGGGAGTAGTGAACCCGTTTGATTCAAGCAACATAATGTCCTGATATGCATAGTTTATGTATGCAGACCGAAATGGACGGTTCTCTGCTTTCACTAACAACCGTCGCATCAATTTCAAGCATGTCATCAGCCTTTTTTTATTTTTTTTTTTATTTTTTCTTGTCACGCTTTTTGCTTGAGCTTTATAACTTCGAACACACTTTATTGTCTCATGAGCTTGAAATCTGCATGCGCAGCCAAAGAACGGTGGAACTAGCGAATGTGAAAACCGGTCATCCAAATGAGATGCCCTGTGCCTGCCGTGCGGGTTTTTATGAAGGACTCATGCAGCCAGCTACCAAGTTCAAGCTGTGCACTTGACAAAATTACGACTATGATTGGGCACTTGTGTGGAAGCATAATATGTGCAAGAAGTTCTCAAAATAGTGAGTTCAGAACCGATTTTGTTAGTTAGAGATGCTTCAAGGGCCCGTAAAAATAGGCAGGCACAATTTGTTTTTATTTATCAAAATTGCGTTCTTACCCCAGTTATCGACTGGATTTTTTCTTATGTGTTTAAACAGTGTCTTCGTACCCTGCCTTGTCTAATACCTGGAAACGGATCCTCAAGGTAACTAAATAAAAAAGAATCTGCAAGGATGATGGTGTGTATATGTGACATGTCAGGCACACCATAGTTAGTTATACCAGGGGACACGTCCCTCTTCTGTGAAGGTGAAGGTTTGCTTTCTGCGTGCAAAGCCTCCCCTGAAGACCTTATGTTGCAGCAGACTACACACAAATGCAAGCATAGTGTCCGAGTTCGGTGCCCCATACTCGTAACTACATGCGCTGCACATGAAAGCGGGTTTTGCAGGCTTGCAATTGCAAGTGCTTACTTGAACCAAAAGAGATGGCGGCGGCCAGATGCCCTGCTTGCAATACTGTATCGGAGGTTGCCACAAGATATTCAGTTACTGTAAAATACCAAACATCTGCCCATTCTACAACAGGCACTCTTCCCTCATTTTTGCAACATCTGGAAAGTACAGAAATGACATATCCTTAGCTATTGTGGACCTAATAAGTGCCCATTTCCAAGTTTTACGTGATTATCTCCAAATTTCGAGTGGGCACTTGCTCGGAATTTTACCTAATCAAGTAACGACTTGAATTACACATGTACAAAGCAGATATAAATGCAGGGACATTTCTATTCAGTGTCAGTTTTTGTTGCATTCAGAATAGTCTAAGCAAAAGTAAACAATGCACGAGTTATAAATGGAATGCATAGTGCCTTCGATGCTTGCTGTGCTCGTGGCACTGTTAGAAACTATCGATAGCCCAAATTGCATCTTTCAAGCATTGTGAAAAACATTGGGGTATAAACGTGCTATTTGCAGGCCCAAGTCTCAGCAGCTGGACTGTCCGCATCTTGCGAGACAGGAAGGATCTTGCGGGACTGCACTGCCGAAATGAACATCACCGGAAGGGTGGCAGCTTCCCTGGTCATGGAGGAACCGCTGCAGTTGAACCCTTTCGACGCTGCCTCCCCCTCCTTCAGCATTGAGGTGCCACACGACTGTGTGTCTCCTGCTCACAGCAGCGTGGCAGAGTCTGATGCAACATGCTCTCCATTCCGCTCTGCCGAAGATTTCGAGAGGTAAGCTATGCGTATGTATGCCTAGAATTTATGAAAAACGCTTTACATAATCCCATTCCAGTGACGGACAAACTGCGTCAAGTCCACCAGCACCAGAAAAAGAACGCCAGTTCCTGGTCTTTGAGAGCTGCCTGCGAGAACTCTTCAGGACATGCCAGAAGTGCTCAAGACCCTGCCAAAATGACATCACAAGCCAGGGTACGCTCATCACAGTGGTCAGCATCTGCCCTCTCGAGCACGTGCGGAAGTGGAGCAGCCAACCCATCATCAATGGAAGAGGCGCAGGAAACATTCTGTTGACAAGCCACCTGCTCTTCTCTGGAGCCCAAGTGACGAACACACTTCGGATGCTCCGCCACATGAACGTCGAGGTGATGAGCGATCAGATGTACAACACCTACCAGAACGCCCTCCTGTTCCCTGCAGTGGACAAGGTGAGGAACATTCTGAAGGAACTACATTATAGTATTTTTATACTCCCAAATCAAGCCCATTACCAGGTGTAGCATCCTTCCTGTGAAACATTCAACAAACATTCTCTACATTTTCAGTGCTGACAAGTGGGCAGAGGCTTGTGCTTATACATCGTCGCATGATAGATCCAGGAAGCATATGCTTGTGTCGTCTGCTTGCTGCACCAATAAGGAAATGCCGCCACAAACACCACTGTAAGGGAACTTGGTTGACGGCTTTTGCACTAAATGTAAAGAATGTGTTCTTACTTTTCACAGGAAGAGAGCTATGTCTTGAAATTTCTATAGGTAAAATTCGCCACTAAAAACGGCTTTGGTAGTAATTCGAGCTCATTACGTGAAGAAACAAATTTTTCAGGCTGATTTCTGAGCGAGCCTCTGGATTCATAATTCTATAGAAGGTGTTTGTTTCTAGATGCACCAAATTATAAAAAAGAGAACTAGCATTCTTTTTACCCTGGGGCTAAAGTGGGGGCCATGGACGCCACCATAAATGAAGTGAAATGGGTTAGTAAGTTAGTTGACTAAAACACTCAAACAAACTTTTATTTTTTATATTTATGGGTTCTGGGGGCGACAAATTCCTTGCACACACTTCAAACCGAAACTAAGAGGGCAAATATCACCTGTGTAGCCTGCAGTGCGGATGTGTGAGTATGCCATGGCAACCATGTTCACTTCCAGGGCCGGTAGGGGGTGGAGAGATTGTTATCATGGGAACTCTTTGCCCGCTTAGTTTTGAAGTACTGCATGAGGACGACTTTTGTTTTACCATAACAACCACTACAAATTTATAGTGAAAATGTATGTCACGGGTGTACTCTGATGTAGAGCATCAATTCTCCAAATACATTATGCCCTCAAAAATAAAACCTAAATAAGTTAATTAGAATGTCTCTTTATTAGCTGACTAATTAACCCATTTCAAGTCTTCTTGTGGTGCCCATGGTCCCCAAATGTAGCCCCAGGGTTAAAAAAACCCTAACATTTTTTTGTGGTGCAGCGGAAAAGAAAAAAATTTTGTCCGTCACATACTATGGGCAAATGAACTAATTAATTTTATTTTTCCCTATGCATACTCGGAAATAATAAATTATGTCAGCGCATTTTTACAATTTCTAATGCAACATTAATTTCCATGAATAGATATGGCTACAAGAACAAGAAGAGCTGATCAGTCAGCTGGACAGTCAAGAAGTTGACATTACTGCCGATGGACGGTTCGATTCTCCTGGGTTTTCTGCAAAGTACCTCACATACTCGGCTCACGTTCAACAGATCAACAAGATTCTCCACTCTGTACAGGTCCAGCTAGGAGAGGTGAGTGGTTCATGTAGTAAAACAATCACAACGGTTTTATGATTCTTTATGTATACTTTTTAATTTAGTATAATTTGGTGACTTCACTGTCATGCGCAATTCAAATGATTTGTGTCTCACTTCTGTTCTTAGTCAGAGCGAGCAATGGCCAGTGTCAACATGGAAAAGGAAGGCCTCATCAAGCAGCTGGAATTTTTGAAGGAGAAATATATGTTCATATTTTCTTCGACATTCATAGTGATTCCATACTGTTCAACATTGTATACTCAATAAGTATTTTGTACTACGAAATTCAATGGCACGGGTATCCACATCCGATCCTTGGGGACTGATCGCCACCCTGCCATACGGAAGCACATGGAGACCCAGGAGCCCGGAATTGCCCACTACTTCGACATTTGGCACATCTCCAAAAGTAAGCAATTGCCAAAGCCTATTTATGTAGGTGACATTTTCTAGTGAAGCTGCTGCAGGATTTCATTAAATTGCTTTTTAATTTTTAGGTGTGAAGAAAAAGATGGCGGCAGCAAGCAAACGAGCCGGCTGCCAAGAACTTCAAATGTGGGTGCAGGCGACCATTCGGCCAAGGCTGGGGCGGGCGACAGGAAACTGACCGTCGACGTGTGGCTCAGTCTCCAGAACCATGCCATCAACGAACACACGGGCCATGGCGGGAGCTATCCCAGGTGTCTGCACAACGAGATACAAGGCAGCACAAGAAAGTGGATGGATCCTAGTAGGTTTTTGTTCTCCCAACTGAGGGTGCTCACTCTAAACCATGTCCTATCTGCAGACTCCCAGGCCTATGACCACCTAAACAAAAACACTGGGGACAAGCGGCTCCTGAAGGACGTCGGCCAGATGTCTCCCCATGGCCAGACGTACGCCCTTGAGGCGTTCCACAGCGTCCTCATAAATTTCGCCCCAAAGTCCCAGGCATTTTCTCCGGCTGGCATGCTTGCAAGGTAATTACAGAAGTACATTTTGTCTGGAAGTCAGGTGCAGTGATGTCTCGTTGATATTCGCATGCCCATACCCCCCAAAAATCGTTCATGGTGAGAGTTTTCCATAATAATGACAAATGCAAGTAATTGCCCAATTCATACCAGAAAATGCTGTCTATATAGTAGGGTATCCAATCAGGGTTCTCTTTACAGTGGGTAGCAGTGGTTACGCTGCCCGCCCGTCGAGCAGACCGCCCTTCTCTATGATGTATCATCCACCTCAATATTTTACCAACGCTGGACGAGATGTCACCGATTTATCAAATACACAATGCCCCCCATCGTCATATTTGTGAGGTGGCCATTGCACAGGGCATAAATACAAATCTCAGCATAAAACAAAAAATCAACAAAAAAACATTGCTGCATTGGTGAAAAAGGACCAAAGGTTATTACACAAATCAAACATGCCCCCCCCCCCCTCCCCGAAAAATTGACAGATGACCACATCTCAAATATTTCTCGGAAAACTCTGGTACCCATATTAACAGGGTCGAAATTTACAAAACATTACAACACCTGAATTACCAAGAAGTTGATAAGGTCCAAATTTACAAAACATAACAGCATCCGAATTAGCAAGGAGTTGGTTTGCCATTGTTTTGCACAATGGCAAAACTTTTCGAGATTGGTCCTTTTCAAAATCTTTTGGTTTTACAACATTGCGGCCTATATGCATGTTTCTTTTTCCAAGAAAAAATATTCAGCACAGGGGTTATGTGTCCTTTTCAATTTGTTATAAGGAGTACTGCAACTGACTTCCGCTTGCACATATATCTCTATCATAATGCGTATGTTAAGGCTTATCAATGCAGTTTTGGCGCAAGTACAAATATCTAAGGGGGGACTTCTACCAGGCTGCGATTTATATACAAACATTTTTGTAAAACCATTCAATGATGCGGGGTGGGCTGCTTATAGGCCAAAATGTACAGTGCTTCTTGGTGGCACATTTTACCTTCACTGAAATATCACCATCCTGCAGGATACGACTTGCAATCTTGCATTACAACGAAAACTCGGACCGCTGCCAAGCTGTGACGCAACAGGGCGATCCATGTTTCACGGTGACCACATCAAAGGCACGGAAGGGACACGCCACAGCACGTGAAAAGAAAACGGATCCAACTTATGGTAAGTGTGGCTCCTAATCCAGGCAGAAGCTTTGCTCAGTGCATATTGGAATGTTATCATGCATATGCTTCAATTTCAGAGTACGTTGGAAAGCTAGTCCGGGAGGTGATGGCCAGCAACGAGCAGTGCACGTCCCTTGATGAGGCAGCAATAGCCAAGAAACGCATCTTTCCGGCACCCATGAATGCCGCCTTCACGAGGCCTTCCAAAGGGGAACTCGTGGAGGCAAGGAGGTCCCGGTTCGGTCAAGTTACCCCGTGAGGGACCTCCTCAAATCCCTCCTGTCACCCGTGCACTCAATGGTAAGTTTCCAAGGCCCCTTCACCTGCCAGGTGAAGCCAAGTTCCAGGCTGAGACAACACGTTTCCTTTTGCAGGACACCTGCCTCGGCCAAGCGGGCGCTAGGGGGCATGGTTAACACATCGAAGGCACGGAAGGGACATGCCACAGCACGAGAAAAGAGAACGGATCCAACGTATGGTAAGTGTGGCTCCAAATCCAGGCAGAGGCTTTGCTCCATGCGTATTGGAATGTTATCATGCATATGCTTCAATTTCAGAGTACGTTGGAAAGCTAGTCCAGGTGGCGATGGCCATCAACGAGCAGTGCACGTCCCTCGATGAGGCAGCAATACCCAAGAAGCGCATCTTTCCGGCACCCATGAATGCCGCCTTTACAAGGCCTTCCGAAAGGGAACTCGTGGAGGCAAAGAGCTCCCGGTTCGGCCAGGTTACCCCGTGAGGGACCTCCTCAAATCCCTCCTGTCACCCGTGCATTCAATGGTAAGTTTCCAATGCCCCTTCACCTGCCAGGTGAAGCCAAGTTCCAGGCTCAGACAACACGTTTCCCTTTGCAGGACACCTGCCTCGGCCAAGCGGGCGTTAGGTAGGGTGACCATATTTCTCAAGGTAGAAAACGGGACATCCCAACGGGGGGGGGGGGGGGGGGGGGGGGGGGGGAGGGGGAGTGAGTAACAAAGATTGAGTTTGGGAGAAAACATTTAATGAAATAACTGCTCACAGTTCAGTTGCATGCACTCATGCACTCATTTGGAAGGTCCTGCTTCGGGTCCTTCGTTGGTGTGGGCGTATTTTGCCGACGACTGAAGTTTCCTATGCAGGACTTTATCCTGCAAGACTCGGTTATAAAAGTCTGCGCACTTATATGGGAAGTTCAACCGCACAAGTAGCATTGCTCGCAACGTTGAGACAAGAAGACGAGACTTCTCGCTTGTCCACATGGAGT
This sequence comes from Ixodes scapularis, assembly GCF_016920785.2. Lineage (NCBI taxonomy): Eukaryota > Metazoa > Arthropoda > Arachnida > Ixodida > Ixodidae > Ixodes > Ixodes scapularis. The sequence continues at coordinate 247,599,570 of NW_024609835.1, read as the reverse complement.
TCATAATTGAGAAGACGCGCTCCACTGGAGCCGTCGTTCCAGGGAAGCACAGAGCCAGTTCCACAACCCGGGAAATCTCGGCGCAGCATACATTCTTTGTTTTCATCTCTTTAAAGACTTCCACCCATCTCTCAGAGACTGTAATACCTGAAGAGTTCCAATCTTCTAGTTTCTTTTCAATGCTTTTCTTGACAATGGTCCACTGGTAAAATAGTGCCTCTTCAAAGTCTTCTTTTGTTGTAAGCTCAAGGAATGACAGCAATTCTTCGAGGCTGCTTTGAATTTCTTGCCATTCTGGCATTTTTCGCAGCAGTACCCATTTCAGGTTTGCAGTAGCTCCATAGCTATCTTGCCATTTGTCGAGGTATTCTATGCAGGTTCCATAGAAGTCACACACCACTTTCATGAAATCATATTCTTTGATGCTACCAGCTTCAACAAGCTCTTGGAGATGACGTTTAACATCCGTTGTCACGAACAGCTCTTGTTTTCTGGCCACAAGCACATCTCTTAGAGTGGCTATGTGCAAGGCTGCTTCTGTTGCAGAGATGTCAGTTTTTTCAAGTAAGGCCACTGTTTTTTGGAACATGTTTGTCTGAATCTTTGCAAATAGAAGCCACAGCTCAGTGCATGGGTGCTCAAAATGTGCTTTCAACACCGCCGGGCACTTTTCTTGCGAGAGAAAATAGGAGCGCAGCCCTTCAAATATTTTCAGAATTCGCTCAAGTGCTGGACCGAGTGACAGAAAACGCGTGCTTCCATGTTCCAGAAGTTTGGCATACTCTATGCCAGCAAACGCACAAAACTCCTTGAGCTCTTCCACTCTCACTGTGTATATGTGGAAGTACTTGTAAACCTTTACGGCGAAGCTCTCCACGTCAAAGGGCAAGCAATCGACTCCTGACTGCAGGCAGTTGTGCACGATGTGGGCACCACAGCCAATGCCAATAACGTTCCTCCCTAGAGCTTTCTGCAGCTTTCGCCACACATTGTTCTGCCCCAATCGCTTGGCGCCACCGAAGTTTGTGTTCGTGTTGTCTGCACAAAGACCCACAACCTTGGTCTGCAGGAAATATTTCTCAATGACCGTATTGAGATACGAAGTTTGGAGGTTGGATGTTTCGCCACTGAGAGAAGAGAACTCCAACACTTTGGTTTGTACCCCGCTTCTTGGATCAAAGTACCTCACCAGGACAGGAAACATTTTTTGCTCTTTCCTGTTCGACGCATCTACACTCAGCGTGACGTAGGAACAGCTGTTGAGACTTGCTGTCAGTTCTTCCAACGACAAGGGTGCCAAGACATTGCAGATTATTACTTCGCACTTTGTACGCGCACTACAGTACTTGGGCTGGAAGAGTTTTTTAATCAGTTGCGACGTGCAGTCATTAGACCGAAATGTCTGCCCGTGTCTGATGGTGTGGTAGGCGAACAACGCCTCTGCAGCGGCCACTTTGTCAGCATCAGAGTTTTGAAGGAAAAACGAAGACACGCTGGCACTCACGGATCTGGCCTTCTCCGCGTTCTTGTGCTTTTGACTTCTGATGTGCTGGCTGATGTCGCTACGGCCTCCATGCGCAAGGGAAAAACACGTTCCACAGGTTCGACAAAGAACTCTGCTGTTACAGTATGTTGGGCTAAGAAACGTATACTCATTGCGAAGATCTTCGTTGAAAACACACGTGCGTTTCTTCGCCATTTTTGAAAAATAGTGTAGTGTTGCCAACCGAGATTCTATATGCGTGCTATATCCAATAACTCAAAAGAATATTTCTACACACGCGTCGAGAAAAAGTGTTTGTGGGCAACAACAGTTATAGGTCTTACTCTCTGGGTAAATATTTTAAAGTACCTACGGTTATTTTTGTACAATACCCTTTTAACGAGCAGGCATAGTTTCGGTTTGCTTCAGCTCGCTTGGTGCCAATTTCGAAACTATGCGCCCCTGCGAAAACGGGACATGATTCTTTATTGGGTCAAAAAGACGGGACGGCAAAAACGGACCTCGAAAACGGGACTGTCCCGGCCAAAACGGGACGTCTGGTCACCCTAGCGTTAGGGGGCATGGTTAACACATCGAAGGCACGGAAGGGACATGCCACAGCACGAGAAAAGAGAACGGATCCAACGTATGGTAAGTGTGGCTCCAAATCCAGGCTGAAGCTTTGTTCCGTGCGTATTGGAATGTTATCATGCATATGCTTCAATCTCAGAGTACGTTGGAAAGCTATTCCAGGAGGCGATGGCCAGCAACGAGCAGTGCACGTCCCTCGATGAGGCAGCAATAGACAAGAAGCGCATCTTTACGGCACCCATGAATGCCGCCTTTACAAGGCCTTCCAAAAGGGAACTCGTGGAGGCAAAGAGGTCCCGGTTCGGCCAGGTTACCCCGTGAGGGACCTCCTCAAATCCCTCCTGTCACCCGTGCACTCGAAGGTAAGTTTCCAAGGCCCCTTCACCTGCCAGGTGAAGCCAAGTTCCAGGCTGAGACAACACGTTTCCCTTTGCAGGACACCTGCCTCGGCCAAGCGGGCGTTAGGGGGCATGGTTAACACATCGAAGGCACGGAAGGGACATGCCACAGCACGAGAAAAGAGAACGGATCCAACGTATGGTAAGTTTACCATTTGTGACCACCTGAGACTGGGTGGAAGAAACACGACGACGTCTCAAACACAGCTAACTGTTAGCTGTGTTTGAGACGTCGTCGTGTTTCTTCCACCCAGTCTCAGGTGGTCAAAAATGGTAAACTTACACCAGCTCGCCTGCGCCCTAACTGTTTTTTTTTCATTTATGGTAAGTGTGGCTCCAAATCCAGGCTGAAGCTTTGCTCCGTACGTATTGGAATGTTATCATGCATATGCTTCAATTTCAGAGTACGTTGGAAAGCTAGTCCATCAGGCGATGGAAAGCAACGAGCAGTGCACGTCCCTCGATGAGGCAGCAATAGCCAAGAAGCGCATCTTTCCGGCACCCATGAATGCCGCCTTTACAAGGCCTTCCAAAAGGGAACTCGTGGAGGCAAAGAGGTCCCGGTTCGGCCAGGTTACCCCGTGCGGGACCTCCTCAAATCCCTCCTGTCACCCGTGCACTCGATGGTAAGTTTCCAAGGCCCCTTCACCTGCCAGGTGAAGCCAAGTTCCAGGCTGAGACAACACGTTTCCCTTTGCAGGACACCTGCCTCGGCCAAACGGGCGTTAGGAGGCATGGTTAACACATCGAAGGCACGGAAGGGACATGCCACAGCACGAGAAAAGAGAACGGATCCAACGTATGGTAAGTGTGGTTCCAAATCCAGGCTGAAGCTTTGCTCCGTGCGTTTTGGAATGTTATCATGCATATGCTTCAATTTCAGAGTACGTTGGAAAGCTAGTCCAGGAGGCAATGGCCAGCAACGAGCAGTGCCCGTCCCTCGCTGAGGCAGCAATAGCCAAGAAACGCATCTTTCCGGCACCCATGAATGCCGCCTTCACGATGCCTTCGTGGAGGCAAGGAGGTCCCGGTTCGGCCAAGTTACCCCGTGAGGGACCCCCTCAAATCCCTCCTGTCACCCATGCACTCAATGGTAAGTTTCCAAGGCCCCTTCACCTGCCAGGTGAAGCCAAGTTCCAGGCTGAGATAACACGTTTCGTTTCGCAGGACACCTGCCTCGGCCAAGCGAACACGCACGGAAGGGGGGATCTTGCAGACCCGCTCCTTACCCTGTTACGAGAGCCCGACCTGCAGTAATGAGAACGTCAGTTGTAACTGCAGTAATTTGTCAAAGATGATGAGATCCATTGTGATAATGAAGTTTCGATTCCAGGATCATCGACGAGCCGATAAAGCAACACGAAGGCTCAAGTTCTGGGAGCTGCCATGTAGTCAGATGTGCCAAACCTGCCAGGGGAACTTTGATACCGTGAACCATAACAGAAAAAGCCAGTGCTGCAGCTTTTTCTTTATTATGTACTATTTGAAAATAGGTTAAAACAGTGCAGATCATCGTGAACCTGATGATATTTCCCTACATGGCACTAATTACTGCATTGTTTCATCAATAACACGAAGGAAGTAGTGACCAGTAAACTCTTGCAATTTTATGCAGCTCTTTACAAGGGATCCTAGTCTAAATTCACAAGCTTAGTATGCTGTCAATGTTTTCCTAATTGCGGTACTGAAACCCCAAGCACTATAAGCAATATGGCTCACAAATTCGTCTGCTCTTTGCTACGTTTGATCACTTCCTGCATGCGACCATAGGCTTTTGTACTCTCCCAATGGCAGCATGGGCTTGGCTGCTTCATTGGTGCGCGTTCTTTATGCTATCTTTTTGTCGCCGTTAATTGGTCTGACCCTTTTATTCTAATGCACCAATACAAGTTTAGAAACACTCACTGTCATCACATTTTTCCATGTCCCCCAAACGTAATACAGTATTGACTTTTCTTTTCATGTGCTCCCACGCTGACATCCTGAAGAGGCTGCGCCTTGGCAAAGCAGCTCTCCCGTTAGTTTCTAATAAATGGGGTTTTCATCCAGGAGGTAGACTGGAACTGTAAAAATTAAATTTGGGCAACTGTGCATGACAGCACAAGGACACCTAACCTCAACACTATTCATACTTGGAAAGGGAAAAACAGTTTCCAGTCTATACCACGGTTCCCCCCCCCCCCCAATCTGCAACACTGTCTCCTTTCAATCATTGACTTGTTCACAAAGCAACCTATTATATTGACACAGCTTGCTAATTGATGCTCTGGCTTGTTTTATCACGACCTTTTGCATGATTATTCAAGCTCCAAGGAGCTCGCTGGAAGTGCAGTTACACACAGTGGCATCTGCAACAGTTGCAAACGCCAACACATGCACACTCAACACTTGGCTACATCCCCACCTCTCCCCTTTGTGTGTTAGAAAAAGATCCAATTTTAGCTGAAAAGAATGTCAAGTAAAGATGCCTTTTTACTGGGTAACTTGTATGTGCATTGCAGGAATAAGAGCAAGAATTCCTAATTAGTGTTCGAGTCTTCCAAGCCAATTTGGCTCCGAGAACACAGCACTTGGCTAGGCTTTACATGAAAACAATCTGTCCATGCTCGTGTTCTCCAGTCTTTCCCTTCGTCTGTATCTAGTGGCGTTGTTCCAAAAATAATGTGTTATTCACAAAATCCGTCAGGTCGGTAAAAAAAATTATCTTGAAAAAACGTGCTTTTTCTCAAAGGTTATGGGAAACTCTCAAAGTGCCTTGGATTCGCCTCAATGGCTCGTAGCATCCACAGCAGTCGGTTGTTAGGTGACACGGAGTATAGCAGTAAGTGCTCAAAGGCGCCAAGAAACTGGCAGCCAATGAAAACTCCCAATGTTCTCGCTGAAACATGAAAATCGATAATGACATTGAACTGGACAAAAATAAGTTGTCATCTGGTTCTAACGCCTAACATTACATTTGGGCGAAGAACGACTGCTGGGCAATGCATTGTTTAGCGCTTTTATTTTTTTAAAGGGAGGGGTACCGAAACCCGGAGTAGGTGTCGCTGGCAAAGTGACCTCTAATTGCCTTGACCATGCAGGAGGGCAGTGGTCGCCTGTTCTTCTGTCCAAGTCTCCGCCACAGCCAAAGCACACACTGCCTATAGGCAGCGAACCGGAAGCGCCTGAAACAATGTCCACATTTATTGAATGTAAGGAACACCCACCAGCCATACACGTAAGGCAATGACCAGACTATTCAGATGTAATAAGCAATATTCGCTACTCTGAAATCTGCACCTCTCTTGTGATTGTTTCCCCGGAAAAACCATCATATATTATGGTTCTCTTTTATGTTTCCTTTCGCTGTGCATGTGATGTATTTGCAAACAAACAAATGAACGGCACAACTAATTATACACCAACTCATGTTTATAAACAAACTGGAGCGCCGCTAGCAGACGCCACCGGTGCCGCGCATGCGCAGTGGAGTGTGGGCAAGAAGCTCGCCTTTGCCCATAAACAAACCATTGAAATGCGATGTTGCCGGCGTCTGTGTGACTCCCCTTGTATTTTTTTGCGTTTGAATAGTTGACTACGTTTTCCTTGCAATGTCTGACTACTTGAGCAGCCTCAAGAACCGACGAGAGACAGTAGTCCAACTCTGACTCCATGTCAGTCTATAAAGCCACGTAACATCTATTCTCCCGGCAGCCAGAAGAATAATTTCCCCGAAATTCAACCGGCAGTTGACTCCTGTTGGACCATTGACTGTCGCCAAGGGAAAGCGGAGGCGAAGAGGGGGGGTTTAATACTGGCCCGAGGGATACACGCGCGATGAAGTGTTTCTACAGCGTGCAATTCGCGTAACGAGTGTCGATGAAACATGAGCGTCGACAATACGTGTCCAGGAAAAGTTGTCCATGAAACGTGTTTCCATGAGATGTTGGAAGAACAAGAAAATCAGCATTCTACCGGCAGTTGTATGATTTCAGACAACCAATGGGATTTGATCGTCGGTAGAATTTCGAAAAATTATTCTCCCAGCTGCCGGGAGAATAGACGCTGTCATAAAGCTACCCGTCCTTATCCTTGGCCCGCGGCTTGGGAGGCATGGGCATGGAACCAAAAACGCACGGCAAACAAGAAAAAAGCAGACACGCAAAGCGAAAAACATTCAAAACCAGTTGAACGCTAATGATGATTTCTATTCAAAGCTATCACGCCGCTTCAATGCGTACGCAAGAAAAACGGGGGCCGAGGAAGAACAGCAAGTTTCGCGACCGGTAACACGAAGTTGTACTCACTCGTTCGAGGTTGCCCCCATGTTTCTTTCACCATAGTGGCGCATGTTCAACAAGGCCAGCTGTAGCACACCCGGATCGAGGCACAGCCCTTCGAAATCCGGGTGGCTTGTCACGCAGCTCTGCCGGCCCTGCTGCTTGCGAACGGCGGCCGGGTAGTCACGGCGGCAGACACACTCTGCGACGGTTTCCATCGGCACGCAGCAACTGCATTGGCACCTTAAAACAGAAAACCAGCATCAGCTATACATATGAGAGGTATAATAAACAGCTCATCACCTACCAGTTGGTGTTCCCAAGCCGCTGGGTTGCGTCGTCGGGTTCGTCGTCTTCCCCCGGTGTCGACATTGAGCATCGCGAACTGTCGTCCGAGTCCGTCGCGTTCGAGGCATCGGCGTCGCGCGTAGGAGTGGCGTCGTAAGAGATTGAGCTGATATCTGCCGTCCGCCGAAGAATTTCCACCTCCAACGGTGTTAGATTTGGCAGGTCCATCTCCGCACGACGCAAGACCCGAAGTAAACAAAATGAGTCCCAACGAGAATCCATCAACTACGCGCACATTCGGAAGATCACTCCGCCGGTTCGAAGGATCAATCCGCCGGGAAGCCGTCACTCGTGATTGGATGGCGCACGCCCTTCCCTGCTGCCTTCCCGTCCAACAGCGCCCCTGACGGCGTGCGCCTAGGCGCAGAACAGCGATCTTTGATTGGATTTTTAATAGGGAAATCGGCCGCCCTTGAATGTAATTTTGGGATTTCTAGGATGCTTAGAGCCCGCAGATTGAGTTATGATAATAAATAGACGATCTCAGAATCCACTAGGGTGCCCCTTTAAGAATGTTATCAGACCTCAAACTTTAACCATTCAGTAACGACAAATTGCAGTTTCTTAATAAAAAATACAGATGGCGACACGTGTTTAAGAATAGCTTGATGTGCGTTTTCCGTCGAGTGCCGCCTGGAACGACACGTGAAAGACAGAAAAAGCGCCAGATGTCGGGTGCCTGGATGCCTGCAGTGAGCGAGCCAGAGATGTCAGAACAACAATCGCGAGGCTGCGGGTGCACCACTGCTGCTTTTGCGCGCGTTCTACTGTGCGTTGGTACCACGGTGGTCAGTAGACATGCCTATAGTGGTTATAAAGGGCGCAGCCAACGCTACGGGCTGATGAAGCCACTGAAGCAGCACCAAGAGCACGAGGTCAAGCAGTTCGTTCTCTTTCTGTGACTGTGCGGTCGGGCTAAACGAGAGCCACTAAACAAGCTACGCTTCGCACACATCTTGGTGCTTAAAATGATGGTTGTAAGCTTTATCTGAAATCACAGGAAACGCGTTTCCGTCCCCCACAAATGTTTAAACAGTTCCCGGCAAAACAAAGCAATATTACATGAGCGTCTTAACACGGAAACCACTGCTGAGGAAGTCGCACTTTTGAATTATGACGATCGGCAGTCGCGTTTGATTTGTACTAACCACCAAGATGGCGGCGCCCACAACAATATCGAGGGAAAGAGTGCCGATACTCTAAGCGTAGCTGATTTGGTTTAGCTCACAGGCTAAGCCAAGTGTGGTGGGGGTCGTTGGCCAAGTGTGTAGTGGCACCGCAGATCAAAGCACGTGGAGAAATGCGCGAGTGCGAGCTCCGTTCAAAGCACAGGGCTTAAGCGTGTTTGACATGCAGCGATTTTGGCCCTAGAGCGGCACGATTTCTGCCGTCGCGGCGCTCGTGCCGCTGAACCGCTGGTGCTGGCCAGAGCGCCGCGACGGCAGAAATCGCGCCGCTCTAGGGCCAAAACCGCTGCATGTGAAACACGCTATACGCTGCAGAACCTGTAGGTACTAAATACCCTGACTGTGTTTGTGTTGGTATTTCAAGTAACGTCAAATGTGCCAGTGCGCGAGGCCCGTGTTTCGAGCGGCCCTTGAAAGTAAATGGCGCCGCAGCGCTAAAATGACTGGCTCTTGAAAGCGAATGTCAGCAGAGCACCCCCTGGTGGCACGTGTCTCGCGCGTTTCAACAATAATGGTTTGTGGTACTTGTAAAAACGCCTTTATCAAGGGGCTTTCGCAGGTGGTATTCACACGAGTGAGAAATCCTGGGGATTTCTCCCCGGCACGCGAGCATCTCGGGATAAAAACGCGAGGCTTTTGCACATCGCAAAGCCTCGCGTCATCGCATTTATCTCTTAACTCGTATTAAATTAATCCTTATAAATTATTCCTGCAAGTTAATTTTTAACCTTGTCTTTTTTTTTTTTTTTGCCATTATTGTGCAGGAAGGTGAGCCTTAACCCGAAGTGATGCTATTAGGATGGGAACGACGTGCTTCGTTCCCAACTGCAATTCGGGGTACCGGAACTGTGCAGAGCGAGTGTCCTTGTTGAAAGCTCCATCGAATGACGCTCGCATGGTGCAGTGGCGTCGTGGAATCCCGAGGGCCGATCGCAAGTTACAACCTAGTCTCCTCATCTCGTTGACCAAGTGAAGACCAAGCTTCAGAGTCTAATTTTTGTCGAAGACTGGGAATGCGAAGATGTCCTGACAGAAAAGGCTGAAGAAACCAAGGCGGTGGACTGCATATATTGTGTAACTGGGCTTTTGACTTTAAAAATGAAAAAAAAAGAAAGCTACACCCTGCCCTGCATGCCGATCCGGTTTCAGCATCGCCAAAAACACTTTTGCTGAAGCAGCACTGACAAACGTGAAGAACAGAGGAGGCCTCCCAAGCAGCACGGATTTTGGCCAAGCAATGGCCAATGTCTGGCGATGGTCCTTTGGCCAGTGGCCGGAGAGTGGCCGTTCACTGGCCAATGCTTGGCCGATGGCTGATCGCCAGTGGCCATTGGCCAATGGCCAGATAAAGGCCAGTCAGCGGCCAGTCTCTGGCCACTGTCTGGCCACTTGGCCAAGGACCACTACCAGCCATTGGCCGATGACTGGCCAACTCTGTGCTGCTTGGGATAAGCTTATACACTCCAACAAGCACCTTTTCCAGCCACTGAAGAAAGCGAAACAGTTCTCCGTGGAAAATAAAAGCCACCAGACTGTCTACTGGGACACAATCGACAGTGTTCTTAACACATGCACAATCCGTTTCCATGCGCTGAACACAAAGAAGAAACAGTTGTCCAGTTGCTCCACTACTACTTCAGCATGCGAATGCGACAACTCTGGCAGCATATTACCATCAGTATGAACCATACTTGGGTAGTAATTCAATTACAGTAATTAAATTACTGTAATTTAATTACTTTTCCTAGTAATTTGTAATTGTAATAATTACTTTTGGCTGACAGCAATTGTAATTGTAATTTAATAACTTTCTAGCGTCAGTAATTGCTAAATTTCAGGCACAATTACAATTACTTTTGCAAGATTTTGCGGCGGTGGCGCTTTTCCCCCTGGCCACGGCGACGAGAGCACAACCGAAGCAATAAAGGGAGAAAGTCTCCCAACCTGCTCAAAAAAAGGGAAAAGAGGGATGGGATAGAACGGAATAAAGGATTTTGTAGACTGCAAAACGATTTAATGAAGAATTTGAGAAATAATTTGATAAATGAGGGCTTCATTCGCGTCCGTTTTCGTTCCTGTCGTATTTGAATCTGACTCTTCGTCTCGTTCGCTTCCTGTTGCTCCTGTTTCTAGGGGTCTTTCTTATTTCTCATTCCCACACGGGGGCATGGGGGTCGAAGTCGAGCTGGTTGGCTCCGATCACATCATCCGGTCGAGGCGGGCAGGTTCGAGGTTTTCCTTACGCGTCTTCGCCGCTAGCATATTTGCTTACATATTTCAGTCAAGTTTGGGGACTTTTTTGTTCATGAAATTATTCTCTTTTCCTTATGAGTTTTTCACGTCTTTCTCCTCTATCTCGTATGTTGGTACCACTAACAGAGGGTCGTGCTACTCTAACATCGAGGCGAAGAAGCGCAGTTTAGCAACAACAGTTGGAAGTAAGGCAGGGTGAGTCGTGTTAATGAGACCTGCTGCTTCTTTGCTTCTTCGCCTGACATGACGATCCTAAATTTATTATATATCTCAGGAGCTTTTTTTTTGGTGTTACCGTGCACTGAATTAACCCAGAATCCCTGGCAAGAGAGTTGCTGCTATTGTGACACTAGTTTTGTGGAAGCGACCGCAGTTCGCGTGCTACGGTTACCCACATCCGACATGTTACAAGTCCACAGACAGGGAGAGGCAGCGAATCATCGAGTTTTATGATACCAGTACTGTCGCATATTTGTTTCCTTATATTATTTTTAAGTTTATTTTTTGTTGGTTTGACTTGGATACCATTTGCACAAGCTCTAAAGAGATTCACCTCGCACCTGTGAATTTTGTCGCCATTTATTTTTATTTTTTGAGAATATGATAAACCAGAAGTTCATTACTCCAAACTATTAAGTTCTATAATCCATTTAACAAATTTCATAAAAGGAAAGTACAATGCGTGACATTTATACAGCGGCCATATAACTCGTTTACAGTTATATGGCCCAAGGTGGGTAACTCTCAGAAATAAGTAATTGTAAAGTAATTGCATTACTTTTAAGAAGTAATTTGTAATTGCAATGAACTACTTTTGCGTAGTAGTAATTGTAATTGTAGTTAAACTACTTTGGGAGCTAAGTAATTGTAATTGTAATTAAATTACATTTTAAAAGTAATTTACCCATGTATGGTATGAACAAACAAGCTCAAGAAAAGGAGAAATCAGCAAAGCAGCGCTCGTCTTAGTGTAAGAGCATGGGTGAGAAACACAGGATGTAGGAGATTGCGTTCTTTGGTAGTATGCAGTGAATTCAGCTTTTGTGTACATTTTAAAGGGCAAATATTGGTTAGTTAGTTTTTTACATATGAAAAGTGATTTATGTCCTAAAATCGCTACTATTGTTTGACTCTCAGTCACTGCCATCATGTCAGTCAGTATGTCATCATACGGTGTCATCATTTCAGTCACTATGTCATCATAAATATAATTTTTTTTCTGCTCATAAGGTTTGTATGTTCCACAGTAGAAGTTGACATTTTATGTATAAACCATTTGTAATGCTATAACCTTTATGCGCATGTAAAGAATTATTTTAGCCCCACTATGTAACATTACTAGAATTTTTTTTTCAAAAAGAAGGCAGGAGCAGGGTGGAAAAAATCACCCGACCCCCTATAAAGCCACGCAATGCGTGTAAACAATTTACGGAACTGTTACCAAACATGCTGTTTGACAAAACTTGCGAGCACGACCCAGCTGTTTACTCTAAATTACTCTAAATTTTTGAAGGCCCAGTAGATTATGCCGAGAAGTTTTATATTTATACAAGTATTTTTGTCACATTGAGTTATCATCGGAATGTTCTCGTTTAAAAAAACATGAACCGCACGGGGGAAAAGGCAATCTGTGCCAGTACGCCAACATAAATCCATCATTTCAGTTCACAGCACACAGGAACCGAGTAAAGAATTCGTAATTTCCTTCATCAGCCATCTATACAAGCCTTCACGAGCCCCTCAAACTTGGGCGCCATCTATCCCCGTGCGCGTGAAGCGCGCTCGCGCGACGAACATGATGTGGTCGCCGCGTGAGACAGAGAGTCATCACCTAAATGTATTTCTTCCACCGTGACCACGGTGTACTGGGGTGTCGTGGCAATGAGATAATTTTTTTCGCTCTCACACAGTTTCGCCGCTTGGCCGCCGCCGACACTGTCAAACGCGGGCACGGTGGCCGCGGAATAATGCAGCCTTTCGCATGCCCGTCGGAACGAACACTATCTGATTCCTCGCGCCGCGCGTTTAGCCCTGCTGTGTCCTCACCTAAATAGTGTATCTTAAACCGTGGTTCCAGCTTAAATCTAGACGCAGCCGATGCCATAAGCACGAGCATGTGGCCGCGAACAGTGCTTGCACTGGACGAGTGCGCGTGCTTGGCAGGGACACTGAAAGCCCGGAGCTCGCTCTTGTAGCTTCTAGGGTGCCTCAATGTCCTTCTGTTTAGGGTGATGCCACCCTTTGTAGTACCCGATGCCGACAGCACGCGCTCACGGGGAAAATACAAAGAAATCGACGAAAACAAAATGTCGCCGTAGCACAGTCAGTGCCACGAGCGCGTGCTGGGACACGTTCTTTCACGCGCTTCTGAACAAAAAATAAAAATAAAAGTGTGAGACGAAATGGCGAGATGCCACCACCCTAAGCAAAGCGCACATGAAGGCACCCTAGTAGCTTCTGACTCACTCGTGGCACGCGTTCCAATGCAAGAGCCAAATGCCGGAAGCCAGTGCTGAATGCAGTGGAAACAAAGAGAGCTTTAAAGGGGCGGTGCAGCGATATTCAATTGGAATGTTTTTCGCTTGACACGAGCTTACTGGCACACCTGGGACTCAAGGGTACTCACACGCAACGCCACTGGCCAAGAAACGCCTTTGTTGTGGTGTAATTTCAAGGACAAAAGCGATCATTTTCATTCAATTTCTCCTTTGCAAAATTTGATGACGTAACGTGGGGATCGCAGTACACCCAAGTGACGATATTTGAATGCGGTTCATTGATTGGACCCGAGCATTGCGTGGGCACTCGACTTGGGCTCGTGATAATTGCTAGCACGAGAAGCATTCGGGTAGTGACCCGTGTCTAATTGCTGCAACGGCGACAACAGCCGAGCCATAACAATGTCTGGAACTCAGCGCGTGTCCTGCGCTTTGCCAACCCCAGCGCGTGGCTATGATCAACACTGGCGGCTTATAATCGGCTCCAGATCACGTGGCCGCTTGTTCTGGCTGCTAGTTGAGGGGGTGAACGCTGCTCGTTTTTATTTAGTTTTTTTTTTCTGCTGCAGAACCCAGGGATCTTGGGTTCGAGCCCCACCCCTGCCCGTTTCGATCCGGATGAGCATCGTACCGGCGTGCGGTCGTGTATCACTACTGCGTGACGCACGTTAAAGACCCCAGGCTAGCGGCTGTACCGCACTGGCTAAATTTCTCATCTACAGCTGGGAGTCTCGTCGCCCCTGTGAGGCAGACCAAGTTCTAGGCTGTATAAACACACACACAACCCAATTTTTTTTTTTTTTTTTCTGGGACTTCTATTGCGTGGGGTGAAAAACGAACGCGTGTTTTATGGGTCATTAACGTTAGGGATCCGTTTTAAGCGGTATTTGCGCAAAGTACAAAAATTGTTGCATCGCTCCTTTACGTCTCCCCAGTAAACAATTCGAACCAACGCTCTGACGTCCCCTCCTCTCCCTCGGTTTCTCGGCGCATAGAAATCCACATCTTAACGATTCTTTCAACTTCCTATCAATTCACGTCCTATCGACAATTTTCAAAAGACTTTCTACCAATTTCTTTCAACCGAAGCCTATATGTAGAGTACAGCCGATAAAAATGCTATAACATTTTTATCCTCGCGCGTCAATAGACTTTCTGTCACCATATGTCAATGTAAGTTCTATAGGCTAAACTCGATACATTAAGTTACAGTGCGTAAAAGCGACATCAGACCAGACTTCTGCCTATCTCAAATACTCTACTCAAGGTACTGTATTTACAATATTTGTTTAAGTGTCTTAGTATCTTGCAAATACTTTTGATCGAGAGTATTTGATATTCTATTTTAATTGCATTTCTGAGTTTCTTTTACACATTATCTCAAATACTTTTTCACATTCCGACATTTTCCGTGGGTTTCGGTATGAAGTAGCCTAAGCGAGGCACCAGGAAACGGGAAAACATTTTCGAGCAACCAAATCAAGTTTCTAGCTCCGATAAACTACGGTGACTTAAATTGAGCTCGTGAAAACATCGCTTTTGTGTCGATTCTGACTCATATATTATCCCAAAGTTTGTACAATGAAGCTTTTGTTTCCTAGAGTCTCCCCTGAATAATCCTCAAACAAAAGGGGGGATTTTACGGAAGTGAAGATCGCCACACTGATGCGCAACGGAGAACGGGAAACGACCCACGAAAGCAATGCAGACTTCAGTGTCAAGAAAATAACAAATAGAAAAAAATGACAAGTGGACACAAAAAGAATACTTTTTTTTTGCTTGTATATTTGACCCCGCTACGGCAAAACGTCGAGTTTTGTTTTGTTTAGTTTCTTTTCTTTTTGTTGCCAGTCCTGCACTTATTGCTCTGGCGAACACTGTCTATAGACCGTTTTACTGAAAGAGGGCGAGAGAGAAAAGAGGAAAAGGCTACCGGCGCTTTCACCCTTGCTGGAGCGGTAAAAAGAGTGAAAATCCCGGATGAGAGGCTTCGCCAGTGAAAAAATTGTAAGGGTGCAGGCGAGCTGGTGGAAGTTAACCATAGTTTTGTTTCACCCGAGACTGGAGTATTTCGGAAAAGGGACGAGAAGAAAAGAGGCCACAAGGAGGCGACGTCTCATTGAGACGTCGCCTCCTTGTGGCCTCTTTTCTTCTCGTCCCTTTTCCGAAATACCCCAGTCTCGGGTTAAACAAAACTATGGTTAGCTTCGCCAGTGTTGGATATATCCATTGCCCGAACTTTGTTCACGCTTTCTTCTGTGTTTTAAACTCGCAAACTTAATTTGAGCCAGGGGCTTGGGTGGCGACAATCCCCCGGTCATTGGGAAACCATTGCTCGGTCCTAGGGTCCACGAATAACGACCGAAAGCGTCGAATACTGCCCGAGGACCTATGTAGCTTGCATGGAATCCGACAAGGCGAGTGCGGCTGCAATGTCTTTCAGCTCCATCACTTTCCACATGCCCCCGATCTTCGGGGCAGTGGGTTGCGTCAATAAACTGAAAATACTTTTCCCCAATGCCATCCTCTCGACTGTGCTTAGAACATTTTGTAAGTGGAGCGCGCACCGAACGCTGTACATGATAATTGCTGTTCGAGCTTGTAACTTTTTGCAACTGAACTTATCATAATATTGATATTTTGAAGTGGTGACGCTGACTCTTTTTTAATTATCATCATCACTTAGTTGAAGGCTCATTTCCACCACCGGATGTGACTGGAAAGTTTCGAAAGGTTATTTCAATCGGATTTCCTCAATCGCAATCTCCTGCGCGATACAGAGAGCCGCGTGAACATTTGTTGACCGTCACAACGCAACTAGATTCTTCTTATTTTCAAAATTAGTGCATAATGTAGCTGGACAGAAACCTTCAGTTTCTGATGCTGAAAGTTGAAACATGCTCATGGATCGATTTGTAATCGTTGAATCATTGATTGACTTGCTCCGATAATGGGCCCATCTCGACTTCGCTGTTTTTAGTTCTCGACAAAAGACACACTTGTTGACACGGGATCCTCAAATAAAACGTTTACAAACAAGTTCAAGCCGAAGTGAGCTGTCTTCGATGGTTTCGAGCAATTTTATAATCGTTTTATTTGAGGATCCCGTGTGGACGAGTGTGCCTTTTGTCGAGAACTGAAAACACCGAAATCGAGATGGGCCTATTGCCGGAGCGAGTCAATCAATGATTCTAAGATTCGCAATCGATGCATGAGCATGTTTGAACTTTCAGCAACAAAGAATTTAGGTTTTGTTCCGGCTACATTATTTATTAATTTTGAAAATAAGAATTTAGTCGCATTGTGAAGGTCAATATCGGTTGGGGGCTCTCTGGTATCGCGCAGGGGATCGCGATTCAGGAAATTCGATAGAGCTAACTTTTCCACAATTTCCAGCAACACCCGGTGGCGGAAATGAGCCTCTAACTAAGTGTTGCAGATGATAAAATCGACTCAGCGTCCCCACTTCAAAATATCAATATTAAGATAAATTCAGTCACAAAAAGTTACAAGCGGAAACAGCAATTATCACGAGAAAACTTGCACGAACCTTGCAAGCGTACCCCATGTACATCGGCGGTACCAGCGTTCGGTGCGCGCTCCATTCCCAATGTTCGGGAGGAAGGCGTTGATGTAACGAATTTTTGGTTTATTGACGCAACCCACTGCCCCCGAAGATCGGGGTCATGCGGAAAGCGATGGAGTTGAAAGACATTGCAGCCGCACTTGCCTGATTCCGTGCAAGCTACATAGGTCTTCGGACAGTATTCGACGCTCTCTGTCGTTATTCGTGCAACCTATGATCGAGCGATGGTGCCCCGATAACCAGGGGACTGTCGCCATTCAAGCCCGTGGCTCTGATTAAGTTTAGGTGTTTAAAACAGAGACGAAAGCGCAAACGAATTTCGGCCAATGCATACACCCAACACCGTCGAAGCCTCTCATCCTGTACTTCCACTCTTTCTACCGCTCCAGAAAAGGGGAAAGCGCCGGTAGCTCCTTCCCCTCTTCTCTTTCGCACTCAGAATGGCGCTACCCACGATGAAACGATCTATAAGCGAACTCTGATAAGCAGAGAACAGGTCAGGAAACGAACTATGAGCAGGATAACCTCTTAAAATGCCAACGAAGCGTCCCCCAAAGTTTAGTGCATTTCTGAACGCAACCTACTTGAAGAAGGTGCGACCATTGCTGTGACTGTTATGTGGGTTGTATTTGTTATCTATTCAATAATTTCTGTATCCCAAGTTCGGTTATAGTGAACTCCTCATATAGAGAAAATGGATTGTAGTTAAACGATGCGTCTAAGGTGCGCCGCTGAACGTGATATTCAGCGATGTCAATATAACTAAAGAAATCTTGTTTCTTTTTTTTTTTGTCCCAGAAATGTTTAGTATCACGTATCAGTGATATATCCTGCTCCTTATAGCTGGACGTCATAAAATAGCCCTACAATATTTTTTCCCGTTTTGTGCGGTTTTTTTATATAAACCATTCTGGTAAACCAGATTTTCGCAACTGTATAATTATGCTTGTCACTGACGTCGATACAAATCACGCAGTGCAGAAGTATCTTCAAAAGTAATTGAATTAAATTTCTATGTATTCGTACTCTCCTCAAGATACTTTATAGTGTAAGTTAGGGTGCCTCAATGTCCTTCTGTTTAGGGTGATGCCACCCTTTGTAGTACCAGATGCCGACATCACGCGCTCACGGGGAAAATACAAAGAAATCGACGAAAACAAAATGTCGCCATAGCACAGTCAGCGCCACAAGCGCGTGCAGGGACACGCTCTTTCACGCGCTTCTGAACAAAAAATAAAAATAAACGTGTGTGACAAAATGGCGAGATGCCACCACCCTAAGCAAAGCGCACATGAAGGCATCCTAGTGTAAGTAACTTCAGTAATATCTTAAATACTCTATCGAACAGATACTTAGTAACTTAACTTAAATACTTTTATCGAGTATTTTGTCTCACACTGCATCAGCTGAAGCCTCCTTGTGCAGGCCGCTTTTTTTCGACTTACAAATAACTATCGCCTCTTGCAATGTCTTATAGTTGGAGATGCAGTTCACTAACCCTTAAAAACCCCATTTCGTATAAATTAGTGGCGAAAAAAAAAAGCAACATACTTATTTTCTGCGATGTCCCGCGTTCAAATGATTGTCTTTCAAATGTAGGGTTTATATAGCGGTGGAGCAGTCAACACCACTGAATTACTCGTGTTTTGAGTGCTCCATGCGGTTACTATTTGTAATGCTTGCGTATGGGCACACGGCAAGTGGGAGTGTATGTTTTTATGCACATATTTTGAGAAATCTAACATAAGCAAAATTATCTTTTTCCGCGAAAAACTCGATTACTTTTTGTTAGAAAGTAAATATAAACATTGTTAGAATCTCAATCTGTTTTTATGCGATTTCTATCTAATATCTATACACTAAGTTCTACAGAATGTTTGCAGAAAAAAAAACCAAAAAGCCATAGGGAGTGGATAGAAAAGTGGACACATTTCCTACATAAATTCTGTAGAAAGTGGATAAATGTTTGTGTTAGGGTACGCTTTCACGCGAGCAGACTATGTTCCTTATCAAGTTTTTCTTAAGCTGCGTCTCCGCAAAACAGATATAGAGCATGCGTTCCATGGTCGAGGGCAGCACGCGTATGACAGGGTGTTCTCGTGTTCACAACGCTGCAGCACTCGGAAGTCTTGCAGGTAAGCTGTGACTAATAAAGTACCAAGGCGTGCATTGAGTCATTGTTAGTGGATCCGTACCAAGCGAGAAAGACGCTCGTCGAGAGACGCTGAAAAACGGTGGCGAGGAGGGCTCATTGGCGCTGTGTGGATCCACTGACGTTTTGGAAAGGTCTTCTCGGTGGGCTCTCAGAGGGGCCGGACCGGTGCTGCCCCACCAGAATATTTTGCACCTGAGGCCTACACGTTCCACTTGGGAAAGTGCGCAGCTGCCATTAAGCAAAAACATCGACCACGTCGATTCAGGCCTCCATCTCAACTGCGGTAGAATCGGTCTGAAAATCTTAGTCTACGGATAAGATTACCTTGATTACATGAGCACGTTACAGCTTGACCGCTCTCCAACGCTATAGTCATTGTACTGAGCATACCGGCTTTCGCTGCAAGGGAAAAGGGGTCCCTCATTGGTGTTTTTTTTTTTATTACGTTTGTTTTACATTATTACGAGACAGGTCTGTGTGCCGAGGCCCAAATTTTGTCTCAACACTCAAGTTTCAGTGGATGGGCGCTTTAATGAGCCAGAGGAAACAGTAACGCTGCTTCTGATATATGGTTTTCACTGACCAAGTAAAGTGACACTCGACGGTGAGCCATTTAGGGTGACCACCTTCCGGCAGGCGAAATGCGGGACACCCTGAACGGGGGGAGGAGGGAAGGCAGGGGGTGAGGGCGGGGGAGGTAAAAGGAGGGCGGTATTTTCATAACTCAAGAAAAAAATATTTAAAAAAGTTACCATCGCGCGCACCCCGATAACCTGTGCTCTCCGAAAGCAAATTATACACCTGAAAATTGTGTGGCGGCAATTAAGCTAAAATAATTTTCATTCACAGTGACATATTTTTGTGTAATTGTTATGGTGAATATTTCATTATGGGTGTCTAAGTTGAAACCATAAAAATTGACTGCAGCAGACCAAAATGCATGAAAGGGAAATAAGAAATCGTAAATCGTTTTCAGCTTATTGTTTCCTGTCGATACTTACTCTTATACTAACATGCTCTTACACAAAATTAGAACCTCATGTTGCTGTTTTTTCGACCCTTGTGAGACTAAACAAAAAAAGCTTTCCAAAACAACCCTTTCACATGACACAGTATGGTTTGCAAATAATTACAATAGTTTATTTTTCAACTTTTGGCGAGCAATTTTTGCTCGCAATATTTTGCCATCAAGCGGAGAGGCACAGCGGCACATGTGCGTCTCTTTCCTGCAAGAAGGACGGTCGCTTACCGCAGTGCTTGTATAGAAAATGGCATACCATCGATATTCACATGTATATCAGCGACCTCCGCGCTACCCGTGGCCCGTTCTTTGGAAGCGTCATAATTTGCGTAGTGAGTGCTACGACAATGTCAAATGTGGGACATTTTAAAGATTTTGGTATTTCTTGTGGGACGCGGGACACGCGCTCTCAATGCGGGACAGTCCCGCGAGTCGCGGGACGGGTGGTCACCCTAGAGCCATTGCCTATAAATGTTATCGCTAATAGTCTCATACTGCCATTCCGCGACTTGGTGAACTCTGCGACAGTATCCAACAGAGTCGAACTAAGGTGCCACTTAAGATGTCGCGAAATAGCGTGTAGATAGCTGCAATCGCTCTATTCGTTTATTGGGCTGCTGCGAGGCCCACGAGAAAAAATGTTACTAATACGCGCGGACCTTCCATTTCTTTTTAGAATAATAAAGCTCGATGACGACCACCGAGATAAAAAGCAAGGCACAAACACTCATTTTGCCACGCATTACGAAATTCCGCATGCCCTTTTGACGCAGTATGCGTACGCGTAGCTGGGCATAAGAGCATTTAGCCTATATATGCTGCGTGTACTCACACGGTCGGCATCCCCGTTGCTCTGCGCGGCTGAAGCGCTGAAGAGTGCCAGCCAACAGACGAACGGCAGCCAGCAACGACGCGCCATCTGCGCATGGCCAGAGGTCTGAGAACTCCCGCAGTCTGTAGGAATCGCGGCCACAGTGCACTCATTCAGGAGAGGGGAAATGAGCCGAGGAAAAGCCGCCCGGAGACTCCATCAGCTTTCGCCCGGGCCAAAAATGCCGCGTTACTAGGCTGTGCCGTCTCACATTGCGCGGACTATACTGCGCGTGCTGAGAACGCCGGCCCAGATGACAAAGATGGAGCAGAGATCCCCTCTTGATGTCAAGGCCCTTCCCTCCTCCAACTTCATCACCCGTGGATTTGCACAGCCCACGCAGACGTTGCCTCGTCTGGCAGTGTCTCGCGACTGGCTTGACCCTAGCATGTAGAGACGTCAAGAAGCAGCCGCTTTTTTGCCTACTCTCGTTGAGCACGTTTGACGCTCTGGGCGGGATCGACCAGTGACCGCGTAATGAGCGGGCTTCTGCTTGCAATTCACATCGGTCTAGTACCATTTGTAATAGAGACTGCCTCCATGTTTTTGAATTCCCACTTGTACATCGCAATTAGTTACCTCCCGGAACATTAGGGCTTGAAGTGCAATAGAGAAGTGTAAAGGCCTGTTCACACATACAGCAGAGTGCTAAGTTAGCGCTACGTGAGCGCTCCAAGGACAACACCACCTGGACAGAAGGCCTCCACACGCGTCATCATAGTCAGATCGATCGAGGCGAGAGATTGGGCACGAGTGCTGCCTCAGTGTTCGGCTGCGGCTCGCGGCCAATCAGCGCCTCGAAGGTCGGGCTCGGGTCCAATAGCCGACTGAGCGCGATCCGACTGTGATGACGTTTCATAGAGGAAGAGGAAACCATGCGGAGGCCTTTTGTCTAGGTGGTCTTGCCAAGGAGCGCTCGTGTGGCGCTTCCTATAGCGCCTGACCTCGTTCTAATATAGCGCGTGATAAGCGCTTTAGTAGCGCCTTGTTAGCGCCCCAATAGCGCCTTGTTAGCGCTTCAGTAGCGCCGCGTTAGCGCTTCAGTAGCGCTTCTTGTACCGCGGTGCTGTGGATTAGCGCGTGCACTGTGGTTTCGGTTCCTGTGGTTGGGTGTGCGTCAGCAGCACCATGGCGGACATGTGGGATGCTGAAATAAAAATGCGACGAATTCCCTTACATACGCGATTAGTACATATGTGTGTGGACGGCTGGGTGCGGTAAATATTTTGCCGGCGAGATGCCGATGGGTTCCCGGCGAACCTTGCTCCTCGCCTGAGGAATCGAGACACAGAGCTCTTTCGAAGGCGATTCTTTTTAACTGCGTGTCTTTGAAACCAGGGTCACGCATATCGAATAAAAAGCGATGAGGTCGAATCCAATCAATTAGTCGCTCAGAGTCCATATCTCCGGATCGTCGGCCCGATGCTTTGCTTGGAGAGCGGCTCTTTTACTTCCTCTTCTTTCAATGCCAAAGGAAAAACAACAACAGAGGAATCGCCGTACACGCGCTGTTCCGCAGTCAAGCACGGCACAAGGAGCGTGAGAGCGCTAACAAAGCGCTTCTGTAGCGCTAACAGAGCTCTAACAAAGCGCTCCTGAAGCGCTAACAGAGCGCTTCTGAAGCGCTAACCGAGCGCTACATCACGAACTGGGAAGCGCCACATGAGCGCTCCTTTGAGCGCTCACGTAGCGCTAACTTAGCCCTCCGCTGTATGTGTGAACCGACCTCAAAGGTGACAATTAAAGACTACAACATTAACTATCCACGTGCGAATGCAAATACGTATTTAGTTCTGACTTCCCGGAAATGTATCTTGCCGACATATCTGCCAAACGTATATACTGGAATATAAACATTTGAAAGGAATCTGTTGGACCGAGAGAATAAGAAATAGGAACGTTTCGAGGCCTGCTAGGCCTCTTATTCATGTGTGAGTGTGGCGTTGAGGACTAGTATGTTGTCTTTTTTACTTCGGCGGTGTCTCCCTCTCTCTTCAACAATACATGACGCCATCTCTGTTGATATAATTTTGAGCCTACTGCTCAAAATTATATCAACGGTGAGCGGGGCAAGAAGAAAGCACAGGCCATGACGCGTGCTCTCTTCTGTTATCAGAACCTGCTGACAGTTGGATGCCATTAAGCTACACGCACGAAAATTATTGGAATGATCGCTTTTATCGTCAATCGAATCTTCATCAAAATTACGTGAACACCACTTACCCGATACATTTTCTATATTTCGCTGAATAAAGATCGCCACCTTAAAGGGATGCTGAACCGAAATCTGGATTCCACAAAACACGGCGGCTAAAGCATGCAACGGGATGCTACAAACACCAAAACATCACCCATACAGCAGCATCTCGAAATGATGACCGTGTTCTTCAAAGAAGGAGGCGCATTTGACAGATATGTTTCCGTCTTGTTTCTCCGAGAAGGAGTGGGAACGGCCTCGCGTCTCCTCCGCTTCGCCGCCTTGAGGGGACGAAGCAAAGAGAGGAGGAAACGAGATACCTTGACGTCACGCGCCTCGTCGGCCTCGTTCAATCTCGACCTCATTTTCCAAACATACGGCCGTTCATTCGAGATATCGCCTTACGAGTAGTGTTGTAGGGATTGTAACGTCCCGCCTACAGCTCCTGCACTGTATTCTGAAATCCAAATTTCGGTTCACCATCCCTTTAATGGGCCTAATGGACCCTTTTCGAAATACTGCATTCTGTTGGCAGCTGTGGAATCCCTGCACAATGGCGGACTAAAACCGCAACGTAACGGCACATTTTATGTGTGGTTGTAGCAGAAGGAAAAACACTCCCACAGAAAAAACGTCATAAGCGCACTGACGTTGCAGTTTCGACGCCGTTTGATTGACTCGTTGGCTGCTAGGGTTGGCCGCGCTCCGTCGTCCGCTATCTTATGAAATGACTTGTACGTTCCGCGATCCCAGTTGTTCCGCCATTGTGCAGGGGCTCCGACCTTCTAGTAGTCGGCACGCGGATGTCCGAAAGGGGTCTATAATAACAATAATATTGGAACTCAGACTTGCCTCAGAGACACACAAGGAGCCCAGAGGTGCGCGACCGTGACCTCGGCAGAACATCGACGGCACGTTCTTTGGCGCGTGAAGCAAGGCATTGCAATGCTAATGCTGATATCCTTGCAGTCACCCAAAAGTGTACTGCAGGTGGACTAAATCAGAATATTGGACGGATGAAACGCGTTTTTGTGACCCATATAAAGATGATACCGCCAATGTAAAACCGCAATATATTAACAATGTGCAGAAAGAGCTAGATTTCTTAAAAGCTTGCCGATTAACGTTATTCAGTCCGACAGAAAAGAACGAAGACTCGCGCTCTCTGCAGTAGCAGCTATTTAGTGGCACGTAGCAGCCAACAGCCAAGAAACATTATGGACTTCTATTCGCAACTTTCAGCGATGGTGGTACCGCGGTGTAAGAATCGCGCTCCCTAGCTCCTGGATGATCGACTTCACGATAAAGGCGCTTGCTTACACCTTCCATACATAAAAAAAACTAAAGGCCCGAATAATCATCATTTCTTTTCCTTGAGGGCCCGTGGGACATTATACAAGGGGATGGCAATAGAACAAAAACAAATAGAACAGTAAACACAATTATAACACTGTAAGCTAGCTAGGTAGGTTAGATAAAGAGAGGGTAATGACTTCAACAAATTTGCTAGTATATCATTTATAGAAGCGATGTTATGAGGTAGTGAATTCCAATCCTCGATTGCCAATGGTAGTGTGGAAGTCTTGTGAAAAACAGATCATGATCAAATCGGACGTAATTTACATAGGTGATCTAGACGCGGGAACATACGATGGGGAGGTGATAGCAGTGATTCTTTGAAGTGGCTATTGTGATAAAAGAATTCGATAGAGGAGAGAAAGGCGTGACACTCGGCGGCGAAGGGAAAGTGACTGAAGGTTAGATGATTGGCGTAATCCTGATATGCTGGTGTATGGTGAGTGGTTGTTAAAAAAATGAAACGAAAAGCTCTGCTTTGCGCGGATTCTAGATTATTTGCAAGGTAGGACTGCCATGAGGACCATGCAGATGAGGCGTATTCTAACTTCGATCTTATAGGAGTAGTAATACGCTAGTCGTTTTCCGGAAGGTGAAGCAAGTTTGAGGTTACGGCGCAAATATCCGAGAGAACGATTAGTATCAAAAATAACAGAAGTTACGTGAGTAGTTCATGATAGGTCGGAGGTTAGATGAACACCTAGGTATTTATAAGATGAGCATAATATTACTTGTGTGTTAGAGTAGTAATACGAAAACGGTGTGGCACGCGATCTGCGGGAAAATGATAGGGATCTACATTTATTGAACTTTGACGTCATCAGCCATTTTTTATACCAACGGATTACAGACTTTAGGTCTTCCTGGAGTGCTAGTCTAGTCGCAAACGGGTACCTTTAGAGTTGTGACGTATTGAGAAAGAAGGAGCGGAGCCTCAAACTAGAATGATTCTTGTTTGAAGCTCCGCCCCAACGTTCGGGTTCACGCACGCGGTCAGCCAGAATCTGACGATCCCCCTACGTCGCGATGACGTGTCCACGCAGTTGAGGCGCAGAAATCCCCGCATTTCCCCCTGTTCTTTTTGTTATCTTCTTTCTTTCCTCCAAGAGTTAGAACGAGCGAATAACGAAAAAAAGGCTACCTTCCGGAAAATGGAAGGAAACAAAGAAAAATATTATTACCTTTTTATAAAATACGAAATATTATTTCAATAACTATGACGTAAAGTAAATTTAGCTAAGATATCTCAGCTTGTTTTTCTCGAAGTCTTTCGCTACGGTCTTTGAAAAAAAACATGGCGAAAACCGCGGTAACGACCTTGTGGTGTTTGTGTCTCGTTTGCGTCGTTGCTTTCCCTGCTTCTGCACGATACGGATGGCATTACGAGAAAAAAATATTACCTGAAGGTGCGCTGCGACACCGATCATCCTTTGTGAAGCCGCCGTGAACATAAGCTGCAAATGAAAGTTCCTGTTTGCCTGTGAAGGAGACTTCAAATGGATACAGAGCTGACGACGAGTCTGTGGTAGTATATGACAAGTCATGAGATCGACGCAGAGTGCAACGGTTGTGAGCATTCTGTGGATGATGCAGGAAAGTTTCTTCGGGCAGTTTTAAGGCCACGGTCCCACTGAATGTGGCAGTTTAGGTACTTTTTGGCAGGTCATTACTCATCTCCTTTTAAATACTGTTTTGTGGGATTGATGTCATTCAAAAGGCAATGCAATCCTCTTTCATTTGATAATATGTGTGTGTTGGTTTTTACTGTACATGCGCATTTGTAGCTTTGCGA
The DNA here is from genome assembly GCF_016920785.2 of Ixodes scapularis. Lineage (NCBI taxonomy): Eukaryota > Metazoa > Arthropoda > Arachnida > Ixodida > Ixodidae > Ixodes > Ixodes scapularis. The sequence goes on along the minus strand of NW_024609835.1, from coordinate 247,573,575 downwards.
ATATATGGCGCGGACCCTCACTTGCTCCGATAGTTCATATTTTATGAACGACCCATTAAAGATAACACAGTTCCAATATATCAGTTTTGTCAAGACGATGTCGGAGCAAAATGTAACGATACACTTTTTTAATGTTTGCACTACTTTGTTTTTTTCATTCCTCCAAACATTGCCCCAAAATTGACATTTTACAGCACAAATAAGTTTTGAATGACAAGCGCTAGGGCAATGAAATTAGCTACAGATGTAGTGCTTATAATTGGTAATATGCATAAAAAAATTTAATGTTGTGTAAAATTTTCTTGTTTAGATATTTTATATCAAACGTAGCACTTTTTTGTGTTTCGAGTCATGGTACTTCAAATGCCGCTGAGGAAAAAATTAAACTAAGATAAAATATCTTATAACACTTAGAGCTACAATGGTTGCCCAAGAGGTGGACGATGGCTTTTTTTCATTTTCAAAGTCATAACACTCCAAGAGCCCTTCAAACTTACCTGTTTTTGAAGCATATCTTTTTTGGACATCAAACAGATTTATTGGCATCTAATAACATTTGTTGTGAAAAGACGGTGAGAGTGCAGGCGAGCTGGTGGTAGCTAATCATGTCGTATTACACCTGAGACTGCGGTGGAAGAAATCGGAAGAACTTTCAGTAGAAGGAACAGACACAGAGACGTTCTCTGTGTCTGTTCCTTCTACTGAAAGTTCTTCCGATTTCTTCCACCGCAGTCTCAGGTGTAATACGACATGATTAACATTTGTTGGTTGGAATAGATAAACATCGCGATGTATTACATTTTCACAATGATCTTGCTTTGGTTTCTTAATAGGTGTAGAGCTTAGATAAATTTAAAAACAATTAATAATTGTATGGGTGTTTTGTTGCGCTACCTGCGGATGGCAGACAAACTGCTGATTTCTAATGTTCAAAACATTTCCGAGGGCGGCGTTGGCGTCTGTATCATCATCAATCCCCGTGTCTTTTTACCTTCACATTTAAAAAATATATTGAAAGATTTACTATTGATAAATGAATGGTTTAAGTACTGGGTCAGGTTAATAAATCTAAGACAAATAATTACACAAGCGTAGCGTGATATAATGTGTTCATTATTCGATATGGTTGAAATCAATAAACAATAAAGACGAAGAGGAAAAGAATGCACCCAAGTTCACTTCATGCCCAGAGTCAATAAATGAGCTTTAAGGTATCGGCACTCAGCTCCCCAAAATTGTTTTGGGCGCCGCCATTTTGGGTCTTGTTCAGAGCAAACGCAACTGCCAATCGTCATGATCCAAAAGTACGGCTGCCTCAGCATTACATGCGGTGCTAGGAAGCTGATGCACTATTCTGGTACGTGTTGCAAGTATTGCATTGTTCACGGGTTAATATTCAATGTATGCATCGCGTGTTTGCTGTTTTTATTTGGAGCTCGACGTGGGAAAGATCGAGCCGAACAAACCTTTTTCGTAGTGTCAAAGCTGGTGGCCTAGGTCTTTCGCATCTGTTCTTGAGGCAGCTGGTCAACAGGGGTGCTATTCTGGTCACAAACGGTCACGTTCGTGTTTCTCGAAAACTCCTCCCCCTAGGAACCGCGCGCTCCTATTGGCCACAGCCCACGTGATAACTCCACGCGGTTCCCATGGGAACGTTCGCGAAACACGAAAGCAACCGTTTGCCGTAACTGTCGCTCTTCGAGTTCGGACCGTGACGACAAAGTGACGTATGACACTACGTCCGACCTACGTAGCACATTGCGGAAGTCGCGTCACTAGATTAACTGCGGTATTAGTCGACACACCCTCCTCTCTGTTTCACTTTGAGTGCGAGCTAGTGCGGGTGTAGGAGCTACAAGAACGCGCTCCGGGCTTTCAACGTCCCTGTCGAGCAGGCGCGCTTGCGCAGTGCAAGCCAACGTTCGTGGAAGATCGTTCGGGGTGATGCGCTCGTGCTTTTAACCTCTCTTTCTATTGCACGAAGGGGAACAAGCTTTGGGCAGGATTCTAGAGCGTAGAAAATGGCGGCTATGTTTGTTGCTCAACGATGGCTCGACCAACGCGTACAATGACGGGTTTTCCGCGAGCACCCGGTTGCCTTCGCAATGCACGACGACTGTTTCTGACGACAATACCGCTTGTCGAAAAGCACCGTGTGATCGCAGTGTGACAACGAGAGACGGCGACGATGAGAGATCATGACCGTCGAGCAGCAGCTACTAATTGAATCGCACTGAGATTTTTCGCAACGGGGAAATACAAGGGCGCGGTTGCCCCCGATGATCACATAGCTAATGCCCAGTGGATGGTGATCAGAGCCGTGACGGCCGTCGTGAGTATCGTTGTCTACCGGCTGGGAAGAGACGGTTGGGTCGACAAATCCCCGGACCGAGTCAGCTGAGGCATGTGCGAAAGAAGGCTTTCGTCGCCACCATGACAAGCACACCGACGTCGTCGGGTGCGTTGACTAAACTAAGACTCTAACTAAACCTTCGTCACCGTCATCATCGGTCTCAAGGAGACCGTCACCATTCTGAAGGACTCCAACACCTTGCCGCAAACACCATTTTGCCATTAACAACATGGTGGAGAGTTGACGTTTAAACTTTAGGGTTTCTACGGCTTTGAAGTTAGTGCACGCTTAGTACCTATGTCTTCAGTTGACAATTTGTTGCGGTCTGTAGCTACTGTCAATTACGCAATAAAATCTGGATGGGTTGCTGATAGCATTTTGTTGTATCAATTAGATATTTTACCTTTTCACGCCAAGCTGCTGGAATTGCAAGTCAGTCATCGAAAAGTCATAAGAACACTTTTCGATGCCCTGCGATAAACTACGAACAGGTCTGTCGTAAAATGAATCGTTACTTGTCAAGACAGCATCAGTTTAGTCTGACAGAGTATGTTAACATTGTTTCCCACTGTAGACGAGAAATTTAGCCAGTGTCTTGTGGATGGTTGTCATCTTCGTGACCAAGAAAAACAATAAAAATAGAATTGTCCTACATTCAACACACGTGTGTTAAATGTAAACGTTATTATAGCAATTAAATAGATTGTCGTTTCAGAAGTGACAGTAACTCATTGAAATTAAAGAGTAGTGTGAGCTGGATTTTTGAAATTTGCCTGTGATGCAGAGCAAATACTCACTGTTGGCTTATCACCATCAAGCATAAACGACAAGCGGAAGCAGAGTAGATGTGTGAAGGAAAAGCGAACATATGTACTAAAGAAAGAACTGCTACGTAACGTGAAGAATGTCAGCAACTATCTTGCCATTGTGGTACGAGCTCAGTGGCTATGCACATGCTTATAGCAGCCTGTGAATGTAGGATGCTCCCCTTATATGGCAAAGCCCGGGGGGGGGGGGGGGGGGGGGGGGGGCTTCGCCTTCTTCCATCCCCGAATCCGGCGGCCCTAGAATATACACACAAATTCCGACACCCCCCCCCCCCCCCGCACCCCGTCATGAACATCCCAGCCACCTCAACCCCCCTCCATCCTCACCCCCTCAGAAGTTCCTGGCTACGCCACTACTATCAACAGCACTCAATAGATAGTCAACCATTATCAAGATAAACGAAATTTCTTTTATTTTATGCACCATCTAGGCAGTGCTTTCGTCTTTAAATGCATGCAGCCAAAGCACACACTGTAGAAAACACTTGTGTGAAGCCTGCGTTCACAAAGCGGTCCCCGTCAAACTTTCAAGGTGTTAACGAATTCCACAAATTAAATTTTCAACGAAACGAAATCATTTTGCAAAACGCTGGCAAACTTACGTTGCGTTTACATCATTCACCTTTGTCGTCCAATGAATCAGTAGTCAGCACTACACAAACCTCAATGAGCTTGTCGTTTGTTTTCTTGCCGTTGGGGCGATCGCTGGCGGGTCGTGGCGGCGGCACAATTCTTTCTCAGACCGTTGGATAGTGCCTCCGTGCTCGCGGAAAGGTGGTTCCCTTTGCGTCAAGGTGAAGTTTTGAATCTTAATGCACGGCAACGCTGAATATAGGTCTATTACCGTCTTCATAATCTCAGCAACGCTACCGTACGAGCCACAACAACACCACCACTTTCAAGCTTGATAACACGGCACAAATAGAAGCCAAGTCTTGCATCTCGCCAAGCGTTACATCGGAGACGTTTAAACGCCAGCTCACTGTGCTCTTCGACCCGGTCCTGCCGCCGAATGGGTTCATCAAACGGCACGAAAGATATTCGTGTGCGCGTTGATCAAGTGACCGATCGCATGTCAAACCCCAGCCGCGGTCGATCCGACGAGCATCGCGGCCATGTTCTTTCGAGTTTAACTCGCCAAGGGTACGGTTGTCGAGTTAAAACAATGCAAATAGTCCCGTGCATTCTTGTTCATACGTTATTTTGTCGTCACAACCCGAACTCGAAAAATGACTGTTAGCGGCAAACAGAGGCTTTCTAGTTTCACGAACGTTTCCATGGCAAATGGCGTTGAATCGTCACGCACAATGAAGCCAATGGGAAAGCGAGGTACCTATGTAAGGACGTGTAAAAACGTAAAAGCCGTTTTTTTTTTTTTTGCACGAGCTATTCTGCAAATAAAAATAAGTAAAAAAGACTGCCCGAGATTATGCCGTCACGTGCATTTCTTCCGCGCCGAAAGAGAAGAGCATGGCTTATGGAGACTATACCGGCATAATCACTGCAGTGAGTAAAGGAGCAAAGCATTATTAAAGGGCTACTCCACCGATTTTTTCATTGTCTCCGATTTGCTTGAAATTTTGCTAAACTAACCAACAAACATCGCGAAAAATAGTATCCCAAATATTAGGTCAAAATATTGTTTTTTCGCGAAGTTATTGAATTTACAGTTTTGGTCCTCACCGTGTTTTTCGAGATCGAAGTTTCTACTGGCAACAATGAAAAAGTGACGTCAGTGGAAGGCAGGGGTTCACTCTTTGGGCTGTAGATTTTGTTTTAAACTGATTCGAAGCAGTTTCATGGTGTCAAAAGAATGCTTGGGAAGCTCGCTGCAGTACCCGCGCTCCAGCACGGAACAAATGATTGGCATATTCTATTTTTTGGCTGCTTGCTGGACTGACAAGCCTGCCTGCCACTGACGTCACGGCCCTGAAAAGCGCGCGTATATTTGAATGTTGGTTTTTGCATCATTTTCATTTGCCGATTTCGCAATAACTATTAATGAATTTCGCGATTCTAATAGCATACCGGAGAGAGTAAAGGCCGGGGAGTCAGAAAATATAGTTAGTTGAGGTAGCTCGAAAAATCGGTGGAGTACCCCTTTAAGGCTGCGGTCCCACGGCAGTCATCTTGAACACGGCGTTAGTTCAACCAATAGATGGCGACACGCACCCGTGGAGTGGCCGAAACAGTGGTTCACGGTGGGATGGCTCGAGCACCATCACGTTCCCCCTCGTGGCCTTGCTAGCGCCGCTGCCAGCTGTACTCAGCTGGCTCAAGTAGCGGCCCAGCAAACGCATGTATGCGAGAATGTCAGGCAGGGTATAAATTGTTCTCTGATATAGGGAGATGCGGTTCCGCACTTGCACGGCCACTCGATTAGGACTCCCCTTGGGAGCGGCCTGCCGTATGCCTCACTCCTCCGGTGAGAGCGATAGTTCTACTTTACCCCGCAGCGCCAACCGTGGCGCTCGTTATCGGTGAGAGATAGAGTTCCTTTCGGGGAAGCATATCGAGGAACTCTATACTCTATACTTCGTTTCACGTTAGTATGTACTATCGCGGACAATATGAGCCGAAACAGCGCTCCGGCCTGTGCACGGTATATATACCGTGCACAGGCCGGAGCGCTGTATACACCGTGCACAGGCCGGAGCGCTGTTTCAGCTCATATTGTCCGCGATAGTACATACTAACGTGAAACGAAGTATAGAGTATAGAGTTCCTCGATATGCTCCCCCGAAAGGAACTCTATCTCTCACCGATAACGAGCGCCACGGTTGGCGCTGCGGGGTAAAGTAGAACTATCGCTCTCACCGGAGGAGTGAGGCATACGGCAGGCCGCTCCCAAGGGGAGTCCTAATCGAGTGGCCGTGCAACTGCGGAACCGCATCTCCCTATATCCGAGAAAAATTTATACCCAGCCTGACATTCTCGATTACATGCGTTTGTTGGGCCGCTACTTGAGCCAGCTGAGCACAGCTGGCAGCGGCGCGAGAAAGGCCACGAGGGGAACGTGATGGTGCTCGAGCCATCCCACCGTGAACCAATGTTTCGGCCACTCCACGGGTGCGTGTCGCCATCTATTGGTTGAACTAACGCCGTGTTCAAGATGACTGCCGTAGGACCGCAGCCTTAATAATGCTTTGCTCCTTTACTCACTGCAGTGATTATGCCGGTATAGTCTCCATAAGCCATGCTCTTCTCTTTCGGCGCGGAAGAAATGCACGTGACGGCATAATCTCGGGCAGTCTTTTTTACTTATTTTTATTTGCAGAATAGCTCGTGCAAAAAAAAAAACAAAAAAAAAAAACGGCTTTTACGTTTTTACACGTCCTTACATAGGTACCTCGCTTTCCCATTGGCTTCATTGTGCGTGACGATTCACCGCCATTTGCCATGGAAACGTTCGTGAAACTAGAAAGCCTCTGTTTGCCGCTAACAGTCATTTTTCGAGGTCGGGTTGTGGCGACAAAATGACGTAAGAACAAGAATGCACGGGACTATTTGCATTGTTTTAACTCGACAACCGTACCCTTGGCGAGTTAAACTCGAAAGAACATGGCCGCGATGCTCGTCGGATCGACCGCGGCTGGGGTTTGACATGCGATCGGTCACTTGATCAACGCGCACACGAATACTTTCGTGCTGTTTGATGAACCCATTCGGCGGCAGGACCGGGTCGAAGAACACAGTGAGCTGGCGTTTAACGTCTCCGATGTAACGCTTGGCGAGATGCAAGACTTGGCTTCTATTTGTGCCGGTGTTATCAAGCTTGAAAGTGGTGGTGTTGTTGTGGCTCGTACGGTAGCGTTGCTGACATTATGAAGACGGTAATAGACATTTATTCAGCGTTGCCGTGCATTAAGATTCAAAACCTCACCTTGACGCAAAGGGAACCACCTTTCCGCGAGCACGGAGGCACTATCCAACGGTCTGAGAAAGAATTGTGCCGCCGCCACGACCGCCAGCGATCGCCCCAACGGCAAGAAAACAAACGACAAGCTCATTGAGGTTTGTGTAGTGCTGACTACTGATTCATCGGACGACAAAGGTGAATGATCTAAACGCAACGTAAGTTTGCCAGCGTTTTGCAAAACGAATTCGTTTCGTTGAAAATTTAATTTGTGGAATTCGTTAACACCTTGAAAGTTTGACGGGGACCGCATTGTGAACGCAGGCTTCACACAAGTGTTCTCTACAGTGTGTGCTTTGGCTGCATGCATTTAAAGACAAAAGCACTGCCTATATGGTGCATAAAATAAAAGAAATTTCGTTTATCTTGATAATGTTGACTATCTATTGAGTGCTGTTGATAGTAGTGACGTAGCCAGGAACTTCTAAGGGGGTGAGGATGGAGGGGGGTTGAGGTGGCTGGGATGTTCATGACGGGGTGCGGGGGGGGGGTGTGTCGGAATTTCTGTGTATATTCTAGGGCCCGCCGGATTCGGGGAGGGAAGAAGCGAAGCCCCATAACCCCCCCCCCCCCCCCCCCCGGGCTTTGCCATATAAGGGAGCATCCTACATTCACAGGCTGCTATAAGCATGTGCATAGCCACTGAGCTCGTACCACAATGGCAAGATAGTTGCTGACATTCTTCACGTTACGTAGCAGTTCTTTCTTTAGTACATATGCTCGCTTTTCCTTCACACATCTACTCTGCTTCCGCTAGTCGTTTATGCTTGATGGTGATAAGCCAACAGTGAGTATTTGCTCTGCATCACAGGCAAATTTCAAAAATCCAGCTCACACTACTCTTTAATTTCAATGAGTTACTGTCACTTTTGAAACGACAATCTATTTAATTGCTATAATAACCTTCACATTTAACACACGTGTGTTGAATGTAGGACAATTCTATTTTTATTGTTTTTCTTGGTCACGAAGATGACAACCATCCACAAGACACTGGCTAAATTTCTCGTCTACAGTGGGAAACAATGTTAACATACTCTGTCAGACTAAACTGATGCTGTCTAGACAAGTAACGATTCATTTTAGGACAGACCTGTTCGTAGTTTATCGCAGGGCATCGAAAAGTGTTCTTATGACTTTCCGATGACTGACTTGCAATTCCAGCAGCTTGGCGTGAAAAGGTAAAATATCTAACTGATACAACAAAATGCCATCAGCAACCCATCCAGATTTTATTGCGTGATTGACAGTAGCTACAGACCGCAACAAATTGTAAACTGAAGACTTAGGTACTAAGCGTGCACTAACTTCGAAGTGGTAGAAACCCTAAAGTTTAAACGTCAACTTACCACCATGTTGTTAATTGCAAAATGGGGTTTGCGGCAAAGTGTTGGAGTCCTTCAGAATGGTGACGGTCTCCTTGAGACCGACGATGACGGTGACGAAAGTTTAGTTAGAGTCTTAGTTTAGTCAACGCACCCGACGACGTCGGTGTGCTTGTCATGGTGGCGACGAAAGCCTTCTTTCGCACATGCCTCAGCTGCCTCGGTCCGGGGTTTTGTCTACCCAACCGTCTCTTCCCAGCCGGTTGACAACGATAGTCACGACGGCCGTCACGGCTCTGATCACCATCCACTGGGTATTAGCTATGTGATCATCGGGGGCAACCGCGCCCTTGTAGTTCCCCGTTGCGAAAAATCTCAGTGCGATTCAATTATTAGCTGCTGCTCGACGGTCATCATCTCTCATCGTCGCCGTCTCTCGTTGTCACACTGCGATCACACGGTGCTTTTCGACAAGCGGTATTGTCGTCAGAAATAGTCGTCGTGCATCGCGAAGGCAACCGGGTGTTCGCGGAAAACCCGTCATTGTACGCGTTGGTCGAGCCATCGTTGAGCAACAAACATAGCCGCCATTTTCTACGCTCTAGAATCCTGCCCAAAGCTTGTTCCCCTTCGTGCAGTAGAAAGAGAGGTTAAAAGCACGAGCGCATCACCCCGAACGATCTTCCACGAACGTTGGCTTGCACTGCGCAAGCGCGCCTGTTCGACAGGGACGTTGAAAGCCCGGAGCGCGTTCTTGTAGCTCCTACACCCGCACTAGCTCGCACTCAAAGTGAAACAGAGAGGAGGGTGTGTCGAGTAATACCGCAGTTAATCTAGTGACGCGACTTCCGCAATGTGCTACGTAGGTCGGACGTAGTGTCATACGTCACTTTGTCGTCACAGTCCGAACTCGAAGAGCGACAGTTACGGCAAACGGTTGCTTTCGTGTTTCGCGAACGTTCCCATGGGAACCGCGTGGAGTTATCACGCGGGCTGTGGCCAATAGGAGCGCGCGGTTCCTAGGGGGAGGAGTTTTCGAGAAACACGAACGTGACCGTTTGTGACTAGAATAGCACCCCTCTTGACCAGCTGCCTCAAGAACAGATGCGAAAGACCTAGGCCACCAGCTTTGACACTACGAGAAAGGTTTGTTCGGCTCGATCTTTCCCACCTCGAGCTCCAAATAAAAACAGCAAACACGCGATGCATACATTGAATATTAACCCGTGAACAATGTAATACTTGCAACACGTACCACAATAGTGCATCAGCTTCCTAGCACCGCATGTAATGCTGAGGCAGCCGTACTTTTGGATCATGACGATTGGCAGTTGCGTTTGCTCTGAACAAGACCCAAAATGGCGGCGCCCAAAACAAGTTTGGGGAGCGGATTGCCGATACTTTAAAGCTCATTTATTGACTCTAGGCATGAAGTGAACTCGGGTGCATCCTTTCCCCTTCGTCTTTATTGTTTATTGATTTCAACCATATCGAATAATGAACACATTATACCACGCTACGCTTGTGTAATTATTTGTCTTAGATTTATTAACCTGACCCAGTACTTAAACCATTCATTTATCAATAGTAAATCTTTCAATATATTTTTTAAATGTGAAGGTAAAAAGACACGGGGATTGATGATGATACAGACGCCAACGCCGCCCTCGGAAATGTTTTGAACATTAGAAATCAGCAGTTTGTCATGCCATCCGCCAGGTAGCGCAACAAAACAACCAAACAGTTATTAATTGTTTTTAAATTTAGCTAAGCTCTACACCTATTAAGAAACCAAAGCAAGATCATTGTGAAAATGTAATACATCGCGATGTATATCTATTCCAACCAACAAATGTTAATCATGTCGTATTACACCTGAGACTGCGGTGGAAGAAATTGGAAGAACTTTCAGTAGAAGGAAAAGACACAGAGAACGTCTCTGTGTCTGTTCCTTCTACTGAAAGTTCTTCCGATTTCTTCCACCGCAGTCTCAGGTGTAATACGACATGATTAGCTACCACCAGCTCGCCTGCACTGTCACCGTCTTTTCACAACAAATGTTATTAGATGCCAATAAATCTGTTTGATGTCCAAAAAAGATATGCTTCAAAAACAGGTAAGTTTGAAGGGCTCTTGGAGCGTTATGACTTTGAAAACGAAAAAAAGCCATCGTCCACCTGTTGGGCAACCATTGTAGCTCTAAGGGCCGGTTGCACCAACGCCGCTTAGCGCAAAGCGGAGCTTAGCCGGGAACCTAAGCTTAGTTTCGGTTTCGTTCGGTTGCACCAAACTCGCTTATCGCTAAACCTAGCACTAAACTACGCTTAACTTAAGCGCTCCACATTGGGCGCTTTGCTTTTGGTTGTTTCTTAATCCTGGATTAAAAACATGGCGGCTGGTTTGTCGCGGTCGACGCGGTGGACGAAATTGGTTGTGCAAAGTGTTTTAGGCTACATCAGCGTGAAAGTCTCGACAAAATGACCTTCGATTGTGACAAGGATGCAAAATATTGTCGCGTGAAGTGTTTATCGACCCCTGTTTTCAAGTTGGCTCTCCACTCTCAGGGCGTGTTAGCCCTAACCGAGATAAGTACGGAGCTGTGTGTCTGTGGGGCTCACGGGGCTCACGTCTGTCTTCCCGTTGGTTCTTCTGTCAACGAGCTTATTCGTATGTACTTTCTAATTTTCGCATAACCGTAACGTATTGTTATTTACCACCTTGTTTATTTACACTTGCAGCGCGTATCCTTCAATTCGATCAGCGCGTTGAAACATGATCTCGGCGATCAGCTGATTGTCGACACCTCTGCCGTTCGCATTAGATTGCGGCGCTTTTAAATAATAAAACAACGAAAATTCAATTTCTTTCGTTTTCTGAGTGTTGAGACAATCTTCAGTGAATTTTCCTAACCTCGCGAGTAGAATCTTGGCTTCAGAAAACTGTATCGTTCCATAACCGTAACTTTTTTGGTGATCGCGATTTTTTTGGAATAGTTTGCTTTCTATCTTTCATTCGTGGCGACGACAAATCGTAACGACTACTATGCTAGATTCGTTCATTGCTGTATCGGGGCAGGCTGGGGCAGGCGATGCGAAGAGACGACCGTTCTTATCGGCACGATGTGATGTACTAGTGGGAGCTTTTTTTCTGAACTCGACAGTGTGAAACTGAAGTCCGTTTGAGGCTGCAGCGGATGTTCAACGACGGTACAGTGCAGTTCTGTCACCTTGCTGGTAGCAACGAGTACCGTCGATGCAAGGTCTCGTGACCTGACCTCTCGACGACTTCTCTTCGACGATTTCCGGGCATTTTCGCAGCTGCCGTGGCGAGTTCGTGACTGCTTTGAACTTCATCAGTCTCAGGTTTGACTTGATTTTAGTAGTCATCTTACCTGCCTACTTAAATCCATGATGTTTTGTCTTCAGCGATGTAGCGAGTAGAGTGTCCTTCTCGCGTTCGGTGAGATTTGGGGCCCCCGATGGCTCCTTCGCTTCAAAATGTGAGCACGAAAACTACTACCACTGTCAAAATAACTTGTTATCAACCGATATTAAACACACAATCACAGATGTAAAGAGCATTCGTGTTTATTTGAAGCTTTGACATCTGTTATTGAAAGTTAAACGAAAAAAATGATTGAATTTGGAGACCTTTAATTTGTTACTCACCGAAGCAATACAGCGAAAAGCAGACGCCGACGACGACTACTACGGCAGATTTTTTTTTTTTTTTTGTTTACATTACGCGATTCCTCTCCACCAATCGTATTCGTCCCTCTGAGCGTTCCCTAGTTCGCTCTGTTTGTCCCTAGATTCCCTACGCAAATCCAGCGTTTAGCTAGGGGCGCGTCTGTAAAGCCGGCTTAACGTTGGTGCAACCGGAATTTAAACCCGTGCTTACCTGAGCTCGGTTTAGGGCGCTAAGCCGGCTTAGGAAAGTGCCGCTTTGGGTTAAGATAAGCGGCGTTGGTGCAACCGGCCCTAAGTGTTATAAAATATTTTATCTTAGTTTAATTTTTTCCTGAGCAGCATTTGAAGTACCATGACTCGAAACACAAAAAAGTGCTACGTTTGATATAAAATATCTAAACAAAAAAATTTTACACAACATTAAATTTTTTTATGCATATTACCAATTATAAGCACTACATCTGTAGCTAATTTCATTGCCCTAGCGCTTGTCATTCAAAACTTATTTGTGCTGTAAAATGTCAATTTTGGGGCAATATTTGGAGGGATGAAAAAAACAAAGTAGTGCAAATATTAAAAAAGTGTATCGTTACATTCTGTTCCGACATCATCTTAACAAAACTGCTATATTGGAACTGTGTTATCTTTAATGGATCGTTCATAAAATATGAACTATCGGAGCAAGTGAGGGTCCGCGCCATATATTCGCCAAGCTACAAATGCGCATGTACAGTAAAAACCAACACACACATATTATCAAATGAAAGAGGATTGCATTGCCTTTCGAATGACATCAATCCCACAAAACAGTATTTAAAAGGAGATGAGTAATGACCTGCCAAAAAGTACCTAAACTGCCACATTCAGTGGGACCGTGGCCTTAAAACTGCCCGAAGAAACTTTCCTGCATCATCCACAGAATGCTCACAACCGTTGCACTCTGCGTCGATCTCATGACTTGTCATATACTACCACAGAGTCGTCGTCAGCTCTGTATCCATTTGAAGTCTCCTCCACAGGCAAATAGGAAATTTCATTTGCAGCTTATGTTCACGGCGGCTTCGCAAAGGATGATCGGTGTCGCAGCGCACCTTCACGTAATATTTTTTTCTCGTAATGCCATCTGTATCGTGCAGAAGCAGGGAAAGCAACGACGCAAAGGAGACACAAACACCACAAGGCTACATTGACGACGACGACGACGATGCCAGGAAGCTACTCCGGGTGACCGGGGCGCTATGTTCTAGCTCTGGACGTCAATGCATCGGGGGTGGCAGCCGTCTACTTTGACTGGGCCACCACCTGGAGCCGCTGCCTTCAACGAAGCGAGCGAGCGCACCATCAACCGCCAGGGCTTTACCATCCAGAACGTCCATTGAACAGCCTACCGAAGGTCACCTTGGCTCGCTTGCCTACTGGCCTGAACCGCCGCCGAACCTCCAAGACTCGTGCGGCGGATCAGAAGAGCACGTCGTCCTGAACACCATCAAACCACCAAGGCTTTCCCAGCCGCACGGTGAAGCCTCCGGACAGCACCCTTTGCCCAGGCACTTCTTACAGCTGGTAAAAGTGTCTTGGCAAACCCCGAACCTTCAAGCAACGGTGCTTGCGATGTTGAGAAGACCGCGTCGTCCCCCGCTTGTATATATCATCTCATAATCATCACCACTAGACGTGGCACCGCGGGCCTCCATGGTACGGGCTGTCGCCTTTCCGCGGCACGGCTCTCCTGAGCCAATAAAGATTACGATTACGATTACGATTACGATCACAAGGTCGTTACCGCGGTTTTCGCCATGTTTGTTTTCAAAGACCGTAGCGAAAGACTTCGAGAAAACAAGCTGAGATATCTTAGCTAAATTTACTTTACGTCATAATTATTGAAATAATATTTCGTATTTTATAAAAAGATAATATTATTTTTCTCTGTTTCCTTCCATTTTCCTGAAGGTAGCCTTTTTTCCGTTATTCGCTCGTTCTAACCTTGGAGGAAAGAAAGAAGATAAGACAAAGAACAGGGGGAAATGCGGGGATTTCTGCGCCTCAACTGCGTGGACACGTCATCGCGACGTAGGGGGATCGTCAGATTCTGGCTGACCGCGTGCGTGAACCCGAACGTTGGGGCGGAGCTTCAAACAAGAATCATTCTAGTTTGAGGTTCCGCCCTTTTTTCTCAATACGTCACAACTCTAAAGGTGCCCGTTTGCGACCAGAATAGCACCCCAGAATGGCACCCCTGTCTGTCTATGCTGGAAAAAGCGGTGGAGAAACTGCATCGTGACGTCGCCGGTGGGAGGAGCCTAATCTCCATCGCCCACAAACTACATCGGAAGAGAACTGCACCGTGACGTGTCCGGTGATGTCGCCGAACTGTGGCGATTGAGTTCAAACTACATCGTTTCTTTTTTTTTTTTCTCCCTACCGGGAATTTCGGAGAATCGCCGAGTAGGCTAGCGCACACTAGAGCCACAGAGTAATAATTGGGGGAGGGGGGGGGGGGGGGGGTTGTGGGGATATTTATACAGCGTGTAGTTGGTCTGCCATTAAAGTTGCGACGAGTCACACGCTGTAGATGAGCAATTTAGCCAGTGCAGTACAACCGCTAGCCTGGGGTCTTTAACGTGCACCACGCAGTAGTGATACACGACCGCACGCCGGTACGATGCTCATCCAGATCGAAACGGGCAGGGGTGGGGCTCGAACCCAGGATCCCTGGGTTCTGCAGCGCGAGCTTTCGCTCCACGCGCGTCGAGCTGGGTGTGCGCTTCAGCCCACTCGGCCACCGATCCCCCCTGCCAGAGTAGAGCCACGCTTTTCCCTGTGCCGCCTCTCACCGCGATTGGTCACACGCGGTACCATAGCAACGAGCTGAGCTGGCTCGGTTTCCGTAGCAACCGAGTGGCGACTCGTCACGTGACCTCTCAAGAGCCGTGATGTCATCGGTAAGATGGCAGCGCCCAGAGCTGGTGAATGCGAGTTTGTTCGGTGCGCGGAATCGCGATGTGCCGTAGCTCTCCGACGATTTAGTGCTTCTTCGTGCTTTCTAACGTAGGTATAACGTGAAGATCTGAAAGAATGATACTTTATACCCTTTCTGTGCAAGATCGCTCTGGATATTAGCACCTGTGCGACAGCATCAGTAATATCGCCTTAGCGGTGCTCGGGTTTCCGGATGTGTTTGAGGATCGATAAGACATTTAGCATGTAATTTTCGCATTCTCTTAGCTTTATTTGAACGTTGGAGTGTCTGAGAATCGATGCGAAATCTATGCGTCGCATGTTGGGCCTTGGGGAATTCGTTTTTGCCCCAGGTAACCGCATGATCACAAACCTTTAGCGAGGAAGCTCCTGCAATGTTTACGTTTTCTACTAATCAACCAGGGAACCTGGGTTCAGTACCCACCCCTGCCCGTTTCAATCTGGATGAGCATCGTACCGGCCTGCGGTTGTGTACTACTACTGCGTGGTGCACGTTAAAGACCTATAGACCCCAGGCTAGCGGTTATACTGCATTGGCTAAATTGCTCATCTACAGCGAGCGACTCGTGGCAACTTTGAAATGGCTGACCAATTAAACGCTGTATAAAGTTTCATACAACTCCCAAGTATACTAATCAACGATTTTACGATATGCGCAGCGCACCTGAGACTGCGGTGGAAGAAATCGCTAACTGCCTTTGGTGACCACGACTCTTCGAGTCGTGGTCACCAAAGGCAGTTAGCGGAGGCAGCGGCAACATCGTCCCACGCTAACTCAGCGTTTTTACGCTTGCAGCCACTATCTCAGCTGCTTCATCGTTGCTGGCCGCTTCCGACAAGTGCAAGTGCGGAAGTCCTCAGCCATTTGTCTGGAAAGCAACGTCATCGACACCACTGGCCCACCAGGAGTCGCCGCCATCATCGCACTTATAAAAGCACTCTTCGAGTCGTGGTCACCAAAGGCAGTTAGCGGCGGCAGCGGCAACATCGTCCCACGCTAACTCAGCGTTTTTACGCTTGCAGTCACTATCTCAGCTGCTGCATCGTTGCTGGCCGCTTCCGACAAGTGCAAGTGCGGAAGTCCTCAGCCATTGGTCTGGAAAGCAACGTCATCGACACCACTGGCCCACCAGGAGTCGCCGCCATCATCGCACTTATAAAAGCACTCTTCGAGTCGTGGTCACCAAAGGCAGTTAGCGGCGGCAGCGGCAACATCGTCCCACGCTAACTCAGCGTTTTTACGCTTGCAGCCACTATCTCAGCTGCTGCATCGTTGCTGGCCGCTTCCGACAAGTGCAAGTGCGGAAGTCCTCAGCCATTGGTCTGGAAAGCAACGTCATCGACACCACTGGCCCACCAGGAGTCGCCGCCATCATCGCACTTATAAAAGCACTCTTCGAGTCGTAGGCACCAAAGGCAGTTAGCGGCGGCAGCGGCAACATCGTCCCACGCTAACTCAGCGTTTTTACGCTTGCAGCCACTATCTCAGCTGCTGCATCGTTGCTGGCCGCTTCCGACAAGTGCAAGTGCGGAAGTCCTCAGCCATTGGTCTGGAAAGCAACGTCATCGACACCACTGGCCCACCAGGAGTCGCCGCCATCATCGCACTTATAAAAGCACTCTTCGAGTCGTGGTCACCAAAGGCAGTTAGCGGCGGCAGCGGCAACATCGTCCCACGCTAACTCAGCGTTTTTACGCTTGCAGCCACTATCTCAGCTGCTGCATCGTTGCTGGCCGCTTCCGACAAGTGCAAGTGCGGAAGTCCTCAGCCATTGGTCTGGAAAGCAACGTCATCGACACCACTGGCCCACCAGGAGTCGCCGCCATCATCGCACTTATAAAAGCACTCTTCGAGTCGTGGTCACCAAAGGCAGTTAGCGGCGGCAGCGGCAACATCGTCCCACGCTAACTCAGCGTTTTTACGCTTGCAGCCACTATCTCAGCTGCTGCATCGTTGCTGGCCGCTTCCGACAAGTGCAAGTGCGGAAGTCCTCAGCCATTGGTCTGGAAAGCAACGTCATCGACACCACTGGCCCACCAGGAGTCGCCGCCATCATCGCACTTATAAAAGCACTCTTCGAGTCGTGGGCACCAAAGGCAGTTAGCGGCGGCAGCGGCAACATCGTCCCACGCTAACTCAGCGTTTTTACGCTTGCAGCCACTATCTCAGCTGCTGCATCGTTGCTGGCCGCTTCCGACAAGTGCAAGTGCGGAAGTCCTCAGCCATTGGTCTGGAAAGCAACGTCATCGACACCACTGGCCCACCAGGAGTCGCCGCCATCATCGCACTTATAAAAGCACTCTTCGAGTCGTGGGCACCAAAGGCAGTTAGCGGCGGCAGCGGCAACATCGTCCCACGCTAACTCAGCGTTTTTACGCTTGCAGGTTGGTGCTAACTTTGTTTCTAAACAAATTACGTAACAATTTGGTGCCGCTGCTGTCGCTGCTAAAACTGCTCTTGTGGTTTCATAAGATATTTCTTTGATATGTCTGAAGATGAAAGTAGCATATGTGTCGCGTGCAATGAACCACTCCCCCAAAACAACACTGTTCTGTGTTGCAGCGTATGCGATTTCAGGTATCATCTCGGAGCATGCTCGGGTGTCTCTGAAAACTCTTTCAAGAAAAAAAATGCCGAATCTAAAAAACGTGGAAGTGCCCAACGTGTAAAAAGGCAGAAATGAGAGGTAACCTAGCTAGGCAAGAGCAGGGGC
The DNA here is from genome assembly GCF_016920785.2 of Ixodes scapularis. Taxonomy (NCBI): domain Eukaryota; kingdom Metazoa; phylum Arthropoda; class Arachnida; order Ixodida; family Ixodidae; genus Ixodes; species Ixodes scapularis. Next base: position 247,555,772 of record NW_024609835.1, on the reverse strand, counting down.
CGAGCAACGTACAAGATGATGGCTGTACGCTAACAGACATTAACAAAAAACTCTCTGCGATTTTGACGCTTCATGCCAAAGTTGACGCACTAATGGAAATGAAAGCCACTGTTGATGCTATTGAGCGCTCAGTTCAGCTCACGTCTGATAACTACGACGAGCTGCTCTCTCAAATTCAAGAACAAGGAAAAGAGATAGTAGAACTGAAAAAACGTGTCGCAGAAGGGGAATCCAGTAAAGATGTTGAAGTGAAGCAGCTCAAGCGAGAAATAAATAACTTAGAACAATACAGTAGGCGTCGAAATATTGAAGTGCACGGGTTAGCTCCAACCGCAAACGAACACCTGCTTAACCAACTAAACACGCTCTCTGATCTATTGGAACTGCCCAAGCTCACCGAACAAGACATTGAATCGGTGCACAGACTGCCACCCAAATCTGAGAAAGTGCCAGTTGTTCTGGTCCGGTTTTCTTCATGTGTAACAAGGAACATGTGGTTGCAGAAAAACGCCGCTCTGAAGGAACAAAACTCGACTGTACGTATCTACGAGAACTTGACAGCGCAAAACAAGAGACTGTTCTGGCAGATAAAAACTAAAGCAACTGAAAAGGGATACAGGTTTGCGTGGCACAAGGAGGGCAAAATGTTCGTGCGAAAAGCTGCGGGCGATCGTACAGTTAGAATTCAAAGCGAAGACGACCTTGAATTGATTCGATAAAGCGGAAAGGAACGTGCAGCTTCACACTTATATTATTTTTAATGGAAAGCTCACCATTATCTAATCTATGCGTTCAGCCTGAAGAGTTTATAAATGCTATATGTAACCGTAAACAATCTGTGTTATCCTTTTTTCACATGAATGTACGTTCCATGCTATCCAAAGTTGATGAAATTGAAGTTCTTGATACCTTGCGTTTTTCTTTTAGCGTACTCATGTTCTCTGAAACATGGTATACTCCTGATTCAAATGACTTCGTCTTGCCTAATTACAAGCATTTTTCTATACGAAGAAATGCTAGAAGAGGGGGAGGGGTTTCAATGCTTGTGGAATCATCTTTGAATTGTTGCATTATTCCCGATTTTACAGAACTGAATGACTCTTTTGAAATATTGTCAGTACTTTCTGATAATTACGTTTTCAGTGTGCTATATCGAACTCCCTCTGGAAATGTTAACATACTGCTTCCTGCACTTGATAAACTATTCGGCTATGTTAATGACAATAATTATACCCTTTTCTTGGGAGGTGATTTTAATATTGATCTCTTAGAAACATCAACTATGCGTGATGAACTATTTTCTGTAGTCGAGTCAAATGGTTTTGAATGTGTTACTACGGATGCAACGAGAATAACAGAAAATAGCTGTACCTTACTTGATTACTTCATTACAAACTGCAACAAGGAAGACATTTATGCATCAGGTTTAATTAGCTGCAGCATTAGTGATCATTTACCCATTTTTCTTCTTGTTAACACGCACTTCACTGCTCGCAAACAGAAATCGGAAGGATTTAGAACTCGTAACATTACGTCGCAAAGATTGCAGTTATTTAGGGACTCGGTTGGTACCGTTAATTGGGACTCTGTTTATGCCAATAATTCACCTGATGCAGCATATGAAGCATTTTTGGAAACTTTCAAAGACATTTATAACAAATGCTTTCCTTATAAGTACATAAAGCCTAGCAAGAGAGCAAAAAAACCATGGGTTTCCGATGATTTATTAAAAAAAATTCGTGTAAAAAATAGCTCATATCATAAATTTATAAATTCTAAAGACAATCATGATTTAGTTGAATTTAAGAAATATAGAAATAAACTGAATACGTTGATGAAAAAAGCCAAGCAAGAATATTATTGCAATCTGTTTGGTAACATTAGGAAAACTGAGCCAGATAAACTTTGGAAAAATATTAACCGGGTATTAAAGCCTCATGATCACAAACAAACTTTAACCGAAATTGTTCACTGTGGGCAAAAGCTATCTGGCACGTCACTCGCAAATGCCTTCAATGATTACTTGGTAAACTTAGCCACCGACACCCCTAATATAATAAATAGTGAAGACCCATGCTGTCATATTAAGGAACATGCGCATTCTTTTTTTTTAAGCCCAACTGATGAAAATGAGGTAATGTTGGCATTTCGAAGCATAAAAAATAGCAAAGGAGACGATGTAAATGACTTGAATATTCAGCCAATTAAATTTGTTATTGACCTTTTGGCTACACCACTCACATTTATATTTAATCTCTCAATGTCTTTAGGCGTATTTCCTACGCTTATGCAAACTGCTAAGGTTGTTTTGTTATTTAAGGGTGGCGATATTAACTTGTTGGGGAATTATAGGCCAATATCAATACTTTCCAATTTTTCTAAGGGATTCGAAAAAATACTGCATAGTAAACTGTCTTTATATTTGGAGCATTTTTCCTTGTTAACGAACAGTCAACACGGGTTCAGAAGAGGAAGGTCCACTGAATCCGCTCTATTGGCCCAAAAAGAAGTAATCATAAATAATATAGAACATAAACTACTGACATTAGCCATATATATCGACTTTTCTAAGGCATTTGACTTAGTCAACCACAGTATACTTCTGAAAAAGTTACAATGCTATGGTATTCGGGGTCATGTGCTCAATTTATTTAAGTCCTATCTGGCTGAACGGAGACAATTTGTTAAAATCAATAATTCAGTCTCAACTATAAAAACAGTACATACAGGAGTACCTCAAGGGAGCGTTCTAGGTCCTCTATTATTTATTTTATTTTCTAATGACATTGAGCACAGTGTTCCAGATTGCACAGTCATAGCTTACGCCGATGACACTACATTATTTTTGGAAGGCACGACTCTTGATGACATCGAAAAAAGGGCGAATCAGATGCTCTCGCAGCTTCATAGTTGGACGGAAATAAATAGATTACGTATTAACAAAAACAAAACTAAGTGCATGCTGTTTCGAGCCAAAAACGTGACTGTTCATTCTAACCCAAATATCACCATAGCCGGGGAGGCAGTCGAGATAGTAAAATCATTCAAGATATTAGGTGTAATATTTTCAGATAATTTATCATGGAATGAGCACATAGAATACATACATAAAAAAGCCAGAAAAGCTGTTGGTACTCTATCCCGGTACCGTACAGTTTTCACCTCATTTGTTAAGTTAATAATTTTTCACGGCCTCGTGCAGTCATATTTTCAATATTGTCACCTGGTATGGGGTACCACTACCATTCAAAATATAAACAAACTTCTAACTCTGCAAAAAAAATCTCTAAGAGTGGTTGCAAATGTGTCCTACTTTTACCATACAGATGCTCTTTTTGTCCGTTTTAATGTTGTCAGAATAACACACCTACATTACTACCGCCTTCTTGTATCTTATAAAATAGCACAAAAAAATCAGCATAGTTGTTTTCTACAAATAGCAAATTTAAATAAAAATATTAGTGTTTATAACACACGGCGAAGTGAAGAGTGGAGTGTACCCACCCCCCGAACAAATTATGGACTGACATCGCTCACATACATACTTCCATCTTTCTTGAATAAGCTGAATGTTGAAACAGATCTTAGCCATAGCTTACCATTTGAAGCTTTAATGTTGATACTGTCGAAGTTGTGAATTTCAGGCTTCGTGTTGTATGTGTACCGTGTCAATTGATATCATATGTTACATTAGAATCTTGTTAATGTCTTTATTTATTTATTTTTTTTTTTTTTTTGGTTTTCTGAACTTGATGAGTGTTTTCATTTTAGATTTGATTTTTGAGCAAAGCCCTGTACGCGCGCTGCTGTCTTGGAGCTGGGGCCTCGTCAAGCTGCACATGTTGCAGCTTTTTGCCCCAGCTACCTTCTTTCCTGTGAAAGAAAAATAAAACGATTGATTGATTGATTGATTGATTGAAGTTTGTCTGCTTCTTTTAGTAGGGGTTGTGGTGACGTCAGAAGGCCGAGCTCTGATTGGTTCTGAATGAAAGACAGGGGGTAGACCTCAAGGCAGCTTGCTTTTAGGTCTGCCCACTATCCTTCAATCGAAGCCACTCAGATCTCGGCGTTCTGACGTCACCACAACCCCTGCAAAAAGATGCAGACGAACTTGCGCTCCCCGTAGCTTTTAGGATAAAATTTTCGCATTTTTCTAGCTTCCTTTGAAAGTCTGAATTTCTGAGAATCATAACGAAAGGTATACGGCGCGTGTAGGGCCTAGGGGAAATTGTTTCAGCACTGGGTCACCGAATAATCACAGCATTTTTTTAGCGAGGAACCTCCTGCGATCTTTAACCTTTTCTTACTAATCGCCAATTTCACGAATTGGCAGTTCTGAAGATTTTGATATAACTTGCTTTCGTTGCAAAAGCTTGCATTTGATCGCAGTGTTTTTTGGATTGTTTTTCAAGTGAAAAACTGGAGTTTGCTCAAGTGACGTATATGAAATGACCTGCTATATAACATATCATCAACACATACTATCAGAGGTGTGTTCGCCTTTGTAATTAACAGGTTACAGACGTATTTATTTCTTACGAGTGTAATATTTATTTTCTGTAGCTGGGCCCGTTTTGTGCTCCTTAAAGGAGCGATGCAACAATTTTTGTACTGTGCACAAATACCGCTTAAATCGGATCCCTAACGTTAATGACCTATGAAACACGCGTTCGTTTTTCACCCCACGCAATAGAAGTCCCAGAAAAAAATTTAAGAAAAACGAGCGGCGTTCACCCCCTCAACTCGCAGCCAGAACAAGCGGCCACGTGATCTGGAGCCGATTATATGCCGCCAGTGTTGATCATAGCCACGCGCAGGGGTTGGCAAAGCGCAGGACACGCGCTGAGTTCCAGACATTGTTATGGCTCGGCTGTTGTCGTCGTTGCAGCGATTGGACACGGGTCACAACCCGAATGCTTCTCGAGCTAGCAATTGTCACGAGCCCAAGTCGAGTGCCCACGCAATGCTCGGGTCCAATCTATGAACCGCATTCAAATATCGTCACTTGGGTGTACTGGGATCCCCGAGTTACGTCATCAAATTTTGCAAAGGAGAGATTGAATGAAAATGATCGCTTTTGTCCTTGAAATTACACCACAACAAAGGAGTTTCTTGGCCAATGGTGTTGCGTGTGAGTATCCTTGAGTCCGAGGTGTGCCAGTAAGCTAGTGTAGAGAGAAAAACATTCCAATTGAATATCGTTGCACAGCTCCTTTGTCAGTGTGCTATGACGTTATCATCATGTGTGGTTCTAAATATCCTCTTCACAATGCCTAGAAAGGCCAAAGTGACGTCAGGCGACCCCAACTCACGCATTGGACTCGAAAACTGCGTCGCTCGGATGTATGCGCTCGTCAGCAATCAATTCGTCCATCGATATTTAAATTCGAGTTCCTGGCCAATGAGTGTCTTGACAAAACCTATCATCACTTGCGAATGCTAAGTTCTACGGTGTGCTTAAAAAGCACGGTGAAAGCTTGGGGTCATCGCACCGGTGCCATGTCACGACTGCGTGATTTCAGTTCTCTTTTGAGTTGAGGATTACAGGTACAGAAGAAGAAGAATAAAAATAATTTCGTGGCCCCTTTAACACGGATATGTGTGCCACAGCAGATAAAAATATTGACTTTTTGAATGCCGGTAAACTTCCGGACGACTATTTGGCCTGTCCGCAAGAACACCTCATATCTGGCGTCCGTCTCTTTTGATGGCGTCAACAATTCTCTAGAGACCACCATGCCGTCCTTCTTGGTTGAACCCCGTCGACGTTGCTCCTCACCAGTCGGTGAGAAAATCTCATCTTGAAGGGATGATCGGGTCTTGAAGAAGTATGATGCTAAACATATATACTCGCTCACTATGGGGCAGTCGAGCAGCAGTCATGTCCCGAGCCAATCGCCCTGTCGTGGCCGGCGTAATCGGATTTTGTTCCATCGGAGCGAAGTCCAAAAATACTAGGACGGTACGTTCGTCCCACGAAGCGGCCGCCATCCCGGCGGCGCCGAAAACCACTCGCCTTGTCCGTGCACGTACGATACCATAGCAGCTCTCGTCGCCCGACAGTCCCCGGGCTGCAAATCGTCTCACTTTTCAGAAAAAAAAACAGACACCGTACCAACCGTACCTCCAGAGGCCCGTGCCGTACCGCCATGCCAAGCGTCTTTTACCACTTTTCAATGGACGAATATAGATATACACTGGCAAAAAATTGCCGCCCGGCGTCGCTAGCAGCACGGTTACCATGGCAACCTCCCAGGCCCAAAATGGAGATTTCTATCGGCGCTTCTGACGACGTGCATCTAGATAATTTTGCGTCGTGTCGCTACTCTGGCAGCTACGCTGCCATATAGAGTGGCTCTAGCGCACACCAGAGCCGTATATGTAGAGAGTTTGGTCAATGGGAGGCGCGGGCAGAGCCAGGGCGTGCGGCAGACTCGGAAAGAGGGCTTGGCATGCTCTCTTGACCAACCAGAAGCCGAAAAGAATCCCCTAGCGGTGGTAGCGAGAAACAGTTCTGATCAAAGGTCTATGTTCGTATATTGTTTTAATAAGCGCGTAAGAGTGAAGTGTAGTAACTCTTCGTGGTTGAAAATAGGGTGCACGTGTTGTTTTGATCATGATCATGCAGAAACATGTAAGAAACGAATGCGCCGCTCAACTCTGTTTTGCGCGGACAAAATGTCACTGCTCGGACGGCAGATTCCCGGCCCTCGGTGCTTGGCGTACGGATTATGTTCATCGTTCCGGTAGTCGCACTCTTCCACCCTCATTTTGCATGAGCGTGATTGAAACATCACGTGTACCATATTTTCATCCATCGAGAGTTACTCCAATGAAGTTATCAGGTTTGTTTCTCGCGACCACCGCCAGGGTATTATTTCCGGCTTCTGGTTGGTCACATTCAAATTTCTGAAGACGCCCTGGAACACGCCCAGCCGCTTACGGCCAATGGCGCCTCCTGATTTGTGTCCTATATTTCCCAACGAATGGCCAAACTCTCTACATATACGGCTCTGGCGCACACCTCTGGCGCACACCAGCTCGGAGCACGCGGAGCGAAAGCTCGTGCTGCAGAACCCCGGGATCGTGGGTTCAATTCCCGCTCCCGCCCGTTTCGATCTGCTGGATGAGCATCGTACCGGCGTGCGATCGTGTACTGCGCGATGCACGTTAAAGACCCCGGGCTAGCAGTCGTACTGCACTGGCTAAATTGCTTATCTACAGTGGGTAACAATGTCGCCATGTTCAGGTAGACTAACCTCCTGCTGTATAAATAACTAACGACAAATTTTACTTTTTGACTATATTTGACTGCGTTAGTGAAACTTCTCTCGTGCTGCACCAGAAAGAAAGAATGTACCTTTGGGGGTTAAATTTGCGGTGAAGTAGGAAGCAAAAAAGAAGAAAAGAGAATAATAATATTTATTTTGGTTCAGGAGAACCGCGGTGCCGCAGAAAGGCCAGTAGCCCATACCAGGAAGGCCTGCGGCGCCGCATCTAAGGACGATGGGATGAGATTGTGTACAGATGACAGAGAGGTGCTGACGATGTTGAAATGGAGCTTGTCGGCGAGGGTGGCGGGATGATGTTACGGGTGATGTGGGTCGTACCCTTTTATCGAATTTCTGCGGCTCTGGTCCTCCTGCCTCCCCGAAAGTTGGTCTTGTGAAGCCACCGGCGCGGCGGGTGGACTTATCATCGTCAGGCCGAGCAGGACGGCCGCCTCCGGGATGGAACCGGCTCGCGGCGCGCCGGGCTTCTGTTAGGCTTAACGCGGCTGCCACGAAAAATATTCGTAAGTCCAGTGAACTTGCACTCACCAACGCGAAACCGGTACCGATGAGCTCTAAATCACTTAAGGGGAGGCCATGCTGTCGGTGACCGCCGGCAGTGGAGACCTAGGGTTACCAGAGCCGGTGGAAAAAACCGTACCCAACGGAGCCGATAGAAATTGCTTCCGCTCGGGCCGGCCTTCTTCTTCTCTATTTTATTTTTCCCTCAAGTTGCGTTCATAGTAGAAGAGGGGGAAGAAGAAAATCAGTTGTTAGTCCCATGGTGTGTAAGGTCTTTTCTTTGTGTGTATGCTTATTCTAGTTCAGCTGGCCTGACCTGAAGTAGTTGCTTTAAAATAAAGCATATCTCTCTCTCTCTCTCTCTACCTGAAGTATGAACGAACTAGCTCAACTTAAGCCTGTTACCGTTGCTTGCTTGGCTTTTCGCTCAGCCAAATCGCTTATATGGGGTGCACTCAAACGAAAACACAATCGTGTTAAATCGTGTAAGAGTATTTAGAATATTTATCGATAACGCCGCTGAACTTGCATCGCTCGAAGAACTTCCTTTTTGTAAACGCCTTCTCTGCTTGAGTTTGTTGGAAACACAGCCACTTCGATCCGAGGCAATCGATGATAGCGTTGGTGCCATCACCAAGTACGGGACTCACAGAGCACTGGTGAACACCAATGTTTTCGTCGCTCCCGACGGTTCCCTGGAAGCCGCCAGCGGCGTAAAAGCGTAGAGCTGCGATGACTTGTTGTTCGACCGTCAGCACACGGGACCCCTCAAGACAACGCTGGAGCTTTCCGCGAAGCTGGTCACACAGCCAGCGAGTCACCCCTTTGGTCAACCGGTATTCGCCCACAAACCTCACATCGCTCGGCTCGAAAGCTTCCCGGTGATCTCTAAAAACTCGATCCGCTGGCTAACCCAACAGCAGAGATGCATATGTTAGGGTCGCCATGTTTTACGATGCAGATTGATCTTCGGCTTCGCATCGACCACTCAGTTAACTGCATCGTCAAAGTATATCGTGACGACATTTTGACGTCACCGCCAACTGCATCATTTTACGAGCATAGCTCGAACTGCATAGGGAAAAAATACATTTCAACGTCATGTCACGTGACCCGAGAGAAGAGCCAATCAGTGCCTGATGCAGTTATCTACATCATTCAGTTTGCGTTCCAGCATAGATAGACTGAAGAGCATGATGATCGTGCTATGAAAGAATGGGTCGGTAAATGACACAATCGTCAGCGAACAGGCGCACAGAAGAAGTGATATTAAGGTGGAGATCATTAAGGCTGCGGTCCCACGGCAGCCATCTTGAACAAGGCGTTAATTCAACCAATAGATGGCGACACGCACCCGTGGGGTGTAAAGCCCCTCGATATGTTTTCGTTTGTCTTTGCAAGTAGCGCCAAACGCGCGAGCGCACGTGGCCCAGGTCTCGAGCGGCCCTTGGAAGCAAATGGCGGCGCAGCACTGAAATAAGCGGCCCTTGGAAGCGAATGGCGGCGGAGCACCCGCTCGTGGCACGTGTCTTGCGCAATTCCACAACAATGGTTGGCAGTACTTGTAAAAGCACCTTTATCAAGGGGCTGTAGTGGGGTGGCCGAAACATTGGTTCACAGTGGGATGGCTCGAGCACCATCACGTTCCCCTCGTGGCCTTGCTCGCGCCGCTGCCAGCTGTGCTCAGCTAGCTCAAGTAGCGTGGCCCAGCAAACGGATCTATGCGAGGATGTCAGGCTGGGTATAAATTGTTCTCTGATATAGGGAGATGCGGTTCGGCGGTTGTAACGGGCTTTCGCAATAAATCTTACCAAGAAGGAATCAAATGTTGATTGACGTGTCAATATTCTATCAATGAAAATTTCCTCTGCAGGAATGCACGCTCAGTAGACTCAATCTTCCAAGGCACCAGTGGAAGCGGACGTCAAGTAAACTGCTTCGCGATTTACGGTGCTTACCTCACCATTTTAATGGCGACTAAAAAAAGGTCTCGAAATATTATGTTTTACGGGGTCCGTAAGATGTTGTAAAGGTTGTTACATTATAGGGGTTCCCAGAAAACAAACGCCGTTGCAATATTTTCGGAAGTACGGACACACATAATGCTGTAAGTACAGCTTAGAAGGAATGTGATGAAAACCATCAGAAGAAATAGGAAGACGTTTATTTGCAATGAAGACGCTATGAATGAACGGCGTTTAGCGACGGCAAGTTATGAGCGTTCGGGAATTTATAATTGCTAGCTATGGACTATGGACTATGGACTATTGCTAACTATGGATTGCTAACTATGGACATGCGGACAATGAAGACCAGTTTTGTCGGGAGATGGTGTTGCGGTGATGACCTGATATCCGACGACTCATGGCAGACGAACAAGGAAGTTTCTTCTCAGCGAATGGCAAGTGTCCAGTGTCAAGCACAACACGTGGCTACCGACGTTGTCGACGTTTCGAACACTTACCGCTTTCGAAAAAAAGTCCTGGCACCTGGGCTAACTTAGTGGAAAGACTCGAAGTCTTCCTTGAGTCGAACGCCATCATGAAGAGTAACTGAAAACGATCCACTATTCAGTAGGTGGGTGGCGAAACGTATCCACATCTGCGGAGTCATGGGCGATGCGTACTCTAAGTGGCTGGAAGTTTACACGATGCCTGCCACGACGTTTTACGTACTTTTGCCCTACCGAAAATACTTTTCTCTGATAACGCGCCAAATCTTGCTTCAAATAAAATAAACAAATTTTTGAAGAAAAAAGAAAAACCGGCATCAGGCATCACATTGGTGCACCATACCATCCTGCAACTAACGGGCAAACAGAACAGATGGTGTGCAAAACGAAAAAAAAAAGCCCTTTTGAAGCTTACGGAAGAAGCAGTTCAGTGAAGAATCGCCAGGCTCTTGTTCCGGCAGCACGCGACGGTCTCATCTTACACGGAAAAAACCCGCCGAAGCAATATTCGGCGGACGAAGAGCCACACCCCTCGATCTCATGATACTATGGCCTACGAACAAAGATCGAGAGATTCCCAAATCGGGAGTAATGGCAGTTTATTCGGTCGGACAACTTGTCTACGTGAGGAATTTCAGCGGAAGTCGGGCCTTCCATGTAAAACTTGAGTAGAAAAGGCTCTATGTTGGTTGACCAGGAGGTGTCATCTCTCTGAATACGTTGGATATCAATGTCCTTAAGTGTAAATATAACTAAATCACAAAACTCTTTGTGTATTGCGTAACTGCCCTTGTATTTGATAGTAGAAGCTATGGTGGTGATTTGGACCTTTCACACCAGGCTCCTTTTTCTTATTTTTCGCCTCATACTCGTTTGCGGTTTAAGTATGCTTCAAGAATCTTTTGGAACGGGGACACTTTACGTCAACGAGGTCATTTGTTCCAAGTAGTCAATCAGGGAATGATGCTAGAAATCCGTCCCTCATATTAACGAATAAGCCGCGCTTCTGCACAGTGCAGTTTTCCTGTTCCACGTACAGTTGTAAAGCAGCATCCTCATTTGATTCTACCATATACTGTTCCGGGTGAAGAAAGTCTTTGGGTACACGATCCTTGAAACAAGTCTGGCGCTGTACGTTGTGGTTCCACACCCACTAATGTCGTCGTCCTTATAGAGCTTCATTATTTAATCATTACCTCGTCACCTCATATTGCTCTTCATCAACAGTAAGTACAATAGGCTACCGGCAACCGGCATATTACAATCCAAGAATTGAAAAATTTAGTCGTTCAGTCCTTCAAGAAATTTATTATTTATATAATGTTATTACGTTACATTACCTCGAGACGATCGACGTCCATCGTCGATCTTCAAATATTTATACCTGTATATAAATTAGACGCACAAGAAGCGGGGGGGGGGGGGGGGGGAAGGGGGGTTGCCGAGTGCATGGTCTAGCGCACACCAGCTCGGAGCACTTGGAGCGAAAGCTCGCGCTGCAGGACCCACCCCGCCCCTGCCCGTTTCGATCTGGAAGAGCATCGTACCGGCGTGCGGTCGTGTAGCACTACTGCCTGGTGCACGTTAAAGACCCCAGGTTTGCGGTTGTACCGCACTGGCTAAATTGCTCATCTACAGCTGAGACACCAGACGCCCACTAAGGCTCACGAACTTCCGGCTGTATAAACATACACACAACAATTTGCAATTAGACGCATAATAACAAAGAACACAGGTGCCGCCTCTTTTCTTTTGATGCCTTTTTTTTTTAACCAGCGCAAGCTCGTGCGTTCTCTTTTTTAAGACGGTTAGAACGGTCGCACATAAAACCCGCGTTTCTCCTACCTGCCCGCTTCCTCCTCTCATTATGTGTATTTGGTTATAACTAAATAAGCTATAATAATGGTGTATTATTCATATTTACTTTCAGTTTCAGTCAGGGAAAAGGAGTTTCGCGGGAACTAGAGCCAATAAATGAGCTGCGCTTAGAGTATCGGCACTCTCTTCCCCGACAGTGTTGTGAACGCCGCCATTTTGGTGCTTCTGCAGAGCAGGCGCAACTGCCGATCGTCATGATTCAAAAGTGCGACATCCTCAACATTAGATTCGGTGTTAGGAAGGTCATGTAATGTTGCTTTGCTTTGTCGCTAACTGTTTAAATTGGAGGACGGAAAAGCGTTTCTTGTGATTTCAGATAAAGCTTCAAATAACTGGCAATCATGATTTTAAGCCACAATAAGGCCAAGTGTCGCTACTGTGAAGCGTAGCTTATTTAATGACACTATTCATGCTCTTGTTTAAGAGGCTTGTAATACCTGGAGGGGCCATGACGTAAGCCCCGTGAATTCCACAAGCCACTACCTTTTGACACCTGCCTCTTCTTCATTGTTCCCGCTTGTGCCAGTAAATTAGCTACGGTTCAAAGTAACGACACTTGGCCATATTGTGGCTTAAAATCATGGTTGCCAGTTATATGAAGCTTTATCTAAAATCACAGGAAACGCTTTTCCGTCCCTCACAAATGTTTAAACAACCCGCGACAGAGCATTGCAATATTGCATCAGCTTCCTAGCATCGCATCTAATGCTGAGGAAGTCGTACTTTTGGATCATGATGATCGGCAGTTGCGTTTGTTCTGAGCAAGACCCAAAATGGCGGCGCCCAAAACAATTTTGGGGAACGGAGTGCCGATACTTTAAAGCTCATTTAGTGACTCTAGGCATAAAGTGAACTTGGGTGTATTCTTTTCCTCTTCGTCTTCATTGTTTATTGATTTCAATCATATCGAATAATGAACACATTATATCACGCTACGTTTGTGTAATTATTTGTCTTAGATTTATTAGCCTGACCCAGTAATTAAACCATTCAGTTATCGATAGTAAATCTTCCAATATATTTTTTAAATGTGAGGGTAAAAAGACACGGAGATTGATTATGATACAGACGCCAACGCCGCCCTCGGAAATTTTTTGAACATTAGAAATCAGCAGTTTGTCTGCCATCCGCCAGGTAGCGCAACAAAACACCCAAACAGTTTTTAGTTGTTTTTAAAATTAGCTAAGCTCTACACCCATTAAGAAACCAAATCAAGATCATTGTGAAAATGTAATACATCGCAATGTATATCAATTCCAAACAATAAATATTATTAGATGCCAATAAATCTGTTTGATGTCCAAAAAAGATATGCGTGAAAACAGGTAAGTTTGAAACGTTCCTGGAGAGTTATGACTTTGAAAATGAAAAAAAAACCATCGTCCACCTCTTGGGCAACCATTGTAGCTCTAAATGTTATAAAAGATTTTATCATAGTTTAATTATTTCCTTAGCGGCATTTGAAGTACCATGACTCGAAGCACAAAAAAGTGCTACGTTTGATATAAAATATCTAAACAAAAACATTTTACACAACATTAAATTTTTTTTCTGCATGTTACCAATTATAGGCACTACATCTGTAGCTAATTTTATTACCCTAGCGCGTGTCATTAAAAACATATTTGTGCTGAAAAATGTCAATTTTAGGGCAATATTTGGAGGGATGAAAAAAACAAAGTAGTGCAAATACCAAAAAAGTGTATCGGTACATTTTGCTCCGACATCGTCTTAACAAAACTGCTATATTGGAACTGTGTTATCTTTAATGGATCGTTCATAAAACATGAACTAGCGGAGCAAGTGAGGGTCCGCGCCATCATATTCGCAACGCTACAAATGCGCATGAGCAGTAAAAACCAACGCATACATAATATCAGATGAAATAGGATTCCATTGCCTTTCGAATGACATAAATCCCACAAAACAGTATTTAAAAGGAGATGAGTAATGACCTGCCAAAAAGTACCTAAACTGCCGCATTCAGTGGGACCGTGGCCTTAAGATAGATTAGGAACATGAAGGTGGCCAAGTACGGTTCCCTAGGGGACACCTGACGTTACGGTAGAGGTGGGTGATTTTACTTGGTTAACGAAGAAATATGGCTTACGGTTAATTAGGAATCCAGAAACCCACTTCACAACAGATGGATGAATATTAATATCCTTAAGCTTTGTTAAAAGACGTTGGTGGGGTACTTTGTGGAATGCTTTGGAGAAGTTTATAAAAATGGCGTCGGTCTGAATATTCAAATCGAAGCTTGAATAAATATCAGTAAGGAAGGCGGTTAGCTGGGTTTCACGAGAGAAAGATTTACGAAATTCGTGCTGATGTTCAAAAAAATGGTTATGAGAGTCAAAAAAGTTTATTTTATTTGAGTAAAGTTTATGCTCCATTAGCTTAAATGGAACACTGGTGAGAGAGATGGGACGGTAATTACTTATTAGTTGGCGATCACCAGTTTAGTGAACAGGTATTACGTTAGCTATTTTCCAGTCATGTGGAACTGTGGAAAGCATGAGCGATTGTGAGAATATGTCACACAGGAAAATAGAGAAAATGTGTTTAGTGTTTATTATTACCATTCAAATTAATTTGGTCGTCTAAAGAGCTCGAGGAGACTTTTAGGTTTTCTATTGTTTTCAATACGCCTGCGTGGTCAATTATGATAGTATTCATCTGAGGGTGAGATAATGGGCATGAGTCGGGAACGTTTAGCAAGTATTCTTTAGTAAAGATTGATGTGAAGAAATTGTTAAGGTGAAGAGCGCTATCTTCGTCTGAAAGTGGGATGCCGTTGTCGTTAAGGAACTGCAAAGGAAGAGGCAGAGCTGGGTTGACCACTTTCCAAAACTTTTTGGGTTTATTTGTTAAAATGTTGGGGAGGTCGCGAGCATAAAACTTGGTTTTAGCATCAGTAATGGTTTTAGCATCAGTAATGGCAAATCCATGTTTATTTACGCGTCGCAGACCCAGCCTCGTACTGTTGTTCTACTATTACAGAGTTGTAAAAAAATTGGGTTGTTTGTATGTTTATACAGCCTAGAACTTGGTCTGCCTCAACGGACGATGAGTCTCCCAGCTGTAGATGAGAAATTTATCCAGTGCAGTACAACCGCTAGCCTTGTGTCTTTAACGTGCACCATGCAGTAGTGATACACGACCGCACGCTTGTACGATGCTCATCCAGATCGAAACGGGCAGGGGTGGGGATTGAGCCCACAGTGTTCTAAAGAGTTGTAGTGGCAAGAGCGTCGGCCGCCCAGTGAAGATTTTGCGCGTAAACGACACCGTAGCGCTGCTGTTCTGAGCCCTAGGAACGTTCCCCCGTCAGCCTCGTCGTCGGCACTGCTCGGTGTGTACTACTGTGGTTCAACTGGAGCTTTTTGCTACGCAGAACAATTGCTAATGTGAAGAATTGTAGGTTTTCCTTTGAACTAATGCCTCTAGAGTGTGTGCTGTACTCTGCTTTCATTTTTCGCGTGTTCTTGACGGAGATCGTCTGATTAATATCGACTCCCCCCCCCCCCCCTTCCCCCTTCCCAGTACTGACAGGTCGTTCAGCAGCGCATCACATGAGCTGCATGCTTAATAGGTACCGAAAGAAGCCACGCGACTCTGATACAACAAGAAAAAATAGACTAATAAATCTCAATAAACCTCTCACTTTTTAATGGTGAGCGGAGTAATAAACTGGTGCATTGTTTTTTGTCATCGTGTTGCTGATATGGGGACCAGCGTTGTGTGAGGTGCAAGGTCGAGCGCATTTGGGAACAGCCAAGGTGTCGCTGCAACTGGCGAACTTATAGCAAATTGTATTTTGTGGAAGGCAGTCTACGAAGAAAAAATACCTCGATTAGGAGCATATAATGCATTAAAAATGCATTATGAACACAAACTTCAACAACCCCTAATATGGCAAAAAAATTCCCCACTTACTGCTTTATAACCTTTCAAAAGTGATAATACACTTTATCGACATACACAGCAAGCACATGACAGATATCCAGCAACACGCTACGCAAAAAGACCACAAACTAGTCATAATATATTGCGGCATAGAATCCTAACCTCTTCGCCATTGACGATGTGCACATAGTATCGAAGGATAAGGCGCGATTCAATATGTCTCCCGCACACCGCTGATGTCTCGGCGAGGCGTTTATCTTCTCGATTAAGATTTTTTTTCCCCATTGTAGTGTGCGCGATTCCTCCTTTGGCGCACGAAACAGTGACGGCTTACGATCGCTTTTACTCCGGCTGCCCTTGTTGTCCGGATAGCCCGACTTGCATGCCGGCGCAAAGCAGTGGATGTCCGTCTTTTTCCTTGCATTTATGACCGAGACGGCAACGGAACGGTGAAGATTCCCCACCACTACACCACGAAGAAGTGCTACGGTGCTACGTCCGGGAGAAGCGTACCGCTTTAGCTTCGTCTTCTTCTTCGCTCATAGCACATCTGCCATCTGCCACATATTCTCCTAGTACTTTCGTATGTATATTTGCAGCGCAATCTCTTTGCAACGAGAGTCTATGGTATAGACGCGCCAAAAACTAAAACAAAACAATAAACCACTGGTGTCACCGATGAGCCTTCCACCATCTCTCGAGTCGCCACTTAGAGCAGGCTATATGGTTGGATTCCTCAGTAAAACCGACTGCTAGCTCGATACGGGATCCCACGATAGGCGCTGAAAGTAGTGCCTTGCACGCGATGAGCTCGGAGCTCCAGCGCCAGTCGCGGCCCTTTACGTTGATCGCCTTGACGCGGCCCATTGTAAGCGGGCGCCGCTCTTTTAACTACATCCTCTAGAACACTGTACTACTACGATCAATCAGATAACAGCCATTTTGATATAAAGTCTCTTCAAGTTTTAAAAGTAGAGTAATGTGCCTCGATGCACAAGGCACGTGCTACCTGCAGCCCTTGGGAAGATCATGGCGTCACAGGGCAGCAGTGATTAACGTTACTGGATTGGAGAAGTTGACAAACTCCGAGAAAAAAAGTGACACACTGCCATTCACTGCTGCATTGCGGCGCTGGTGTCCAAGCCCGCCCGACCCGTTCGGTCTCGCTGGCCTCGGTACCGTGGACTGGATACACCGTGAAACATCGTTTTCGTCTGGGTTCACAAAGTGTATTACTAAGTACAGGGTGTCACAAAAGAAAATTTACACGGTCTTTTTTACCGCAAAAATGAACTAGGCATCGCCGAACGCTCATTCTCCGCCGAAAGGTAGAGCTAGAGGTCACGATTAGGCACTGCGATTAGGTAGGGAGGCTCAAGTGAGGGTGGGTGCAACTGCTAGATCGGCGATCACGGGACATGGACGCCATTTAATTGCTAAATTTTGCTGGGAGTCTATGGGGCAAAGGGTCGTTTTCTTTCCTAACTCGGGTCATAAAAGCCCATTAAGGTGCTTGAATAATTTACACAAGGTATAAATGATTACTTTTCCATAGCCACCCGTTTTGTTGCGATAGGTTAAGTATTTTTTTAACGCGAAAAATGGTAAATTCCGCCATCTTGGATGTTGCTGCTTGTCTGGCAACTTTGCTTTCTCCGCTCGACGTTTGCAATTCTCGGAGCGAGAAGGAAGCGAGAGAGGCTGCGCCAAGGCGCTCGTTGCTTGCAATGGGAGGCGAGAGGAGGAAAGGCGCATGGAGCAACAGAGTTGCAACAGAGCGGGCGCCTGCTTTCGTCCAGGCAACACTGGCGCATATCCTTTCTCGAATCCTCTCCCTCAGGCGCCGCCATTAAATTGCAAACGCTCTCCAGGTTTTGAGTTGCGCCCACCCTCACTACAGCCTCCCTAATTAGGTGCCAAAGTTTCAGCCCGATTCGATAACTTAATCAAAAGTTATCAGTGATTTTCTGAAAAGTTCAATGGGAAAATGGAGCCCATTTTTGCCTGTTTTCGGTTTCTGGTGCCATAGAGCCCCATGTGTTCGAACACTCCGTCGGCCGCCATTTTCCCATTGAAATTTTCAGAAAATCTTTTATAACTTTTGATTAACTTATCGGATCGGGTTGAAACTTTGGCATCTGGTTGTGACCTCTAGAGCTAGCTTTGGGCGGAGAATGAGCGTTCGGCGATGCCTAGTTTATTTTTGCGGTAAAAAAGACCGTGTAAATTTTCTTTTGTGACACCCTGTACTGTTGCCAATGTGATAATGTCCCGATTGAGACATTTCTATGGGCTTTTGAGGTAAATTTACGCCCACCGGTCTTTCTTAGCTTTGGCAGTTTTCCGACATTCGGCACCAAGGCAAGCCGCTCGGAGAAATGGCTACGTCTATCGTTCGTGGTTTCCGGCAGATGGACCGTTGTGTTTGGGTTGTCTGCGAACTAAAATGCTGTCAACTTCCGTCTTCTGGTGTTCTGTGTTTGTGTCACAAGTTCAAGCGTAGTCTGCTGCATACATACCAAGGCCGCATTAGTAAAGAACGACAACTTGAAGACGTCTTCGTCATTCGGAAGAATCGGGCTGTTTTTGTATTTGTATTCGGCTACGTCGAGGCCTGCTACTGGTGAAAACAACTCAGTTATTCCTCTCGTGTGTACTTTGCGTGTGTGACAATTTCGCTCCCTTGCGTGTGCGTGCCATTTCGGAGACCTGTGACTAAGAGGTAAGAATTTCAAGACATCGCTTCCGATCAGCTGATCAGCGTGTATTCGTGTGTGTATATTTGAAGATTTATGTGTGAACGTGCGGTGTACATTATTTTACACTACCTGCTACAGCTTCGCGGCAACAGTGCACGAATCGTGAGACACCCTCGTTGCTATGTGAAACGAGTTCATTTGTGTAAGTGTATGCATGCTCCATGGGCCTGACAGCATACCTTGCCTCCGAGCCGTGCAAACTAACGGCTATATCAGAAGTGCCCTAACGCGGTGGCTGATCCTTTGAACTGCTGGCATCACGCTCTCAAATATAAAAAACTCCGACTTTGTCAGCCCTTGTTAATGAGAGGCTTCAAACATCTACAAATGCGAGCCAATTCTTTGTTGTATCTTTTCCTGGATTCGTCGTTTCTTTGTGCCTTGATGTGAGTAGGGCTACTGTTGTCTGGGTCGGGGATTACCGGAAGTAGGTTGCGCACTGTGCGTTTGAAGAGGAGCTCAACCGGTGAAGTTCCTGTAGAGCCATGTAGGGTGGAGCAGTAGGCTAGCAAGAAGGATTGTGACTCGTCCGTCCAGTCCTTGCCTCCGATTCTGCTTGTCAAGACTAGCTTGTTGAGCGTTCTCATAAATCTCTCTACCTCACCGTTTGCCTCGGGCCAAAGTGGCGTGACACGGTGGTGTTTGAACCCGAATTCTTCAGCGAATCTTGAGAAGTCTCCGCTGTGAAATGGAGGACCATTGTCAGTCTTCAGCACCGTTGGAATGCCGAACTGGGCGAAAATGGTACGTTGTTTGCTGATGACAACTGGTGCGGCAAGTGTTCGCAGAATGTTTACTACTGGGTATTTTGAGTGGTCTTCGATGAGGACCATGGCATACTTGCCATCAGGAAATGGTCCAGCGAAGTCTAGAGACAACTCAGTCCAAGGACACTCCGGTAGTTTGGACGCAGGCAGTGGATCGCGGTGGTGCTCAGGTGTTGCCGCCTGGCAGGCAATGCAGCTCTTCACAATACTGTCCACGAGCTTGTCTATCCCAGGGAACCAGACTTTGCTTCGCAGCAGTTGTTTAGTTTTGACGATTCCTTGGTGCCCCTTGTGTGCAAGGTAGACTGCCTTATGCTGTAGGTTGGTAGGTATCATGATCCGCGTCCTTCACAGGATCAGTCCTTCTTTGGACCACGCTGAGTTCACTCCTTACTCGGGAAAAT
Organism: Ixodes scapularis; assembly: GCF_016920785.2. NCBI lineage: Eukaryota > Metazoa > Arthropoda > Arachnida > Ixodida > Ixodidae > Ixodes > Ixodes scapularis. Next base: position 247,535,810 of record NW_024609835.1, on the reverse strand, counting down.
GGACGGAGAAGTTCATCCTTCCAGGCATTTTTGTCGAGTTGCGGCAGTTGCAAGGCTTTGGTCACCTTGGTCATCTGGGGGTCTGCCTTGGTTTCCTTTAAGAGATTTTCCAAGGTCAGTGCGCATGGTAAGCTGTGCTGTATCATGCAGGCCACGTAGTCTTCTGACATTTTTACAAGGGTGCGAAGCTTTTCTTTCTTTTCTGGTGGGGTCTGTGGTGGATGTCGAGACAAGTAATCACTGGGATTAGTTGACCCATCGGTGTGTGCGACGTCGAAGCTGTATCGTTGAAGTCGAAGTGCCAGACGTTCGATCCTCGCTGACGGAGAAGAACGTGGGTTAGACAGGATGTTGACGAGCGGTTTGTGGTCGGTGAGCACTCGAAAGTTGGTGCCGAACAAGTAGATCTGGAAGTGCTCGATGCCCCAGACCACAGCCAACATTTCTCGTTCTATCTAATTGTACCGCGTTTCCACAGCCGTCAAGGCTCGGCTTCCGTAGGCAACTACCCTAGTTCCAGCTGCAGAGTACTGGGCGAGAATTGCACCTAGACCATGTGGTGCAGCATCAACGATGAGATCTGTACTCTTCTCGGGTTCGAAATAGGCTAGAGTAGTAGAGTTCGAGAGCATGCCTTTGAGCTCGTCAAATGATCTTTGCTCAACGCTGGTCCAAGTCCATGGAGTTCCTTTGATGGTCAGCTGGCGCAACGGTTGAGTCAGGTTTGCAAGGTTGGGAATGAAACGTCCGCAGTAGTTGAACATTCCTAGGAAACTCCGGACTTCATTGGCATTTGTGGGTGAGGCAGCGTTCTGGAGAGCCGACACCTTCATCAGATCTGGTTTTACTCCAGCACTCGAGAAGACGTGTCCAAAAAAGTGAGCTGCTCTTGAAATAGGCTACACTTCTTGGGATTTAGCATAAGCACACCCTTGCTGAGACGTTCCAACGTTGCCTCAAGGGCTTTGTCGTGGTCTTCATTGGTCGTGCCGCAAACCAGGATATCACCACTGACGTTAAGCACGTTGGGAATGCTGCCGAGGACTTGTCGTATGGTGTCTTAATATACTTCTGCTACTGAGTTGATACCAAAATTCAGACGTTTGTACCTGAAGAGTCCGGCGTGTGTCGAGAAAGTTGTGATTGGCCGGGAGTCTTTGTGCAACTCAAGCTGGTGGTACCCCTCCTTCAGGTCGAGTTTGGAGAACACCGTTGCACCATTGAGTGCTGTGAGGATGTTGTCAACTGTTGGCGTGACGTGCCGCTCGCGGCAGATCGCCTTGTTGGCGCATCGCATGTCTACGCACATCCGCAAAGCTTCCTGGTCGTGTGGCTTGGGCACTAGAACAACCGAAGACACCTACGGTGTTGGCCCTTCTATCTTCTCAATGATGTCGAGCGCTAGTAGTCTACTCAGCTCTGTCTCTAGTGGTTTCCTCATGGAAAAAGGGATGCGACGGTGTGGTTGTGCGACTGGTGGCACACTGTCATCAAGATGCAGGTGCACCTGTTGGTCTCGAAGGCATCCAACTCCCTTGAAAAGCTGGGGGTACTGTTGCTGAATATTGTTTTCCGTCAGGGTGTCTTCGACGTTCTAGGTGATCTGGACTAAACCCAGACGTGAGGCTGCAGAAAAACTCAGAAGGGCTGGATGGTCACCGTTGATAACGAAGATTTCTTCTGTGCCTTCTTGAGCTTTGTATTTCATGGTCACGGACAGTTTGCCAAGCACTGGCAGTGGGGACGTTGCACCGTATGCGAAACGTTTTACACCTGTTTGCTCCAAGCTGTGGCGGAGCCCGAGTTTCGTCAGGTCGCTTGATCCCACGGTTGACACAGTAGCTCCTGCATCGAGGTTGAATTATACTGGAGTGCCGTTAACCTCCACGATCACTCGCGGTGAACTCGAGATGTCGCGTGAAGTGTCAGTTGCGAAAGTGTACTCGTCGCTGTCCGAGCCAGCGTTCTTGCATATAGCACGGACGGTGACTGGAGCCGACCGACATACTTTGCAGAAGTGGCCAACCTTCTGGCATGACCTGCAGGACTTGCCTCTGGCTGGGCAGCTGGATCGACCACCGTCGTGCGGCCACGATTCTCCAGAGTTGTAGCATATTGCATCCGGGTGCTGACGACGTGAATTATCACGAGGCTGTGATGAGGTTTTCTGGTGGCGCTTGGGCGGTAGGTGGAGCGAAGACGGCTTGGCTTTCGCTGCTATCGCCGCCACTGTGTTCTCGCTGGGCTGCTGCTGGCTTCCTTGTTCCATCAAGGTGAAGTTGTGCTCCACTTCCTCAAATAACCTGCCCTGTTTGAGGATTCCCTCCAAATCGAGGTCATGCTGTATGGCATAGCGGCGAAGGCGTGAAGATGTTGTAGCCAGCAGGATCTGATTTTTGATTTCCGTGTCTGGATCGGCGAAGGCGCAGTGTCGCGCAAGCTGTCGTAGTTTGGCGTAAAATGAGTTAAGGGACTCTCCTTCTACTTGCTTGGCTTGCCGGAAACGGTAGACCTCGAAGGTTGTATTGACCCTTGGAAAGAAGTGGGCGTCCAGTTTTTTGCGTGCTGCGGTGTAGAGCGGGCTTTCGCCAGTGGTGCTTGAGACACCTGACGCATGTTGCCGCAGGTGCAGTCGCAGGAGGTTCGGGAAGCGCGCAGTAGATGTCATGAACTTCCTCCCCGATGTAGTGTAGCAGCAAAGCGGTCTTACAGGCGTCGCTTGTGATTCCGCAGGCCACCACGAAGTTCTCGAAACGTCTTACCCACTTCAACCACTCGGTACCGACGTTATTAGCGTCAGTGGCACGCGCGTTGAAGAAGGAAAACGTGGGGAGCGTGCTGTGCTCCATCCCGTCAAACAAGATGTCCGTTGTTGGGTGTGGAGGGATCCGTGCGGTTCAAAATCGCTGCTGGGCGGTTCTTGCGTTGTTCTAACGCATCCTCGTCGCCCTTGTAATGTTGGTGGTGCAGAAAAAGGGAAGGATTCCCTTGGATTGAAACAACAACGTACTTGCGTTTATTCGTTAGTTGGTAGCCATCTTGGAGAGGGTTACAGTTGCCAGACCAAGCCAGATTTATGGCTAGATTCTACTACGGAAGACACTGCACCAATCATGGTGGCATTTAATTTCTAACTATTTCTCCTGCCTCCCGTAATGTCTCTCCTCTTTCTCTCTTTCTCTTTTAAGCGCGCGCTTTTTCTTCCATAGTTGACAAGGAGGCAAGATACAGACCAACACGCCAAGACTGGCCATTACAGGACTAGGAAAAACCGTTATATGTAAAAAAATGATCGAAGAAAGGAATAAATGAAAACAGTGCAAAATTGTCTCGATGTTCCGTTTTTCTTTTTGACTCAATAGACCCTTTCCGAAATTCAGTCTGGCCACCTCGATCACTATCATCATCTGAAAAATGGCATATGTGCCGTACTAATGGCGGCCTTCTCTTTGCTGATGAAGGAAGAAGTTGAAAATGCTCCTTAGCTTGCATACATTTGTGACGTTAGCACGATACGAAGCAGGAATTGAAAGCAAGATCTCCGTAAGCGTTCATTTCCAGCTCGGGCCCAGTCAATCTCTTGATAGCATCAAGCTGCTCCAAAGCCCCTTGATTTGTAGAACTTGATCAAGCCGTGTACTTGGGTTGACGCTTCGTTCTGACTGGTTGCATCTTTGTTTCTAGCGTCACTGAAAGAGATCGAGAAGGAAATGTACAGTGAAGCACACACTGTCGTTTGCCGTTGACTTGCCAAAGTGACGGCGCCCGATAAAATATGGCAGACTACATGTTCATTGCCGCCATTAGTACGGCAAAAGTTAAACTGCCATTATAGCCGCCAGATGGCACTGAATTTCGGGAAGGGTCTATTAAGAACAAAAGATGATGGTTCGCTGAGGAAGACGTGTCCTCGCAGCGCTCCGCTCAGCTTCGTTCAAAATGCTACATCCGAACAACATTTCTGGTTCCGTGCCCTCAACGGAGGACATGGAGACCACCCAGGCTCACCTCACCCCCATAGTCGCCCCCGTGGCGACCCCGGCTCTGCCCAGCAAGCAGCCCGAAATCACCACCCTAAACTTCACTGGCCCGCCGGGCTTTCAGGTGGGCAACATCAAGTTTGGAGGTGGTTCTCCCCCCTCGACAGAACAACTAAATCAAACCTCGCAGCTCGTGCGTAACGCCCTCGCGGATCTACCTCAAGATCTGCAAATCCAAGCCCTCCAATCCGCTATTGGAGAACGATTTTACATTCAAGTTCGTCTAAAAGAGACACCATCAAAACGTCTGACCGAACAATCGTTAGACAAAAAACGCAAGACTCAGAAGAGAGTGACCACCCTCCCTGGCGGGCACGACAAAACGACAGCAAATGTGCCGCTCGTCCAGGCAACAGTGCTAGACACCTCTATGGAGGCATACCCCACAGATAAGTCCACACCAGATGACGCAGAGCCGGTGCAACTCGACCCAGACACAAACGGCGAAGACTGGCACACGGTTACGTACAAAAAGAAAAGAAGGCGGAAGGAATGTTTAGTTCCCCCTGACTCCCTCAACACCGGGGGCAACCCGCGGGCGAGAGCAAAGCAACCCAATCGCTGGGAGTTCGAGTACAAAATACGTCCTACGCACTCCCAAACATCTATCAAACCAGTCTTACATCTGCTCCAAATGCAGCTCACTCCAATCTCAAAGGGCTTTACACTACACCTGATCGAGAAGAGTAACATAATCTCGCTTCGTACGAACTGCAAGAACGTGGCGGAAACCGTGGAGCAAGCTACTCATTTTTCCCTCAACTCCCAGCAAGTCTCTGCCCAGGTCTTCCGGACCTACGGCGCCACATACACGAAGGGGGTCATTTACGACATATTCCCACTGGAAGAAGACCCGAAAGACGAGACACTAAACTCGAACCTTGAAAGTGACAAAATACGCCTAGTCTCTGCACGACGATTAGGGAAATCTAACACGGCCGTCCTCACATTCGACGGCCTGAAGCTCCCGCGCTCCGTATTATATGGACGACGCTTCATGAGAGTTTACCCACACAAGCCAAAAGCGGTTGCCTGCGGCAAATGTCACCGCCTCAGACACAAGCAGGACATATGTCCTTACCCAGCCGTTTGCCCGCGTTGCGGCACAACCCACTCTACTTCAGCCACGTCTGGCCAAGGCCCTAATTGTCCGTCTGAGGCACCCTATTGCCAGGGGTGCACAAAGACGGGCCACCTGGGCACAGACCGTCTATGCTTTACCTGGCTACAAACCAACAAAAAAATGCGCGAAGAAGTACAAAGGTATAAGGAACAGCACAAACAACATCAACAGCTACTGAAACAGGATAAACGGCCCCCACCTACATCTCTTTTTGAATACCCGCAGCTCCCTTCTTCGCAGAGCCTGGAAAGAACCATTGCAGCACACAACACGTGGGCAACCCAGCCTCGTCTCGATCAAACAAATCCTAAATTACCTTGGGATTCAAGAGTCACCGACATGCAAGAAATCCGCAATATGTTCAGGGCTCTGAAAGACGAAATTGAAAGAGTTTGGACAGCTCTGAACGCTCGTATGGACGCGGCCCTCCTTGCCGAGCAAGAGTTTAACAAACGGTTACAACAGCAGCAATAGCAGCAACAGCAGCAACACCAAAGTTTTTTCAACCAAATCCGGTCCGTCATTAATCTCCCCCAGCCCGTCGCCAAATGATCAGGATCCTTCAATGGAATTGCCGCGGACTCGGTCAACGTGCGGCGGAGCTCCGCACCCGATTCCTCGAACGTCCTGATCAACGCCCTGACGTACTTCTAATCCAAGAGGCCAATTCTGTTGCCATTAAAATTCGAGGCTTTACCTCCTATGCGTGCCCCTCTATTCCAAAACATCTAAGTGGCCCTCGTTCTACCCTTTGCGTGAAACCAGGCTACGCGCTAGTGTACGTTCGTACCGACTGGCCGCAACATCAAATTGATCTCGCCCAACACTGCAACGACAGTCAAGAAATAGTCGCGGTTCGTACCACGACCATTAAGAACAATAATGTGATCTTCGTCTCGGCATATCTTCGTCCTGGGGCAAAGCGGGCAATCGATCACGATTGGATCTCTTACATTCATCAAACCTACCCCCAAGAACAGAAGTTGTATGGAGGCGATTTCAACCTGCATCATCCAGCCTGGGGATATACACGACAAACAAAAGAGGCGGAGCAGCTAATGGAAAGAATGACGATGTGTAATCTCAATCTCGTGAACGTGGCCGGGACTAAGACCCGCATGGCAGCCTGCGTAGGCCATGGGGACACCTCCCGATCTTACGTGAACCTCCAACGTCTTCTACCAACATCACGTCTGGAAATGTCTGCCCGATACCCGGGGCAGCGACCACTTTCCAATCGAAATACGATTTTCCCCCACCCGAAAGCCCTGCCACACACTCGGTGCCAAACGCAAGGTTCACATTACTCACTGGGATCGATTTCGCCGAAAGCTGGTCAACAGACCAAACTCTGAAGAAATCGACTTTACATCCTCAATCCAGAACGCACTAAAAACTGCCACTCTTTCCGTCAACACGGACGAGGACACTCCCACACCCGATCTTCAGCTGGCTTGCCTCTGGGCAAAACGCCTTCAACTACTTCAACGTTATCGCAGAGGCCGGAAAACCCCTGCGGCTCGACAAGCCGTCACCCGAGCCACCGTCGTGGCCAAGGAATACGCGAAACGCCTTGAAACGACCCGATGGCTCGATTACAGTTCGTCGCTATCCGAGAGAACGTCAATTAGGCAGCTTTGGGCCACAAGTCGAGCTCTCATGGGCAAAAAGAAAAGCAAGACGGCATCCCAAACTCTCGCCCTCCAGCTGGGCCTGACGGGACCTGAACTTGCGAATTTGGCCGGAGACGCGTTCTTCCCACAGCCAGCCACTCAGCCCGTATTAAAAGACCCCGTCTACTCCCCCGAAATCGTTGTGCCCAACCACGGTATGAACCGGCCGTTTTCCCTTGGGGAATTGTTATGTTCATCACGTTCTTTATTGCTACGGAACGGGCAGGAACGGTATGGCGCCCAGATCAGTTCCCAGTGGCTCGCTGCCTCGCGCATGCCCTTGCTCGAGGGCATGGCTCGCGCTGCCCGGTTTGTGTGGGCGACAGCTTGGTTGCTAGGTACGCAACACATCTTCCCCCTTAGATGGAGTGTCCATATCTTGAAGGTGGGCGCCTAGCCCGAGAACTGGTGCGCCGATCAACTTGGACGGGAACATCCGGTGCAGCTCCTTCTGGAGACTGTACTGGTAGAAACGGAGGCAGCTCTTCAGCAGCAACGGTTGGATGCTGTACCGGTAGTCTTGCAGGCGGCTCCTACGCAGCAACAGTCGGAGTGGCAGGACTGGCCTCAGCTGCTGCTGCTGTGAACCACGGTGCTGGCGGCATCGTTTCGCATAAGCCTCTTGCCAAGAGACCATGGGGCCTTGATGTTGGAGGCGTAACTCCAGATAGTCGTCTTCGAATGTGGTCGACGTGTCTGCGGATTTCTCCAAACGGCGTTTGGAGATGCCAAGATCGAAGACCGAGCTGCTTGAGCAGTGTTCCTTCTAGCCACCTCGGTTTTCCGCAAAAATTGATAGCAAACACAGGTTGCCCTTCAACAAAGCGGCGTGAAGGGGTCATCACCTCTCTTCCTTCCTCGCCTTCTCTTTTGTTGCATGTTTCTGGTTCTGGTGTAACTCGGCTTATGTTTGATGCCAGTTCACGGCCGAACATTAGCAACGCGGGTGTTTTCCCGGTGGAGGATGTGACAGTGGTGTGCTGCTTGTAGAGGAATCTTGCCAGTCTCACTAACAAGCTGCCGACTTTGTCTTTTTGAAGTGCTTGCTTCAATTCAAAGACCATCCGCTCCGCCTGGCCGTTGGTAGCCGGATGATATGGTGCGCTTGTCACAGGCTCCACACTGTTTCGTTGGTAGAAATCGAGTACCTCCCTTGACACAAACACGCTCCCATTGTCCGACACCACCTTCCGTGGCAATCCGAATGTCGCGAAGATAGCACGTAGTTCTCTAATAACAGCTGTGGACGTGGCTGAGGTCATCGCTCTCACCTCCAGCCATTTTGTGCGTGAGTCCACAACTACGAGGAACATGTGTCCTTCCATCGGGCCGGCAAAATCAAGGTGTATGGTGTGCCATGGTTGAGATGCATGTTCCCAGTTTGGCAGAGCGGCTCTCATCGGAATACGCCTGGATTCCTGGCAGATTCGGCATGCTTCGACTGCATGTTCAATGTCCCTATCGATAGCTGGCCACCATAAGTAGCTCCTGGCTGACGTCTTCATCGAAACGATGCCCTTGCGTCCAGCATGGAGCAAATCCATTGCTTCGGTACGTGCCTGTGTGGGAATGACCACCCTCGAGCCCCAAATAACGCATCCTCGTTGAGTGGACAGCTCTGTCACTTTCTTCTTGTAGGGAGCAAACTCTTCACCCCTGAGGCGGTCAAGCGTTCCTTGTTGCAACGCCTTGAAGATATGAGACAAGGTGGGGTCTTGAAGTGTCATTTTTGCGATTCTTTTCGCCGTGAGCGGCGAGACCGGCAGCGCCTCGATCATCAACACGTCTCCGGGCGGGCAAGGTTCGTCCTCCCTATCATGTAAGGGAAGGCGACTTAACGCGTCGGCGTTCTGGTGTCTCCTTCCCGGCCGATACACTAGCTCATAGTCGTAGGCAGTTAGCTTGACACACCATCGCATCATGCGTGGAGACAGCACTTGAGGTACTGGCTTCTGTGGTCCCAGGATGCCGAGGAGTGGCTGATGATCCGTGGCGATGATTATGTGTCGTCCGGCAATGTACTGATGAAAATGGATTGCCCGGTATATAATGGCGAGGCCCTCCTCATCCAGCTGCGAGTAGTTCCTCTCAGCGTCTCCCAAAGTCCTTGAGGCAAACGCTATTGGAGCTTCTCGCCCTGCGCTATCAAGCTGTGCCAAAACGGCACCAACACCGTACGGTGAGGCATCACAGGAGAGTTGAAGAGGTCTAGACTCATCATAATGGACCAAGGTGGTCCGCTGCAAGATGAGTTCCTTGAGCTTTCTGAATGCTGTCTTGTGAGGAGCCTCCCAGCTCCACGGCCTGTTCTTCTATAGAAGGGTATACAGGTTTTTCGCTACTGTTGCTCGGTTTTCCAGAAACCTGTCATAGAAGGCGAGCATCCCGAGAAAAGACTGGAGCGTCGTCTTTGAAGTCGCTCCTGGCAGATCACGAATCGCCTTCAACTTGTCATCCGTTGGATGGATGCCTGCTGAGTTGATCTTGAAACCGAGGAAGGTTACTTCCGGGACTCCAAAGAAACATTTTTTTCTGTTGGCACGAAGACCAATATTTTCAAGTCTTGAGAGAACGATGTCTAGTCGATGATTGTGCTCCTCCTGTGTGGACCCAGCGACGATGATATCATCCAGGTATGCACTGATACCTGATATCCCCGCAAGAGTCGTGTCCAGGCACCTTTGAAATATTGCTGGAGCGGCGGAAACACCGAAGGGCAGTCGGTTGACACCGTAAAGCCCCTTGACTGTGTTAATAGTCAGAGTCTCGGCTGTATCGTCAGTGACCTTGAGCTGTTGATATGCTTGTGTCAGGTCTATTGTTGAAAAAATTCTTCCGCCACGTAGTTTCGCCAAGACCTCTGTGACAGTCGGCAACGGGTAAGATGCTGCTTGGGCTACAGCATTCACAGTGCTGCGGTAATCGCCACAGAGTCGAATACTACCGTCTTTTTTGCGCACGACGACGACCGGAGTGGCCCATTCCGAATGTTGAGCGGGCTCAATCACCTCCTGGTCCGTCAGACGTTGTAGTTCAGCTTCAACGGCTGGCCGGAGTGCGAATGGCACCGTTCGTGATTTTAGGAACTTAGGTTGTGCTCCTTCGTGCAACTCTAGTGTAACCGCTGGTCCCTTGAAGCCATTTAGGTTGCCATCAAACACTGCTGAGTGACGTTCAAGTATGACTACCAGGCTCTGTTCGTGAAGTACTTGGTGAATGCCGCTGAGGCTAATGCCTAGTGGGGCGAACCAATTACGACCAAGGAGGTTGCATCCTGGGTTGCTCATTATCAATAGAGGAAGTTTTTCACTGCGCTGCTTGAAGCGCACGCTGACATTAATTGTCCCCAGCGGCTGCAACCCTTCTCCTGACCATGTTCGCAGCGCGATGCTGGCGGGGTGAAGCGGTGGCAGATCACGGGGCCATGATTCCCGATACGTGTCTTCATTGATGATATAATAGGCTGCCCCTGAATCCACCTCGAATAGCAGTGGCACGCCTTGTACATCCAACGATACTATATGTTTCTGGGGTGCTCTCCTCACCCCTGTCATTGCATTTAGGTCATGCAAAATGCTCTCTTCCGTAATCGCGACATCTCGTGGCTCTTCTGAGGAGTCAAAAACGTGCAATCGTCTAGTTGCCTTCGATAAGCTGTTGCTGTTTTTCTTCTTGAAGCAGGCTTTTTCAACGTGACCGACTTTCTTGCAAAACCTGCACCTCGAGGTGCGTGACTCGCACGTTTCGGGATTGTGGAGTTCTTCGCAGCGGTAACAGGGTGTGCGCTGCTCTGGTGGAGCTGTCTGTGCGCGCGCGGTCTTGTTGACTTCGCTGAAGTCAGCTTTGATTTTCTTTTGATAGTCTTTCGCGTTTTCCGCCCGCACAGCGATATCGAATGCCTTGATGAACGTGACGTCTTGTTCGGCAAACAATCTTTGTTGCAGATTGTCGTCTTGCAGTCCGCAGACAAAACGATCACGTAGCATTACGTCGATGGGTAGCATCGTTGATCTCAGATCGGGCCGAACGGTAGGAGTTGCAGTCGCACTCACCCCTGTGGATTCCGACGCTGGAACCCTAGGAGGCTGGGCCGGTAACGTGCCGAAGTTGCAATCTACCGCGAGAGCTTTTAACGCTGCTACGTAGGCGGCTACTGTTTCGTGCGGCAGTTGGTCCCGGCGCTGAAACTTGCAGCGACTGAACAGCTCCGACGGGCGGGGATCGTAGTGGGCACGCAGCAGACTTACGATTTCTTCGAATGAGTGGTCGCTCGGTGTCCCCGGTGCCACTAATGCCTTGACGGCTTCGAATGTGTTCGGTCCACATAGCGTCAGCAAGATAGCGCGCTTCTTGCCGCCGTCGGCGATACCGTTGGCTTGGAAATAGAAATCCAGTCGCTCTGCCCAAGACGACCATCCTTTGCCGGAGAATTCCTCCACGGAGCCGTGAGTCGCCATGCTTCCCTGGCTTTACCGTCGTAGAGTTAGTGCCGTTTCCTCGTCGCCAATTGTTATGTTCATCACGTTCTTTATTGCTACGGAACGGGCAGGACCGGTATGGCGCCCAGATCAGTTCCCAGTGGCTCGCTGCCTCGATCGCGCATGCCCTTGCTCGAGGGCATGGCTCGCGCTGCCCGGTTTGTGTGGGCGACAGCTTGGTTGCTAGGTACGCAACAGGAATTAAATTGGGCGATTCACAAAAGCAAGACGCGATCCGCACCCGGGCCGGACAACGTCACCCCTGCCACGCTTCGGAACCTCCCTGACGAGACCCGCTTGCAGCTCCTTGACTGGATTAACGCAATCTGGGTATCTGGAGAGCACCCCCCAGCATGGAAGCACTCGATCGTCGTGCCCATCCCCAAGGGGAACAAGGCCCGCAACACCATTAAAAACTTCCGCCCAATCTCGCTCACTTCCTGCGTGTGCAAGGCCATGGAGCGAATGGTTCTCACCAGACTAGATTGGTACCTCGAAAACAGCAACGCATTTCACCCTGCACAGACCGGCTTTCGGACCGGCCTAGGTACGCGGTGGAAAATGGTGGGAAATGGCTCTCATTTCCCACCATATCATCCGCACCAAAGGTCGACGGCAGAATCACGCCTGCACCTTCGTCGCCGTAGATGTCAGTCGAGCTTTCGACTCCGTCCCGCACTCCTCCATCATGACAGCTGCGGTCAGTCTTGGCATCTCTGGCCGAGGACTCAATTTTATTCGTAGCTTTTTGGCCAACCGCACGTTTTCAGTAGCCACTGGCCGAGAAGCAGAACAAACCCAGCCCAAACCGAATCGGCTCGGAGTGCCTCAAGGCTCCGTTCTATCCCCGACACTTTTTAATATCGTGATGGCCGCCCTGCCACACGCCTTAGCCGAGATTTCCGATATCGGCTGCACCCTATATGCCGACGACCTGACGATCTGGGCTTCTCACACCTGCAGCTTAGAAAAACAGGAAAAGGTACTACAACGTGCACTGGACGTCGTCGAGGCACATCTTTTCCGGGTGGGACTTCGTGCCTCCACCGAGAAGACCACTTATGTCTGTGTCACGTCCAAAAAGTATCGTGATGCTCAAGTAGCGGAGCGACTTCATCTCGTCTTGGCCAGACGACGCATTAGCCCCCCCCCCCCCCCGCCCCCCCTTCTGTGTGAGTGCTCGGCATAGAAATTCGAGAGGACCCTGCTGCCGATTCCTGGCTTGAAGAGACAATAGAAACTTGTAACAAGGCACTCAACGTCATCCGCCGAATTTGCAGCTCTGGAGGGGGTGCTTTCGATACCGTCACCAAACGACTGTACAAAGCACTCGTGGCGTCGCGAGTTTGCTATGGAGCACGTCATTTTTGGCTCTCTAAGGCACATTGGACCAAATTAGAAACTCTCAACAACCGTGCTCGGTGCGTAATCACCGGACTTCCACGCTTCACCCCCCTCAGCACTCTGAGAGCAACATCTGGAATAAACGACCTTCGGGATGTCGTCGAGACGAGAATGAGCGCTCACGAAAAGCGACTACAACTCACCCCCTCAGGCCGAGGCATTTTGTCCCTTTTGGACAAGACGACCACCAAACTTCCGCGCTATCCAGCCACACTCCCTCCATGGGAAGATCTGGCTGACATAACCACCACCCGCCCACTGCCCCGAAAGGGTGATGCTGAACAGCTCGCCCGTCGAGGTCGCGCACACATAAAAACGGTCAACAGCTGGGACCCCGCCTTTTCGCTGCCGTATACACTGACGTCGCCTGTCTCGAAGGTCCACAACCAAGGAAGACAATTGCGGCGTTCTTCCCCATGAGCAAGGCTGCATACCACGATGTCATCCCTCCCTCCTCCTCGACCAAACACGGAGAACTCCACGCCATTTGCCTGGCTTTAACATCAGCCCAGGAAGCTATGTCCTCCTCGACGTCCGCCCTCCCTGCGAACCTTCGCATCTTTTCAGATTCAGAGGAAGCAATCAAAGAATGCAAGGCTAGAACCAGCCCTTCCAAGCTAGTGCGAAAAATTAAAAACCTCGCTTCGCAACTTCGTGGCCAGGGAGTTCACGTCAAGATCGAATGGGTACCTGGCCACGCCGGGATTCCTGGAAATGAAGAGGCTCATCGAATCGCCCGTGCCGCACTCTTCCTCTCGGGTGAGGAGACTAGTCACTCACATCAATCAGAACACGGATACGCGACGCAGCGTGATCGCGCTTCTTGTCTCCGAACCTACAACCGCCAGTCCACCACCCTCAACGATCACGCGGAACTGGACCCGGACGAGCACCGCACTCTCATCAGAAACGAATGTCGCATTCGGCTCGAGGAACTTCTGCCCGAGGACCCGGACCCTCTTCCGTCGGGGTTGGGTCGTCGAGCGAGAGGCCTCCTTCTGCGCATCAGAACGGACACAACGGTCGATCCAGCACGAATAGCAACATGGAGCCAAAACAAGTCCTCGGGCTTGTGCCAGCGCTGCAAACTCGGAGCCCGGGCTACCTTCGCCCACCTTGCCTGGTCCTGCCCGGACCTGGCAGCAATACGATCCCGCCACCGGCCACTCGAAATCATTCAGCTCGAAAGCTGGACGCACCCTCCAGGAACAGAGGGTGCACGTAAGCGTGTGCTGCGGACCATCCCCGACTTCTTGTTCGAGGCGGGACTGCAAGCGCATATCTGACTTCCCTCACGGCCTAGCAGCCAGGCGTCCGGCCACCGCTGCATTCTATCCTTTCTCTTTCTTTTTTTCGGCCAAATAATAAACGTTTTACTGACTGACTCACTCATTAAGAACAAAGGACTTTCTCTTCCGCCTCTGATGAGTGCAGACGTGTTTTTCTCGCCTCGGTTCTTTATGCCTAACAAGCCCAAGCGAAAGATTCTTGCCCGCGTCAGCGGTGTTCGTCCCGAACCTGAGCAGCCTGGAGGACGCGGAAAATGGAACACCCGGGAGCTATGTTGCGCTTTTTGCACTCCCAGGAGACTAAGGAGAGGGAAGTGACGTCAACGACACAGCAAACGCAGATTGGGTGTTGATTTCGTTTTCTTCTGTCAACATCCAATCTGCGTTTGCTGTGTCGTTGACGTCACTTCCCTCTTCCAAGTCTCCTGGGAGTGCAAAAAGCGCAACATAGCACCCCTGGTCACCAAGCCGGCCCAGATAAGGATCCCCAAGCTTTTTCGGGGACAGTTCTGAAGACCCCAGCAGGCACTCTCCGAGTAGGATTGAAGAACCGCGCCATGACAACAACGAGCCCTTACCCGACCGGAAGCAGCGGTGCGGGAAACTCCACCCACCCAATAATAGCAAGACAGGCTGCCACCACCTTCACGATAGTCCCACAGCATGAGGCCCAGCTATACCTGGCATTCAAGAACAACCGGCAGGGGATAGAGGAATACCTCACGAACAAGACAGAGATTGAGGCCTTCCTCAAAAACAAGAGCGCTTTTGAAGCGTACATGGAAAAGAAAAATGAAAACGACATTAAAATATTCTGGCGGGCTAGCATGGTTATACATAATTAAATTACAAATAGCGCTAGGACGAGGACAGGCGAAGATGTGGACAGGACAGGCGCTATTTGTAATTTAGTAATTTGTAATAGCGCCTGTCCTGTCCACTTCTTCGTCTGTCCTCGTCCTAGCGCTATTTGTAATTTAATTAAAAAAACGACATACTGATGCAAACATTGCAGCGTTCCCAACGTGACCTACCGGAAGATGAGATGCTGACAGAGAGCGGCACAACTCCGGTTAGGCCAGTGCATACGACAACACCAACCTCCGAGAGTAATGAGGGAGCATGGCAAGGAGTGAAATATCCGAACAAAGGTCACGATATCAAGATGAATCAATCTCAACCAAGTAAGTCAGCCAAAGGGAAACCCCCAACTCAAACCATTGTGCTCAAACCAACATGCAAGCAGAGCGTACATACTTTTACAGGAAGAGACATATATTCAGCGATAGAGAAAACACGAATTCGAAACAAAGATGGCTACTCGGTTCACATGAACGAAAAGTCTAACACAATAGCCATAACTACCAAAAACCCGCTAATCAAGAGCAAAATATTGAGCATCGCCCAAATCGAAAAGGGCCAAAAAAGCAATGAGGTCACACCCTATATGGCAATTTCAAGCAATGAAGTACGAGGGGTGATCTATCTCCATGGAAAAGATGTGAATGAGACATCTGAATCGCTCATGGAGGGGCTAGACTGCCACACTCACGATATAATCGCAGCCAGGCCCATTAGTAAATCCGAAAGACAATTCTTGTCACCTTTGAAGGAAAAGTTATCCCGAAGAAAGTCCGTTTTCTTTGCGAAGTGCTCAGTGTGGCAGAGTACAGGCCCCGGCCTTCGGTATGTTTTACATGCCACAAGCTCGGGCATAAGTCGGACGTGTGCCCCAGCACCAACAAGAGGTGCGACAAATGTAGACACACACATGGGGACATCGATGACTGTGAACTCGAGCCTAAGTGTAACAACTGCGGTGGCCCACACATCGCTACAAGTAATGATTGCCCAAAGCGGCAGATTCCACTTAGAAGGAAACCGACCAGGAGGCTTCCTCCTAACCGACGCTCCTCAGGGAATGCAATTAAAACGGAGGAATCATGGCCTCCCCTCCAAGGAAACGCATGGAGTGCACCTTTCAGGTTTGCCACAGGTACGCCACCGATGGTCTTTGGACGCACCCAAGAGGAAACCCCATCATCTATGAAGCATACGATGGTTTCCCCCGGGAACTTCCCTGGAGACGTCGATTGGATGAAGTTCAACGAAGCCCGAATGACATGCCTAGAGGTGAAGCACAATGCCATGGAAAGTGCCCTTCACGAGATTAAGAGTGTAATGACTTCAGCCGAACACATCGCGGTCTTGGTTACGACTGGTAGGTTTTACTTTGCTGAACCGGTAACAAACAGATAACAAGGTTGACAACCAAAACAGGAAGTCCGCTAAACATAGCTAAAACAGTGAAACTTGTCACTACATTACATCCCTCCCCTCTTACCCCCCATTCACACTGGAAGCGGATCCGCGTTCGCGAAGCGGTTGCGAAAGCGGTTGTATAAAGATCCAGTGCAATTGCACGCGCATTTGATGTCATCGTGTACGCGTGCAATTGTACTGAATCCTTATACAACCGCGTTCGCAACCGCTTTGCGAACGCGGATCTGCTTCCAGTGTGAATGAGCCCTTAGTAAGGAGCACAGTCTCGTTAGTTAATACACATAAGGTCCCAACCTGGAGACTGGTCGACGCAGTCTTGATGACCTTCGAGGAGGAGGACTTGTCGGCTGGTCATGGACCTCTGCATTTGGTGAAGACACTTGTTTTCTTGGCTCTTGACGACAGGTGATGGGTGGCAGCTGAACAGCATTGTCCCGGCTCGTTGGGTTGACGCTCACGTCTAGCCAAGCCTTGCGCAGCTGGTCACGGTGGCGTTGATGAGTCTCGCCGTTCTCCTGCTGCACTCTGTACGAGACTGGGCCCATTATGGCAACCACCTTTGCTGCTTTCCATCGCGGGCCAGGGATGAAACTTCTCATGTAGACCGCATCCCCTAGTTGGAACTTCTTCACCTTTAGGTCTGCTCTCCGGTTCTCTAATGCGATCCGGATGAAGCCTGTCCAGTGGCAAACGCAACTTCCGTCCCATCATGAGCTCAGCTGGTGTCTTGCCGGTCACTGAGTGGGGGGTGGTGTGCTGTTTAAACAGAAATCGCAAGAATCTGCACTGGGTATCTCCTTCCGACTGCTTCTTGAGTGTCGCCTTCACCTCCCTCACCATCCGCTCTGCCCTGCCATTACTTGCAGGGTGGTATGGAGCTGTGTACACAAAGCGGACAGCATTGAGCCTGAGGAAGTCTTGCATCTCTTGGCTGGTGAATGCAGTTCCATTATCAGACACAATGACGTCCGGCAACCCATGTGTTGCAAAACACTTGCGCAGGCTCCTGATTACGGCAATAGAAATCATCGATGGTATGATCTCTACTTCCACCCAGTTGGAATATGCATCGACGATCACCAAGAAGACCTCGCCCTTAACTGGACCTGCGAAGTCGACGTGCAACCTGCTCCAGGGCTGCTCTGGTTTAATCCAGAAGTGTACTGGTGCATTGGGGTCGCTCTGACGGTTGGTTTGGCACTTGTCGCAGTAGCGCACAAACTCCTCTATCTCTTCATCGAGTTTCGGTCACCAGATTAGGCTACGAGCCATTGCCTTCATCGCCGTCATTCCAGGATGATTTGCGTGCAAGAGCTGTAGGACTTGGCTCCTTGCCGCCTTGGGGATCACGACACGGTTACCCCATAACAAACAGTCTCGATGCACTGACAATTCTGTTTGCCTCACTTTGAATGGTGCGAAATCTCGACCAGAACTGTCATCGGGCCATCCGCTGAGCACCCACTGCTTCACCCTTGAGAGCACGGTGTCCTTTCCGGTCAAGGCCGCAAGGTCAGTAGCCAGAAGTGGGGGGTACTGAACGGCTTCAAGCAACAGGATGTCACCGGGTGGTGCTGGTTCGTCAACATCTCCAGGCAGCGGCAGCGGGCTTAGACCATCCGCGTTAGAGTTGTGTTGACCCTTCCGGTACTTGATCTGGTAGTTATAGGCACTCAACAGGAGTGTCCACCGTAGCATTCGAGGTGAAAGTACCTCAGGCATGCGCTTGTCTGTGCCAAACAATCCCAGTAGCGGCATATGATCTGTTATGATCGTAAAACTTCTTCCTGCCAGATACCGGTGAAAGTGTCTAACCCCGTAGACAACGGCAAGACCTTCTCGGTCGATTTGTGCATAATTCCGCTCGCTCTTGCCAAGAGTACGTGAGGCATATGCGATAGGAAGCTCATTCCCGTCGTCGTCTTGGTGTGCCAACACTGCTCCGACCCCCACTGGTGACGCGTCACAGCATAGCACCAGAGGACGACTGGTGTCGTACTTCACCAGAAGTGACTCGGAAGTCAGGAGTTTCTTGAGGATCTCAAAAGTGTTCTGGTGTTCCCTTGTCCAGGTCCACTTACGTCCGTCGTCTAGCAGGCGATGCAAAATCTCTGCAACCTCTGCCTTCCCTTCCAGGAATCGACTGTAGAAGTTCACCATGCCCAAGAAGGCCTGTAGTTCTTTTTTGTTAGCTGGAGCTGGAGCGCTGTGGATTGCTGCAACCTTGCTGGCCCTTGGGTAAATCCCCGAAGCATCGATCTTGTGTCCAAGGTACTCTATGCTTGTCTTGCCAAACTGGCACTTGTCCTTGTTGACCCTCAGTCTGGCGTCTTGTAACCGTCGCAACACAGCCTCCACACGCTCGTTGTGCTCTTGTTTCGTTTTCCCGAGATGATGATATCATCCAGGTACGCCACAACACCAGGGATTCCAGAGATCAGACTGTCGATGATACGCTGAAACAGTCCCGGCGCTGCCGAAACACCGAAAGGCAGTCGTCGGACTCCGTACAGTCCTTTCAAGGTGTTGATCGTGAGGAGCTCTGCAGACTCATCGTCCAGCGTCAGCTGCTGGTAGGCCTGCGTGAGGTCGAGTTTCGTGAAGATGCAGCTGGTGCCTATTGCCGCAAACACTTCGGTGGTGGTCGGTAGAGGGTAAACATTGCTTTTCACTGCCTTGTTCACCGTACTTCGATAATCCCCACACAGTCTAAGGGACCCCTCTTTTTTTCTTACCACTACCAGTGGCGTCGCCCAGCTGGCATACTGGGTAGGCTCCAAGATACCTTGCTTTTGGAGGCGGTCCAGCTCGTTGTTGACGTCTTCACGAAGGGCAAATGGCACTGGACGACACTTGAGGAACTTCGGCTCAGCGGTGTCTTTCAGTTCAATGTGAAGGGGCGCTCCTGTGAATCCTGGCAAGTCGCTGCCGAAAATCTCCTGAAAAGCTTCCGTTAGGTCCTCTTCGGAGCTACTCAGCTGTTGGATGCCTTGCACTCCAATCCCCAACGCTGGAAACCAGTTCCTGCCCAACAAACTGTTGCCTTGCCTTCCGACCACTAGCAACGGTAATGTTGCAACGTGATCTCTGAACATGACGTCCACCATCGCTTTACCGAGGGTCGGCAGCGTTTCACTGGACCATGTGACCAGCTTGGTGCTCGGTTCCACGATAGGAATCTTTTTTCTTGAGCTTGCTTCAATTTTCCTGAACGCGTCTTCGCTGACTATCGAACAGGATGCACCAGAGTCCACTTCCATGGTGACTTGCTCATTTGCAATGGAAACCTCGACCATGTACTTCTTTGGTACCTCGGTTAGCTCGCAGATGGAGAATAACTCATCCACTTCGTGCACCTGTTTTGCGTTTCCACGCTTGCTTCCCGTCGCTGGCCTCACCGCCTGTTTCTTCGAACGACACGCTGCCGCGATGTGCCCTAGCTTCTGACACTTATAACATGTCGAGGTCTTGAACTTGCATGAAGTTGGAAGATGCTTACCGTTACAACGGTAGCAACTCTCTTTCTTTTCGCGAGGCGAGCTCTTCTCTGCGGTTGCATGCACGCTGGCGTCCCCGTCCGCGACCGTCTTTCGATCCTCGTTGAGCTGCCTGGCTGCGGCTTCCGCCGTGAGCGCCAAGTCATACGCCGCGTCGAACGTCAACTTGTGTTCGGCGAGCAGCCTCTGTTGTATCGCCTCGCTGCGAATTCCACACACAAAACGATCACGGAGCATGACATCGAGCGGCAACTGTTTGTCCCCGAACTCACAGTCGCCCGCTAGCTTGCGGAGAGCTGTCACGTAGTCAGCGATGCTTTCCCCGCCGCTTGGTTCCGTTTGTGAAACTTGAATCTTGCGTAGAGCTCGGAAGGCCGCGGGTGCATGTGCGACTTCACTGCTGCCACAATGTCTGCATAGTTCACTGTCGTCGGACGACTAGGCTTTACCAGCGTAACTATGAGCGAGTACGTTTCGGCGCCGCAGCAACTGAGTAAAACCGCGCGCTTTTGTTCTTCGCTAGCCAGCTTGTGACACACGCAGTACATCCAGTGCCGGCCTTTGGGGTGGGCGACCTGTGCAGCCGCACAGGGCGCCATTCATAGGGGGGCGCCGATAGGGCCGCCAGGTCATGCAGGACTCATATCACGAGGGGATAAAAACAAAAACAAAAAACGATCGGATCGCTGAGGGCGCCCCCCCCCCCCCCTCCTTCCCTAACATGTAGAAAAAGTTGATGGCGCTCGCTCTTTGGCATTTCGGCCGCAAAACCAGCGACTATACTTTGTTTCCCCTTAGGTCCAAGCGTGGCCGATGTTACGAACCGAAGGGCCAATCTAACGGCAAAAAAGGCACACCGTCATGGCGTGCTCTCCGCAGTTGAAAGGACCAGTGGTGTTCGCGGTCTTTCAGATCGTGCTCCTCCGCCGGCTTGTCCTATCAAGAGCGGAGAACGCCATGACGTTGCACTTTTTGCGCTCTTTGATTGGACCTTCGGCTCAATACAATGGCCACGCACGGACCTAAGCTGAGGCTTAAACCAAGTATAGGCTATTGTTATAACTCTCGTCCATCGACTCACAGCCACCTGCGGATATGTTTTACTATAGAGAACCTCTCCTCCGTGAGATTCAAAGCGTCATGGAATGATTCATGAACGACTTGGCAAGCGATCAGCTCCACACAGCCCTCAAATTACGAGCGGAGCAAAACCTGGCTTGCAAAACGCGATGGAGTCAGCATGCCGCTCCCTTAGCGATACTTACCAAATGGTGGCGCCAAGCTCATCGGCGAGCAAATCAGTGTGTCGGAGCGAGTCACGTGACAAAATAATCGATTTCTAAGTGAGAGCTAAAAAAGAGGAAATAAACTGTTTCTCTCTACCTGCACCTCCTGACGCTATAGCAGGTTAAATCCACTATAAAATATAAAAGAATGAGGACCGTAATTGGCCCTCATTTTTGAGGGTCAATTACATCACGTGTCACGTGACAGAATACTCTTGGAACGGATATTTGCTCTTAGTTATCACGTGCTTCGCTCAGAGGCTCTGATTGACTCGCAGAAAATGTAAGCTTCGCCCTTTTGCCAAGTTATCCTGAGCTGAAGCATGCCTTCGCTCAGGAGGTCTGACCGGGGGTAAATTGAAACCGATTTCTCCCGGCATTCGAGCTGCGCTTTCGGCAACGCTCCCTCTGGAATCTCTAGAAGTAGGCTAAATGAACCAATGCCTCCTCGGCATCTGGTGAGCCTTTGTGCCCAGAGGCTTCAACCCGACTGAAAATAATATGTGCAAAGAACTTTTGGATCCGCAGCTCTTCGTTTTGTGTGTGTGAGCGACCAGGGACAACTCCGGATTCGCAATGCCGATTAGTCTTGCCAACTCAAAATTCAGAAACACGCCGCAAGAATCCCGAAAACCGCTAAAAATCGCTAAATTTATAACGTTGCACAGGAGTGGCCGAATCACCGCAGGCAGACCCTGGCGTCCGCCATGAAGCTCGAACTCTTGCAGGGCAGTTCACGGACCTTTCGTAGCAACCACCCAGCTGCTGAAAGCATACAGTGATTTCATCGACAATTATCGCGAAGTCGGGTACGAAACTGCACTGGCAACTGCGAACGGTCTCGCCGAGAGTATGGGTGTTGATAGAGTAATGAAACCTGCCTCTCGACTGCGGCGTAAAAAGCGCCAATTCAGTTATGAGTGTCAATACGAGGTTGATGATATCGAGACAAAATTCATGCAAGAGTTCTTCTACTAGATGATTGGCACCGTAAAGATATATTTTCAAGAACGCTTCACGCAGATGCAGCAGCACGTGGGCCTCTGGAGGTCCCTTTAGGACCTCACCCGACTTCCCGACAAAGCAGAACTTCCGAAACTGTACCAAGGGCTTGACCATGCACTGAGACACCTAGAAAGTGCAGACATCGACGGTACAGATCTCTGCGAAGAGCTGATCAACTCATGCAGCCTGCTGCCCACTGGATGCAGTGGTCCCCAGGACATCCTCTAGTTCATTCTGCACAACCATCTACGTGACAACTTCCCTTATACGTCGGTGTCAATGAGGATCCTCCTCGCTTTGCCAGTGTCAGTGGCCACCTTAATTACAAAACGCTTTTGTAATTAAGATGCGTAACCAACTAGCCCAACAGTTAATTTTAATTCAGTGTACACCACTGAGAGGAGTTTCTCAAAATTAAGGCTTATTAAGACATGCCTAAGATCAACCATGGGAGATGACTGGTTATCGTCACTGGCAATTTCGTCCATTGAAAACAGGATAGCGTCTAGCCTGGATCAGAGCCGTTTATACTGGCCTGGATATGTCGCAAGTTGAAGGCTCGGACGGTTGCTGTAATTAACTTCTGCTTTTGTTTTCTCTTTCATTCAGAAAATTTCTATGGGATACCCACAGCTGAAATTTGGTTAATCTGAGAAATAAATGTATTTTGAACCATTTGATCACGGTGCCGACAAAACTCTCAATACTCGCAAACGTTGTTTGTTTTTAGGATGTGGTTCTCTACTGACAACGACAAAATCGCGACCATTCGCGCGGGGTCCCACTGGCATGTTTGCTTACAACGTGCTGTTGGGTGCGAAAATAGGGGGAATGGGGGGGCGCACGGCCGCAGTTTGCCCAGGGCGCTTGCTGCTCTAAGGCCGGCCCTGAGTACATCTCCAACCTTTCGACATACTCTTCCCATGCGCTCCCTGTTCCGAGCTGGTATTCTCCGATGCCGTTGGTTGTCATACTGCCGCTGCTGTGCCGCCGCTGTGGCTGCTTCTGCCGCCGGGGGGGTTTCTTTGTTCTCTAACTGACGTCGCCTTTTAGGCTTAGTTTCTCGTCGCCAATGGACCTTTTGTAGAAATACGCGGTGCGCTTGCGCGGAGTATTTTACGCGCCTGGGTTCGAGAGTATCTAGTTCTAAACAATCCGCCATCTTGCTTTTCTCGCCTTTGCGCGCCTTGGAGACCATCGAGACTCAAGTTTTGATGTTGCGAACAAGGAGAACGCGAGTCATCGTACTGACGACGCCCGTTCTAGATTACTACGTGCACCGCAATCATGCCGGTGAACTGTGTAGCCTTCTGTAGTGATGTGGATTTTATGTGTGCGCGTGCAACACATATAGCAGCGGGGAAAAGGAGAAAGAGGAAGAATAAATCCAGGGAATGGAAATGGCTGCCCCTCGTTCATTCTACACGCAGTAGTAGCACACCGCTTATGCACCGCGACTGCAACTCTACAATGGCGACGAGGATGCTTCAGACTGTCTCCGGCTACAGTTCTGACAGGTAACTCCCTTGCACGAACTCACAGCCAGCCAGTGATCTACCAGACTGTGTCGGCTCCGAAGCTAGGCCTACATTCCCACCAACAATGGCGTTGATCCCGGCTCCTCTGCTCATGTTCGACTTGGACGCCACCGACGCCGCTAACATCGGCTCCGAATGGCGACGGTGGGTAACCAGATTCGAAAACTTTATCATTGCTTTTGACGTGAAAGATGACGCACGCAAACGCGCCCTTCTACTTCACTATGCGGGGGAGCGAATTCACGAAATCTCCGAGACTCTCCCTGACTTGCCGAGTAACTTAACATCCGGCCAAACGCCAGCGACTGTCGTGGCTGATTCCTCATCAGGCACCACTACAACCGTGAGCACGTATAAGAATCTTAAAGACAAGCTCGACGCCTACTTCAACCCACACATGAACAGTACATTTGAAATCTTTCAATTTCGACAGGCGAAGCAACTCGATGGCGAGTCCATGAGTCAATTTTCAATCCGACTTCGGCTTCTTGCTCGGAATTGCGGATTTGCTAACCCCGATCTCGAAATCAAGAATCAAATCATATTTGCGACAACATCATCGCGTCTGAGACGGACAGCTTTGAGACAGGACCTCGACCTTGCATCGCTTCTGAAACAAGCTCGGCTCCTCGAAGATGTCGAACGCTCAACAACAGCCATGGAGACATCAACTGATGCCGCTGTCCACAATCTCGATAAAGAACCTCGCCAAGACTGTGCAGGCTATACACCAAGAAACACTTCATCACCTCGGCGGAAGCCAGAACTCCGAGCACAACACTGTCAAGACTCATCTCCTCAGTGCTTCCACTGTGGTGGCAGTTGGCCCCATGAGGGAGGACAAGCAAACTGTCCTGCCAAGTAGTCCTCCTGCAGAGCTTGTGGCAGAAAAGGCCATTTCAGAAAAGTCTGTCAGTCAGCCCACAAGCCCATACTTCATCTGTCACGTGACTCTGACTCTGACGAGAACATCTACGCCATTGGAACCGTTTCGAAGATATCTAACCGTAGCCTTCCACAAGCTTGTGTAGATATCAACGACACCCTCGTGCACTTTCTAATCGACACAGGTGCTTCAGTGTCAGTCATCGGGACTCACACCTTAGAAACTCTAAGAACACCTGCTGAGCTACAACAAGCAGGAGTTCGGATTTACGCATATGGGTCAAGCACGCCTCTACCCATCCTTGGCAAACTAAGCGCCACGCTGACATACAAGGACAGCAGCATAAGAGAAGACATTTTCGTGATGGAGGGTTCAATGAGGTCATTGTTAAGCTTCGCTGCTGCGAACAGACTGGGCCTCATCAAAATCACGTACGCCTTGGATTCGTCCCAGCAAGCTGCACCTCTGAGCCCGAGCGCTGAAGCTACGTCGAGCTCCTTTGGGACACCACTCAAGGCCTTTCCTGAGCTATGTGCCGGTATTGGCAAACTAAAAAACATCCAAGTACATCTTCACGTTGACAGGGGAGTCGTTCCAGTCTCTCAACCTCACCGAAGAATACCCTTTGCGCTGCGAAGCAAAGTGGAAGAAAAAATCAGCCAGCTTCTATCCTTGGACATCATTGAAGAAGCAACAGGACCCACCCCGTGGGTTTCTGCAGTTGTAATCGTGCCAAAACCGCAAAACCCAGACGAGATTCGATTATGCATCGACATGAGATGCGCAAACAGAGCCATCCTTCGTGAGAGGCATGTCTTCCCTGCCTTCGACGACTTGGTCATCGCACTGAATGGGTCAACGTTATTTACAAAACTTGACCTAAGGGTGGATACCATCAACTAGAACTTGACGAAGAATCAAGAATAATAACGACATTTGCGACTCACACCAAGCTCTACCGATACAAGCGCCTAATGTTTGGCATTAACGCGGCCGCCGAAGTCTTTCAGGAAACTATTCGCCAAGTCCTTAATGGAATACCTCACGTCCTCAACATCAGTGACGACATACTAGTGTTTGGTAAAACAAAACAAGAACACGACCAGGCCGTAGAGGCCACACTTGTAAGGTTGAAAGAATGGGGCCTCACAGTTAACTCAAAGAAATGCCTCTTCGCACAGACGAGCCTGTGCTTCTTTTGACACATCTTCTCCGCTTCTGGCATTACTGCGGATCCCCAAAAGATTGCAGCACTTAGGGAAATGGAAGCTCCTACTAACGCGCATGAGGTTCGAAGTCTGCTTGGCACTGTAAACTACAGCGGACGCTTCCTTCCTAATCTCGCGGACCTTACACACCCCCTTCGGCTTCTCACCAAGAAAACTGCCAAGTGGGTCTGGGGACCAACAGAGCAGGCTTCCCTGGACAACTTCAAGAGAAAACTCTCTGAAGTACATAATCTCGCATTTTTCGATGGCACAAAGGCGATCATTCTTACAGTTGACGCATCCCCTGTTGGACTCGGTGCCATATTAGCACAGAAGACAGACAATATCATTGAAACTGTCGCGTACGCTAGCCGTGCTTTGACCCCCACGGAATCACGATACTCCCAAATTGAACGTGAACTACTTGCTGTGGTATGGGGAGTTGAGCATTTTCACCTGTACCTATATGGCAACACATTTCTTCTCCACACAGACCACAAACCACTCGTGTCAATCCTTACCAATCTAAGAGCCTCTCCCTCGGCACGCCTTGAGCGTCTCGCTCTGAGAATTCAGCAATATAACTTCAGAGTGGAACTACGTACGCGTGGAAGCAGCAACCCTTCGGACTACTTGTCTCGCCATCCCTTGCCAAACCTTCCCGCTGATGCCAACCTGGCTCATGCCACTGATGCGTATGTCAACCTTATTGCTCAATGCCACCTTCCAAAAGCTATGACTAGCGCAGAAGTAGTTGAGGCCACGGCTAGTGACCAACATCTACAGGAAGTAATCGCTGCCCTCAAGAGCCCTGCCAGATGGCGCAATCCAGCTCTCAAGGACTTTGTGTCAATACAACACGAGCTCTCTGTGGCAGACAATGGCCTGCTGCTGAAAGGTGCTCGTCTCGTTCTACCCGCCGCTCTCCAGCAACGAGCCATATCTCTTGCACATGTGGGGCACCAAGGGATAACCAAGACAACCAAGCTCATGAAGCAGAAGGTCTGGTTTCCTCATCTCGATACTAAAGTGCAAACAGCCCTGAAAACCTGTATGCCGTGCCAAGCGACCATTCAGTACCAACATGCCGACCTCATCGCCATTCCAGAGAAGCCCAGTCGGCCTTGGGAAGCCCTCTCACTTGACTTCGCCGGTCCATTTCCAAACGGCAAATACCTGATGGTCCTTATGGATGACACGTCCCGCTATCCTGTCGTAAAGACATTGTCATCGCTCACCAGCCAATCCGTCATCAATAGCATCACCAAGATCTTCAGCATCTTCGGAATTCAAAAGGTGATCAAAACGGACAACGGACCCCCATTCCAGAGCCACGACTTCAAGCAATTCGCCCACACGCTAGGATTCCACCATCAGCATATTACACCGCACTGGCCGCAAGCGAATGGGGAAGTGGAGAGATTCATGCGAACATTGAAACGGTTCATACAAGCGACAACACTGGCAAACAATAGCTGGACCTCCAAGCTGGGCGAATTCTTGATGGCCTACAGGGCAACACCCCAGTCAGCAATTGAAACCCCACTTTTTGATGTGCTTTTCGGCAGGTCCATGGGATATCTTCTCCCAAGCTGCTCCAATGACAACCCACCTCAGAAGTGGCAAGACACAGATCTCCAAAATCGCACAAAACACAAGATATACGCTGACAAACGTAGCCACGCCCGGCCTCACAACCTCACTGTGAGAGACCGAGTTCTCTCCAAACAAAACCAAAGAAACAAGCTGACCCCTGCCTATGATCCCAAGCCATACCAGGTCATCGATGTCAAGGGGACGCAAATTACGGCACGGCGGGATCACGGCATAATAACGAGAAACGCTAGTTTTTTTTAAACCCATGCCCCCCACCACGAGCAAAGGATCCGAAGGTGACTGTGACTCGGACAACGCGTGGTTCAATGTCCACCTCTCTCAAGATGGCTGCAGGGGAACGCTTCCAGACCCGACTGATCGAGAAACCGAGCAACGCCTCGTTCGGGGGGAGGACGAAAGAGACCGATCTGCCCTGATCCACCAGGAACATCGCGACCGATCCGTACCAGGTGCCCTCCTGCTCGACTCAAGGACTACGTCTGCTCTTAATGGGCCTTTCGTTCTGGTCATTTGTCTGCTTCTTGGGGGGAAGTGATGTAGTGATGTGGATTTTATGTGTGCGCGTGCAACACATATAGCAGCGGGGAAAAGGAGAAAGTGGAAGAAGAAATCCAGGGAATGGAAATGGCTGCTCCTCGTTCATTCTACACGCAGTAGTAGCACACCGCTTATGCACCGCGACTGCAACTCTACACCTTCGGCTGTCGGAACTATTATCGCCCGGGTTGTGGAACTAGCTTTTTTTCGCACCCCGTGTGCTAAGCTTCATCCCGTTAAGCGGGCAGCCTGGATTCGTGCCGTCAGGAAAGTTGACAAGTCCGACCCCTCGAAGAACTGGAAGCCGAGTCAGCTGTCCAGACTACAGGGTGTCACAAAAGAAAATTTACACCGTCTTTTTTACCGCAAAAATAAACTATGCATCGCCGAACGCTCATTCTCCGCCCAAAGGTAGAGCTAGAGGTCACAACCAGGTGCCAAAGTTTCAGCCCGATCCGATGACTTAATCAAAAGTTATAAGTGATTTTCGGAAAAGTTCAATGGGAAAATGGAGCCCATTTTTGCCTGTTTTCGGTTTCTGGCGCCATAGAGCCCCATGTATTTGAAAACTCCGTCGGCCGCCATTTTCCCATTGAAATTTTCAGAAAACCACTCATAACTTTTGATTAAGTTATCGGATCGGGCTGAAGCTTTGGCATCTGGTTGTGACCTCTAGCTCTACCTTTGGGCGGAGAATGAGCGTTCGGCGATGCCTAGTTCATTTTTGCGGTAAAAAAGACCGTGTAAATTTTCTTTTGTGACACCCTGTATGTAGCGCCCATTTTATTACAGGTAAGTTGACTTGTAATTTTTGCAAGAGAGAGCTTTGCGAAGTGCGGTGATGATCACAGCCGGCGTTAGACAAGGCACACCCGGACCATGTCCCTACACTGTTTAGCTACTCGCGTCCACGCCCGTCAGCCCTCGGTCGGTTTCAACGCTGGTCCTCCAGATCATCAACCCAAGGCAATCAGGTCAGCTGAACACGAAGAAACAAGGACACGAAGGAAAGAACTGGACAAAGACAACGCTGACTATCAACTGAATTTTACCTTGTCTTCTTCCGGCCTAGGCCCTTTTATTTATTTATTTTTCTTCGTCTACCGGCAGAATAAACACTTATAAAAACCTTTTAGCCTATAGTCGGATGCAACCTAAGAACAATCTTTTAGCTCCACCCACAAGCGCATTGCGCCCATCTGAAGTGCCTCCGCCGTCGAGAAAGTAGTTCGCTAGCAACGTTGCTTTTTCTTCCTCCAGGAAACCTGTCTTAAACTACTACAATATTTATTTAATTCATTCAGGACATTTAAATAAGTTAGAATACGTTTTTGTCAACGAAATAGCTGTTTAGTAAAGAAAGAAAGAAATTCATGTCCAATGTACCGTCTTCCCAATTCATTTTCTGTCCAAGATACTGTCCAACATACCGTCTAACATACATCTCAGCAGTGCTAAGCCTCGCGCCCGCTTCGAAATTTTCGTTGGCGATAGCGTCGCTGGATTCTCACGTTGTCGCGCAAAAACTGCTGCAAACGCAAGCCGATACCATCAAAATTTCGTGGCGTAACCTCGGGCACGTAAAACACGGTGCAAAAAAGCAGAATAATTGTCACGAGAAACTATAGCATCGCGTTGCTAAGGCCAGCAGCCATGTTGAGCTTTTTTTTTTTTTTCAAAAGGATCGCGATTGGTCCACAGAATCGTGACGTCATGAAAACAATTGGCTGGCGTTTCTCGGCGTAGGATTACATTTTCCTCTGAGAGATATTTCCGGTTGTGTGGCAGACCGCAATCTTCTCCTTTTTCTTCGATGGCCAAGGCCTCCAGCACTTCACGCGCGAAGGAGTTCTTGTTCCTATGGAGGACGGTTATGCTGGTGAGCTCGGCATCGCATCCACAGGTCCGGCAATGAGCTGACAAATGTCCTGCTGATGTGCTTCTCACCGAGGCTGCGTGCTCCCTTGCTCTATCATTTATACATCGGCCAGTTTGGCCGATGTATAAATGCGAGCAGCGAAAGAAAACTAAGAGCAGCAAAAAGAAAGCGAACCGGTAGCACACAAGAAGCCTAACGTGGACGTTGTTTTCTCTACAAATACTCTCCAACCCAGTGCGCCTCAGGTTCGTCCCATAGGTGGCAGCACATATTCGCCAAAAGGTTCATTTTAATGACTTGAGCCGAACACATCGCGGTCTTGGTTACGACTGGTAGGTTTTACTTTGCTGATCCGGTAACAAACAGATAACAAGGTTGATTACCAAAACACGAAGTCCGCTAAACATAGCTAAAACAGTGAAACTTGTCACTACATTACAAAGATCATGTTGTCCAACATCATCAACCGATTCAATAGATAATCCTCTTCCTCTATCCAATGCAAGTTCTCCAAAGAAACAGAAACAACGCCCTCCCTGGATCTTTCAGTGGAACTGCCAAGGTTTCCGCACCAAGGCAGCCGAATTAAAACTGCGTATAGAGCGTATGAAAGACGATGCGCTCGTTGTTATACTACTGCAAGAGACAGTAGGGACAACGCCCACGATTCCTGGATACTTCACCCTCACCGCACCCTCCATTCCACGATCCAGCAATGAACGCGGTGGCTCTCTGGACACTCCTGGCATGGTCCTCACCCTGGTAAGAAAACACATTCCCCAGTCCCAAATAGACACCTCCTCTCTCAACAATGAGGAAAGAGAAATTGTTGGTGTCCGAATTCGGCTAGGAAATAAGACTTTCCTCATCTACAATGTGTATCTCCGCCCCAATCAGTCAGATTCTGGTGGCTGTGCGTGCATTAATGAAATAATGAATCACACAAAAGAATCGGTCATCCTTCGGGTGACTTCAACGCACCCCATAACCAATGGGGCCACAAGAAAACCCTTCGTAGGGGGCGTATCATGGCATCACTCTGCAAGAAGCACAATCTCGAACTTCTCAATGACGCCAACACCCCAACTCGCTTTGGCGCTTCAGCACAACAGGATGACATGTCCCCGGATCTGACATGGGAATCCCCGGGCCTCAGAACCAGGTGGAGTGTCTATACGGACACTATGGGGAGTGATCACGTCCCTCTCTGTACCACTTCGGAAATTAAAAACAGCGCGGAAAGACGAGGACCAGACAAAGAAGTGACACGGACGTAGCGCTGACTTACAACTGAGTTTATTGAACGCAAACTCGCAATATTTATTTGCGGTGTCACGAACAAAAGAACATAAAAAATTCAGCCCATGTGATGCATCACCAATAAAAATAAAACAATGAAAAAAACATTGAAAAAAACATTGAAAAAAATAATAATGAAATGCGCCATGACACAGCCGTACAGAGTATGTGCCAAAAATCGAGCAAGTCACGGAACTAGAAAATTCATCTCTTTGCCTGATAGGGCCACAGAAGGACTGCTTACACATGCTGCACCCAGCCTCGCTATCTCAACAGCCTCTAGAATTTCCCGAGTAAGCTGGTTCCGAATTTCCGAAGTATGTACCAACTCGCCCAAGCCTCAACTTTAGCTCTGTACCACACTCTACATTGGTTGCAGCCCACACAAGGAAATACGTTTCATTAAATGGGACACTTTCCGTGAAGCACTCTCTACTCTTAACAACACTGACCTTACCCTGCGCATCCAAGAAGCCATGCGCAAGGCTCAATCTACATATCAGGTCAAGGAAGACTCCCCATATCTGGACCTTCATCTCCTAAACCTGCGGGCGAGCCGACTCCAGGCACTCCAACAATACCGTAAGAACAAGCGCAGCCAAATCCTCAAAATTAAACTCAACCTCGCTACCGCCAAAGCCAAACGATACACCCTGGCGCTCGACAGATCCACGTGGCAGAAACACTGCAATTCATTCAACGAAAGGACAGGGCTCAAGAAGGTCTGGCGAACCTACAAGGGAATGGCCGGGAAAACTAGGAACAAGAACACGGGCAGCAACTTGGCCCTGCATCTGAACATTTCCGATGATGAGTTGGCAACACTGGCAGCAGAAACATTCTTCCCTTAACCTTCTACTCCATCGCCTTCTGACTGCTACCAGATCCAAACAGAAAATGCGCATCTTCCCGAAGACTCCCTCTTCACTATGGGGGAACTGGTGTTTGCACTGAACACGGCCAAGTGCAATACCGCCCCTGGCCCAGACTGCATAACCATTAATGCTTTACAGAATCTCCCGGAGGCCGATATGCAGGATCTGCTGAACTGGTTTAATGACGTGTGGCAAACAGGGCTGCTCCCCAACGATTGGAAGCTCTCGACCGTCATACCCATCCCCAAACCGGGCAAGTCGCTTACTAACATAAATACCTGCGTCCCATCTCCTTAACATCTAACCTTTGTAAGGTGATGGAGCGCATGGTCCTCACTCGAATTACGTGGATTTTAGAGACTCACAACAAATTGCATCCTATCCTAACCGGATTCCGCCCTAACCTCTCCACGCAAGATAGTCTCGCGCTCATACATCACGACATTATCGCACCCCTTACTTCCGGTCCCCGCACGATCGTTGCGGCCGACGTGCAGAAAGCATTCGACACAATTCCTCATCACACCGTAATCCGCGCCGCTGAACGCCTCGGCTTCACCGGTCGCATTCTAAATTTCGTGAAGTCATTCTTAAAAGACCGCCAATTTCAAGTCATGGTAGGCGCCACCTCAGGGCCCATCACACACAATGCAACGGGAGTGCCTCAAGGGGCAGTTCTCTCGCCCACCCTCTTTAATATTTCTATGGCCGAGCTCGCCTTCTGACTTGACGAAGTGGAAGGCCTCGGATTTACAATATACGCTGACGATATCACTTTCTGGACGGCCGGTACCCCACTAGGTACACAACAGAATACACTTCTGCATGCCCTGGACGTGACATCACAGTTCTTCGAGGACAACGGCATGGCCCTGTCCCTCACTAAAACTAATTACATGATTGTAGCCCGCCGCCAAGGGCGGCGTAACAACTACAGCGACCTATTCAAGCTGTATCTTCAAGGGATTACACTCGAACAGCAGCCCAGCCTCACCATCCTGGGCCTCACCATTGATCAAAATGGAGGGGCCCAAAGCTCGGTGCGCTCCATTAAAGCCCATTGGAAGCACGGCTTATACATTATCCGTCGTACCACAGGCAAAACCTGGGGTGCTCAGGAAAAGATCCTGCGTCAGTTGATCCGTTCACTCCTTATTTCTAAAGCTGTGTACGGATACAACTATCTCCAATTGACGCGTACGCAGGCGCGTACAGTTGAAACTCTTAATCGCGCAGCTATGCGGGTCATCACTGGCTTGCCGAAAATCACCCCCGTAGCCCAACTCCACTCGGCAGCACAGCTCAACTCCACTAGAGAGATTGCCGCTGAAATGCTCATCAGTCAGAAACTCCGTCTTCAGGGAACCCAGGCCGGCCGGCTTATACTGAGTCACCTGGGAGATCCCGTATTCCAGGTCCCCAGCAACGCCCCTCCTAACCCTCCGTGGGAGGACACGCTACTTGTAAACCTAAAACCACTCCCACAGTCCCACGGCCCGCGTCCTGTCAATCCCAAGCGGGTGGCTGCAACTCGGCACATCAAAGCCCTTACCATACTGGAAGCGGACAAACAAAATTTATTAATTTACACTGATGCTGCCCGAGCGGATGACGGAGAAACCACTGTTGCCTATTACTCACACACCACCCGGCAAACATGCAGCAAAATTGCACCGTACACACCAAGTTTCAAGACTGCAGAGCTCCAAGCAATTCTGTGGGTCATTCAGTCACACTCACACCACCACGGTTAGGCGTATGTACATATTCACAGACTCACAGGAGGCAGTGCGAGACTGCACCTGCCTGACCAGCCGCAATGGAACCGTCCGGAAGCTCCGATCCGCATGTAAATTATTCCGCTCCAATGGGGGCCACATAGCAATAACGTGGATACCCGGCCACGCCGACATTCCGGGTAACGAGAAGGCGAACACAGCCGCGAGGGATTTATTACTTACTTTTGATCCCTCGCAAGGCTGTGTCCGCCCCTCCGATCCCAATCACGCCCATGTTCCCATGGACCCATTGAAGCGCAGGCAGGCCGCTCGTCTCTCCAGAAAGGCGCGACTTGCTGTTCACCTTCCTCAGGAGGAATGTCCCCTCCCGTCTGGATACACTAGATGGGAGAGGGTTTGCCTCCGTAAGCTTCATACACAAACGGCACTGACCCCAGTGTGGAGGGCCAGATTTCACCGCCCTATTTCCGAGGATGATGTTGGCCCTAGCCCACTCTGCCCCCAGTGCAAAGTGCTGGCGAAGTGCCCTCACATTATATGGGACTGTCCCAAGCACTCCATGCACAGGGCTAAACACCTCAATCTAATCCCGGCAAGCTATCGCCCCACAAGTTACGCGGAATGGACATGCCCACACTCCACAAAGCCGCCCGATCACCGAAAACACATTCTCGACTCGCTGCTCGCCTTTGTGCGCACAGCGAACCTTCCCCTGTACAAATAATGTCTTTCCTTCCTTAACCTTTCTCTCTATCCTCTTTGGTCCTATCTTCCCTCTCTAAGCCACCGTTCCAGATGAATATACTTCAAGCGGCAGGGCGGTTATTTCATTTTGTGCTAATAAAAAACGTTTCAATCACTCAATCAATCAATTAAGAAGAAAGAGAAAAGAGCGCGGCAAACAAACTGTGGGCACGCGACCCCTAGGAGAGGAAAGATGGCCGCAAGGGACATCGACTCGGGCACCGCGGCTCGTTTTATGTAAAGGAAGTCTGGAGACTAGCTTCCCAGCAAGTGCTTCGCAGCGGCACGTGTAAAAAAAAAAATGTAGACTCGTCCCTTCGTCTGACACTGAACGCAAACCGCTCGTCGTTTGTGTCGCTTTGCAGAGGCGCAGAGGAGGCGGCGGTGTTTGACATGATCGGGATGGGCAAAGACGGGGCGAGAGCGTCTAAAAAGAAACAAGGCCTCGTTTTGTTTTCCACTATACTTTATTTCTTCCGACGCACCCGTCGTCACCGCAAAGAGACAAAGCCGACTCCCGGAGACGTGGTGAACCTTGTTCGTGCGGAGGCGGACGCCACCGCACGAGCAAGGTGTATCGTTTAGATAAAAAGGACAGAGAAGCAAATCGCTGTGGCCATGGCTGCTGCCGTCGGTTGGAACAGCGCGTGCCCTTTTTTATTGGCACGTGAAGCCAGCCCCCCGTGCTGCCTGGTCGTGTTAGGCCAATGGCCGATACGCCTTCCTTTCTTTAAAAAAAAAATGTGAAATAAAACTTCGACACATATATACATTACACACACACAACACACACAAAAGAAAACTACCCCTCTTGCTCAAAGTTCTCGTCATAGGTTAGACGATGCGGAGGAGAGACTCGTCGGGATGATCTTCGGGGCGGCGGCGGCGATGGTGGGGTTTCCGGATGCTGACTGCTGGTGATACCAAGGCCGCTTCCTGGAGGAGTCAGCTGGGATGGCACAGTTTCGTCTGCAGTCTCGTACCCGTCAGAACCACTTTCATCTGAAAAAGAGGCCTTTTGTTGAGTTTTTAAAAGATGTCGACGATTCCGGCGTATTTCTCGTCCCCTTTCTGTGTAAACTCGGTAGGATCTTGGCCCTCCGCTGCCCACCACCCGCGCTTTCGTGTCCCATGATTTGGGGCCTCTGACTCTAACGCAGTCACCATCTTCCAGTGGAGGTAGTTGGTGTCCCTGATGCAAGTTCTGAGCATGCTTGCGCACGGCGCGAGCGGGCCGGGCTGTGAAGTCTGGAAGAAGAGTACGCGGCCTACGCTTCATCAGTAGCTCTGCAGGCGCTTCTCCACACTCGAGTGGCGTCGCTCTATAGTTAAGTAAACCTAGTCAAAAATCTTCGCCGGAATGTAGACATTTTTTTAGAAACCTCTTTACTACTTGAACCCCTTTCTCGGCGAGGCCGTTGGACCTGGGAAAGTGAGGACTAGAGGTCACATGCACGAAGTCAAAACGCGCAGCAAAATTTGTGAACTCTCGTGCAGTGAATTGTGGTCCTCCATCTGTACATACCTCCATAGGTATTCCGTGTCTTGAAAAAAATGCTTGACAGAACGTCAATAACTGTTTTAGACGTCGTGTCCGGCAGCTCAGAAACTTCCGGAAAATTCGAGTAGGAATCGTAGACGACTAAATAAGTCTTACCTGCGTACTGACACAGGTCTACTCCAACTCTCGCCCATGGCTGCCTAGGTGTTTCTCGCATCATCAGTGGTTCATCTGGGTGTTGATACGCAAAATATTTACAGGTCGAACACTTGCTTATCCACGCAACGATGTCAGCTGTCATTCCTGGCCAAAACATCAATTGTCGTGCACGAGATTTACATTTCCCTATTCCTAGATGTCCGCTATGTACACGATGTAGCATCTCGCGTCTTAGACTTTGCGGGACAATAACTTTAGAGCCCTTTAGCAGTATGGCATCAATCACTGAAAGTTCCGATAGGAATGGCTTAAACTTGCCTTGCAGTGGTGCTTTATTCATAAGAGCGTTGATGACGTCTTGCAGTTCGCCATCTTGCGCCGTTTCCTTGATGAGTCGTGTCCTGGTCTTGTCATTGACAAGAGTGGCCAGTACAGCTGCTGCGTGAACCTCGACATCGTCTGTAGTTGAATCTGTGCTTCTTATGTTTAGACGGGACAGCGCATCTGCCAGTACAAGTTGCTTGCCGGGGACAAACTGTAATGTGAAATCGTATCGCATCAGTCGTAAAAAAAATCGCTGAAGTCGTGGCGGCATGTCTCCAATACCTTTTTTTTTTATATTGCTATAGTAACGGACGATGGTCCGTTTCGATGGTGACGGACTGACCGTACACAAACTGGTGGAACTTTTCGCATCCATAGACTATGCCCAGATTTTCTTTTTCAATTTGTGAATATCTGCTTTCACTGTCTGTCAGTACACGTGATGCATATCCTACTGGGCGCCATTCCTTCCCGTGCTGCTGGAACAAGGCAGCCCCTAGTGCTGCCTTTGATGCGTCTGTAGACAGTTTAATTGGTTTGGAGGGGTCAAAAATAGCCAATATTGGAGCTTCTGTCAGCATTCGCTTTAATGCACACCACTCCCCAGTATGGGCACTGCTCCATTCGAAGACTGAGTCTTCCTTGATCAAGGCTCTAAGCAGAGTTGTTCGATCGGATAAATTAGGAATGAACTTTCCGAAGTAATTAACTGCTCCCAGAAGGCGTTGAACCTCTTTCTTGTTCTTGGGAAGCGGGAGGTCCTGAAGGCACTAGTTCAGGGTCTGGTGTGATTCCCCTCCAGCTTATGTCGTCGCCGAGGTAGCGTATCGCTTGGACACCAAACTGGCATTTCTCAGCCTTGAGTGTTATTCCCCCCGATCTTGCAGCTCTCAGTGCTGCTCTTAGTCGCAAGTCGTGCTCTTCACGTGAAGAGCCCCAAACAAGAACATCGTCAATATAAACTCTGACACCTGGAAGATCGTCAAATATTTGGCTCATGGCCTTTTGAAAAACCTCGGGTGCTGAAGCAATGCCGAAAGGAAGTCTTAAATAACGATAGCGCCCAAAGGGTGTCGCGAATGTACAAATTTGGGACGTGTAGCTGTCAAGTGGAATTTGATGAAACCCGTTATTCGCGTCTAATTTGCTGAAATATTTTGCGCCTGTCAATTCTGCTTCGATATCTTCTCGACGCGGCAACTGAAAATGTTCTCGTTTCAAGGCGGCATTTACGTGCTTGGGGTCCATACAAACACGGATCTTCCCGTTTTTCTTCCTTACTACAACTAAAGGGCTTACCCAGTCAGTGGGCTCCTGGACCTTGGTGATTATACCGCCTGCGACCATCCTCTCAAGCTCGGCCTTCAAGGGATCCCTGAGAGCATGTGGAACACGTCGGGCTGGTATAACTACTGGTTGAGAGTCTTCTTTGAGCACCATCTTGTACTCCCTCTTGGTTCTTCCGAGGCCCTGGAACAGTCCTGGGAATTCAGACATCCCTCGCTGCTTGAGGCTGCTGTGGTCACTTATCGAGTCCACTCTGTTAACTAGCCCAAACTGTTCATAGGCTTCAAGGCCGAGAAGGGCCTGCTTCCCTTTCTTCATGACAAAGAAGATAAGTCGACCTCTTCGTCCGTGAATCTTTACTTTGAGAGAAACTTTCCCAACGTGCTCTAGTGGTGACCCTCCGTAAGAACGTAAGGTGGTGGAACTGTGCATTGGTGTTGTTGACAGCCGTAGTCTTTTGAACATTGAGAGGGGTAGCAAATTAGCTTGGGCACCGGTGTCAACTTTTAAGCGGGCGTCGTGGCCGCCTAACTTCGCGGTGATGATCCAGTCACGTTCTATTTGCTTTTTTCCGTCCACGGTTAGAATGTCAAAATCATCGGTGTCCCCGTCCGAGCTCGTTGCTGGATCCAGCACGTTGTCAACCAACTTCTTTGAGCTGTTGCATACCTTGGCGAAGTGATTCCTCTTTCCACACTGTTTGCAAATCTTGCCATATGCTGGGCATCAGAGCCGTTCTGCTGGGCATCTGCGGGGCTCATGAACAAAGCTGCAGTACTTGCACTCTCTTCTCGCTTGGCGCTTTTCGTTACGAGCCACCGGCTCGACATTTTGTTCCAGCTGTTCGAAAGCTTTGTTTTGGAGTTCGGATATTTCAGCGGACTTGTAGAAATCAACTGCCTTGACAAGGGTCAGATCCTTTTCTTGGAGAAGCCTTTCCCGAAGTTTTTTGTTGGATGTGCCATATACAATTTGGTCACGCAGCATGGAATCAGACAAATCCCCGAAGTTGCAGGTGCTTGCCTTCGTCTTCAGGTCAAGGAAGAAAGTCTCGAAACCTTCTCCAGGCAACTGGACTATGGTTCGAAAGATGTATCGCTCGTATGTTTCGTTGACCCTCGGGAGGCAATATTCTTCGAACTGATTCACCAACACATCGTAGTTTTTCTTCTGCTCTTCTGTCAAGTTGAATGTGTCGAACACGTCGATTGCTTCTTGACCGGCAATGTGTAGGAAGGTTGCAGCCTTTTGGTATTGCGTTCTTGGCTCCTTGGTCTCTGTGGCTATGAAGTAAAGCTCCATCCGTTGCTTGAACCGCTTCCAGTTCTCGGCAGCATTTTCAGATAGCCGCAGTCCTTCTGGTGGCTTCAGCTCAGCCATGCGGAATCTCAACTCTCACCTTTAGGTGGAAAGTTCTGACACTTCTGACACCATGTATCGTTTAGATAAAAAGGACAGAGAAGCAAATCGGTGTGGCCATGGCTGCTGCCGTCGGTTGGAACAGCGCGTGCCCTTTTTTATTGGCACGTGAAGCAAGCCCCCCGTGCTGTTTGGTCGTGTTAGGCCTAGGGTGCCTTCATGTGCGCTTTGCTTGGGGTGATGACATCTGGCCATTTTGTTTCTAACGCTTATTTTTATTTTTTGTTCTGAAGCACGTGAAAGAGCGTGTCCCTGCACGCGCTCGTGGCGCTGACTGTGCTATGGCGACATTTTGTTT
Organism: Ixodes scapularis; assembly: GCF_016920785.2. NCBI lineage: Eukaryota > Metazoa > Arthropoda > Arachnida > Ixodida > Ixodidae > Ixodes > Ixodes scapularis. Next base: position 247,496,422 of record NW_024609835.1, on the reverse strand, counting down.
CCTGCGATTTCTTTGTATTTTCCCTGTGAGCGCGTGCTGTCGGCATCGGGTACTACAAACGATGGCATCACCCTAAACAGAAGAACATTGAGGCACTCTAGTTAGGCCAATGGCCGATACACAAGGTTCACCGCGTCTCCGGAGCAAGGTTCATCTTTGCTCGAAGTCTGCTCGGAGTCTGGCGGGCTAGCCTCGATGTCTCCTTTGCAAATTTTCCTTTTTTTTTTTTTTTTTTTTTTTTTTTTTTTTACAGTCATTTTAACCGTATCTAACTAGTATACTCTTCTAAAGTAGCATAAACAGGACCCCGGTTGCGCTTTTGTTTTACCCGTCGCAGAACCACATTGCGCCGACGGCCCCTCGATGTGCGCCGCTGCGCTGACTTATTGGTTCCAAACCGTGCTTTGAAGCCGCCGCCGCGGACTTCAGTCTCGGTTGAAGCGACGGAGTGGTTCTCCAAGTTCAGAGTATACGTCTGGGTCCATATCGCATGAGCGAATGACATTTTAACGAACAGCCACGTTTGAGCGAATCGACGTTTTAACGAACCGCCACGTTTGAGCGAATCTACGTTTTAGCGAACGTAGATTCGGGGGCGTGCGTTAACCCATCCGCCGCGCTGCGCTTTACGCCGCTTCGCGGCGACAGTCTGCGGCGGCTCATTACAAAAATGTGAACCCATTTGGCCCGCCCGAAAACGCCGCTTCGCGGCGTCCGACTATTCGCTAAAGTGTCATTCGGTGAAACGTGGGCGTTCGCTAAAACGTCATTCGATCAAGTGAGTGCCTCCCAGTCGGGGTTATTTCGGGTAGGGTTCACCCATATCAAATTGCCTTCCGAGAAGGGGGGGGGGGGGGTGTGTCGACTTCGTTTGTGGGGGCGGGGGGGGGCGCCCCCGTCGCCCCCCCCCCCCCCCCCCCCCCCGCCCCTTGGATCCGCGCCTGATCGGTTGAAGGAGGGTGAGATCATAGCATACATGACGGAGGCGGAGTCTCTAACCCGGACGATATCGTTGATACAAATTGAAAAGAGGGTCGGACCAAGTACTGTGCCTTGGGGGGATTAATGATTGAACGGTTCGAGATTGGGACCTTGACCCATTGAACATCACACTTTGTTGTCTCTGCAGGATGAAGTTGGATAGGCAGCGAAGGAGGCCCCGTGGCCCCCGATGCCGGTGCTTTCTAGTCTGGTTATCAGGAGCTTGCCGTCTACTTTATCGAACGCTTTGGTAAAGTCAAGCTGTTCCAGTTCGCATGGCGTGGAATTGTCCAGGCTGTCACTGATCTGGTGAACAGCAGTGAGAGGGGCAGTCTCACAGCTTCGACCGGGGCGAAAGCCATGTTGCGCTGGAGACAGAAGAGCGTGGGCGTTTAAAAGGACCATGAAGGCAGTTTCGAAGCTTTATTCGACGATTGAAATGGATGTCAGGCACGTCTCAGATACTGTTGACCAAGTTCTAGCCCGAACAGAAATTTGGGTGCCGCACCAATCGAGCAAACAGGCGCGGTAATAATAGCGCCGGAAACGATGCCTGAGACCCCACCGAGGCGGCGGCAGAAAGGTGAACTAAAGTGCGCCGAAGCGTGACGACAACCGGCTCCTCGTCTGGTGATTGGTTCAAACGATAGACGCGCTCTTGGTTTCGATTTCGGTGGTGAGATGTGATGAAAAAATTTTATTTGAACGTTGGATAATCTTTTGAAGTTGTAGTTGGGAATTAATAGGTTTCATACCGTGTATAAAAGCATAATCTGAAGCGATCCCTCCGTTTGTCACTGGTTAAACGCATCCCGCACTGCTACCTCGGGCGCGTAACAAGCATCGAGCAACCATGGACAAAAAAAAAAGAAAAAGAGGTACGAGCGCCGGGGCCGGCGGACTTTTGGTTTTGGTTTCGTGCGTCATCTCGTGTTCGCTTTGCGAACTGTTGTCTCACCAATCATGCCGCGTTTATGTGCAGTAGTAGGTTGCACGAAAGGTCGGCTAAAGACGTGCGGTCGATCGGGCGACGTTAGTTTGCATAAACTGCCGACCGATGCAGCAATGCGCAGCATTGCTGCATCGGTCGCCAATCCAGAGTTCTGCGTCCTTAGCAGCATCTCCCGTTCACTCGGCGTGAGGTCGCTGAACGGGAGCTCAAACTCGTTTGCGAGCGTGGCGTTGTCGTCCATTTCTTCCAGGTTTTCTTCAAAAACCGCCGTGCACTAGAGCGAACCCGGGGAACCGCACTGAATGTGCACTAAATCCTATGCCGACAGTGCTCCCTGACGTCACTTCTCTTTCCAGGGGCGAAAAAGGGAAGAAATCTGAATGTTTTTTTCGGTTTCGCAAATTTATTTGCAGGTACAGAAATAAGAGTCACAACGTTCTAGAAAATATATTTGTGGCATGCCAGGACCCCAATGCTTCTGACAACACCTTCTTTAAAAAAAATAATTAAATTGCCTGCATGGTCCCTTTAAGTGTCTGTGTTCGGCAGAATATAACACTCGCTCCATAGTACGGCAGACGACTGATGTTGTTGAGATTGGTCTGTAGGATTCTGGCTTGTCTGCTGGGGATCCATTTCGTTTGTAGATGGGAGTGAAATAAGCCTGCTTCCAATGGGGCAGGGACGCACCCAGTGTCCAAGAGCTGCTGGACAGTCGGTCCAGTAATGGTGCTATAGTTGTTGACCAGATGCTTTAAGGAGCGCAGGGTGGATGCCGTCAGGACCGGGCGACTGTGAAGGACTCAGTCGGGTGAGAGCCTCCTTGACATCATCCTCGGTGATAAGGATACTGGTTAAGCGGGGCGAGGTTGCCAGCTGCGAAGATATTGGGCAAACTTTTGGTTGTGATAAGAGGCTGCAGGGTGGTGTCCATGCTGCAGCGAACGGCTTGCTAAGAAGCTCCGCAGTCTCCAAGACGCTCAGAGCCTTGCCGTGTCCCTGCCCGTGTCCCACTAGAGCGACATACAGAAACAAAAGACAACGACAAGCCTCAAGCCAGAGTCTTTCGCAATTTGAGAGGCTTTGTAGAATAAAAGAGGCTATGCTCAAACACGAGCATCATGCACCCGAGGGTATCTTTAGCAAGCTTGCGATTGCTCATGCTTACTTCACGAGCACCGAATGACTATACTTCGTTTCAGCTTGTGTGCGAGCGAAGGCAAAGCTGGAAGCGCGAGCACGAAAGCTCCGTGCGTTCAGGCTTTGCTCGAGCGCGCGAGCTGGGGAGAAACGCAAAAAGCGCTGGTCTCGCGCTTTTAGTTTTGGCTTCGCTCGCAGATAAGGTGAAACGAAGTATAGACGCTTTACACACGCGCCAAATTAGAGCCGCCATTGCTGACCTTCTCTTGTCTTACCGAGAGGCCGAGCAACTGAAACGGTAGTTGACGATCCTCTACAAAGGCCAATGCTTTAGAAAAGGACACAGTTGAATCTAATGTAGCAATAACCTGGCCTGCTATGGTAATGATGAAGTCAAATAAACAAAATAAGAGGAAACAAAAACTGAAGGTCAGTTATGGCGGCGTCCATGCACAGCTGCTGCAAAGCGTCTATAAACACCTGCCAAAGGTACCATCGCGAGCATGCTGCATGGGTTTGAGGCTTGTCGCCGTCTTTTGTCTCTGTCTGTCGCTCTAGTGGGACACGAGCATTAGAGCAAACGTGTTCTGCTTGTTACGCCTTACATAGGCCCAAAATATCTTTGAATCCCTTAGAGCCCGTTGTGCCATGTCCAAAACATAATCTTGGTGAGACTTTCTTATCTGTCGCGCGAACGATTACTGGTCTTCAGTCGACCGTTTGAACATGCCATCTGCAGTGCACAAATTTGGCATGACTACCACTTTGCAGAACCCTTCGAGTACCGTATTCCCAAAGTAAACACGACATTGACATATGAAACCAAAACCAGACGTCTCTCGCGTGCTCCGCGCAGTGTTCTTTTTTTTTTTTTTTTTTTTGCCCAAAGTTGCTTGTTGCCCGTTTCGCGTCCAGCGTAGCAACGAGAAAAATAAGTATGCTGTTTTATTTTGTTTTATTTACGGTTCTGTAATCATTTCCGGTCTGATTTATAGTTTTCATGGTTATTCAAGTGGAAATTGGAACAGTGTTCATAAGAATCGCGAACCAAAACGTGACCAAGGGCACGTCTCTCGTTTCGACCGATCGCTGACGCCTCTCTTGTGAGGAACCGCAGCACCGCGCGAACTCCGCTTCTCCTGGCTTCTCCCGCAACTCTCGGGGCGTCGCTGCAATCGATCCCGGTACGATGATTACCGTGACTGTTTAATTGATTTGCGCGGCACACAAGTGCCGGTTTCGGCTGAAATTTGGGCATCGTTGCCTGAGACTTATCAGGAACCCAGTTCAATTGCCAAAAAAATATCCGAAGTTGCCTTCATTGTCCTATTTCAAGGGGCTCTGCAATCATATTTAAGCGTCTACCTTTTTTGCGGTTTCCACGTCCCTTGGGGCTCGGGCAAGCCAGCGGGCACGGAGAGAGTAACTAAGTATCAGTGCGTCATATTTTAACCGGACGACGCGGAAATTTCCTCCACCTACGCTGGCGACCCGCGGTGCCCGAAGAGCGCGCGATATGTGAAGTTTTTGGTCCCGGGCTTACTATTGGTCAGAGCCGCTTAAAACTTCTTTTTAGTCGAAATACCAAATATAAGCGGCGCGAACCGTTTCAATTAATTATAAACGTAGTTTTTGTTCAGTATTTTAGATCAGAAAAGAAACAATTGTAGTTTATAATTATAAAGTACGGAAACTAGAAATGACCCGTCGACATACCCGCCACCAAGCGGTGGAAAAGGCGGCGCATACTATGATCAGGCGCCGACGCGGAAAAGTCCCGGATGTACGCGGCGGCGCTGCGGGTGTATGTACTCGGGGATCCGGCCGGTCCCGAGCGTTCCCAAGGCCTTCGGCGAGAAGGTTTGGCATACGGTTTTGCTTGCGGTTTGGCCATTTGGCGGTATCATTGAGTTATTACAATAAACGCTCGAGGCTCAGCTGGCGCTAGCGTCTACGGGACTTCGGTTGCAAATTGAAGCAGTCAGCATGCAGTCTACATTTCCAGCCTCCCTGTGTATTCCTATAGGAAAACGCGCGTGAATTTAGTCTCTTGGCCGGAAAATGACATGAATAACTTTTGTCATTTCGGCTGTACCGGATAGTATGTACCCTTATTGGGAATTGTGAAAGTGCAACTGCTTTAGTCACAGCATTTTTCTTTACTACTGAACAATGTTAAACTTCGCTCTATCTCATGCCCAAACCTCTTTTGCAAGGAAAGCATGTAAAAGCGAGCGACGATTCTAAGCAAACTAGCGATATAAAGGACGGTAGAGTGTGTTCCAGGTTTGCTAACATTTCGGTGGTGCTTATATATTTATAATATGCCCGTCCTATCATTGGATAAAAATGCCTCCGTCGTGCATTTTAACGATCGGTTAAAAAACATTCGAACGCAAGAAATAAAGCACGTGAGCTACGAAAGGTGTGTCTTTTTATTATTTCCTATGTCGGGCAGTTTTTATCGGGCACCTGCTCTCTGGCTCCCCCTATTTGCAAAGATGTGGAGCGTGCGGGTGATGATTTGAACACAGAACAAGCCGCACATATTCATGAGCAGAAAGAATAAAGCAGTACTTATTTATTGCAAATCTGACTATATTACGTCGCTTTCAATTTATTTTGATCGTCTGCATGCACAAGGAGTTACTTATCCAGTGTTACTGCGTAGTTCTTGCCGTCTCTCTTGGTTTTCCACATGTCCGAATTCGTTCGTTTGGCACGTATATCCCCCATCCCACGTAGCACGAGAACGCTCTGGGAACATTCCGGGAATGTTCAAGAGAACATAGAGAACATTGTTAAAACGTTGGAAATTTACGTAAGAACATTTTATCAACGTTGTCAGAATGTGGCGCAGGCACTTATCGCTACATTCGGGGAATGTTTTCAAAGGGATATTCTTAAAACGTTCTGAGAACGACATAAAACATTACCAGGATATTCAATCACCATTCAAATATCCTAAAAAGGTTCTAAGAACGTTCTAAGAACGTTCTCAGAACCATCCAAAGAACTTCTGCAACTTTCTTGAAATGTTGCAAATTTATGCAGGGACATCCTTTCAATCTCCCCGGAACGTGCGTGGGTACTTGCCTACATTCAGGGAGCATTTTCCGAGGCTTATGTACAAAGATTTGACTATTACGGTTTGATTAGGAAACAGTAATAATCAGCCGCACTACATACATGGATGATGGTAAAGCTGCTCACAGGGCGATGGATATTTTTTAATCGAAGGATATTTTTAGGAAGCGGAGGCACAAGATGACCGTTTTCCCAGCTCACCAGCCCGAGCATGTACTAACGACAGTTTACTCCTACCTATCACTTGTCACTCAAAATGTGCTGCATACATGATCGATTACTCACTCCGAGCTTAGAACACATACACATGGCATCCCGTACTCCACTGCAGGAAAAAGAAGATACTCTTTTTCGACGTGCGAAAAATCGGGTCTATTAAATACTGCACCTCTACATACGCAGTGAGCGCCAAGTTTATTATGAAGTTTTGAAAACCATTGTTTTTCTCCTACATTTTATATTACATTCCTCGGTAGATTCATATAAGATAAAACTGATTCCTTATGCTAAGTTTCCAGAAACATCCACTTAATTTGCATATTTTTGGCACAAAGTGGCATATAGTGGATGGTGTTTCGAACCACAGGTTGCGTGAGAGCTCCGTAAAGTTGCCTTTACCTGCGAAAATTTGAGGAATGTTCACAAGCGAACGTTCAAAGAATGTTGCACATATGAATATTCGAAGGCGAATGTTCCGAGAACATTAGGCATACAAATGTTCGCCAACGAACGTTCCTAGAATGTTGAGCAGCTTACCTTGTGGGGAATGTCCGCATACAAACGTTCCTAGAACGTTCTGAATGGTGTTTTAACGTTCCTTCAACATTCAGAATACCCAGGGTATGTTTCGCACGACATTGGGTGCTACGTGGGTTGCTGGAAAGCGTCGACGCCGTGTTCGCGCTAACAGTGTCCGACAGTGCGCATAAATACTGTGTACTAGAATACTTGGGTAGCGTTGGGACCGAAGCGGCTCGGCAACGGGAGCTCGTGAGAGTACAGTGTAGTGAGGGCGCGTGTATTGACAGTTCGTGAAGGCGATGTAGTCGAGTTATCCAAAAAAAAAAAAAAATCGCGCAGCCCACCTGTTTTGTTTGTTTTCTCGTTTTTTTTTAATTTTAGCGGTGCACGTGTCGGTACCTGGATTTTATACACTCCGTTTCACCTTATGTTGTACCGCAGCGAAGGCTAGAAGCGCGAGCTCATAGCGTTGGCAGCTGCCCTCGGTGCACGAGAGCTTGTGCCGCCGAGATGTGCCCTAGAGCAAGGAGCTCGCGCTTGTAGCCTTTGCTGCGGTACGACACAAGGTGAAAGAGTGTATAGTTTTGTGTGTTTTTCACTTCGAGCGGTGCGCGTGTCGGGACCACGATTTCATAGTTCCGTGTGTTCGATCGTAATATGCTTTGAACCTTGTGTTCTGATTTTGCGGATGGTGAACGCGTAAAGCGTGTTTCACATGCAGCGATTTTGGCCCATGCAGCGATTTTGGCGATTTCTGCCGTCGCGGCGCTCGTGCCGCTCAACCGCTGGTGCTGGCCAGAGCGCCGCGACGGCAGAAATCGCGCCGCTCTAGGGCCAAAACTGCTACGTGTGAAACACGCTTTGGTAGTGCCGAAACGCCGTCGGAGAGCTTGGGTGCGTATCCAGCACACGCATGTGACTTTTCCTGCTACTTTGGCTGAGTATGCACACTCGAAGCTCACGAAGGTCGCACGACTAGTGGTAACTACTAGCTCGTGCCGTTTCGAGCCTTCCAGTGACTATGATCCAAAGTTTTACCAAGAGAATAAACTCAGTGTAGGTATATGTGCGTTAAAGCAAAGCATACGAAGAATAGTCTTTGTTCTTGGCTTGCTCCTGTTTGCTGATTATGCATTAAGATGCCTTGAAGTCTTGTCATTTTACACTTGTTTTATCGGGAAGCTTTTGTAGAAAGTTTTTGTACCCTGAACGATAACGTATATCAGTACGTTGCAAGCCCAAGGGTGCGAGCGGAATATCAGATTTTGTCATCTGAGTTTTGTAACAACCAACTTAAAAGCTTCTTACTCCTATAATCAAAAAGAGGAAATGGCGCCCCAGGCATGTCCAATGTTGTGAGTTCATGCTTATGCAGGATATTTTTTTTTTTATTCTTAACATAACTTTACAGAATTATTTAAAGGGAGGTAGTACATACGAGTGTGGTCCGATAAGTACTTAGCCTACAAAAGAAAAACAAACATTTTAAAAAAGCGGCGATTTACTTTTCAATATAGTCTCCTTTTAGTTCAATACACTTGACCCAGCGATGCTCCAACTTTTTTAACCCATCTGAAAAATAGGTTTTCTCGAGGTCTGCAAAGTATTCTTCCGTGGCGGCGATGACCTCCTCATTCGACTCAAATATTTCTTCCCGCCCAGGCGAAAATTTTCAACTGGGACCAATTGGTCCCAGTTGAAACCCACCTGACCACCTGGTTTATGGAACAATTCCCAGTTGCAACTGGTCCCAGTTGGAGTCGTCCAACTGGTCCCAGATGGAGTTGGTCCCAGCTAGAATTGGTCCCAGTTACAACTGGTCCCAGTTGGAGTTGGTCCCAGTTACCGCTGGTACCAGTGGCGTACCAACTTGTTTTTGAGTGGGGGGGCAAACCAGGCACCCTGCTACCCCCCCCCCCCCCCCCCCCCCCGCCCGTCGGGGCCGGCGGACACTGAACTTAGTTTCTATTAGGGAGGTAGTTTCTATCTACCAACGTTTTTCTAAGCACTGAGGTGAAGTTTTGCCTCCTTTCGCGAAACAGAAAGAGGACAAGACAACCCTCCACACCTGATGCGTCGCCCTGTTTCCGCCGGCACAAAGATAGCCGTTTAACGTGCCGCCCCTGGAGCGTTGTGTAATGAGTGTGCACCCATACTGAGCAGCTCCGGTAGCCGTCAGCCATTCTTCATACACTCTTACAAAAGGCATCCAATGTTTTCCTTTGAGCTCAAACAACCATATTACTGACGACAGAACATAAGCAAGGTAAAGGAATCACGAAAAGACAAAAATCAGAAGTTACCAGCTATAAACAACACTTACTTGGAGCAATCAGGTTCCGAGACAGCAGCGCCGACGCGATGATCTAGGCGTTGGGACCGAGAGGTTGGCCCCGTTGGTGGAAGACGGCTCGGAATGGGAGCAGCATATAGAAGCAGTACTTCTGGAGAGCCCCGCGTCTCGATATAGACACTGCTTAATTACATGTGTACAGTGGTAACGTCAACATCGAAGAGCACATTTCGACGGAGCTCGTTGCTCCTTTTTAATCAGTCTACTTAACCCAGGTCACCAGCTAGGGACTTTAGGGGAGCCAATCGACAGCCTATGTGGGCAAGAGTACAGCTTAGAGCAGTCAGGCTCCGCCCCCATCACTTCCGAAAATACACTCTCGCAGGCGCAGGCAAGTAGATGCGTCAAGGACGCGTGGTTCCCCGATGCCGTCGAAATTTGGGAAAAGCGCACGCTCACCTTGTCCGGGGGGGGGGGGGGATAAAAGCGGTCGGCAATCCTCAGCGAAAGACCAACATGATGCCGTGTGGTGCACCAATAGATTTTCAGCAGCAAGCCTCCTTGTCGCGGCATTACGTATAGGGTTCGAGTTAATAAGTTCAATACATACTCTTTGTCAGTATCCGGTATTAACGTGACATCTATGCACAGGCCCACACTACGGTATGACGTCACGTGCAAGCCATGTATCAGAAGTGGTCAAACTTCAGCTCGCGAGCCGCGTAGGGCTCTTAATTCTCCCGCTGCGCGGGTCTAATGATATAATGGCTCTCAAATTACAATAGTTGGAGCCAAACTCTAAGCTTGTCTTAAAAACATCACAATAAGAAACAGGTACAAAATATGACATACAAAATGACTGGGCTGAAGCCGTGGTTTCCGTTGCTGGTAAGCATATCAAAATAATATTTAATGGTCAGTTTTTAATATTGGTTGGTTTTTCAAGCCTCTCGGCCTGCTAGGTTCAGGCAGGGTTAGTTTCTGAGCGGAAAATTTTGCTCAAATTGGTCTCTGACTCTGAGCTACTTTTGTTAATCGTCATTTTTCGTAAAATGCAATGCAGCTGCCTTATGAAACAAGGACTGTAAAGTTGAAAGTTGCATCTAGCGGCATATCGCATCCTTTTTATTCCGCTTGATAAAAACGTCTGGGTGGCAAGAATTGAAAGTATATAGGCACCAATCAGGTACGAACCACAAGGTAGCTCCGAAAGCATGTGAAAGTGATGATATTCTCATATCCCGCCCCCCCCCCCCCTTTCTTGAACACTGTCAGTTTCGCCCCCCCCCCCCCCCCCCTTGACAATAATGGCAGCTGCTTTTCCTTGGCAATGCACTCCAAGCTACAGACGACCATGAGCGCGCGCCCAGGGCGCCGATCAGGCACGTAGCCAGGATTTTGTTTCGGGGGGGGGGGGGGGGGGCGGCCATGGCAAAATGCTGTATGATGGGGAGGGAGAGAGGAGGCCCCATCAAAATGGAAAATTTCGGCGGGGGGGGGGGGGGGGGGGGGGCGAAGGGCAGGCCCCATGCCCCCCCCCCCCCCCTTCCCCCCGCCACCCCCTGGATACGTGCCTGGCGCCGATCATATCCAACGTTGCTATACCCCGTTTACCCGTACAGCGCAGCGGAGGCAAAAAGCGTGAACCGGGCGTACACGTCTCGAAGCTGCGATCTCGTGCTTAGTAGTGAATGGAGTAGAGGAGCGATCAAACATATGTGTGTGCTCTGTTTGGTTCTTTTAATATGGCAAGAAATGTGTCCCTGAGTACGGGACCGACGAAAAAAAACAGCCTTACCACTTTTCCTAGTTACTTTTACATTTTTCTCAGAAAGGACCTCCGCTATTTCAGGGGGGGGCAAAACACATACCTTGCCCCCCACTCTGAGAAGTGGGGGGGCAAGCGCCCCCCTTGCCCCCCCGGTTGATACGCCCATGGCTGGTACCAACTCCAGCAAAAATGAAACACGGCACAAAATGGAAGGTTGACAAGACTTTATTGTCAAAAACTTGAAGAATGAAGCTAAACAATAGGTTCGGTGACGTACACGCTCCGGGTTTAGTCACTTGCTTGCGACGGTTAAATCGCTTTTTCAGAGGTGGTATTCATGAGATGAAGGAAGATCGGCCGCTGGCGTCTGTTAGTGAAGACGTCCTCAGCTTCTCTTCCAATCGCGCGAAGAAAGGCGCTCATCCGTGATCCCGCGTTGCGCAGGTGAAGTCCTGATAAGATGCGGTAGCGCTCCCACCTTGCAATCTCTGTCACAACAGTCGAACATTTTCGAGGTAGACCTCCCGCCATTTTCGCCATTGTGCTCTCCGCGGCGTTTTCTCTTCCGTCCGGTCTTTCCTGGGTGCCCTCCGATCGCTGAACTGCATCTTTCCATGCTCGAAGTTCACCGCCGCCACCATGGTGTGTGTAAAGTTAGGTCCAAAGAAGCGCAGCTGTAGTTTTGACATTTTCATAACGACGCCAACTTCGGCGATGGCGACCCTTCTCTACCCCGACCGACTCCGGTGTCAGCATAGGCAGCGCCATCTGTCGCCAACGCGTACCACTAATCCGCACCCGCGTGCCACGGCGGCCCGCTAGCTCTGATTGGCCAAAAGATACATTTATTTATTAAAAAAAAGAAAAATACTGTAGGTATTTAAATAAATGTTTTAATATATTTTAATAATGCACTAAATGTTCATTTAATTGAACACATTTTGTCACTAATTATATTTTCCAATTAAAAAATATTTAGTTAATTAAAATGTTTATATTATTTTTATAAATATATAAATGTACCCCACTAATTAAAAATGTGCCTATTTGTATAAGTCTAAAAATGTTAGTGTTTTTAGTTTTCTTCATTGGCAAAGGTCAATGCACCCCCAACTTATCAAAATTGTTGCCCCGTGTGAACTGGGAACGGGAAAGGCATTTGAAGTCCGACTGGGAATCGCTCCAACCAATTATCTTCCTAACTGGTCCCAGTTCACTCCATTCCCAACTGGGAGTCGAACGAGTCAAACCAGTTAACTCCCAACTGGGAATGGTTCAAACCAGTTGACTCCCAACTGGGAATGGTTCAAACCAGTTGACCCCTCAGCTGCTCCCAGTTGGACTCCTATTGGTCCCAGTTGATTCCCAGTTGGGACCAGTTAGTCCCAGTTGATTCCCAGTTGGGACCAGTTAGTCCCAGTTCAAACCAGCTGAGGTGCCAACTGGTCCCAGTTAGAAATTTTCGCTTGGGCGGCGAGTGACTTTTTCAAGTTTGGAAACAAAAAGAAGTCGCACCGGGCCAAATCTGGAGAATACAGTGGATGGGGCGGCAGTTCGTAGCCCAATTCGACCAATTTGGCCGTGGCGAGGGCGGAGGTGTGTGCCGGTGCGTTGTCATGGTGGAAGAGCACTTTTTCTTCGCCAAATGGGGCCGTTTTTTCTGCGATTCGGTGTCGAATCGGCCCAATAATTCGGCATAGTACAGCCATGTGACCGTTTTGCCCTTCTCCAGGTAGTTGATGCAGATCACACCTTGTGAATCCCAGAAAACGGTGGCCATCACCTTTCCGGCCGATAGGACAGTCTTCGCCTTCTTCGGAGCGCGTTCGCCGGGTGAAGGCCACTGTTGCGACTGTTTTTGGTCTGTAGTGTGTACCAGTGAACCCATGTTTCGTCGACGGTCACGAAACGACGCAGAAACTCCTTCGAATTGCGCTTAAACAGCGTCAAACACTGCTCTGAAGTGGTCTCACGGTTGCGCTTGTTGTCCGGAGTGAGCGAACGCGGCACCCATTGCGCCGACAGCTTTCTCATGCCCAAAATTTCATGCAGGATATGACCCAAGAGGTTTTTTGAGATGCCTACTGTCTCAGCTATCTCACGCACCTTCAATCGGCGGTCTGCCAATAGCAGATCATGGATTTTTGTCACATTATCCTCCATGGTAGCCGTTTTCAGGGCAGCTGAGCGTGACTCATCAAAAACCGACGTGCGACCATGTTGAAACTTGTTAAACCAATTTTTGACGGTCGCCATCGAAGGAGAAGAGTCACCGTACACAGCATCCAAGCGCTCTTTGATTTCACTGCACGATTTCCCTTCCAAAAACAAGAATTGAATCACCGACCGATATTGCTCTTTTTCCATTTTTCTAAAATTCGCGGACACGCCCGCTTCCCCATGCGGTCAAAACAAAACTATGAGTTCGATTTGGTTGAAATTTCGATAGTAGCTGTCTACGAGAATGTACTACACGATAGTAAATTTTTCTTGCGATAGTGGCGTCATATTGGGCGGTGAGGCTAAGTACTCATCGGACCGTCCTCGTACGTGTATGTCGTCTGCACTGTACATCCGTAGATCTCGGCGGACCCTACATGGATGAATAACCGTTGCAATATTTTGATTACTTAACCGAATATGGTAACTAACTTTTTAATGAACGGTTTAATGGGCCATGTTGCAATTGCAGCTTTAAATGGAGCCATTATTAAAGACCAACCCATTTTAGAAAGTTGGCGAACAAACAACGAGCCTTGAGATATTCATCGCTAAAATTTTGCCCTTCTTCGCTTGATTAAAAAACCGCGCGCTGAAAGCGCGATTGAGGTTGTGCTGATATTGATGCGTAGAAGAACGACACAGTTGTTTCTGTCCCTTCGTCACTAACTCGACAGCGTGTCTTCGGTGGACTCGCCAGCGCCACACATCAAGACGACGAAGTCACTATTCTACGTATTATTTTCATAACGCGGTTTCTGAATCAAGCGAAGAAAGGTAAACTTTAACGATAAATTTCGCGAACCTCGTTGCCTTTTCGCGAATTGACGAAATTGTGTTGGCCTTTAATAATGACTCCTTTTAAAACTGCAATTGCTCCATGGCCAATTAAGCCGTTAATAAACAAGTTAACTAACAGATTTTAGTTAATCATTAAACATTGCAACGGTTATTCACCCATTGTCCGCCGAGCCCTACAGATATAACGAAAGACGGCATCCACATATCTGCTACATCCTTTTTTATAAGATATGTAAAGTCCCGTAAAGAATAAAACAAAAACACCCTGTGTGTCTGCGTGAACTAAAGTCCCTCGATGTTTTTTCACCAAAAAATATCCAGGGACGTTAGCGTGAACCAGATACGTACGTCCCCTGTGGAACCATGGGTCTTCTTTCCCTTCAAACACCCAGCTCAGGCGAGACTTACCTGGTTGACAGAAAGCAGCTGTCGGTTAAATGTATTGTTATGAGCCTGTGGGTCTCAAATAGTTTACCCTCAAGAGGATAATGCGCTGCATGTTTTAACCATGTATGCGCTGCACACTGTAACCGCTATTTCAATGCCGTGCTGTGAACTATTACAACTTTTTCCTTGCCTGATCTACGTGTGCTCATGTTTTCTGCTCAAAATGATGTGAAATAGTTGCTTGTTTTCTTTGAATCTTATAAAGCATTACTTGTTCAGCCCACGTGTTGTCTCAGTTTTTGGACTTAAGTTCAATGTTAAAACGCGTGATAAAAATTGTCACGGCTTATTAGCCAAGTGAACGTCGGGTGGTCCTCGGATGGTCGTGGCAGCCATGAAGAAATAAAAGATTCTCACCCCTTTGCGACCGTCGCTTGGGTGGTTCGTCGCTTAAACACAAGAATGAGTGACAAGTGAAGCGAGCTGATTAAGGTCATGAAAAAGAAGACGGGCAGAAACGAAGGCACAAAAGTTAACCTGGGGTATTAAAAGCATGCTAAAACAGTCTCGGACTTTAGTATGTGCCGTTTCGTTCCATTATAAAATAAGAAAAAAAAAGAAAAAAAGAAAAACTGCTTTTGAGTTTTAGATATCCCTTTCAAATAACTAATGTTCGGCATTTGCGATCAAGGAAAGGGGCATTTCATTTAAAATGCTCACCATCCGACAAACCGAAAGTCGCAGCTAATTCTACGCTGAAACAACTTGCAATCCGCTTCTTTAAAGTCGCAATTGTTTTTGTAAAGGAAGGGTAATGTAACTTGTACCGTCCAATACATTGAAGCATCATGTTGCTAACGATCGTGCCGCAGCATAATTGATGCCGCGGTACGACCGCTGGCAGGTCGTACCTGTATCAGAAATCCTATGTGCACTCAACTAAAGCGGCACCAAAGATTCATACTTTCGCGCGTGCAGCCGCGCATGCGCACATCATTTGGATAACGCGCCGGTGTCGACATCACGCGACACCCTAGTGAAGTTAGTGAACCCGAACCTAAAGCGAACGGATAAAAAATTGGGTTCGACACTGTGGTTTGAATAAGGAGGGGTTTAAGAGGGCGCGGTACCTCTATTTATTCGTCCGTCTCAGCCACCAGATGGCGCGCGGCTCGTAACGTGGTTGAACGCGCGACTTCTAGATGGCGCCAGTATCGAAGTGTGAAAAGGCCCGCGTTATCCGCTGCGTGAAATAGATCCCCAAATGTGTTGTGTTCTCCCGGCGGAGGAAGTTTCTCCCTCCCTCGCGCGCGCTTGGTATGTCTGCGGTCAGTCAGCTCAGAGTGCATAGCATCGGACGTCAGTGGTAATACGCGCGGTGGCCGAGTCCGGCCTCTGCGCTGTGTGATGCAGTGGGTGGCGCTCGTTTCTGTTCGGAGGTAGGAATAAAAATGTCGGTCCCCTTTTTTACGACGCTCGTTTCTATAGCTTGAGTTCTTTTTTTTTTTTTTTGAGTGATTTACAGTACCGCCTCTTGGAAATCGTCCTTTGCGGTGAGCGATTGAGAGTCAGGTTAGCATTTTATTTTGGTCAGCACTACACGTTCAATGGAGACCTCGGGCGGCGATGTAAATATGCATTGCTCTCCAAAGTGTGTCCAAGGTGCGCAATGGGTATTGAAGGCGCGCGACCGTCGGTTGGTAAAATACGTGCGTTAGATTCACTTATTCAGTTTAATCATTTTTGCCAACGTCTTTCATCTGTTTCAACAAATGACATGGTCGAGTCTATTGATAACCTTAGCTAGATTGGACGTACGGAGTGTCCGGGCTTTAAATAAATTTGCTTCGTTTATGTGAATGAATAACTGTTTTCTCTTTTCCGTGCTCGGTGCTATGCAAAAATCGCTCAGATGTTATGGTAGCGCAGTGTGGCGGCGTTTTGCACGCTGACTCGCTATTGCATTTGCTCTGCACAATATGTGTTCTGATGGAATGTGCCGAATCGTATTTCCGATCGATATGATAGATTTACTTTGCTACAGTGTTAATTATATTTTCCTGATTTAAACTGGTTCGTCCCTGATCTGAGCCTAGTTCAAATGCGAAGGTGCAGACAGACTTAGCGTCGTAACAGCCGTAATGCGCAGAAAGAAATTAGTACCATGAAAGAAAAACAAAAGGATACGAGGTGGCTCGGTGTTATAGAAGTAATGAGTGTGCAAAAGATGCCATCGCACGTGTTTTTTTTTTTTTTTTTGTTTTTTTTCTAACTCTCCGCATCGCTGGGAAACGCTCAAGGTACCAGCAAAGACAGCGAGCTGGCGTGAAATTTCCATCGAGCGGAAAACGAGTGTCACTTTTATTTCATCATGCGCTTTCATTTTGACGTGGCTCAAAATGGGCGCGAAATAGTAACAGGTAAGGCAACAAAATTTAGATGTAACGTTTGGAGCACCGCCATACTCAGCCGTGTTGGGGGCATTTCTCGCGAGTCAATACGGCAAAGGTATTGCGCGTCGAACTGTACGTGAAATTTATCCATTTCAGGGAAACCTTGATTTCGCAAAACTATTGTGGCTCGATTCCTGGCTTCCAGTATTTAGAAGCCACGAGCGAGAAATAAATGACAGTTGATTTCGAAGGACAATCGCGACGTGGAAACCCATAAAAGAGAGTCCCAATAAGACGAGAGCTTCCCCTTCTCTTCAAGTGCCTGGGTTACGCCCTCATTCCTGCACCTGCGGTAACACTGCAGGCTCCTAAAATCGCTTTGAAAACGTTCCTGATCGCAACAAGTTTTTTCTTTTTGTCGAGGTGCTATTTCATTTTTTTTTTTTCGTCTACCTTGATACCCCATCAGCGCAAAAAATACCATAAACTAAAAAAAAAAAAAAAAATAGTGGGCATACAACGACAACGCACCCACTGGGACCCGAGTCAAGGCAAGAACAACTAACTACTAAAAGGGGAAAAAAATCATGTTCGCATACGGTTGTAGCACGATTCTCCCGGTGGCAGTTCCCCCGTTCCAAATGCCCCGTGCCATTTCCCCCGAGTGTCAAGATCCCCGTTGTCAAATTCCCCGTCTTGCCTGCCCCGAGTGCCGGCACCCCCGTATCCAATTCCCCCATATTGTAACTTTTGTGTGCCTCTCTATCCAATGGCAATCAGTTGATCGAAGGACGTTTCATCGACATATCGTTTCATCAAAAGTTTATTACACCGACAGCTCGAATTAGCTTCCTTTTGTAATAAGTCGCCTGTGTCTGTCGCCGCGAGGCGGCGTGGACGGGTGGTCCGCCTGGATTAACATGGGTCCCTGTGATGCACGTGCGACGAAGCTAGTTTTTTCACGAAACATGGTGTCGATGAAACGAGTGTCGATGAAACGATACGGACGCCCGTTGATCACCTCCGATGTTCTTTGAAACCAACGCACACTGTTATTCCGTGATCCTGTGTCAGTTCAGTGCTCGACAATATTGAAAATGATGGCAGATTTATTAACATGTTAATGTATACAGTCTTGTTGAAGCAATGTCCACTACTTAGATACCGCAATATCGCTGCACGAGCCTCAGAAACTCTTGAATGTTGAGCTCTCCATTGGACAGACGCTGCTCGAGCTTCCTGATGGCTGCGTCCTTCATTTCCCACTTCTTTTGTCGCTTTCGGGCTTGGCCGCCGTTGGATACCTGGAGGAGGGTGACTCTGCTAGTGGCCTCGTCCCGCTTGATGTGCTCCACGAAAGTGTAGACATTGGGGTGCGCTTTCCCGATGGCGTTGTTAATTTTTCTGTAAATAAAAAGCACAAGGATTACAACTCCTGGTAAATAAGCATTCTGATTTTTCGATAGCAAATTTATACCATACTGAAAAATGAACTGACCGGTGCCAGGCCTCCTTTAGGTTGTTTGTCCGGGCTCCGCTGTTTTGGTGGTGGTTCCACTGCTGGGTGTCGTAGTTTCCTAAGAGCCAAGTATCCTCGAAGTACAGGATAAGTTGTGGGACTCCAAGGGCTGGTGGTGCAGTTGCCTTCAAACCCCGCCAAGCAATACGTACGAACGCTGGCGGGACAAAGGCCAAACTGATTGTCTGGCGTACAAACATCGTTACCGAAGAATCTTCCTGGTAAGCCTTGGCAAGTCCGAGTTCTTGAACCTTCCTCCAGATTGCTTGAGCGAAGTGAAAATGGCAACCCTGGTGCCGGATTCCAGGAAAAACGAAAAGAAAAGCCTGGATAAGGGCCAGTTCAAAGTGCGTACGGACAACGCTGAGTGACAGAGGTGCACGAAGAGCGTCCAACGCCGTCTTGAAGTTCGTGAAGGCCGACACATATACTTCTCGAGACTTCCCAGGTAGAAGAAAGTAGGCGACGTTGAAGCTCAAACCCTCTTTGACGGCGCTTATTGTGACTAGTTGATAAAACAATGACGGGCAGGAGAAAAACGTGCCATCGATGAACACTTCAACCATTTCCGAAAAATGAGAAAGCAGCTCCTGCGTGCAGAAGCAAAGAACACGGCCTTCACTTATGCTGACGTCGAACAGCAGGAAGTCTCGCTTGTCGAGTGTCTCCGTATGTAGTCTTCCAAGGTTAATCTCGGCCATGTCCCTTGGTAGGCTCGGTTGCTGCTTTCTCTTCTCCCTGTACATGGTGCTCCTCACGCTCTCAAAAGTCGGCAGCTCAGCCATCACCGTGTCGTCAACCAAGAACAAATTGGTCCCGTCACAAACAAGGTTCAATCGCGGACACCATGAACATGTATACGCGTGTAATAAAACATAGTATGTAAAGACGAGACAATGTTTTTGCTTACTTGACCCACAAGGCTCAAGATCTCTCTGCTGTACACCTGCGGTGCTGGCAAATGCGGCTCCGACCTAACCCTTTGCTTCAATGCGTTCTTCAGTCGCGCTTCCCGAAGTTGGCTGCTATCAGGTGGATGGTTGTGCTCTGAAACACATCGACGTGATGATGATGTAACGCCGCAGCAGATTTTAGCCTCATTCATTCAGTGCCCTTCAAGTTGAACAGCAATCTGAGAGTTTGCGAAAGTAAAAAAAGAAAGTCGTTAGCTCACCTTGTGTTGTCTTGACGACTTTTCCGTGCTTCGTGAAAACTGCTGCTTTGCAGTTATTTGTCCAGTATTTAGCACATCTCCAGGCAGTTTTCTCATCTAGGTTCTTCCGCTGAAAGCAATACTTAAATTCGTCTAGTATTAAGGCCTCTTTCCCTTTTTCCGTTTTCAAAAATTCGACCTCCATCTCCTGCATCTCAACCTCGTCTGGGAAGCATCCAATGTTGAAAGTCCCTTAATTAAATAGAACTCACCTGGGTCGCGTTCGAGGTTTCTTTGTTCTTGTTGACCCTCGGTATGCACTTTTTCTTTCGTCCCGTAACGAGAATTGGGGGCAGAGGACGGGGGGAACTGATAAGGGGATGGGGGCACGGGGTGTTTGGAACCCGGGGGAAATGAGGTCAGGAAAGATAACGCGGGGAATTTGCTGCGGGGATATTGACACGGGGGAATCGGGATTGGGTTATTTCGTGCACCACCCTTCGCGTACACAGACAGAACGCCTCCATGGAAAGAAATGAATCATGCGCTTGTTCTGCCAGTCTCGTTGTGCGTCTGTCAAAAGCCACAAAGGAGGACCCGCCCCCCCCCCCCCCCCCCCAACCCTAAAAAGAAGAAACGAAAGGTTTTTTGGGCGCGCGCGCGGTCGCCCAAGCGATGACCACAGGACGTCACTTCCGTTGCCCTCCAAAGAAGAGGGGAAGAAGGAGCTCCCCTCTTATCAGGATCCTCCTTTGTGCCTCCCGGATATGTACAGGCGTCGCTATTCTCCCCCCAGAAGATTATAGAAGATTAACCCGTCACTCAAAATTCTTACAAAAGCAGCTTCCCTCTCCTCCTCTTACTTGGTGTTCAAAAGTGTGCGATGTGACGTCAGTGCAAGAAGCCTATGCGATTGTAGCACGTTTGCCCCTGTCTCAAATGCCACGGTCCGTTTCTCCCAAGTGCCCGTCTTATCTTCCCGAGTATCAACTCCGCAGTGATTCTGAATCATTCCGATGCTTTCCAACGTTGCAAAACTGTTAGACGAATATTTGCAGAACTATCTACGGAGCTAAAATTCAAAAGCGCCGTGTTGGATTGGGTAACTCGTGTAGGTTTAGCTCATTGTTGGAACATTCTTATTCGCTCGATGAACTCCACAAAACGTGTAAATATTAGAATGAACTTTTTAGAAAGCGATAGTTGTTGTCAGGGTTCCAGGCGACCGGACAGGTCGAAATTATTGGTTGATTAAAAATTTTATTTCATAATCACAATCGTATCATCAAGGGCACGCCATTTCCTCATCACTTCTACGAAAAGAGTTGCTGTATTCGTAGCACACACAGACGGAAACGGTTGAGACTGTGCCCAAATAATATCTTTTGGCAGGTACTGCGCAGCGATTACACACAATACCTCTAACATAAACATGCTGCTCCACATGTGTATTCACAAGATGCAATACATCGTTCTCCCAACTTTGTTGAAATGGGCATGAAAGCGCGTAACCGTCACTTTTTTGAAGTTCTACTTAGAGGTGAAGTATTTACTGTAAAAAGTCGTTAATTATTTATTTTTTTCCGTTCCACTACAAAGCTCGATTCACCTAAATTTTTGTTTTTATGTCGTCTCTACAGCGCTTTTACGTCGGTACTTTCGTGTTAAAGGACATCACATAATGTGCGAAAAAAAAAAAAAAACTGGTAGGATCGATGTTGCATAGCCTCTTTTTTTGTGGACATCAAGAGAAAAAAAAAAAAAAAGATAGTAGTTGTCTTTATTTCGCACTGCATGTTTTAGCGCGGAAGTTCCTATTTGGTTATGATGTCTTTACTTTCTTAAAAATTGTATACAGTAATTTAAATTACCGAATTACAAAAACGTCGAAATTGTATAATTGGTTTTCGTTGGGACGCCATGACGACAGCGACACTCGTGTTCGCTCGAGGTTTTCGCCAGCATTTCTACGATGAATTGCCAGGATCGCGAGATGCAACAGCGTCACACTCCGTCTTCTGTGACGTCATTTGTTGCACTTCGGGACCACTATTGATGTATGGCCAGCATAAGACGCTAAACACACCAGTCGGAGACGCGCTCCAGGCGTTATAGTACTGCTCCTAAAAGTAGCTGTCACGTGCTTTGCTCCGCGACTGTGATTCCCTTACAGCAGCTCTGACTGAGGGTTGCCAAATTACGGTGAAACGGAGTATAGACAAAACAGACAGGAAACGAGCTGCCAGCATACGTTAGTCAAACTCCAACAAAAAGGAAGTTTCTTCCCAAGCTGGACGACATTTACCGGGCATCTTTAGAGCTACGAAGCTCAAAATGACGCGTACTCATAAGATTTTTTTCTCTCGCGTGTTTGTGATTTTCTAATGTCCTGCAAGCAAAAAAAGAATATATGGCGAAGTCACTCCGAGGGGATGCCGATAACTGCGAGCCACGAACATGAAGGATTCGCTAACATCCGTCAGGAGTGTGAACGGTAAATCGTCACGCAAACATATTCTCACAAGCTGCAAATATTTATTTGGCTTAGCAAGTAGAATACTAGTATACTAACGACATGTGATTATTGTACACAAGATACAATTTCTCGGTTCTTCAAAACCATTTCCCTAGTCTGAACGGTCGCGCTACGGGCCGCGGCTAGCCGTGCCCTCGATAGACTATGGAGCTGCGTTGTGTCGTCTGCTACTGTACCGCCAACAGGAGAGCGATAGCTCTGTGTGCTCCACAGATGCGTGTTGCGGTATAACTCTGTACGTCTGTCCTAGAAGAAGACAAAAAGATAGGCTCTGTGACCCCCTCCTAAGCTAACAAAAACAAACAGAAGTATACTCGTTTGGACTGAAAGGTTAATTTACAAAATAGTGACCAGACATTGGAAAAGCATATGTCACAGAACTTGGTTTATGAAATGGCATCATTGTTTCGAGCAAGAAATCACCTGCTCACCACTGGGACGACGAAATCGTCACTATTTATTGCGTCAGGTGTATTTGCGCTCATGAAGAAAAATCTGAACACATCCTTCTCCCCAAAGTCCTATGTCGAATAATAAACACTTTTTTAAACATCTATGCACAAATAACTCATTTATTTCTACACTTGTATATACACGTTAATTAAACGACGTCAAACCGCATTTGTGATTAGATCTTGATGTCTACACCAACTACATTCATATTTTTAGGGCTTTATTGAACGATAACTTCAACAATAGTTAATGGAACACGATGGCATGATCTCACCAAAAACCTCAACGTGCGAAGCTTCCACAGACGGCCGCTTGCGAGTATTCTCAATGTGAGACTTCAGAAGCTTTCGCTTGCCATAGGGAGCTTGCTTTCGACTACAGCACTGCACGGGCCCGGGAAGCGCGGAGCGCGCTGCTGTGGGGAGAGGTTGACTTACAAGATGACGTGTTACGTGATCATGTAAGATGGCGTCATTTCGTGCAGCTTGATCACCTAAGATGACGTCATTTCGTGTAACGAGATCATGTAAGGTGACGTGTTTGTGTCACGTGATCACGTAAGATGACGTCAGTTCGTATGAACTGACGTCATCTTACGACAACGCCAACATTAGTGCCGTCCGGAACCATTGACCTTAGAAACGCACCTCTTCGCTTGAAGAACTGATATGCGTTGATTGTTATTTGTTTCTTTTGCCTACTACAGACCATTCAAAAACTCGCCTTCTGGGTGCCACCAACTTCGTCTACTGGGCTGTGAAGCGTGTTCGAGCGTGCGCAATACCTATCTAGGCCGAAAGATTGTACACTGAGTATGCTTTCACAGCTCACTGACTTAGGCATTTTTCGTCAGGATAGATGCTCCCACGAGAAGAGCGTATGAGATATGTGAAGAAAATTGGAAATTTGAAATGTTCTTGTCCAATCGCATTTTTCTTTGGTTATCGACACTTTTTAGCGTCATCACAAGACGTTCAACCCATAATACATACACTAGTGATTAAAAAATAAGCACCGAAAAACATGCACCGATTTTCGCTCAAAAATAAACACTGGAAAAAACATACCGTAATCATTACCCATGTCACCTTTTTGGGTGATATGTGAATTTCCAGAAGAACAGCGAGTTATCACCCTCCCCTAGGAATACCCTGACTACAGAGCGGGCGACCCGTTTTTCCCCGCGTTAGATTGCGCGGACCACGAACCGTACGGAGGTCACAGGACGTCCGTGAAAAATAAAAAGGAGGCAAAGAACGATCTACTCTGTGCACGCTTCTTCCCCGATTTCCACGACCCCAAGGCCGAAGGACGTTTGTGTGAAGGATAACAATAAAATAAAACTTTGCGTCAAAAAAAAAGCCCGTTTAAAAAAAAAAAAAGTAGAAACAAGCACAACGCGTTGACGGACCGCGTGGTTGTGGAACACGTCGCGGTCCGCTTGCCACAGGACGGTTGCCTTCGACCCATAGCTCCAAGGTGAATTTTCCGCTTGCGAAAACACGGAGACCTACCCACCGAGAACCAGGAAAACAAGACACGCACACTGACGCCTCGGCGTGCAGAGTGAAACAGGATACGGGCGCGGAATACGGCCGCGGAAGAACACCTCACACAGTGCCGATCCGGCCGATCTCCGAACGAACGATTTCGCATTTCGTGGACAGCGAGCGCCACCGCACGGGAGTGAGAGGTACCTTAAAAGCGACGAAAACAAGCACCGACACCTTGGTTCTTTATATTTGCTGTAGTTACGGAACAAATCGACTTACATGAATAATTTGAATATTATTCGATTCCGTAATAAATTTAGAAGGCATTAAGCGCAATACTTCTTATGTTTGAATTTAGATAATTTTGTAAATTCGCTCCGAACGCAAGAGTGCCGAATTAGCCGATTTTGACCATTTTCATGATTTTTTTAAGAATATAATTAAATTTATAATGAAACATTTGTTGTGCTTAGTGTCTCGATAATGACTCAATATCTTTAAAGCCGAAATTTTCAAGAAGATCCGCGCAGCCGTTATTATGTGAGAATGTTTTTAGGTTGGTGAAAAACCTCATGTATTCTCTATAGGAACCGTGCGGATCTAATTCAAGCCCCGACCAGGGCGCCCCTAGCGGCAAACGGGTCCGTTGCATCGGGCATCTTCTGCCAGTCGCTGCATTGGTTCTGCGTTGTAGTGGGTTAGCGCTGTAATTTCTGAGATGGCTATTCCGCACCAAGAAAGCCGCAACAATTGCTGCGTGGTCGGCAAGATCGCGCACGGCACGACGTACTACATCGTCCCTTCGAAGCCGTACGAGGCGGAGTACTGCGCGACCTGGGTACGACTTGTGCGTCCATACAGGTTAGTGGTGTTTCTTACCTTCCAGTTCGCGCTTTGTTTAAGCTGCTGACGAATAATACAATTAACTTTTTTCTCTTCTAGCGACGATGGAACAGCATCGACACCGACGGCAAACTCTAAAGTATGCAACAAATACATCACCGGAATCGAGAAGCGGAATGCGGTCGCCCTCCTAAGCCTACCACCGTTGGATGTTTCCATCAGCCTACAGGAAGATAGTAAAGAGAATTGCGGAACGGCGCGAAAAAAAATCGCCCAGTTATTGTCAAGCTGATTCAGAAATAAACGTACTATCATGGACACTGTTATAGCGAGTTCGTTTCACACGCACTGGCACCGTTCGAGTTCTCTCCCAGAATACATCGCACTCACAGAGTGTTGCACGGAAAACTGGACTGAAACGAACTCGCCAAATGCACCGAGTGCAGAAGACTGATGCTGCCGCCATCTATGTTGTAGAAAAGGTACCGACTTCAAACCGAAACTAGCGCCTTTCTGTTCCGAGTGATGCGTGGGGACGCGAGAATGCAGTCGCTACCACCGTTTATCTACAAACGTTGGCAACTGCAACCTGTAGTTTATAGTTGCGATGTCTTCAAGCAGCTCGGCTGCCGTAGAGATAGTTACAGACGGCGTAAATTTCCGCAACCAGCTGTCTACAAAGCAGCTGGTTGCGATCTTTCAATCCTTATAACCGTTTACACTGAAGAAAAGTGATGATGGTGTCCGAGCAGAAGCTTGATCCGTTTGAGCATGGTATTATGCGTGAACCACTGAAAGGGTACAGCTTAAAACTAGCCTGTTGGAATATCCAGCAAAACTGGGACTTTCGATTTGGATCGTCATTATAGGTGGATTAGATATTAGCCTTGGTGAGGGCGTCGAGAACGAGAGCTTTCTCAAACAAAATACGACAAGGCAAGTTAGCTGCGTAGGTAAATGTTAAACATGATGATGTTGCCCAATCCTCGGGTACAGTCACCATCTTTAGCTTTCTCTGATGCTTATTGGGCAGTCAGAGGTTTCTGCTGGGGGAGGTTTATCGAGAAATGTTAAATTTTTCACCCGCACACGGATGGTGATCGACATCTCGGGGGCCACTGTTGCGTTTGTTCTGAGCATTTCTTTACACACTGGTATATTTCAGCGTTGTACGGCAACAGAGCGATTTAAAACCTGCAAATAAATCAGGGGTTGCCAATTGCTTCCTCCGTGAAATAGCAGACGCTCACAATTCAAGCTCGCGTTTGATTTTGTTTCCCGCAGGACGCGATTTCTATCAGAAAATCTAGTTTTTTTTCCCGTTCGGTTCCGCGACACATCGTAGCAGACGAACCCTCGTCGTCTGCTCCCGCTCCTCGCCGGCCCCACCGGAGTGAGGCATGACGGGATTGCATTTTGGCGCACTCCCGATTTTCTCGGTGCAGCGAGTGCATGCACGCGTGGGGTGTCAGCGCTGAAACGAACACGGAAAGTGCAACCACTCGTGGAGTGCCGGCCGAAACGAACCCGTTCCACGCTGCGAGTGGGCACGCGTGGGCACGAGTGCCGTGAAACGAACTCACCGCAGCGGCGGCCGTCCCGCACCCCTAGCGCCTCATAGCAGGCGCCGTCCGAAACTCCGCGCATGCGCCGTGTGGCGATCTCGCTCTTCCCGTTTGCGAGCACACCCTCGCTTTGTCGTCTGCTAGGCGCAGAGCAGGCGATGCCACGGTGCTGCTCGTCTGGTACCCAGGCCCTAGCGAACTGGTCTGAAACTCATTTTAAACCGGCGATTTTGATTGGGGGAGATTGCAGAGTCATTGAAGCATTAACCCTGTCTACGTTTTTTTTTTTTGTTTTTTTTTTGTTTTTTAGAAACAGGATTTCGCAATGCATCTTTCACAATATGCGCTCGCAAACCAGTATGAGCGCAGCAGGTGTGATACAAAAATAGACTTATACTCCGTTTCACCTAAAGTCCGAATGCAGCGTACGCTACAAAACAACATAGCCAATCAAATAGCGGCAAAGGTGCAATGTCACGGAGTGCATCACCGGGGGACACAATAAGGTGCAAAGAGTGAGCTTTTGTCGCTTTTGGTTGGCCCTATCGTCTCGTAGCGTCCGCTGCGCCTAGACCTAAAGTGAAACGGAGTATAACTGCAAGTTCGTCCCATAAAAAAGAAAAAAAGTAATCTATTGTGGTATTACAATTAGTGGCGATGATCATCCTTAGCCAGCGGAGTCAGGGAATCAACCGTGGACACCTCTTACGCCGTGGTTTGCTGAACCGTGTTCAGGGGAAATCGGCAAGCGCTGTGGCGTCGTCTGCTCTGTGCCTAGCAGACGACAAAGCGAGGGTGTGCTCGCAGGCGGGAAGAGCGAGTCCGCCACACGGCGCATGCGCGGGGTTTCGGACGGCGCCTGCTATGAGGCGCTGGGGGTACGGGACGGCTAGAGTTCCTGTATAGGCTCCCTACGGGAGCCTATACCGTAGGTAGCTATACAGGAACTCTAGGGACGGCCGCCGCTGCGGCCGTCCCGTATTAGATCCGCACAACCGTGCGGATCTAATTCAAGCCCCGACCAGGGCGCCCCTAGCGGCAAACGGGTCCGTTGCATCGGGCATCTTCTGCCAGGCGCTGCGTTGGTTGTGCGTTCTTGTAGTGGGTTAGCCGGTTAGCGCTGTAATTTCTGAGATGACTATTCCGCACCAAGAAAGCCGCAACAAGTGCTGCCTGGTCGGCTGAAACAGTACGTCGAAGATCGCGCACGGCACGTAGTACTAAATCGTCCCTTCGAAGCCGTACGAGGCGGAGTACTGCGCGACCTGGGTCAGAGCCTCTGCCTGGGTACGACTTGTGCGTCCATACAGGTTAGTGGTGTTTCTTACCTTCCAGTTCGTGCTTTGTTTAAGCTGCTGACGTATAATACAGTTACCTTCTTTTCTCTTCTAGCGACGATAGAACAGCATCGACACCGACGGCAAACTCTATGCAGCAAATACTTCACCGGAATCGAGAAGCGGAATGCGGTCGCCCTCCTAAGCCTACCCTTGGATGTTTCCATCAGCCTACAGGAAGATAGTAAAGAGAATCGCGGAGCGGCGCGAAAAAAAAATCGCCCAGTTATTGTCAAGCTGATTCAGAAATAAACGTACATAATTACCGCAGTCCCCTCAACGCCAACTAAATTTTTTTGCGGGCGCGCTTAATTTTGTTTGCAGAGTACGGCGCTCCGTGACATCCACTTGTCCGTCGAAACGGACCTCCTTCACGTCGTACACGCGGCCAGATTCATGAAAAAGTTTTCTCTTCGTCATATTGGCACCACGGAAGAAGCTTTCTGGATTCGTAACGGCCTTAAACCCCGTCGTAATCACCCCGGGAACACTATCCGCTGTGCTGCTAATCGCCACTGTTTCCCCCCGATGATTCTGCACCGGCTACCGAAGAAGCTTTCCGGATTCGTAGTCGCCTCCTGTCCTCTGTGCTGTTCGTTACTATTACTTCGCGATGATTCTGAGCCGGCGGCACCGGCTTCCGAAGGAACTTTCCGAACTCGTAACTGCCTTAAATTCCGTCGTAATCACGACGGGGACGCTGTCCGCCGTGCTGTTCGTCGCCATTGCTGCCCGATGCTCCTGCGGCGGCTACCGCCAGGTCAGCCAGGTCGCGGCGAACAATCGGCGACCGCCGCGACACGGCCGGCTTGCTCGCTTCCTATAGCTAACAGTGTCCACTCAACGCCAACAAAAAATTTTTGCGGGCGCGCTTAATTTTGTTTGCAGAGTACGACGCTCCGTGACATCCAGATGTCCGTCGAAACGGACCTCCTTCACGTCGCACACGCGGCCAGATTCATGAAACAGTTTTCTCTTAGTCATATTGGCACCACGGAAGAAGCTTTCTGGATTCGTAACCGCGTTAAACCCCGTCGTAATCACCCCGGGATCACTGTCCGCTGTGCTGCTAATCGCCACTTCTTCCCCCTGATGATTCTGCACCGGATACCGAAGAAGCTTTCCGGATTCTTAGTCGCCCACTGTCCTCTGTGCTGTTCGTTGCTATTACTTCGCGATGATACTGAGCCGGCGGCACCGGCTTCCGAAGGAACTTTCCGAACTCGTAACTGCCTTAAATTCCGTCGTAATCACGACGGGGACACTGTCCGCCGTGCTGTTCGTCGCCATTGCTGCCCGATGCTTCTGCGGTGACTACCGCCAGGTCGCGGCGAACAATAGGCGACCGCCGCGACACGGCCGGCTTGCTCGCTTCCTCCCTCTTAAATACTACAACGAAATTTCGCCGCTCATTTTTTGGTCTATATCTGTTCAAAAAAGCACCATCAAATCGAACATACCAATATCTCGTTAAAAAAGTCACGAAAAGGAATTTTAAAACGAATTAAACGATTAGCAAAGAGCACCTGGTGGATGTCGCTAACGCCTCGCTTGTAATGCCCGTCTAGCAACCTTGGCAGCTAGTGACGGAGGTTGTCCCGAATCCGGCCACGACGAGAGGAGAGGGGCAGGAGGAACTCCCCTCTTCCCGAGAATGCCTTTTGTGTGTCGCAGAAGTCGCTATTGTCCCCCCTACAAGATTATAGAAGATTAACCCGTCACTCTAAATTTGTACAAAAGCAGCCGCGTCGGTGGCTGGAACGACTAGGCCATCCTCTCGACGTCAGCCTCGCCGTAGCTTTGGTCGTCTTGAGACGACCTACGTCACGATTGCGTTGGATGTCACGTGGTCTCCGCTGGGCCTTCTCCGAGCGCTTGCCAAAGTGGGCCGTTTATAACGAAAAATACAGCCACCAGGCTCAAAATACAAACGTGTGATTGTCATTTACGGATAATGTGGATCATATTCAACCTATTTTTGAACACGACGGGAATATTTCAAATTTCTACCCTCTCCCCCATGCTTCTTAGGATAGGTGGCG
Source organism: Ixodes scapularis (assembly GCF_016920785.2). Taxonomy (NCBI): domain Eukaryota; kingdom Metazoa; phylum Arthropoda; class Arachnida; order Ixodida; family Ixodidae; genus Ixodes; species Ixodes scapularis. The sequence continues at coordinate 247,466,715 of NW_024609835.1, read as the reverse complement.
CAAGCTGCCGCCCGTTATGAAGGGCACGGCCATTAGCATCCATCCACACACCAACCGGAAATCGCCCGAAGATTTAGGGCGATTCCGGGATTCCGAGAGTTGATGGAAGCAACCGAAGCAACGAGATTTGCGTGATGGAGAGAAGCTGTGTTTCTGACCTCGTGCGTCGCCTGCTGCTGATAAAATTCGTGTTGAGCCTCAGCATTGCGGCATGCAGCAGCTACGGACTCCACGGTGACACGCTACGCCTTGCCCCGAGCACGGAAACGGGCTCGATGTACACCTTCTTCTCGGACCCTGTCGGAGCGGAAAGTTCGTCGAGCTCCCTGGCTGCCCGGCGTCTGAAGCGCTCGGTCACCGTCTCGGACACTCCGATGAACACCACGGGCATGATGTCCATCGTAAGCGTCTACCCCTTTTTGTTCCCAGTGTTGGCGTAACATGACACAACCCGCGTCGCCCGCTTGCGCAGTGTTTACGGCCGCGGCCTGCGGAGCTCTGCTCCCAAGTGACGATGTATTGTCTCCTGTTGCCGGGCTCGGTGCCATGGTAGCTGATGCAGGCGCGCAGTGCGCACCTAAGCTGGGGCCCCTATTCGAGCGCCGGCGCGGGGCTCACCCGACGACGTCTGCAGCCGGCCGGATGCGGGCACCGCGATAAAAAGGCCGACTTTGCTTTCCCCCGCATCGTCCGACTGGCTGTCCGGGGTCCTCAGAGGGCTCGGAGGAACGGGTTGTCGCCACGGTGACGGCCATCGGGGCTGCTCCTGACCCCCTCGACGTTCCCCGATGGTTCGACATCTGGTCCTAACTCGGCAGCGGAAGTTTGATTCGTGCAGTTATTGCCTCGACGGCCGTGATGGTGTGACGAATGAAAGGTCGTTTTCTGTCGCCTTGAGATGGGCCAAGTTTGTTTGCCCATGATGGATGGTGCGCACGATCAGCGGTGTATCGTTCTGCAGCTATAAGGCCGCAGAAGTCATGGAACGGTAGAGAGACCAGCTGGACGGTTCCAGTTTCCCGAAAGCCAAGATGTGTTCTTCGTGTGTCTTGGCTACTCTTCACCTCACATTTTCCTTTTGGCAGACTGTGACTGGTCTTCTATGAGGATTCTCTTTAACCAGGGTTGCCAGGTACTTGCAGAGTAACCCGCCAAATTTTTGTGAGCTATAGCCCAAGAATAGCCAAATGACGGGATATAAAAATAGCCCAAAATGTAAGACTTCATACAAGGTATTTAAAACATATTTTTGGAACACTGATGATATAACACATAACACGTATGCACAAAAAAAAAAAATGCAAAGAGATGAAACATTACCTGATTCCTGAACCAATGGCGGAGCACGGGTACATCACTTCGGTGGCGCAGTGGCGGAATCGGAGGGGAATCCAAATGCCCTGAACCCCCCTCCCCACCTCTTTTCTCAACCCTAACATTTTACACATGTAGCATTCAAAAGGAAGGGGGGTGGAGGTCTTTTTTCAAACATCTTATACGCTGATCTCCCGGAAACACCTGCATCCGTCCCTGGCTGCGGTATTGAATCACACCAAAACACGTCAAACAAAACACTTAAAAAAAAAAAAAAAATCATACCTTTGGGACTAATGATTAATGAGGGTCCACCCATTGTATTTTCATGCTTGTGATTTGGTATTTTCCTTTTCTACTTTCTTGAGTTGATTGTTGTTTCCTTCCTGGCTGAAAATGCCATGCTTTGAAACGAAGTGGCTTGGAAACTAGGTCCTTTAAAATTGCTTGAATCTCGAGTATGAAATAGCCTAGGATAGTAGGGTTGTGCGAGTATTCGGAATTTCAAATAGTAGTTTCGAATATTACACTTTTTGCTTCGAGAAGAACTGCACTATGCTCGTTTTTCGAAATGATTGTTGCAGCGGGTTAGTCCCGTTGAGTGCGCTTTTTACCGAGCACTGGTGCACTGCAGAGAAGCAATATCCGCAGAAGTAGGCGGTTATTGCATCTCTGCAGTGCACCAGGCTACCCCCCAAAGTGAGTTTTTTCAACTGGGACCAATTGGTCCCAGTTGAAACCCACCTGACCACCTGGTTTATGGAACAATTCCCAGTTGCAACTGGTCCCAGTTGGAGTCGTCCAACTGGTCCCAGATGGAGTTGGTCCCAGCTAGAATTGGTCCCAGTTACAACTGGTCCCAGTTGGAGTTGGTCCCAGTTACCGCTGGTACCAGTGGCGTACCAACTTGTTTTTGAGTGGGGGGGCAAACCAGGCACCCTGCTACCCCCCCCCCCCCCCCCCCCCCCCCGCCCGTCGGGGCCGGCGGACACTGAACTTAGTTTCTATTAGGGAGGTAGTTTCTATCTACCAACGTTTTTCTAAGCACTGAGGTGAAGTTTTGCCTCCTTTCGCGAAACAGAAAGAGGACAAGACAACCCTCCACACCTGATGCGTCGCCCTGTTTCCGCCGGCACAAAGATAGCCGTTTAACGTGCCGCCCCTGGAGCGTTGTGTAATGAGTGTGCACCCATACTGAGCAGCTCCGGTAGCCGTCAGCCATTCTTCATACACTCTTACAAAAGGCATCCAATGTTTTCCTTTGAGCTCAAACAACCATATTACTGACGACAGAACATAAGCAAGGTAAAGGAATCACGAAAAGACAAAAATCAGAAGTTACCAGCTATAAACAACACTTACTTGGAGCAATCAGGTTCCGAGACAGCAGCGCCGACGCGATGATCTAGGCGTTGGGACCGAGAGGTTGGCCCCGTTGGTGGAAGACGGCTCGGAATGGGAGCAGCATATAGAAGCAGTACTTCTGGAGAGCCCCGCGTCTCGATATAGACACTGCTTAATTACATGTGTACAGTGGTAACGTCAACATCGAAGAGCACATTTCGACGGAGCTCGTTGCTCCTTTTTAATCAGTCTACTTAACCCAGGTCACCAGCTAGGGACTTTAGGGGAGCCAATCGACAGCCTATGTGGGCAAGAGTACAGCTTAGAGCAGTCAGGCTCCGCCCCCATCACTTCCGAAAATACACTCTCGCAGGCGCAGGCAAGTAGATGCGTCAAGGACGCGTGGTTCCCCGATGCCGTCGAAATTTGGGAAAAGCGCACGCTCACCTTGTCCGGGGGGGGGGGGGGGGATAAAAGCGGTCGGCAATCCTCAGCGAAAGACCAACATGATGCCGTGTGGTGCACCAATAGATTTTCAGCAGCAAGCCTCCTTGTCGCGGCATTACGTATAGGGTTCGAGTTAATAAGTTCAATACATACTCTTTGTCAGTATCCGGTATTAACGTGACATCTATGCACAGGCCCACACTACGGTATGACGTCACGTGCAAGCCATGTATCAGAAGTGGTCAAACTTCAGCTCGCGAGCCGCGTAGGGCTCTTAATTCTCCCGCTGCGCGGGTCTAATGATATGATGGCTCTCAAATTACAATAGTTGGAGCCAAACTCTAAGCTTGTCTTAAAAACATCACAATAAGAAACAGGTACAAAATATGACATACAAAATGACTGGGCTGAAGCCGTGGTTTCCGTTGCTGGTAAGCATATCAAAATAATATTTAATGGTCAGTTTTTAATATTGGTTGGTTTTTCAAGCCTCTCGGCCTGCTAGGTTCAGGCAGGGTTAGTTTCTGAGCGGAAAATTTTGCTCAAATTGGTCTCTGACTCTGAGCTACTTTTGTTAATCGTCATTTTTCGTAAAATGCAATGCAGCTGCCTTATGAAACAAGGACTGTAAAGTTGAAAGTTGCATCTAGCGGCATATCGCATCCTTTTTATTCCGCTTGATAAAAACGTCTGGGTGGCAAGAATTGAAAGTATATAGGCACCAATCAGGTACGAACCACAAGGTAGCTCCGAAAGCATGTGAAAGTGATGATATTCTCATATCCCGCCCCCCCCCCCTTTCTTGAACACTGTCAGTTTCGCCCCCCCCCCCCCCCCCCCTTGACAATAATGGCAGCTGCTTTTCCTTGGCAATGCACTCCAAGCTACAGACGACCATGAGCGCGCGCCCAGGGCGCCGATCAGGCACGTAGCCAGGATTTTGTTTCGGGGGGGGGGGGGGGGGGGCGGCCATGGCAAAATGCTGTATGATGGGGAGGGAGAGAGGAGGCCCCATCAAAATGGAAAATTTCGGCGGGGGGGGGGGGGGGGGGCGAAGGGCAGGCCCCATGCCCCCCCCCCCCCCCTTCCCCCCGCCACCCCCTGGATACGTGCCTGGCGCCGATCATATCCAACGTTGCTATACCCCGTTTACCCGTACAGCGCAGCGGAGGCAAAAAGCGTGAACCGGGCGTACACGTCTCGAAGCTGCGATCTCGTGCTTAGTAGTGAATGGAGTAGAGGAGCGATCAAACATATGTGTGTGCTCTGTTTGGTTCTTTTAATATGGCAAGAAATGTGTCCCTGAGTACGGGACCGACGAAAAAAAACAGCCTTACCACTTTTCCTAGTTACTTTTACATTTTTCTCAGAAAGGACCTCCGCTATTTCAGGGGGGGGCAAAACACATACCTTGCCCCCCACTCTGAGAAGTGGGGGGGCAAGCGCCCCCCTTGCCCCCCCGGTTGATACGCCCATGGCTGGTACCAACTCCAGCAAAAATGAAACACGGCACAAAATGGAAGGTTGACAAGACTTTATTGTCAAAAACTTGAAGAATGAAGCTAAACAATAGGTTCGGTGACGTACACGCTCCGGGTTTAGTCACTTGCTTGCGACGGTTAAATCGCTTTTTCAGAGGTGGTATTCATGAGATGAAGGAAGATCGGCCGCTGGCGTCTGTTAGTGAAGACGTCCTCAGCTTCTCTTCCAATCGCGCGAAGAAAGGCGCTCATCCGTGATCCCGCGTTGCGCAGGTGAAGTCCTGATAAGATGCGGTAGCGCTCCCACCTTGCAATCTCTGTCACAACAGTCGAACATTTTCGAGGTAGACCTCCCGCCATTTTCGCCATTGTGCTCTCCGCGGCGTTTTCTCTTCCGTCCGGTCTTTCCTGGGTGCCCTCCGATCGCTGAACTGCATCTTTCCATGCTCGAAGTTCACCGCCGCCACCATGGTGTGTGTAAAGTTAGGTCCAAAGAAGCGCAGCTGTAGTTTTGACATTTTCATAACGACGCCAACTTCGGCGATGGCGACCCTTCTCTACCCCGACCGACTCCGGTGTCAGCATAGGCAGCGCCATCTGTCGCCAACGCGTACCACTAATCCGCACCCGCGTGCCACGGCGGCCCGCTAGCTCTGATTGGCCAAAAGATACATTTATTTATTAAAAAAAAGAAAAATACTGTAGGTATTTAAATAAATGTTTTAATATATTTTAATAATGCACTAAATGTTCATTTAATTGAACACATTTTGTCACTAATTATATTTTCCAATTAAAAAATATTTAGTTAATTAAAATGTTTATATTATTTTTATAAATATATAAATGTACCCCACTAATTAAAAATGTGCCTATTTGTATAAGTCTAAAAATGTTAGTGTTTTTAGTTTTCTTCATTGGCAAAGGTCAATGCACCCCCAACTTATCAAAATTGTTGCCCCGTGTGAACTGGGAACGGGAAAGGCATTTGAAGTCCGACTGGGAATCGCTCCAACCAATTATCTTCCTAACTGGTCCCAGTTCACTCCATTCCCAACTGGGAGTCGAACGAGTCAAACCAGTTAACTCCCAACTGGGAATGGTTCAAACCAGTTGACTCCCAACTGGGAATGGTTCAAACCAGTTGACCCCTCAGCTGCTCCCAGTTGGACTCCTATTGGTCCCAGTTGATTCCCAGTTGGGACCAGTTAGTCCCAGTTGATTCCCAGTTGGGACCAGTTAGTCCCAGTTCAAACCAGCTGAGGTGCCAACTGGTCCCAGTTAGAAATTTTCGCTTGGGCGGCGAGTGACTTTTTCAAGTTTGGAAACAAAAAGAAGTCGCACCGGGCCAAATCTGGAGAATACAGTGGATGGGGCGGCAGTTCGTAGCCCAATTCGACCAATTTGGCCGTGGCGAGGGCGGAAGTGTGTGCCGGTGCGTTGTCATGGTGGAAGAGCACTTTTTCTTCGCCAAATGGGGCCGTTTTTTCTGCGATTCGGTGTCGAATCGGCCCAATAATTCGGCATAGTACAGCCATGTGACCGTTTTGCCCTTCTCCAGGTAGTTGATGCAGATCACACCTTGTGAATCCCAGAAAACGGTGGCCATCACCTTTCCGGCCGATAGGACAGTCTTCGCCTTCTTCGGAGCGCGTTCGCCGGGTGAAGGCCACTGTTGCGACTGTTTTTGGTCTGTAGTGTGTACCAGTGAACCCATGTTTCGTCGACGGTCACGAAACGACGCAGAAACTCCTTCGAATTGCGCTTAAACAGCGTCAAACACTGCTCTGAAGTGGTCTCACGGTTGCGCTTGTTGTCCGGAGTGAGCGAACGCGGCACCCATTGCGCCGACAGCTTTCTCATGCCCAACATTTCATGCAGGATATGACCCAAGAGGTTTTTTGAGATGCCTACTGTCTCAGCTATCTCACGCACCTTCAATCGGCGGTCTGCCAATAGCAGATCATGGATTTTTGTCACATTATCCTCCATGGTAGCCGTTTTCAGGGCAGCTGAGCGTGACTCATCAAAAACCGACGTGCGACCATGTTGAAACTTGTTAAACCAATTTTTGACGGTCGCCATCGAAGGAGAAGAGTCACCGTACACAGCATCCAAGCGCTCTTTGATTTCACTGCACGATTTCCCTTCCAAAAACAAGAATTGAATCACCGACCGATATTGCTCTTTTTCCATTTCTCTAAAATTCGCGGACACGCCCGCTTCCCCATGCGGTCAAAACAAAACTATGAGTTCGATTTGGTTGAAATTTCGATAGTAGCTGTCTACGAGAATGTACTACACGATAGTAAATTTTTCTTGCGATAGTGGCGTCATATTGGGCGGTGAGGCTAAGTACTCATCGGACCGTCCTCGTACGTGTATGTCGTCTGCACTGTACATCCGTAGATCTCGGCGGACCCTACATGGATGAATAACCGTTGCAATATTTTGATTACTTAACCGAATATGGTAACTAACTTTTTAATGAACGGTTTAATGGGCCATGTTGCAATTGCAGCTTTAAATGGAGCCATTATTAAAGACCAACCCATTTTAGAAAGTTGGCGAACAAACAACGAGCCTTGAGATATTCATCGCTAAAATTTTGCCCTTCTTCGCTTGATTAAAAAACCGCGCGCTGAAAGCGCGATTGAGGTTGTGCTGATATTGATGCGTAGAAGAACGACACAGTTGTTTCTGTCCCTTCGTCACTAACTCGACAGCGTGTCTTCGGTGGACTCGCCAGCGCCACACATCAAGACGACGAAGTCACTATTCTACGTATTATTTTCATAACGCGGTTTCTGAATCAAGCGAAGAAAGGTAAACTTTAACGATAAATTTCGCGAACCTCGTTGCCTTTTCGCGAATTGACGAAATTGTGTTGGCCTTTAATAATGACTCCTTTTAAAACTGCAATTGCTCCATGGCCAATTAAGCCGTTAATAAACAAGTTAACTAACAGATTTTAGTTAATCATTAAACATTGCAACGGTTATTCACCCATTGTCCGCCGAGCCCTACAGATATAACGAAAGACGGCATCCACATATCTGCTACATCCTTTTTTATAAGATATGTAAAGTCCCGTAAAGAATAAAACAAAAACACCCTGTGTGTCTGCGTGAACTAAAGTCCCTCGATGTTTTTTCACCAAAAAATATCCAGGGACGTTAGCGTGAACCAGATACGTACGTCCCCTGTGGAACCATGGGTCTTCTTTCCCTTCAAACACCCAGCTCAGGCGAGACTTACCTGGTTGACAGAAAGCAGCTGTCGGTTAAATGTATTGTTATGAGCCTGTGGGTCTCAAATAGTTTACCCTCAAGAGGATAATGCGCTGCATGTTTTAACCATGTATGCGCTGCACACTGTAACCGCTATTTCAATGCCGTGCTGTGAACTATTACAACTTTTTCCTTGCCTGATCTACGTGTGCTCATGTTTTCTGCTCAAAATGATGTGAAATAGTTGCTTGTTTTCTTTGAATCTTATAAAGCATTACTTGTTCAGCCCACGTGTTGTCTCAGTTTTTGGACTTAAGTTCAATGTTAAAACGCGTGATAAAAATTGTCACGGCTTATTAGCCAAGTGAACGTCGGGTGGTCCTCGGATGGTCGTGGCAGCCATGAAGAAATAAAAGATTCTCACCCCTTTGCGACCGTCGCTTGGGTGGTTCGTCGCTTAAACACAAGAATGAGTGACAAGTGAAGCGAGCTGATTAAGGTCATGAAAAAGAAGACGGGCAGAAACGAAGGCACAAAAGTTAACCTGGGGTATTAAAAGCATGCTAAAACAGTCTCGGACTTTAGTATGTGCCGTTTCGTTCCATTATAAAATAAGAAAAAAAAAGAAAAAAAGAAAAACTGCTTTTGAGTTTTAGATATCCCTTTCAAATAACTAATGTTCGGCATTTGCGATCAAGGAAAGGGGCATTTCATTTAAAATGCTCACCATCCGACAAACCGAAAGTCGCAGCTAATTCTACGCTGAAACAACTTGCAATCCGCTTCTTTAAAGTCGCAATTGTTTTTGTAAAGGAAGGGTAATGTAACTTGTACCGTCCAATACATTGAAGCATCATGTTGCTAACGATCGTGCCGCAGCATAATTGATGCCGCGGTACGACCGCTGGCAGGTCGTACCTGTATCAGAAATCCTATGTGCACTCAACTAAAGCGGCACCAAAGATTCATACTTTCGCGCGTGCAGCCGCGCATGCGCACATCATTTGGATAACGCGCCGGTGTCGACATCACGCGACACCCTAGTGAAGTTAGTGAACCCGAACCTAAAGCGAACGGATAAAAAATTGGGTTCGACACTGTGGTTTGAATAAGGAGGGGTTTAAGAGGGCGCGGTACCTCTATTTATTCGTCCGTCTCAGCCACCAGATGGCGCGCGGCTCGTAACGTGGTTGAACGCGCGACTTCTAGATGGCGCCAGTATCGAAGTGTGAAAAGGCCCGCGTTATCCGCTGCGTGAAATAGATCCCCAAATGTGTTGTGTTCTCCCGGCGGAGGAAGTTTCTCCCTCCCTCGCGCGCGCTTGGTATGTCTGCGGTCAGTCAGCTCAGAGTGCATAGCATCGGACGTCAGTGGTAATACGCGCGGTGGCCGAGTCCGGCCTCTGCGCTGTGTGATGCAGTGGGTGGCGCTCGTTTCTGTTCGGAGGTAGGAATAAAAATGTCGGTCCCCTTTTTTACGACGCTCGTTTCTATAGCTTGAGTTCTTTTTTTTTTTTTTTGAGTGATTTACAGTACCGCCTCTTGGAAATCGTCCTTTGCGGTGAGCGATTGAGAGTCAGGTTAGCATTTTATTTTGGTCAGCACTACACGTTCAATGGAGACCTCGGGCGGCGATGTAAATATGCATTGCTCTCCAAAGTGTGTCCAAGGTGCGCAATGGGTATTGAAGGCGCGCGACCGTCGGTTGGTAAAATACGTGCGTTAGATTCACTTATTCAGTTTAATCATTTTTGCCAACGTCTTTCATCTGTTTCAACAAATGACATGGTCGAGTCTATTGATAACCTTAGCTAGATTGGACGTACGGAGTGTCCGGGCTTTAAATAAATTTGCTTCGTTTATGTGAATGAATAACTGTTTTCTCTTTTCCGTGCTCGGTGCTATGCAAAAATCGCTCAGATGTTATGGTAGCGCAGTGTGGCGGCGTTTTGCACGCTGACTCGCTATTGCATTTGCTCTGCACAATATGTGTTCTGATGGAATGTGCCGAATCGTATTTCCGATCGATATGATAGATTTACTTTGCTACAGTGTTAATTATATTTTCCTGATTTAAACTGGTTCGTCCCTGATCTGAGCCTAGTTCAAATGCGAAGGTGCAGACAGACTTAGCGTCGTAACAGCCGTAATGCGCAGAAAGAAATTAGTACCATGAAAGAAAAACAAAAGGATACGAGGTGGCTCGGTGTTATAGAAGTAATGAGTGTGCAAAAGATGCCATCGCACGTGTTTTTTTTTTTTTTTTGTTTTTTTTCTAACTCTCCGCATCGCTGGGAAACGCTCAAGGTACCAGCAAAGACAGCGAGCTGGCGTGAAATTTCCATCGAGCGGAAAACGAGTGTCACTTTTATTTCATCATGCGCTTTCATTTTGACGTGGCTCAAAATGGGCGCGAAATAGTAACAGGTAAGGCAACAAAATTTAGATGTAACGTTTGGAGCACCGCCATACTCAGCCGTGTTGGGGGCATTTCTCGCGAGTCAATACGGCAAAGGTATTGCGCGTCGAACTGTACGTGAAATTTATCCATTTCAGGGAAACCTTGATTTCGCAAAACTATTGTGGCTCGATTCCTGGCTTCCAGTATTTAGAAGCCACGAGCGAGAAATAAATGACAGTTGATTTCGAAGGACAATCGCGACGTGGAAACCCATAAAAGAGAGTCCCAATAAGACGAGAGCTTCCCCTTCTCTTCAAGTGCCTGGGTTACGCCCTCATTCCTGCACCTGCGGTAACACTGCAGGCTCCTAAAATCGCTTTGAAAACGTTCCTGATCGCAACAAGTTTTTTCTTTTTGTCGAGGTGCTATTTCATTTTTTTTTTTTCGTCTACCTTGATACCCCATCAGCGCAAAAAATACCATAAACTAAAAAAAAAAAAAAAAATAGTGGGCATACAACGACAACGCACCCACTGGGACCCGAGTCAAGGCAAGAACAACTAACTACTAAAAGGGGAAAAAAATCATGTTCGCATACGGTTGTAGCACGATTCTCCCGGTGGCAGTTCCCCCGTTCCAAATGCCCCGTGCCATTTCCCCCGAGTGTCAAGATCCCCGTTGTCAAATTCCCCGTCTTGCCTGCCCCGAGTGCCGGCACCCCCGTATCCAATTCCCCCATATTGTAACTTTTGTGTGCCTCTCTATCCAATGGCAATCAGTTGATCGAAGGACGTTTCATCGACATATCGTTTCATCAAAAGTTTATTACACCGACAGCTCGAATTAGCTTCCTTTTGTAATAAGTCGCCTGTGTCTGTCGCCGCGAGGCGGCGTGGACGGGTGGTCCGCCTGGATTAACATGGGTCCCTGTGATGCACGTGCGACGAAGCTAGTTTTTTCACGAAACATGGTGTCGATGAAACGAGTGTCGATGAAACGATACGGACGCCCGTTGATCACCTCCGATGTTCTTTGAAACCAACGCACACTGTTATTCCGTGATCCTGTGTCAGTTCAGTGCTCGACAATATTGAAAATGATGGCAGATTTATTAACATGTTAATGTATACAGTCTTGTTGAAGCAATGTCCACTACTTAGATACCGCAATATCGCTGCACGAGCCTCAGAAACTCTTGAATGTTGAGCTCTCCATTGGACAGACGCTGCTCGAGCTTCCTGATGGCTGCGTCCTTCATTTCCCACTTCTTTTGTCGCTTTCGGGCTTGGCCGCCGTTGGATACCTGGAGGAGGGTGACTCTGCTAGTGGCCTCGTCCCGCTTGATGTGCTCCACGAAAGTGTAGACATTGGGGTGCGCTTTCCCGATGGCGTTGTTAATTTTTCTGTAAATAAAAAGCACAAGGATTACAACTCCTGGTAAATAAGCATTCTGATTTTTCGATAGCAAATTTATACCATACTGAAAAATGAACTGACCGGTGCCAGGCCTCCTTTAGGTTGTTTGTCCGGGCTCCGCTGTTTTGGTGGTGGTTCCACTGCTGGGTGTCGTAGTTTCCTAAGAGCCAAGTATCCTCGAAGTACAGGATAAGTTGTGGGACTCCAAGGGCTGGTGGTGCAGTTGCCTTCAAACCCCGCCAAGCAATACGTACGAACGCTGGCGGGACAAAGGCCAAACTGATTGTCTGGCGTACAAACATCGTTACCGAAGAATCTTCCTGGTAAGCCTTGGCAAGTCCGAGTTCTTGAACCTTCCTCCAGATTGCTTGAGCGAAGTGAAAATGGCAACCCTGGTGCCGGATTCCAGGAAAAACGAAAAGAAAAGCCTGGATAAGGGCCAGTTCAAAGTGCGTACGGACAACGCTGAGTGACAGAGGTGCACGAAGAGCGTCCAACGCCGTCTTGAAGTTCGTGAAGGCCGACACATATACTTCTCGAGACTTCCCAGGTAGAAGAAAGTAGGCGACGTTGAAGCTCAAACCCTCTTTGACGGCGCTTATTGTGACTAGTTGATAAAACAATGACGGGCAGGAGAAAAACGTGCCATCGATGAACACTTCAACCATTTCCGAAAAATGAGAAAGCAGCTCCTGCGTGCAGAAGCAAAGAACACGGCCTGCACTTATGCTGACGTCGAACAGCAGGAAGTCTCGCTTGTCGAGTGTCTCCGTATGTAGTCTTCCAAGGTTAATCTCGGCCATGTCCCTTGGTAGGCTCGGTTGCTGCTTTCTCTTCTCCCTGTACATGGTGCTCCTCACGCTCTCAAAAGTCGGCAGCTCAGCCATCACCGTGTCGTCAACCTAGAACAAATTGGTCCCGTCACAAACAAGGTTCAATCGCGGACACCATGAACATGTATACGCGTGTAATAAAACATAGTATGTAAAGACGAGACAATGTTTTTGCTTACTTGACCCACAAGGCTCAAGATCTCTCTGCTGTACACCTGCGGTGCTGGCAAATGCGGCTCCGACCTAACCCTTTGCTTCAATGCGTTCTTCAGTCGCGCTTCCCGAAGTTGGCTGCTATCAGGTGGATGGTTGTGCTCTGAAACACATCGACGTGATGATGATGTAACGCCGCAGCAGATTTTAGCCTCATTCATTCAGTGCCCTTCAAGTTGAACAGCAATCTGAGAGTTTGCGAAAGTAAAAAAAGAAAGTCGTTAGCTCACCTTGTGTTGTCTTGACGACTTTTCCGTGCTTCGTGAAAACTGCTGCTTTGCAGTTATTTGTCCAGTATTTAGCACATCTCCAGGCAGTTTTCTCATCTAGGTTCTTCCGCTGAAAGCAATACTTAAATTCGTCTAGTATTAAGGCCTCTTTCCCTTTTTCCGTTTTCAAAAATTCGACCTCCATCTCCTGCATCTCAACCTCGTCTGGGAAGCATCCAATGTTGAAAGTCCCTTAATTAAATAGAACTCACCTGGGTCGCGTTCGAGGTTTCTTTGTTCTTGTTGACCCTCGGTATGCACTTTTTCTTTCGTCCCGTAACGAGAATTGGGGGCAGAGGACGGGGGGAACTGATAAGGGGATGGGGGCACGGGGTGTTTGGAACCCGGGGGAAATGAGGTCAGGAAAGATAACGCGGGGAATTTGCTGCGGGGATATTGACACGGGGGAATCGGGATTGGGTTATTTCGTGCACCACCCTTCGCGTACACAGACAGAACGCCTCCATGGAAAGAAATGAATCATGCGCTTGTTCTGCCAGTCTCGTTGTGCGTCTGTCAAAAGCCACAAAGGAGGACCCGCCCCCCCCCCCCCCCCCCAACCCTAAAAAGAAGAAACGAAAGGTTTTTTGGGCGCGCGCGCGGTCGCCCAAGCGATGACCACAGGACGTCACTTCCGTTGCCCTCCAAAGAAGAGGGGAAGAAGGAGCTCCCCTCTTATCAGGATCCTCCTTTGTGCCTCCCGGATATGTACAGGCGTCGCTATTCTCCCCCCAGAAGATTATAGAAGATTAACCCGTCACTCAAAATTCTTACAAAAGCAGCTTCCCTCTCCTCCTCTTACTTGGTGTTCAAAAGTGTGCGATGTGACGTCAGTGCAAGAAGCCTATGCGATTGTAGCACGTTTGCCCCTGTCTCAAATGCCACGGTCCGTTTCTCCCAAGTGCCCGTCTTATCTTCCCGAGTATCAACTCCGCAGTGATTCTGAATCATTCCGATGCTTTCCAACGTTGCAAAACTGTTAGACGAATATTTGCAGAACTATCTACGGAGCTAAAATTCAAAAGCGCCGTGTTGGATTGGGTAACTCGTGTAGGTTTAGCTCATTGTTGGAACATTCTTATTCGCTCGATGAACTCCACAAAACGTGTAAATATTAGAATGAACTTTTTAGAAAGCGATAGTTGTTGTCAGGGTTCCAGGCGACCGGACAGGTCGAAATTATTGGTTGATTAAAAATTTTATTTCATAATCACAATCGTATCATCAAGGGCACGCCATTTCCTCATCACTTCTACGAAAAGAGTTGCTGTATTCGTAGCACACACAGACGGAAACGGTTGAGACTGTGCCCAAATAATATCTTTTGGCAGGTACTGCGCAGCGATTACACACAATACCTCTAACATAAACATGCTGCTCCACATGTGTATTCACAAGATGCAATACATCGTTCTCCCAACTTTGTTGAAATGGGCATGAAAGCGCGTAACCGTCACTTTTTTGAAGTTCTACTTAGAGGTGAAGTATTTACTGTAAAAAGTCGTTAATTATTTATTTTTTTCCGTTCCACTACAAAGCTCGATTCACCTAAATTTTTGTTTTTATGTCGTCTCTACAGCGCTTTTACGTCGGTACTTTCGTGTTAAAGGACATCACATAATGTGCGAAAAAAAAAAAAAAACTGGTAGGATCGATGTTGCATAGCCTCTTTTTTTGTGGACATCAAGAGAAAAAAAAAAAAAAAGATAGTAGTTGTCTTTATTTCGCACTGCATGTTTTAGCGCGGAAGTTCCTATTTGGTTATGATGTCTTTACTTTCTTAAAAATTGTATACAGTAATTTAAATTACCGAATTACAAAAACGTCGAAATTGTATAATTGGTTTTCGTTGGGACGCCATGACGACAGCGACACTCGTGTTCGCTCGAGGTTTTCGCCAGCATTTCTACGATGAATTGCCAGGATCGCGAGATGCAACAGCGTCACACTCCGTCTTCTGTGACGTCATTTGTTGCACTTCGGGACCACTATTGATGTATGGCCAGCATAAGACGCTAAACACACCAGTCGGAGACGCGCTCCAGGCGTTATAGTACTGCTCCTAAAAGTAGCTGTCACGTGCTTTGCTCCGCGACTGTGATTCCCTTACAGCAGCTCTGACTGAGGGTTGCCAAATTACGGTGAAACGGAGTATAGACAAAACAGACAGGAAACGAGCTGCCAGCATACGTTAGTCAAACTCCAACAAAAAGGAAGTTTCTTCCCAAGCTGGACGACATTTACCGGGCATCTTTAGAGCTACGAAGCTCAAAATGACGCGTACTCATAAGATTTTTTTCTCTCGCGTGTTTGTGATTTTCTAATGTCCTGCAAGCAAAAAAAGAATATATGGCGAAGTCACTCCGAGGGGATGCCGATAACTGCGAGCCACGAACATGAAGGATTCGCTAACATCCGTCAGGAGTGTGAACGGTAAATCGTCACGCAAACATATTCTCACAAGCTGCAAATATTTATTTGGCTTAGCAAGTAGAATACTAGTATACTAACGACATGTGATTATTGTACACAAGATACAATTTCTCGGTTCTTCAAAACCATTTCCCTAGTCTGAACGGTCGCGCTACGGGCCGCGGCTAGCCGTGCCCTCGATAGACTATGGAGCTGCGTTGTGTCGTCTGCTACTGTACCGCCAACAGGAGAGCGATAGCTCTGTGTGCTCCACAGATGCGTGTTGCGGTATAACTCTGTACGTCTGTCCTAGAAGAAGACAAAAAGATAGGCTCTGTGACCCCCTCCTAAGCTAACAAAAACAAACAGAAGTATACTCGTTTGGACTGAAAGGTTAATTTACAAAATAGTGACCAGACATTGGAAAAGCATATGTCACAGAACTTGGTTTATGAAATGGCATCATTGTTTCGAGCAAGAAATCACCTGCTCACCACTGGGACGACGAAATCGTCACTATTTATTGCGTCAGGTGTATTTGCGCTCATGAAGAAAAATCTGAACACATCCTTCTCCCCAAAGTCCTATGTCGAATAATAAACACTTTTTTAAACATCTATGCACAAATAACTCATTTATTTCTACACTTGTATATACACGTTAATTAAACGACGTCAAACCGCATTTGTGATTAGATCTTGATGTCTACACCAACTACATTCATATTTTTAGGGCTTTATTGAACGATAACTTCAACAATAGTTAATGGAACACGATGGCATGATCTCACCAAAAACCTCAACGTGCGAAGCTTCCACAGACGGCCGCTTGCGAGTATTCTCAATGTGAGACTTCAGAAGCTTTCGCTTGCCATAGGGAGCTTGCTTTCGACTACAGCACTGCACGGGCCCGGGAAGCGCGGAGCGCGCTGCTGTGGGGAGAGGTTGACTTACAAGATGACGTGTTACGTGATCATGTAAGATGGCGTCATTTCGTGCAGCTTGATCACCTAAGATGACGTCATTTCGTGTAACGAGATCATGTAAGGTGACGTGTTTGTGTCACGTGATCACGTAAGATGACGTCAGTTCGTATGAACTGACGTCATCTTACGACAACGCCAACATTAGTGCCGTCCGGAACCATTGACCTTAGAAACGCACCTCTTCGCTTGAAGAACTGATATGCGTTGATTGTTATTTGTTTCTTTTGCCTACTACAGACCATTCAAAAACTCGCCTTCTGGGTGCCACCAACTTCGTCTACTGGGCTGTGAAGCGTGTTCGAGCGTGCGCAATACCTATCTAGGCCGAAAGATTGTACACTGAGTATGCTTTCACAGCTCACTGACTTAGGCATTTTTCGTTAGGATAGATGCTCCCACGAGAAGAGCGTATGAGATATGTGAAGAAAATTGGAAATTTGAAATGTTCTTGTCCAATCGCATTTTTCTTTGGTTATCGACACTTTTTAGCGTCATCACAAGACGTTCAACCCATAATACATACACTAGTGATTAAAAAATAAGCACCGAAAAACATGCACCGATTTTCGCTCAAAAATAAACACTGGAAAAAACATACCGTAATCATTACCCATGTCACCTTTTTGGGTGATATGTGAATTTCCAGAAGAACAGCGAGTTATCACCCTCCCCTAGGAATACCCTGACTACAGAGCGGGCGACCCGTTTTTCCCCGCGTTAGATTGCGCGGACCACGAACCGTACGGAGGTCACAGGACGTCCGTGAAAAATAAAAAGGAGGCAAAGAACGATCTACTCTGTGCACGCTTCTTCCCCGATTTCCACGACCCCAAGGCCGAAGGACGTTTGTGTGAAGGATAACAATAAAATAAAACTTTGCGTCAAAAAAAAAAGCCCGTTTAAAAAAAAAAAAAGTAGAAACAAGCACAACGCGTTGACGGACCGCGTGGTTGTGGAACACGTCGCGGTCCGCTTGCCACAGGACGGTTGCCTTCGACCCATAGCTCCAAGGTGAATTTTCCGCTTGCGAAAACACGGAGACCTACCCACCGAGAACCAGGAAAACAAGACACGCACACTGACGCCTCGGCGTGCAGAGTGAAACAGGATACGGGCGCGGAATACGGCCGCGGAAGAACACCTCACACAGTGCCGATCCGGCCGATCTCCGAACGAACGATTTCGCATTTCGTGGACAGCGAGCGCCACCGCACGGGAGTGAGAGGTACCTTAAAAGCGACGAAAACAAGCACCGACACCTTGGTTCTTTATATTTGCTGTAGTTACGGAACAAATCGACTTACATGAATAATTTGAATATTATTCGATTCCGTAATAAATTTAGAAGGCATTAAGCGCAATACTTCTTATGTTTGAATTTAGATAATTTTGTAAATTCGCTCCGAACGCAAGAGTGCCGAATTAGCCGATTTTGACCATTTTCATGATTTTTTTAAGAATATAATTAAATTTATAATGAAACATTTGTTGTGCTTAGTGTCTCGATAATGACTCAATATCTTTAAAGCCGAAATTTTCAAGAAGATCCGCGCAGCCGTTATTATGTGAGAATGTTTTTAGGTTGGTGAAAAACCTCATGTATTCTCTATAGGAACCGTGCGGATCTAATTCAAGCCCCGACCAGGGCGCCCCTAGCGGCAAACGGGTCCGTTGCATCGGGCATCTTCTGCCAGTCGCTGCATTGGTTCTGCGTTGTAGTGGGTTAGCGCTGTAATTTCTGAGATGGCTATTCCGCACCAAGAAAGCCGCAACAATTGCTGCGTGGTCGGCAAGATCGCGCACGGCACGACGTACTACATCGTCCCTTCGAAGCCGTACGAGGCGGAGTACTGCGCGACCTGGGTACGACTTGTGCGTCCATACAGGTTAGTGGTGTTTCTTACCTTCCAGTTCGCGCTTTGTTTAAGCTGCTGACGAATAATACAATTAACTTTTTTCTCTTCTAGCGACGATGGAACAGCATCGACACCGACGGCAAACTCTAAAGTATGCAACAAATACATCACCGGAATCGAGAAGCGGAATGCGGTCGCCCTCCTAAGCCTACCACCGTTGGATGTTTCCATCAGCCTACAGGAAGATAGTAAAGAGAATTGCGGAACGGCGCGAAAAAAAATCGCCCAGTTATTGTCAAGCTGATTCAGAAATAAACGTACTATCATGGACACTGTTATAGCGAGTTCGTTTCACACGCACTGGCACCGTTCGAGTTCTCTCCCAGAATACATCGCACTCACAGAGTGTTGCACGGAAAACTGGACTGAAACGAACTCGCCAAATGCACCGAGTGCAGAAGACTGATGCTGCCGCCATCTATGTTGTAGAAAAGGTACCGACTTCAAACCGAAACTAGCGCCTTTCTGTTCCGAGTGATGCGTGGGGACGCGAGAATGCAGTCGCTACCACCGTTTATCTACAAACGTTGGCAACTGCAACCTGTAGTTTATAGTTGCGATGTCTTCAAGCAGCTCGGCTGCCGTAGAGATAGTTACAGACGGCGTAAATTTCCGCAACCAGCTGTCTACAAAGCAGCTGGTTGCGATCTTTCAATCCTTATAACCGTTTACACTGAAGAAAAGTGATGATGGTGTCCGAGCAGAAGCTTGATCCGTTTGAGCATGGTATTATGCGTGAACCACTGAAAGGGTACAGCTTAAAACTAGCCTGTTGGAATATCCAGCAAAACTGGGACTTTCGATTTGGATCGTCATTATAGGTGGATTAGATATTAGCCTTGGTGAGGGCGTCGAGAACGAGAGCTTTCTCAAACAAAATACGACAAGGCAAGTTAGCTGCGTAGGTAAATGTTAAACATGATGATGTTGCCCAATCCTCGGGTACAGTCACCATCTTTAGCTTTCTCTGATGCTTATTGGGCAGTCAGAGGTTTCTGCTGGGGGAGGTTTATCGAGAAATGTTAAATTTTTCACCCGCACACGGATGGTGATCGACATCTCGGGGGCCACTGTTGCGTTTGTTCTGAGCATTTCTTTACACACTGGTATATTTCAGCGTTGTACGGCAACAGAGCGATTTAAAACCTGCAAATAAATCAGGGGTTGCCAATTGCTTCCTCCGTGAAATAGCAGACGCTCACAATTCAAGCTCGCGTTTGATTTTGTTTCCCGCAGGACGCGATTTCTATCAGAAAATCTAGTTTTTTTTCCCGTTCGGTTCCGCGACACATCGTAGCAGACGAACCCTCGTCGTCTGCTCCCGCTCCTCGCCGGCCCCACCGGAGTGAGGCATGACGGGATTGCATTTTGGCGCACTCCCGATTTTCTCGGTGCAGCGAGTGCATGCACGCGTGGGGTGTCAGCGCTGAAACGAACACGGAAAGTGCAACCACTCGTGGAGTGCCGGCCGAAACGAACCCGTTCCACGCTGCGAGTGGGCACGCGTGGGCACGAGTGCCGTGAAACGAACTCACCGCAGCGGCGGCCGTCCCGCACCCCTAGCGCCTCATAGCAGGCGCCGTCCGAAACTCCGCGCATGCGCCGTGTGGCGATCTCGCTCTTCCCGTTTGCGAGCACACCCTCGCTTTGTCGTCTGCTAGGCGCAGAGCAGGCGATGCCACGGTGCTGCTCGTCTGGTACCCAGGCCCTAGCGAACTGGTCTGAAACTCATTTTAAACCGGCGATTTTGATTGGGGGAGATTGCAGAGTCATTGAAGCATTAACCCTGTCTACGTTTTTTTTTTTTTGTTTTTTTTTTTGTTTTTTAGGAACAGGATTTCGCAATGCATCTTTCACAATATGCGCTCGCAAACCAGTATGAGCGCAGCAGGTGTGATACAAAAATAGACTTATACTCCGTTTCACCTAAAGTCCGAATGCAGCGTACGCTACAAAACAACATAGCCAATCAAATAGCGGCAAAGGTGCAATGTCACGGAGTGCATCACCGGGGGACACAATAAGGTGCAAAGAGTGAGCTTTTGTCGCTTTTGGTTGGCCCTATCGTCTCGTAGCGTCCGCTGCGCCTAGACCTAAAGTGAAACGGAGTATAACTGCAAGTTCGTCCCATAAAAAAGAAAAAAAGTAATCTATTGTGGTATTACAATTAGTGGCGATGATCATCCTTAGCCAGCGGAGTCAGGGAATCAACCGTGGACACCTCTTACGCCGTGGTTTGCTGAACCGTGTTCAGGGGAAATCGGCAAGCGCTGTGGCGTCGTCTGCTCTGTGCCTAGCAGACGACAAAGCGAGGGTGTGCTCGCAGGCGGGAAGAGCGAGTCCGCCACACGGCGCATGCGCGGGGTTTCGGACGGCGCCTGCTATGAGGCGCTGGGGGTACGGGACGGCTAGAGTTCCTGTATAGGCTCCCTACGGGAGCCTATACCGTAGGTAGCTATACAGGAACTCTAGGGACGGCCGCCGCTGCGGCCGTCCCGTATTAGATCCGCACAACCGTGCGGATCTAATTCAAGCCCCGACCAGGGCGCCCCTAGCGGCAAACGGGTCCGTTGCATCGGGCATCTTCTGCCAGGCGCTGCGTTGGTTGTGCGTTCTTGTAGTGGGTTAGCCGGTTAGCGCTGTAATTTCTGAGATGACTATTCCGCACCAAGAAAGCCGCAACAAGTGCTGCCTGGTCGGCTGAAACAGTACGTCGAAGATCGCGCACGGCACGTAGTACTAAATCGTCCCTTCGAAGCCGTACGAGGCGGAGTACTGCGCGACCTGGGTCAGAGCCTCTGCCTGGGTACGACTTGTGCGTCCATACAGGTTAGTGGTGTTTCTTACCTTCCAGTTCGTGCTTTGTTTAAGCTGCTGACGTATAATACAGTTACCTTCTTTTCTCTTCTAGCGACGATAGAACAGCATCGACACCGACGGCAAACTCTATGCAGCAAATACTTCACCGGAATCGAGAAGCGGAATGCGGTCGCCCTCCTAAGCCTACCCTTGGATGTTTCCATCAGCCTACAGGAAGATAGTAAAGAGAATCGCGGAGCGGCGCGAAAAAAAAATCGCCCAGTTATTGTCAAGCTGATTCAGAAATAAACGTACATAATTACCGCAGTCCCCTCAACGCCAACTAAATTTTTTTGCGGGCGCGCTTAATTTTGTTTGCAGAGTACGGCGCTCCGTGACATCCACTTGTCCGTCGAAACGGACCTCCTTCACGTCGTACACGCGGCCAGATTCATGAAAAAGTTTTCTCTTCGTCATATTGGCACCACGGAAGAAGCTTTCTGGATTCGTAACGGCCTTAAACCCCGTCGTAATCACCCCGGGAACACTATCCGCTGTGCTGCTAATCGCCACTGTTTCCCCCCGATGATTCTGCACCGGCTACCGAAGAAGCTTTCCGGATTCGTAGTCGCCCCCTGTCCTCTGTGCTGTTCGTTACTATTACTTCGCGATGATTCTGAGCCGGCGGCACCGGCTTCCGAAGGAACTTTCCGAACTCGTAACTGCCTTAAATTCCGTCGTAATCACGACGGGGACGCTGTCCGCCGTGCTGTTCGTCGCCATTGCTGCCCGATGCTCCTGCGGCGGCTACCGCCAGGTCAGCCAGGTCGCGGCGAACAATCGGCGACCGCCGCGACACGGCCGGCTTGCTCGCTTCCTATAGCTAACAGTGTCCACTCAACGCCAACAAAAAATTTTTGCGGGCGCGCTTAATTTTGTTTGCAGAGTACGACGCTCCGTGACATCCAGATGTCCGTCGAAACGGACCTCCTTCACGTCGCACACGCGGCCAGATTCATGAAACAGTTTTCTCTTAGTCATATTGGCACCACGGAAGAAGCTTTCTGGATTCGTAACCGCGTTAAACCCCGTCGTAATCACCCCGGGATCACTGTCCGCTGTGCTGCTAATCGCCACTTCTTCCCCCTGATGATTCTGCACCGGATACCGAAGAAGCTTTCCGGATTCTTAGTCGCCCACTGTCCTCTGTGCTGTTCGTTGCTATTACTTCGCGATGATACTGAGCCGGCGGCACCGGCTTCCGAAGGAACTTTCCGAACTCGTAACTGCCTTAAATTCCGTCGTAATCACGACGGGGACACTGTCCGCCGTGCTGTTCGTCGCCATTGCTGCCCGATGCTTCTGCGGTGACTACCGCCAGGTCGCGGCGAACAATAGGCGACCGCCGCGACACGGCCGGCTTGCTCGCTTCCTCCCTCTTAAATACTACAACGAAATTTCGCCGCTCATTTTTTGGTCTATATCTGTTCAAAAAAGCACCATCAAATCGAACATACCAATATCTCGTTAAAAAAGTCACGAAAAGGAATTTTAAAACGAATTAAACGATTAGCAAAGAGCACCTGGTGGATGTCGCTAACGCCTCGCTTGTAATGCCCGTCTAGCAACCTTGGCAGCTAGTGACGGAGGTTGTCCCGAATCCGGCCACGACGAGAGGAGAGGGGCAGGAGGAACTCCCCTCTTCCCGAGAATGCCTTTTGTGTGTCGCAGAAGTCGCTATTGTCCCCCCTACAAGATTATAGAAGATTAACCCGTCACTCTAAATTTGTACAAAAGCAGCCGCGTCGGTGGCTGGAACGACTAGGCCATCCTCTCGACGTCAGCCTCGCCGTAGCTTTGGTCGTCTTGAGACGACCTACGTCACGATTGCGTTGGATGTCACGTGGTCTCCGCTGGGCCTTCTCCGAGCGCTTGCCAAAGTGGGCCGTTTATAACGAAAAATACAGCCACCAGGCTCAAAATACAAACGTGTGATTGTCATTTACGGATAATGTGGATCATATTCAACCTATTTTTGAACACGACGGGAATATTTCAAATTTCTACCCTCTCCCCCATGCTTCTTAGGATAGGTGGCGCAAGCTGCCGCCCGTTATGAAGGGCACGGCCATTAGCATCCATCCACACACCAACCGGAAATCGCCCGAAGATTTAGGGCGATTCCGGGATTCCGAGAGTTGATGGAAGCAACCGAAGCAACGAGATTTGCGTGATGGAGAGAAGCTGTGTTTCTGACCTCGTGCGTCGCCTGCTGCTGATAAAATTCGTGTTGAGCCTCAGCATTGCGGCATGCAGCAGCTACGGACTCCACGGTGACACGCTACGCCTTGCCCCGAGCACGGAAACGGGCTCGATGTACACCTTCTTCTCGGACCCTGTCGGAGCGGAAAGTTCGTCGAGCTCCCTGGCTGCCCGGCGTCTGAAGCGCTCGGTCACCGTCTCGGACACTCCGATGAACACCACGGGCATGATGTCCATCGTAAGCGTCTACCCCTTTTTGTTCCCAGTGTTGGCGTAACATGACACAACCCGCGTCGCCCGCTTGCGCAGTGTTTACGGCCGCGGCCTGCGGAGCTCTGCTCCCAAGTGACGATGTATTGTCTCCTGTTGCCGGGCTCGGTGCCATGGTAGCTGATGCAGGCGCGCAGTGCGCACCTAAGCTGGGGCCCCTATTCGAGCGCCGGCGCGGGGCTCACCCGACGACGTCTGCAGCCGGCCGGATGCGGGCACCGCGATAAAAAGGCCGACTTTGCTTTCCCCCGCATCGTCCGACTGGCTGTCCGGGGTCCTCAGAGGGCTCGGAGGAACGGGTTGTCGCCACGGTGACGGCCATCGGGGCTGCTCCTGACCCCCTCGACGTTCCCCGATGGTTCGACATCTGGTCCTAACTCGGCAGCGGAAGTTTGATTCGTGCAGTTATTGCCTCGACGGCCGTGATGGTGTGACGAATGAAAGGTCGTTTTCTGTCGCCTTGAGATGGGCCAAGTTTGTTTGCCCATGATGGATGGTGCGCACGATCAGCGGTGTATCGTTCTGCAGCTATAAGGCCGCAGAAGTCATGGAACGGTAGAGAGACCAGCTGGACGGTTCCAGTTTCCCGAAAGCCAAGATGTGTTCTTCGTGTGTCTTGGCTACTCTTCACCTCACATTTTCCTTTTGGCAGACTGTGACTGGTCTTCTATGAGGATTCTCTTTAACCAGGGTTGCCAGGTACTTGCAGAGTAACCCGCCAAATTTTTGTGAGCTATAGCCCAAGAATAGCCAAATGACGGGATATAAAAATAGCCCAAAATGTAAGACTTCATACAAGGTATTTAAAACATATTTTTGGAACACTGATGATATAACACATAACACGTATGCACAAAAAAAAAAATGCAAAGAGATGAAACATTACCTGATTCCTGAACCAATGGCGGAGCACGGGTACATCACTTCGGTGGCGCAGTGGCGGAATCGGAGGGGAATCCAAATGCCCTGAACCCCCCTCCCCACCTCTTTTCTCAACCCTAACATTTTACACATGTAGCATTCAAAAGGAAGGGGGGTGGAGGTCTTTTTTCAAACATCTTATACGCTGATCTCCCGGAAACACCTGCATCCGTCCCTGGCTGCGGTATTGAATCACACCAAAACACGTCAAACAAAACACTTAAAAACTTAAAAAAAAAAAAAAAATCATACCTTTGGGACTAATGATTAATGAGGGTCCACCCATTGTATTTTCATGCTTGTGATTTGGTATTTTCCTTTTCTACTTTCTTGAGTTGATTGTTGTTTCCTTCCTGGCTGAAAATGCCATGCTTTGAAACGAAGTGGCTTGGAAACTAGGTCCTTTAAAATTGCTTGAATCTCGAGTATGAAATAGCCTAGGATAGTAGGGTTGTGCGAGTATTCGGAATTTCAAATAGTAGTTTCGAATATTACACTTTTTGCTTCGAGAAGAACTGCACTATGCTCGTTTTTCGAAATGATTGTTGCAGCGGGTTAGTCCCGTTGAGTGCGCTTTTTACCGAGCACTGGTGCACTGCAGAGAAGCAATATCCGCAGAAGTAGGCGGTTATTGCATCTCTGCAGTGCACCAGGCTACCCCCCAAAGTGAGTCGTTGGTGGCACCACCTAAGATGGGCTAAGTGAAGCTTCGGTGGAATTCCCACTCCCCGGTGTAAACCTTTTGAGGGTAACGTTGGTTCAAACTTTTCTTTGGAAGTTCCAATTTCGTTGAAATTTTGATCTTTCCAGGTTCAAAAGTTAGAAAATTGTTGCATATCCTAATATAGTTAAAAAATGTTAAATTTCTTATGACAACAAATTTGAAAGTGAAAAAAATAATTGAATTTTTAGCGTGTAAAATACAGTTGTTTGAAAATTGTAAAATTTTTTTATATAAAAATATAGATATTTCAAATGCTTCAAACCTCCCCTTGGTTTTTAATGTTTTCACCTCAGGTTGGAATTGAGTTCACGTCATCTGCAGCGAGGACCTTGGTTTAGTAATTTCGGATGAGGGAGGCCCATCTTTCTGTTGGGCATCCGTTGGGTGCATCTAATGTTCCAGGGGTTGTTGAGCTGAGATGGCTTTCAGAGGCTCCTTATTTCTTCAAATGGAATATAGGTGCGGCAGAATGTCTTCGTGCGGACCACTTTTTTGTCATTAACCCCATACTAGTGTCGTTTTAATAGAACTCCGAGACAGTCGTTATGTGGAGCGCAAGTTGTCTGCTTCTTTTGCAGGGGTTGTGGTGACGTCAGAACGCGGAGCTATGATTGGCTCTGAATGAAAGACGTTGGATAGACCTTGAGGCAGCTTGCTTCGAGGTCTAGCCACTATCCTTTATTCACAGCCAATCGGAGCTCGGCGTCATTCTGACGTCACCCCAACTCTTGCGCAAGAAGCAGACGGCTTGCTCTCCGCATACTTTGGCAAGGGTTGCCTTGATGCATACCCGATACGGAAAGAAAACGTGGAGTCAATGGTATAACATATGGCCAGCACATCAGTACTTTAGCCCCATGTTGCCGTACAAGGAGCTTTGTCCAAATTGCTGGTTAAAAAGAAACTTTTCGTGTAAAGCTCGTAAAAATATTTGGCGCTGGAGAAAATCTGTGTTCATGTTCTGCCCATTGAAAAGCACAGCGAAACATTCCAAGCACGTATGTGATCTCACCGCCTTGCCGTCTCCTTTCGCACAATAAAGTATGTCTGCTATAGTCAGTGTCACCGTCGCAACGGAGCGTCTTCTTTATGGAGGAGCAGCGTCTGAAGCCAGCAACGCCATCTTCTAAATGTTGTTTGCTAATGTGACAGCCGCAAAGAGTCGGGCGCACCTGGTAGGGGTCTACACTGAAAGCCCCTGGGCAGTTCCGACAAGGCTCGGTGCATAGATCAGGGGATACTTCGGCTTTTTCGCCATGCATTTTAATGATGTAAACAAAAAGAGTTTGAAATGGAGACTTCACGCAGATGGCTGATTTTTTCCAGTGCCTTATATTTATGAAAACCATATTATTTTGGCCTTCCGACGGTTGGTGTTTTTCCCTTCCAACCGGGGGTGGGGTTAAAGTATTCACGAAAGAATCAGCATAGAAGCAATCAATGAACACAAAAGGGGGGGGGGGGGTTGAAGTATCCACAAAAGAATCGGGATAGAAGCAATCAATTAACACGAAACGGCGTAGTCAGTGCTGACTCCAGTGAGTCTAAAGGATCGATATCAGCCATCTAAAATGGTGGACGATGCTCACGGTTGCGTCGATTAACTTCGGCTGCTTCGATATTCCTGAAAATTTGCTAATGACCCATAATCCAATTATTTAATGTTACGTGGCTAGTGTTACATTGTCCGTGCGAATGAGGAATTCCCGTTTCCTTTTTCTTTCAGAATTAAGAAGCTGTCACCCAAATTATCTTGAGAGATGGCCCGCCCCCAAGAGATAGCCCACCCCTGTTTTTGGCATGATTTTCTACTTTTTCAGAAGCACTGAAAGATAGCCCACTTTTAGCACTTGCAGAGCCCCGGCCTATGGTGACCTCGGTGGAAATGGTGTTCTTACCTATGACGGGAGACATGCGAACATTGCTAACTTAAAAGGACAGGAATCTTTGCTTCATCACCCCTAGCTGCGATCGCAAGTTTCACAGGATACAAATTATTTTGACGTCAACTTTCAAAATAATTTTGAATATTATGTTGAAGTTCCTGAGGCCACTTCCGGAAAACGTGAAAATATTCCCAAAAACATTTTGACGTCTCCTGTCAAAATATTTTTGTAATTATTTTGACATCTCCAACTAAGCTTCGGGGTCAAAACCCACCGTGATGTGGAATGCCAAAAAAAAAAAAAAACGCTTCTCAATGTATGTCAGTTATCAGGCCACCTGTAACAATCGCTTGATTGTGCTAAACATTACAGAATGCGGTGCCGCTGCTTTTCATGATTTATATAGACAAAGGAGCTGAATGCTGTTACACTAAGTCAAGTGCTGGAGCTCAGAATGTACTTTCCTATATCGCTCGATTACTTGACTTAAAAAATAATTAAAAATCACTTTAAGAGAAACTATTACTTTTCGATAATTTTTATATTGTATGATTGTTTCAGACACATTTCAGGGGTCTCAAACATGCAGCCCACAGTCAATCAGCTGCGAGCCCCCCGTCACCACGTGTCAAACGCTAGAAAGGGTGTGCGCCATAATGATCTCATGTTGCCCACACATTTCCGCTCGAAATATTGTTCTGCTCTTTTAACATATTCACATAGTTTACACTGTTCTGTTTTCATTTGCCTTGTGTGTCATATTAATCTTTGCTTCCCATCTTTTTGTCACATTAATCACCTGTACAAGAATTCTGCTACTGGGCTATGAGCTCTTTGCTCAAGGACGCACGTCGGCTGCACAAACTGTCGCTCCGCAACTGCCGAAGCTAAAGTTACGAGCTCGGGATTCTCGCCTTCTGAAAATATCACCGTAAAATATAATCTCGTACTGCTGCTATAAAAATCGCCAGGGAAACAAGAACAGTCGTTTGAACAGATTTTTTTTTGCGTCGAGTTTAATTAATTTTTGAGTGAATTGAGCAAACAGTGTACTTGCTCTCTCGTTCTATTAAAGAATGCCAGCAGGTTGGCGAGACGTTTAAGTTTTGCTGTCACATCACGTAAGGACACGAGACAAATCAAATCTAAAAAATATGAGTTTACAAAGAGCAGGAAGCACGAGGTACGTTCTCTATGAAGGGTCTGGACCCCGCCTTACGTTGGCCCTCCACCTTTGGGGGCTACATTATCTGGCCCCTATACTTGGGGGAGACCCCCAAGTTATTTACTAATTCCTATTTTTACTTGGACGAGTGGGACACTCTAAAATACGTCTGAAACTAAAACCAATGGAAAAGGTAGCGCTCCCAGAGGGCAGTGAATTTCAGCCGACTGTTTGAGAAATGGGAGAGAGGGCAGTGGTCCTGCTCGGTTGAGGAGCCCTCGTTCCTGGAACATGGACATGCTTAAGGTACCTTGAACTGCACCTTTTTTAAAAAAAAAAAGATTATATTCAGGACTGCAGAGTTTTGGCATGTATGGATAACAAGGAACACCCTCACCAAGTCATGTCAATGTGCACTGACAATGTCAAAAATAATTATTCTTTATATGTTGGTGAGGTGTGCTGCACTGTGTAGCATTCGTCATCCACAAGTGAAAATAGCTGAAAGCAATGTTAGTATATCTGAAGAAGTTTGACGAAGACATCACCTACACTGCTGGAAAGAATTTCTGAAATTTAAGACGCAAAAAGAAAATTTTAAAATGTCATCTTCAAACTTCAAGTGCATTTATTTAAGCTTCACGTTTTGGCAGCAAATCCCACCTTAATAAAACTATCTTTTCAGTATGAAACTACCGACAGACTTTCAAAACTTGGCCAATGTAGAAAAAGATATTAAATTCATGAAATTTTTTTTACCTGAAAATTGCATATTTTCTGAAATTTCTTTCGTATAGTAACCAGCAACAAGTATTCCAGTATGCATCCCCCAGAAGAATATGTGGTGATCAACACCATTTCTCAACGATAGATTCATTGAGCAGATTCCATAAAAAGCTATATTGTGGGAGTATAGTACCTCATAAAATTGGTTCACAGGGCTGAAACTTTTCATGCCCTCCTTCTATATGGCTACAAACACCACCGGCAAATTTCATGCCGATTGATTGAGCAGTTCAAAAATAGACATGCCCAGGTAGTGTCCCCCCTTAAACAACTCTCGGAGAAAGCGGATATGACCAAGATTTTCGCACTACTATGGTGTCGTCTCAAGCCCATCTTTTAGCCAAGCATGTGCGACACCGAGGAAAGAAAAAGCAGATATGGGCGACTCGGACCCAGCTGCGCAGTAGCAGAGTTGGAAGAGGTGAGGCTCTCTGGGAACACCCGTGGACACATGGAGCTGATGGCACTCGTAGCTTTGCGCTCTGGAGCCGCGTCCACCATGGACGTAGAACAGCCAAGCACATGCACCAAATCTTTCAATAGATTTAGCGGTTTTCGATGATGCTCAACAAGTTTCTAATTTTTTATTGTCACGAATTAAAGGGTTAATTAACAAATTTAGCGAATTATCCGACTTATTGTGAGGTCTTGCCCCTATATTCTGCCCTCTGGCCGTAAAGATCTCCTGCAGAGACCACATTAATGTACCTTTGCGGCTTTTTTAAATAACTTTGCTCCGACCAGTGTTGGAACTAACAGATTAGAAGTAACGACGTTACTGGTAATGCATTAATTTTTTGACTAGCATACTAACATACTCGTTAGAATCCCAAATGACTAACGATCATTTATGGCATCTGCTATCAAATTACGTCACCCGTTACTCGTTACTTGTTATTAAAAATGGCCGCATAGTTGTTTGAAAACAAAATAATTTTTATTCTGGCAAAAAAAAACCAACAAAGCTATGCATAAGCGACGTCATTTCAAACTCCTTTGGAAGACTCTTTTAACGTTTCCACGACCTGGCCCAAAAGGAGCGAGATTATCGCTGTGCGGAAGCCCTAAGTGCTCTTGGTGCAGTGTTTGTATAAAAGCTGCTGAGATCACCATCGCCGTACCCTGAGCAGTCGCCTTTCTGGAAAGAGACATTCATTCAGAAGGCAACAGTCTACCGCCGCTCGAAGGATTTTGCCTCAGCGTCCCTAGCTATTCCAGTTGGTCACATCCTTCTCTTTAAAACAAATAAATTCTCCTTCTGTCAACAACAGAAAGGATAAACTCAAAGTTTGAAAGCGTTGGCGTTCTCACGCTTTTAACCAAAACAAGTGTGTCAGCGGTGGCCGGGTGCTGATGTGTCGTTTATTGGAATGCAACGATGGTTCGTGAGGAATAAAATTATGTTTATTTTACCGGATTAGGTTTGATTATATGAAGAGGGCTATTTTGCATCTGCTATGTTTGCGGCTGCTACATTCCTTTCGGAGCGGCTTCTTTTTTCCATCTAGGTGCTATGGGCAAGGTTCAATTCTCCGAATCACGCTTGCAAAGCGTCATGTGTCCGATTATGTACATCACACATCGTGCCGAGGCCAGGCAAACAAATTGGGCTTGCTAAATGTGTTGAGGATATACATTACAGTTGTTCGAATCGTGCTCCCGAAGCGTCACGTGTTGGTGACGCTTCACGTTTCTGGTAATGGCGACCGTCACCAGAAAGACGTCACCATCTTTTAGAATCCCTGCTGCTATGGTGCTGTTTGTGCGAGTTTCCAAGGTATAAATGTGATCTGTACCCCACTGCTCTGCTGTAATGCTCTGGTGCTGCAGAGTACAAATAATAAATAAATAATTACTGAATAATTGCATTGTTGCCGAAGTTTATAAAGGTGGTTTATTATAAACAGCTGTCATATACTAACAGTAAAACAAAGTAACAACAAACTAATATAAAATTAATCTCTGTTGTCATGGCGAGTAACGACGCCGATATTTCGTTAGATTTGCAAAATGGTAACGGAGCTCTGTAACGCGTTAGCTTTTTTCCAGGCTAACGAGTAACGCTATTTCGTTGCTTATTTTCGGTAATTGGCACAACACTGGTTCTGCCTAAAATTAAGCACCCTCATATTGCTAATGATCGAAGGAATGTTTTTGTTTGGCTAACTGCACCAGCCGACGAGACAAAATTTTGTGCCTCCAAGATGTCGAGGCTTCCGGTCCCAAAACGGGCAGTCTCTGCAAGGTTCGGAGTTTTGGGGATTTTTACTTTGCAGACTTTGTGGGGCAAAGGTTGGCAGTTGCTATGTATGCTGAGGATCCAGCAGTTTGGAATTCTTTACCACAATTTTAAAGCATTGGGAGCTTTTTCTTTATCTTCTATGCTTCGTTACCAGTGAATATGATTTGTACAATCAGATATCAGTATTTTGTACCTAGTTGTCACGAGGTTTTATGTTCACGAAAACTTGTCCGCTCATGTCTACCTTCAATCAAATTGTGCTGGGTGTAAGTGATAAAGAAAAAAGTAGAGAGGCTAGTAACACTGAGATTTGGCATGAAAAAGATTCCCAACTGTCACATAAAATTTGGTTTTGCCGTAAAAGAATGCACCTTACATTGGGGAATCAACTGCCGTAAAATACCGGGCAAGCGCCCACTCAAAATTTAGAGATAGTCGCGAAAAAATAGGGGATGGGCGCTTGTCCGGTCATCAATTTTACATATCAATGTAATGTGCATATTTTTTCATATCGTAGAAATTTGGATATTGGGCGCTTAACGTGGAATGGGCGGATGCACGGTATTCTACGGTAGTTTTCAAATTTGTAGACAAAGCTGTGGTAAAGGGGAAGTGTCATAGTAAATCTCGGTGGACCTTTCGCATACAAAGGCACCACCATACAACTGGCACGTAAGCTACGTTTGGTGGAGTCACATGAATGAATAGTTAAAGGCATACGACTGAGTTGTTTTAGTCGGGCAGCGGCTTGCACCACTGACTAGATTTGTGGGGACAATCTGAGACTATGTGTCGATAGTCTACTTGTTTCGCCATAATTTTACGCTTTCTCTGCCGGCAGAAGGACAATTTTATGATAGAATTGACGTGAGGGACGGTGGACCGTCGTCTGGCAGTAATACCGGGTCTCGGTCCAATTGTATCGGGGTCGCAAAAGCTGTGGAGAGGTTTTTTTAAGGTTCTTTTTATCGTAGCAAAGTGGTCATTCCGTGGCAAAGTGGTCATTCGAAGAAGCATGCCAACCTCCTAGATACAGAGGGGGTGAGAGAGGTAGCGCATTTCCTCGTGGAAGCCGCACCATATCCGTCCGCCGACCGTAACTCCAGCTTCTTGAGGAGCGCATGTGCACAACTCCTTGGGAAAGGTCCAGTCTTTACTTGCATTACTTCCCCATTGCTCAAGTAAGGGGAGGGTTTGCCAGGCAACGCAACTGGTACACAAAATCGGGACATGTTAGGATACACCTTGGCGAAAGTTGCCGTTTTGTGAGATTGGATCCTAAGAAGTCTTGGTTTTGAGTGGCACACACCCAGTTACCTTCTCCAAGGGCGACTGTTCTTCGAGGGGCGTCTCAGACGTCTGCCGAATTCCGCTCTTTGTCTTTGGTTGAAGCGAATCTAGCATGTTCTCCACCTCATTGTTGGTTGCTTAATTTTTGTTTTCTTTTGGCATTTCGAGACGGCCAGTGGATGGAGTCTCGGAGTTGAGATATGGTTAAACGTAGGGCGTCCTCGTTGGCGCCGGTTCTGAGAACTGTTAGTGAGTTGGGACCTCTGGCTGGCGTCCTATGATAGGGCCGCCCCCCCCCACCCCCCACCCCCGGCGACATCCTGTGTGTCTCCCCTTAGCTCGTTATCTGGAAACAGACGGGAAGGCCCGTAACAATGCTGCGCCTTCCCCGCACCAGTCAAAGCTTCGACTTGGCCGGTGTCGTTGATGCTGGTTGTTCCTGGGGTCAGACAAAGAGACCCTGCAAGATTTGATGGGAATGATGTCACTTTAATTAAGTTCCCCCGTTTTTATGCATTGCTGCAAAACATGGCCTACCCGCTCCTCACTGCTTGATTTGCGGTTGTGGTGGAATGAAGATGCAGACGTCCCTGCTGTGGCCTAGTCTCGCACGTGTGCAGAACGCCCTGGCAAGTGTTGAATGCGCCGGTCACCTTTCCCACTGGGTCGTGGCTAGTTTTATTAGAAGCAGGTGACGTTCAACCAATAGCCACGGTCAGTCTGGGAGCATTTGCAGTCTGGCAAGTGAGGCAGCGCCTTTTTATCGGCTAAAGTTGTACCTTTGAAAACACTTTTTCGGCTGAGGTACCAGGTTCGTTTATCCGCAACATTTTCTTGGCTCGGTTAAAACAGAAGTGTCCTAATATTATAAATACTAAATGCCAAACTGAAATGTAGCAGCTTTTGAACCTAGTTTCTTTTTGTACCACATTTTAATTTTATGTGCAGGCAGATACATTGCAGTCAGGTTCATTAACTTTGAAAGAATGGTTTCAGGAAGTTTAATTTATGAACAGGCAGTTTTTATTTCATAAAATAAATTTTTTCGGCTTGCCGATAGCCAACTAAGGTTGTGGACTGCAAATGTTTTGCATCCTTGAAGTTTGGGCTTCTCCATGCTTGTTGAATGTGGCCAAAACATCTGAGCGTCGTTGTGTGTGCCGTCTAGAGAAGCTTGCTGGGTCTGTGCTGCGTCACAGGCCCAGCCAGGTGACGTCTCCTTCTTTTGGCGGCGCTGTCCACTGCGACGCTCTGCACTAGCTTCATTTGCCTCTTTGTTCTCTGCAGTTTGATTGGCGACGAATGCCCGCTATCGAGATTTGCTCGCCAACCGCAAAAAAAAAAAAAAGAAAAAAAACTAAAGTTTTCTCGTTTTTACTTTTTCACAGATAATATTTGGGGAAATGTATTGTTTGCTGTTCTGAACATGAAACGACTTGTGGCGTCCTGTACTGGAATTTACTGAGGAACAAATAAAAGTGCTTATAATCTAAAAAGAATACACACATATATATATATATATATATATATATATATATATCTGCACTTTTTATGATGGGATTTAAATATTTGAAGGAGCAAAAAATTCTGAAATACTTTTTTTTCTTTGTGGGTGTTTTATCTTTTTAGAAGTGCATCTGTGGCCATTGTTATTTACTTTAACCTGTACTATGGGCATTGTAGTTCATATTAAAACAAAAATGTTGCAGCTCTTGTTTTTCTTAACTACATTTCTTGGTCAAGTGGCAACAAAAATGTTGCACCTCTGGCATTTTTCAAGAAGTGTAGGCCTCTAAGTAGGGTTTTTCACTTTTGATTCTTTTCAGATTTGCTGTCTCTGCATAATTTTTTCGTTTTTATCGAGGAAGTAAATTTTCGGTCTTTTTCAATAAATCGTTATACGTGTGAAAAAAATTTTTTTTTTCCGGTGATATCTGCAACATTTTTATTCAACTCGAAGCCATACATGTTTTTGCTTGTTTACAAATTTCGCATAATGCAAGTCATCTGTGATAACGAATTAAGGCCAAGAACAAATAATAAAACGCCAGTGTAGTCCCCGAAAAATCAGTTCATTAAAAAAAATAGTACTGTATTATCTTCAAAGAGTCCCGCCCCCGAAAGATAGCCCACTTTTATTTTTGGCTTGATTTGCTTCTTTTTTTTTTTGAACACCTAAGGATAGTTTATTTTTAGTAATCATAGTGTTTGGATAAGGGATGGCCCCTGCATAAATGCAGCTAGATAGCTATAGCAGGAGATCAGCTCATTTCTGACTGGAAAGCCGTCATCTTTGCTCCCTTTCCCCTGGTCACAATAACAAGTTTGACAGGCACACATGATCTAAAATTAGCGTTTTTTCAAAAGTTAGCCCAGTCCTTATTTTCACTCAATTGGCTTTAGGTAGGCTCAGGATATTACGGTATATATATAAAAATATTGGCAAGATTGATTTTCTGAAAAGCATAATACCATTTGGCATTTGTAGGATGCTTCTACAGGCAAGGGGTGCACATAAATGTTTTGCAGGATGGCCATTCATGATAATAGACTGTAGTAGTGAGCCCCCAAAAACAAAACTGTCGTTCGGTTCTCGTCTCCTTATCTAGACCGGCAGCAGACTGCACATTATATTGAAGCTCATAGCTTCCTGTACACCGATAAGAGGCTATGTTTGGGTCCCACTCTGATCCGTGGTCTTCACTAATCCTTTTGTGTGTGTGTGGGGCCTTTGGATAACTTATGTCCTTATTGACGAGAACAAAAAGCTCGAGGTACACCTAAGCACTTCTTATGAGTTGTGAATGCAAATGCACAGAAGCCCCTCCGACAAAGTAGATGCTAGATGCGGCGCCATGTTCGTCGGCGGCGAGACAAGCAGAAGCACCGCCGACGATGTGGATGAAGGAGACGACGGCATGTTGTTCGTCGGCGAGACGAGCAGAAGTCTCCGAGCGCGCCAACGTGTCTGTTTTAACCGGCGCGGGGCCCGTAGTGGCATGGGGTTGCGGTGGTTAGTTTTATCGACGTGCTGGCGGCACGGACACGCAGCGTCATCTGGCGGCGGTCGCTGAAACTGATGTGCTCAGCAGCCAATGAGAGCCTCGTCGTTGCGCCTAGCCAATAGGACCTTTGGGATCAGGAAAACTAGGTGCCGTTTTCGCGCTTCAAACTGATTACGTCGGCTCGCTCTATGGGATCAGTTAATGCTTTCGCATTAAAAAAAATCCAGGTATTTGCCCAGTTTGCCGTACAACTATCCCTATAGTCTGGACTTCTCTATTAAAGGGCAACGATGGTTTATTCCAAGAAATTTGAGCTAATGGTTGATAATCATCATGATCATCAACACTACCATCATCGTCATCATTACCACCATTACAATAATCATCATCATCATCATTGGCTCAGGACAGCCACGGCGCCACAGAAAAGCCACAGTCCATACCATGAAGGACTGCAGTGCCGCATCTAGTGATGATGATTGTGATATGATATGTAGAAGTGCATTAAGCCTAGCAGTGGTCTTTGCGACGGTAATCTTCTCAGAGCCACCATGGGCTGCTGACTTCTAGCAGGCCGGTCTCGAGCGCCTGGCGAGGGCTTACAGATGAGCTGGGGAACAAAAATTAGGCTCTTGACTGCAAGCCAGGCATGCAGGGAGCCCTCGCCTGGCGCTTGAGACCGGCTTGCTAAGAGTCAGCAGCCCATGGCAGTCCCGAGAAGACCAGTGCTAGGCGTAACACACTTCTACATATCATATCATAATGTGATCCGTGTGCTTGCATGAGAGCATGCAGGTGCCTGTGTGTTTCCGAATTAGATGGTCAATGATAAGCGCGCTGCTAGCACCGCCTGTAGGCTTTGCTTGAGAACGTGCAAAACAAGCAAACAAATCTCCCTAGGAGCCCTGAGCATGACTTGGGAAGGGTGGGCCGTGCTGACACGGTGATAATGACTGCGCTGTTGGCCTGGCCACGCCTCGCTCATTAAGGTTAGCAGATTTTGGTAATTTCGCGCACTTCCAACTTTGTTTGCCAGTTTGATCAACTTTTAGGCAGAATTAGTTAAAATATTTGGCGTGTGGTCTATAGGTGATACTATAGAGAATTTCCCTTTAAGGAGGCAGAATTGTGCGGAAACAAATTTGTCCCCTGAAACGTCTGTATAGAGAGATGTTGATAATAACGGGACACAACCTTGTCTTGTCAGAGACGAGGGCAACCAGTCTCTCGCTGGGGAACCCGAGGAAAACTCGGCTTTCCCAATTTGCCTGGATGTGCGGGGCACCTTGACAGGTGGGAAGTGCTTTGTGCACCCTGGAAGCCCCTCCGAAACAATAGGAGTTTGCCGGTCCCCTCCGGTTATGCATCGACACGCCTGAGCGGTGTTGGCGGGCCTTGGCTGTCCCGACAGCATTGCTGGGATGCCTGACGAGAAGTGAGGTCGTTGTCTATGAGCTTCTTTCTTTCGCAAGTTAAATCTGGCTTTCTTGTATTTGGACTCACATTTCTAGCACCTTACTTGAATGCAACTAAATAGTAAGGCTGTTTTCATTCATAATGCGGGAAGAGAAACCGGTGTTGCTAACTGCTGTGATGAGCAAAGTTGGCCGTTTTCAGCTTTACGTTTGCTTTTTTGACTCCAAAGACCCATGTCTCCCTTAAGTTTCTGTAGTGTGGCATCTTTTTGTTGCACTCAGTGAATCTTTGAAGACTGGGATTGCTCCAATGGATTGGAGGTGGCAAACGTCACACCTGTTCTTAAATCTGGATCTAAAACCAGTGTTGAAAATGATCGCCCTATTTGATTAACATCTATCTCATGCAAATTGTTTGAACATATTATTTATAGTGACTTTCTTTAATTCGAGGCATTTCTTTACCTTCTCACAGCTTGGTTTTCGTAGCGTGTATAATTCTTGCAATATGCAGTTGGTAGAATTTTATCATTAGATAACAGAAAATATGTTGACTGTGTGTTGTTCGATTTTCGCAAATGCTTTCAACATGGTTCCACATCAGCTATTATTGCACAAATCGGCCACGCTAAACATAGTTTGCAAATTTCTGTACTGGATACAAAATTATTTAGAAGGTCGTGAACAGCGTATTGTTCAAAATGGTAGTACATCCACACCAACTCTGTTTACTTTGGGAGTGCCACAAGGAAGTGTCTTAAGACCTTTACTTTTTCTTGTATAAATAAATGATGTGACCGAAAATATAGTCTCGTATTAATTAACCCATTCGCTACCGCTGCAGGGCTGTCCATATTACATGTTTTTCCCCTAAAATGGGGCCACACTAGGCGTGACTGTTTTGCTTGTATAATAGCTTTTACAGTAAACCTCAGTCCAGAAAACAAGAAAACATGCTTATTTACATGCTTAAGTGGTTCGTTCAAGCCTACAAATCACAAGGCCCTCACAGATTCTTCCTCGTATGAAAGATCTTGAAGCACTCCATCCTCAGTTGCTTAGGCATCGCATAACCAGTGCGCTCTTGTCGTTATTTGGACTCGGAACTGCTGTTGGAATCGCTCCCATCGTCGGCAAAAGGCTCCGAAAACTCACTATCCTCACCAGAAGTCCTGTCATCATCTCTGTCGAAGAGGATATCTATAATTTCATCGGGAGAAAGGCCACATCGTACACTGGACGTTGCCATCTTCTCCAGGCAGGCAGCGATTGAGCGGGAAAGACGAAACACAAAAGAACAAGCTGAAACAAACACAACGAACAGAACGACCCTCACCATCTGTAGGAAATGTATCCAACTACACTACGTCAAGTCTACATAGCGCACCATCAATGAATGGCTCTGTAGAACAGAAATTCATGCAGCCTGGCGAATCGCCGGCTTTGGCAATATGGCCCCTCACGGCATGCCTAGCGATTCGCCAGCTTTGGTAGTGAATGGGTTTAACTATTTGCCGATACTGCTAAGGCGATAAACTCGTCAGACGACTTCGATATATTACAACCCGATGCATTTTACCTACTTAGTGTAGCCAGTGGAAAATGTGCTTAAATCTAAATAAATGTAACCATATACGTTTCTTGAGAAGTCGACCACACGTAGCTACCTAATCAACAGCACCATCTTAAGCACTTTCTCCTAAGCCCTGTAATCATTTCAACGCC
The DNA here is from genome assembly GCF_016920785.2 of Ixodes scapularis. Classification (NCBI taxonomy): domain Eukaryota; kingdom Metazoa; phylum Arthropoda; class Arachnida; order Ixodida; family Ixodidae; genus Ixodes; species Ixodes scapularis. The sequence goes on along the minus strand of NW_024609835.1, from coordinate 247,427,965 downwards.
TCTTAAGTTTTAAACACAAACCCTCAATTACATGCTCGGAACCATATACTTAGAAAAAACTTAACAACTGTGAAGAAAAGAAAAAAAAAAAAAAAAATGCACACACATCCAGCGTTTTACTTGTCGAGGTTGCTGCATAGAAGAAATAGAATATTGTCAGCATGAGAGGATTCGGACTGGTTTGCCTCTTTTAAATTAAGATCCGCTAATGAGAAGTCTCTTTCCGCTGGTGTATTTGAGGCTGGGGAATGGCATGTACGAACTGCGCTGCATGGCGGAGGTACGGAAACTCATGCTGGCGCAAGTTGCTGCATCATTCACCTATTCACTTTGCAGTTGTACACGTTTCTGGGCTGGCAAAAATGAAGATCTGGACCCGCGGATATCCACATCCGATCCACATCCGCAACCCCTGGCTTGCGCATTCAATCCGCAATCTGCCAAATCTGATTCATTTTTATCATCATTTGCATAATGTGCTTGTTTCAATTTAAGCTTGAAGTTAGGAATACACCAAGATATTTATACTCGTGGATAATATTTACCATTATTGGTGTATCTGCTGCGGGATGGAACAAGTAATCTCGTAAGTGAAACATAACAATTTAAGGTTAATATTCATTTCCCACATTATGCACCAATTAGCGATTTCATTAATAACCAGCTGAGGAATGCTGACGTCGTCACACATTCATACTTTTTTATAAACGACGTCTGCAGAAAGAGAGACACTAGATGTCGCAACATGGATGATGTCGTAATGTCAACAACAGTGGCCCAAGGATTGAAATCTTGCGGCGGTACATTTAGATGCACAACCATTGAGCACAATGTTTTTAGAAGGACATATATCCAATACCTTACTATCAGTTCTATAACCATGAAGTTTTGCTATTAACAAACGGTAGGGGAAATCATCCAACACTTTACTAAATGCGAGGAAAATACAGTCAGAAGTTGATATATGAATTGGGTTAGCCGAGTCAGACACGATTAACCTTGATGAAAACCATGTTTAGATGAATGTTCCAAGGGCCTTTACATAGTCAATGATGCTTGCATATAAAATATAATTTGTGGCTATGTTTCTGGGACCAGCTTTGTGTGTCAGGGCTACCCTACCAAGCTTACGTTGTGATAGAGAATTTTTTAAACAGGTAGAAATGCAGACACACCCTACTGGAGCAATAAATTGGAATACAAGGAGGAATCTTGTTGGGACCAGTTGCCTTGCTTACAACCACTTCATTTAAAGGGGCGATGCAGCAATTTTAGTATTTTGCGCTAATACCGCTTAGAGCGGATCCCTGACGTTAATGACATGTGAAATACCCGTTTGTTTTTTACCACGCGCAATCGAAGTCACAGAAAAAAAATAAAGGAAAACGAGCAGAGGTCATCCCCTCAACTCGCAGTCAGGACAAGCGGCCACGTGATCTGGAGCCGAGTATATGCCGCCAATGTTGATCATAGCCACGCGCTGGGGTTGGCAAGGCACAGGACACGCGCTGCGTTCCAGACATTGTTATGGTTCGGCTGTTGTCGTCATTGCAGTGATTGGACACAGGACACTACCCGAATGCTTCTCGAGCTGTTGATTATCACGAGCCCAAATCGAGTGGCCACACAATGCTCGGGTCCAATCTATAAGCCGCATTCAAATATCGTTACTGGGCGGTACTGCTACCGCCGAGCTACGTCATCAGGTTTTGCGAAGGAGAGATTGAATGAAAATGCTCGGTTTTGTCCTCGAAATTACAGCACAACAAAGGAGTTCTCTTGGTCAGTGGCGTTGCGTGCGAATATCCTTGAGTCCCACTAGTGCCAGTAAGCTCGTGTAAAGTGAAAAACATTCCAATTGAATATCGTTGCACCGCCCCTTTAAAGGTTTCCTGATCCCCTCTACTTTGAAGGCGATGGACGGCATCTCATTGGTCGCTGCTGGAGCTCCGAATATAATGTCCCATTGCGCAAACTGATAAAACGCAGAATAAAAGGAAGTATTCGGTAGTTTGACTTTATTTTTATAAGTTGAAAGAATACAAAACTCTTTTAGGTTGTGTTTCACTATCTCTTCAAAAGTTTCAAAATATAGCTGAAGCCGTTCAGTTCATTGCTAGATTTTTTGTACTTATTCGCACCGTCTGCCTACGAGACCTTCGCCGTGATTCGCGACGGTGCCTTTTTGCTTTTCTGTCGCGGTCTCAATAGTACATCCTACATTCTATGCAGTAGGGATCCCAGAGCACTATCCTTTTTCTGTTCCCTCGCTCATTCAAGGAATTGACTCGTGCTACAAGTATGAATCTGTCTTTCCAAATGAGGTATGATACCAAGCTTTACTGGATGCCAAGCCATGTGGGGATTTCAGGTAACGGAAAGGTAGATAAGCAGTTTCTACTAAGGTTGCTCTGAAAACACCCAGTGGGCCTCCTTAAAGGCCGACAACCAGACTTGAGATTCTGCAAGGCAGAATACCCTCCTCAGCATGGGGGAGGAGGAAACGGGCAACGGTGGGCAGTGTAGAAGGGGGGAGAGGAGGAAGCGTGGGAATAGTGGAAAGCGCCAACTGGTCGTCGGCCTTTAAGAAGATTTCCAACCAGTTTTAAAATGGGAAGGGGACGTGGAAATAGATTGCAAGCTAAGTGTTATCCAACCTTGTTTGGAGGTGTGGGAGAGTTCTCGCTTGACAATTGGATATTCCTACCCGTCGATACCTGCTCCTTGGTGAAGACACTCCACTTTGTGAGCATTGTGGTCTACTGTACTGCACATTCTGTGACACTGAAAGTATTTTCATCTATAACTTTCTGGATATCTTCTATTTCATCCAGCCTTTATTGGGAGATGAACATTTAGTCCCTTTTGGTCATGTTTTAGATTTTCTTGAGAAAGAAAACCGGCTATCTACACCAGTTATAGATCTTCTGCACTGTAATTTCTTTCTTTTACAATAGACCTTTTTAAAATTTCCATACACAGCATGGCCAATGTTGCACTTTGTGCCATTAAACGCCTAATCATCATCGATGCAATAGAGAATTTGAATTTGGGCTGCTGCCAGATACAATACAATACAATAAAATCAACTTTATTTTTCCAGAAGTACTGGAGCGGTCTCCAGACAAAAAGTGCTGCTAAGAGCAGCTTGACTGGGCCTGGGTTCCCCTTATACATGGCAGCAGCTCGGACAACAAACATATAGAACACTTTACCAGGATGATAAGAAAAATAAATCAAGGTCACATAACATTGAAGTAGCAGAAGAACAAAATTAGTTATGAATAGTTGAAACAGTAGGCATGTAAGATGTTATGGTTTCTTGACTCGCCGAGCCTGTCGTTCCAAAATGGTCTCTTAGCGCACGAGAGGGGGAACCTTGCCTAGGAGAGGTGGTGATAAGGTGCAGTGAAAAGAGGTGATCACAGATGCGACGAAGCTCAGCCTTCACAGTGGTTAGCTTCTCGGTCTGGAGCAGACAAGTAACCATTGGCTTCTCGGCCGTGGGTTCCGTGTTCGTTAGAACGCGTCTGGAAGTTGTTAGTTGACACAAGCAACGGCCCTTCGGGTTATTTCCTCTCCCCTTTCTCGGAGGCTTCGTTCGTAAGAGAAAAAGTAAGACAGCCATTGCTAGGCGTAGTGGACGACGTTGGCTTTGGAACATTAGACGCCAGACGCTTGCTCCATGCAAGGAGCAGACGGCAGTCTTACTGACTCTGATTTGGAGGAGATAGCGCAGAGACAATGGCAACTACGCTTTGCATCTACCTCTTCCACTTGGAGCTTGGCCACCGTGGGCACCGTTGGTTTTGAGCGTGGCACGGCTGCCATTCTTTTTGTGTTTGGGTTTTGTTTGCTTTATGCTGAGAGGCCCAGTTGTGAAGCGATCTCGGTCGGCTGAGCGGTGTCTCCGGGCAGTTCCAAATGGTACCAACAACATGGAGGTAGGTAACGACAGTCAAGAAAGCTGCCGCGTTACTGCCTAGGTCAGCTGGGCAGCACCATATCTACGAGTGGCCCATCTTTTGGTGGGTAGCAGCAATTAGTGGCTAAATTCTTTGGGGCTCTTCAGGCATGGCTCGCAGTGCTGCGATTGCAATGGGGTCACCTTGCTACATGCTGCTACAAATCACCAAAATTTGACAAATTTCTGCCAATGATTTGGCTCATTCTGGTTCTTGACCGCCTTCTTATAATTCGGGTCTCTGAACATTGCCAGACTGTTACATTGACAGATGGTGCTTATTTTGGACTGTTTGGATCACATACTGTACGATTGGACCTTTGGCTCAAATACGACAGTCGTCGCACCACTTGATTGTGGTATTTAGAAGGCTCAAGGTACACCTAAGCACTTCTTATGAGTTGTGAATGCGAAAGTATGCACGCCACTCTTCCGCTTCCTTTTTTCGTTGACGGTCGAGCGTGCATGCTGACCTTGGGCGTGGAGCGGTGGAGCTACTATCTCGCGGACATGCAGCGCCATGGGGTGGCGGTCGTTGAAACTGACGTGCAGCGGCCAATGGGAGCCTCGTCGACGCGTGCCAGCCAATAGGAGTGAAGCCGAAATCCATCAGCTTTACGCCACTCGTTTGGGATCAGGGAAACTAGGTGCCGTTGTGTAGGCTTTTCGCGTGGTTCCATAGCTGGTAGCTGGCTTCACTTGGAGAAAGGATTTCAGGTTTGGCGCGGTTTCAAAGCTGATGACGTCAGCTCGCTCCATGGGGCAGTTAAAACAACATGGGTGGAGCCTGAGGGAATACGTTAGTGTGACCCTTGGGAAACTCTTTGCATGTCCCCGTTTTGGAAACGCTGACGGTTGGCTTGCCGCTCTTTGCGCTGCCTTTCGAACAGCCGAGTGAGGCGCTGCTTCCTCTGTCTCATTGGCCCGCCTTGCACGCTTAGCAGAAACATTCGCTGCCTGACGCTTTTTTCACTGCTCACCGGTTTCGGCAGCCCGTCTCCTTCGTTCACAGCCCGTCTTCTTTTGCCGCATGCTTGAACGAGCGCTAGTACTTGGTTCACACTCCATTTTGTAGCACAAACCAAGGCGTACGCACACCTGCAAGTTCAAACTTGTCCCAGCTTCTGCGCGCGCATTGACTTGCGCCCCGTGACGTCGCCTCGCTCTCGCCTTTGTCCTTCACTCCTCTCTTCCTCTCTACGCAGCACGCTTCCCTTTACACTGTTTGGCTTGCAGACGGATGCCATCAGCTTTTCCCTGCCGTGTGGGTGCTAATGCTGAAGCATGAATAGAAATTTGAACCGTGGTGCGTGTTGTGATTATGCAACACTGCAGCAAAGTTGTCAAAAGAAAGCCACGGTTGTTACGCACGACTGCAGTGAGCTGCAGACGTCATTGGCCGGGTCGTGATTGTTTCTTGAGGTTTGAGATTTAAGAAACAGGATTTGAGTATACCAAGAGGCTTGACATATATCATTTTAGGTTTATTTTTTATCCGAAATCCCTAATTTTTTCACCTCTCTGTAGGGGTTTGACTCTTCCAAGTCACGATCAATCAATAATTAGTTTAAAATAAAATTAGACTAGCTTTGGCTACGGACAAATGGAAGCTTGCTTGTATACTAAACGAAATCTAACGGATTTTGTTTAAGTAAACAGGCTTATGCTTGCATACAGATTTTCCATAGCCTAGAAGCCTTCCACATGGAAATGTCAGTGGTGTGCTGTAATGATGAAAGCTGAAATGAAATAAAAATCCCACTATTATTGGGACTTTGTGAAATTCCTCTAGCTGCTGCTAGAGGATACCAGCATACCTATTGGGAAGATAGGCTGCAGGAAGAGTAGAGCAGTGGGAAGTTGTAGATTGAAGCAAGATGTGTTTTCCCGGTGCAGTTCTCGCTCAACTCGAGCCGGGAGCAGCTGACGGTGCACTGGGCGGGCCGCAAGAGCCCCGTGGTGGTGTGCCTGGCCCGGGACCGGGCCCAGCCCTCGGGCTCGGAGGTGTACGTGTCCGGGGACTACGGCTCCTCCTTTGAGGAGAAGCAGGCGGCACTCATGCGGCTCACTTCGGGCCAGCCCTCCACCATCCACACCTTCTACATCTCACCTGTGCTCAACAGCCACGTGAGTCGGTCTCTGCATCCAGGGGGCCCTTCTTTACGGCTCTTTTCTACCCCTTTCTTACATTTTGGGCTCCAACCGAGTCTTTAGAAATATCTCCGAGCCGATGCACCTTGTGGCTTTAACTTTTGCCGCACCATATTAAAGCGCCAGGGCTGGTCTTGGAGCAAGTTTTTGTTACCAGAAATGTGGTAAATTTGATTTCACTCGTTGCATACATCAAATTAACTTTGCAAGGCATTGCATAAAGGGGGTACAACTTTTCCTATAATAAAATTGGGAAAACAGACAGAGTGAAAACAAGAAGAAAACAAATAATTATACGGGCATTCTAACAGCCTAACAACCCCCTAGGTAAAAACGTTCAGGTCGTTTGTTGCCACCGAGCGTGACTGTTCCAACCCGACTTGCGTAGTGGGAAGGGTGAGTATTTGTAGGCGTTCTGAAGGAAATAGGTCCACCGTTACGAGGATGATTGGGGCAAGAGGAAATATCATCGTGGGAAATGGTTAGCTGACCATGGCTTTGAAAGGCACGAAAGGGCCATGAAAGAGAGCCGATAAATTTTTCTGCGATTGTCGAGAGTTTGCAGAGATATGGAATGTTTCAGAGAAGAAATGCCGGGAATAATGGCGGGTAATAAAGCAGGGCAGCGGAGAAAAGCTCACCGGAAAAAAGCTCACCGGAAAAAAGCTCACCGGAAAATAGCTCACCCGAGAAAAGCTCACTGCAAAACCAGCAGGTGCAGAGAAAAGCTCACCGGCCTTTGAGCAAATGCAAAAAAAAGCTCACAGATTCTTTTAAATTTTTTTTTAACGCATTATGTGTCACACGTGGCAATTTAACACAATTAGAATTCGTCACTTTGTTAAAAATAATTGTCCTCTTTTTGGTAATATTCTTGTAGTTCATTGGGGATATTTACTACCGTAATTCCTGAGAAATTAGTAATCACCCATTCTGTATCTTATAACGCCGCAAGCATAAAATCAGAACATCGGACACCTGTAAGAAGGAACAATTTATTGACAGCTTGACAGTGCACCGTCGGTATCTCTGTCAGATAAAGAAGTTTTTTTTTTTTGCGAGCTAATATGAATAGTGGTGTTTGAACCGTTTCAGCTCCGAGGTTGCGTGGTGCCTGATAGATATCTAGGTGTTCGTTGATGTAATCAGTGTCGGTTACGCTGGTTTCTTTCTGTTATTTTCACTATTCAAACTTTAGTTGCGAGAACAGCTTCATCCTGTCTTGTTTGTTGTCTTCACTCCGTCTTCGTCGTTTGAGCGGTTTTCATCACGTTTACCAACTGGCCCAATTCGCTTCCTTACAGAAGACTAGTTCTTATATAGATCATGAGTAACAACGGTAACAGTGTGCAGCTCTGAAGGTCATGGGTGGCTCGCCGTAGAAGGCTGCGCTATCACACAGCAACATGTGGAAGCACCAGCACGAACGGCTAGAAAACGTGCATGTCCGTAGAAGAAAGAAACCTCAATATCCTACTCACCGTTCTATGCTGTTTTCAAAGGTTAACAAAAGATTCAAAGAAAATTTCAGGCACGGCGTTACGCGTGCACTTTCGGATTTCCGGCATTTAAAGTTTTGCTTTTTAGGTTTTAGGCAGACATTATTAAGTTTTCAAACTTTTTCCTGTTTTTCAAGTTCATGAAGTTCGTAGATAGGCTTTCGATGCCTAGAGAGTAAACCACAGAAAACACTCGCCCACAATTATTAATTTGGGAGCAATATACCCAATAAGCTTAACTGATATAACAAAAATTGACATTTTCTTTTTACAAAGTTGACGAATTTTAATGATAATAAATTGGATATATGTTGCCCATGATCCAACAGCCTTCATATAAAAAGAAGAAAAAAGTCTGAGTTTTTCTCCGCGTACGCTCAATGGCTAGTGATTTTTGCTCCACATCTGCCGGTTTCGTGGCGAGCTTTTTCCCGGTGACCCTTTCTCCGGTGAGCTTTTCTCCGGGATTCAATAATGCACGATTCTGGACAGCTTCAAGTAGGTTCATGATGTGTATTTGATTCCATATGATGCATGCATATTCCAGGTTAGTATAGGCTACACACTGGACATATAAGTGCAAGATAAAGATGCTTGGTTAAATGTTTTGTTCCCTTTAGAGCAAATGTGGCAGAAAAAAAATAAAAAAAAAATTTATCTTGGGATTTACGGCATTTTATTATCCTTAAATCTTCATTATTTTATGTATAAAAAGTTATGATGGCAAAATTAGTCATATATGCATTTGAAGACCTCGTGGCAACACAAGAACGGTCTGAATTTGAGCCATTTTTTCGTGTGTGGTTGTTCAAGTTGTGACTCCTAATGTGCATGTTACTAGAAACTAGTAGTTACACAGTAACATGTTACTAGTAAGTATAGTCCTTTGCAACCTAAGAACGAAGGGCGAGGGTAAGACGGGCCGGGGAGGAGGAAGCAGACGGAACGCTGGAGAAGAGAGGGGGAAACCTCCTTCTCTCTTTAGCGTTCCGTCTGCTTCCTCCTCCCCGGCCCGTCTTACCCTTGCCCTTTGTTCTTAGGTTGCAACGGACTATAGTTACTGCGAAGGACTGCATGAAACTGCTTGGAATCAATTGGGAACAAATTCTACAGTTGAAGGAGTGAACCTCTGCCAGCCGCTGATGTCACTTTTTCATTGTCGCTGGCAGAGATTTTCAGTTTGAAAAACACGGTGAGGACCGAAATTGCAAATTCAATAACTTAGTGAAAAAAAAAATTATTTAGACCTAATATTTGAAATACTATTTCAGCAATGTTTCTCGTTGTGTTTAACAAACTTTCGGGGACCACGAAGAAAATGCCGGAGTAAGAGGTGCTGAAATAAAAATTTAGATGTATCTCACACGTTGAGAAATAAGTCAAAGATGATACGTTTGTATTTTGAACAGAGGGCTATTTGGTCTTTCCCATTGGGCCAGTTCTGGCAAGCCCTCGAAGAGCAATCATTGGAAAGGGCAATGCTTTTCGGGGGACTGGGTGCCTTGGGCACAGGGCCAGTTTCTCAGCTCTGCCACATGGTGGCATAGATGCATTAGAAGCCAGCCATTGAGGATGTCCGAGGACTGGCAGGGAAGCGACTCACCTTCCTTCCCCCTGCCGCAGGGGAGAAGGGAGATCCAGTGGGGCCTGTTGCCATACATGGCAGCGCTGCTTTTAGGGGACAACACTCAGGGCTTGATTACCCAGGGCTCAAAGGGTTCAAATGATCCCTCAAAGAGGAACGCAAGGCACAAAACGCAAGCATATCACTTGACAACCGTCTAATGAAAGCTCAGATACAGTGCTTCTCAGCTTAAATACCTCAAAAGAAGTCGAAATTTGTTCTTACAAAGTCGTTTATTTATTTTGACACGCTTCCGTCACCTTCAAAGTCCCAATGCTCAAATTCTCAAAATAGCATTCAAGACGATGTGCGCCGGGGAAACGTTTTTTGATTATCATTTATGATATCGAAATGATATTTTTACACTTTATGGTGCTTCATCTTCTCTCGATAAATATGGTGTCAGATTGGATATAGCTTGTTTTTTAAGGTTCTCGGTGCAATGTACATGCAGAAAAAACCATGTTGTTGTGCACACCTAAAAGCCTAGTAAAATAAACTAATTTGCTTCTTTTAAACCACCGAGTGCAATGAACAACTAAAATAATTTGTGCGACGCTTCTTTCATTTTAACATAATAAAAAAATAATAGTGAAAATGCCATTTCATGGGGCTAACATGCGTTTTTAAAATTTTTATAAATATGGTTGCATTCTACAATATTCTAAGGTATATCCGTGCAAAATTTGGTTATGATAGGACAATATTAAGAACAGATGTTCTTGTGTACAAACTGTGATGCCCCAAAGTTGCAAAAAAAGAAGAAAAAAAAAGCGTAGGAATGTTACCGTAGATGTGTAGCTATACTCTTTTGCAGTGCGGAAAAAATTATTTTGGTAATAAATTTCTGTGAGAAATTCAGGCTACAGAAGACTGCAATGGAGAAAATACATCTGGCCTACTTGTCAATGTAAATGCGACGGCGGGCGACGTCAACTTGGAGAACCAGGCGGAGAAAAATGGCTCCAATTCATGCCATCCTGGGTTGCCTGGAGGCCTTCGAATGCCTATTTGACTTAATTCATGATCATAACCGGCATTAATTATTTTTTTTTATCGAATATAAAAATTCAAAAATAATAAAACATCATAAAACCCAAAAACACATTTTTTGCAAAATATTGCCGTTTTTCGACCCGCTCCTTCCTTTAAACTTGTTGCTTTTGCTACCGTTGAGTGCTTCTGCCACTTCTTGTTTTGCCTCTTCCACATGGGCAAACTTTCATTTTTCCAAAGTGTCATCGGTGGGAACAGAAAAAAGTCAGACGGGGAGACGACAGGTGTGTGGGGAAGGTGGGAATCCTGCCGTTTTTGGCCAAAAACTGCCAAACACTTGTTGTGGTCTGGCAGGCGAAACCAGTCTCGCCACAACTCGGGTTGTTATTCTGCCCACACATGTAGAGCGTTGAGTTACAGTCTCAAGGTCAGCTAGTTGGTACATGTTAGATAGGTTAGAAAGGGACAGTGCTGTTTTTGTCCCTTTCTATCCTTTGTGTTTGTGCTTATGTTCTAGCTGACACTTATAACTAACGAGCTGAACATTGGGCAGTTTTCGATCAAAAATGGCATTGCCCCTGTGCTTCACCCTGCCTATTCACCTGACCTTGCCGCCCTGTCCGTGTTTTTTGGGTCCCAAGATGAAAGAAAGTTCTTTAAAGGAAAGAGTTTCCCGACGTGGAAAGGGTTGCACGAAAAGTGGCAGAAGCACTGAAAGGCACCAAGATGGACGAGTTTAAAGGCTATTCTGAGTGATGGAAGAAATGTCTGGGCAATTGCATTGCATTAGCTGGCAACTACTTTGAAGAAGATTCACATTTGAGTGCGTAAAAATAATATGCCATTTTGTAAAAATAAACTTCGGTTTCTTTTGAGTCTCTCTCGTTATAGTGCTAAACTTTTTTTCGTTTTTTTTTGTGGGAAATATTTTTTTTATTTATGTGTTCCAATTAGGCTCTTTTAAAAAATTGATTTCTTTGCTTCATTGTGCTTTTAAAAGGATGCTCAACCGAAATTTGGAGCTCACAAAACAAGGCTGGAGCGATAGGTGGGATGCTGCAAAACCCCAAAACATCACTCATACAGCGATATCTCTAATGGTTGGCCGCATTTTTTGTAAAAGAAGTGCGTGATCGAAGACGGCCGATGAAGCGGACGAGACAGGCGACGTCACGATTCTCATTCCTTCTCCTCTTGGCTTCGTCGCCTTGAGCTCGGGAAGCGAAATGAGGAGGAGACGAGCAAGGCCTTTCATTCTCGAGCGTTCCAGAATGATTGTGATGTCGTCATTTGATCATGCCCATCTTTTCCAAAAATACGGCCATCCGTTTGAGATATCGACGCAAAACTGATGTTTTGGAAAGTGTAGCGTCCCGTTCAATGCTTCTGCGGTGTTGCGAAATCCAAATTTCGGTTCAGCATCCCTTAAAGGGGTACTCCGGCATTTTCTTTACAGTCCCAATTTGCTTCAAAATTTGCTAAACACAGCAACAAACATCACTAACCCGAATATTGGGCCAAAATTAATTTTTTGGGGGCGAACTTGTTGAATTTACAATTTTGGTCCTCACCATGTTTTTTAAAGTGAAAGTCTACTGGCAACAATGAAAAAGTGATGTCAGTGGAAGGCAGGGTTTTGGGCTGTAGACTTTGTTCTCAACTGATTGCAAGCAGTGTCATGGCGTCAAATGAATGCATTGGAAGCTTGCACTTGCGCAGCAGCACGAAACAAAGGCTCGGCATAGTTCATGTTTAGACTCAACCTCCAAGCCTGCCTTCCACTGAGGTCACGGCCCTAAAATTTGAATGTTAGTTTTGGTATCATTTTCGCTTGCCCATTTCACAATAACTATTCTGAATTTCGCGATACTAAATAGCATGCCAGAAAGGGCCGGTGATTCTGAAGTTAGCTAGGGGTAGCTGAAAAATTGGCCAGAGTTTAAGAGCAACTGTGGCTGCTCCTCGTTGGTCGGTAGCAAAAATTTGAACTTGGGCATCAGAATAAATTTGACCGACGCGGACAAACTTGAGGGACAGGGGACTTGTCTTCCGGGCCCACAAACGCTCCTAGACGAATGGCCGAGGCAGGCCCAGGGGATTGAGCACGTGGTGTTAAGACGAGGAGAGTGCACGCGGAACGGTGGGAAGCCCCCAGACGCTTCCCCTCGCAGATGGTGTTTGTCGACGTGGTGCACAAGCACCTGTTCACCTCAACGGACCTGGGCCAGAGTTTCCGGGGCCAGGCGGTGGGCTTTGTGCCAGACGTGGTCGCGATGCACCCGACCAACGTGGAGGTCATTCTTGCCATGGCCAGGGAGGACCCCGACAAGAAGGTGGGCTTTTGTGCGCAGCCACTGGCCGCCTAAGAATCCAAGGAGTGGAACCCTGCTTTTCCTGTTGGTCACTAATTTTGCTCTATGTGAAAGCGGTTGTGTTAACTTGGGCTCTTTTTTTGCGCTATTTTATACCTACTAGCCCAGCAACATACCTTACTAAAGCGGAACCGTTTGAACGGCTTATCAAAAGTATGTCCCGAAAGTTCACGAGAGGATGCAAGCAAGCAGTGGGTATCCATTGCACATCTCCTGTGATTTCTTGCTGCCTGGTTCAATGGACTAAAGGGATCAAATTGACCGGGGGTGTCTAACGAGACCTTGTTTCACGCATTTTCGAGCTTTGTATCTCAAGAGTTGCGTCAGTGTCTAGTACGGCAGGCATTTAGTGCTCTTTCTGCCAGCTGCCAAGGCACTCACCTTGGAGAAGTTGGGTCCCCCGTTTGCTGCATTTCTCCTTGACCTCTTTTTCTCATTTTCCTTTTCCACTTTCAGTCTCGCGTACCAGAACTGTTCGAGCCGTCCGGGCGTAGTATTAACATTTGGGGTTTCTAGCCTCGATTGCTCGCTTTAGCCGTGACCGAGGTGTGATCGGTATATAATATGCTTTGAGTTAATTTAAGTTGTTTCCTTTACGTACATGAAGAATCTCTTGTCATTGGCATATTGGCATTGAAAAGTTACAAAAGGCAAACCAAGCAATGGAGGAATGAAAACTAGTTGAAGACAATGTGCGGCACAAATATCTAGTAGCGAGTTTGTTTCACATGCGCTGGCACCATGTGCTCTCTCCCAGAATGTGTCGCACACGCAGAGTGGCACATGAAGAAGCGGTCCTGAACAAACAAGAAGTCTCCAACTGATGTGTTTAGCGTCCTATCCTGCCCGTACATCAAAGGGGGTCCCCAAGTGGCAGCACATGACGCCGCAGAAACCGAGGGGTCACGCTGTCGGACGTCGCGAACCTGGCGGCTCGTCGTAGAAATGCTGGCGAATAGCACGAGCAAACGCGAGTGTCGTCATGGCGTCCCAACTTCTGGCTGCCGAAGCTTTCGCAGACTGTCACACCAGGGAGCGACCTGCAGCAGAACAAATGTCTGCTACATCCAACACCGGTGCAGGAACACCGCCAGGGTTGCGACTGGCGACAGCGTGACACTTTTATGACATCTCCGGGCGTAAATCGAGCGACCACTTTTTAAAACGCGGTAAACACACCAGTTGGAGAGCCGTTCCAACCATAACCTTAGCTGCAAGAACTCTCGCTCAACAGGAGCAACTGGTAGAGTTAAAGCTACAATCTCGGGCGCCTAACTGTCTGATTGTACCTTTCAAATACGATTATTTTCTTATAATGCCGTTGTAAAAATCGCCAGGAAAGCAAAAAGTGCCGTACGAAGAGATTTCCTTTTTTTTCTACATCCGTCGAATCTAGTGAATTGTGGAACAGGGCAAGGACGGTGCGATTGGTCTCGTTTTATTGAAAACTGCCAGTACGTTGGTGTTTTAAATGGCATCATAATATCGAGTGGGGCCCAAAGTATTCATATATGCAGATGAAAGGTGAAGGTAGTAAAATGGTGCGTATCACAAGAAGCAGAGAGCACAAGGTTCTTTCTCTAGAAAATCTCTGCGGTGTCTCTGGGACAGTCGGCTGCTTTGCAACGTGAAACACGGCCACTGCTTGCATTTTTTTTCCCCCAAACTAACAAAACATTGCCCCTCCCCCATCCCCCTTGGCCCTTTGGGGGGATCTGGCCCACACGGTGGAATGGCCCCTACCCTAAAGCCTGTAAATTTTCTACGTAGCGGCAGACACGAATGCTACGTCGGCGCATGGTGGGTACTCGGTCGAAGAGGACGCCAGTCACCGCCGAACGCCGACGCGGCACTCGCGTCGGCCTCACGTTGTGGAGTGTGTCGCGGGGGGCTAAGAGTGGAACTTGGCGCAGCTCTGGCTGTCGGAAGACTTTGGCGTCAGCTGGACGGAGATTCAGCGGGGCGTCAAGACGTTCTTCTGGTGAGGCGTCGGCCGTCCCGGGGGAGGTTCCCGGGCTGAGCGGCGCGGCTACGCAGGGGCGACCCCCAGGTGGACCCGGCCAACAGCCTGTTTGTGGGCCGGGAGCACCCGGACGGGAGCCTGGCCGTGCTCTCCACCACCTGCTACTTCAGGGACTCCAGGCCCAGGCTGCTCCTCACGGATGTCGAGGACTTCGAGGTCAAGGGGAAGTTTGTCTTCGCCACCAAACGCCCGGTGGGTCGCCCCCCCCCCCCAATACAAGACTGCCCTCGACGACAGGAATTTTGCGAGCACCTTATGCTTGGTTGCCTGGGCTAGAGGCTCATGCTTGTAGCTCCGATGCCCGCTCGAGCAGTCGAGGTGCGCTCGGGTGGCCTCGACTCTCTGCTCCGGGTTGAAATGAACGCCGGTTCGTAGCCGTTATGCTCGTAGCTTGCTCGGAGTTTTGACCCAAGTAAAGCATTGACTGTCAGACGCTGCCAGATGAGATTTTCAACGAATGGACTGTACCACCAATGGCGACTAGCCTTTGCTGCCATTTCGTCGGTGCATATAAAACAGTTGGTTCGAGTTGGGAATACGGTAAAGGCTGATTGAACCGTTACTATTTGACTACGTTAGGACTTGTGAGGACTCCTGTTGAGTTAGGACCGCGAGTCACCGGGACATTCGTGCTTGCATCAAGTTTGGCCACACAGTCCAGGAAGCACGGAAAAGCTGGTGACTGGAAGTGGTATTGCTTGGGCCCAACATTACTACAACAGCTCGGTCGGGAAACTACCGTAGAGGCCTGCACTGGAGAAGCGGCTCCAACTGGTACTTAATCTGCTTCGCTGCCGAGACGTTAGACGTTCCACTATGTGAGACATGGTACTTTGGTGCCATGCTGGGGCTTCTACATAAACTGCCCAATCCAGAGAGTACGCGCAAAAAGTGGCAGAAAACAGAAACATACCTGGCAGAGAATGAAGACGAAGAGAATGAAATTGAAGTATGGCACAATAATCGAGAAGACGTCGGAAATAAATTTAAATGCATCTTAGTCCTACTGGTAAAGCTGAGGTAATGTGGCATTGCGTCGCGTGATGTCACAGTCGCACAATGTCCCTTCACTGATGCGGCAATGTGAAACTGCATAACGTACGTCGCTGATGCCACGTGAACATCGCAATCCGTCGCGCGACATTGCATCGTGGGACGTTGCATAGGTCGAGACAGTGCCTCGTGATCTTATGCCGCGTGACACTGTGGCATTGCACGGAGGAATGGACTGATTGGTGGATACCTGGGGCGGGAGGAGAGTGCACGTTGTGAGGTGAGGGGCACCTTGATGGAAGTCTGCACGAAAATCGCAGAATCCCAAATGCTATTCATTACAGCACGTTTGGCCAGAGAGAAGACATAGTTTTGTGTGGCTTTGTAAGATTCTAAAGATACTGCAGCAAATAGTTTTAAGGTGCTACAAACTGGCCAGACAAGAAAAGCTAGCTAGTGCTACCGCAACATCGCCAAGATCCTTGCTCACTTTACTTTTGATGTTTGTTTGATGTGGTGATCGTGATTGAACTAAACAGAAACATCATCATTTTGCTCCAGTTAGAAAATATTAAGCAGTTATTCTGTTTCATGAAGGGAATTAGAAACATTTTCAGAAAATGGTGAAAGGCACTTGCCATCGATGGAACAATAGTAACTTGCATTCAAAGTATCTCATGAGACATTAGCTAAGATTGTTTCTAAAATACAAGTTAGTAGCTCTTTGAAGGGGTTAGGATGTGCCAGAAATAAAATGAGATAACTATATACTGCTAGGACCCATTGTATGTTCCTAGAGTTGCAATAAATTTATTTTGAAAAAAGCGCAATAGTAGTTTGGTGGACAAATGAATTTCGAGGCAAAACCCTCGGATCCGCCCCATTGGAAAAGCCTGCTTTGGTTGTTGGGTCGGTGGTGTCGTCTGTCGCACGCACTCGCAAACTTAGCTCTCTCGGCATCTCGAGCTTCAGCTTCCGCTTTTACCTTCTGCATTTAGAGCATGCGGTTTGTGACAATTCTGTCTACGGCACTGCTCGCTTAGTTTTTTTCCTTTATTTGTTTCCTTAGCAGCAATTAGAGTGATTGTTATCAAAAGATGTTGCAAGCTGGTGTCCAGCTCCAGCAATGACGAGATGGTCCCGGACCAACTCGCCACGGTTGCCGTCGTCTGGGGCGATCTTGCTGCTGCATGCGAGGGGGAAGGTCAAAAGGCTGGTGCGAGATAGCGTTGGAATAACCGAGTTGTGTGAGTGGTAGGTTTTGATTGGCAAGGCAAGCTTGTTTGATCATGGGGACACCTAGAATGATCACATGGTTTATGGGCACCTTGGCGGGACTAGCTTGGGCAGTGCTGCCTGGTCGCTAGATGAAAAGGATCGACATTCGTAAATTGAATATTGACAGTACTAGAGCTCTAAAAATCACTAAGGTTTATGTGCATTAAGTAGCCTATGAGCATTTCATTTCAAGAATAATTTACCCGTTTAATTTTCATGTCCTAGCCTCCTTAATCGAGTTAAACGTAACACAGTGTGCTCAAAAAGAAACCTGCACACTCTTTGATTACTAAAAATAGGAGTGACAGTGAAAACACATTACCGAAATTACCCTTTTTCTTCGTAGAACTCTAGCCATCTATACAGCAAACAGATTCGCTCGTAGACACTCATTAATTCAAAGTCCAGGAAGCCACGAATTTTGTTTGAATTATCAGAAATTCATCTAAATATGATGAGAGATCAAATTTTGATCTGCCACGTCAATAATTACACGTACAAAGGAGGTATTCGATGGTTCCCTTTGCATAGGCCCACTGATCAGAAGCAGGTATGCCACGCATCAAACATTCGTGAAATGTACGACTTAGCTTTTTGTATTACTAAAAAATGTTGCTTCCTGTGGACTGTTTGGACAGCACGCGACAACTCGAAACAAAATTGAGTTTGTTCATCGGACAAAGAAGTTGTCTTATGAACTATTAAGCGGGGGACACGGGAGCGATGAAAACGGTCACCGCACGGCAGTTTTTGTAGCAACTAGCATGGACGCTGTGACATGGACCCATGCAATGCCACCACGTCGGTGTCCGTGCAAGTTGCTCCAGAAATTTCCACGTGGTGCCCGTTTTCACGGCTCATGTGGGCTTTTGTGCACTGCGGAAAAGCAACACCCGCGGAAGCAAGCTTCGCTGGGGTTGTTTCTCTGCGGTGCACCGGTGCTCGGAAAGAAGCGCACTCAACGAAGCCGCACGAACGAAAGTATGAAGTACACGGAAACGCCGTTCGAGTTAAGCGGCTTTAAAACATAGCGGGAAAACCAAAATTATGAATTTTGTTCGAAATAACCGGAAGTATGAAATATCCGCGTTTGAATTATCTCCAGTCTACCGTATTCCTTTGTCTCTTAGAGTTGGATTACATTAAGAATCAGCCAGTTGTGTGCCCTACTTTTCCTTGGTCTACTCGTTTTGCTTTATTCAAATGTTCTCTTTAGTCTCTACCCCTCGCATGTTGGAGGCTGGGTGGGCGTTTGGGAAGGTTCCTCCAAAGGGCTGACCGACCTGCCTCCCTTGCAGCGTCTGCTGGGCAGCCGGAACGGGACGCTCCAGCTGTGGGTCTCCTACCAGCGGGGCGACTTCAGGAGGGCCCTGTTTCCCAACCGCCTGGACCACATGGTCAGCTCCACTTTGCCCTCCTTTGTCTGCCCTTGCTCCCATCACGGCCATTTGTGCCACATTAGGCCAGAAACGCAAGTCTGCTACATCTTGCACCAAAGTGCCAATTTTGCTTAGACTCTTGCACTTGCGGCAAAACACTTGCGCCAAAATGAGCTGTAAGCAAAAAAATTAAAGTCGGTTGACCCTAGTATTCGGAAAAGTAGAAGGAAAGAAAAATGTTAACAAATGTGAATTTCATGGCGCGTCTACTCACTGTATGGTTTGTTTTGTCTTGGGTCAGAGCACAGTCCAAGACTCAAACACATACAACCAGAGATACACATACTAAAAGTGCAAGTCACAGTACATTCGCCATACTGGATTGGTTGAGCTGACGAAAGAACTGGTACGAGGAGATGGTGAATGCCACGACGTCGTGCTTTGCTGCTGCGGATCAAGCGGCCAGAGCCGTCGATGCCGGGCATCAACCGCTCTGGCCGGTTGATGCACTGGCTGGTTGACTGCCGACATGGTCTAAATTTCTAGACGATGTTGTCGACGTTGGGAACTAAGGGTCCCGAGAAAACTTTGCAAAATAGTGGGATGGCTAATTGGGGCTACTGCGATAAAACAGAACCGGGGTCTTGTACTCCTCGTAAGCTTACTCGATTATCATGTCTGTCGCATTTGTTTGTTCCGTGGCTGCAGAGTACCCTGGCACTTGTGCCACTCGCGTCAACCTGTGCATCGAGCTTCGGCGAATGAGCTGGCTTGGCACACAAATTGTGCTCAGGATTATTACGGGTCTTTGTTCTAAGACTTTGGTTTGAGCTAATTGGTTCATGATGATTTAAAAGGTTAAAAGTAGTCTTGTGCGAATAGTGGATTTTGAGTTCAAAGCGAATAGTGGTTTTGTCCGAATATTTTCGATTTGAATATCGAATAGTTTTTCCACGCCTTTCACTACCATTGCACAATGCTTAGACGAAAACCCAGCTAAACTTGTAAAGGTTGTTCCACTTGTTCATTTATAAGCTAAGTTTAATCTATATATATTTATCAGCTGTGACCTTGGAAGGTCTGATGGCTTGGGATGGTAAGTAAATGACAACTTTGACATAAAATGAATCCTATAGAAATGGCCAACTATACCCAACTGAGTGAATTTACAAATCTTAAATATTCTGTCTTTAATTTCGAGTTAAAAAAGAATGAATCGCGCATGATGAACGCTGGTTATAAGGGCATCTCTCCCTAACATATACTCTTGCAAAACAGTCAGTTTAATTTTGAAACTTTTACTAAAATGTAGATACTGTAAAACCCTTAATGTTCGCGAGCCCTTAATTTTCGCGAATATTGCGAATTGAAAAATTCGCAAAGCTTAAGGGCACGTGAAAATTTCGGTCCTTAAAGGGCAACTCCGGCCAAAACTCAAAATGAAATAAATTACTGGTGTCGCTGTAGTGACACAAAATACAACCTCAGTTAAAATATCACGTCCGTGAGACTCCGCTTTCTCAACTAATGCTGATAATGAAAATGCGACCCGCCGCGAGCCGCTGCTCCTTAGCGGGCGGCCAGCGGGTTGCCGATCGCTAAAGCAACATTGGGCCGTGACATCAGTATCATTCTCTTTTTTTTTCTCCGGTCCGGGCGTTGCGCGGAGTGTGCTTCTTTGCTACTCCGGGTTGTGATTGGCGTGTTTAGCCGTTATCTGTAGCCCGTGTAGCTTCGGGTATAGCCTTTTGTTTTATATGCTTGGGAGGACTCCAAGACTCGTTTTAGCGAGCAACCTGGTGCGCGCAAGACTGCCCAGCTGTTCCTCGAAAGATGCCGAGTACAACTTGTAGCGCTGTGGGCTGCTCAAACAACCCGCTGCACAACCCGGAGGTACTTTTTCACGAATTTCCAATGAACCGGAAATTGGAGAAGGTGTGGGTGAACGCTGTTCGACTTTGGACTTCGGCTTTTACGTGCCCGAGGAAAAAAGAACGACAAAACAGACGTGTACAACCCAGCGCACGTGTGTTCGGGTGCCGCGACCCGCGCTGGAGAGCCTCAAAGCTTCGTGTCTGTCTGACCTGCAGCGCGAAAGCGAGAGAGCACCCAGTACTGTACGTCACTGACAGCGCGGCGCAGAGCAACGCTGCTGCATCCACGGAGCCCCGATTACAATTTAGGCCGACGAGTACAGAAGACCGGACGCACGGCGACAGCCGCTGAGTATGGCACCGAACGAGTACACTTGTTTTCCAGTCGCTAGCCTTTGGGTATACAAGCGACGAGAACGGCATAGCGCCCGCACGGCAGCGGCCGCCAAGTACGGCACCGAACGAGTTTCCAGTCGCTAGCTTTTGGGAATACGCACTAACTCGTCCTACATGTGCTGGATAACTACCACGTATACAGAATTAAAACAAAATCAGCTTACCTCCTATCTCTAGACGGCTAGCGCAACAGAGATAGGTGCCGCTCGGCCTGCATACTTCTTGAACAAGAACGATCCTGACGTCAAATTCGCATAGCAGCTGATTTCCAGTGTTGCCGGGGCCTCGAGCGGCTAGTTTCGGTTTTGTTTGCCGCGCCCCAAACACAACTTTGAGGTGTTGATATCTTTAAAACTACGCACAATAACGAGAAAAAAATGACACCTTGCAGTTCAGGGTCGCTGACTGCGCTAAAAACAGTCATAATCCCAAAATCAGAAGTATGGACCGGAGTTGCCCTTTAAGAATGTCAGTGCAGGTCTCTGGAACTCGCGAAATTTTGTGGCCGCGACTATGTCCTCTTTGATTGATTCGCGAAGAATAGGGGCCGTGAAAATGAAAGGTATTACAGTATACACATTCACAAAGTTTCCATTTATTTTCATGTACAGCCGGCACGCACGCACCATCCTACTTTGAATGTACAGTTTTCTTCCAAGCATGCAATTGCGATATTCATACTTTTTCAAGTGTTTATCGCGGCAGGCTACCCCGTTGACTGCGTTTCTTACCGAGAACTGATGTAATGCGGAGAAGCAACACCTGCGGAGTTCGCTTCCGCAGGTATTGCTCCTCCGCAGTGCACCAGTGCTTGGTAAGAAGCGCACTCAACGGGGCTAACCCGCCGCAATCAACACTTCGAAAAACGCGAATAGTGCAGTTCTTCTTGAAGCGAATATCAAATAGTGTATTATTCGAAACTACTATTCAAAATTTCGAATATTCACACAATCCTACTTAAAAGCGCAAAACGAGACAAGGACCAAGAAGAAAACACAAACGCACAGACTGGCGCCAGTCTGCGTCGTGTGCGTTTTCTTCTTCGGCCTTGTCTCGTTTTGCGCTTTTAACCTTTTAATTCTTGGTCGTAATTGCGAGATGGTCTTTAATAAAAAACGTTCAGCCTTTCCACTCTCGTGAAGAAGGAAGACCAGCGGAGCTGTAGTCGATACACTGCTGCAACGCGCACGCACCCGATTCCCGCTTCTCGTCCGACACGCCGCCGATCGTGGATACGTCTCTGGCAAACCAGAGTCGGTCACACACGGCGCACGTGACGCCAAACGGATTCTCCACGAACTCCCTCCGGTGCATCGCCGTCGCGCCCGGGAACTGTTCAGCCGGCGTGGAGTGCAGTTGTCGCCGGGCCTCACTCCTGCGCTTGACCTCCGTGGCACGATCGTCGTCCGTGGCGTTGGCCCGCCGGCGCCCTTTACATCGCTGGTTTTGTTCTCGGCGGTGGCTTTCCAGGCGAGCGATGTGCTCTTCTTTGGCAAGGGAATCTGAAACGCTCGACGCAGTGGAAGTCGAGGTGACAGCGGATTTGCGGCGGTTACGGACCCATTCACGCTGCTGCTTACATCGCCGCTCCTTCTGCAGCCAGTCTTCTTTCCCCGAAAGGGCGCGCGGCTAACCCATCCTAAGTCCAAACCGAAACCGACAAGAGCGTAGGAAACAGCTTGCAAAACAGACGAGGACAAAGAAATTCACGACGAGCGCTGCGCTCGTTACGTGTGCTTCTTCTTTGTCGTCGTCTGTTTTAGAGCGCAGCTCTTAGGGGCCCGTTCCCGGCTTGAGCGGCGTCGCCGTCGGCGTAACCAAGGTCATCCCAAGGTCACCCCAAGGTCACGTGACCCCTTCCCCAAGGTCACGTGACACCCAAAGTCACGTGGCTCCCAAAGTCACGTGACTCCCGGGGTCACGTGACCCCCGATGACGTCATCAGTGACATCACTGATAACGTCACCGGCATCCGCATCGTCATCGTCATCATCACTGATGACGTCACCGGCATCCGCATCGTCATTGTCATCATCACTGATGACGTCATCAGTGACGTCACTGATGACATCATCTGCATCGTCATCGTCATCATCACTGATGACGTCACCGACATTCGCATCGTCATCGTCATCATCGCTGATGACGTCACTGATGACGTCACCGGCATCCGCACCGTCATCGTCATCATCACTGATGACGTCATCAGTGACGTCACTGATGACGTCACCGGCATCCCCATCGTCATCGTCATCATCACTGATGACGTCACCGGCATCCGCATCGTCATTGTCATCATCACTGATGACGTCATCGGTGGCGTCCCTGATGACGTCACCGGCATCCGCATCGTCATCGTCATCATCACTGATGATGTCACCGGCATCCGCATCGTCATTGTCATCATCACTGATGACGTCATCAGTGACGTCACTGATGACGTCACCGGCATCCGCATCGTCATCATCGCTGATGACGTGATATGTGACGTCACTGATGACGTCACCGGCATCCGCATCGTCATCGTCATCATCACTGGTGACGTCATCGGTATCCGCATCGTCATTGTCATCATCATTGATGACGTCATCGGTATCCGCATCGTCATCGTTACTGATGACGTCATCGGCATCGTCACGTGACCCCCCTAGGTCACGTGACCCCCACCCAAGGTCACTTGATCCCCCCCAGTACCCTTCCCTCCTTCTCCTCAAGAGCTGCGCTCTAATTCGGCATTACAGGGAGTTGTAAACGGCTTTCACTTTTTTTTGTTCATGCAGGTTATTTCTTGCGCTGCACCTCGACAACAACACATCGGCAATGACTCCCTTTGATTCTTCACAGTGCAACAACTGAGTGACGCGGCACTTGGCAACGAAGAACGGTTTCCGGTGTGCGCCGCGGCTGATTTCGGTCGATTCCCGATGACGGCCTACGAACACTGGCGTGGCATCGAGATCATCTGCGGCCTACAAAAGGCGGCAACAGTCACTGTTCCGATGGGACATGGAGCCAGTACAACGATGGTAGTGCCGCTCACACAGTTTTAGAGCGCAGCTCTTAGGGGCCCGTTCCCGGCTTGAGCGGCGCCGGCGTCGCCGTCGGCGTAACCAAGGTCACCCCAAGGTCACGCGACCCCCAAGGTCATCCCAAGGTCACGTGACCCCCAAGGTCACGTGGCCCCCAGAGGTCACGTGGCCCCTACCCCAGAATCACGTGACCCCTACCCCAGGGTCACGTGACCCCCAAGGTCACGTGACGCCCAAAGTCACGTGACCACCCCCAGGGTCACGTAACCCCCGCCACGCGATTTCCCCGATGACGTCATCGTCACTGATGATGTCACCGGCATCCGCATCGTCATCATCACTGATGACGTCATCAGTGACGTCACTGATGACATCACCGACATCCGCATCGTCATCATCATCATCGCTGATGACGTCATCGGAGTCCGCATCGTCATCGTCACTGTTGACGTCATCAGTGACGTCACTGATGACATCATCGGCATCGTCTCGTGACCACCAAGGACACTTCACCCCCCCCCCCCCCCCCAGTACCCTTCCCTCCTCCTCCTCAAGAGCTGCGCTCTAATTCTGTGTTACAGGGAGTTGTAAACGGCTTTCACTTTTTTCGTGCTATTTTCTACGATGAATTCCCACCAACGCGCCGCCCAACTATCCATTCTTCTATGATAGCTGGAAAGGTTGGCGCCATCTACGAGCGACGGGGCAACCATACTGGTTGTGTGCTTGGCGCTATCATTTATAGATGGCGGTAGCTTTCCAGAGGCGTTTTTGTCGACAAAGTTCTGTACCGGACACGATCCTCGGGAACCTAGCCCTTAACAGCTCCACTGTAAAAAAAAAACCGACAGAAAACGGGGGGCCTATGTATATTTGAATAAACACTGTAGTCATTGTAGTTCCTGTGCAGCTGTCGATCAAAAGAGCGGCAAACTTTGATGCAACTCTGGTTCCTACTATGCTAAAGAGCAGTGTCACTTTTAAAGCGCGAGTGTAGGCTCTTATAATATTTTTAGGTGGTTGTTTTTGACGTTTATGACATGAGAGTTTTGGGCTTGGTAGGTTCACTAAACTTACGGGACACATTTTTATTGGTAGACACAGAAGCGGATATGCTGGTTTTTGCTGGCATTCTTCAGAAATGCCAGCCATTCAGCATTTCACACTACTTAGTGTAGAATGGAGACAGGAAAGAGGATTTATCCCAATGAAGTGGTTTACTTGTCAAGCATTTTTTTAATGCCCATTGTAAATGAAACCTACTTTGACTAGAGCCTTAATTAAGTCTTCTGAAACAGAGACCGATGTAAGACCCTTGTCTGTATACAAAGAAGATAAAAGGCAGACTGACTGCCTTGGGTGCTCGCGAAACCCAAGCGAGCACTCCGCAGAACCCCTGTGTTCCGTGGAACCCAGTTTGAGAACCCATGATCTAGAGAGTGTTCCCAGAAAGTTTCATTAGCTTACACTGTATAGTTAATTTGTAGGGGCGAAGCTCCTTAGGGTCTAGCCTTGTCCATCTGTCCGGCGTTCGTGCTCACATCGATTGCACTGCCTCCGGGATCGGCCCACTTTAAAAAAAAAAAACGTATGCCCGGGGGGTTCCAACTCGGGACCGTTTGCTTACGAGGCAGACGTTTTTACCACTACGCTACACTCCAACGTTGCAAGTAGCCGCTCAACATCTATGCAGGAGAGGGCGCTGCGGTCAAATGCTTAACTGCGTATGTAACCACAATCCATATCGCACATTCTCTTTCTGACATGAACCGTTGACTTAAGCCGTGAAGATTCGTTCCCACGGCTTCTAGCGGACCCAAGCTGATCCGCTAGAAGAACCACTGGCTCTGCATTTCACCGACCATAAAGCAGCAATAATGAAGTCGAAATGCAACCCGGAACTCAGCCCTTCCTATGAGGAATAAAAAAAAAGAAAATCAGCACCATCAGCATTACCTATGAACAATAAAATCAGTATTATCAGCACCACCAGGAGCTTCGCCCCAAACAACATCATTCACCACGTGGAGATGTGGCCTCTTTTTATAAATTGCTTTTGCTCCTTTGATGCTAAAGAAAAGTTAGAGGTTGGAGCACTTTGAACACATTTTTCTCCATTTCACTTTTTGGCATAAACTTCACTTTAGGAAAACTGTAGTTTTGTTATTACATACCTTGGATTCATTTTTATTAGTTTTTCTGGGGTGAAATTGTAAGGGAAGATAGCTATGAGCTTGTATTTTTTATTTTTGTCATTTTTTATGCTGAAGAACTAAAATTTTGGACAAAGGATGGGAATCTAAAAACTATTTGTGTTTATGTGGCTTTCTTGTCATGAAAGATGGTATAATATAGAAATATAGCTCCACAGCTATCTTTTCTGAACTGTCCTAAAGCAATTTAACACACAAAAACGACAAATTTATAAGTAATTTCAAAACGATCGTTTTTCTACGTAGACCCGCCCACTTTCCTCTTTGTACATTTGCAATTTTTTTTGTACTTCATTCAGGTTAACAAAATTTGCCATTCACTTTTTTGGGTAATGTCCCCCCTTAAGCAGTTTTGTATTAAAAACCAGAGGAGGCGGTGAAGAGCTGCTTGTCGTGAGCTTTGAAATATGAATTTCTTGTTTTATTGATCGTAAGAAATTCGTATTGCATTCCCAATACACATTCATATATACGAAAATGGAATACAAACCATGTTCATTGGATCGTTCAGTCTATTCGCTCTATAGAGTGGTTCTTGCGTTTCTGCAATGCGATTGTAAACCAACATTTTGGCTGAAATCTATTTGCTTTCGAGTAATTTCGAGCAACTCGAAGAATTATTGATTGGAATAGTTTGCCACCTGGTGGCGTAAATACTACTAACTTAGATTTTTGATCCAAGTTATCGCAGCAAGTCCAACCTGCCTGATATTATGTTTTATCAACTGCTGTAGCAATCACGAAAGAGATTAACTGTATTAATAAAGAAAGAAAAAGTAATGTGAAACAGCGGGGCATCTTTTTGTACGTACTAATAGTATGCATAAGTTTGGTTACCGAAGAAACTTTAAGAAGAAATTTATGGGAAGCCATAACCTAGAAACGCTGTACTAACGCGGACTTGGAAATGGGGGCGGCGCTTGGGAGTGGAACCAAGGTATTACCTTTTCCAATTCGAGCCAGTCTTCGGGATTTTTACAGGGTGTCACAAATAAAAATTTAAAGGGTACCTTTCACCGCAAAAATAAACTAGGCATCGCTGAACGCTCATTCTTCGCCCAAAGGTAGCTCTAGGAGTCACAGCCAGATGCCAAAGTTTCAGCCCGACCCAATACCTTATTTAAAAGTTATTGGCGATTTTCTGAAAATTTCAATGGGAAAATGGAGCCCATTGTTGCCTTTCTTCGGTTTCTGGTGCCATAGAGCCCCATGTATTTGAAAACTCTGTCGGCTGCTCTTTTCCGATTGAAAATTTCAGAAAATCACTTATAACTTTTGATTCAGGTATCGGATCAGGTTGAAACTTTGGCATCTAGTCGTGACCTCTAGCGCTACCTTTGGGCGGAGAATGAGCATTTGGCGATGCCTAGTTTATTTTTGCGGTAAAAAGACGCTGTAAATTTTACTTTTTTGTCACACCGTGTAGCTGGATATCTCTGTATTTAAGATAACCAAAATGTGCAACTTTTGCGTTTTATTTGTTGCCGCGTATTTTAGCGACTTTCTGGCCTCAAGAACAGTGGCAAAGGTGAATAAAAGGAAAATGCTCTGTTGGGGAGCTTGTTTGTAACCTCCCGGCAATTGCTGGTCCAGGACTACTTCATTGCCGAGGCGTCGGAGGACCAGCTGTTTGCCTGCGTGATGCACGGCAACTTCAGCCACCTGTACATCTCGGACCAGCGGGGCCTCAAGTTCTCCCTGTCCCTGGAGAATGTGCTGTACCTCAAGACGGACGAGGCCAGGTGACCCTTCCCCCTCTCTGAGGGTTAGCGATCCTTCAAAAATGTGGAGAGTGGAAGGGGCAATAACAGTGCATTTTACACCTTCTTGGAAAGCTTATTAAGCAGTCTCGGGATTTCCTTTGTAAGCAGACAACTTTGCGATTCTTCTTTGCGAGGAAATCCTCGGTCGTCTGGACGACTCTGGTGAGGGAGGGTTCAAGCGGGCAACCTGTGGCGGCCCCACAATCGGCATGTTCTGGCACGCTTTCTTGGTGGCTCCCTGGCACAGGCTGGCACCCTGACTATGCTGGCATGCTCACCAATGAGAAAAAAATGTGTAATTACAGAGTAATCACGAAATGTCTTCGTGATTACTTTGTAATTCCAAGTCGTTTTATTAGAATATTCGGTCAGTTTGTAACATAGGCACGTACGAGTCTATGTTACGAGAGGCATTACCATAATATGCCAAGTCATCGCCCATCCCCGAGTCATCGTCCATCCCACTCTTTGGGCAAATTTCGATTTTTTAAAGAAAATAGAGTGATTGCCCACCCTTAGAAATACCTCAACACCTACTCCGTAATCCGTCATATAGTCCTGAAGAGTAGTGCGGCTGAACTTGCAGAGGGAAGCCGAACCGCAATAGCCTCTTGTGGAGCTTGGGTCAAATCAGAAGGTTGCGGGTTCAAATCGTGTCCGCGTCACCACTTGTGGGGAAGAAAGAGCCAAGGCATCCGACCTGTTTGAATCCTCAAGCATTCTCTGTCTCGAGGCGTGCGTATACTAGCTCGCGCCCCGAGAACGTCATCTTTTATTTCTTTTGATTGTTGTTTCTGTTTGGATCTGTGTTACCACAGCACCAAACAAGAAAGTGGCACAAGAGCCTGCTCTAGGGAACAGCTTGAACAGTAAACACTTGCACACACAGGACAGGACATTCACAGAGCTGACTATCAAATCTTTAATACTTCTTCCTCCTCCTCTTCTTCGTGTATATGTGTAAGTGTTGAAGCCGTTTCCTCATAGACTAACTAGCTCAACTCAAACCGGTTATATAGAGCCTGCTTCTAGTGATTGACTAGGACTTGGCCCGACGGCAAAGTTTTTGCCAATGCGATTGGTGAATTCCTTGCTTCCCCAGCATTGCTCGTCATCGCTTCTTTCGCTCGCTGCTTGTGCCTGGATATTTTTGTTTTTAGAGAGCAGCTGTTAAGGGCTAGTTTCCCCAGGATCGTGTCCGCCAGCAAACAAATGATGACAGAAAACTTTGGACAGCTACCGCCATCTGTGAGCAATGGCGGCAACCAGAAAACCGGCTTGCGGGCTGTCTGGTTGGCGCCGTCGCTCATAGATGGCAGCAACCTTTCCAGTCTTTCCACTTTGGCTTGCCAACTTGCGGCTGGTCATTACTTTCTTGGTCCTCGCCTGTTTTTTTTCCTACGTTTTTACGAGTTGCCGTTTGGACTCGCAATGGGTTGGCCACGTGCCCTTTTTTCGGAGGAAGAAGAGCGGAAGGAGCAGTGATGTGCGCGCAAATGGTTCTGCAATTGCTGCAAAGCTGCTATCGCCTCAAGTTACACTGCGTCGAGCGCTTCAGATTCTCTTGCAAAAGAAGAGCAGATCGCTCGCCTGGAAAACCACCGCCGAGAACAGAAGCTACATCTCCGCTGCTCTTCCTTCTTCACCAGAGTGGAAAAGCTAAAGTGTTTTTTTCTCTGGTAGAAGCGAGCGAGTTCAACGTGAAAATCGAAAGAATAAAACACATAGGTCAAGCTGAGGTCAACCACATTTTTTCATTAAATGAAAGAATGTGGTTGCCCTGTGCTTGTCCTCCGTGTATTATTCTTTAGGTTTTAAAAATATTTTTTTTCTCCATGACTTTTTTCTAACGAAGGGAGCATAGCAGTGTTAGAAATGCGCTTTCACAGAACAAACGTCCTATGCCGATCGGCGTATGTGCGTATGCAAGCAACGGACTTTGCGATAGTTAAACATCTTTTCATGAGCATTTCTCGCATAAAACGATACAACTAAATTGAGTTTTGAGTTGAATGCATCTCTCGTGCAGCCGCGCTAGGTATGTACAGAAAAATGGGCACTTTTATCCCTTTTTTAGAACTTTTTGTAGCTACCCACCGAGACCTTTTCTAGGAATTTCAGGTGGCGGGGGGGTGGGCGACGACTCGGAATATTACGGAATCTTCGGGGCTGGTTAATTGGAATAATTTTTTTATTTGCTGGAGAACAAGTCCGGTAATTCCGGCAGCATGAAAAAGCCTGGCGATTATGCTGACGAGCTTAAATTACACGCACGCTGAGGTTGTCTTTTTTTATCTACCCTGTGCGCCATCAGGAAAAGGAGCGTGGAGCAGCACTAAGCCGGCGGCAGCCAAGTTAGCAGGCCTAGTCGGCTATGGGGCCGAGCCTAGCCGTGCCAGCGTGGTTGCAGGCGCACGCATTATGGTGTCGTCCCCGCAGAAGTTGCAACTACTTTTATGTGCCGTACGTGCGTAGGGTCAACAAAACTTGGTTAGAGGCGTTGCCCAGGTCTACGAGGTCCATCGAATGCTAACAAGAAACGTGCCGTGGCCCACTTTTGGACATTGAAATTGTGCAGTTTGGCATTGCTCTTTTTTTCGAGAAGCCGAGCGCCGCCGTTGCAGAAATTGACGCAGTGCCACGGAATAGTTTCTCTCGCTTCGTTTGGCAAAGAAACTGCCGAACAAAGAAAAAAAACTTGCGGTTCGCGCATTTTTTTTTTTTAAATTCGAAGTTGGTGTAATTCTAAGTGCCCCAGTGAGCTTGGAATTATCGAGAGTCGATGGTACGAAATAGTGCTGCGGGATTCCCAACCCGAATGGGGTTGCGCCAGAGAGACGAGGGAGGGTGTTTGGGGGCAGGGAGGAGGCGCTGCTGGACCTGCACCGAGTGCAAGGGGTGCGGGGCGTCTACATCGCCACCCGGGTGAAAAGCCGCCCCACGGACCTGGAGGGCCAGGTGTCCGTCATCAGCTTCGACAACGGCGGCTCCTGGCAGCCCTTGGTGCCGCCCAGCGTCCACCACGACGGCACGCCTGTCCACTGTGACCCGGTAGGTGGACCCTCTAAGCCTCACTGCCCCCTGCCACTTGGGGGATGCCTTTCAGGCACTGTCTTGGACTGTCGGTTTTAGAGCCACCAGACGGTGAGCATTTGTTTCAATGGCTCAGTGGGAAAATTCCCTCGCTAAATTTAATGCATCATCCCCCAACTGAGAAAGCCCAACTTGCCGTATATTTGTCACATTTTGGGACGCCTGACATCATAGCCGCATAAAGTCTCGTCTCGCGCGTTGTCGCGTCAACCTTATACTGACCTTTTGTAACGCTTAATTGTTCAACGTGGCATGACGGACGCCATCCCTGCCTTCCGTCGCATCCCGTCACATGGTCTAGTGCTTGGCGGGCAAAAGCGTTTTATCACCTTGCTTTTAAAGTGTCTGACAGTTGGGAACTGCCCTGGAGAGTTTATTCTTCCCAGGCTTGCCACCAAGCGTGCACGATGACAAGTTTGCCACTTCCTGCCTAAACACGAGACTGCTTGCGACCCGGGAGGTGCTGCCATCTCTTTCATGTTTTAGAACTTTAGTGGTTAATGTGAAAGCATCCCACGGAGAGAACCGACGTCATCAGCTTAGAAACCAGGCCAAACGTCGGCCAAACGGCATTTACAGTCAAACCTCAATATATCGAACAGGGATATGTAGAATTATTGCCTATATCGAACGCTTTCTATATCACGCGGAAAATCGCGTGCATTTTTTATTTTTTATTTCGAACAGGGCATAAAATGGATATACCAAACTCTGCCACCCCAAGCAGCCCGCACTCTTTTGACAGGCGGCGAGCTTTCCCGCAACACCCTCGAAGATAGCGGTGGCGCAATGGGCGCTTCCGACCTACACACACGCCGAGGGTGCCATTTGAACGCAGCGGCGCGCGCACGCCGCTGCATGGATAGTTTGTCGCAACGTCAACGACGCAACGCATTTGCTGCACCGACTCCTCGTCCTCGGTATTATCGGTAGTGTCGGTAGTGCTACGCATGTGATCGTAGTTCTTTCGTGTGTCGTGTTGCCTTGCGTGAATGATGGCTCCAAACGCTAAAACCGGACATCCCTGACATTTGCTGCAAAACTGGAAGCTATCCAGAGGGTTGAGAATGGAGAAAAAAAGTCGAGCGTCGCCGAAGCTTTAGGCCTACCAAAAGCACTTTGAGTACTCTACTGAAAAACAAGAGTGACATAAAGGCCAAGGCAGAACAGAACCAGCACTCAGGCGCGCAGCGTGTACGCAAAGCTGCCTTTGCAGATATTGAGAAGTCGCTGCACAAATGGTTCATCGACGCAAGGGCCCGGAATATTCCTGTATCCGGACCGATGTTACAACAGGTGGCCAAGACCTTTGCATTCATTCTCGGCGCCGAGAACTTCAACGCCAGTAGCGGTTGGCTGCAACGGTCTTAAGGCCCGCTTTAACATTGTCGGGAAGACAGTCTCGGGGCAAAGTCTCGGGGAAAGGGGATTGTACAGTCGAACCTCAATGAAGAGGAAATCAAGAAGTGGCTTGATCCAGAGTGGCCCCAGGTTCTCGCCAAGTACGAGCCGCACCAGATATTTAATGCGGCTGCATCCGCCTCTGCGGTCGGTCGGCGCGCATGTGCCGCCTGTCGGCGCTTCGCTTAGCGCGACAGCCACGCGCTTTTAACAAGTTTTTGACGCGTTTTTGATGTGATTTAATATATCGAATTCTGGCTGTATCGAACTATTTCGGCATCACCGCACAGTTCAATATATCGAGGTTCGACTGTACAATCCCCTTTCCCAACGGAGCAAAGGGAAGCCAATTTCTGGTGAATTATGCTCTCATACGCTGGCATGCGTCATCAAGGAATGAGGCTGCCCTTGGCTCTCGTGTTTTACCCTGTTTGCACAATTGTAGCCCTCCTATTGGAACTCGCAAATATATTTAGCGCTCAAACATTAGAAAAATAACTCTATGCCGATTGTACCGCGCAGGTAAAAAAATGGAAGGCTGAACAGGTACCTCATGTAATAGAATTTACCAAATTCGCACCAGAGCAAAAATAAATACCGTGCACTACCGTTAACTACTCGCAGAATGAACACACTTTTTTTTCCGAAAAATTGATGCAAAGTTGGGGGGGCGTTCTTTACGCGAAGTAAAATTTTAGCGTCCGTATTTACTCGCATAATGAACGGATCTTTTATCCTGAAAAATCGACGTATTATCTCTTTGCGCGTGGCGCGCGACCCGGTAACCAATCTGGGCTGTGCAAAAAATAAAGCAAAAAAAAAAAGGCTCCATTTTTTTTTTCTTACTTCCTTGGGTTGTCTTTTTTTTTTTTTTGCCACCTTTCGCAAATTGTTTTGTTTGCTTAGGCGAGAGCTTCCCTGCTTCTCTTTCTTACCTCCTTGCATGCTGCGCCCGACGCGAATAACCAAACTGCGCTGTGCAAAAAAAAAAAAGAAAAGCTCCTCTTTGTTTTTTTTTTCTTAGTTCCGTGGGCTGTTTTTTTTTTGCTGCCTTTCGCAAGCTGTTTCGTTTGCTGAGTCGTTGCTTAGGCGAGGGCTTCTCCGCTTATCTTTCTCATCTCCTTGCGTGCGCGATCCCAAAGTCCAAACTGCTCTACGAAAAAAAAAAACAAAAAAAACATCCTCCATGTTTTTTTTTTCCTTGCTTCCGTTGGATCTTTTTTTATTTTTTTAACGCCTTTTGCAAGGCGTTTTGTTTGCCCACACTGCCCGTGCATTCGCGACCTCGCTGCACCCGGATAGAAAAGTGCGTTCATTTCGCGCGCGTGGGGGAAAGGGGTCAAAATTTTGTTGTCGAGTTGGGGGTGCGTTTAATACGCGAGTGCGTTCATTGTGCGAATAAATACGGTAGTCGCCGTTGTTGGAGTCTGACGATGGTTCTTCCCTGTCCGCAAAGGCAATCCTGTCTTCCGTCTAAAGCATCCTAGGTGCGGCACTTCTCGTGCGTGTACGAGCGCGCGACCGTCACCTCTGAGAAGGTCGTCTTCCAAACAACTTTGCAAGCTCGTCGGGTCGTTGGGATTGCTAGGCCATGCAGTGCTGCTCTGCTGTTATCTTTTCCCGCCAGCAAGATGGCCTTTCGTTTAAATAATGCCTCCTAGTCAAATTTCTTTCCTAATGCACATGATATGGATACCAAAATGGTGAATGTAAACGAATGGACACAATGGCGATGGGGCTAGCCACCGTATGTGAGTATTGTGTGTTTTTTAGGGGCGAAGCTCCTTAGGGTCTAGCCTTGTTTGGCGTCCGTGCTCACATCGATTGCCATCCCATCTGTCTTCTTAAAAAAAAAAAGAAATGTTTTCGCAGTCGACAGGACTCGAACCTGTGGGGGGAGACCCCAATGGATTTCTAGTCCATCGCCTTAACCACTCGGCCATGACTGCGGGACGAGTAGGGGGCTCTGAGATGTGGTAGTAACTCAAGAGCTGGGGATGTCATGGGTGAAACGCTGCATGTTTCCGCTCAACGTCTATAGAGGAGAGGGCGCTGCGGTCAAATGCGTATATAATTGCGTTAAACTTTGCATGCATTGGCTCAACATTTATAGACGAGAGGGCGCTGCGGTCAAATGCTCAAATGCGTATATATAACCACGTTTCATACCACACATTCTCTTTCTGACATGGATGAAAACGAACGAAAACCTCGGCATGCTGCGGCTCAGCGTCTTCGCAGACAGCAAACTACTCCGGAGAGGATAAAAAAAAAATCAGCACCATCAGCACTACCTATGAACAAAATCAGTGTCATCAGCACCAACAGAGCTTCGCCCCAGTCAACATCATTCACCTCGTGGAGATGCGGTCATTTTTCTTTTTAGTTTTTATTTTTGGTTTCGATTGTAACGCACATTTAACCTTGGCTACCGATTTTGGCGAAAAAAAGTGTGCGTTACAATCGTGCAAGCGCGGTAGGGCAAAAAACGTGCAGGGCAAAAAAAAAAAACCGCATCTCCGCGTGGTGAATGATGTTGAATGGGGCGAAGCTCTGGTGGTGCTTGTCTGCGTAGACGCTGAGCCGCAGCATGCCGAGCCTTTCGTTCGTTTTCGTCCATGTCAGAAAGAGAATGTGTGGTATGGAACGTGGTTGTATACGCAGTTGAGCATTTGACCGCAGCGTGACATGGATGAAAACGAATGAAAGGCTCGGCATGCTGCGGCTCACCGCCTACGCAGATAAGCACCACCAGAGCTTCGCCCCAATCAACATCATTCACCACGTGGAGATGTGGTTGTTTTTCTCCATATCTCATATTTTATTTTAATGAGCCTATTTCGTTAAATTCAGTATTTTTACTTAAAATTTTATTTATTTAATGTGGTTTATAAGATTATTTTGTGAGAAAAAGTTGCAACTCTCAATAAAATGGTCTGGCCACTCTTGCAACGGTCCGAAACTATATTGAACCTGTCCGCCGAAGTTTGGCCGTCCTTCTGAAATTTTCCGGAACCCACTTTCGGGGTATCATTTTAGGAAAAAGTTTTGCTCCATTGCCTTCTAGTTGCGGGAGGGACGTGGGAAGGGTGGGGCCAACCAGGGAGACCCCTTTGTGTGCAGGGCCAGGGCTGCTCCCTGCACCTGAGCCAGAAGTTCGGCCTGCTGTACGGAGGCACCCGCAGCCCCACCATCTTCTCCAAGGAGTCGGCTGTCGGCCTCATCTTGGCCTCGGGTGAGCGTTCAAGGGACGTCTGCCACTCTCAGCGAGTGGACGGCCATCGCCGCCACCCGGTTATACGCTTGCACGCAACGTTGCCGGCTCAGAAGCTCCTCCGTCACGGGTAGTTTTGAGGGTGAAAGAGGACTATAATGCAGATTTGTGGGACGAAACGAACGAGCGATAAACGAGCAAACGAATTGACAACTTGGGATCAAAAGATTGCGAGCCCACGCTCAACTAGTGCGCCCAAAGGAGACTCGTGAAGCGACGGGTATTGAATTGCGCAGGATTTACTTTGTCCACCGACACTTCACGGTCCCGCCGCCGTAAAGGAATTTCGCAGCTTCCAGAGCGCTTTGGAAGGTATGCCGTAAGGGCTTGGGGATTTTCAGAATGCCTCGCGAGAGGAGTGCACTGAAGGGGCCAATGAGAAGCCAAGGAAGAGATGCATTTTTCTAGGGAGGCGAGCTGTACTCGTTCTGCTACCACTGGATGCCGAGTAAGGGAAAGAAGCAACTTTGAAAGGTGACGTCGACTAACACCTCGAAAACACAGCCTCGTGTTTTTGTAACTTGTCCGTGCTTATCTTGAAAGTTTTCAAAAATTTATTGCTTACAAATGCTGTGAGCTGGCCCAAAAAGGAGTTGGCCTAAGCGGGAAGAAAGCTGCATGGGGACAAATATTTCCTCCCCGTGAGATTTTTCTTATTCGGTTTTTCTCGGTTTCGATAAAATTGCCTCGGGGGTTAATTTTTGGGGTTTATCCCTATTTACCCTAATTGTAATCTTGTAAAGTATGTTGATAGTTGGTGCACATTTAGGTACAAAATAAAACAGCTGGTAAGACACGGGGACAAGAGAGTAGACGGGGGCGGATTATAATCTCGGTTTCCAGCTCGGAACTGCCGAGAGTTCGGCGGGCGACTGCTTCTCGTTCTTGGCGTCAAACCCAGTGATGTGATTGCTGCACCAATTGCGCCAAACTGCGCCAAAAAGCTAACCCTGATACATCCTGCTACATTTTGCCGAAATATGGGTAATCTGCGCCAAGCCTGCGCCAAAGGACCAATTTTGGTCAACTTTCAAAACCGAAACTAAGTTGAGTACCGTGAGCTAGGTGGTGCAAGCAACCACCCGGCACTGAACCTAACACAAACTACCTTTCGTTAGTCGTCCATCTGGTCCTGCATGGCAGCGGTTTTTCCCGCCGTCTCTCGTTTCACACTCTCGTCATCTCGTGGGTGTCGTCTAGCATCTTTTTTTAAATTTTTGCAACGATAGATGCAAGCGTGTGCGGACGCTCCGGCGCTAGCGTGCCGAGTACCAGCCATGCCGTCGTGTTGTGAAATGAAACCACGTTTTTGCGCGGCGGAAGTTATTTTGTGAGCTGAAACACACTCCTGAAAGCAACGGCCGTGAGAAAACCATATTTGGTCCCTGCGTATGCCAGTCACCGTGTTTGCATGGCGTCGGGTGTTGCCGTCCCCACGTCGCTGCAGATATTGCGCTTTCTAAACTGAAACGTAAGAACTGCCGCAAGGTCATCAACATTCCTCTTGTTTAAATCAAACGCTGCTGCAAAAATTCCTCTTTAAATCAGAGTGTTGTGTCGAAGTAGTGATTATCTAGGTTTCTCTCGGTGGGCTTTCTTTTGAGAGGGACCGTTGTACATGAAAAGTTTGCCGTGAAATAAAGTGGGTGAACAGAAGTTATCTAAAGCGAAAAAGTCAATGTCTGCACGCTGAACCCGGACAACACGCTTGTTTGTCTCAAGCTCAGTTGTTGCACAAAGCGCTCCAAGAACTTCTTGACTCTGACTCACAGTGTCTTGCATCGATACGCTCAGGTTTTTTTTTTCTGTGTGTTTAGCTTGTACCTTGGCTGCCGGCCTGGCAAACACGCACCACTGGACTGTTTTCTGTCGTATGCTGGACCATTACATTTGGCATACAATTTTGGGAACCAGTTCGCGACGGAGCGGAGTGGCATGGTTTCGGTTTTGATCGAACAGCAGTCTCTGCTCGCACGACGATGCGCGTGCAACTGCAAGCTGCTGAAGTTGTCCTCACGTGCATGCGAACATGATTGCATGACAGAGGCACCAGCCGGGACGCTTGCAATCTATTGCTTTACATTTGATTGCTTTTGACAAAAATCTGGCACGTCGGGAACCAGTAAAACGGTGGCAAGCGGTTTTTTGGAATTGCTCGGCAACGCCTACAGCACTGAACACTTGTGGGATATCTGAATGTCTCTTTGGAGACATTGAAAGTGGATATTCATTACTTGCCGAAGGCAAAGCGAGGCTTATCTGAATGTCTCTTTGGAGACATTGAAAGTGGACATTCATTACTTGCCGAAGGCAAAGCGAGGCTTGCAGCAGCTTTGCAGAAAGTTTCGAAAAGCAAAAGGAGAAACACCCGCTAGTCGTACAACACCTTTTTCTTGTGTACAGTTTCGCAATGCACTGGAGTAGTTACACGTTTCATCAGTCGGAGACTGCCTCAATTTATTATATACCTAGTTAACTTTATGCTTTCATATTTACTAATAAGCTGGTCATTTTCAAATAAATTTAATATGCGCAGTTTGGTTCTTATTTCTCTATAGTGGGTAGATATATATGTATCATTTAACTGAAGCATCGCAACATGTCATATCATTGATATTTCAGCTAGCATGTTGAAAGGGTCCTAGGTAGCCTAACTTGATCATAATTTGTTTATTGTGGCGACCAAAGTGTCCCTCATTTGTCCAGCACTTAAAACAAATATCTTTATTTTTCTAAGAATATCTGCTCCAAAATCCACCTTAGGGGTTTCCGAAACACTGTTTTGGTTGCTCCAAACATCACGTTTACTGCTCCAAAACACTGTTTTGGCTGTTCCAAAAGCCACTTCTGCTGCTCCAAAACACTGTTTTGGCTGCTCCAAAAGGTGCTCCAAAACGGCTTAGGCCAATCACATCACTGCAACCCTCAAACCGGCACGTCCGGTTTCAGCCTGCGTTAACTTCAGCAGACAGTATTGGGAAGTTTAGTTGGCTACTGCTGGCTTCGGTTGCTGCACCCGCGTGCTCGTGTATTCACGTTTGATGAGAGTTTATCGTGCGGAAAGAGTCCATGGTGCGTACTTGGACTCTCGCTCCATGTGGGGAACGTGAACAAAAAGTTTGAAATAAAGGCTCGATGCAGATGGCTGATTTTCTTCAGCTTCCAATGTTTTGATTAGCTTTACACGAACATTTTTAGCTCAGAGTTTGGACAAAGTTTCTTTTTACTACATCACGAGACTAAACTACCGACAAGGCCATTATTTTTATGCAGAATGTGTTTTGGGGGCTAGCTTCTAACTCTGAAGTGCCACCAAAGGTTGCAATGAATCGCATAAATAACAAGACCAGGTTTCTTAGATTAAAATTGCCTTGTCTCTCGGTGGGAATGGAACCAACAAACTCCCGGTCAGTAGACCAACGCCGTACCTGTGTGCTACCAGAGTGGTTAAGAAAAGTGCTATTTCAGCTGCCGTATATGTGCCCGTGTGACCGAAAAAAATTGTTTTACTAGGCGCAAACAGTCAGGGGCTCCAGCTCTAATCAGCTGCGGCGGCTCGTCACTGCACTGTGGCACCTGGAAAGAGGATGCAGTGGTGTGATTGCTGTGCCAATTGCGCCAAACTGCGCCTAGGGGCTACCCTGCTACATCCTGCTACATTTCGCAAAAATATGGGGTAATCTGCGCCAAGCCTGCGCCAAAAAAACAACTACACTGAGAACCGTAATTGAGTATGCGTGAGCTAGGTGGCGCAAGCGGCCGCCCGACACAAAGTACCCCGCACCAATTGTCCATCCGGTCTTGCATGGTTTTCCCGCCGTCTCGCGTTTTTTTTTTTTTTTATATTTTCGACGATAGACGCGGGTGTGTGCAGACACTCCAACGCTAGCGTGCCAGATACCAGCCATGCCGTCATGCTGTGAAACGAAACCATGTTTGTGCGCAGCGGGTGTTACTTTGTGAGCTGAATCACTCACTTCTGAAAGCAACAGCCGTAAGAAAACAATATTTGGTCCCTGCCTTCCAGTCACCGTGGTCGCCCGACGTCGGGTGTTGCCGTCCCACGTCGCTGCAGATATTGCACTTTCTAAAATGAAACTAAGTACCGCCGCATGTTCATCAACATTCCTTTTGTTGTTTAAATCATACGTTGCTACAAAAATCTTTCTTTAACTCAAAGACTGCTCTGTCGAAGTATTGATTACCTAAATTCCTCTCGGTGGGCTTTCTTTTGAAAGGGACCTCGGTACGTGAAAAATCTGCCGGAAAAGAAAGTTGGGGGAGAGAAGTGAGTTAAAACAAAGAAGGCAATGTCTGAACCCGCTCAGCGCGCTTGTTTGTCTCGAGTTCAGTCGTTGCACAAAGCGCTCCAACAACGTTTTGACCCTGGCTCGCAATGTCTTGCATCAATGCGCTAAGGTTTTTTTTTGTGTGTGTGTGTGTTTGTGTGTTTAGCTTGCATCTTGTTTGCCGGCCTGGCAAACACACACCGTCGGACTTTTTTTTTTTTGTATGTTCGACAGTTACATTTTGCATACAATTTTGGGAATCAGTTGGTGACAGAGCAGAGTGGCTAGTTGCGGTTTCGATCGAACAGCCATTATGTCCGCTCGCGCGACGAAGCACGCGCAAGCAACTACAAGTCTGCCGAAGTTGCCCTCACGTGCACGCAAACATGATTGCACGACAGAGGCAACAGCCAGGACGCTTGCAATCCATTTTACGTTTGCTTACTTTTTACGAAAATCTGGCTTGTCTGGAATCAGTAAAACGGTGACAAGCGGTCTTTCATAATTGCTAGGTAATGCCTACAGCACCTTACACTTGTGGAATGTCTCAGCAGTAAAAACACAGGCAGCGAGCTCCGTTACAACACGTCGCATCAGAACACAACGCAAAGTTGTACGTTTGTACAGCACATAAAACAAATACTTTTATTTTTCTAAGAATATCTGCTCCAAAAGCTACTTCTGCTGCTCCAAAACACTGTCTTGGCTACTCGAAAACCCACTTTTGCTGCTCCAAA
Organism: Ixodes scapularis; assembly: GCF_016920785.2. Lineage (NCBI taxonomy): Eukaryota > Metazoa > Arthropoda > Arachnida > Ixodida > Ixodidae > Ixodes > Ixodes scapularis. The sequence continues at coordinate 247,387,617 of NW_024609835.1, read as the reverse complement.
ACACTGTTTTGGTTGCTCCAAAGGCTACATTTGCTGCTCCCAAACACTGTTTTGGCTGCTCCAAAGGTGCTCCAAAATGGCTTAGTCCAATCACATCACTGAGGATGTCTCAAACGCGACTTTACCATGTAGAAAAAGCAGAGGAGGATGAAGAGAAAGACCAGAGAAAAGAAGATCAAACAAAGAACAATAAGAAGTAAAACTTCCAACCTTTCCCCTCTGGTGAAGAAGGAAGACCAGCGGAGCTGTACTATGGTGGGACGACCTCAAAGGCGACCTCTTGGACGACCCCAAGGACGTCGCCTAGAAGGCGACATCTAGTACGACCTCAAGGACGACTTTTAGGACGACCTCGAGGACAACGTCTAGGACGACCTCAAGGACGATTTCTAGGACGACCTCGAGGATGACCTCTCGAACGACCTTAGGGACGACCTCGAGGATGACTTCTAGGACGACGTCTAGGACAACCTCAAGGATGATTTCTAGGACTACCTCGAGGAAGACGTCTAGGACGACTTCTAGGACGACACCTAGAAGACGATGCCTAGGGCGACCTTTCAGATGACCTCTAGGACGACTTCTAGGACGACCTCTCAGATGACCTCTAGGACGACTTCTAGGACGACTTCTAGGACGACGTCTAGGACGACTTCCAGGACAACCTCGAGGACGACACCTAGAGAACGACACCCAGGTTGACCTCGTACGACGTCGAGGACGACTTCTAGGATGACGCAATATACAAAACACGAAGAAAGGGAAGGTCATGTGGCCCTCACGAGCAGAGATGCGGGACGTTGAGAGCTGGTTTCACTAGCGATTCTCAAACAAGAGTGTGTTCAACTGCTCACCCAGTGTACGCGTTTATGGGTGCCATTACATTGCAAAAATTTTGCTGTTGGTCTGTGGTGCTACGGGTGGTTTTTCAATGGAACTCCGGTTATGAACAGTCCTGGAGAAGCTAGAATATTTTACGCGAAGAATAGTTTTCTTTAGACATTATTTTTGTTTTGACAGGATAAGTGTTTTTTAAACGGGTGTATAATCTACCATCTCTTGTACCTCCATTAAATTGCAAATGCTCTTCATGATTTGAGTTGAGAACACTCTTACCTGAGGCTCTCTAGGCACCACTGGAGTATCACATGATCCTCCCCGGTTGATTTTGTGCAGGTAGGAAATCCACGTGAATACGGGTGCAAAAATGCCAAATGTAAATAAACGGTCACAATGGCAGTGGGGCTAGCCACCTTGTATTATGTTTTTCTTTTGAGTTTCAGTTTTAGGTTCCGATTGTAACGCGCATCTAGTTTTAGGCACCGATTTTGGCGAAAAAAAGTGTGCGTTACAATCATGCAAACAACATACTCAAAATTCTCCCTACCTTCAGGCGGCCTATCCGTCTGTCCATGCTGAAATCCATAGAAGTGGCGTGACCCCTTAGAAACATCCCAAGGCAGGCGCCGTCGGCGACGTTTAATGATGATTTGCGGCTCGTCCCTTGAAATCAGGTGGTCCCACAGTGCCTGTGAAATCCCCTTGGCTGGAACCAGCAAATTTTCTGCTTTCTCTCGGTCGACATTCTTCTTGGCCCTCCATTGGCACGGAGACGGCGGGCAGAGGGGTCTCAAAGCCAAGTGCCTTTGTAAAAACGCCCGGTTTTGCTCGAGTGGCGACATCTCGGCCATTTTTTGTACCCAATTGTTTTTTTGTCTTTTGAAGTGTGCGCAAACAGGCGTGACTCCTATCCAGCACGTAGCCTTGGCTAACGCTTAGACGCCATTTGAACGCACACAGAATGAGTGCGTGTCACGCACTGGCCCGCTTGGTGCAACTTCTCGGTTGAGGGTTGAACTACTGTGGTTAGAGAAAATTGACTCGTGGCCGTGCCAGTTCTCATCAAACCAGGCAAAAAGCTAAAGTTTTCGGCCCAGCGCAATGCCAACGCCGTAAATGCGGCCCGTAGCAGCTATGGCTGTAACATAAAATCGTACTCGGGTTTGATATTGTGGCCCGCAACTTTCTCAAGCAGCCAGCGAAAGCATAGGGCGCGTGCAAGCTGAAAATTTCCAGCCTCCAAGCGTGCCGCTTGGAGGCTGGAAATGTAGCTCGACAACGACGTGGCGTAGCATTTGAGCGTCGTCGGGCTTACAGTCTCTGGGTATTTCTCTCGGTATTCCTCCTCAATTTATCCGCTCATCACTCTCCTACAAATGCACGCTAGTTTGGTGTTATGGAGCGGAATTTCCCTCTTCCGAGAGGAATGCATTGTGAGGGCCATCCTAGGAAGGAAACCAAGGTTTTGGCCGGGATCGGAGTGAGTGGGATTTGAAGAAGCAGCTAAAGTATATATCTGCTGCCGTCATCCTCCTCTCAATGACCACAGAAATGGGTTGCTTTTTCTGTAGCGTTGCAGGTTCTTAGGTTTAATCTGCCTTACTGTGGACCCCTCCTTGCAGGCGTCATAGGGACGTCTCTCAAGGGCCACCCCAGCCTCTTTGTCTCCAACGACGGCGGCCTGACCTGGCACGAGGTGAGTGCCCTCCGTCGGGAAGGCTGCCCGTCGGGTAGCCCGGGAACAGGTAGGAACTAGACGGGTGTCTGCGTGCTCGAAACGCGAGAAATGGCTGTCCTTGTCCTAATTATTTGGAGCTCGTCATCGAAGAAGGAGCAGATTGGACGTGGACAGTGTGTAAGCGGTTGCCACGCAGTTGGTGGCACCCTAGTGTGCGTAAACGGGTAGTGTGACCATTTCTGGAAATCGTCGAAACATTGCCACCAATCTGCGCTCCCAAATCCTACGCACAAGACTCGGAACAATGACTCTGTAAATCGCGTAGGAAACACCAGTTTGGCAAAAGCTTAATGTTCAGATTTTTGGCAAAAGCTTGATCTTCAGATTCTCTCAGTAGGTCAACATATTGTTTGTGGTTGGGAAAATCTGACATCAATAATATGGGGAGAAAAAAAATATGCGAGTGTGGAATGCAAATTCACAACCTCGGTTTCTCTCGGTGGGCTTTCTCCCGACAGGGACCCCAGTACGGGAAAAATCTGCCGCGAAAGAAAGTTGAAGAGAAGTGAGCCAAAGCAAAGAAGGCAATGTTACACTCTGAACCCGCACAGCGCGCTTGTTTGTCTCAAGTTCAGTCGTTGCACAAAGTACTCCGAGGACTTTTTGACCCTGGCTCGGGATGTCTTACATCGATGTGTTCAGGTTCTTTTATTTTTTTGTGTTTAGCTTGTACCTTGTTTGCCGGCCTGGTAAGCACGTGCTGCTGGACACAATTTTGGGAATCAATTGGCGACGGAGCGGAGTGGCATGGTTTCGGTATCGATCGAACAGCCATTGTCTCCGCTCACGCGACGAAGTACACGCAACTGCAAGCCTGCCGAAGTTGCCCTCACGAGCATGTGAACATGATTACACGACAAAGGCACCTGCCAGGACGCTTGCAATCCATTGTTTTACGTTTGCTTACTTTTGACGAAAATCTGGCACGTCGGGAACCAGCAAAACGGTGGCAAGCGGTTTTTTGGAATTTCTCGGCAACGCCTACAGCACTGTACACTTGTGGGATGTTTAGGCAGTAAAAACGCAAGCAGCAAGTTCTGTCACAACACGTCACATCAGAACACAACACAAAGTGCCCTTCGTTTGTGTTGTGTTCTGATGTGACATTCTGATGTGATTAGAAAAACAAATATTTTTATTTTTCTAAAAATATTTGCTCCAAAAGCCACTTTTGCTGCTTTAAAACACTGTTTTGGCTGCTTCGAAAGGTGCTCCAAAATGACTTAGGCTAATCACATCACTGATAAGAAATAAACTTGTAAAAATAATAAATATGAAATAACAAAATGAAATAATAAAAAAATTATACATATAAAATAAAAAAATAAAAACAAAACAATACATTAGGAATACTTGGAAGAGAGAAAAAAAAAAAAGAAATGGAGAGTAGAAAGATAGAAAAAAACAAAGCACAGATGGATTCTGGTAGTTGATCATGCTGATCAAAGACACATTGTGTGTTCTCTGGTCAGCATGATGAGGCCTTTCTATGCACTCATTCAGCACTCGTTCAGCTGGCTCGACTGCGGTAGGTCCCAGAAGGAGTTGCCGAACTGAACAGCTCCAGAATGGCGGTTGGAGCAGGAATGGTGATCGTGTAAAGTTTGGCACTACATGATCTTAATTAAAGTGGATTTTGAGATGGCCTCTTATGGCACAAAACTATCAAGCCTTAAAAAGAACCACTGAAAAGAAAGAAAAAAAAATTTTAAAGTGGGGACATGTGTGTCAAAAAATAATTTTTACGCGAAAAAAAAAACAAAAACATTTTTTAACAATATTGACGGCGCGAAATTCATTTTAAATTCTGCGCGCAAAGTCCATGACGCCACGGAATGGTCGTTCGCTCTTTCCACCTCAACGAGAGGGTCACAACCTCTCTCCGGTCACAGCCTCTCTCCACCTCAATGTGATGGCCAAGCCGATGCACCTCTCCTCCACGCACCCGAAATGCCGAGAGAGAAAACAAGTGCAAAGGAGGTGACTGTCAATTAAATTGCCTCTCACGCCGTCAATATTGCTAAAGAAAAAAGATTTTTTTCGAGACATTCTTTCTTCCTGTCTTTTCTCTTCGACCAAGTTTCCCAGCTTTTACCAGAGTCTCGGGTGTTTTACATCACGATCAACATCCACCAGCTCACCTGCACACTTAATGTTTTTTTCCCAAAAAGTGGTTTTCTGAAAATGGTTTCACAATTGTTTTTTACTTTGTTTTTAAGATTCCTGTCTTTTCCAAAACAACGGCTGCTTAGATAATTTTATTGGTCATTCGAATGACTGGTTATCCTGTTTTAATTGGGAGCTGAATAATCTCTAAATCCGGTTTGTGCTGCTAGATCCAAGGCCAGCCGGTGCAAAGTGGTGAAGCTTGATGTCGCACGTCGCGACATGAAATGGAATTGGGCAAGCCGTCCACGACGAAAGGGTGTGTTTCTCTCATGCTTCGGAGCCCGTGGTCTGTCCGAGCAAGAAGCGCAGTGCTCAAGGGCGGGAAAGAGGGGAACAGTTGCAAAGGCCAGCACAACAAACGGGAGTATGGATGTTCGGCCGAAATGGCGTCTGGGATTGTGACGGCTAGGGAAACCAACACCCGAGACTATTGCAGAGACACAATGATTAGTTATCACCAGCTTGCCCGCTCACTTGGGGTTTTTTCGTACACGAAGGAGGTTGTACTCTGAGGAAATACACATGGGCAGCCTCTGCTGTGTCCACAGCATCATTGGAGATGTTGCCGTCCTCTGCTCAAGCCGTTTCTATTTGCAGGCCCGCTACGGAAACCACCTCTACTCGTTTGCCGACTTTGGTGGAGTCATTGTCGCCGCCGAGTTCTATGTCTTCGGGGGAGAGACGGACCGAATTTTGTGAGAAACTTCCACTTTCTGTTTTGTTCCGAGTTGCAACTGGGTTGAAATAAATTGGACAGTTTTTACTGTAGGGTTGCGCAAATATTAACATCTTCGAATACCAGTTTAGAATGATACGCTTTTTGATATTCGCTTCCAGTTCAACTCCAACATATTTTTTCAAGCGTTGATGGTGGCAGCTTAGACCCGTTTAGTGCTCTTCTCACGGAGCACCGGTTCAGTGCGGAAAAGCAACACCCGTGGAGCCTGCCTCCGCCGTGTTGCTTCTCCGCAACGCGCCAATGCTCGGTGAGAAGCGTGCTCAACGGGGCTAACCCCCGCAGGCATCGAAAAGTATAAATATTGCAGTCGCATGCTTGCGAGAAAAGCAGACTTTCAAAGTGGGATGGTGTATTTGCAAGGACTTTGTAAATGTTGATATCTACATCGCAATGAAATTTTCAAAATTGCCTTATAGATACAACCTGCATCGATCATTTGTCATTGTAAAAAAAGTATTTGCATACAGAATGAATATTCCTAGGTCGCCTTGATTAAGTATAGCTGGGCATTTTTATAGGTCCAATTTAATGTCAAATGTGTCGTTTGTAGGTCCAATCTGTCATTTTTGTACGTCCAGTCTGATGTCAAATGTCCATAAATATTGTTTAGATTAAAATTAACTCGGCATAGAAATGAACAAATGGAAGCTCGGGAACAACCTTCGCAAGTTCGGCGAGCTTTTCGTTTGAGAAAGGCTTTGAGAAACAATTAGATATTTGATTAGAAAATTCTCTGCCAAGACTACTCAATTTACTTCCAACTCAAAATCTACTATTCGCACACGCCTGGATTTTAGACATAGTAAGTCCCCAGGTTCGCTCTCTCGTTCAATTACTTTTATGACTTTATGGGTTCCGAATTGCTTTTAGAAACCTCGGTGATTTGCAATATTGTCACGTATGACGATTGATAAGGCAACGGAAACTGAAGCAAACATTTAATGGGGTTCTGCCCAAGACACAATAAATAGAGGCTAGCGTCGCAGGCGGCGAAACAGCAGAATCGAACGCTGGGGCCGAGACTGACTCCACTCGCCATGCGGAGTCCCTTATGTGCCCTCGTGGGTTCTTGGAACATTCGACGTAGAACACTCGACGTGTAGAACGTTCGGAACTCGATTAGACGACAATGTTCTCGAACTTACGAGAAGGCCAAGTTGAAAGAATAAATAAAAGGACAGTCCGCCTGGCTGGAATCGAACCTAGCCCTGCCGTGCGACAGTCAAGCGCAATAACCATTCGGCCACACAGGTGGCAATATTCCCTCGGGGGACTTGGTTCAGAAAAAAATGTATGGCAAATTACTAGGCAACTGTGTTGCATACGTGAAGCTTTCTAGCGTCACAAAAGTTTAGGGATACTCTTAGTTTTCAGACGCCTACGTTCACAGCGCTGTTCATCGGGTAGTTTAACGCGTACCATGTCTGCACGGGATAGTTGTCCCTAGAATGAAGCAACACTACCGTTAATATAACTCTGGCAAGCATCCAGAGCCTTCCATACTCTCGTCTTTTTCGGTGCACTCAGGTGGTCAGGCTCCTCCTCGCCTTCTTGCCCACCCATCTGGTCACAAGACCTCCCTAAAAACTAGAGTTCCGTGTTTTCGGATAAACAAAAAAAAATCCAAAAAACACTTGCCGGTAAATGTTCGGTCAATGCGGATTTATCGAAAGAACTCTGAATTTCGGGGTCACAGCGACAAAATAAACAGCAAAAAGACGGAGTTTTACAAGTAAACTTTATAAGAGCACAAGGTCAGTGGCCCCGAGGAGATTTCATTTCAGTTTCCTTTGAAATCTAGAACTACTTACGAAAGGGGCTTGCCTTTTGGCGCATCGAGCTTCCATCGGGACAACGAGTGGCGGTACCCAAACCTTATTTATTTTGTTTTTGAATGTTTTTTTTAAATCTTACGCTTTAAAATAAACTTTGAATTTCAAAGAATTGGGAATCTAGCAAAAATAAACTCCGATAAACCCTTAATCGCCGGCAAAAAATAAACTCTGAAAAACCCCCTCCGAATTTCACGAGAAATAAACGCCGAAAACACAGAATCTTACCAATGACCGATCGGTGTCAAGCCCCTTACTCCTCCTCTCCCACCCGTCAACCAATCCAAGTCCAGCCTTGCAGCCACGCTTTTATCTGGGCTTCATGAAATGCCGAACACCTAGCTAAATGTTTCACATTAATAATTTCTTTTCCAAAAGAAGTTTTGAAAGATCAGATTGGTCCAGCACCTGAAGAATATTTTTACCAATTTTCGTTCGGTAGTTTCTACCACATAGTTGATCAATTATTTTTGGTGACCCCCGTTCAAACTTACAAGTACCTAGAGAACTGAACACTTTGAATGTGTAGGTAGACATTTTATTTGAGTCAATCTGTCGTTTGATAATGGGACTAAAGAAAAGGCTTCATTGCTCCCCACTGAAACTGAATGCACCCAGGGAAGTTGCTTTATATTTCGGTCTTTGTTCGAAAATGTCGAGACTGTCAAGATACAGAAGGCTGTAAATTTGTTTAATTTTGGAGAATTTTTATGGGAATGAATTGGGTCAAATAATGCGCGCCCTTTGCCGGGCAGTCTGTTCTTTATCTAGTGAGGGAAAAGGTTGGACACTACTATTCATCTAACGAGAGATTGACCAGGTATAAAGCGTAATTTCCTAAACGATTATCGTAGTGAGCTTTGGACTGCATCATGGCTAGGACTCTGTTAACCTCCTCGCACGTCGAAGGCGGTTTGCCGGGGAATTGGGCCATCTCTCCCGGCGGCTAGAATCCCCGCAAGAGGGATGACTGGCTTTGCGGACACAGGATACCCATAACTCCGCATGGAGTATTTTCTGCTGCGTTGTCGAAGCTGGCGTAGCTCCCGCTGTGCTGCAGCTCGGCACTTGTGCGGGGGAGACGCCAAACGACCCACTGGAGCAAATAGCCCGGACAGCGTTGGGGGACTCTCGACTATGGCGCACAAGCAGCCGTAAGTCGGTCCTCGCTCGCAACGTTGCTTTTGAACAGGCTTGAATTGCCTTTGTGCAGTTGAGGAGCGGCCCGTAAAGCGGCCTGTTGAAAGGAAACAACTGGAGGCTCCCAAGCGAGATCTGCTGGGCCAGTTGCTTGCAGCTGCCTTCGAAACAATACTTTCAGAGGAACGCTGCCAAAGGAACCTACTTTCACCATGCGGGACATTGATCAACGTGCGAGCCTCCATATGGAGCTTAACGCAAGCCAACAGTGCTGCTCGGCTGCGCTATTTCACGTCCCAGCCGTACCTTTGGGCAGAAACACCATTCAAGTTGTTGGGTGTTCATCAAGAAAAAGGAGGGCGGACAAAGGCCGTATACTGGGTGTTTTGGTGAAGGCTTTCGAAAATTACTAAAGATGGGCTATCAAAAAAAAAAAAAAAAACTTCTCAGGAACTAACTGCCAGCCACGACGGACGTCAAGGATTGCAGAAAACATGCGAATGAGCCGAATAATGAACTAAATTTGACTAATTGACTTTTTAACGAGCAAAAATAAACGTATGATTTATACAGTTGAACTATGGGTGCTTTTGGTGCATTGTGTCGGCGATGGGCGTGGGTGGATCTAAATCCCGAGCGGGAAGCGTTCCCCGGTGTGTCCTCAGGACTGGCGTTTCTTGGCCGCAGTTACTCACTGGACATGGGCGAGAAGTGGTCGACGCTGCAGCTGCTGGAGGGGGAAAAGATCCGCGTGTACGGCCTCCTCACGGAGCCCGGCGAGAAGACGACTGTCTTCAACCTTTTCGGCTCCAAGACCGCCAGGCACGAGTGGCTCCTGGTCAAGATCGACATGCGCAACGTCTTCCGTGAGCCCCCTTTCTCTCATCTCCGACTTCCGCTCTCGCAGTTGAGCCACGTTTCTGTCTAGAAAAATACGCTCTCATTTATTCTCCGGGATCATCCCCAGAGTCTGACTTGCAATGCCACTTGACTCGGATTATAGATTCCCCCGCTGCTACGTCGAGGCACTCCCAGAAGGACATGTGCATTCCCTTTATGCCGTTTGCCTTCCTGGCTGTTACGTCGGAAAACTGCCTCTTTCTTTTAACGCGATAGCGTTAAGGAGCTTGTGTCGCAGAAAAGTCGGCGGCGGCGTTGTGATGGGGAAACCCCGATTGGTCGATAAGGTTGGGACGTAGCAGCCTCGTGACCTTGCGTGTGACGTCACGTGTAATCACACGTTTCACGCGCGACGTCACGTGAGACGTGACGTCACACGTGGAATGAAAGCGATTGAAATGTGACATATAATGTACTTTAGAGGTCGCCGCACATCTCAAATGATTTCACTTTATAAAGAAATTCATTTGCCTGAAAGAAAATTTTTTTAAAGTATTTTAGGCGGGATTCGAATCCTCGACCCTTTGGTTGCGCGCCAGACACGCTACCGACTATAGTAAGCTACAGCTCAAGAAGGTAGGGCGAGGGAAAGGAAGGTTGGGGTGGAGGAAGTAGACGGAATGCTGGAGAGGAGAGGGGGAAACCTCTCTCCAGCATTTTTTCAGCTTCCTCCTCCCCAGCCTTCCTTTCTCTTACGCTACCTTCTTGAGTTGCAATGGACTATCGGCCGCTATCGCATCGCACGCTTGCACGGCGAATGAGAAGGCGATGCGAACGGGTCCCAGTAACGCCATTGCATTCTGCTCTTAAAGGCGAACTTTAAGAGTCCCTCAAGTGTTTCCCCTGCCCCGTCCTAAATGCATTTCTAAGGCCATACTTGACGCTGACAGCGCAGGGAAAACCAATCTCACACCAGACACTCCGGAAGACAAGCACACGCGCTGAACTTACAGCTCTTGTGTATTCGACTACTTCATTTTTCTCTTCAACGTATGGGTTGACTTTTCAGAACGTGATAAGTAGAAGAAGTAGCACGAAATACGAGGAAAATTCTTGTATTTCGTACACACAAGAGTTGTAAGTTGAGCGCGTGTGCTTGTCTTCCTGAGTGTCTGGTATGAGATTGGTTTTCCCTGCGCTGTCACCGTCAAGTATGGTTCACCAACTCGCCCAAGCGTCCATTCTATCAAGTTACATTTCTAAGGCCAACTCTCAGCGCTTTTGTGTCTGAGCCTAGGATCTAGCCTCGATAGCGTGCTGCGTGGAGCGTGCCAAGCGTGCGATGTGAAGCGTGCAGTTGCAAATTGCGGGCAAAGCATGCGCTAGGCTCTTGCTGCGGGGACTCGGTTAGTGCCTAGAGGCAGCATACTACATACACTATAGACCACTTACAACGTAACCGCTTATAGTGCAGGACCGGGTATAACGCGGCTTTTTTAAACCACCGGTTCGCCTCCCATAGAACTCCATGTAATTACATACCGCTTAAAATGCAGGCACGCGAAGGGAAATACCGGTTATAGTGCGGTTTCTGGAACAGCCCGCCGACCACGCCAACCGTCCAACGCAGCGAGCACGCTTCCCTGTGTGGTGTGTTTCGTAAATACCGAACTAAAATAATCATTGAATGCCTTCGAGATAGAGTAATTATCAGATATTTCCCTGTCGTTTATCTTTATATTTTTCACGATATGTTTCCCACGAGAGAGAGAGCGCCAAAATTTCTGAGGGTCGCTTCATAAAAAGCTGTCCATTGTCACATTGAAAAAACGGTATCTTGCATTTTTTATCATCAACCGCAGCTGTCTCTTCTAGGTGTCAAAACCGGCACTTTTACACTTGGTTTTTTACAGCGGAGCTGTTAAGGGCTAGGTTCCTCAGGATTGTGTCTGGTACCAAACAGATGTCGACACAAAACTCTGGACAGCTACCACCATCTATGAGCGACGGCAGCAACCAGAAAACCGTCTTGCGGCCTTGCCCTTAGGTGGCAGCGACCTTTACAGCCTTTCCACTCTGGTTTTCATCAGAGTGGAAGGCTGAATTTTTCCAGGCATCGTCCTAGATGTCGTCCTAACAGTCATCCTTGAGGTCGTCCTAGACGTCGTGCTTGAGGTCGTCCTCGAGGTCGTTCTAGAAGTCGTTCTAGAAGTCGTCTTTGAGAGAGGTCGTCCTACAAGTTGTCCTTTGAGGTCGTCCTAGAAGTCGTCAGAGAGGTTGTCCTTGAGGTTGTCCTAGGCGTCGTCCTAGATGTCGTCTTTGAAATCGTCCTAGACGTCGTCCTTGAGGTCGTCCAAGACGTCGTCCTCTAGGCGTCGTCCTTGAGGTCGTCCAGGAAGTCGTCCTTGAGATAGTCCAAGAAGTCGTCCCACCATAGTACAGCTCCGCTGCTCTTCCTTCTTCACCAGAGTGGAAAGCCTGAAAGTTTTTTGTTTTTTTTTAGGGGCGAAACTTCTTACGGTCTAGTTTTGTCCGTCCGGCGTCCATGCTCACATCGATCTTGCTGGTGCTCGTGATCGTGCTCGTGAGCTCACGTGCTCAGGAGCACGTGCTTAAGTGCTTGTGTAGGGAAAAAAATAAAAAAATTATAAAATAAAAAAGAAAAATTGTTTGCGCAGTCGACAGGATTCAAACCTGTGCAGGGAGACCCCAATGAATTTCTAGTCCATCGCCTTAACCACTCGGCCATGACTGCGGGACGTGTAGGGGGCTCTGAGATGTGGTAGTAACTCAAGAGTTGGGGATGTCATGGATGAAACGTTGCATGTAGCCGCTCAACGTCTATACAGGAGAGGGCGCTGCGGTCAAATGCGTGTATAATGGCGTTAAACTTTGTATGCATTGGCTCAACGTTTATAGACATGAGGGCACTGCGGTCAAATGCTCAAATGCGTATATAACCACGTTCCATACCACACATTCTCTTTCTGACATGGATGGAAACGAACGAAAAGCTCGGCATGCTGCGGCTCAGCGTCTATGCACAGAAGCACCACCAGAGCTTCGCCCCAATCAACATCATTCACCACGTGGAGATGTGGACAATTTGTTTTTACACTTACGCTTAACTCGACGTTATAACTGCAGTATTTCTCTACTTATCCACGGACTCTCCTTGGGTATTGTCCCTTTGCGGAGGGGCACAAATTTGTTGATGCAGGTTAGTGCTAATTGCTTAAAAAAATCTTATTATTAAAAAAAAAAAAGAAGAAAATTAAGAAACATTCTAGTTATACATAAATGTACAAGTCAAAAGCTGTCTCACTTTCAGTCTGTCCTCGTGTGGCTGAGGGTCTTGGTGCTGTCTGGTTTCCAGCAGAGCTTGGTTGTTGATGAGTGATGTTCCTTGTGTTCCTTGATGATGGTCTGGGATGCTCTGCTCCGGGACACCGCCAAAGTCGTTAATCGTTCCCACCAGCGGCTACTTCGGGTCACTGCCGAATGCCTCGTTCATGCCGGATTTTGAAGCTTTGGTTGCACACCGCCAAGCTGATGTTTCACCCGACAGTAGCACCCTTGGGACGTCGCCAAGTGTGCTTCCACCTGGTCAGGTTACCGCCGAACAAGAACCCTTCCTCCCTTTCGCCCACTTCTCCTCGGACCTGCTTCCTCGACGTTTTCCTCTTCTGCTCCATTTCTCTTTTGTAGCACGACACTCCATGTTAACAAATTCATTGTAAGATTGGCCTAGTGAGTCCAGAATGTCCCCGTCCTGTGCCGTGCTAAAATCTCGAAACTCTCTAACAGACGCATGCACGTTTGGGCGCGGAATGGAGGAACACTTTAGCCAAATCATATGATGGCCTGATATTCCCGGTACAATCTCACAAAGATTTCCAGACAGAGTTATTTCCTGGGATACAAAAATATGATCAAGAATTGAACTGACTTGCTTAGTCACTCTAGTGGGTCCGTGTATTATTTGTGTGAGATTGTAAGCAAACGATGTGCCAAGGAGTGCCTCGGAATGACAGCAGTCGGTTGTTGAGCACACGGTATCCCAATCGATGTTTGATAGGTTAAAATCCCCACCGAGATAAATGTTTGAAAAGTGTTCGCTCGCAGAGAAAGCTATCAAGTGCATACACATGTTCGATACTTGCATTCGGTGGCCGATACATGGCACCTACTGTAACAGCTTAGAATATGGTCCTTCCCCGCGACTGTTCCATCTTCTCTCTTGTGCTATTTCTCGTTCCCAGAGTTGCCGCTGTAGCAACAAACGGCGGTGCTGCGTTACTACTAGAGGTGCTGCAAACCCTGAGAAACCACGTGACTCGCGGCAAGCTGCTCAATCGGCCATGTTGTCGGCAAAACATGTGGATCAAAGGGTTGTGTGACTCTGCTCTGATATAGTGCTCTAGCCCCGGCCAACGTCTGCGGTGAAAATACAGGCTGGAGCGTGGTTTGTGTGGCACGATGAAGCCGGTGTAATCTTTGTTTGTGCTCCAAGCGGGACTATGGGATGCCCAGGGTACGTGTGCAGTGCGGACGACTACAAGACGTGGTCCCCTCACGGGCCGTCGTCGAGCTGCCTGCTGGGCCGCCGGGAGGAGTTCCAGGTGCGAGTGCCGCACTCCCTGTGCTACAACGGACGCGACTACGTGCGCCCGGTGTCCCTCGTCAACTGTCCCTGCGAGAGGAGCGACTTCGAGTGGTGAGTCCCTCTCGCCTCGTCCCAGGCAGAAGCTCTCTTCGCTTTTCTACGTCCTTGGCCGACCACGAGACGTGGACAAGTGTGTTACTGTGCGCAATAGCAACTCTCGTTTCTTCACACCTTGTGGCAAAAAGCTGCATATGCTCGAATCTCGTTAATTCAAACTCGAAGGGTGCTGAAAATTTGTTTGTATAAAGCAAAGTTCGAATTACCGGGAGTTTCCTCTTACAGAGAGACATAGGATGGAACCTGCATGTTAGCTTGAATTAATGAGATTCGACTGTATTTTTCGCACGTCCCATTAATTTTGTTGCTGTGGGATTCAACTGCGCGTGGCATTAGCGGAGAACCGCAGTTGTGCTGGTATGCGGGTGCGCACGAAGCCACGGTCGCGAATGGAATCGTATCCCGTTTCCACAGACTGGAGCTGGGTACGACCGGTAACCCAATCGATATTCATGCAGAACATGAACGAGCGTCGTAACGAGCGTTCTAGGGAACGTCGTGAACTAGTGACGTCCTGGGAGCATTACGGACGTTGAGCTTCTATATAAAGGTTATAGATAAAGTCAGAGCCCCCAGCGGGGACCGAACCTGGGTTGGTACGGTGGTAGTCGGATCTGCTGAGCTACTAGCGCAGCTGGTGCGGATTAGGAACTTTTTTTAATCTAAATGCAAAGGTGACAGCAACAGCGGCCTGTTTCGCGTGAAAATAATAAATAAATAAATAACGAAGAAAGTAATTCAGATAAGGTAAATAAACGTAAAATAATATAAATATATGACAATTAAGTAATTAAATAAAAATAAAATAAATGTAAAAAAAATTACCGAGTGAATAAAAAAAGATAATAAAATGGAAAATAAATGACAATAAAAGAAAATTAAAATTACAAAAAAGAAGAAAAAAAAAATGGGTAGTAAAGAGATTATCTAGCACAAACGTCACACAGAGTGCATGTGGTCTGTGCTCCCTGGCCTTTGTCGGCATAATCGAGCCTGTATTGTATTTCTAAATCTTGGAGCAAAATATTTCTTCAGCTTAACTGAAGAAAAATATGATGTTGCATATTTTTGCGTTTATTACTCGCTCCTGCAAATAATCCACACCCCAACTTACTGCTCTCAGTAAAAGCGAAGAATACCTCACGTATTACACGCACAATTAACTTCGCAAACCAACACCCAGATCTTATTGAAATCCTACCTCTACTTTGTAACTATTCACTTTTCACTGCAGTCATTGCAGCTATCGTCCGAGTCACCTTCGCTGCCACAGACAGCGTCATCTGTACCATCTAAGCAGTTGCTGACGCAGCCATTTTTTAAACCTCCACATCATCTCGTTTGTGAATGTCGTGGTCATGCCGTATCTCTCTCGATGGTGTTTGCAGTGCTGTGATTGCTGGGCCAATTGCGCCAAACTGCACCAAGGGGCTAACCCTGCTTCATCATGCTACATTTTGCCAAAATATGGGTAATCTGCACCAAGCCTGTGCCAGAAACCCAATTTCGGTCGCCTTTCAAAACGAAACTAAACTGAGTACCGTAATTGAGCTTGCCTGTGTTATGTGGCGCATGCGGCCGCCCGACACAAAATACCCTGCATCAATTGTCCATCCGGTCTTGCATGGTTTTCCCGCCGTCTCACGTTTCACGCTCTCGTCGTCTCGTGGGTCTCGTCTCGCGTCTTTTTTTAAAATATTTTCAACAACAGATGTGGGTGTGTGCGGACGGTCCGATGCTAGCGTGCCGGGTACCGGTCATGCCGTCATGCTGTGAAACGAAACCATGTTTTTGCGCTGTGGAAGTTACCTTATGAGCTGAAGCACTCGCTCCTGAAAGCAGTGGCCATGGGAAAACTATATTTAGTCCGTGCCTTCCAATCACCGTGATTGCACGACGTCGGGTGTTGCCGTCCCCACGTCACTGTAGATATGGCACTTTCTAAAATGAAACTAAGTACTGCCGCATGTTCATCAACATTCCTCTTCTTGTTCAAATCATACGTTACTATAAAAATCCCTCTTTAACGCAATGACTTCTGTGTCGAAGTATTGATTACCTAGGTTTCTCTCGGTGGGCTTTGTTTCGAGAGGGACCCCGGTACGTGAAAAATTTGCCACGAAAAACGTTGGTGAAGAGAAGTGAGCTAAAGCAAAAAAGGCAATGTTACATGCTGAACCCGCACAGCGCACTTGTTTGTGTCGAGTTCAGTCGTTGCACAAAGTGCTCAAAAAACTTTTTGACCCTGGCTTGCAATGCCTTGCATCGATGCGCCCAGGATTTTTGTGTTTGTGTGTGTGTGTTTAGCTTGTAAGTACCTTGTTTGCCGGCCTGGCAAGCACGCGCGCTGGACTGTTTTTTGTCGTATGCTTGACAGTTACATTTTGCATACAGTTTTGGGAATCGGTTGGTGACGGAGCGGAGTGGCATGGTTTCGGTTTCGATCGAACAGCCATTGTCTCCGCTCGCGCAACGAAGCATGCGCAACTACAAGCCTGCCGAAGTTGCCCTCACGTGCATGCGAACATGATAGCACGACAGAGTCACCAGCCTGTATGCTTGCAATCCATTGTTTCACGTTTGCTTACTTTTGACGAAAATCTGGCACGTCGGGAACCAGTAAAACGGCGGCAAGTGGTTTTTCGGAATTGCTCGGCAATGCCTACAGCACTGTACACTTGTGGGATGTCTCAGTAGTAAAAGCACAAGCAGCGAGTTCTGTCACAACTAGTCACATCAAAACACAGCACAAAGTGCCTTTCGTTTGTACAGCATTTAAACCAAATATTTTTCTTTTCTAAGAATATCTGCTCCAAATGCCACTTTTGCTGCTCCTAAACATTATCTTGGCTGCTCCAAAAGCCACTTTTCCTGATCCAAAACACTTTTTTTTTGTTGCTCGCTTCGCAAAGGGTAGGGTGTGTGGTGCGGCGGCTCGCATTTTGCGAGCGGCCACAACGACAGGACGTGATCATGATGGTGCAGTGGTGATCGAGTGGATCCCGGCCCACATGGGCAGTGAAGTGTCGGTGAACGGTAATCCCAACCACGAGACAGCCAACGTCGCAGCGCGAGGACTCACCAACCGGGCGGCGACAAACGGGACAGTCTCACGTGGTGGAGAGTGGTTTAGTACGAAGGACCGCATGATGACTACGTATAACGAAATAGTGGTATAGGTTAGGAAGGAGAGCTCCCCCTCATTCCGAGCTAAAACGTGAGGAGGCTGTGATTTTTAGACAATTACAGACAGGGTCGCTATTAACACCGGTGCTAGCTAAACACATCTATCCAGAACGCGGACGACACGTGTGGACTTTGCAAGAAGGCGAGGGCCACCGCGCCGCACCTGTTGTGGGACTGTGAACTCAACCCAAGAGAGGCAAGCGAGAAGACTACGATTCCCCCGCAGTTCGAAAACGCGGCGCGGAGCTGTGAATTAGAGGTTCAGCGTAGGGCCGTCCGGCTGATCACAACCGCTCTAGATAGGCAACGGGCAAGGGATGATGGGGGAGGTGAGGGAGCTCGCGGAGGTCCCATGGGCTCCCCCCTCTCGGCCCCGGATAGAAAAGGGGCGCGCCCGGGGCCGAGGGCTGGTGGGAGGGGAATAGCCGAGGGGGTCGTACTGCATGGCGCGTAGTCACCACCACCTGCGTGTGGAGGGGCTACCACCAACTGCTGGTTCCAAATAAAAGTTGTTCACCACCACCAAAGGCCACATTAGCTGCTCTAAAACACTGTTTTGGCTGCTGCGAAAGGTGCTCCAAAATGGTTTAGGCCAATCACATCACTGTGTTTGAGCTTTCCTCTCCTCGACAAACTTTGCGAGCGTGTTTTCGAGTTTGGGGGTTTGCAGCAGTCTTGGGACCGTAAAATGATCTGCGGTCGCGGCTTCCAAAGTGTAGGCTCTCCTTCTCCCTCCATTCTCGCACGCACAACTTGCCAATGTCGTAGTTCTCGCTTCCCAGTCCGATCTCTTCGGCAATAGCTTTTTGCTTTTACTGGGCTGTAAATGACTTCCACCTAGCGCAACATGTGGTGAATGGTTGGGAGCAAACGAGATGACGAGGTTGACGTGATCTGACTGGATCTAACGACATTCGCTGCGGTTCAGCACTCCTCTTCCTCGCCAATTCCTCTCTCACATATGAACCACACATGGCCATCGGGTGATACATAGTTGCTTCTACCAACTCAGTGGCACCAGGTTCTGCTCATGATTGCGGCAGCTCACTGCGCCTGCTGCCTTTTATGTTGTCGTGTAACAAAAATGAATTCTATCAAACTCGGTCTCCATCGTGCAGGTGGATATCAGCGCTCTAACGATGTGTGTAACTTCTTTCAGTTTGAGAGATGTGTTTTGCATCGATAGAAGTTCTTGAGGATTTTGACTGCGATTCCTTTGTGCATGCCCGTGGGAAGGTTTTGTGGACCACAACCTCGCAATATGTTGGGGACTGTTCTCTGTGTGCATCGGAACCAACATTGAACCTTGAGGTTGTCTATGCTGTTTCATTAATAGGTATCGTGACCAACGTTGGACCAACTATATGCGACTTTCCAGGGGCACTCTGCACAACTGCCCAAGTCATCCGATTTGAAGCGAACGAAACTTCACTTTGATCAAGTCCATTCGCTGGTGCAACAAAGGGCCGAAATAGGTACATTGTTTGAGCTGTTCGGTGGTTTTCGGAAATCTAAGAAAACCGCTTGTAAGTTCGTGTTACTGCAAAGTTCAGGACGTAATCCAACAGGGGCACGCCGGTAAACGAAAGTCCCCGTAGAAGGCTTCTGTAGCGATTCACGCTGCAAAGCCCCATCTTGGTCTCGGCAATGCCACACACTTTCATTTGCTCAGCGGATCGGCTCGTCCTCTTGTCATGGTCCTTTGTCCACCCATCAGGGTCTGGCATGTCTCGCCGATCTGGCTTTCACGTTGCTCTCGTTCCACCTACCTGACGGAGCGGCTCCAGTTCTCTGGCATGCACAGCTGGCACATCGCACAGCGCGTCCCCTCCTCGAGTTTTGTCTGGTAAAACTTTCCTGACACACAACAGACTGTGACGAGCCGATCGCAGTCCGCTGTCTGCTCCTCGGAACCTCGCGGCCTCGCAGCCTCTGCCTCACCAGCCTCGGCCTCACCAGCCTCGTTTTCACTTTGCTCGCGTAAACCATACTGGACAGGAGTGAACGCAATGCTACGGTCCACATACTACATAACCAACCACCCAATTCGCACGTGACAGGGTTAGTGTACCCCACAGGGTGCAGATATCGTACAAACTTTTTATGGCCGGGCATCAAAAATGTTGAGTGATGCCCCTCCCCAGTATTGGGAAGATACTTTTAAAAAGTAATTCGTTACAGTTACAGTTACTTTCAGAAAAAAGTAGCAAAGTTACCGTTACAGTTACCGCAACAAAAGAGTAACTCGTTACAGTTACTTTTAAAAAGTAAAGTAACCACGTTGGTTTTCAGTTACTTTTCTATAACATAAAAAAAAAGAATGACAAACTAGAAAATGCCCTTCACCAAGTTTTATTGGATAAAATTAAAAAGTAGACTTTTTACTTCATATTGTAACTTAGCAGAAGTTGCTTCTCAAAATTAGTGTTTGAAAATTTCCACGCCAGAGTACTGGCGCTAATCAAAATACGAAACATGCGCAGTGCCCTCCGCGTGTATTGTTGTTTCACAGTTGAATCACCGAATTAAAAAGTGTTTTCAAAGAAAAAAAGAAAAACCACAACGTAGATAGTGCTTCAAGATACCGTAATATCCCGAGTCATCGCCCACCCCCCCCTACCGCCTGAAATTCATTAAAAAAGTGGGGTGGGCCATGTCTCGGTGGGTGAGCACAAACACTTGAAAAAAAAACGGAAAAAACCGCCTATTTTTCTCTGCGTATCTAACGCTGATGCACAAGAGATACATCAAACTCAAAACTCGATTTAGTTTCGTTGTTTTATAGAAAAAAATGCTCACGAAAGAATATTTTACTATAGGGTGATTTCAGATAAGATCGACCAAAGGGTGGCTGGTCGACATTTTTAAATCAACTGATGTTTTTATATGACATTGTCTAGTGTCTGGTATAAACGAATCCACGCTTAGTTTTGACCAGAAAAAAATTTGGAGACAAGAAAAATCGTAAGGCAGGGAGAGGTGGACAGTTGCAATAACGCGCACTGATGGAGGGGGCAAGTTTGAAAGTGAATAATTAAAACAATAAAATTAGGAGAATTTTAAAACTTTTTACAAACAAACTATGGGTACAACTTGCTTGTAATATAAGGTAATAATATTTATTAAAAATTTATTTAGTTTTCTAAAAATTGCCAAACATGCCTGCTCGAACGACAAATGGCAAACTTTGGAAATCTGTATCTCATGAAATAATTTAATCATTATTACATAACTTGCAGACATTATTTTACTAATATATGGCTATTATTGAAAAAATAAATAAGGTATCTGAGTGACACAATAGTTACAATATATTTAGGCAAACATGGGAAAAAAATCAAACAAAGAAAAATTCCAATGCGAATAAAAAAAAAAACACCACCTTCGATTTTTTTAAAATTTGGGTACCCTGTTATACTCTATTTCGGCATTCATTTCTATTAAAAACATGTTGCATCATTGCACTGTGAAAGAAGAAACAACTCCCCAAAGTAGGGTCCTTTTTCAAAGCCTACACTTAGCAGTGTCCTATACAAGAAGTGACTCTGAGTTCCAGTTTCATGAAACTTGCACAAATCTTTTATATACATTTATTCAGATGAGGTCATTGATAAAAAGAGCGATCGGTCTCACAGTAAAAGGGAGGAGAAACTATATACAGCATTTTACATAAGCGTACAAAGTGGTATCATATTAGAGACTAATGATTTGAGAAAAGATGATGCAGTGTGAAGTTGTACCTTCCGGTATATTTTACATCTAGAGTAAAATAAATAACTTTACTTCCACACACAAAAACAAAGATATAATAGTAAGATATTTAGGTTGGCTGTGTATTTACGATTACAAACAATTTCAGGTGACGGATGCCATAGTGCCTAACTGGAGCAGCTTCGATGCTCTCGGTGTATGAATGAATCGTGGCAAGCCGATATATTTTATCCTGCTCGAGGATAACATTTTGGGATTTTTTTATAGTGATCAGATAAAAATTATTAGTAACCACCAACAAAAACAGTAGGTTAAATACCCCGTGAAGAAAAATGTGATAAATAAGATGTCCCTGCATTCAAAATGAGCAGTCCTTGGGAAATCAAATTCGGCACTTTACGCTAAGGTTTTCCTCGCTGTACCCATTTAATAAAGTTGCTTCCAAGCAGATCCGACTGTCCGTGCTACATATACGTCACAGGTCCCTTCTGTTGATGACTTGCTGAGCCGCCACGCGTGCCAAGACTGAATGCCAGGGAAGGCGCGCACCGTCAGCCACTCTTCTTTTTTTTTGTTCACGATACCGAACAACCTCATTTTCGTCCAGATATACAAGATGCACGCCTTTCAGTTTCTTTGATAGAACGCTCACCATTGTCCTGGCCGTCTGAATTGCGCTTACTGAACGTTCTCTCAGGTTGTTCAGCGTGGCCTGGTGCTTCACGAGTCCGCCAACTCCGTCACATGCATTTTTCCCATGTCCAGATGCAGAAAATAACCACTGGGCTTGTGGGCAATCGTCCTTTGCAAATTGGTGAAGCTGGTAGCGATTCTTGAAATGACTGGCGGCGCCGTCACTTACGTACGTCACGTACGAGTATACCGCCACGTTGTCTTCAACCCACTCCTTCACTTTTTCTAGAGCCAAGCAAGCGTGAGCGGCGTCGTGACACAGGTCCTCACTGATGATGGCAAAGCTGTTTGTAGATTTTCTTGTCGTCACTACACATGTAAATATCGAAACTTGTTTTCTTTTCCAGTGATATGCTTGCACTTCGTCAGGAAACACGATGGTCCAGTTTTCAGCAAAGTCAAAATGAAAGACAATGCTCCCGCGTTGCATGCACTGTTTTTCATCGTAGATCGCTTTACCTTGCGTTTGCCGGATATGGTTGTGAAGTAACCAACTTCCAACCGTCACTTGGATGACTTTTAGGAAAGTCTCAGGTTCCAAAGTTTTTTTCACAAGGTTGTCGGACTCCCATGTTGCAAGCACAATCTCTTCATCCTCCGGGATATCAAGTTCCTGGAGTGTAAGAAACTGGCCTTTTGGGCAGTGATCACAGTCTCCTTGAAGGCACAGTTCTGTTGCTGGGTCGCACAGAAATGCCGAGTTCATTTCACCAGTGTTGAATGTTGAGCCTGTAACGTTCTCTAGAGCGGCAATACAAAGATAATAATTGGCGCAGCGCACACAAACGCACACTTCCTGGTGTGGAATACATTGGACCCATCTAGGGCGCATCGAATAAAATTTCGTTAGCCCAACGCCGGAATCGGGATGCTTGTCTTTGTATATACGGAAGGCCTCTCGTATTGAGCGTGTCATGAAGCACTTTGGCACGAACGTTTTCTCTCCGTTGAGCATGACAGAGATGACTTCCTTCTGGTTGGGACTTTGGCGCAAACATTGTAGCTCGTCTTTCGTGAAGTACTCTAGGGCAGCAGACAGGTTCTCAGGGCTCACCTTGCACCTCGTGTAAGGATCCGGCTCATACCACACGCCATGCTTTTCCTTGAGTTTTCGGGATTTACTGATGAGGTACATTGAGGCCTGTGGAATCATCTTTTGAACCTCATTCTTCGTCAGTGTTGACGGCAGGAGTGTAAGCAGTTGACAACGTTCCCGGAGAGAGGTGGCGGTTTCAAAGGCCTGCCGAAAGTTGTCCACCCACTCAGTGCATGTGGAGCATGTTGGTTCGGACGACCCCGATGGTGCGTCCCTGTCGTACGCAATACGTAGCCTTGAGCGTATATTCTTGACAGCAACCTGCTCCAGTTCTGTCTGCTTTCTCTTGACATAGGCAGGCCTGTCCCGACTTCTTACGACGCTTGGTTGTCTCAGCGGCGACACATCTGTAGGTAGTATGCTGCGATTTAGATCTTCAATTGCTTCTTCAGCTGGCACAAATATGTCAGGGCACTGCTCTGAGCTTCGCATCGAGATCTCCTTAGTGATGTGCATGAAGCAATGGTAGCACAGGTAGTCCGTCGCACTCACTTTGGTGGAACTGTCAGGCGGAAGAATTTGCTTCAACGGGTTTAGGTCCAACTCGCCAACACTTCGAAAATTCCGCTGCTTTGGTATAGTCTTTTTGTGTTCGCAAAAGTAATCTGCACAAAACACTCGTTCGGAGCTCCAGGACGTCTTCATAATGTATACATAAATAATAGAAATTAAACCCCAACTGATGGCATATAATTGCCAAGTGAAAGAACTACTGGGTGCACAAGTGACAAGTCCGAGGCTGAGGAGCTCACTCACTGCAAACATACATTTGAAAAGAGAGGTCACAACTGAGGCTGTCGGCAAAGCTTGATCCATGTCAAAGGAAGAAAGAGGGAAAGTCTCCAGACAAAAAATTGTGGTCAGCGGCCTTCGAAAAAGACTTTCTGGAATCGCACTGTCGTCCCTCCACGCGCTGATATGAAAGCACCCGAGCTTCTACCACGTGGTTCATGACACAGCCTGAGCCATGTCGGCGACCGGTTCGCGAGGGGTTGGCGGTGGGGTTACGTTGATGGTCACTCGGATTAGCCCTTGCTGTACTGAGCTACCGCCTGCAGTGCCTTATCGCCGGCTGGTGTCAACAACGAGAACACACACACCCTGTCTACACCAAAACTACAAGCGTTCACCGCACACGCGTCGCCGCCGCTTTTAAGCTTTTGTGAAATTGCTTTCTTTTGCCGCGGAGAACCGCCTTATCTTAACTACGCGCCTGAAATCCTTCCAGGCGGGCGTACACAATATCAAGCGTTTCGAGAAATGCCCGTGGAGTAGAACTATGGGAAAATTCGGAGCCCGCGATGTCGATATCGTCGCCGTTGTGTTAGTACGCTGTCGCGTACTGCAGTCCCCGTTGGGGGAGGGGGGGGGGGGGGGGCGGTCTTACTACGATAACATGGCGACAGCGTTTACACTCTATGTATTTACGCGAGGCTCGAGTATTTGGGGATAATGCTGCCGGTTGGTGTGCCCCTTTGTGCCTGATATTATCGCCCGTGACGCCAGCGAGTGAGATGGCGACAGGCATGACTGCTCAGTAAACAGGCGTCGGCGGCCATGTTTTGCTGGTTGAAGCGAACCCCCTTGTCCTTGACAGCGAGCGGGGAAATGCGAAAAAAAGATTGTATCGGCCGTTTTGCCAGAACTAGCGACGAGTGTCGTCTGCGGTTTCCGGCAACTATTTTGCCATAATCGTGAGCTTAGCGAGGAAATGATTTTTGCTAGCCACAGAACACTACCACGCAGAAAGGGAATGCTTGAACATGTTTTTGTCAAATACTTTACGAGGGGGAATACAGGACACTCCCCGCGAATACAATGGCCTCGGGGACGACAGGTTTTGCGCGCTTTGAATGGGTGGATGTGGCACGGTATTGATGCTTTCCCCTTCAGGATCGGATGGTGACTAGCGCCGTCTCTCGGTGCGGGATATTTTACTACCGGCCGAACTTCCTGCGGTGTGTGCACGCTCTTCGGTCGTGGCGGCGTGGGTTGTCTGTTGAATTTAAAAACCAGCGGACACTTTATTGGTGACTCATTTAAAGAGCGCGTATACGTAGGATGAGCTCAATGTCTACGTTGTGTTATATAACCCGCACGCATGTAGCTCGATCAGCGAGTATCGAAATTGGTACGGGCGGTTTTGAAAGATGTTCTAATAAGTGTGGTTAGTCGTAATCGCACTTCAAAGCAGTAGGGAGCAACTAATATTAAGGAACTATGTCGACACGACAAGCACGTTTAGCAGGCACAGCAATGTATTGTCATATATTTCACAGCAAAGTATTGGCTACTATGATTATCGCTAAATGCGCCCGAGAAGGCACTTTGAGTAAACGACCCTATTTTCACGAGCTCGGTATGTAGAGAATTTTTCAAAGTACTGGTTTCGGGAATGCCCGGCTGGCGCAAAATTCTGATATCAGGAGTGGGGTTCTGTGTATTAGATATGAGACGATTTAATCGTGTGATCCTTTTCTCGCTATTTTCAAAACGCGAGTAGGTGGTGCTTTGCAGCAGCTCAAGGCAACAGAAAAAAAAAATGTTGAGAAAGTTGGGAATAATTTTTTATTACTTCGTGGATAGTCAGCATTTTTCCTAATAGACCATGCTGGCCTTGAACAAAGTTGGTTTGGATTATTTTAGTATTTCTACAATGATAATTGAAGGTGCGAACTCAGGTTCCACTTATAAATGTCATTCGATTAATTATTTGTTGAAACAATATTTATTGCACATTGAACAAATGCGTACAGCTTTGCATTCAGCAAACACAGATAAAAACGCCTTGAACAAATATATACAGCTCAGCATTCAACAAACACGAATCATATATATGTTTTACACACATATTTTGAATAAGCACAGCATGAGAAACGCGACGCCGAAGTTGTTTACTTACGTGATTTGATCTGGAGGGAACCGAAAAAAATGGCAGGTTTTTGCCCTGCAAGGTCCGGTTCTTGCTGCGGAGAACGGAGCACACCGTCCCTCATGCCATTTTCACGGATTTTTTACAGCGGCGAACGCGTCTTACTAAGTTCACTACAAAAGGACACTGTAGCGTGCCATCCGTCGAAAAGGACGCTGGCATGCGGTGACAGGTCGCGCAATGGTGGCCGCTGACAGTCGTCGCGCCCGGCCTAGCCAACACGCCTAGCCCCCGCGTGTTCGCCCGCCTGCGTTTGGCATCGTCGGTGACGCATATCGGTCACGTGTTCTGGCGGGAGGAGAAAATAGGGAAAGGGACACACCCAAATTATCCCGCGCCACCAGGGGAGGAATCGGGCGCGGCCATCGCTCCGTCTAATGCAAATGAGCGGAGTGTCCTGTATTCCACCTTCCGTCCGAGCACAGCGGACGCTAGGAGCCATCCCAGCCAATGCGGCGTTGAGGGAGTGTCATGCGACCTTGAGCTCCCTGCGTCGCCCCGCCTTACCGGCAGGTCACGCGACTTTCTCCCGGCGCTGCATCGGCTGGGATGGCTCGTGGCGTCCACTGCGCTCGGACTGAAGGTGAAACGGAGTATAGTAAAGTATTTGTTTTTGTTCTGGATATATATCAGGGATATATATGAGAGAGAGAGAGAGAGATGAAGGTAGAGCGGAAGAGGGAATAGCATACACACGTTTGCAAGTCCGGCTTCAGGGCGCTGCCATCTTGCTTGGCTGGGGTGCGCTTGGACCAGTTATAATCCGATTACCGAAGCCTTGCGAAGGCGTCGTAATCGGATTATGGCCGCGTCCAAGAGCGCACCCCACTGAGGAAGATGGCGGCGACCTGAGACCGGACTTGCAAACGTCGCAGGAGAATAAAGTAAACAAAGTTCCTAGTGGCCGATGGCTGCATGATCTTTTCTCGGATCACTAGTCCGTAATATGATACCTCTTTGTACACAGTAGTTTCTCCTTAATTTAAGTGTGTGAACGATTTCTTTAGTTATCATTGGCCTCATCTGAATAAAAATATATAAAAGATGTGTGTTGGTTTCATGAAACTGGAACTCAGAGTCAGTTCTTGTATAAAACACTGCTAAGTGTAGGCTTTGAAAAAGGACCCTACTTTGGGGAGTTGTATCTTCTTTCTCAATAAAATGATGCAACATGTTTTTAATGGAAATGAATGCCGAAATAGAGTATAACAGGTTACCTAAATTTAAAAAAAATCGAGGGTGGTGTTTTTTTTTATTCGCATCGGAATTTTTCTTTGTTTGATTTTTTTTCCATGTTTGACTAAATATATCCTAACTATTGTATCACACAGATACCTTAGTTATTTTTTAAATATTAGCTATATATTAGTAGAATAATATCTGCAAATTATATCATAATGATTAAATTATTTCATGAGTTACAGACCTCCAAAGTTTGCCATTTGTCGTTCGAGCAGGCATGTTTGTCAATTTTTAGAAAAATAAATAAATTTTAAATAAATATGATTACTTTATATTACAAGCAAGCTATACCCATAGTTTGCGCCTAAAACGTATTAGAGTTCTCCTAATGTTATCGCTTTAGTTATTCACTCTCAAACGGGCCCCCTCCATCAGTGCGCGTTAATGCAACTGTCCACCACCTCATGCATTACGATTTTTCCTGTCCCCAAGTATTTTTTCTAGTCAAAACTAAGTTTGGATTCGTTCATACCAGACACTAGACAATAACATATAAAAACATCAGTTGATTTGAAAATGTCGACTAGCCATCCTTTGGTCGATCTTGTCTGAAATCACCCTATAGCGAAGTCCGTTGCTTGCATACGTGCTAGAAACACCGCCGATTTGCATATAGCGCGAACGTTTGATCCGTGAAAGAATGTCACCATTATGTTCTCCTAGTTAGTAAAAAAAAAGAAAGAAAAGTCTACAAGAAAATAGAAAAACCAACCAGGCGCAACAAGCGAGCGAGCGAGCGAGCGGACCAAAGAAGCGACCAAGAGCAATGCTGGGAAAGCGGGAAAGCCGGCGGTCGCGTTGGCAAATACTTTGGCGTCGGGCCAAGTCGGGCGCCTTTTCAATTGCAAGCTCTTGCGCAACTTTCTTGTTTGGTGCGTACATACGTGCGTCCGTGCACGGCGGGCTATCAATGCACGGTTGGGACGCTCTGCAAACGTCTGTGTAGGGCGTTCCAGCAAAGCTTTATTTACGCGTTGGCTTTGCCTAAAATATTGCACAACCGCGGTCGCGAAGAAGGAGCGGGTTCGCGGTGACCTTACTTCCGCGGAGACAGACTTTGACCTAACACTCCGCGGTTACATTAACAAACTCTTATTTTGTTATCTCCATCGCTTTCTTTTCGCACGGATACACGACCACTTTGGGGTCGCTCACGGAGGAAATGCGTAAACAAAAAGAAGTGCCTTTCCCTCCTTCGTTTTACTTTGTCACGGACGTTCTCCAACTGTAAGGTCCGCGGCCGCGTCATTCGGGTAGGATGAGTGTTCGCGGATCGCAGAGTCCGCCCTGGGGTATTTGAAGGGGTGGGCGATGACTCGGTGTTTTTTCGGAAATCGATATTGGCCCAAAAAATGGGGTGGGCGATGACTCGGGATATTACGGTACTAAGATGTAAAGGCTCGTTCACACAGACCCGTTTTCTTACGTTATGTTACGAAAAGTCACCGGGAAATCTGTGCTTCGTATTAAGTGGGGCACCCAATTCAAGGAGATAGCCAGGCACGCGACATTCGAGACACGAATGTTTCGATGACGACGAGCTAACACTGTGAGTTACCGTGGCAACGAAGGACACAAGGCTCATCGTAACGTAACGTAGGGAGTTGAGCTCGGTTCAACGTTTCACACAGCATCGTTTTCTTACGTTACGTCTAAGTCACCGAAACATTGGTGTCTCGAATGTCGCGTGCCAGGCTATCTCCTTGAATTGGTTGCCACACTTAATACGAAGCACAGATTTCCTGGTGACTTTTCGTAACGTAACATAAGAAAACGGGTCTGTGTGAGTGAGCCTTAAGTGTTCAGTTACAAAGTACAAACGCGTGCGTAATGGTAACTAGATTTTGTTTTCATGAAGTCTACACGTGGCTATATTCGGGTCGGGGCTCATGAGAAAGAATGTATTCACAAGTTTGTGCAAGGCCAACTTGACACTCGAAATGTCGGAATAGACGTTTTGAAAAGTGCAAGGAAAATTTAAATTGCACTTGTTCAGTGATATATTATTCATAAAACACTGGAAAGTAACGAAAAAAGTACTGTCGTTACTTTCATCATTACCTCAGAAAAAAGTAATAGAACTACAATTACAAGTTACATTTTAAAAAAAGTAACTCGTTACAGTTACAAGTTACCAAAAAAGTAACAAAATTACAGTAACGCGTTAGTAGTAACGCGTTACTACCCAAGACTGCCCCTCCCCCTTGCCCCCGTGGTTTAAGAGCTCGGTTTAGATGCTCGGGCCGCAAATGATGCGAAGATGGCTACCTTGGGGAGAAGAATCTCCCTAGGAGAGACGGAAGAGGAGGCATCCTAGGGAATCTGACCCTACGACCTTACATGCAGTGACGTGAAGCCGCACCGCCTGCCAAAATTTTTGCATAACCCGCTCTCCTTCTTTGCCTCTGATTTCATCTAAATTTTGATGCGGGTAATGCGCAAAAAAAATAAGGTGTAGCCTGTGGGCTTAGCTACTAAGGCTAGCCAGCCTAGTGTGGTCGACGTGGCTGCTGTCTGAGCCCCGTGCTGGGACCCACAAGGGATGGAGGATGGAGGGGCGCAGTGAGACCCAGTGTGCTCCCGGTGGACATGTACCAGTGTCTACTCGACTTGAGTGCTGTACATATATGGGAGGCCGGGGGGGGTGCCAGCTGCTTCCCTGCTGGAGCGTACAATCTATACATAACCTGAACCAAACTGGAAAAAGGACCGGTTTGACAGGCCGATTGTACTCATGTCCCTATGGAAGTTGAAGGGGACCAGCAGTTGTGGGCATAACAGCTGGCGAACTTTATACAGCAGTAATAACCGGGTTTGTTTGACATACGCTTTTCATGTCAAAAGCCACTTCTCGGCTTTGATCGCGACCAACGGAGGAAAAGGCCCATGTACGACAATGGTATCTGCAAAGTGAGAATTCCATCAACAACAGCCGCAACAGCTTGGTCAGGGTTCTTCTCTCACGGTTGCTCTCGCTTTGGTACCCCTCGGGCCTTGATTGAAATGAGTGCTTCGTCTGCCTTCCTTGCAGCAATTTTCTTATTGGTTGCAAAAAGAAATTTACAAAGCCAGTGGCCAGCAAGAGTGAGGTCTTCTTGGGGCATACAGACTTTCTAAGCGTTATGCTTTCAGCTCTCTGCTGGGCTGGTTATTTGGAGCATGGTGGCAAACTTACTTCTCCTACATTGTTTGTGCCTCCCCCCCTCTCTGCTGTCTTCCACGCGATAATGCCGAGGTTGGCACGGCAGCCCTTGGCTTCAGAAGACGAGTCGCACACCTGCCATGCATTATGGCCGAACCTGTCGCAAACAAAGCGGTGGAAACATTGAAAAAAAAAAAAAAAAAAAAAAGTTTAGCCTTTTTACTTTTGTGAAGGAGGAAGACCAGCGGAGCTGTACTCGATACACTGCTGCAAAGCGCCCGATTCCCGCTTCTCGTCCGAAACGCCGCCGATCGTGGATACGTCTCCGGCGAACCAGATTCAGTCTCACACAGCGCACGTGACACCAAACGGGTTCTCCTTGAACTTCCTCCGGAACATCGCCATCGCGCCCGGGAACTGTTCAGCTGGCGTGTAACGCAGTCGTCGCCAGGCCTCGCGCTTGCGCTTGGCCTCCGTGACACGATCATCGTCCGTTGCGTTGGCCCGCCGGCGCCCTTTACAATGCTGGTTCTGTTCTCGGCGGCGGCTTTCCAGGCGAGCGATGTGCTCTTTGGCAAGGGAATCTGAAGTGCTGGACACAGTGGAAGTTGAGGCGGCAGCGACTTTGCAGCGGTTGCGGACCCATTCGCGCTGCTGCGTGCGTCGCCGCTCCTTCCGCAGCCTGTCTCCTTTCACCGAAACGGCGTGCGGCCGACCCATCATGAGTCCAAACCGAAACTGATAAGAGCGTAGGAGCGTAGGAAACAGCGCGCAAAACAGACGAGGACGAAGAAACAAACGTGACGAGCGCTGCGCTCGTTCCGCGTGCTTCTTCGTCGTCTGTTTTTCGCGCTGTTTCCTACAATAAATTCCCACCAACACACCCAACTATCAATTCTTCTATGATAGCTGGAAAAGTTGCTGCCATCTACGAGCGACGGTAGAAACCATACTGGTTGTGTGCTTGCCGCCATCTCTTATAGATGGCGGTAGCTGTCCAGGTAGGTTTACGTCGACATACTGAACCTGATCCTGAGGAAGCTAGCCCTTAACAGCTCCGCTGTAAAAAGACTCGTAGATGTGATCTGTGTCACTCGAGTCCCCTCGGTGTTTGCAAAATGTTGACGTTTACATTCTTGTTGTTTACGTCTTCTATGACTAGGCTTCAAACGAATGATGTCCTCTAACCTCCTTAACAAGGGGGATGCCCTCGGCGGAACCAGCGAGTCACCCGCTTGCGCATCTGATGAGTAGAAAAATGGAGGGGTCTATACTCCTTGTCACTAGTTGCGTGCAGCACAGGCGAAGGCAACGCCAGAAGAGGGGAGGTAGGACAAGCACTAGGAAGGCTGGGGAGGAGGAGAGAAGCCTTTTGTCCTGTCCCATCCCGCCTTCCTATACTCCGCCTCACACTATGA
Source organism: Ixodes scapularis (assembly GCF_016920785.2). Classification (NCBI taxonomy): domain Eukaryota; kingdom Metazoa; phylum Arthropoda; class Arachnida; order Ixodida; family Ixodidae; genus Ixodes; species Ixodes scapularis. The sequence continues at coordinate 247,356,176 of NW_024609835.1, read as the reverse complement.
TTGGCCATACTACAAATCACTAGTCGTGTGCAGCGCAAGCAACGAGAGAAAAGGGAGCACGGGGAAGGTGGGACGGGGGAAGCTGGCAATGGAGGGCGAGGGGAGAGAGGGAGAGTGCTAGGAACGTTAAAAAGGAGAGAAGGTTTCTCTCTCTCTCCCCAGCCTTTCTAGTGCTTGCCCTGCCTCCCCTCGCCTGATGTTGCCTTTGCCTGTACCGCACACAACTATAGACCTTTTCACCCTCCGCCGCATGGGCGCTGCCATCTTGGAATCACGTGATGCGGCCGCCATTAGGTTGCTTCAACTTGTTGCTCCGCTCTCCCGTCCGCGCCTTGGCGGATGCGTGGAATTCGTGTTTTTCGTCGCGTTTCGCCGCGTCTCTTGCAAGTTGCCTTACTCCGTAAAGTGTCTTCCGATGCTTATACGTACCATGCAATTGCATTACATCATTATCCGCGCAACTTCTGTAGTTGATTTTGTTACACGTTTTGAATATTTCTTTTTACCGTCGGCGTGCGGGATACGTGTGAAAAGGTTTTATAGGTACAGGAGTCAGCGTTAGCACTTGTGCACATTGAATACATATATGACTTGAAGAGAGGCTCGAGGGTTCAAATACCAATAACTTATGAGAACTGAGGTTTGGTTACCAATAAGGGCCGAACATTTGCAATAGGAAACCCATTGTTCTTGTATATATGAGTGCGCATTGGCGTCAAAGAAGGAAATAAAAACACTCAGCGTAATTAGCCACGTGTTTTTCCTCAAAACATGGTGTTTTGTAGTTACAACAGATCGAAAACAGTTTCTTTTGATTACACTAGGGAACTTGTGGACAAGACGCGGGAACAGACATTTAGTTTGAATTATTTTTTATGCTAGGAATAATGGCTCCTTAACATTAGGCAACTTGTTTTTTCGCAATATCACACCTATATCTGTTTCACGTTCTTAATCGCATGTGTGATATAAGCATTCGCTTTATCGGTTTATTTAGGAATTCCACGGAATTGTATATCGTGCTTGGTCCCATGTTCATAGTCTTTCAGTTGCTTGAGTCATTTTTTTTTAATATAACCATGCAGTTTCAACTAATTTATTTCACCACAAATATTTGAACTTCCCCCGTAAGAAACTGTCACAAACAGCTTGATAGTGCCTATGATTCACAAAGTGCTAAGCCGAAAAGAATCGTTTTGCATGAAAATCACCCGAGTGCAGCCGGTTGTCGACGGCGAATAGGGATTTACTTTCAGCAGCTGGCTACGTCAGAATGTGCAAAGCGCATCGCCTCAAATCAGTGAACAGCTTTCTACACAGGTCCATTGAGTCATAATGGAACAGCGCGAATTATTGCAAGGACAGGAGAAGGAACTGGACAGGACGAGCGCTGACTAACAACTGAAAGGTTTATTCTCAGGAAACCACGAAGAAAAACACATAACACGACTCTCTAATCACGATGGAAGTGCGCATGCGCCTCACAAAATTGGGTGCTATCAGTTACACAATGTTACATGCGTCATCCCCGATCTAAAAATTCGACCTCATTGTCCAGCAAAATCAAGGAAGCCTGACTCACGCAGGCTGACCCCTCCTTCTTTATTCTATGAGCTTCAACAATCTCTCGAGCTTTTTGGTCTCGGTGTTTATACAAAACAACGGCTTTTTCCAGTAACGGGGTGCAGGCGCAGTCCCTGCAGTGTAACGCCAAGTGGGAGCTTGCCGTACCTGTTAAAGAACTACGGTGTTCCCGCAGGCGAATGTTGAGGCACCGCCCCGTTTGTCCGATGTATACCTTCCCGCAGGTGAAGGGTATCTTGTATACTACACCCAAGGTGCATGGCACGAACTCAATGCGGTGTTTTATGCCGCACGGGCTCTCCCCCTGTTTCTCTACCTTGTTAACCCGCTTTTCCACTGCAGAGCAAATACTGCTTAGCTTGTTACGTGCCGAGAACACAACATCTACCCCGAACTTCGAGGCTGCTCTCTTAAAGCCGTGTGACATGTGGTGCACATACGGGATGACTGTGACCTGCTTTTTTACTTTTGTGGCAACTTTTCCCCGCGCCTCACCCTTAATGTTTTTCACTGTTGCTTCCGCCGCCGAGGCGATAACCGATTCCGGGAAACCGGCGTCTTCTAGTCTACCTACCTGGGCGGCAAGGCTTTGTCCCACTCTGTGGTAGCAAGACTTTGTTACTGCGGACAGGATACATGATTTTGCAATGCCTCTTTTGACGAGCTTGGAATGCCCCGATCTAAAATCAAGGAGATTCTTGGTGGTCCTGGGATGATGCCACCAACAAACGTGGTTCTGGCTCACATCTACGCTCAGATCCAAAAACTGGATTGTCTGGTCTTTTGAGGGCTACCTTTATCGGGTGGCATGACAAGGTGTATGTGCAAAAGTCTGGGGTGTGCATAGGGTCCAGGGTAGCACCCGTGCTGAGTAACATCTTCCTTGCAAAGGTTGACAGGGCACTTGACGGTCTGTTGAAGGCCCCCGCTAAAAAGATTTTTAGGTATGTCGACGATTATTTAGTTTTCGTCGACAAAGGTAACTTTAGTCGGACCCTTGATTTCGCGCTAAAAACGTTCAAGGAGCAGGGTTTGGGCCTGAGGTTCACTTTTGAGACCCCAAAAGACCAGACAATCCAGTTTTTGGATCTGAGCGTAGATGTGAGCCAGAACCACGTTTGTTGGTGGCATCATCCCAGGACCACCAAGAATCTCCTTGATTTTAGATCGGGGCATTCCAAGCTCGTCAAAAGAGGCATTGCAAAATCATGTATCCTGTCCGCAGTAACAAAGTCTTGCTACCACAGAGTGGGACAAAGCCTTGCCGCCCAGGTAGGTAGACTAGAAGACTCCGGTTTCCCGGAATCGGTTATCGCCTCGGCGGCGGAAGCAACAGTGAAAAACATTAAGGGTGAGGCGCGGGGAAAAGTTGCCACAAAAGTAAAAAAGCAGGTCACAGTCATCCCGTATGTGCACCACATGTCACACGGCTTTAAGAGAGCAGCCTCGAAGTTCGGGGTAGATGTTGTGTTCTCGGCACGTAACAAGCTAAGCAGTATTTGCTCTGCAGTGGAAAAGCGGGTTAACAAGGTAGAGAAACAGGGGGAGAGCCCGTGCGGCATAAAACACCGCATTGAGTTCGTGCCATGCACCTTGGGTGTAGTATACAAGATACCCTTCACCTGCGGGAAGGTATACATCGGACAAACGGGGCGGTGCCTCAACATTCGCCTGCGGGAACACCGTAGTTCTTTAACAGGTACGGCAAGCTCCCACTTGGCGTTACACTGCAGGGACTGCGCCTGCACCCCGTTACTGGAAAAAGCCGTTGTTTTGTATAAACACCGAGACCAAAAAGCTCGAGAGATTGTTGAAGCTCATAGAATAAAGAAGGAGGGGTCAGCCTGCGTGAGTCAGGCTTCCTTGATTTTGCTGGACAATGAGGTCGAATTTTTAGATCGGGGATGACGCATGTAACATTGTGTAACTGATAGCACCCAATTTTGTGAGGCGCATGCGCACTTCCATCGTGATTAGAGAGTCGTGTTATGTGTTTTTCTTCGTGGTTTCCTGAGAATAAACCTTTCAGTTGTTAGTCAGCGCTCGTCCTGTCCAGTTCCTTCTCCTGTCCTTGCAATAATTCGCGCTGTTCCATTATGAATCCATACCAACTCGCCCAGTTATCCTGTTTACTAAGTCCATTGAGTGGCGCCTGGCATTCGACTTGAGCCAAGCTTATCGGAGATCATTTCTTTTGCGTTCTTCAATTTCATTCGGCAAATTTTACGGAAGATGAATGTCAGACATTATTTGAAGTCTGGCATTCACTTATCTTACGATTCTCATACCTTGAGAACGTCGTAAGCAAATGTTCATATAACAAAAAGTTTATTTCATAAGGCCAATATCTTGAAATGCTGTAAATGAGTACTTTAGTTAAAGAAATTTTCCAGTCAGCCTAGGCTGGTCTATCAATATATGTCTCGAGCGCTTAATTTCTTTAAATAAAACAGGCCGAGACAATATCACTTTTTTATATTGTGTACGTGATTATATGAAACTTTTCTAGTTATTGTAAAAGACGTTTCGAGTCTCGAAGTTAGAAAAGGTTGGTGTACGGAAACCAAACATCGAACAGTAAACTTGTCAGTTCATCTGTTCTTGGTGATTCAGCAGATTGTTAATCATGTTGTCGACCAGCTTTTTCGCTAAGCACTCATGCAATATAGTCTGTTGCAATATAAGATGATCAGTTCGATATCTGACTTGAGCGCGAGCTATCTATCTTCCGCACCGCTCGGTGCACGCACAGCCAAAGCACGGCTGCAGGCAACTAGCGCACGCTTCAGGCGAAGCTTGTCCTGCTTTTTTTCTTTTCTTAAAATTGGTGTCCCCGGGTACGGATGTGGACAATGGTGCTCCTCCATGTGCATCAGCAGAGTTGTTTCACCGCCGAACCTGGTCGAAATTAACGATGGACGGAATCAGACGCATATAGTGTTCGTAAAAAAAGATAGCAATTTAGGCTCGAAACCACTTCGTGGTTTACCAAGTGGCTCAATACTATTGTTTCATTCGCTGCGGGCTACTGGAAAGGAATTCATATCGCAAAATTAATCGAAAGTGACATGAAACAGCATCACAATCGCGTGCACGTTGAAACCGAAACCGACAAAATTGAAGCAACCTAATGGCGGCGAGTGCGCCAGCGCCCTCTACCCGCCGGTCAGGCAACTACTGAAATGAAAAGGTCTATAGTCCGTTGCAACTGAAGAAGGTAGGGCGAGGGAAAGGTGGTCTGGGGAGTGGAAGCAGGCAGAACGCTGGAGAGAGGTTTCCCCCTCTCCTCTCCAGCGTTCCGTCTGCTTCCTCCTGCCCAGTCTTCCTTTGCCTCGCCCTACCTTGACTTGCAATGGACTATAGTGACACGGAGTATAGATTATTGTAGTAGGAACAGCCGAGAGAGAAAATTCCGAGGACACTTAAGCACTTCTTATGAGTTGTGAATGCGAGTGCATGAATGTCGTTCTTCCGCTCCCTTAGTTCGTCTGCGGCGTACTGGCGTGGACGGCCACGTATCGCTATGCGGAGGGCAAGTTCGTCTGCTTCTTGCGCGGGGGTAGCGGTGACGTCAGAACGCCGAGCCCTGATTGGCTGATCGCGACCCCCTATCTGAGCGTCGTTTGCTCCTTTGCAACGTCGTCTGCTCGCAACGTCGTCTGCGTCTGTCTTACCTTTCCGGTGACTTTCGGAAGTGCAGGCGACGATCTTCTGCTAAAAATGTGCATAAGACATAACTTAAGAACAAATTCGTACTCACGAAACGAAATTTTCGTACGTTTTGCGCAGGTTACGACGAAATCCTACGACATCTCCCAAGCTGTTTTACGCACTTCTTACGATCAAATCCCATGGCCGACAGCGTCGCGTTCGCGACGACCCACGAACGTTTATTTTTCTTCGTGCCCTTCTCAAACGTCCCGACTTCAAGCAGCAAGAAAAAAGTACTTGAAACAGACCACGGCGAACAAAAACGCTGGATCCACAAACACCCGGCAAAAGCTCCAACGGCCATGATTCCACCGAACGCGACCAAGCGGGCACGGCAGTTAGGCCTAGCAGGCACTCCGCGACTCGGCGACCGTCTGCCCATGACCGGCTGGTGTGCTGAATGGAATATGCCCGCGCGACCCTTGTGAACCCTTCCCGTATTTTACTTTGATCGCTGACCTCAGTTTTAGATTTTTCTTCCTCTTGTTACCTCCTTGTTTCCCGAGGCAACGGTGACTCTCGCCGGTGAAAAAGCGGTGAATCTCCGACAGACGCAGGAAAGGTAAAGCAGCCATCGCTTTGACTAGCAGACGACGTTAACTGCGCCAACCCGCCGACGCCGTTGAAGAATGAGGGGTCTCGCCGCACACGAAAGGAGGGAAAAAGTATTTGGGAGGGAACTTGCGAACACTAACACGCTCACTCTCAGTTCTGAGCAAACAAATTTCGGCGCCTCGGAACACCTCGCCAGTGAGTCCTTTGACTTCCCTCCTTGATGCGCGTCTGCTAGTTGTTAGACAAAAACAACGTACCGCTCGAGTTATTTTGTCTGCCCTCTCTGAAAGGCGAAGTCGAGCTCGCTCGTAAAGACCTGCACTTCCGAAAGTCGCAGGAAAGGTAAGACAGATGCAGACGACGTTGCGAGCAGACGACGTTGCAAAGGAGCAGACGACGCTGAGATAGGGGGTCGCGATCCGCCAATCAGGGCTCGGCGTTCTGACGTCACCGCTACTTCCTTTCTCATGCGCAGAAGACGAAAATGAGCACACTTGCGAGGCGTATTGCTTTGGTTGGGGCCGCCGACGGCATAGATGCCTCGGGTGCTGCCATGTTTCTCGGCGCTGAGAGGAGCAGGGGTGGCCGCAGCCCCCCTCTCCTCCCCCCTCCAGCAACGCCTGACACGAGAGCGGTGGCCGAGCGCGCACTCTTGCGAAGCAGCCGCCAATGGCTATCTACGAGCCGTTTTGCTCAGCCAATGGGAGAATGGGCATTTCTTTCACATATTTTTACGGTTGCAGACGCTGCCGGCTCCTCTCTATGGGGTAGTTGGTGGTTCCGCATTAAAAATGAAAGATCTTTACAATTCTCTGCAAGGCTGAATTAGAGCGCAGCTTTTGAGGAGGATGGAACTGCTGCGCCAATTGCACCATTGTGGCCCCTTACGACTTTTTGTGCGCTACACTGATACAAAAGTAGGTATACCATATTTACTCGCAGAATGAACGGACTTTTTTTTCCGGAAAAATTGATGCAAAGTTGGGGGGGGCGTTCATTACGCGAAGTAAAATTTTGGCGTCTGTATTTACTCGCAAGATGAACGGTTCTTTTATCCTGAAAAATTGCCGTAAATTCTTCTCTTCGCGTGCGGCGCGCCCCCCTAACCAAACTGGGCTGTGCAAAAAAAAGCTCCTCTTTGTTTTTGTTTTATTTCCCTTAGTTCCGTGGGTTTCTTCTTTTTTTTTTTTGTCGCCTTTCGCAAGCTGTTTTGTTTGCTTAGGCGTTGCTTAGGCCAGGGCTTCTCCGCTTATCTTTCTTATCTTCTTGCGCGCGACGCGCGACCCCCTAACCAAACTGCGCTGTGCAAAAAAAAAAAAAGAAAAAAAGCTTTTTGTTGTTTTTTTCTCTTAATTCCGTGGGTTTTTTTTTCTTGCCGCCTTTTGCACGCTGTTTTTTTTCTGCTTAGGCGTTTCTTAGGCGAGAGCTTCTTCGCTTATCTTTCTTATCTCCTTGCGCGCGCGACCCCATAACGAAACTGCGCTGTGCAAAAAGAAAAAAAAAGCTCCTCTGTTTTTTTTTTCTTAGTTCCGTGTTTTTTTGTTGTTTTTTTTTGCCGGCTTTCGCAAGCTGTTTTGTTTGCTTAGGCGTTGCTTAAGCGAGGGCTTCTCAGGGCTTCTCCGGTTCTCTTTCTTACCTCCTTGGGCGCGGTGTGCGATGCGCAACCCGGTAAACTGCACTGTGCAAAAAAAAAGATAAAAAAAAGCTCTTTGTTTTTTTCTCTTAGTTCCGTGGGTTTTTTTTTTGCCGCCTTTCGCAAGCTGTTTTGTTTGCTTAGGCGTTGCTTAAGCGAGGGCTTCTCAGGGCTTCTCCGGTTCTCTTTCTTACCTCCTTGGGCGCGGTGTGCGATGCGCAACCCGGTAAACTGCACTGTGCAAAAAAAGATAAAAAAAGCTCTTTGTTTTTTTCTCTTAGTTCCGTGGTTTTTTTTTTTTTGCCGCCTTTCGCAAGCTGTTTTGTTTGCTTAGGCGTTGCTTAAGCGAGGGCTTCTCAGGGCTTCTCCGGTTCTCTTTCTTACCTCCTTGGGCGCGGTGTGCGATGCGCAACCCGGTAAACTGCACTGTGCAAAAAAAGATTAAAAAAAGCTCTTTGTTTTTTTTTCTTAGTTCCGTGGGTTTTTTTTTTTGCCGGCTTTCGCAAGCTGTTTTGTTTGCTTAGGCGTTGCTTAAGCGAGGGCTTCTCAGGGCTTCTCCGGTTCTCTTTCTTACCTCCTTGGGCGCGGTGTGCGATGCGCAACCCGGTAAACTGCACTGTGCAAAAAAAGAAAAAAAAGCTCTTTGTTTTTTTCTCTTAGTTCCGTGGTTTTTTTTTTTTTGCCGCCTTTCGCAAGCTGTTTTGTTTGCTTAGGCGTTGCTTAAGCGAGGGCTTCTCAGGGCTTCTCCGGTTCTCTTTCTTACCTCCTTGGGCGCGGTGTGCGATGCGCAACCCGGTAAACTGCACTGTGCAAAAAAAAAGATAAAAAAAAGCTCTTTGTTTTTTTCTCTTAGTTCCGTGGGTTTTTTTTTTGCCGCCTTTCGCAAGCTGTTTTGTTTGCTTAGGCGTTGCTTAAGCGAGGGCTTCTCAGGGCTTCTCCGGTTCTCTTTCTTACCTCCTTGGGCGCGGTGTGCGATGCGCAACCCGGTAAACTGCACTGTGCAAAAAAAGATAAAAAAAGCTCTTTGTTTTTTTCTCTTAGTTCCGTGGTTTTTTTTTTTTTGCCGCCTTTCGCAAGCTGTTTTGTTTGCTTAGGCGTTGCTTAAGCGAGGGCTTCTCAGGGCTTCTCCGGTTCTCTTTCTTACCTCCTTGGGCGCGGTGTGCGATGCGCAACCCGGTAAACTGCACTGTGCAAAAAAAGATAAAAAAAGCTCTTTGTTTTTTTCTCTTAGTTCCGTGGGTTTTTTTTTTTGCCGGCTTTCGCAAGCTGTTTTGTTTGCTTAGGCGTTGCTTAAGCGAGGGCTTCTCAGGGCTTCTCCGGTTCTCTTTCTTACCTCCTTGGGCGCGGTGTGCGATGCGCAACCCGGTAAACTGCACTGTGCAAAAAAAGATAAAAAAAAGCTCTTTGTTTTTTTCTCTTAGTTCCGTGGGTTTTTTTTTTGCCGCCTTTCGCAAGCTGTTTTGTTTGCTTAGGCGTTGCTTAAGCGAGGGCTTCTCAGGGCTTCTCCGGTTCTCTTTCTTACCTCCTTGGGCGCGGTGTGCGATGCGCAACCCGGTAAACTGCACTGTGCAAAAAAAGATAAAAAAAAAGCTCTTTGTTTTTTTCTCTTAGTTCCGTGGTTTTTTTTTTTTTTTTGCCGCCTTTCGCAAGCTGTTTTGTTTGCTTAGGCGTTGCTTAAGCGAGGGCTTCTCAGGGCTTCTCCGGTTCTCTTTCTTACCTCCTTGGGCGCGGTGTGCGATGCGCAACCCGGTAAACTGCACTGTGCAAAAAAATAAAATAAAAAAAAGCTTTTTTTGTTTTTTTTTTGTTTTTTTAGTTCTGTGTTTTTTTTTTGTTTTGTCTTTTGCCGCCTTTCGCAAGCTGTTTTGTTTGCTTAGGTGTTGCTTAGGCAAGGGCTTCTCTGCTTAGCTTTCTTATCTCCTTGCTCGCGACGCGACACCGTAACAAAACTGCACTGTGCAAAAAAAAAAAATAAAAAAAAACTTTCCTTTGTTTTTTTTTGTTTTTTTAGTTCTGTGGTTTTTTTTTGTTTTTTTTTGCCGGCTTTCGCAAGCTGTTTTGTTTGCTTAGGTGTTGCTTAGGCAAGGGCTTCTCTGCTTAGCTTTCTTATCTCCTTGCTCGCGACGCGACACCGTAACAAAACTGCACTGTGCAAAAAAAAAAATAAACAAAAAGCTTTCCTTTGTTTTTTTTTTTTTTAGTTCTGTGGTTTTTTTGTTTTTTTTTTGCCGGCTTTCGCAAGCTGTTTTGTTTGCTTAGGTGTTGCTTAGGCAAGGGCTTCTCTGCTTAGCTTTCTTATCTCCTTGCTCGCGACGCGACACCGTAACAAAACTGCACTGTGCAAAAAAAAAATAAAAAAAAGCTTTCCTTTGTTTTTTTTTTGTTTTTTTTTAGTTCTGTGGTTTTTTTGTTTTTTTTTTGCCGGCTTTCGCAAGCTGTTTTGTTTGCTTAGGTGTTGCTTAGGCAAGGGCTTCTCTGCTTAGCTTTCTTATCTCCTTGCTCGCGACGCGACACCGTAACAAAACTGCACTGTGCAAAAAAAAAAAAAAAAAAGCTTTCCTTTTTTTTTTTTAGTTTTGTGGTTTTTTTTTTTTTTTGCCGGCTTTCGCAAGCTGTTTTGTTTGCTTAGGTGTTGCTTAGGCAAGGGCTTCTCTGCTTAGCTTTCTTATCTCCTTGCTCGCGACGCGACACCGTAACAAAACTGCACTGTGCAAAAAAAAAAAAAAAAGGTTTCCTTTGTTTTTTTTTTTTTTTTAGTTCTGTGGTTTTTTTGGTTTTTTTTGCCGGCTTTCGCAAGCTGTTTTGTTTGCTTAGGTGTTGCTTAGGCAAGGGCTTCTCTGCTTAGCTTTCTTATCTCCTTGCTCGCGACGCGACACCGTAACAAAACTGCACTGTGCAAAAAAAAAAAAAAATAAAAAAAGCTTTCCTTTTTTTTTTTTTTTTTTTTGTTCTGTGGTTTTTTTTTTTTTTTTTTGCCGGCTTTCGCAAGCTGTTTTGTTTGCTTAGGTGTTGCTTAGGCAAGGGCTTCTCTGCTTAGCTTTCTTATCTCCTTGCTCGCGACGCGACACCGTAACAAAACTGCACTGTGCAAAAAAAAAAAATAAAAAAAAGCTTTCCTTTGTTTTTTTTTTTTTTTTTTAGTTCTGTGGTTTTTTGTTTTTTTTTTTTGCCGGCTTTCGCAAGCTGTTTTGTTTGCTTAGGTGTTGCTTAGGCAAGGGCTTCTCTGCTTAGCTTTCTTATCTCCTTGCTCGCGACGCGACACCGTAACAAAACTGCACTGTGCAAAAAAAAAAAATAAAAAAAAAGCTTTCCTTTGTTTTTTTTTTGTTTTTTTAGTTCTGTGGTTTTTTGTTTTGTTTTTTGCCGCCTTTCGCAAGCTGTTTTGTTTGCTTAGGTGTTGCTTAAGCAAGGGCTTCTCTGCTTAGCTTTCTTATCTCCTTGCTCGCGACGCGACACCGTAACAAAACTGCACTGTGCAAAAAAAAAATAAAAAAAAAGCTTTCCTTTTTTTTTTTTTTTAGTTCTGTGGTTTTTTTGTTTTTTTTTTGCCGGCTTTCGCAAGCTGTTTTGTTTGCTTAGGTGTTGCTTAGGCAAGGGCTTCTCTGCTTAGCTTTCTTATCTCCTTGCTCGCGACGCGACACCGTAACAAAACTGCACTGTGCAAAAAAAAAAAAATAAAAAAAAGCTTTCCTTTTTTTTTTTTTTTAGTTCTGTGGTTTTTTTGTTTTTTTTTTTGCCGGCTTTCGCAAGCTGTTTTGTTTGCTTAGGTGTTGCTTAGGCAAGGGCTTCTCTGCTTAGCTTTCTTATCTCCTTGCTCGCGACGCGACACCGTAACAAAACTGCACTGTGCAAAAAAAAAAAAATAAAAAGAAAGCTTTCCTTTGTTTTTTTTGTTTTTTTAGTTCTGTGGTTTTTTTGTTGTTTTTTGCCGCCTTTCGCAAGCTGTTTTGTTTGCTTAGGTGTTGCTTAAGCAAGGGCTTCTCTGCTTAGCTTTCTTATCTCCTTGCTCGCGACGCGACACCGTAACAAAACTGCACTGTGCAAAAATAAAAAAAAAGCTTTCCTTTTTTTTTTTTTTAGTTCTGTGGTTTTTTGGTTTTTTTTGCCGGCTTTCGCAAGCTGTTTTGTTTGCTTAGGTGTTGCTTAGGCAAGGGCTTCTCTGCTTAGCTTTCTTATCTCCTTGCTCGCGACGCGACACCGTAACAAAACTGCACTGTGCAAAAAAAAAAAAAAAAGCTTTCCTTTTTTTTTTTTTTTTTAGTTCTGTGGTTTTTTTTTTTTTTTTTTTGCCGGCTTTCGCAAGCTGTTTTGTTTGCTTAGGTGTTGCTTAGGCAAGGGCTTCTCTGCTTAGCTTTCTTATCTCCTTGCTCGCGACGCGACACCGTAACAAAACTGCACTGTGCAAAAAAAAAATAAAAAAAAAGCTTTCCTTTGTTTTTTTTTGTTTTTTTAGTTCTGTGGTTTTTTTGTTTTGTTTTTTGCCGCCTTTCGCAAGCTGTTTTGTTTGCTTAGGTGTTGCTTAGGCAAGGGCTTCTCTGCTTAGCTTTCTTATCTCCTTGCTCGCGACGCGACACCGTAACAAAACTGCACTGTGCAAAAAAAAAAAAATAAAAAAAAGCTTTCCTTTGTTTTTTTTGTTTTTTTTTTAGTTCTGTGTTTTTTTTGTTTGTTTTTTGCCGGCTTTCGCAAGCTGTTTTGTTTGCTTAGGTGTTGCTTAGGCAAGGGCTTCTCTGCTTAGCTTTCTTATCTCCTTGCTCGCGACGCGACACCGTAACAAAACTGCACTGTGCAAAAAAAAAAAAATAAAAAAAAGCTTTCCTTTTTTTTTTTTTTTAGTTCTATGGTTTTTTTTTTTTTTGCCGGCTTTCGCAAGCTGTTTTGTTTGCTTAGGTGTTGCTTAGGCAAGGGCTTCTCTGCTTAGCTTTCTTATCTCCTTGCTCGCGACGCGACACCGTAACAAAACTGCTCTGTGCAAAAAAAAAAAAATAAAAAAAAGCTTTCCTTTGTTTTTTTTTTTAGTTCTGTGGTTTTTTTGTTTTTTTTTGCCGGCTTTCGCAAGCTGTTTTGTTTGCTTAGGTGTTGCTTAGGCAAGGGCTTCTCTGCTTAGCTTTCTTATCTCCTTGCTCGCGACGCGACACCGTAACAAAACTGCACTGTGCAAAAAAAAAAATAAAAAAAAAGCTTTCCTTTGTTGTTTTTTTTTGTTTTTTTAGTTCTGTGGTTTTTTTGTTTTGTTTTTTGCCGCCTTTCGCAAGCTGTTTTGTTTGCTTAGGTGTTGCTTAAGCAAGGGCTTCTCTGCTTAGCTTTCTTATCTCCTTGCTCGCGACGCGACACCGTAACAAAACTGCACTGTGCAAAAAAAAAAAAATAAAAAAAAGCTTTCCTTTTTTTTTTTTTTTTTTTAGTTCTGTGGTTTTTTTTTGTTTTTTTTTTGCCGGCTTTCACAAGCTGTTTTGTTTGCTTAGGTGTTGCTTAGGCAAGGGCTTCTCTGCTTAGCTTTCTTATCTCCTTGCTCGCGACGCGACACCGTAACAAAACTGCACTGTGCAAAAAAAAAAAAAAAAGCTTTCCTTTGTTTTTTTTTTTTTTTTAGTTCTGTGTTTTTTTTGTTTTGTTTTTTTGGCGGCTTTCGCAAGCTGTTTTGTTTGCTTAGGTGTTGCTTAGGCAAGGGCTTCTCTGCTTAGCTTTCTTATCTCCTTGCTCGCGACGCGACACCGTAACAAAACTGCACTGTGCAAAAAAAAAAATAAAAAAAAGCTTTCCTTTGTTTTTTTTTTTTTTTTAGTTCTGTGGTTTTTTTTTTTTTTTTTTTGCCGGCTTTCGCAAGCTGTTTTGTTTGCTTAGGTGTTGCTTAGGCAAGGGCTTCACTGCTTAGCTTTCTTATCTCCTTGCTCGCGACGCGACACCGTAACAAAACTGCACTGTGCAAAAAAAAAAAAATAAAAAAAAAGCTTTCCTTTGTTTTTTTTTTTTTTTTAGTTCTGTGTTTTTTTTGTTTTTTTTTTGCCGGCTTTCGCAAGCTGTTTTGTTTGCTTAGGTGTTGCTTAGGCAAGGGCTTCTCTGCTTAGCTTTCTTATCTCCTTGCTCGCGACGCGACACGGTAACAAAACTGCACTGTGCAAAAAAAAAAAAAAAAAAAAAGCTTTCCTTTTTTTTTTTTTTTTTTTAGTTCTGTTGTTGTTTTTTTTTGCCGGCTTTCGCAAGCTGTTTTGTTTGCTTAGGTGTTGCTTAGGCAAGGGCTTCTCTGCTTAGCTTTCTTATCTCCTTGCTCGCGACGCGACACCGTAACAAAACTGCACTGTGCAAAAAAAAAAAAATAAAAAAAAAGCTTTCCTTTGTTTTTTTTTGTTTTTTTAGTTCTGTGGTTTTTTTGTTTTGTTTTTTGCCGCCTTTCGCAAGCTGTTTTGTTTGCTTAGGTGTTGCTTAAGCAAGGGCTTCTCTGCTTAGCTTTCTTATCTCCTTGCTCGCGACGCGACACCGTAACAAAACTGCACTGTGCAAAAAAAAAAATAAAAAAAAGCTTTCCTTTGTTTTTTTTTTTTTAGTTCTGTGGTTTTTTTTGGTTTTTTTTTGCCGGCTTTCGCAAGCTGTTTTGTTTGCTTAGGTGTTGCTTAGGCAAGGGCTTCTCTGCTTAGCTTTCTTATCTCCTTGCTCGCGACGCGACACCGTAACAAAACTGCACTGTGCAAAAAAAAAATAAAAAAAAAGCTTTCCTTTGTTTGTTTTTTGTTTTTTTAGTTCTGTGGTTTTTTTGTTTTGTCTTTTGCCGCCTTTCGCAAGCTGTTTTGTTTGCTTAGGTGTTGCTTAGGCAAGGGCTTCTCTGCTTAGCTTTCTTATCTCCTTGCTCGCGACGCGACACCGTAACGAAACTGCACTGTGCAAAAAAAAAAATAAAAAAAAGCTTTCCTTTTTTTTTTTTTTTAGTTCTGTGGTTTTTTTTTTTTTTTTTTTTTGCCGCCTTTCGCAAGCTGTTTTGTTTGCTTAGGTGTTGCTTAGGCAAGGGCTTCTCTGCTTAGCTTTCTTATCTCCTTGCTCGCGACGCGACACCGTAACAAAACTGCACTGTGCAAAAAAAAAAATAAAAAAAAAGCTTTCCTTTGTTTTTTTTTTTTTTTTTTTAGTTCTGTGGTTTTTTTTTTTTTTTTTTGCCGGCTTTCGCAAGCTGTTTTGTTTGCTTAGGTGTTGCTTAGGCAAGGGCTTCTCTGCTTAGCTTTCTTATCTCCTTGCTCGCGACGCGACACCGTAACAAAACTGCACTGTGCAAAAAAAAAAATAAAAAAAAAGCTTTCCTTTGTTTTTTTTGTTTTTTTTAGTTCTGTGGTTTTTTTGTTGTTTTTTTTTGCCGCCTTTCGCAAGCTGTTTTGTTTGCTTAGGTGTTGCTTAGGCAAGGGCTTCTCCGCTTATCTTTCTTATCTCCTCGCATGCGAGCGACGCCCAGTAACGAAACTGCGAAACTGCGCTGTGCAAAAACAAGCAGAAAAAAAGCTCCTTTTTGTTTTTTTCTCTTATAGCGAGTTTGTTTCACGGCACTCGTGCCCACGCGTGCCCACTCGCCGCGTGGAACGGGTTCGTTTCGGCCGGCACTCCACGAGTGGTTGCACTCTCCGAGTTCGTTTCAGCGCTGACACCCCACGCGTGCATGCACTCGCTGCACCGAGAAAATCGGGAGTGCGCCAAAATGCAATCCCGTCATGCCTCGCTCCGGTGGGGCCGGCAAGGAGCGGGAGCAGACGACGAGGGTTTGTCTGCTACGATGTGTCGCGGAACGGAACGAGAAAAAAAGGTAGATTTTCTGATAGAAATCGCGTCCCGCGGGCAACGAAATCAAACGCGAGCTTTAATTGTGAGCGTCTGCTATTTCACGAAGGAAGCAATTGACAACCCGTGATTTATTTGCAGGTTTTAAATCGCTCTGTTGCCGTACAAACGCTGAAATATACCAGTGTGTAAAGAAATTCTCAGAACAAACGCAACAGCGGCCCCCGAGATATCTATCACCATACGTGTGCGGGTGAAAAATTTAACATTTGTCGACAAAACTCCCCCAGCGGAAACCTCTGACTGCCCAATAAGCATCAGAGAAAGCTAAAGATGGAGACTTTACCCGAGGATTGGGCAACATCATCATGTTTAACATTTACCTACGTCAGCTAACTTGCCCCGTCGTATTTTGTTCGAGAAAGCTCTCGTTCTCGACGCCCTCACCAAGGCTAATATCTAATCCACCTATAATGACGATCCAAATCGAAAGTCCCAGTTTTGCTGGATATTCCAACAGGATAGTTTTAAGCCGTACCCTTTCCGTGGTTCACGTATAATACCATGCTCAAACGGATCAAGCTTCTGCTCGGACAGCATCATCAGTTTTTTTCAGTGTAAACGGTTATAAGAATTGAAAGATCGCAGCCAGCTGCTTTGTAGACAGCTGGTTGCGGAAATTTACGCCGTCTGTAATTATCTCTACGGCAGACTAGCTGCTTGAAGTCATCGCAACTTTAAACTACAGGTTGCAGCGACCAACGTTTGTAGATAAACGTTGGTAGCGACTGCATTCTCGCATTCCCACGCATCATTCCGAACAGAAAGGCACTAGTTTCGGTTTGAAGTCGGTACCTTTTCTACAACATAGATGGCGGCAGCATCAGTCTTCTGCCTCGGTGCATTTGGAGAGTTCGTTTGAGTTCAGTTTTCCGTGCAACACTCTGTGAGTGCGATGCATTCTGGGAGAGAACTCGAACGGTGCCAGTGCGTGTGAAACGAACTCGCTATTAGTTACGTGGTTTTTTTTTTGTTTGTTTTTTTTTTGCTGCCTTTCGCAAGCTGTTTTGTTTGCTTAGGCGTTACTTAGGCGAGGGCTTCTCCTCTTCTCTTTCTTACCTCCTTGGGCGCGGTGCACGATGGGCACCCCGTAAACTGCACTGTGCAAAAAAAAAAAAGAAAGCTCCTCTTTTTTTTTTTTCTTAGTTTTGTGGGTTTCTTTTTTTGTTTTTTTTTTTGCCGCCTTTCACAAGCTATGATTATAATGCAATTAAATGCAAAGGTGCAAGCGAGCTGGACAGTAACGATGAAAATAAACCCTGGAGAAGGGGAACAAGAGGGACAAAGGACAAACACAAATCTCCAAACACAGCTAGGTGACTGGTGCGCGACCGAAAAATCCGCCTGGTCCGGGTATCGAACCCGGGACCTCTCCATTACAGGTACATTGCAGGTCAGTAGAGCAAACCCGTTTGCTCTACTGACGTCTAACCCCTGGTTAGCTCAGTTGGTAGAGCGCTCCACCTGTAATGGAGAGGTCCCGGGTTCGATACCCGGACCAGGCGGATTTTTTCGGTCGCGCACCAGTCACCTAGCTGTGTTTGGAGATTTGTGTTTGTCCTTTGTCCCTCTTGTTCCCCTTCTCCAGGGTTTATTTTCATCATTTTCACAAGCTGTTTCGTTTGCTTAGGCGTTGCTTATGCGAGGGCTTCTCCGCTTATCTTTCTTATCTCCTTGCGCGCGGCGTGCGACCCGGAAGTCCAGACTGCGCTGTGCAAAAATAAAAAGCTCCTCTCCATGTTTTTTTTTTTTCTTGCTTCCTTTGGATCTTTTTTCTATTTTTTTAACGCCTTTTCCAAGGCGTTTTGTTCGCCCACGCTGCCCATGCATTCGCGACCTCGCTGCACCAGGATAGAAAAGTGCGCTCATTTCATGCGCGTGGGGGGAGGCGATCAAAATTCTAACGTCCTAGTTTGGGTGCGTTTAATACGCGAGTGAAAAAAAAAAAGTCAAAATTTTGAGAGCCGACTGGGGGGGTGCATTCATTATGTGAGTGTGTTCATTGTGCGAGTAAATACGGTAAATAAGGACAAAATTGCGCCAAGGTGTGGCCAACTGAAATTAAGAAATTATTATTGAAATTATCTTGACATTTTTCTGTGTTCAAACCAGTTTATGTTCTATGTGCGAAAGTGGATGTCCTTGAATTACCTATTGTAAGGCGGGTTCTGTATAGTTTTTCAGTTTCTGTTATCTGTTTATATTTTCATTGTGACAAGTATTTTAATGTTTGATGGAGTGCTGTTTTAATTTTCTTTGTGTGCACCAGATCATAGACTGTAAAGTTGTTTGTGGGCACGTAAAATAAAGATCTATTATTAAGCAAGACTCGTCAAAATTAGCCGTCCGCAGTTCCTGGCGACATTGACATCGGAACTTTCGGCCCAAAGGTAACGCTGATGGATCCGAATCTGAAGCTCTATATCCGGAGATCGCTGCCATGGTTATACCTCACTTAAGCTTAAAACAGTTGTTACAGCATCCCTCATTGCAACGCTTGTGCTACCAAACCTCTTTAAAGCCGCTGTTGCTCTGCTTCGTCCATGTCCACACGCAGATGATACTATAAGCGCGAGCTTTGGACTTTGAGCGTCCCTGCCAAGAATGCGCAGTCGTGCAGCGCTAGCACTGTTTATGGCGAAAGTCCCTGAATTCTGGGAAAGTAGCGCCAAGCTCCCCGTATGGTCGCCATTTTGGTCTATGAAATGAGAAATTTCTCCTTAGCCCCTTTGTTCTTGGTGAGCCAACCTAAATGCACTGATGACAGGTAACTTTATAGAGATGCTATCCACACAGCGGCGAAACAAGCGCACATCTTTGTACCTCCACCACATGCTGTGTCGGTGCTTGGAGGCACTGAAAAATAAGTTTACTGTTTTTAAATACGCAAGGTCAACAATATAATTGTAAGAGATCCGCAAAGATGGGCATGAGGATAAGTTGATTGCATACACAGTGCCAAAGACGCTTAGATTGGCAAAAAACATTTCCAGTATGATGATGCTCCGTGGTGATCTTGGCGCGACTGGTTTAGAAAGACCCTCGGAAGCCTTGAAGATTTGAATGAACCAAGATGGCGATTTCTATGGGAACGTAGACACATTAACCAAGCGTCTTGCGAGGTTTTGGTCGTCTGCATGTTAGTATCTGTTTGTGCCCGTCTAGCAGGTAGGGAATGCAATAGTGCTACTTTCTCAGGATCCAGTAACTCTAGGCTGTACTTGCGTGACTATAGACGTTACCACTGTTTACAAAAATCCCAGTCCACACATGCAAAATCACAGTCTAGCCAACGGTCGCTCGCAATTGCGACCAAGCAGAAACTGCGCGTGTAACATGCAAACACAGCAATGAACGTGCTGTTCTACGCTTTTATAGAAAAGATTATTGCAAGCCCTCAACTCAGCCTGCATTGGCTTGCCCTGAGGCTTCGCACGTAAAACTTGGGAACATAACAAAGGCAGGTGGGCAGTGCGGCGTATGATGGAGCAAGTTACGAGCTGAAAGTGATTTCAAACTGTTTATATTTACCTCTTTGCGAGTCAGTTCCAGTGCGTGTCACACTGTCTTGCAGTTTTGCTTTATGTGTTTTCTGTAATTTTCATGTAATTTCGTGAAAAATGTTTCTCATAAAATGTTAATGGGAACTACTGTTCACATGAAGTTATCTGCATGCCATATTTCCTTGAGTTTTGAAGACCAGATGACATGTAGCCTCTATTTTAACATTCACTCGTATGCTGCTCCCAACTTGCTCCAAAACCTTGTTTTTGCTGCTCCCAGCCTGCTCCAAACTGTAGTTTTTTGTGCTCCCAAGATTGCTCCAAAGCTGCTTTTCCCAGTTCCATCCCTGGGAGGTGTAGGAAATCGCGTACCGCCGCCGATTCGCCATTTCCCACATGGTCCATCAACAAACCGAGTCCAGCCTGGTTCTTTCACGGGAGCGGGATTCCGCTCCCCGTTTATTCGTACAATAAAATACAACTCTACAAAACACTTAATCTAAACTACAAATACACGCGACATTATACAAATATTTACAAACGCACGTTAAGACCAACGCCAAACACAAAGAAGGAGCTTAGGCCTTGCGTCCCGCAATATCCTAAATCCGGTCGCCACCCACTTGCCTGCCAGTGCCTGCGTCTCGGTCTCGTCCGAAGTTCTTAGAGAGCCTCTCGCCCCCTGCCCCACCGAGTATATCTCTCGATGGGCGAGGAGGTTTCTCCTCGCCTGCCACGGGAGCGCCTGCAGCGCCCTCTAGTGGCTAGGAGAGAAAGTGGCGCGTCGGGAGCCGAATTCGAGATCCCAATTGACCCCGCGGCAACACGACCATCTGATCGTGTCGCGGCCAAGATTGGCCGAATGGTTTGATGGGCGCCCTCGTGAATTCACGGTGCGCCATAGAGGGGATGGCACGGAGGGGAGGGTATGCCCCTCCTCTCCCTCCCCTCCTCCTCTCCTGCTCCCCTCCCGTTTAGCGTGAAAATTTCTCTATATTTCCCGCTAAATTTAGTGAAAATTTCCCACTAAATTTAGCGGAAAATCTTTTCGCTAAATTTAGCACTAACATTTCCCCACTAAATTTAGAGGGGAAATTTTCTGGCTAAATTTAGCGGTGGAATTTTTCTGGTAAATTTAGCGGGAACATTTCCCGCTAAATTTAGCGAAGAAATTTTGCGAAAATATTCTCGCTAAATTCAGCGGAGAAATTTTCCTATAATGTAATGCACACTTAGGCCCGCTTGCATTATTCCCATAATGCTGCGTGCGGTTACGGTGACGGTCGCCGCTCAAGCCAGGAACGGGCGCCTAAGAGCTGCACTCTAAAAAAAATATAAAAATGGCCCGTCATCGCCCGTAGCCACCTGGCACCAAAATGTCGGGAGGCAAGGCCGTTTTATTTTCTCCCGAACACCCGGCATTTCCGTCTTTGACCATTTTTTTTGTCAGATGTCCCTGCATTTCGAGTTTTTTGTTTTTGGTTGTACCGCAGCCCCACTTGTTGTTTCTAGGCTAAAGGAGTAGCCCAACAATTTTAATGTTGAAAGAGTTCATAGTTTTTATATTGTTTATGTAGGTACAAGTAACAAAAAACGCATCACCTTGCCCTGAAGAACTGCTATTCCGCTTCCTAATCGCAAAAGAAAAAAAGTTTGAGCACACCTAATCTCTTCTTATGAGTTGTGAATGCAAAAGCATGAATGTCGTTTTTCCACTTCCTTAGTTCGTCTGCGGCGTACTGGCGTGGATGGCCACGTTTGCTACCGCCGAGGTAGCGGCCGACGGTGGAGCGCACGCTCTCATGAAGTGGTCGCGCCGCACTGAGCTCGGCCGCGCAGCCTCTCGGGAATTCGCCCGGGCGGGCTGTGTGGCCAGGCTTGCACCGTTGCATTTCTTACCGGCGGCCGCTGCATGCACTGCGCCGCCATGGTGAAGGCTTCACTGGTGGCGTTTTTTGGAACTACGCTGCACGAAAGCTAATGGGAGCCTATCCATCAGATCACGGCTTCCCTCTATTGGGACAGGGGAAGTTGCCGGTTGGCAGGGCTTCAGAAGCTAATGGCGTTGGTTTGCTCCATGGGACAGTTAATGCGTTAAAAACAATTGTTTGCCAATCTGCAGCCGTGTGTGGCGGTTACGGGAACTACGGTGACATGTCTCTGGGAGACGGGCAAAAGTGAACAAAACCCCTGCATTGCTACACTTCCAGTCAGACCTGTGGCGAGCCGTCTTTTGTGTCAGTTGCTTGCCGTGACGGCGATGCTAATCCTTGAAAAGAAAAGAGAAGGCGGCTGGGAGATCTGAAGAAAGAACTCGACGTAAAACCAGGTGGTCCCCCAGAGTATGCTGCTCGAAGGACGACCCGAGAGTTGAGAGGCACTGTCGATTTGTTTCATTTTTTAAAATAAAAACGAGCGGGTTTTTTGTTCTTGGTTCCATGGATGACACAGTGGCCAAAGTCAGAAATCAGTTTCCCCTCGAACTGTGGGCTCAAACTGTAACATATACAAAGAGGAAACCAGGGAGGTTATATCCTGCTATTTCTAGGTTTGTCGTAAGTTAGTTTGACCAAAGGATTAGCTTCTTGAGCCGCAAGCAGTTGAGTCTGGTTTGTTATCCTCCTCGTCGTCCACGCTGCGAGGCATTTTAGACCGCCAGATTAAGGGGGGACACTACCCGGAGAAAAAAAGATTCTTCAAAAAACATTGATTTTGAAAAATTACATATTTACATCCATCCACATCCAGAGAGTGTTCCCAGAAATTTTCACTAGTTTACACTGCATAGTTAATTTTTTATAAATTATTTTCTGTCCACCAAAGCTAAAGGAAAGGTAGGGTTTGGAGCACTTTGAACACATTTTTCTCCGTTCCACTTTTTTTATATAAATTCCATTTTAGTCAATCTATCGTTTGAGAATGGAAATACTGGCAAGGCTCGTTCTTCACTTTTTCTGACTGAAATTTAATAAGGAATGCGCCTATGGAGTTTGTTTGTCACTTTACGGACGTCTTTTATAAAAAATTATGACATTTTGTCGGAGATACAGAAGACCAAAAAGTTGACCAATTTCGCAGAAGAGAAACTTGATAGAAATCAATTACTTTTCACAAAAACCTTTCCATAGGCGCACCTCCTAGGCATTCTGCTACATATCTAGCGAATAAATATCTTTAATATTGTGATAGTTTTCTGGCGATAGATTAACTAAACCGTGTAGGGGTGTTGCTGATAGAAGCCGCCCTAATTTCCTTCCTACTTAACCGACAGACCTTAAATTTTGTTATGCACCCTCTAGCATGACCACCAGCCTACCCTGTAAATTTAATTAATTTTAACCTAAGGGTTCAAAAGTTGACCCTCCCGGGGGTGTCTCCCCTTAATCGGGAGAGTTTGCTGGGAAAGTGGGACGAGAGAGGGAAATGGAGACGGCCAGACAGGTGGCCCTGACCCCGAGGCCCTCTTGCAGCGACGTGGGCTTCCGGGAGGACGAGGCCAGCCGGCAGTGCGTGCGGGAGGGCGAGGTGGACCCCTACGCCGTGCCGACCAACTGTACGGAGGGCGCCTTCTACCGGAGGACCAAGGGCTACCGCAGGGTCTCTGGGGACACGTGCGAGGGGGGGCGCCTGCTCGAGTACGCCCCGGACGAGATCTCCTGCCCCCTCCGGAGTGAGTGCACCTGTCACGACGGGGGCATCTGACGAGGGTGTCCTGCACCGGGGGTGGGCAGTGGAAAGCTCGGCACCGGACCTTGGCACCCGGGAAGGGGACCGCCGATGCGAGTTAGCCATGAGTTTCCATAGAGAGCCACTGTCCGTAAATTCAACGGGCCCTAAATTCGCCGGATGGCCACCGCTTTATAAGTTGGGGTGTTGTTGGTGACAAACTTGCCCGTGGGTTATCTTTACCTGCCCACAGCACTGACTGGGCGAGGTGCCGACCGGGTGATTCTATCGGTTTTGACGTTCCTCCCTTTTGTAGCTAAAGTAGGTAGCTTTCGAGCTTTCCAAATAAGCCGTCCGGATCTTTCGATAAAAGACGGACGGCAGTGGAAAGTTTGGCACCAGACCTTGGCACCCGACTCGGCTCACGTGCGTGACGCGAGTTGGACAATGCATTGCACAACGCAGGCCAGCACAAGGGTCGGCCATGTGTGTAGTTTCGCCCCGTGCTGCTGTAAAAAAACAAACCACATTGTTGGAATGCCCAGCTGAAAAGGCGCTTTTCGCGTAAAGCTCGTCCAATATTAGACGCTGGAGAAAATTGGTCATCCATAAACTCTTTTTATTGGCATTCCACCCATTGAAAAGCTCGGTGAAAGAGTCCAAGCATGTGCCCAGCCTCTTCGCACTCCGTTGCCATCCCCATCCGCACACAAGTCCATCCACTGTGGTCACTGCCGGCTTGGCACCGAAATGTGTCCCAAATGGATGTGAGTGCGGCATCTGAAGCCAGCAACAGCCAGTGCTATTTTGCAAATACTGTAGTGTCTGCTTAAGTTAACGCAACACTGCTACCCAAAACTGGATGCCTCGGTGCGAAACGCTGAGAGCGGAAAGCAGTCGCCTGGCAAACCCTCGATGGGTAGAACGTCGGCAAAAGGAGTTTGGAATAAGAACATGATGCGGATGACTGATCTTGCACTGAGCCTCGGTCCTGACGAGGCTCGGTGCAAACTTGGGCCCGAGACGATAAAAATTCCTCTTCCCCGAGCGAAGCCAAGGTTGATCGCACGAAGCGCAGTTTGTTTTGAAACCTAGGTCGGAGCCTCAGGTTAGCATTGCCACGTTGACAATAGCAGTTTGCATTTGGAAAACGGCTGTTGCTAGGTTGAGACTACCCATATAGGAAACATTTCCACGGCCCCCGTTTTGGCTGGGCTCGGCATCCCCTTTCCTGCATGATCTGCAAGAAAGGATACGCTCGGTCTTAAAGTGGTGCGGAGTTTTGGAGAAAAAAATGTAAAATGTTCAATTCACGATAGCTTCTTTTTTCTCGCAAACTTCTTTTTCCTACAATCATCTCTGCCCACTCTCTTGTTGTCATTTCTAGCTCTCCCAAGCTCTTGTATTCTGAGATGTGCAGGGTCAATTTATTCCGGCTCAATGCTCGTGCCATATCTTGTACCCTGGTTACAAGGGTCGCTTTATCTGCCTTTGGGCCCACGGCAGTTAGCGGCCTCAATTGGAAATCCACTCGAGGGAACCAAGAGGCTGCTGGAGCACAGCTATTTCGATCCTAGTTGAAGCCAATAAGAAACCACGCCTGATGTCACACTGTCTTTCTAAACGGGGAGGTGAATTGCATTTGAATATATTTTGGTTTGGGACAGGGCCTGTGCCGAGGAAGCTCATGGTGCCGCATAATTGATTACGGATGCACTTTTGATCATCGACGAATGTATGAAATGAGATACAATACGCTTTTTTTTTTTTTGTTATGGGAAAGAATAGAAAATGCCTAAAACAGATGAGAGCAAGAGTCGACATCGCCAATGACAACACTTGCAGTAAACCGGGCTTCTGGGAAGGGGATTGAATTTTTCTGAAACATGTTCCGATCCCCACACATTCCCGCAATATTGGCCGCCCCAAAGGCGTCCGAATGCCTGCTGCATCCCGTAGCCGCAAATGCGTCGGCAAGAGTGGCCGTTCTCGAGGATCCTGGCAACGCCTCCGTCCAAGGCTCGCTTTGCAAGCCCCGCTGACCCGGTCCCTCGGGGTGCAGATGACGAGGAGTTCCTGCTGCTGGGCTTCAACGGGTCGCTGAGCCGGGTGTTGCTGTCGGAGCCTCAGCAGAGTCAGTGGGAGCGGCTGGCCAGGCATCCCCGGCAGGCCCAAGACCAGTGGGCTGCCGTGCTGCTCGACTACGACTACCACTCGCAGTGCATCTTCCTCTACCACCAGGGCATCATCTTTGTGAGCGGGCCTTTTCACCTCTCACCTTTCTTGTACAGATCATCTGCTTTCCTCTGCCCCTTTCCCAGACTATGCGGGCAAAAGCAGTGGTAACATGCTGCCTACGACAAGGGCTTCGTTGGTGTTTACGACAGATTTTAGCGCAGCATTTTAAGGCTCACTGCTAAGTCTCGATCATCATGAAAGCTTGTAACAGAAAACAGGATAACATGGCCAGACTCTTTTGTGAAAGTCACTTTGTCCGGCTACAGGAAAGATAAAACGAACTGGAGACGAGGGACTGCGTCCCCAGTTTGTTTTTTTCTTTCTGTTGCCAGTCAATGTTACCAACACATTCTTCAGCGAGGTCACTTTGTCCCACTGCAGGAATCGAACGACTAGCTCGGTCGGCAGTCTGATGCCTCATCCCTGCGCTGCCGAAGTGTTTTAGCTGCTGTATACAGTGTAGACCGCATACAACGTATGTCGCGGGAGTCGCGAAAATCCGCACTATAAGCGGTACCACGTTATAACCGAAACATCAATTTTTCAGGCCAAAATACATGCCATGTGACAACTTACCTTTGTAAAAGAATTTATTTTATGTTAGATGAAAAAGAAAGCTTAGTTTGAGGAAAGTCTTTATTTCACCAGATTAGTACACTTCTCTCTCAAGTGTGTCACACATTTTGAAAGAAATGAGCGGCTTTTGCCTGGCGCAGCCTCTTAGCGGCGTCGCGGGTTGCGGACGGATGTTGCGAGCGTTCAGGATTGCTAACCCTAATCACTTTTCTCCGGAGATGAAAACGCGTGAAAATTCGGATCCTTCATACGGTACGCGCCAGTAATACCTTGAACTTGAGCACACGCATGAAATGCGCCAAATAAGAAATCCGGGCGATGTTCGAGGACACAAATGCTTAGAAATCACCACTGTAGTCGAAGTAAACAAACACGACGACGCGGGCGTTTCTGCCGTCTTGAGAGCGCCGCCACGACATCGCCGCATCTTTACCCGCTCGGGTAGGTGGATCTTCCCTTCCAGTACGTGCTGGGTTATCATAGCGACACACAGCGAAAATTCACAGTCAAGGATAGCGCTTTTACGCGGAACGATGAGATGAACGCCGTCTACGACGACGATCACAACGTTGATCACAACCGACGCCATGTTCGCGGATAGAAGGAGCCGGCCCGCGATGGGCATGCAACGCGCGCGAACACTTCCAACGCAGCGGAGGGACGCACGCACGTGAACGACACGTGCGTGCGTCCCTGCGTCGCTAGGGCAACTGAAGCCTCTCTCTTCGCTTCTCCCGCTTCTTCGAGCACCCTCTTTGCCCCGCGAGTGCCGCTTGCGGCCAACTTGCGGCTCGCGCCGTCAGCGCCGTTATCTAGTGTCGCACAGGCAAGCGTGCTCGCTGCTCCGGTCGTCGGCGCGGTCGGCGGGCTGTGCCAGAAACCGCACTATAACCGGTATTTCCCTTCGCGCGCCTGCGTTTTAAGGGGTATGTAATTACATGGAGTTCTATGGGAGGCGAACCGGTGGTTTAAAAAAAACGCGTTATACCCGGTCCTGCACTATAAGCGGTTACGTTGTAAGTGGTCTATACTGTATTGCGGGTCTGGCCGTATACGTTATTCGCACCATTTTCGGGAGATTGACGTGATGTCATCTGATCATGTAATCACTCTAAGTTACATGATCATAGTTGCTATAGGCTACACGATCATATAACAAATAGTGGCAGATGATCACATAGCATTCACCATCAGTTACATTTGTCGTTCTCAAGCATGACGTGTCGGGGACCCTTGGGGACCCACTAGAGTGACGGGGGACCCTAGAGCCACTAAACGAGCTACGCTTAGAGTTTTGACACTTTGTTCTCCGATCGGCTAGTTGTTGCCGCCATCTTGGTGCTATGTGCAGAGCAGGCACAACTGTCGATTGTCCCAATTAAAAAATGTGACTTCCTCAGCTTTAGATGCGGTGTTAGGAAGCTCAGGGAAAATCGTTTTGCTACTGTTTTAACATTTCTAGAAGAGAGAAAAGCATTTCCTGCAATTTCAGATAAAGCTTCAGATCGTTGGCAACCAGGATTTTGTGCAGCAAGATAGCTGAAGTGTAGTAAAGCATGCCGTATTTATTCAAATATAAGGCGGTCACGATTATAAGGCGAGGGGGCAGTTGAAGGACCCAAGAAAAAGAAAAAAAATCGCCATATTGCTATACTGAGCTTCGAATATAAGGCGGGGTATGACTTTGAGACTACGGATTTTGGAAAAAAACCTCGCCTTATATTCGAATAAATACGGTAGTTTATTTAGTTGCTCCAGGGTACCCGATGTACCCGCGTATAAAATAAGACAATTAATTGCAGTGTGAAAAGGGCATCCTCTACTGTTACAGACTGGAAAGCCAGAAGCAGCATGTGAAAGGGTGAATGGATGGGTAGATGCTAGCGGCTGTAGCCTTTATAATGGGTGGTAGCTTGCTCCACCTAGCCAAGATCAACAAAAACCTTTTTTTTTTTTTCAAGAAAGGGGGTTTGAGACTTCATGGAGCCCAAATATCTCGGCAGACCCCCGGGGGTGCGTGAAAGCCCTTTTGAGAAGCACTGAGTTACATGATCACGTAATCACTATAGGCAATGTTATTACCTGCCGTGATATCCTGAGTACTCTCTGGGCAAAAAATCAATTTCCCAAGAAACAAAGTCATTGCCCACCCCTTCGAAAATAGCTCGTGACCCTCACTCTCACCCAGGGACTGTAAGATTCTGTGGCGATGACTTGGGGTATTACGATACCCCCCCAGAGATAACCCAGGTAAAATCTAGAGCAAATCAGGTGAAAATATGGCTAACTTTTGTTGTACAATGGAAAGAAGAAAAAAAACATCCAAAGGTTGGGAAGGTTTCTTTTTGTGGCTTTGTTGACTTCCTCAAAAGAAGAGTCACACTATCACTGGGGAAGAAAATGATCTGATCAGGCACATGGTGAGACATGGTCAGCAGGGAAGGGGCAACGGCCGATTGAACCTATTGGGGGCAGCAGATATCCGAGGGTGCTTGAACGATAGGGCTACAACTTCCTCCTCGTGCACAGAGACGTCTCGCTGCCTGGGTGGGCATTACTGCCCCAGCGCGGATGAAAATAGCCCATGTCTCACGGAGGCTGTCTTTAGATCCAGCTTGCATCCGCAGGAATGGGCGTACAGCACACACGCGCCATCCTTCGACGTGAAGGCCTTTTGGGTGGCATCAATCTCGTGGATCAGCACGAGCAGGCGTCCGTTTTCCATTGGTTCCTTGAAAACAACAGCCGCAAGTTGGTTAAAATATACAAAATCCATGTTTTGTTTTTTTTTAAACCTGCTCCCTCTTCTAGATAACCCCCCCGTGCACTTCCGGTTGTCTTCTACTTTTGTTTTGCGGTCTATTGTTATTACAATAATTAATTGTTCAGAGTCTGGCTGTCAGTGCTGCAAGCTGTGCCTCGTGGAAAAAAGAGAAAAATTTGGAAGCAAAAACAAGACCGACTACCAGAAGTAAACAAAACCAAAAAGGGCAAAAAAGTGATTGATTAACGCTTATCTCTTGCTGTAGCTAACTAATCCCGTTTTCGGCAGTGTCACAGATGGCCCCGGGCACTGCCCTTACTAAAAGTGGGCTGTCTTTTGGCATTCTTGAAACGATTCTTCAATTTTTAATAAGTGATAAAGGAGACTAAAGAAAGGTTTTTCAACGAAAGGGTAGCACATTTGGAATGGCACACCTTGAGGGGGGTCTGGCCGGTTGGTTCCTTCAGAATAATAAAAACTTGCGTAAAAAGGAATATGACAAGCACTCGAACAACTCGAACTCGTTGCGGCAAAAGGAGCCTTTTGTCTGCCTTCTTCCCGCACTTTTGGAGACCGCAGATGTGGGCGCTCCTAATTGTCTGTGCCGGACCGGCGTGCATGTGCTCGAATGTCCCAGGTGCCAGTTGCCCTCTCTCTCGCAGAAGTGGTGCCCGGGGCAAGAGCAGCTGCTGGAGCCCCTGGATGCGTTGCACTGGCAGCGGGTGAGCGACCTGGCCCTGGACTGGCTGTCGGGGGTGCTGTACGTGGCGGACGCGGGGGCCTCCCGGGTGGAGGCGCTGGCCGTGGAGGGCCGGGGCCGGCACCGCAGAGTGCTGCTGGCACACGACGCCTTGGCCGCCCCCCAGAGCCTGGCCGTGCACCCCACGGCGGGGTGAGTCTTGAGAGGCGGTCTTTATTAACTGTCATCTGCATCCTTGCCACACTTGTCGGGGAAATGCCCGGGCTGTTGTCGCAATTTTTCTCGGGTACGTCCGGGAACCAATCTGTCCGGCTCGTTTCACACCGAGTCTCTTGATTCGTAGCGCCCCGTCGACTGCCACTCGTTTGCAAAATGCCCAAACTTGCAAGTTCGTTACCACTCCTTGCTTGATAGTGCAAACGGTGGCCAATGTTATTAGATCCACTCGGTTGTGGAACTCCCGCGGAGGGGGCTTGCCCCCCCTCGAGCCCACCGCCCGTCATTTGAAATGCCATTTTTAGGCTGCTCTTGAAAACTGTAGGATTCTGGGAATATCCAAATTTTCGTATAGTAGTTTAGAATAATACTCTATTCAATTTTTGCTCGGAGGTGAACTGCAACATTCATGCTTTTCAAATTGTTGATCACTGCGGGTTAGCCCCATTGAGTGCGTTTCTTGCTGAGCACTGGCGCACGGCGGAGAAGCAACAGCCATGAAGCTTGCTTCCACGGATGTTGCTTTTCACCCACAGTGCACCGGTGCTTGCTAACAGTTCCACAACTGAGTTGAAAAGCACACTTTCAAAACTGGTTGGTGTACAGTAGAACCTCCTTGATACTTTCTTCAGTGGACCGCAGAAAAAAATATTTATCATCCGGGACAACATAACAACCGATAACGCCCTTAGGGGGGCTCTACATGAGATAGAAAGGAGCTCTTATATGATGGTTTACTTTATGTGTAATTACAGAACTTTTGAGGACTCGGACACTCCAACTTTGCGTGTTTTGCCCTCGGAGCCTGTTTAAAGCCTGGTTGATAAAAAGGAGCTTTCACCTCAATCTACTTTCGTTTAACGACGATGCTGGTCAAAGTTGAGTCCGAGGCCTCTTGCGATGTCAGATCTCTTCCGGCTGGGATTGCGATCCGCCGTCTGAAATATGTCAAACTTCTCTTTAAAAGAGAATGCCTTCCTTTTCTGCGATGCCATGACCCTCGTCACTGGGCAGAAAGCGCACATACTCTGAAACACCACGGTTCACACAATCGAGCAGAACAGAAACTAGAAGCGCAGCATGCATGCACATCGTTTCAGAGAAAGAGAAGAAGAGATGAAAGAGAGAGAATGAGCGTTTGCCGCCTCACCAGCCTCGCTCGCCGTCCGAGCAGCGCTCCAAGGTCACACCCGGGCAAGATGGAAAGCTGTGGCAGAGCTCAGTAAACCCCAGCGAGGAGAGATGGAAAAGAGGGGGAAAGGAGGGAAGGGAAAACGGGCGTCTGCATGCCCACGCTGCCGCACAACCCACATTGCATGGTTCAGCTTTGCTCCGCTAGCTTCAGTTTGAAGCCACCCTGGCGCCCGGCGCACCATGGTGCTGTGATGCCGACACTTGTGGGCGTAAAAACCGGGAAAGCAAACATAAGAGACAGGAAACTAATACATGCATCTCTATGAAAGTAAAATGGGACCGGCGTTTTTTAACATAACAGCCGGGAAAACGTATCAACCGAGAAGGTATCAACGAGGTTCTAGTGTATTTAAAAAAAAATGGAACTAACGTAATTATGAAAAAACCTGAGACTACCGTAATATCTTAGGAGATATCTCCGAAAGATAACCCGCCCCCTATTTTTGACCTGATTTGATACTTTTTTTTTTAAAAACACTGAAAGATAGCCTACACCTAGCACACAAACTCTTCTCTGCAACATCTCTTCTGCACATCTCCCAACTGATTTCCAAGCCTCGTACCGTCGCTTACCGCCGTCCACCGAACCTCCACACCTTCTTGTGAAAAGTAGCCTGAAGGCAAAAACCAACACAGACCCGGTTGGCATCATACCTGGCATCACGCCCTGGAATGCTCCCAAATGCCTGGCTTGCAAGCACCTTGGTTGCCCACAACAGCTTGAACTCAAATTTCCCGACAACCAGACCTGCAACTCGGCCAATGGCACGAGCTGCCCTGACATTTTGTTCATTGGAGAGACAGACCGACACGCTGCACAAACGAGCATGCTTGCACAGCCGTGTGGTCGGCACTTGCGTGTGCATGATTGCTCGGGGCTTTGACGGTGCAACCGCAGATGGTCGCCCCCCCCCCAGCAGGTTTGTCGCCTCTCCTATGACTTAGTCGATTTTGTGGAATACCTTTTCTGCCTTCGCCTTTCTGTTTTCTCTAGGAGCCTTATCGTTTTCTCTCGTGCTGTCTTTCCTCTCGACATTATAGTTTCTAATTACGTCAGTTCGCCATTTTGGTCATGGTAAAACAAGGGACTGGCGAGCAGCCGGAGCCGCTGACGATGCCTGCAAACTGTCCCCGTCCGTTCATCGAGTCCTAAAAAGCGGTACCTGGATTTGTGCCCGGCAAAGTCGTACGAGCGTTGCATCGTGGCCGTTGGAGACCCCGACAGTGTTGTGGTGGCGGCATGCGCCCGGTCTACTGCATGTCCCTCTCCAGCTTGACTGTCCACAGAAGCTTGGCAGTCGAGACGGCGACACTAGCATTCCCTCGCGTTTGTTTTCCACAACTCGTACGACCAATTGGCAGGATTTCCACGTCCATCGGTGCGACTGACCCTCGAACTTTCGTGAGGTAATTTGTTGCCATTCGGCACAGAGGTCGGAACAAGTGGAGGCGGTGTACCGGCTCGAACCTGCAAAACAAGAAAATCCCGAGAGAAGCCGGAAGTGCCGTGTATTTTTCGGAATATAAGTCGCACCCTTGTATGAGTCGCACCTCTTTGCACGGTTCACGCGACGAGTTTTTTCGTTTTACGCGCATCAGTATTGCAAAATCGGAGTGTCGCACAATTGGCTAGTTCACACGTGCCATTCGATGCCCGACAACTTTGGCGTTTCGACTCGCAACAAATGGCCGTAGCGTGGCGATGTCTGTCGGGAGCAATCGAATTTTTGCAGCATAAGCGCCTAAAATATGCAAAATGAGAAGGTAGTCGGCTTTATTCGAGCGTACAATCCTGAGCAAGCGAAAATTTAATGTGCTAGACACTCTTGAACCAATCTGTGGAGCCCTAGGCCTACCCTAGGCCAAGTCATGGAGACAACGCGAGCATCGACGCGCAAGCAGATAGATAATTCTTGACACTCTTATTCCGGTGCCGCTAAAAGGTCGGCTAGCCACAATCCTTCCTTTTACATGTAGCAACACGGCTGGAGCATGGCAGATAAAAATTGCTCATCAAATGAGAACTAAGAAACACGCAAGAATAGTTTCTGCAATACGTGTATCCCAGCCCACTTACCTTTCAGTGTTACTGGACTGAAGCAAAAAAGAACACGGAACCATGGCTGAATTAGGCAATGTTGATCGCACGCTGTAAAAGCTCTATTCTCACTGTCTCGCCCATCCACATTGAGCCCCTTTGGGGAAACCGTAAAATTTCTCGCATTTTGAGTCAGTTATGAAAACTGTGAAAAAGTGTGGCAACAGCAGCGCCTCGTGAAAGAGGCAACATTACCTATGGCTACATTGCTCTACCAAAGATGGCGCATGAAAAAAAATGGCGTTGCGCAGCGAATATAAACAAAACCCCACATCTCATCATTGTATAAAATGCACCAAGAAAAATGTAAAAAAAGAAAAAGACGCCGCATCTCCACGTGGTGAATGATGTTGATTGGGGCGAAGCTCTGGTGGTGCTGATGATACTGATTTTATTGTTCATAGATAGTGCGGATGGTGCTGATCTTTTTTATTGCTCATAAGTAGTGCTGAGTTCCGGGTTGCGTTTCGACTTCATTATTACTGCTTTATGGTCGATGAAATGCAGAGCCAGTGGTTCTTCTAGCGGAGCAGCTTGGATCTGCTAAAAGCCGTGGGAATGCGTCTCCACCGCTTAAGTCAACGGTCCATGTCACAAAGAGAATGTGTGGTATGGATTGTGGTTATATACGCAGTTGAGCATTTTGACCGCAGCGCCCTCTCGTCTATAAACGTCGAGCCAATGCGTGCAAAGTTTAACACGATTATATACGCAATTGACCGCAGTGGCCCTCTCCTGTATAGACGTTGAGCGGCAACATGCAACGTTGGAGTGTAGTGTAGTGGTTAGGACGTCTGCCTCGTAAGAAAGTGGTCCTGAGTAAATGGAACAGCGCGGAACATAGGACAGAAAGAACAGGACAACACGAGCGCTGACTTACAACTGACTGTTTAATGAGAAGCGAAGGAAAAAGAAGAAATAAGAAGCGAAGGAAGAAGAAGAAATAAACTGAAAATAGGGATTAAAACAAAATACTTGCAATGAAAATAACTAAAAGATGAAGGAAAAGCAAAACAAAAACAAAAGTGAAGAAAAGAAAATAACTTTTTAGAAAAAGCAAGGTTCATTAAGTGCTCTCGAGATATGCGATTTCCTTCCTCAACAGGGTCACGGAAGGCATGCTGACTGCGCTTGTGTCTTTCTTAATGATGGAGAACGCTTCGATGATCTCGCGCGTGCGACAGTCTCTATGGTGTTTGATAATCTCGCATCTGTCAAATGCTGGGACGCAGGCACACGCTGCACAATGCCTGGCGAGGTTGCTGCCAGTGGTCGTTCCCAATGAGGCGCGGTGTTCTCTCAGACGATCGTTGATGCACCGCCCGGTCTGGCCAACATACGACCGACCGCACGATAGCGGAACGTCGTACACGACGCCTTCGACACACTCGACGAAAGGATTTGCATGGCTCTTCTGGCATTGCCTGATGGAGGTGGCAGAGGGGTTGGTAGAGTTTACTTTTTTGCACAGACGACCCAGTTTGTTAGGTGCAGAGAAAAGTACCTGAACGCCTGCCTTGGCTCCTCAGATCTGCCGAATCTGAGGATTCGGCAGATCTGAGGATCTACCGAATCCTCAGATCAGAAGCTTGGCATCAGGTTCGCCTCTTTAAGGAGTGCATTCGATTCGCCTGTTTTCGAGACGGACCACCAGATCAAGCTTCCAGGCGCCTGCAGTTCGAACTCCGAACTGCCTCACAGGCAACCGACTTCCTCTGGTCCACTATCCTCGCCTCACTCCCCAAGAAGAGACCCCACTTTCCTCCAGCTCAAGATGTTCGTGTCCTTGGCAACACCCAGATTCCTGACAAGGCGCTCAGCGTACTGCAACTGGGTCCCAAGTATTGCAACCCTATCAAATTAGACAAGCCCGAACTATTGTCTTTGGTGAGAAGAACGGCCGCCAAAGCAGAAGGTGAGGAAGCGCACAGATGCATTCTCGAAGGCGTAGAGCACTTGCAAGTTTCCCCCAGGAGCCCTTGCCCGGCTCGCACAGGTGAAGTGGTTGCCCTGCTCCGCGAGGCAAATTTGAAACTACTCCTTTCCGACAAAGAAGGAGGCTTTGTCGTCATACCGGACAAGATCTACAGTCAGAAATCCCTAGAAGCAATCACTGGGAATTTTCGCCCACTGAAAGACCATTGCCCAAAAAAGGTGAAGGCAGAAGCGATCAGGAAGTGCCAGCAATTAGGCCTCACCACACTGGCGACGTCGGTACGGAACAGCCGAGGTCTTAGTCTGGAATGCTTTTTCACGTTTAAGACCCACAAGACCGAATGTCCCTTCAGAGTTATCGTTTCTGAACGAGGCAAGTGGCAGCACTCGGTAGGATCTTTCCTCCAAAAGTCGCTTTCTGTATTAGAATTAGATGATCCCTTCTTGGTCAGGAGGCCGTCTGCAGTTTCCGACTACCTTGAACAACTGCACGATGGGAACCTGCAGGGCTTTTCAGTTGACGTCAAAGACCTTTATTACTCTTTGCCCCACGACCTTCTCTGCGAGGTCGTGAGTGACTGCATCGACAGGTTTGGAACTATAAAGTTTCAGAACTCAGGCGGCGTCAGTGTCGCCGACTTTGTAGATCTCCTCCTTTTTTATCTGCGCTCTACATCAGTGGTGTACTGCGACCAGTTTTATATACAACGCAAGGGTGTGTGCATAGGATCGTGCCTTGCGCCAGTCCTCAGCGATCTGCTGTTGGCCTACTATGACAGACTGCTCGAAATATCTCTGCGGGACTTCAAGGTAGCTAGAGTGTTCCGGTATGTCGATGATTTCTTGGTGCTGTTCCAAACCTCTGGAGCTGACACCCACCGTCAAGTTGAAAACATCTTTGAAATTTTCAAGTCGAACCTCCGTGTTTTCACTCTCACCAAGGAACTGACCGAGGACAATCAGTTGCGGTTCCTAGACCTGATCCTGGTGTTTGGAGCGGAGCACGTCTGTTGGAGGTATTCCCCTCGTTCGCAAAAGGCGCTCTTGCCGTTCTCGTCCGCTCACTCCAAGCTTGTGAAGCGAGGAATAGCACTAGCGGCTATGAAAAATGCCACGCAAAGATCCTGCCATCACCAGGTTGAGAGAGGCTTCAACGCCCAAGTGGTCAGACTGCTATCCGCAGGCTTCCCGCAACCTCTGCTGAGTAGCCTGGCAGAAAAGCTCCTTCTTGAGTCGCGTTGCTCCACTAGCAAGCCTCAAGATACACGCAAGAGATCTATCTCCTTGGACAGTCATACCCTACATCCATGGCCTGTCCCACAACCTGAAAAAGGTTGGAGCCAAGGCAGGCGTTCAGGTACTTTTCTCTGCACCTAACAAACTGGGTCGTCTGTGCAAAAAAGTAAACTCTACCAACCCCTCTGCCACCTCCATCAGGCAATGCCAGAAGAGCCATGCAAATCCTTTCGTCGAGTGTGTCGAAGGCGTCGTGTACGACGTTCCGCTATCGTGCGGTCGGTCGTATGTTGGCCAGACCGGGCGGTGCATCAACGATCGTCTGAGAGAACACCGTGCCTCATTGGGAACGACCACTGGCAGCAACCTAGCCAGGCATTGTGCAGCGTGTGCCTGCGTCCCAGCATTTGACAGATGCGAGATTATCAAACACCATAGAGACTGTCGCACGCGCGAGATCATCGAAGCATTCTCCATCATTAAGAAAGACACAAGCGCAGTCAGCATGCCTTCCGTGACCCTGTTGAGGAAGGAAATCGCATATCTCGAGAGCACTTAATGAACCTTGCTTTTTCTAAAAAGTTATTTTCTTTTCTTCACTTTTGTTTTTGTTTTGCTTTTCCCTCATCTTTTAGTTATTTTCATTGCAAGTATTTTGTTTTAATCCTTATTTTCAGTTTATTCCTTCTTCCTTCGCTTCTTATTTCTTCTTCTTCCTTCGCTTCTCATTAAACAGTCAGTTGTAAGTCAGCGCTCGTGTTGTCCTGTTCTTTCTGTCCTATGTTCCGCGCTGTTCCATTTAGTCATGAACCAACTAGCCCATCAAAGCACACTGGTCCTGAGTTCGAACCCCCGTGCGGGCGTACGTTTTTTTTTAAAAAGTGGGCCGATCCCGGAGGCAGTGCAATCGATGTGAGCACAGATGCCGAACGGATGGACAAGGCGAAATCCTAACGAGCTTCGCCCCTAAAAACAAAAAACTGGTACACGGGAAAATATGGTAGAGGTTTCTGGGAATGCCTCCGTTTTGGATATGGTTGGGGCCCTCCAAGCCGGAGGTCTCCCTCA
The DNA here is from genome assembly GCF_016920785.2 of Ixodes scapularis. Lineage (NCBI taxonomy): Eukaryota > Metazoa > Arthropoda > Arachnida > Ixodida > Ixodidae > Ixodes > Ixodes scapularis. The sequence continues at coordinate 247,319,681 of NW_024609835.1, read as the reverse complement.
GCTCTGGTGGTGTCGCCTCCGGAAGCTTCCTACCCCTTCCTGGGGACCGCTTTCGACGCCAATGGGGTGTCATTTTCCGGAAGGTACCTGTTTGTGGCTGACTGGGGCGAGGCGCCGCGGGTGTTGCGCACCTTCCTGGACGGGAGCCACCCTCTGGTGCTGGCCTCGGGGCCGGACGTGGTGCGCCCCAGGGGCCTGTGCCTGGACGGGGGCCGCCTCTTCTGGGTGGACGGCGGGGCCCGCAGCGTGGTGTCGGCTGCCCTGGACGGGACGGACCGCCGCACCGTGCTGCGAGGGGAGGCCGTGCTGCCCAACCCGGTCCTGGTGGCCGTCTACAAGGTGCCTCCCTCAATGCCCTCTGCCAGTGTGGCACGCGAAACCCCCGATTTCGGTCATATTTCCTCCGTCGCCCCTGCGCCAGTGTCTCTGACGCACCTCCCCACGGCCGTGTTGGAGTTTGTACCATGTGAAATGTGGTAGAACGGTGACTACGCCTCTGCCTTTTTGCCGTCTGCCGACCAACACCGAAAGGTAACCCTCGAGCTGATTTCGCCTTAATTGGGGGAAAAGCCGAAAGAAATCCCAATTGGACCGGTTCTTATTAAGGGGGACACTACCTTGAATTGCACCTTTTTTTAAAAAAAATGCATATTCAGAACTGCAAAGTTTAGGCAGTTTTGGCATGTATGGATAACAAGGAACACCCTCACCAAGTCTTGTCAATGTGCACTGACAAACAATGTCAAAAATAATTATTCTTTATATGTTGGTGAGGAGTGCTGCACTGCGTAGCACTCGTCATCCAGAGTGAAAATAGCTGAAAGCAATGTTAGTATATGTGAAGAAGTTTGAGGAAGACATCACCTACACTGGTGGAAAGAATTTTTGACATTTAAGACACAAAAATAAATTTTTAAAACTTCATCATGAAACTTCAAGTGCATTTATCTCAGCTTCACTTTTTAGTGTCAAATATCAGTTCAGGGAAGCTATCATTTCATAATCAAATTATGCGTGCAGATGTATTTTGGTTTCTCTATATTGAAATTTTCTGGAGAACACGACTGTAAACTTACCGTACTTTCTTCATTTTTATGCTCTTTTGTTATGAAAAGTTTATATTTCTTTTAAATCAAATGTACACAAAAAAGAAACTTTTTTTGTGAATAAATTTCTATAATTTTTGAAATTTCTTTTCATAGTTGTTTGAAGCAAGTATTCTGGTGTATGTTCCAGCAAAAAAACTGGCCATTTTCATTACCCTTTCTAAACGATAGTTTTCCTCAGCAGATACACTTTTTTTATTATGAACTTTTATGTAACTCATCGTGGGATAAATTTATAGGGTTGAAAATTTCCACAGCATCCTTGTCCAGTGCTATGAGTACACCCTGAAAATTTCATGCAAATAAGGCAGACGGTTCAAAAGTTAGCCTTCAGGGCCTGTTTGTTCGAAGCGCTAACCGCGGCTAAAGTTAGCCGCAGTACCTAGGAGAGGGATTTTGAAATCACGTGACTGGCTCGGTAGGGATGCGGGGAAACATGGCGGTGCCCCAGTGAGTGAGCGCCGCTCGCTTTGCAAATAAGATGTCGTTGTAGCTGCAATATCGGGCGCGTTAGTCAGCAACGAATGGTGCAGGAGGCTTTCGCTTTGCTTTACCTCACTTAAACCGCAAAGCATGGGCAATGACATCGCCGCATTTTTTAGATAGTCTTTCGATTCTGGGCATTCCTAAGCCTAAATGAACGCGATAATTGTCGGCATGGCAACGTCTTTGGAAAGCGGATTGTTGATAGCACACAAAAGCAGACAGCGTCCCAACAGACCTTCTTTCTAAATTATCCAAGCACCGAGGTGCATGCTACGACTGTAGTTGCACGCGTCGCATGTGCTGGCGTCCGCAGTAGTAACCGTTCTAAAGCAAAAAGTATGAAACAAATTTTGCCTTGCACGCGCGTTCGTTAAAGCCTTATGATTTTTTACTTCGAATCTTTTATAAGATGAAGGCCAGCACGCGTGGACCGTAGAATTACACTTCCAGCGTTGTCCTCGCGATGCTTGGATAATTTAGGAGAAAGTCTGTTGGGACGCTGTCTGCTTTTGTGTGCTATCAATAACCCGGCCGATTGAGTCAAGGCAATCCGCTATCGCGTTCATTTAGGCTTAGGAATGCCCAGAATCGAAACACTATCTAAAAAATGCGCCGATGTCATTGCCCATGCTTTGCAGTTTAATTGAGGGAAGGCAAAGCGAAAGCCTCCTGCACCATTCGTTGCTGACTAACGCGCTCGATATTGCAGCTACAACGACATATTATTTCCAAAGCGAGCGGCGCTCACTCGCTGGGGCGCCGCCATGTTTCCCCGCATCCCTACCGAGCCAGTCACGTGATCTCAAAATCCCTCTCCTAGGTACTGCGGCTAACTTTAGCCGCGGTTAGTGCTTCGAGCAAACAGGCCCAGGAGTAGTGTTCCCCCTTAAGAAAGAACCCAGCCCTGTTGAAAATTCCCATTAGATTCCAATTGGAATTTCCAATTGGTACCAGCTAGGTATTGGGACAACCAATTGGTGACTGCAATAGGAACCAATTGGAACCCATTAAGATTCCAACTGGAAATTTTTTTCCAATTGGTGAGACCCATTGGCCAGTGTGCTTCCAATTGGAACCCACTAACACCAATTGGTTCCAATTAAAACCAGTTAGAATTCCAATTGAATCTAATGGGAATTTTCAGCTGGGAGGCTTTGCCGAAAGAAATGTTTACTTTCGCTTTGAGTTAATTAACTCTTTCCATACCAGATCCGTAGGCCGTTGATCACCCTTGATCCATGGTTTCTATGCGCCGCCAGTTGATTTTGGCACACAGAAACACGTTGCGCTTTTGCGTTTTGGCCCAAGCTGCCCAGCTATTGAAAATAAATCTCTTGGCTGCCGTGGACCTTTTCAAACGAGGCGTCCTCCGGGCATTGGGCACTGCTATAAGGATGGCGGCAGTTGCACAATTTAACTGCTTTTGCTGCTTGTTTTTCTTGGATGGCAGCAGCAGTCAGGACCGGGGACGATGCCGGATCGTTTGATATGAGCTCCTACAGAGTTGCGAGGTGCGTTCATATTAAAAATAGCGCAAAAAGACGGGACAAAAAGACGAAGAAGCAGACAGGACAAGCGCTTGTCCTGTGTGCTTCTTTTTTGTCCCGTCTCTTTTGCTCTATTTTTAATAGGAATGTCTATTACCAACTTGCCCAGCAGACCAAGCTCCAAGATGCGGAATATCGAACGGTTTAAAAGCTTTGTTTTAACTTTCTACGCTGTCCCGAGCCAGGCCACACATTTTATACTGTGTGCTGCGAGCCATAGAAAGAGCAACAGAGGAGGAGATAAAGGACCAGGCAGATTTTTTCGGTTGTGCTTTAGTCACCTAGCTGTGTTTGGAGATTTCTGTTTGCCCTTTGTGGCCCTTCTCCAGGGATTGTTTCAGTCATCCTTGTCCACTTGCACCTTTGCATTGAATTGCATTATAATCAAAGATAAATAGTTCTGGAGGACCTGCTTCTCTGAATCTCACGACGCTGGGCGAGTAGAGCGGGCAAGCAGAGCGGGGCCCTTGGGTGGGAGACGCGCATCTGGCTCCTCCTTTTGTCCGCCAGGACTGGATGTACGTGGCGGATGCTCACCGTAAGCAGCTGCTGATGGCGAGCAAGCAGGACGGCTCGGGCCTGGAGGTTCTGGGCAGGGACTTGGCGGACATCTCTGCGCTCAAGGTGTACGGCCCCTCCAGCCAGCAGGGTGAGGCTCCGGGCATTGCCTTCCTAGATCCAAAGTCTCGTGCAGTCGTATCCCACCAGAGCCACTTCGACCCCATTTCCCCAACGACCGAGGATTTCCGGTCCCCCGTCGGCGACTCGTAAAGAGGCTCCGAAATGCCGCTTCGGCCGGCTATTTAGGAAGGAAAAGAATGGCACCTTTGGTTAACTACTGGGGCAGAGGCAGCGGTAACGCGGGATGGCACCAAGCTAGATGCGGTCGCAGTACCGCTGTTTCTGGGGCAACTCCCACGCCCTAACTCCGGGAGCGAGACCCCGAAACAATGAAGGTGCCCTCTTCGTGAATGGCCCTATCCAGAAGGCGCACCAAAATGAAGAAAAAATAAATAAACGAAAAAAAGAATCGCTCACGCGGTGGGAACACTGAAATCCCAGAGCCGGCTCATTTAGTACGTGCTGGGAGCAGAGCGCGTCGCTGCCGTTTGTACAGTACAGTGCAGTAGAGCGTATCGTAAAAACCCGCATATAATACGAGGTTCTTTTCAAATTTTTCCATATAAAATTTGTGGCTCGGGTTATATGCGGGTCTGAACAATTTTCAGCTTCAATGAGGTGCAATCTAACACAGTTTGACATAGTTTCGGTTTCGAAGCAATATGGCGTTCCAAACAGCTATCATCACCATTAAAATCACAATGCTCGAGGCGCCACCATCCATCCACAGTCAGGCTAGGCAATGGCGTCGGCGCGAAAACAGAACTCGGACGCCTTCAGAAAAAGTCATTTTAGTTGCGAAAGACATTAGCAACGGTGCTGCCGGACCACTTTTTGCCTTAAATAAATTCAGCATCCATCGGTGGAGACGACAAAAGCAAGCTCTGTTTGCGTGCAACGGAACGAGGAGCTTTAGAGGCCCAAAGAATGGCGTGTTTGCCGACGTCGAGGGAAATCTCAGCGACTTGCCTCGGCGTCGGCACCTGGCCGTGAACATCCAGCTGCTGCAAGAGAAGGCGAGAGAACTTAGCCACCATTGGGTTGCTCGCTTCCTGTGCCGCGCCCGGTTTTCACTGCTTCGGCTCACGCTCGTCGCTCACTCTTTCAAGAAGTGCAGGATTTCAAATGTGCTCGACGTCACAGAAGACGACTGCCTTTGGAAGGAGGCGTCGGACAAGGAGTCTGATGGAAGTGATGACAGCGATTAAGGTTCAATTACGACGCAAATAAGCGTTCTTAAGACGTCCTCGGTCACATATGCGGCAAATTTTTGTGTTCCTTAAATTGTTTCGTATTATACGCGGATAAAACTTCTTTTCTTTTCTGCGGTCCTCAAATCATGCCTCGTGGTATATGCAGGTTCGTATTATATGCGGGTTTTTAAGTAGTTGCCGGAGGCTGCAAACACCTCCATACTTCCACGCGCGCCTGGCCGGGACCTCCACACAGTGTAAGTGACAAAACAGAAAAGTAGTAAAAAAAAATTACGGTGGCTTAGCTCGGATACGTGAGCTTATGCGCACAAAATGAGAGGCGCTATCGAGCGGCACCGGTGCAGCGTCAGACTTGGCTACTGCGCAACGGAGGCGCACGGCTGGGCACGCGGCGGCGCCAGTGCGTCTGCCGCGGCTATGACGTCACTCCTCTGGAATGCTCAGACCGGCGAGGTGCGCCGTGTGACGTCACTGCTCCTCGCGCATGCGCAGCACGGAGCACAACTCATTATGCAAGCCATGCGAAACTGCTCAACCTTGGCCAGTGTATACAAAATGAAAGAAAAATGGAAAAGAGAGTTGCGGAGAAAAAAGTAAAGCAAGAAACGAAAAAGAAAGCTCACTAAAATCTGGCAGCAAATAAAGAAAAGCAAAAAAAGAAAAGAAAAAAAGGGGCAAAGCAATAACAGCAGATGAAAAAGGTAAACAAAGATAAGGTGCTCAAAGTGTGATTGCACAACTGTCGTTGTCGACACACTGAACTTGCCTAAGACGTTTTTTTTTTGTTTTAATTTTATTTTGGGCTAGGGCAGGGGTGGCCAAGCTGCGGCTCTTGGTGTGTTAAAGTGCAGCTTGTGGTTCCTCCCCCCCACCCCAAACCTCCAAAGAGAAACGGAACGCGTTTTAAACAGGTTGCGGTTTGGTAGTCTCGTGCTACTGCTACCTTTTGTACAGTTCAATTGCTTTTGACTTGGATAGATTGAAAGTAGTTAGAGTTTTGTTAATTGCTCTAATTAAAAATTTGCCCCCCCCCCCCCCCCCCCCCCCCCCCGACCCCCTGCGGCTCTTGGAAATTTTGTGGTTTTGCCTGCGGCTTTTAGGCCAGGTCAGCCTGGCCACCCTTGGGATAGGGCAGGGGTTCTCAAACTGGGTTCCGGGGAACACGGGGGTTCCACGAGCCGGTCTCATGGGTTCCGCAAACACCCAAATTGCACCCCCCCCCCCCCCCCCATGCCGCAGACTGCGCGGCAGGACCATGTAGGTCGCCTTCATCTCACTTTGTACTGACATTGCGATGGATATGGTGGTTGCCTACAATTGCGCACCTATTGCCTCTCGGTTGGCAATAAAGGGGGGGGGGGGGGCTCCGCGGCAGTTTTTGAGGCTTCCTGGGGTTCCGTGAGGCCAAAACGTTTGAGAACCCGCATAGCATCCACATTGTTCGCTGAAAGGGCCTACCATGCAGACAGCGGGCACTCCCTGTTCTCCTACGTGCACGTGCGTGCCCTTCCCCTTGCTTTGCCATCCTCCACTCTTTCTTTTTTTTTTTGTGCTGTTTATTTTTTTTTAACTGTTCTTTCGCTGCGTATCTTACTGCATGTATGCTGGCTTGGCGGTTTGCCAGCCATGCAATGCAAGTGATGTGCTCGCCACCAGTGCAGTTGGATCGCGGGAAAAGCAACGGATCGCTGGGCTTGGTTCGCTATATTTAGTGTCTCCGCCATGAGAGTTGGATACAAAAAGACAACGCTCCTGTGCTATTACATGTGATTTTCAAGGCGATGTTTGGACTGTTCGACATAAACAATAATTCGAAATACCCGAGTGTGATATCGACTGTATGCAATTGTCTTTCCTCCTGATATTGCAGCTCGCTGTGGGGCCAAACGGCCAAAGAAGCCGTAGGTGCCACGCAAACTGCGGCCTTGAGGCTAGAAACATTGTTTGACGGTGAAGGTGGGGTAGCGGATTGTTCTGCGACGTTTCCAAAGTCTCCAAACTTCCCTCAAAGACGAGGAACGTAAGAAGCGAGTTTGGGCCCAAACCGAGCCAAGGCAAATCAAGATTGCGTGTTGGTGGCGCGTCATTGCCGGTCGATACTTTGCGGTCGGCTTATTATTTTGTACGACGATTTGGCGCCATTTGCGACAGAAATAGATGGTTTGCAATAGCGAACGCCACCAGAGGCAACAGCAATGGTGCCGTGGTGGCGGAAGAGAAATTTGTTTTCAAAGGAAAAAACGCAAACTTTGTAGCTGAGGCGTCGAGCGAAAAAAAGAAGGCGGACGTTGCGTACAATTTCGGCGCATCTTCGTCGACGTTGGCGCTGACACGGATGCAATGGTTTATGAACAGAATAGCGAAAAAGAAAAAGAAGCAAGCAGGCTGGCTGATTTCTGAAATCAAAGCTCGTTTGTGCGGCACCATTTCCGTTTGCCCATTTCGTGGCAAGCAAGTTTTTACAACAACAAACTTTTTTGCGTGTCCCATCAATTTCGTTGTAGTGGGATTCAACCATGCCTGAAACGACCCGTATCCATGTACACGTGAATACCCAAAGTAACCGGGATTTCAATTTCGTACACGAGTTGCGCGATTGGATCGGCACTTATCGAGTGCCACGAACGACCATCTATGGACGCTTAGAAATAAATGAGACGCGCACGGCGTTTCTGACGCGCTTGACGAGTCTCGTTGCACGCCGGTGCGCAATGCCAGTCCCGCCCACCGAGACCCCGCGTCGGTGCAGGCTCCAACGGGTGCAGTGGCGCCCCCAACTGCAGCCACTTCTGCTTTGCCGTGCCCGGGGGCGGCCACACCTGCCTCTGCCCGGCGGGCTTCCAGGTGCAGAAGGTGGGAGTGGGCGAGCGCTGCCTCTGCGACCGGGGAGAGATGCTCCTGGCGGACGGCACCTGCGGACCCGGTGAGTCTCCGCCTGTTGCAACGGAGTTTTCACATTCCTCCCTAGTTCTCTTTGAAATGGACCTAGTTTGCTCTCGGGTGTGTGGATGCCGGTTGCTCGAAGGCAATTGCTAGCGGCAAACCTTCAGGAGGGGCTTGAGAAAGTAAACGAGACGTGGGCTCCAAATTGCCGCTTCGTATTCCGAGTTTGGTTCGACATTCATTGAACATGGTTAAAAATCGCGCAGAAAGAGACAAGGACAAACGAGGATGGAACACAGAACACAGACATGCACGCACTCACAACTCTGGTATATCGAGTGAAGAAAAAAAAGATGAAGCACAATTTTTTTACAGGGGACAACGGTACGAGGGGGTAAACAGATCAGTCGCAGTCAAATGATGCAAGAAGGCAGCTTCTTTTTCACTCAAAGCTACCGACGGCTGACTAACACAGCAATCGGTCAGGCTCAAGATGGCGAACGCCTCGAGCATCTTGCGCGTTTGTTTTTCTTTAAAGCGGCCAGTGATCAATGTTTTTTCTGGAGATGGTGTGCACTTACAGGTCTTGCAGTGCACCGAATGGTGACCTCCTACAGTGGATGTTAAAGAAAGTTTGTGCCCTTGTAGCCGGTCATTCAGACACCGTCCGCCTGTCCGACATAGCATCTTCCACACGAAAGAGGAATGCTATATATAATGCGCGATGAACAGGGAACAAAAGGCCACACATGTTTTTTGTGGCACGTGTTTTTTGACAATTTTTCCGCCTTTTCACGAACCTTAGAACAAATTTGTCGCATTTGTTTAGGGGCTGATAGTACTACGGGCACAACATACCTACTGGCCACTTGTTTTAGATTATGTGATACGGTATTTTGTGTATGTATGGCATACTACCCCGGTTTTCGTCAATGGGGCGCCCAGGTTTTTCACCCCCTTTTACATTCTTTACCAGCGTTCTATCACTTCAATTAAGACCTGATTCGGGAAAGATTTCAGTCTATCGATTTGGCCCCAGAAACTCCGATGAATGGCATGGAAACATGACTTTTTTAGGGCTGAGGCGGGCAAGAGATAGCAATGTCTCTCTTCACTACCTTGGAGTGCGAGGATGTGTAGTGAAGAATACCTTTTTTGGAACGTGGTGAGAAGGACCAGCACAAGTGATCGGTGTGCAATGAGAGGAAGAGGTCTAAGAATTGCAACGGCCCCTTCCTTAGGCTTCTCAAAAAAAGAAGTGTGCTCAAAACTGCATGTATGAAAAATGTCCATAATCGTAGTAACTAAATCTTGATCTGCAGTTTTTTTGTACAGTAGAAGAAAATCATCTACATATCTGAACACGTTGGTAACAGGCGTGAACTTAATAGCTTAAGCAATAGCACGGTAGATTCTCGCAAGAAAAATATCACTTAAGATTGGCGAGGCACAAGAGCCAATAGACACCCCCGATTTTCGTCAAAAATACCCCGTTTTACCATCCGACGAGTGTGGAATTCAAATAAAATTGCAGTAGTTCAAGAAAACTGCCTGTAGTCACCCCACTTGTCACCCCACCTGTAGTCACCCACCAACGAGGAAGGAACACCACTGTGTTCCTTCCTCGTTTGTCCTCATCTCTTTGTGCGCGATTTTGAATCATGTTCAACGTTTACCAACTTGCCCAGCATACTACTCTTCTACATTCATTTTCTGTTTCTGTAGGTAGTTTAGTCGCGGTTCTTTCTGACCAAATCACTTCTCGTATTTACCGCTAGAAGTTTGAATCATATAGTTTAAAGCCAAGAGGGGGTGCATGTTTTCATCTTTTCTCATTCTATGCCTCAGGTTGCTTTTACCAAGGGGGGGTGTCCAGTTGCGCCATTTTAATAAATTCCCACTTGCGTGCACACGCCTGCACCTGAAGGAAAGTATTGCACCCAACTGTACCAAACCGTTTATTGGTGAACGTATTGGGAAGAGTTGTCATTTTCTTCCGGCAGCTATGGGAACCCAGTGGGGTTTAGCATCACAATCCCATTCGATCCAGGTTTCCGGCTCCACAGCATTTTTTTGCACGATTTTTACCCGTAGCCCTAACACGGTGCAGTTTAGTCAGTTTGTGGCTTTTCGTAACATTCTACTAAAGATGAACGGGCACATGTCAAGAAGCATAATTTTTTTTCCGATGAAAATGTGCTTGCGCACAGTTCCCAGTTTGCCAGCATGCACAGTCGAAAACGCTTTGTTACGAGTTGTCTTTTTTTTTTTCGTGTCCAATGATGCGAATCCTCAATCGTCCTTTTCGTTAAAACGTCGGTGCATTAGGGAACCCAGAATATTTTTATTCATTAGGCTTTTGTACCGATTGCTGAGTAGCAAATATTTTAGCAGCAGCTTCGGTGATGAGGCCACTTTTGTCGGTGGCTTCTTTCGGATATTTCCCTCCTCATTAAGGGACCTCACCCAGCGTAAAATGGCAAGAGAGATTGCTGCCCAAACTCCTGAAAAGCTCGGCACACCTCTTTTCTCCTCTCCCCAGACCAGAGAGCAAACTTGACTCTCTCGCTGGGACCTAAGTGCACCAGGATACAGCATAAACGAAAGTTTGCAGAGAAGAGACGCAGTAACAACCAGCAAGACTAGAACGCATCTTTTTGTTTTTCTCGTTTTATTGGTAGAATAAAATAATCATGCACCGACAATTCATTCATTCATTCATTTATTGACCCTTAAAGGCCCCATTGGGGCATTACATAAGGGGTGGGACAGTACCGGGAGGCACACATGTGGAACTTTTATACAATGTAAAAAACGAAAAGAGGAATACGATGTCTGGTTAGGCACTAACTATGGATGACACCACTTTTCTAAAAAGATGGGGGTCACTGATATACACAATATGATCCGGCAGATTATTCCACTCTATTCTAGCGAGGGGAAGAAATGAGTGGTTGACGCTGACAGTGGAACCAGGGATGCGACGTACACTAAGGAGGTTAAAGAGACAACGGGATGAGCGATGGGGATCTAATAGCAGTGGCTGTCCGAGTTATTTAGCTAACTGAGTCGGGCAGAAAAAGAGTGCTTCTAGCTTGGAAGTGTCTGCCATTGCCGAGGGAAGCACCTGTCGTGGCCACCTGCGCTCTTACGTGCCGCCATTTGTCGGCGGTTGCACCAAGCAGGCGCCTTTAATTAGCCGGCAGCCGCCGTAGGTAGAGGTTTAAAGTTTTTCATTTCTAATTTCTTGCTCCAGTAGGATTCTCGGTGAAACTTTTATACCCTTAATCACATTCTTTGGCCACCTCTGCGTAAAATCTTTGCTCGATACTTTCAGAAACAGATCATGCAGTCCCTTCAAACACCTATTGATTCCTTTGACTCATCCTGTAGTTTGTTTTCGGGCCATGAAATTGTGCAAGAAATTAGGCCTACGAACAGTCGCTTTCCGTGCTACATGCCACGCAGAAACTGCCGGAGTGTGATTTTGCGCTTTCTTTGGCAACTGCCGAAGGTGCCTTAAGAAAGGTTCGCTATTTGCAGAGCATACTCAATACTCGCGTCCTTGTTCTCGGAATGCCGCACCACTCCTTTAGCTAAATAATGCGCGACTGCGTTAGTAGAGGCGAGCAGAAATGAACTTCTCCCAGTAAGTACCGAAAAAAAAAGAAAACTGCGTTAATTCAAAGTATGCTTGCCCCTCTGAGTTGTGGAGGAAAGTAACCCGCTGACGCGCCCTGCTTGTGGTGCAGCTCGCTCGACCTGCTCGTCCCGCCAGTTCCAGTGCCTCAAGGGTCAGTGCATCCCGCTCACGTGGAAGTGTGATGGCGAAAAGGACTGCGTGGACGGCAGCGACGAGTCCCTGTGCGGTGCGTTGCTTTCTGTGGTGCTGCCTGCATGCTCTGTCTTCCCCCTTTGCCCACCTTTGACGGTGGCTGCATTTGTGTGTGGCTCCACCATTTAGGCTGGGGATGCTTGGAAAACCTTTTTCTTACCACTTAGCATATTTACATGAATGTAGGCCGACCCTTTTTTCAATTTTTGAAAATCTGAAGTGGGGGGGTTGATTTATAATTGAACCAAAGCATTCCACCGCCGGCAAAAACGAAACAATTCGATATCATGAAGACCTTGGCTTGTTACGAGTTTAGCCAGCTGTACCTCTAGCATAGCACTATTCTGTGCGCTCATTTTACAAATTAAATATTTTTTTTATTTGCGCGAACGAGTACTATTGATAGCGATTCGCAAATTAACCCGAATATACGGCGGTAAACAGGGCACGGCGCGCCCGATTCCTGGGGGGGTGGCGGCACTTCTTGTAAAAGCCACTCCGAAGGCCGCTGGAACAGCCTCACCACAGCCTCATGGCTCACTCACGCCACGGCTTCTCTTCGCATGTTATGATAAAAAATGTCCCTCTTTCCTTATTGTAAGATAGAAACCAACACGCTCAACCATCCACATTCGCTTCGCAGTTTTTGGCACGATTCACGGTCGCACATCGTTCGATCGAGTGACGAGATCATGCTAAAACGCTAACTATGTTTCTTTGTATTGACACGCATGATCCGGGCAGTTTAGGTTTTCGGTGCTCGTTTATGGCCATTCTTCACTCGGAAGCAAGCAGCAACTGCGCTATTGGATGCCAGTTTGACCTGTCAGAGCGGGTGATGCTGCAGTGGAGTCTGCAGTGGCGTGGGATCTTAAACTGTGATGGCAAACGAAGAGGCTTCCGTAGGCCAGTCTGGATAGGTGGGGGTGCCTTCCGGAGTTGCAACGTATGCCACAAAAGTGTGGAATCGGTCCCTACCCCGTGACGTTCATCGTCATCGCCGAGCAAGCACGTGTCATTTGCGAAGTGCGAGACTTCGTTGGACGACGCCGAGGACGTGCTTCGAGAACGTAGCAGTGATGAAGATGGGACGGACATCACCAGTGCAGACGAATTTTAGTCTAGTCCCGGACAGAGTGAGAGTGACAGGAAGCAGCTTCAGTTGTCCCGCCTCCAGCGTGAACTTCCTAGTTTCAATAATGCCTGGCCATCTCATGCACCTCGCACGTGCATGTGCAGCCCAAGCACGCCTGAAGGCATCAATCGCGTGTTGCTAGCTTGGCTTTCGAAACAGATACTTTGCCGTTCTCACGTGTTTGCAATTAAATGCGCATCTAAAGTTTTTTTTGTTTTTTTCTTTTGATGTGCAATATGGGGGGGTCGACTTACAATCGTGCAAATATGGTAGTATAAAAGATATAATAACAACACAAAGTTGCACGCAGTATGTATGCGGACGATTGTGTCATGTACGGAGAAGTAAAAAATGAGGACGATTGCTTCTTACTCGTATGAGACCTCAAAAAAGCAACAGTGGAGTGTGTTCGATGGAATATGGGTGTTACTTAATATTAGTAAATGCGATTACGTTAGATTTACTAAGAAACGTCGACGGTTCCTGTAGAACCGTGAGGTTAACGACAGTGTTGCCTCGAGGCGGGTGCCTGGTGTAAAATATCTGGGGGTTTATTTCAGTGGTGATCTTCCTGGACAAAGCACATGGACACACTAACAATGAAAGTAAACTGGGTTTTAAATCTTATTGAATATAATTCTAAGATGGCTCCTACAAATATTGAGGAACTGTCGTACATAACGAACGCTCGACCGATTTTAAAGTATGCATGTCCCATGCGGAACCCATATTTTGAAAGCTTGTCGGCAAAAGTAGAATGTGTTCGAGACAGAGCGGCTCGTTTTATTGTGAATACTTATACCCCTATCAGACTGCACCTGGAATGCCTTTTATGCCAAATGGTAGTCTTGTGCAAATAGTGGATTTTGAGTTTGAAGCGAATTCAAAGCGCATAGTGGTTTTGGCTGAATATTTTCGATTCGAATATCGAATAGTTTTTTCCCACCTTACACTACCATTGCATAATGCTTAGAGGAAAACCTAGCTAAACTTGTGGAGTTTGTTCCACTTGTTCATTTCAAAAAGCTGAGTTTAATCTATCTATATTTATGAACTGTGACCTCAGGAGGTCTAATCTTTTGGGATGGCAAGTAAACAACGGATTTGACATAAAATGAATCCGATAGAAATGGCCAACTACCGTAATATCCCGAGTCATCGCCCATCCCCGAGCCATCGCCCACCCCATTTTTTGGGCCAATATCGATTTCCGAAAAAACACCGAGTCATCGCCCACCCCCTCAAATACCCCAGCGCGGACTCTGCGATCCGCAAATACTCATCCTACCCGAATGACGCGGCCGCGGACCTTACAGTTGGAGGACGTCCGTGACAAAGTAAAACGAAGGAGGGAAAGACACTTCTTTTTGTTTACCTCCGTGAGCGACCCCAAAGTGGTCGTGTATCCGTGCGAAAAGAAAACGATGGAGATAACAAACTAAGAGTTTGTTAATGTAACCGCGGAGTGTTAGGTCAAAGTCTGTCTCCGCTGAAGTAAGGTCACCGTGAACCTGCTCCTCCTTCCTGCCCTTCGCGACCGCGGTTGAGCAATATTTTAGGCAGAGCCAACGCGTAAATAAAGCTTTGCTGGAACGCCCTACACAGACGTTTGCAGAGCGTCCGAACCGTGCATTGATAGCCCGCCGTGCACGGACACACGTATGTACGCACCAAACAAGAAAGTTGTGCAAGAGCTTGCAATTGACAAGGCGCCCGACTTGGCCTGACGCCAAAGTATTTGCCAACGCGACCGCCGGCTTTCCCGCTTTCCCAGCATTGCTCTTGGTCGCTTCTTTGGTCCGCTCGCTCGCTCGTTGCGCCTGGTCGGTTTTTCTATTTTCTTGTAGACTTTTATTTCTTTTTTTTTTTACTAACTAGGAAAACATAGTGGTGACATTCTTTCACGGAACAAACGTTTGCGCTATATGCAGATCGGCGGTGTTTCTAGCGCGTATGCAAGCAACGGACTTCGCTATAGTAAAATATTCTTTCGTGAGCATTTTTTTCTATAAAACAACGAAACTAAATCGAGTTTTGAGTTTGATGTATCTCTTGTGCATCAGCGTTAGATACGCAGAGAAAAATAGGTGGTTTTTTCCGTTTTTTTTCAAGTGTTTGTGCTCACCCACCGAGACATGGCCCACCCCACTTTTTTAATGAATTTCAGGTGGTAGGGGGGTGGGCGATGACTCGGGATATTACGTATACCCAATTGACTGAATTTATGAATCTTACTACAGTATAGACCACTTACAACGTAACCGGTTATAGTGCAGGACCGGGTATAACGCGGTTTTTTTAAACCACCGGTTCACCTCCCATAGAACTCCATGTAATTACATACCGCTTAAAATGCAGGCGCGCGAAGGGAAATACCGGTTATAGTGCGGTTTTTGGCAGAGCCCGCCGACCGCGCCGACGACCGGAGCAGCGAGCTTGCTTCCCTGTGCGACACTAGATAACGGCGCTGACGGCGCGAGCCGCACGCTGCACTAGCGGGGCAAGGATGTTGCTCGAAAAAGCGGGCAGAAGTGAAGAGAGAGGCTTCAGTTGCCTTAGCGACGGAGGGACGCACGCACGTGTCGTTCACGTGCGTGCGTCCCTCCGCTGCGTTGGAAACAAAGAAACAAACAACCGCAACGACAGACCAATCGCAGGTCGAGGAGAAGTGTTCACGCGCGTTGCATGCTCTCTCCTTTCCCCCCCAACCTCTCTTGCAACGCTTCTCCTCTTCCTCCTCCTCTCCGGTCGCGGGCCGGCCAGGCCGGCTGCTTCTATCCGTAAACATGGCGTCGGTTGTGATCGTCGTCGTAGACGGCGTTCATCTCATCGTTCTGCGTAAAAGCGCTATCCTTGACTGTGAATTTTCGTTGTGTGTCGCTGTGATAACCCAGCACGTAGTACTAGAAGGGAAGATCCACCTACTCGTGCGGCGATGTCGTGGCGGCGCTCTCAAGACGGCAAAAACGCCCGTGTCGTCGTGTTTGTTTACTTCGACTACAGTGGTGATTTCTAAGCATTTGTGTCCTCGAACATCGCCCGGATTTCTTATTTGGCGCATTTCATGCGTGTGCTCAAGTTCAAGGTATTACTGGCGCGTACGTATGAAGGATGCGAATTTTCACGCGTTTTCATCTCCGGAGAAAAGTGGTTAGGGTTAGCAATCCTGAATGCTCGCAATGTCCGTCCGCAACTCGCGACGCCGTTAAAAGGCTGCGCCAGGCAAAAGCCGCTCTCTTTCAAAATGTGTGACACACTTGAGACAGAACTGTACTAGTCTGGTGAAATAAAGACTTTCCTCAAACTAAGCTTTATTTTTCATCTAACATAAAAATAAATTCTTTTACAAAGGTAAGTTGTTTCATGGCATGTATTTTGGCCTGAAAAATTGATGTTTTGGTTATAGCGCGGTACCGCTTATAGTGCGGATTTTCGCGACTCCCGAGACATACGTTATATGCGGTCTACACTGTATATCAAATATTCTCCTTAATCACGAGTCAAAAAAACCAAACAGTGGCTTAGCTCGGCTATGCCAGGATATACGTAGTGTAAGCTTAGGTCCAGCTGGTTGTTCTTAGCTTCCCTGGTTGTCTAGGATTAGCTTGATTATCATGCTTACTGCTGCCTTAATGACACACACACGATATACGCATTATGTGACTACTTCGGGATCCGATGAGTTAAGCTTCTCCGCTCTTCTTATAGTGGAGGAGGCGCCGTGTAACCGAGCTTTCGGTCGCACGTCAAAGGATCCCCAGGTGGTCCAAATTAATCCTCCGCTGGGGCGTGCCAGATGCCCGTCGGTTTGGCCAGCTTTGCGCCATGTTTTTATGTATCAAGCAACCAAGCTGCCACCCAGAACAACCGGACAGTGCCAACGTTGACGAGAAAGGACACGGTTCGAGTGGTCCAGGCGTTCGGACACTTAAGTCCCGTTGCTGGGTCGTCGAGACAGAGCGAGGCACAACGACACAAAGACAACATAAGGAACTTCGTGGTGGGACCTTGGAGAGTCGGAGCAACGGAACCGTCCGCAGCAACAGCCACAGTGGGCCATTCCGACGGCCGTGGGATGCACATGGTTATATTCATCCGAGCCACGGTTCTATCGTCTGCTTCCACTAGACATCAGCGTCATTTAACCATTTGTTCACCGAACTTGGCTCAAAATGTTTGAAAAAGTTTAACCTCGTTGGATTTGAAACCTGGCAGGTTTACGACACCCCTAATTTTAAGAACCTCTTTCTCGCAGTCTCGTCGATCGAGAGTCTGGCGTGATAAAAGTTTGTTTCCATATTTGCACTTGTGTACCCTATGACTGGCTCTTCTAGTTTACCAATACTTGGGACAGAATTGGTCCCTGGGAGGGGAAGCAGACAAGAGCCCAGTTACGAGCGCTTCCTTTTCTAATGGGCACCCCCTGTTGCAGGCCAGTCGAAGTGCCCTGCGAGCCAGTTTGCCTGCGCCAACGGCCAATGCATCCCATCCCCCTGGAAGTGCGACACGGAGGACGACTGCGGCGACAACTCGGACGAGTCCAACTGCAGTGAGGAAGCTCCTCCCCTTTTCGGCTTCACTGCTTTCCTCACTGCCCGTTGGGCCACAAATTCACTGGAGGGTTCTTTGCAGTGTGCACCTTGTCATTGGAGTATCAACTTTGCCAGAAAATCTCTGGGAGGGCATACGTAAATTGCCGCGTCAGAATAATAATGCAATAGTGTTAAGGAGCTCGTGTCGCAGAAAAGGCGGCATCGGTGGCATCGTGACGGGAAAATCCTGATTGGTTGACAGGGTCACGACGTCGCAGCCACGTGACCTCGCGCAGGACTTTCGAACAATGCACGCATGAAACGCGACGTCACGTGGGGAATGCAAGCGACCAAAACATGATGTGTAATGTGAATTAAAGGTCGCCGAATGTCTCGAATGATTTCACTGTATAAAGTAATTCATTTGCCTTAAAGCAAAAATTTAAAGAACTTTAGGCGGGATTCGAACCCACGACCCTTCGGTTGCGAGCCGGACACTCTACTGACGCAGAGACGGTTGCACGGCTTGGGGATGAGTGGGAGTTTATATGTTTAGCTGTCGTGTTCCACTCTTAAAGGCGAAGTTTAAGTGTCCTCCAAGTTTTTTGTGTGAAGGCAAAATCTTGCGTTTAAAAAACTTTCTTCCAGTTTAATTTAGAAATATCGGAGTAATTCAGTGATAGGTAATGGAAATGCTGCACTATGATATCACTAATTGACATCACGTGACCTCTACACCAATTCAATTCCCCGCTAAATTTGGAGGGGAACTGAATTGGTGCTGAGGTCACGTGACGTCAATTTTCCCACCAAATCTAGCAGAGAAACCGAAATTGTCCGCTAAATGTAGCGCAGAAACTGAATTTTCCCGCTAAATTTAGCGGGGAATTGAATTAGTGGGCCGGCGTAATCGGCCCGCTAAATTTAGCGGGCCGGTTACGTCGACGGCGATGCCGCAAAACCTGGAAACGGGTGCCTAAGGGCTGCGCTGTAAGAGGGAAGGTTCTTATGGAGGCAATTGCACAATACTGTGCATAGCCTAAAATTTAAATGTTTCCCTTCAGTCTGAAAGTAAGCAGACTGATCAAATCAATTGGTACGCGCGGGTGCTTGAGACGTTTCAGAGAGACTCGTGCCACTTGCTCTAATCTTCACCATTTCGAAGTGGCGTACGTGCTCCAAGCTTCACCGTTTTGCACCGGAGCATTTGCTTTGGGCTTCACTGCTTCGCACTGGCATGCTAGCACCAACGGCTGATGTGGAGTGCATATGCTTTACCTGGATGGGCCGAAATTATGCATATTATAGTCGATGACAGACTAAGAATTCGATAGAAGCCCCATTTCCGAGCCGCCTTCCGTTGGGCCTTGACTGCACGCGACCAAGTGTTATCGAAGACAAAAAGCTTGTGGCGGACCTCCGCTGGACTCTTAGCCTGTAACCGACTCTAGTAATATCGGTCGAGCAATAGATGAAACGAAATCCAACAAAAACATTCGGAGCTGTATCGTAATAAATACAATAGCTTAGTTTGCACGCATCAGTCATCTGACAGGTCGCCAAACTCTGACTTAACTTGGCTCCAAGGCTGCTAATGGTGCAGAGTAATGTGCAGTGTTAGTTTCAAAGCACATATCTATGCTTTCCCACTTTTTGTGGCTGGTTGTTCCCGCAGTATAGCTACATACACTAGGTGAATGTATTTTCATCCGTCATGATGCCCAATGACAATGTGGCGTCACCGAGGACCCAAAGATGGATCCTCTATGACGAGTAACGCGCTAGCATACAGGCTGTTTCCTGAAACGCGGCAAAATTACTCCTGCAAAAACTATGCATCGCGCAGAAATTACAGTTGACGCCGTGCTGGTCTGTGTCAAAGGGCCCGTTAAAGAACGATTAGCGTTCAATATACAGTCGCCGACCGATTTTTCGGATGCCGATAATTCGGACTTGTTCGATATTTCCTACCTAAAGGAGGAACCGTGACCGACCCGATAGAAATAGTGCATATTCACGACCAATATTTCGAACAGCTTCAAGTCCGAAAGTTAAATTTTTCGGTCAAAGTCGTCGCGAGCGATCAGCGGGAAACACCGCCAAGAAGCGGCCATTTTGGATTCTATGTTGGCTGCACATGGATTGGCTTGGTTTGGACGACGGCTGCGCTGCTTAAATACTGCTAAGTCCTACTGCTAGGTAATGCTGTACGGCTTTTTTTTCTTCTCTAGCTGCGCATCATTATCATCATCATTGTTGTTTCCATTTCGCTTTATTGATTCGCCATTGCAGTCATAGACTTGCGCCCAAGGAGGATAGAAGCGTAGGAGAGGGCATGACGGCAGCCAGGTAGCCTCCACGAGCCATGCTCCCTTGACGCCTCGCCTCTTTCTCATTTTCCTCCTTACTCTCCTCACTTACCACGCCAACGTGACCACATCACGTGACCGTAGCTAGCCTTCGTCTAGCTATGGGGTACTAGAATGCACCACAGGCTAGCCTTCGATCTGATAAAACCTACCGGACGGAGCGCGCGCAAGCCTGCGAGGAGTCCTTCTACAATCAACCATCCATCTCACACGTGACATGTCACGCACACCAATAGCCAGAGAGATCTACGGTCACGTTGGCCACGACATCGTTTAAACTTTTTATGACTAGGCTTCACCGATATTGCAACGTGCCCTCTCCTAGTACTTTTAACCTCCTTGCTTGCGCCTCTCGTCTGGATGTCATATCAGTGAATCGTGTTTTCGGACTAAGCTGGCCTGGTCATTGCCCCACCTGTTCCTTCGCCGCCGCGATGTGTCGCTAAGAAGCGCAGAAAATACTCGATTATAACGCTAGAAAAGAAGGCAGCAATTCTCAAGCGGACAGAAAGTGGCCAAACGCAAACGGAGGCATAACCTGAAACAAGGCATGCAGGCGTAACCTGAAGCAGGGCACTCTTTACGGCTTTTTTAAGCCCACTTAGGTGTGATAAAGACAAGTTTTTTAATCTGCTGATTTTTCGGACTCCTTTATTACTCGGACATTTCTTCAGTTCCTGCAAAGTTCGAAAAATCGTTTGGCGACTGTAATTGGGTAAATAATGACTTTTGGGGGGTTCCATCGTTAATTATTGATTTATTGATTATTGATGATTGTTTGATTCGATTCGCGAATCGCATTATTTGGGAACTTCCTATTCGATTCGAATATCTATATTCGAGTATTTGCATAGCTTTTTTGCCCATGTTTTCGGAAAGACCCTGTATATGTATTGGCACCTGCTCAAACTGCACCAGTGGCTGCTCCGAAGCAACGTTTTGCCTGCTGCAAGACCCGCTGGAGCAGGGGTTCTCAAACTTTTTGATCTCGCGGAACCCCAGGGAACCCTCCCCCCCCCCCTCCATATTTGCTGACTGAGATGCAACAGATGCTCAATTGTAGGCAATTTTGCTTGGGTTGCTTCCCATATATCCCCACCATATCAATCGCGATCTCAGTACAAAGTGAGATGAAGGTGCTTTGCATGGTCCTTCCGCGCAGCCTGCGGCGTGGGGGGGAGAGGGAGAGGAGAGGGGAGGGGAGGGGGGAGGGGTGGAGGGGGGGGTTGCAATTTGGTTGTTCGTGGAACCCATGAGACCAGCTCGTGGAACCCCTGTGTTCCCTGGAACCCAGTTTGAGAACCCCTGCGCTAGAGAAGCTCCGTTACCGATAAAAAAAGTGCCGGACTCTCCCCAATTGGCGTGTTATTGCATACGAGGTCCTTCCATTGGGAAGTCGCCACCGGGGATTTGCGGAGTAGGAAATGCATCTGTGCACAGCCTGGGCGTAAAACGGCGGTGGTGAGAGTGCGTCCTTGTCTGTGCCAGCCTTTGCCACCTGCGCACCCGAGGAGTTTGGCTGCCGCAACGGCCGCTGCATACGGCGCTCTCTGGCATGCGACATGGAGGACGACTGCGGTGACGCTTCGGACGAGGTCAACTGCACCAGTGAGTCCTCCTCTTTGGGCAGCATGCCTCGGCTCTTTTGTGTCTGTGCGTGGGACGTAACCCCAACATCGCCTGTTCGCGTGACGTTGCGGATGACCGATAACTGCTAGGCATTCCAAGTGACTGTTAGTGCTGCTCTTGTTTTTGTGCCGCTTGCCCCGCACTAGGCGTGTTCCTATCATCTATCCAGTTTCGGCGCCGACTCAATTTTGATACGTCTCGACGCAGTTTTGGGACAAAAAGTTACTTCCTACACTGTGCGCATCACATTGGCCTTGTTCTAAGTTGTCTGTAAGAGGCCACTTGCGCGCGAAATGCCGCGGATAAAATGTTAGTAACTCGAAGCGAAAAAAACTACTTGCAGGCTGAGAATGAGACGTGCGGGACGAGGACGACACATTTTTTAAATTTTGACTAGAGGAGATACTGTGTAAACTTGAATATAGGTTGAACCGGAAGAAGGTCTACTCCCTAATTTACAAGTTACAAAAAGCAAAAAAAAGCTTTTATGGCAAGAAAATACAACCTTACCTCGGTAACAAATTTGGCCAAGCATACGGAAGGACGAGAAAACACGGCACATTTATTTAATCGCTTCCCACGTAATAAAACGGGACGTGCGCCAGCGTTACTACTCAGATTCTCCAGAACCTTCGCCCGACAACGAGTTCACTTACGCAATTCAAAGGGACGCTGACATCCTTTTGAATTGCACCTTCGGAGTCCCGAGGCACGAGCAACCTCGACGGCTTTCGTACGGATGCATTCCAACGTCACAGGTAGCGATCTGGTGCGCAGATTCCAAATGAAATCTGCCACCTTTGTTTGCAATTCGGGGTACAGTCAAACCCGTTTATAAGGAACAGCAGGAAACGCTACGATTAGTTCGTGATAGCAAGTAGTTTGATATAGCAAAAAACATTTACAACGAACTTCCACAGTGAGTTCGTTGTAAGGCAAGAGACTCTCTTTCTCATCCCTTCCCTTTTGCCTCGGAACAACTCGCTAAAAAGGGTTTTTTTTTTTTTTTGTGCAGAGTTTTTTCTTTTTAGCTTTCTGCATCGCTTCTCCTCGTGGGCAAACACTTTGAAGTGAATATATTTTTTTTTTGCGTGTGTGCAGAGTGTGTTTTTTTTACCTTTCTCTCCCCCCCCCTTTTTTTTTCTGAACCGCTTCTTTTCGCTCAACTTTGTTCGCAACTTGAGCTTTTTGAATTTTCTTTCTTTCCTACTTCTTTTTTTGGGGAAGGGACAGGCTAGAAGACGATTGTTTGCGCGTTTTTGGAAGCCTTCCCGGGGGGAAAAAAGTTTGATATAGCCAATGTGTTGTTCGTTATAAAAAGAACCTTTTATGCACATTTTTATTTAAATTTTCCGCGAGTTTTATATCGACAATAATTCGCTGTGTGCGGGTTCGTTCTAAACAGGTTTCACTGTACACTGCTGTCCTTCCACGAAATGAAGTTTTCTTCGCTTTGCTGCACGCCACCAGTTTTTGTCTCTGGCCTCGTCAGGAGCGTATGCTTTTGTCCGATACACCGAACCTCGCTGCGCTGCAAGGTTCCCGTAGATCTCTGCATAGGCGATTGCCTTCTTCTGGAAGGCTACCAGGAACTGTCTTCTACTTCCGCTCATTATCACTCCGGGAGCGGCAACGGTAGATGTGGATTGTGACCGTCGTGGCAAGTGGACGAATGCTAGGCGATTGCAAAGAAAAACAAGATGGCGGCTTTAGCCACCCAGTGTTGCGAGATTATTTTTGTTTTTCCACTAATGACCATTATATAAGATGAGGGTCAACTTTTTCAGGTCCATTTTCAAAAATTAATTTAATTCTGGTTTATACGGTAAGTGTTAAAACGCTGCATCTCGTAGAAGTCGCCGTACTAGCGTGGCAGAGGCAGTGGAGACTGGATGGCACTCCGTGGATGTCTTACTTGTGGGTGCCACCTTCTGCCGTTGAATGTAAGTACAGACTTTCAGGTCGCACAGGTAGTCTTAAACAGAATACAGTAATCCCTCGTTATAACGAAGTCAACGGGACGGCAAAAATATTTGATAAAAGCAGTAATTCGATAAAAACGTGAGAGCCACAAAAAGAGTAAGAGTAACCTTGAAAGTGCACAGGAACAGTGCGTTTCATATTCAATGAAACAAACTTTGCTGATGAGCCAGGCTTAACGGCGATCAGTTTGCCGGGTGTTTTTGCCAGGCATTAAAAAAGCCTCCTCCAACTGCCTCAAGCCCCGCATGAGGCTGTCATCACCGCCGCCACACTCCACCTTGTTGCGAAGGCGAAGTATGTTTTGCGTTTCTCCAGTCTGTGGCGCCCCATGCATTCACGAGGGTGCCCATCAAACTACTCTGGCATCTTGGCCGTGAGGCGGCTATGCAGTTGCTTTGCCTCAGACAGGATCACATTGTCGTGTCGCGGCGGGGTCGATTGGGATCTCGAATTCGGCTCCCGACGTGCCGCTTTCTCTCCTAGCCACTGGATGGCGCTGCAGGCGCCCCAGTCCCAGAGCCGTGTATGGGGAGAGTTTGGCCAACAGGCGGAGCAAAGGCCGCCGCCAGCGCCGAATATTCCCCCCGCGCTTAGAGCGTAAACAAAATTTGTGACACAGCGTCGACCAATCAGGAGACCGCGACGTCAGAATATTGCAAACGACATTCAAAGTGTGAAATGGAGGCGTTCAATCTCGGCCTCTCTGCTCCATCTCACAAATGTCGGCAGTGAAGACAAAGGTACAGGCGCGTGAACCTAGCTCAGCAAAACGCTTTTGTTTGTACGTGAACTCGTGCATAGGAGCCACTTTCCAAAGCCACGCGCTCGTGCCCACGCCTTTCTCTGCACTGCTGATGTTGGCTTGTTAGAACAGCGTCCTGTGACTGGCAGAAAGAAAACAGCGCAAAAGGTGGGGCGCGTGAGCGTCTGGAGACGCGGTGTCCCGCTCGGCTCGTGCGCTGGCTTTGGCAGTGCTTTCTTTCACCGTCTCATCTGAGACGCTGTTTCTAGCAAGCTGGCCCTGGTTTGGAGCGCACGTTCGTTTATTCTACACTTGAATATTGGCGTGACGAAAACTCGCACGCACAAAGTTTTCAGTCACTGAGAGTTACACCTTTTAACTCTAGCGACGCTAAAACGGCTTGAATTACTCGTGTCACAAATTTAGAGCTCACGACCACCGCTAGGGGCTATTTCGCGGCCTGTGGTTGGCCCCGAGATGCTCGCCTATTCAAACCAATGTATGGCCAAACTCTCTCGATAAACGGCTCTGCCCAGTTCGGGCGAGTAAAAGGCTCCTCGCCCATCGATCGATATAGTCGGGGGACCGGGAGACAAAAGCCTCTTAGTTCCCCGAACGGAACCAAAAACAGGCAAGTGTGTGCGACCGGATCTAGGGTATTATTTTATTTATTTATTTATTGATTTCAAATACTGCCAACCCTTGCGGTTTATAGCAGGAGTGGATACAGTAATACATCAAACAAAATACAGGTGACACAAGAAATTATACATAGAACAGTCATTCTCACGGTGCAACTGCTCGTCAGCAAACCAGTTGATCAACTTTTCTTCAAATTCTTCAAACAGACGTGACGTCCGAAAAAACACTCGGGGGTAATCTGTTCCATTGTTCTATTGTTTTGACAAGAAATGAATATTTAAAAATGTCAATATTGGGCATAAATGGGTCAACTGACAATTGATTGTTTAGTCGTCGAGACCGTCTTCTAGGAGATCTGATATAAGTTTGCGTGTCAATATGAAGATATTTAAAATGCAACAAATAAAAAAACTTCAGCCGGGCAATTCTTCATCTTGACGCCAAGGAGGATAATTGGGCTTCCCTCAACAATGCCGAAACAGACTCGTGTCTATCGTATTTAGAAAAGATAAACCTTGCTGCTAGCCTTTGAGTGCGCTCCACTTTATCTCTTTGAGTTTGTGCGTAGGGGTCCCATATTACCGATGCATATTCCAATGTCAAGCGCACAAGAGTTTTCTAAACGTTGGTCCGGATATCGGAGTTTGTCCGTCTTAGAGATCGCCTCATAGAACAAAGTTTCCCATATGCTGAATTACATACGTTTGTAATGTGCGTATTCCAGCTGAGATCCCCCGAGATAGTAATACCAAGATACTTAATAGTGTTAGAACGTTGCAAAACTACACCATCTATTTCATACGAGAGCGTCAACGGAGACTTCTTTTTGGTTATGCTTAAGACACTAGTTTTATCAAAATTGATTCGCATATCCCATTTTTCGCACCAGTGAAATATAGTCGTCGAGGAGTCATTCAATAATTCTCGATCATGTACAGTTACTACGGGGATGTAAACCAAACAATCATCAGCAAACAAACGCACTTCTGCAGCTGGGTCGATATCTCGAGCGATATCGTTAACATAAACTAAAAACAAAACTGGCCCCAAAACAGATCCTCGGGGTACGCCAGACATGACCGGTAAAGCAGATGACGCATGACCGTCAATTTCAACGTACTATGTCCTATCGGATAAGTATGATTTAATCCAGAGAACCAAGTTCTTATCAACACCGAGAAGCAATAACTTTTCAGGTAACTTTGTACGCGTGACTCAGTCAAATGCTTTAGATAAGTCGATAGATACAACATCTACTTGGCCACAAACATTTAGCACTTTTCCAAACTGATGAGTTGATTCAAACAACTGGGTGATAGTCGATAGCTTCCTGCGAAAACCGTGTTGTTTATCATAAAAAAGGTTTCTGTCTTCTAGAAAATCAACGAGATGTTTATAAATGATGTGTTCGAGCATTTTGCAGGTTGTTGATGTCAACGATATTGGCCGGTAGTTTTGAACTTCAAGGTGGTTGCCCGATTTGTGAATGAGTACAACTTTGGAAATTAACCAATCCTTTGGTAAGCAACATGTATTTAGCGACTGTTGAAAGATAATGGTCAAAAAACGTGAAACCGGTTTGCAGTAACGCCTCAGGAATTCATTTGGGATTTTATCTGGTCCCGGTGATTTTTTTATGTCAATATTTAGTAGTAAGGCCCTCACTCCCTCGTAAGTAACTTAAATAGGCTGTGTTTGCAGACTGCGTTCGTTGTCAGTCAGGTCATTTACAGATGTGCCCGCTGAAAAAACCGAGTGAAAGTAGCTATTGAATTCATTTGCTACGGTAAGCGGATTATCGCATATAGCACCATCCACATAAACTTCTTTTATAACTTTCTGCTTAGGGGGCAGTTGTTGCCAAAACTTATGGGGCGACGTTTTTAAAATCATATTCATCGTATTTGCAAAGAAGCTAGTTTTGGAATCTTTGAGTTTCCTTTTCACATCACGGCTTAAAGAACTAATTACTAATAAGTTCCGGTGCTTACACAGTCTTGCGTTTTAATCTGCGCTTTAAGTGGATGATCTCACGTGTGACCCAAGGATTTGTCTTATTAATTTTTTTTATTCTCTGAGGAACATACGCTGTTAGACAGTAGTTTACTGCTTCCTTAAAGTGATTCCAGAGGCTTTCAACCTTAGCATCCTGGCGAAAAGAATCGAGAGAATAATCCAAATAATCTTAAGACAGTTGTGTCCTCAGCTTTTTCAAAGTTGTAAACGAGTGCCGTATTCTTTTTCTGTTTTAGAGCGCAGCTCTTAGGGGCCCGTTTCCGGCTTGAGCGGCGTCGCCGTCGCCGGTGGCGTCGCCGTCGGCGTCGCCGTCGGCGTAACCGCGCGGTGCATCATGGGAAATGTCCCATAATGCACCGCGCGAGCCCCCCACCGGGGTCACGTGACTTCGTGGGGGGGCACGTGACCCCCCCGAGGTCACGTGACCCCGGTGCATCATGGGAAATGTCCCATAATGCACCGCGCGAGCCCCCCACCGGGGTCACGTGACCTCGTGGGGGGCACGTGACCCCCCCCGAGGTCACGTGACCCTCCGAAGTCACGTGACTCCCCTGAGGTCACGTGACTCCCCTGAGGTCACGTGACCCCCGCCGATGTCGCGTGACCCCCAATGACGTCATCGTCACTGATGACGTCACCGGCATCCACATCGTCATCATCACTGATGACGTCACCGGCATCCACATCGTCATCGTCATCATCACTGATGACGTCACCGGCATCCACATCGTCATCGTCATCATCACTGATGACGTCACCGGCATCCGCATCGTCATCGTCATCATCACTGATGACGTTACCGACATCCGCATCGTCATCGTCATCATCACTGATGACGTCATCAGTGACGTCACTGATGTCGTCACCGGCATCCACATCGTCATCGTCATCGTCACTGATGACGTCACCGGCACCCGCATCGTCATCGTCATCATCACTGATGACGTCACCGTCATCCGCATCGTCATCGTCATCATCACTGATGACGTTACCGACATCCGCATCGTCATCGTCATCATCACTGATGACGTCACCGACATTCGCGTCGTCATCGTCATCATCATTGGTGAAGTCATCAGTGACGTCACTATGACGTCGTCGGTACCCGCATCGTGATCGTCAATGATGACGTCATAAGTGACCTCAGTGATGACATCATCGGCATTGGGGGTCACGTGACCCCCAAGGTCACGTGACCCCCCAAGGTCACGTGACCCCCCCCCTTGGTTAGTTTAGCCCCCCCCCCCCCCCCCCCCCCCCCCCCAGTGCCCTTCCCTCCTTTTCCTCAAGAGCTGCGCTCTAATTCGGCGTTACAGGGAGTTGTAAGCAGCTTTCACTTTTTTTGAGGTGGGCTATTTTGTGTGACCGTCACACGTACGAGCTTATGATCTGAAATCCCGTCTACAACAGACACCTCGTTTTCACGAAAGCACGTCAAAAGAAAGCAGAGATCTAAAATGGAATTTCGTGGCCCACTCGTTCTTATGGGTTCCCGGACTATTTGATCAAGGCCGTGTTTTAACAATATTTCTTACATGTAATCATCTTGTTTCCCACCTGACTCTTCGACAATTTTTTTTTCCATTCCAATTAATGAGGGTAATCACAAGACACGAGGCCTGGGGCCCTCCTTGTGTTTAACTCTGACTTTACGGGCGTTTAAATATTTATGTAATGTCGCGGGTATTTGTAGTTTAGATTAAGTGTTTTGTAGCGTTGTGTTTTATGTACCAATAAGCGGGGAGTGGAATCCCGCTCCCGTGAAACAACCAGGCTGGACTCGGGTTGTTAAAGGAGCTGTGCAACGATTTTAACGTTGAAAGAATTGGCGTCTTCTGCTTTCGATATTGTTCACCTTGTCACAAATGACAGAAAGCACACCTCCTTTCATCGAAATGTTGCGATTCCGCCACTTAATAGCGGGACAAAACTTAGAATATTCCCCCACCTGCAGCCGCGAGCGGCGGCCATGAGAAACACGCGGCGTGACGTCACTGGGGAATCTTGTAGAAAGATAGCAAGTTGTGCGAATACCTGCTCGATAAAAGGTAACTTTTCTATAAATCTTGTCGTTCCAGCATAGATATAAATGCTTCAAAACTCTGGTATCATCGACAAAACTGATTATACGGAGTTTTAATGGCGCCATCTATCCTAGGTCCACAAAACTATCAGCTCCATCTGCTACTGTGAACAGCCGCCAGAAGCCGGAGGGGAAGAGAGCCTAACCTCCTTGAGAGAGCCGGACGGGTATGGCCGGACCCGCAGGAGACTTTCCTCCTTTCACCACATTGTTCGCGCTGCGCCCGCCAGCGCGTCGTCACGCGGTCGCGAGTGGAGGAGTTCTCGCTGTTCACTGATGGCTCTAAAGAGAGAACTTTTCCGGAACCCCACGCCTACCCCCTCAACGTCACTGCGCACGTGACCCGGAAGACAACGTACAAGTTGAGAGGCGGCAAAAGCCTGGATCGTTTTCATTTTTTTTAATAAAAACTAGGGTATCCAGGCAAAATCTGTTTTTGTAGTTCACTTCAGAATTGTCAGGCATCAACTTCCACAATAATTTAAGCAAAGCCCTGAAATTGTTGCGCAGCTCCTTTAACGTACTACGTGGGAAAGCGAATCAGTGGCGGTACGCAAATTCCCACAAGTCGTGGGTACCTGTCGGGGTTCCTGATCTGACGGCTCTTCGTCTTCGCCCTGGCCACACACAAGGTCCACGATCTCTTATCCGTGACGGGAGCGACAACCGAGATGTCCTCATCCACAAGCGCAAACGAGTCAAAGTCGTTTTCGGGAGTTGCATTGAAAATGTCGTGCACGGTTCTGTAAAGGTCGTCACAGATCTATGTGTCATCCGCTGGCACATCGAGTATGCACGCGGAAGAAAAGCCGTTGACAGCGTTGATGCCGGGATGTTGAATTCTTTCGCAATTTCCAACTTCCGTCGACCACCTCTTTCCACTTCTCGGATCAGCTTGACTTTCTGTTCCAGGGTCAAACACTTCCGCATGGGCTTTGGCGGCGCCATCAGCAGTGAAGCAGGTTGCACGCAGCTACTGTACACGCAGCAGACGGGCTGTGCTGCCTTCGCAACGCAGAACACAATATCAAAGACGCTGCCTCGACGAGCATGCGATCCGTAAATGCAGCGTAGACTCAAGCTGGGAAACACGTGCATCGCGTGCGTCGTGACCAGGTCGACCACAGTACAGCCAAAGCTACAGAAGAAAGAGTGTATCCCGACCTGTTGAATAGGAAGGAAAGGAGGAACGAGAGAATTCCAGCACTTCTCCCTCGTTCCTCCTTTCTCTTGGTTGGCATACGCTCTCTCCCCTGTAGCTTTGGCTGTACTAAACGGTTAGTGAGACGGAGTTTTTCTTTTTTGTTTTTATAGATAACTTGGGACGGTGGTTTCCAAAGAGGTGGGTGCCGGCAGGGGATGCGCTTCCCTGACTTGATTCCGACAAGAACCGGGCCACAGGGATTGTGTGAGCTTTGAAGTGTCGGAACTGTCACTCAACGCGCTGCCGCATTCCTCTGCGCGCACAGAGCTCCCGAAGTGGCAATCTCCCGCCTTCTTTGCTCCCTTGACTTGACAAGTCGAAATCGAAGGGCAGGTGCGTTGCAGCTCCTAAGATGTGGGCGCGACAGACGCATGCAAGGCTCGTGCTCCGCGCTACTCGCGCATTTATAGCGGCGAAATGTGATATGCCTTTTGCAGCTAATGGCTTTTTGCACACATCTTGGAACGGTTGCGCTGGCTCACAGACTGTACATTCGGCGGATCGTCCTTCGTATCAAGCACCTCCGGCCGTCGATACACTTGGAAGAATCCGGTACAAAATGCATGCATTGAGATCGGGACTGCGTCAGACTTAAAAAAATGCGATAATTTGTAAAAAGTGATTTCATTATAACGAGGGATTCCTGTATGTTGAGCAGTTTTTTCGTGTTTCTCAGTGAAGGAGTCTCCGGGCTCTCGGTTTGAAAAACAGGATGAGAACAAAATTAATAACTTTCGAATTTCTTTTCCCAGAATACTTGGGGGAATGGTACAGCCGTGTCTGTCGGTGTGCTAAGCCATTTTTGAGGCAAATCAGCGACAATAAAAAATCGCTCCGACGGCACTTTAGTGTCTGCGTGCAGTGCCGTTGCTTGGCACTTGAATGCCTGGCAAGAGTGCCGTCGGATGGCGAAAAATGCATCGTCTGGTAATCATTTGCGCTGACTGCTGCTACCTATGCATGAAATCATTAGAATATATTGTGCAAAACTCATCAGCTCTGTAGCTGGTCCTTCACCCTTTTGATTTGCTACACAAATGGTGACTGGAGCCGCCGCACAAGTAATTTTATCCATTTTACTTGGTTCAGTTGTCCTGTAGCCGGTCCCAAAGACCTGACACAAAGTGCAGTCCACGAACCTTAGTCGGTACGAAGTGTTTCTGTCAAGATTATGCCAACGTATTTGTTGATGACGCCGGCGAGCCGATTGCCAGAATTCTAGAAAAAAATCAATACTGCTGATTATAGCTTCATTTTGTAGCCAAATTTTAGGGCTAAAGCTATAAATTACGGCGCAGCTGACTATTTTAAAACTTGAGTGAGCGGAGAAACTACTGCGTGAATACGGCAGCACAGCCCCAAAGTGCACAAAGTGTAGCATTGCAGAGACGAATGCTTTAAGCATGAATTCCGAACTGGAAGTAGTTTGCATCACAGTCTCGTGCAAGAACCTTATTCCACGTCTCAATATAAATTTGTCATACTTACTCCAACACATACCGATTACAAACATAAGTTAACCTCTATACTAGAGAAATGAAAACAAAATATTTTAATATTGGTTCGCGGATATTTTTGAAGAAGGTTGAGCAAAAGCAATTCCTACGAGCATTTATTTTGCGGTGGGCTTAATCGCCCCAGTGAAAGCTCGCTTTTCCGTGGCACCAGTTACCTCAAGGTCGAGCTTCTGGATTTACGTGCCTCCAGGCTGCAGCACTAGCGTTGCTCGTGTCTAGCTTCACTGCTTTGCGCCGGTGCTCTCGTTCTTAGCTCGGCTTGTTTGCCCAGCGAGGACGAAAATTCAGCTCACTATTATACGTGGTCCTTCTTCGGTCACGATTTTAGGTGTAATCCTAATGGACGCTAAATTACCCTGGGAGCAAGGAGCACGCTCCAAGGGTAGCTACTCGCACCGCATGGTCCAAGCAATCGTTCCGAAGTAAAGGTAGACCAAAGCAAATGACACATTGCAAGCATGTTATGTGTGCGTTGCAAGTGCGACACCTCATTTTAATGGGAAAGCCTTAACTGTCCCATAGAGCGAAGCCGGCGTTGTCTGTAGCAGCGAAAAGGGGCACCTAAATTCCGTCTGTAGCAGGGAAAACCGGCAGCTAAATTCCCATTGGCTGTGCAAAACGGCATCTTAAGTCCCATTGGCTGCGACGCGTCATATCAGATGCTTCGTCACAAAAGCCGGCGGGGTCGCTCAAGGTCAAAGTGGACGCGCTCCAGAAATAAAACACAAAGAAAAGCGCAGCAACACAGTTGCTGCGCTTTTCTTTTGCCGTGGGGCCGGCGGGGGTGCTGTGCAGTGCGGGTGCGTGATGTCACTGCCGGAGCACGGCGCCACGCCGACCTTCGCACTCCCGCTGCTGCCTCGCGCAGCGGCGCAGCAGTCACCAGCGAACCAGGGCGGTCTGCGCAGCACACTGCTGCACTCCCTGCCGGCGTTGCGGCTGCTTCTGGTGGCGTTGAATTGGACATTAATGCTTTCGCATTCACAACTCATAAGAAGTGCTTAGTTTTTCTCTGACGAGGGTAGAAAGTTGGGCAAGTTCGTGATTCATAATGATTAAAAAGCGCGACAAGATAACGGATACAGAAGACGACAGACACAGAGCTACTTACAACTGAACTTTATTTCCGCTGCAGCTCGGTATATATTACCGGCAACAACACAAACAAATTAGGGAGATATAAAATACACATCGTAAAAATCTTAGGAGCAACATAAAAAGGCTAAAATTCCTGCATCACTCATCGGCACAAACCCGAAACTAGTCATGCTTGGTCAAAAAACTGCAATTCTTTTTCGGATAATGATATGGAAGGTGTGCTGACACATTGCAGCCCTAATCTAGGAATTTCTCGAGCCTCGAGTATTTCCCTTGTGGTTTTGTTTCTGTTTTTGTTTAGTACTGTACAATCTGTAAAAATTGGAGTACAACCACAATCCCGGCAATGCACACCGTGGTGTCCTGATAGGACGGCGTAAGTAGTTGTGAGTAGCACTGTGTCCGCCGTCTTGTCGTGCTTTTTAATCATTATTTCCTCTGACTTTTTGTTATTTTCTACAAATTGTTTTTACAGTGGGGGCCACCTGTCGGTTGTGCGTGTAGCTACGTTTCGGGCATTAACATCATTCCCGGCCTTATGTTTCTTCTTCGGGTGTGCCGCAAGGCTCCTTACTTTGGGCCAATCTTTTTTAATGTATTTTTTAATGATTTTTTTATGATTTGAGCTCAATTGTGTGCAATTCGGTCATCTTGCAGATGATGTAAAGTTGTTTAGCCGGATCACATCCTTGGAAGACTGTCAAAAACTTACGGAGGATGTTAGGCGTGTGTGCAATTTGTGTCGTCAGAACATGCTAACGCTCAGTCTTTCTGAAACCACGATTATGTCTTTGTCTAGAAAGGTAGAATACAATAAACTTTTGTTACCAGATTGGCAATGATCCTCTGCGAAGAGTCGAGTGCACGCGCTATCTTGGTGTATACATAGACTCTTCGTTATACTTTACTGTACATGTTAATCAACTGCCTTATAAAGGACTCTTTGCGCAAGCTGGGAGTAATTTCTAGAATCACGCCTGAGTTCTCCACATCAACCTGTATTCTACGGTTATATTTCTCGTTAATCCGGGCCAAGTTGGAGTTTTTCTCTGCAGTCTGGAATTGTATTAGTTTTACGAGCCAAGAGGTGATTGAAAATGTTCAGAAGTGTTTTTTTTTTTCTAATTGTTTATGATCGTTACATTGGTCGTACTGTTTATTATTCTTATGCGAGACTCTTGGAAAGATGTAAATGCCCTACTTTGAGTTCTAGACGGCGTGAGCGCAATCTCGTTTTCCTGTATAAATCTATTCGTGGATTAATTGATTAATTGCCCAGATCTCACATCGACTATTAATATTCACGTTCTGAGTCGAGCTTTGCGGGTTTCTCCGACTTTACATGTTAATCACATCATCGAATCCAGTCCGGTGACCCATATTACACTTTTGCAATACCGTCGGTGGAGCAGATATTGATGTTTTTAACCGATATTTCATAGCTTTTAAGACTTTTGTAACTAACCTGTGAACATTTTGTTGTGCATCATTATCAAGGCATCAAGATGTCCGTGAGCACAGAAAATAAACAAATGAATGAATGAAATTCTGCTCGTTGTTTGGGTAATTGTGTAAAAAAATGATCTGAAACGACCTTTGCAAACAGAAATGGTTGACCTACATTGGGGTCTGTACGGCAAGCTGTTGATCGAGGCCTCTGCGGTGGAACCGGGCCGCGTCGAATCGGCTTTTGGAGAGGCCTGACCCTTTGGGAAACTTGCACGCAGCCCCAACGACACGGGAGTGCCGCCCGACGGAGTTTAAGTGCTCGGACCAGCGGCGCTGCCTCCCGGCGTCGTGGCGCTGCGACGGCGAGTCGGACTGTCAGGACGGCAGCGACGAGGCGGCCTGCAGTGCGACCACCTGCGCCCCGTGGCAGCTGCGCTGTCCCAGCGGCCGCTGCATCTTTCCCTCGTGGCGCTGCGACGGGGACCGCGACTGCCCTGACGGCAGCGATGAGGCCAACTGCAGTGCGTGCCCGCCCGTCCTTATTCTTGCGTACTCTCCCACTTCAAACCAAGTGGAAACGTTCATTATGCTTAACATTAGTACCGCCTGCAACCTAATTAAAATTGGCTATCGCTTCTAGAAAGCAATGGAAATACTTTTGCCACTTGACTGGAGCATAAATCATTTGACAACATTTTCGTGCAATGAAATGCATTTGTTAGGGGTGTGCGAATATTCAGTTTCAAATATGAATGGAACATTTTTATTATTTGATTTAAAAATTTCTTATTGGGCGCTTTGTGGATATTCGTCCGCAGTCGAATGTTCTGTTTGCACAGGAATCGAACCTGGGTCCACTGTGTGGTTTAAGAAAACATAGGATGCGTAAAAAATAGTCTTTCCTTTTTCATTCATAAAAAATAGCGAAAGAAAATTGCAGCAAAAAAAGGCAAAAACAAACAACGGCAGAGAAAAAAAAGAAAAAAAAAATGACCACATCTTCCTGTGCTGAATGATGTTGATTGGGGCGAAGCTCTGGTGGTGCTTGTCTGCGTAGACGCTGAGCCGCAGCATGCCGAGCCTTTAGTTCGTTTTCATCCATGTCAGAAAGAGAATGTGTGGTATGAAACGTGTGGAATGTGTGGTATGGAATTTGACCGAGTGCCCTCTCGTCTATAAATGTTGAGCCAATGCATGCAAAGTTTAACGCGATTATATACGCATTTGACCGCAGCGCCCTCTCCTGTATAGATGTTGAGCGGCCACATGCAACGTTTCATCCCTGACATCCCCAGCTCTTGAGTTCCTACCACATCTCAGGGCCCCCTACTCGTCCCGCAGTCGTGGCCGAGTGGTTAAGGCGATGGACTAGAAATCCATTGGGGTCTCCCCGCACAGGTTCGAACCCTGTCAACCGCACAAACATTTCTTTTCTTTTTTTTCATCATTTTTTTTTTTGCCTTACACGAGCACGTGAGCACGTGCTCGTGAGCTCATGAGCACGATCACGAGCAGCAGCAAGATCGATGTGAGCACAGACGCCGGACGGACAAGGCTAGACCCTTAGGAGCTTCGCCCCTAAAAACTTTCAGCCTTTCCACTCTGGGGAAGAAGGAAGACCAGCGAAGCTGTACTATGGTGGGAATGAAGTAATGGCCGGCCACAGGTCGGCAAGCCAGAGTGGAAAGGCTGGAAAGGTTGTCGCCATCTATGAGCGATGGTGGCAACCGGACAACCGGCAAGCCAGTTGCGTGGTTGCCGCCATTGCTTATAGATGGCGGTAGCTGTCCAGAGTTTCGTGTTATCATTTGTTTGCTGATGGTCACAATACTGGAGAAACTAGCCCTTAACAGCGCTGCTGTACAAATTCATGGCATAGCGTTAATTCCGTTGTGGACATGCTCGCTCAACCAGGAACGTTTTGCTTTTTTTTAAATTTTTATATTTGCAGTTAAGCGACACATCCTTCCTGGGATAGAAAAGCATTTTGGGCGGAGAGAGGCGACTCAACTGTCAACGAATGATTTTTTTTTTATTTATGGACTTTGAGAGAAGTCTGTTTTCGGGGGTTGCAGCTTATTGGCTCCCTAGAATACTATTTTGGTGCCTAATAAAGGTAGTTCCTGCGTTACTTAGTTTTAATGTAAAAGTACTTTCTAAGGTTTCTCACTTCCATTCATAAACCACTTTGAAATTAAAGTCTAGTGCTCGTGTCATTTAGCTTTGGACAAGCTTTTGAACCTTGCACGATTCTACTAGGTTCTTTTAGACCAAAGGCACAACAGTAGCTCCAACGATGCGAAAGTTTCATAATGGTCTCTAAAATTATTGCCGCTTTGTTTGTTAAATATTTACTAGGGGTGTGCGAATACTCGAATATACGAATTTGAATTGAATAGAAAGTTCCCGAATAATTCGATTCGCGAATCGAATTCCTAGTATTCGGTCACTCGAATATTCAATATATTCGGCCAAAGACACGCGGTCGCCGCGGAGCTGACAAAAAAAAGCCATTTTTCCCCCCGATGTAAGCGCCGTGATGTTAGACAAACCATGCGAAAAACAGCTCTTGGTCCTACCATTCCACAAAAATCTAACGCACAGGTTAGTAAAAAGAAAAGTAACGAGCGCCACAAACTTTATAGCACGAAGATTTACTCACGATCGTGATACAACCTACCCTTGAATCACAACCGAAACATCCCGTTTGCGCCGCTTCCAGAGAGGAATTGTTGGGAGGCCGAAATCCCGCGCCATGCCTAATTCTTTTCACGAGTAAAGCCCTTCGTTTCAAATTGAAGCAGCGATGTAAAACACACCTGCTGCACTCACAGAAATCGGCGACTGCACGATCACAGAAGGAAAACCACGTTAAACACGCCGATAAAACCAGCCGAGTTATCGTCTTATCGTCGTCGTTCTTTTGGAACCTCAAGCCACAAATTCTTATTCGGAAGGAAACGGAACGGGAAAATACTGTGCCTAGATTTGAGAGGGTTTCCAACCGTTCGATAGCCGCGTTTGAATTACGAACTGCGAGAAGGTGACGAAAAAACGAAAGCGTCGATCGGGATCGGGCACGCAGGCAGGGCAGGGAGAGTAGGCGTCGTCGCCCTTCTGCTTGCTCACCTTTTTCCTCGCGACAACACAACACATGCGCACTTACGACCAATCTGCACTGGAGCCGGCTCCGTGGTTTCAGTTTCGCTTGCTCCCTCTTTTAAATCAAGGCTCTCTAAAACAGGATAGATAGACGGAAAAATGGATGCATAGCGGCAGTTGGACGGTGTCTTGCGCCACCTAACCACGCCTTTTTTTTTTCTTACTTGAGACTATATTGTTTAAGCCTGTTTACTAAGATTTAACACCTATCTGTTTATTTACGTGAAATAAAATCCCGGGTGCCCTTTTTTTTCCTTAAAATGAAAACCAAATACCAAAAATAAAAACCAAAACCCTTTCTGAGATATGCAAACATTTATAAAAAAAGTTGCGGTGTTAGGTTGGGCTTAAAAAAGGCATGCGTGGCTGTAACTTTGGGTTTTTTGTGACGTTTAGGGAAGATAGATTATATTTGTGCCATAAAATTGGATCTTTAGTGGCCAACATCCAACAGCAACTGCTTTTATTTAATTTTTTTTTTTTCACCAGAATTTTTTTACATTTTAGCTTTTGTTCTCCACAAGATGCATATTCTGCAACAGGTGCATACTCTGCACATATAATAATCTCATTCGCAGCACACTTTGAAGAATTCCCACAAATAAAATCACTATTCGATATTCGATTCGATATTCGGCTTTTTTTTCTTGATTCGATTCGGTATTCGATTCGAAAACTACTATTCGGTATTCGCACACCCCTAATATTTACCCAATATTCTAAATCGCTTTTTTGCATTAATCATATTCGTTTTAGAACATTTTTGTATTTGAACGGCTCTCGTATCTGTTCGTCTCCTAGAATATTTTTTGAGAATTCCTTACACAGCATTTTGCACTCGTCTCATACAGAGTCTTTGTTTTCCCGAGTGATTTTGGACGGGCAGCCAAGTCGAGAGTACCACAGTGTGCCGGCATCCGCGGTTTATCATTTCGTTCACCACCGAGATTTTGCGGGATCGTTTTAGTTGTGGAAATTGGAATCAGAAGGCAAAGTTTAGCAAAAGGCGGTCGCCACTGGTGGGTGGAGGGGCAATTAAGGTGGAGCTGTTTCGTCTTGAGGCCGCTCTGGACAGCTCCACTATTACAAATCAGTCGCAAAAGTATAGTCGTCATCGTGGGGCAAACTTTTGGAATGACCGACGCCATAAAGTAAGTCCTAAGTATAAAATTTAAAAGCGCTAACAAAGACGAGGACAAAAAAGGAAGGCGAACAGGACGAGCGCTTCCAGTGCGCTCGTCCTGTTCGCCTTCCTTTTTTGTCCTCGTCTTTGTTAGTACTTTTAAATTTGTTATCATGAACCAACTCACCCGCTTCGCCACTTTGGTTAAGTCCTAAGGTACGGTCCATTTTAGCCGAGTTGAATCTATCGCGACGACAAAAACGACGGACGAGTGGTTGCTCGGAAACGTTTGGCGTCCGGAAAACCCGAGACTTAGGTACGGCCGGTCGG
This sequence comes from Ixodes scapularis, assembly GCF_016920785.2. Taxonomy (NCBI): domain Eukaryota; kingdom Metazoa; phylum Arthropoda; class Arachnida; order Ixodida; family Ixodidae; genus Ixodes; species Ixodes scapularis. The sequence continues at coordinate 247,280,975 of NW_024609835.1, read as the reverse complement.
GGCGAGGGCACGATGGGGCCGTCGCTCGAGGTGCTCGACGGAGGGCTGAGAGGCGCGTCCATGCAGCAGCGACGTCCACCCCTGGCGCCCCGAGCAGCAGCAGCAGCACGCCCCCCACGTCCCCCCATGCCTGCGGGGCCGAGCGGTTCCAGTGCGGGGACGGCGCCTGCATCCTGGCGGGCTGGCAGTGCGACGGGGTCCCCGACTGCCTGGACGGCTCCGACGAGGCCCAGTGCAGTGAGCCTCCCTTCCTCTGTCCTCCAAAGACAAGCTCCGACTGGTGTGTTTCCAGCTTTGGGAAAGACAAATGCAGGAATGCATTTCGGCGGGGCTGCAATGCGGACCCGGAGATACATTGTGATCAAAACATTATTTTGGATGTTGTCACGCAGTCCTTAGTGTGTACGAAGAACAAAAAAAAAAGCTCGAGGCACACCTAAGCACTTCTTATGAGTTGTGAATGGGAAAGCATGCAAGCCGCTCGTCCACTCCCCTTGTCTCCTGCGTTCCTTTCATCACTGGTCAGCGCGATTGCTCGCCTGGACACGCTGACCTTGGACTTTTTATGTTATTGGCGCGCTGATGGACACGCAGCACCATGGGGTGAGCAGTTGTAGAAACTGAGAAGCGCAGCGGCCAATGGGATCCCCGTCAACGCGCGCCAACCAATGGAACCGAGGGCGATCGCGGAAACTAGGGGCCGTTTTCGCGCTTCGAACTGATGACGTCAGCTCGTTTCATGAGACAGGTAATGCATTAAAAGAAGCTTCATCTAGAATACGAGATTTTGTTTTTAAACCGGTTTGTGAGCACTCGCTGCATCTCGGAGCCTGAATTAAGCTGAAATCAAATTTGCCCCAGAATTAACATCTTGTATTTTGGAAAAAATTCCATTGGAGGGCACTGGAACCCACTACCTCGAGATCCTTACGCTTTTTATATTTTTATGTACTGCACCAAAGGGAAAGCTCGTGAGGCAGTGTTTATTAAGGGGAGACCCTGGTCTTGATTAACACAAAGTATGAAACAGTTATTTTCTATAATCGTTTCTTTTTTCTAAGAAACAACAGCGAGTGCATATTTTATAGTTACATTGATTCAAAGTTTCATATTCAGGTTGTTTGCAAGCATGATTTGAAAAACACTTGCTGTTTTTTTTTGTTTGTTTTTTTCAGAATTAATTGTTTTCTCACAAACGGAGCTTTGCCCACGGTATCTTTTAAGCTAAAATTTTCATCCCAATACTTTTTCAGGGTTTCATACAAATTTTAAGATAGGAAAAACCAAAAAAATATTTTGAGTTTCTGAAAGTTTTTTTTTTGTTCTTTTCTGTTATAATAAAGCTACCATAAAACTTTTTTACTGTACTCGGTTTCTAATTGACGCAAAATTAGCAACAAAATAATTATTCCACTCACAAACGCAACCAAAAGTGCACAAAACCAAATTTGTTCAAACTTTTATAATTGTACCTAAATTACTTTTACACTGTTTCCTTATACAGATATGATTCCTGAACATCAACTCTATCTTTTAGGGCAGTACTACGTATAATAAAAAGCATGGCCACCGTCTTTTATCTTTCTCGTTTTACAGCGAAGATGTTTATGGCTTGGGTTCTGTGGATTTTTCGTGTGCGTCAACAAAAGCTCTACGCTCTCACCGCTGCACGCGTAGGCCTTCCCCGTATAAAAGATTCAAAGTAAATAACCGGCACATCAGGGTGTCTGCCAACCGGGAATTCTCAGGGATTTTGAATAGTCTGGAAAAACTCGGGGAATTTGTGCTTCTATCAGGGAATTTTTTTTTTTTTGTTTTAGTTTAAATGTGGCACACATGGACTCTCACAGTCCAAAATTCTCCAGATATCAATGGAATGGGCCAAACATACAGTTGAGCCCGGTTATATCACACCCGTGTATTTCTAATTACAGTTTAGGGGGTAAAAGCGCTAAAAACGACGGACGAGTAAGAGAAACACACACTACAGAGCGCTCTGTGGTGTGTGTTTCTCCTACTCGTCTGTCGTTTTTAGCGCTTTTAACCCCTAAACATGTTCAACCAACTAGCCCAAATCAAAAACCGTTCTAATTACAGTGTAGACCGCATATAACGTATGTCGCGGGAGTCGCAAAAATCCGCACTATAAGCGGTACCGCGCTATAACGAGAACATCAATTTTTCAGGCCAAAATACATGCCATGAGACAACTTACCTTTGTAAAACAATTTATTTTATATTAGACGAAAAATAAAGCTTAGTTTGAGGAAAGTCTTTATTTCACCAGACTAGTGCACTTCTCTCTCAAGTGTGTCACACATTTTGAAAGAAATGAGTGACTTTTGCCTGGCGCAGCCTTTTAACGGCGTCGCGGGTTGCGGACGGACGTTGCGAGCGTTCAGGATTGCTAACCCTAATCACTTTTCTCCGGTGATGAAAACGCGTGAAAATTCGCATCCTTTATACGGTACGCGCCAGTAATCCCTTCAACTTGAGCACACGCATGAAATGCTCCAAATAAGAAATCTGGGAGATGCTCGAAAACACAAATGCTTCGAAAGCACCACTGTGGTCGAAGTAAACAAACACGACGACATGGGCGTTTCTGCCGTCTTGAGAGTGCCGCCACGACATCGCCGCACGAGTAGGTGGATCTTCCCTTCTAGTACGTGCTGGGTTATCATGGTGACACACAACGAAACTTCACAGTCAAGGATAGCGCTTTTACGCGAAACGATGAGCTTCCGCCACGCCGTCTACGTTGACGGTAACAACCGACGCCATGTTTGCGGATAGAAGCAGCCGGCCCGCGACCGGCATGCAACGCGCGCGAACACTTCTCGACTTGCGATTGGTCTGTCGTTGTTTCCAACGCAGCGAAGGGACGCACGCACGTGAACGACATGTGCGTGCGTCTCTCCGTCGCTATGGCACCTGAAGCCTCTCTCTTCGTTTCTCCTCACTTCTTCGAGCAACCTTCTTGTCCCGCGAGTGCCGCTTGCGGCTCGTGCCGTTATCTATTGTCGCACAGGGAAGCGTGCTCGCTGCGCCGGTCAGTTGGCGCGGTCGCACCGACTGACCGCAGAAACCGCACTATAACCGGTATTTCCCTTCGCGCGCCTGCATTTTAAGCGGTATGTAATTACATGGAGTTCTGTGAGAGGCGAACCGGTGGTTTAAAAAAGCCGCGTTATACCCGGTCCTGCACTATAAGCGGTTACGTTGTAAGTGGTCTATACTGTATTGTTTATATGAAACAGTCCAAACATCCCCTAGAAAATCACATTGTTTTTCTGTATCGAACGTGCCCATAACTAACGAACGAAGATGAAGCACGGCCGTCCTTCGCTTCTCCCGGGGTCGGATTGTGCTGGCGGGGAGCACATAGCTCGGTCGCGGGGCTGGCAGGGGATATGGGGATACGCAGCGAAAAAGCAATTGTATAAAAAAAAATTACCGCATCTCCACGTGGTGAATGATGTTGATTGGGGCGAAGCTCTGGTGGTGCTGATGATTCTGATTTTTTCTTATTGCTCATAGGTAGTGCTGAGTTCCGAATTGCGTTTCGACTTCATTATTACTGCTTCATGGTCGGTGAAATGCAGAGCCAGTGGTTCTTCTAGCGGATCAGCTTGGATCCGCATCTCCACTGCTTAAAGGGGTACTCCACCGATTTTTTGAGCTACCTTAACTAACTATATTTTCTGACTCCCCGGCCTTTACTCTCTCCGGTATGCTATTTAGAATCGCGAAATTCATAATAGGTATTGCGAAATCGGCAAATGAAAATGATGCAAAAACCAACATTTAAATATACGCGCACTTTTCAGTGCCGTGACGTCAGTGGCAGGCAGGCTTGCCAGTCGACCAAGCAGTTTAAGAAATAGAATATGCCAATCATTTGTTCCGTGCTGGAGCGCGGGTACTGCAGCGAGCTTCCCAAGAATTTATTTGACACCATGAAACTGCTTCGAATCAGTTTAAAACAAAATCTACAGCCCAAAGAGTGAACCCCTGCCTTCCACTGACGTCACTTTTTCATTGTTGCCAGTAGAGACTTCGAGCTTGAAAAACACGGTGAGAACCAAAACTGTAAATTCAATAACTTTGCAAAAAAACAATATTTTGACCTAATATTTGGGATACTATTTTCACAATGTTTGTTGGTTAGTTTAGCAAAATTTCAAGCAAATTGGAGACAATGAAAAAACCAGTGGAGTATCCCTTTAAAGGGATACTACAACGAAATTTCGGCGCTCATTTTTTGGTCTATATGTGTTCAAAAAAGCAACATCACATCGAACATGCCAATATCTTGTTAAAAAGGTCACGAAAAGGAATTTTAAAACGAATTAAACGATTAGTAAAGAGCACCTGGTGGATGTCGCTAACGCCTCGCTTGTAATGCCCGTCTAGGAACCTTGAAAGCTAGTGACGGAGGTTGTCTCGCCTCCGGCCAAGACGAGAGAAGAGGGGAAGGAGGAACTCCCCTCTTCCCGAGAAGGCCTTTTGTGTGTCGCAGAAGTCGCTATTGTCCCCCTACAAGATTATAGAAGATTAACCCGTCACTCAAAATTCGTACAAAAGCAGCCGCTTCGGTGGCTGGAACGACTAGGCCATCCTCTCGACGTCAGCCTCGCTGTAGCTTTGCTCGTCTTGAGACGACCTACATCACGATTGCGTTGGATGTCACGTGGTCTCCGCTGGGCCTTCTCCGAGCGCTTGCCAGAGTGGGCCGTTTATAACGAAAAATACAGCCACCAGGCTCAAAATACAAACGTGCGATTGTCATTTCCGGATATTGTGGATCATATTCAACCTACTTTTGAACACGACGGGAATATTTCAAATTTCGTTGAAGTATCCCTTTAAGTCAACGGTCCATGTCAGAAAGAGAATGTGTGGTATGGATCGTGGTTATATACGCAGTTGAGCATTTGACCGCAGTGCCCTCTCGTCTATAAACGTTGAGCCAATGCATGCAAAGTTTAACGCGATTATATACGCATTTGACCGCAGCGCCCTCTCTTGTATAGATGTTGAGCGGCTACATGCGACGTTTCATCCATGACAGAAACCCCAGCTCTTGAGTTACTACCACATCTCAGAGCCCCCTACCCGTCCCGCAGTCGTGGCCGAGTGGTTAAGGCGATGGACTAGAAATTCATTAGGATCTCCCCGCACAGGTTCGAATCCTGTCGACTGCGCAAACATTTTTGTTTTTATATTGGCACGGACGCCGGAAGGACGGACGGACAAGGCTAGAGCCTATGGAGCTTCGCCCCTAATATAAAAACAACCAGTGAAAACAAAAAAGTGGAGGATAGCAAGGGGAAGGGCACCCATGCGTGTAGGGAGGGCAGGGAGTGCCTGCTGTTGGAGCAGTCACATGCAATCTTTTCCCCGAACACCACTGTCGCTGTGCGACTGTTTCCAGCTTGAGCGGCGTCACCGTTGGCGTAACTGTGACTTCACGTGACCCCCCCTCAGGTCACGTGACCCCCCTGAGGTTACGTGGCCCCCCTGAGGTCACTTGACTCCCCTGTCACCTGACCCCCCCCTGAGGTCACATGACCTCACGGGGGGTCACGTAAACCTTAGTTTACCTTTTATATTTTATTCGCTATGAATTTTACTAACCACTCCGTTCTGTTTTCTTTTTGAACCTGATAAAAGTTACTCGTTACCATTAAAACTGTATCATGTTGCTTTTTTTATTTTATAACATGCTTTTTAGAGAGTGACAGCATCTGGCAACATGGTGTCAGCCCATCTTGACCTAAAACAAAGTTCTGTGTCACTCGGGGAATTTCACAAAAGTACTCAGGGAAAACCTGGAAAACTCGAGGAATTTGAAAATGTCAACTTGGTAGACACCCTGGTGCGGTACATGGAGCACAATTCCCTGCATTCTCCTTGATGCTTGGTTAATTTAGCAGTTAGTTTTTTCAGTAGATTAGTTATCAGTAGGCACCACTTTCAAGATCAATAGACCCTCAGGTAGATAATAAAGGTTTCTCGTAGATTTGCCGCTGTGCAACCCGCGTCGGCCATGTCTACGCTCGCACCGCCCCCTCTTTGTCGTCGTTCCAAGCGCTTGCGTGCCCAGTTTCCTTCCGCTCTCCCGAGTGGCGGTCCCAAGGGGCTTGTTTAGTTTCCTCCGGCTCCTCCGGGTGGCCATAGTCGCCCACGCGAAATAATGACCAGTGATCGAGACAACAATAAATGTGTCCGCATACCTTTCGTCCCGATGACCACCAATCGAGACAGTAAACGTGTTCGTACCTTTGTTCAAAATTCTGTGTCATGTCTGTGTCGTCTGCTAAGCAGCTTCGCTGGTCATCCACCTTCCCAGAGTGAGATGGCTCATGATTTTTCTCAGAAGACATTTCTTGTCACATGGCTCGCTCGTGCAGGGGATATCTTGAAAGCTATTAATCTGATTTCACCTCTGTTTGCTGTAATATATTCTAAAAAGAGAAATAACGGTGGGTAAACTATTGGATTATCAATATATGACTCATAGCTTTTGCCACACTGACATAAGAGCTTTGTGAAAATTAAGATCTAAGTTGCACAAAACCATTTTGCGTCAAAACTTAATGAGGCTAGAAAATAAACCGGTAGTTTCACCCCCTGGCGTATCTTGGGGCATTATACATCAAGTTTTATCACGATGCAGTATGTTATTGGATTTGAGGAGCTTGCATAAACCAGCGACATGCAAAACCTTCTAACTTACAAACATGATTGGAAAGGCTTCAAACTTGGTACTTCCTTAACAAAAAGTGGCTGTAAATTTCATTAGCCTTGTGCTGCATAGTACTTAAGGGAAGATGCTACCTGAAGACCCTTTTTATTTAATATAAATCCTAGGATAATGAAACTTTACATGCTTATAGGGTTTTTTCTCCTCTTTTCAAAACAGTCATTAGTTCTGACATAGCTCCTATACTTTGCGTCCACACCCCATACAATTACAAAAAATAGGTGTTTTTGTGCACAACTTTTTTCATACAGTATAGACCACTTACAACGTAACCGCTTATAGTGCAGGACCGGGTATAACGTGGCTTTTTTAAACCACCGGTTCGGCTCCCATAGGACTTCATGTAATTACATACCGCTTAAAATGTAGGCGCGCGAAGGGAAATACCGGTTTAGTGCGGTTTTCGGAACAGCCCGGCGACCGCGCCGACTGACCGATGCAGCGAACACGCTTCCCTGTGCGACACTACATAACGGTGCGAGCCGCAAGCGGCACTCGCGGGGCAAGGAGGTTGCTCGGAGAAGCGGGGAGAAGCGAAGAGAGAGGCTTCAGCTGCCATAGCGACGGAGAGACGCATGCACGTGTCGTTCACGTGCGTGCGTCCCTCCGTTGCGTTGGGAACGGAAACAGTCGCAAGGACAGACCAATCGCAGGTTGAGGAGAAGTGTTCGCGCGCGTTGCATGCCGGTCGCGGGCCGGCCGGCCGGCTGCTTTTATCCGCAAACATGGCGTCGGTTGTTATCGTCGACGTAGACGGCGTGGCGGAAGCTCATCGTTTCGCGTAAAAGCGCTATCCTTGACTGTGAAGTTTCGTTGTGTGTCACCATGATAACCCAGCACGTACTAGAAGGGAAGATCCACCTACTCGTGCGGCGATGTCGTGGCGGCACTCTCAAGACGGCAGAAACGCCCGTGTCGTCGTGTTTGTTTACTACGACTACAGTGGTGCTTTCTAAGCATTTGTGTTTTCGAACATCGCCCGGATTCCTTATTTGGAACATTTCATGCCTGTGCTCAAGTTGAAGGTATTACTGGCGCATACCATATGAAGGATGCGAATTTTCACGCGTTTTCATTGCCGGAGAAAAGTGATTAAGGTTAGCAATCCTGAACGCTCGCAACGTCCGTCCGCAACCCGCGACGCCGTTAAAAGGCTGCACCAGGCAAAAGTCACTCATTTCTTTCAAAATGTGTGACGCACTTGAGACAGAACTGTACTAGTCTGGTGAAATAAAGACTTTCCTCAAACTAAGCTTTATTCTTCATCTAACATAAAATAAATTCTTTTCCAAAGGTAAGTTGTCTGATGGCATGCATTTTGGCCTGAAAAATTGATGTTTTGGTTATAGTGCGGTACCGCTTATAGTGCGGATTTTCGCGACTCCCGCGACATACGTTATATGCGGTCTACACTGTACTAACTTTTCACCAGAAATATATTGCAACAGCTTATTTTGTTCCTTGTCAGTTGTAGGATGCTGATAACTATTCAAAAGTTCTGCAAAATGTTTCTATCTATAAAAAAAAATAAAGATGCTGTAATGTTGTAATTTCAGAAGCCATCTAGAAGTTCATATCAATTTGCATAAACATATATCAGAAAATTACAGGTCCAAATAGATATCAGCAATCTATACACCTTCAAGAAAACGTTCAGCCTTTCCACTCTCGTGAAGAAGGAGGATCAGCGGAGCTGTACTCGATACACTACCACAACGCGCACGTGCCCGTTTCCCGTTTCTTCTTGTCCGACACGCCGCCGATCGTGGATACGTCTCCGGCGAACCAGAGTCCCATGAAGCGCACACGGCGCACGTGATGCCAAACGGGTAATCCACAAACTCCCTCCGGGTCCTCGCCGTCGCGCCCGGGAACTGTTCAGCCGGCGTGGAGTGCAGTCGTCACCGGGCCTCGCGCTTGCGCTTGGCCTCCGTGGCACGATCGTCGTCCGTGGCGTTGGCTTGCTGGCGCCGTTTACATCGCTGGTCCTGTTCTCGGCGGAGGCTTTCCAGGCGAGCGATGTGCTCTTCTTTGGCAAGGGAATCTGAAGCGCTCGACGCAGTGGAAGTACAGGGGACAGTGGCTTTGGGGCGGTTGCGGCCCCATTCGTGCTGCTGCGTACGTTGCCGCTCCCCAGTCTTCTTTCCCCGAAAGGGCGCGTGGCCGACCCATCCTAAGTCCAAACCGAAACTGACAAGAGCGTAGGAAACAGCGCGCAAAACAGACGAGGACGAAGAAACACGTGACGAGTGCTGCGCTCGTTACGTGTGCTTCTTCTTTGTCGTCATCTGTTTTTCGCGCTGTTTCCTACGATGAATTCCCACCAGTTGGTGCCCAACTATCCATTGTTCTACAATAGTTGGAAAGGTTGCCGCCATCTACGAGCGACGGTGGAAACCAGACTGGTTGTGTGCTTGCCGCCGTCGCTTAAAGATGGCGGTAGCTGTCCAGGTAGGTTTGTGTCGACATACCGGACACGATTCTGGGGAACCTAGCCCTTAACAGCTCAACTGTAAATATGTGTGCGAAATTTCGTTATGATGCGAGTATTGTAAGTATCAGAAAAGGAGTGCACAAACTGTGAAGACTGCCGAAAATCACAATAAGAAAAAAATGCATCTGAAAGTTCAAAAGTTATATTCTCATCAAAAAGCAGCTGTAATTGCATGAAACTTGGCGAAAACACAGGCAGGCTGTCCAGGAAGTATCCAAATCGACGCAGGACACTCACTATTTTTGCACAGCAGTTCGAGGAACGTTGCAAGTCTTCCATTATTCAGCAGACTCCCGGACGAAGAGCTTGCCCTGCTGACATGTCGGGCACGTCGCACTGCAAACAAGCATCGTCAGCGCGTCGATGTCGCATATCACTGCTCTCGCAGACCCATCGCCGCACGTCCTCTGTTCGTTCTCGAAGAATCCAAGTTTCTTTTCGGAAGCGCTCACAAATGTCAATGCAGCATCGATCTCCTCCGAGTCGCCGATGCCGTCGTTAGGCCTAGCTGGCCCTGTCGGCTGCGGAACACGATCTTCCGCTGTCGTTCTCCGCTTGACTTTGCGTCGACTTCCCTCATACTTATTCTTCGTCCAGTACTTCCGAGCACGGAAATCGCACTTCTTCGGATTGTCCATAGCGAAAATGATTGTATAAACAAAGAAATGGCGGTAGTCCTGGTTCGAGGCGCAACGATGCCGAAGCAGTATGTAGGCTTCACCACATACTCCAAGCTGCGTTAGCCAATGGCGGTCTCGCGATACCGTCACATGATTTAAAAGTACAGTAGAGACGCTTGAAAGATGCGGTAAAACGCACCGTTTACTATTGGCTGGGAAAGTACGAAACCGATGGAGTTCAGCGAGGAAGAATAAGGCCTTGACTATCGCAACAAGCGATCGCAATGGCGGGCAGCGCCGCCGTCCTGAGAGATAGGCACTCAAAGATAGCGAACATTCGCATAAATTTGCGATTTCTTGAGCCACCCCGAGGCAGTTAGACACACTTTCCATTAATGGTGAATTCCGCTCGCAGATCTCGAGCGTTCCAAAAGCACTCCATTTGGAGCTCGCATATTTTGCTCACAAATCTGGCTCGAGCTGGTCATCTTTCCCTCGTAGATCTCAGGCAGCACCCGCTCCACGGAGCGCCTCAAACCCAGCCGAACTTGCTCTGCAGGACTTCACAGATTTTTCCGGAAGTTGACAGAGCGCCCTACGTCATTTTGTTCTAAATCCGCAGTGTCCATGCGCAGCGAGGTTGGTGAGGTCGGCGGGCCGGTTGGGCCACGGTCGGGTCGTCGAGGTAGATCTGTTCGGGTGCATCGAGTTGGATCTGTTCGGGTGCGTCGGTTGCTTGCGTGGCATTGTTACGGCTGGAACGCTTCTACCTCGTATAGATCAGGGGTACAAAGCCGGGACTGTGAAGCGCGGTAAATTGTAAGCGCTGACATCTGTGATTGTGAGACGAAGAACGAGAAAAAGAACGACAGAAAAGCCGGAGGCAGACGCAAGGTTAGGCCCGTTCATTCTGCAGCCAATGATTGTTTGCCTTTTTACACTGCATTCCGCCGGCGTTTTCCCTTGCAATAAAGCAAGAAGAGATTAGACAACGACCGTGCAAGTGATGGTTTGTTACCTCTGTGTTTATTAAAGTCGTACCAGAAATCTGAACTCCACCGCTGGCAATCGCTGTCCGTGCCCCGCCGCTTCGAGGCGGCCGAAAAGTATGTGATGGAATGGGACGTCTTCATTATTTGCGACATGGGCACCGTGGTACGTATAATTTCGCCCGGCCTGTGTCGCGTGTTATTTTTGCGTCGGAAAGATCGGTCAGCTGAGGCGTTGGTGGGCTTGTCAAGTTCGAGCAGCGGCCATCTTGAATGGCGGTGAGGAGAACACTGAGGGAAAAGCACAAACCAAAAATTTGAAATTTTCGAAAAAGTCTCGCTTTTTCGCCCTGCATCTCTTCTGAAATACCACAGGAGGACATTAAGACTACTTACGCATTCCTACAAGCAGTGCGCCCCATCGTCCTCCGCGGTATGGAGGACAGCGGGCAGTGCGGCATGATTGAGCGCAGGACGTAGAACACGGGAGACTTCCCGGTCCCCCTCCGGCCACGCCTGACACATGACCCGAGAGGGAGGAGAGAGAGGGCTTTTCTGTGGGGGGCGTTCCTTGCAACTATGACGCTTCGCAACCAATGGGCATTTAGGTGCCGTTTCGCTCAGCCAATGGGAGAACGGGTATTTCTCTGCCGTTTTTCGCGGTTACAGATGCGGTTGGCTCCGCTCCGTGTGACAGTTAATGCTTTCGCATTAAGAGTTAGTCTCCAATCCCAACTTCTCTCTTAATACCTTGTAAATAAAAGACTGCAACGAGACTTTTGCAAAATGTTAACTATAATATTTTGTAATTTGCGAAGACTTTAATACTTAATTTCTAATTATCATTAAAAAAATTTAAACTCGTGCAACTTTTTCGGGAATTATATGCTAACCGCCGAATTCAGAAACCTCACTCAAAGTACACTCAAACTGAAGGGCCCCTCCACTTTCTCGAGGAAGGCGCGAGGGCCGGCGCTGGCCAATCACGACGGCGGATCTCGCGATTGGCCAGCGCCGGCCCTCGCGCCTTCCCCGAGGAAGTGGAGGGGCCCTTCAGTTTGAGTGTAGTTTGAGTGAGGTTTCTGAATTCGGCGGTAAGATTATAAGAATGGTTTTGTTACAGTCTCTACTCTTTGTAGAACATTCGGACAAACTTTGCGCCCATTTCTTTTATGGGAGTTTTGCAAACTATCTGGGCACAAACATTTGTGGTAAAGTTGAGGTTTTCTCGTAAACTATAATAGGAAAAGAATGAGCTTATGCTTGTGCTCTGTACAAGAACTTAAAGCAGCGGCGAAAGTTTAATATAAATAAGATGAGAGAGGAGAAAAAAAAGAGCAGTCCAGCATTATTTCACAGTACGATCGGAGCGGTAGCTGCGACACGTCACGGCCAAGTCACATTCTCATTCACAACTCGCATGAAATGCTAGGTGTCCTGGGAAGTTTTTATTTGAATAAGGAAGTGCCAGCGACGGTGGCATGTTTTAAATCAAAATAAATAAACGAAAAAAAAAATATCAATAAATTAAAAATAAAGAAAGAAATAAGTAGAACCAATATATAAGTGAGAAATAAAAATACAATAAAATAAACACATAAGAAATAAAAATACAATAAACAAATAAGTAAGAAAAAATATAATAAATAAACAAAATCAACAAATAAGTAAGAAATGAAATGGGAAATAGAATAATAAAGTAAACTTAAAAAAAAAATGAATGTTAATAAATTAAAGAAAAATACCAAAAACTAGAGAATAAAAAGTGACCTAGTGGGGGCACCCTCTGCTCCCTGGTCAGCAGCTGATGAAGCCCATAGAGATTTCCTTTGAACCATAGCAGTGGGCATGGGGCCGGGCCCCATGCCCACTGCTATGGTTCAATAGGGTAGGGGAAAAGATCTTCTGCCCAGAAGAAGGGAGGGTAGACGGTCGCCTAAGTCGATCGACGCCACGGGCAGGAGCGAGGAGGAGGAAGCCTCGAGTGTGGCGGCAGCACCTCTGCAGGACACACGTCTCCGCTCCTGCATGCAGGTCCCGGCACGTCCAGCCCCGGAACCACGGCGGTCAGCACGGCCGCCCCTGCCTCCTGCGGCCCCGAGAGGTTCACCTGCGACTCGGGTCTGCCCCTTTGCTCTCTGTCCTGCGCCATTCCTGGCACAGAGTTAACAGGATCTATGCGGGGGCTGCAATTCACATTGGTGTTTCAAAATGAAGCGGACAGCAACCAGTTTGGAATTGGGTTCCGGTAATATATTTGTATGGGCAGAGGGGGCTACATTTTCTCGATTCGAAGAGCAGATGTTCCGGAGAATTCTTAGGCAATTCGCGACTCCAGCGACCTATAGGGGGCGCCACCACCAAACAAACATGGCGGCTGAGTCCAGGTTGCGGCGGCTCGGCCGGGCCTCCTGAACAGGTGGCGCGTTCAATTTAACTGATTTTCTTTTGTTTAATGCCCAATTTTGTAGGTATTTGAACTGAGGCGGTTAAGTGTAGCCGGTGCAGATAAACTTGCAAAGCATAGTTTTGTTTTGCCGGTGTTTTTTTGTTCTTTTCGTGTCAAACTTTCGTTTCGAAGATTTCGCTCAAAACCGAAACTATGGGCTCCGGAGAGACGGTAATATCCTAATCAGTTTTGATCATCTAAGGAAAGCGGAGATGACAATAGAATTGTTCCACAGAGAGTAACTTTTCAGCTAACTCGCATGCCTCGACCATGCGACTTATCTGTCCGCGAAATCGAGCTTTTGTGGGTATCCGCGTTTACAAAACAGCTCCAGTCGTCTGCTCGGCCAACAACACAGGCTGCAGGAAAATTACGAAAATTAAGCAACCGCTTCTTGAGCCAAGGACCGTGTTAACCCGCCGGCGCCCCACTAAGCAGCTGATACTCGTATTTCGATTCAGGTTTCAGTAGCAATCGAGACGTCATTTTGACGAGCGGGTTATGTATTATATTACGTACTATGGGGGTCCCACTAAAGCGATATTAGTACATCCTTCGGGTTGAAATATGAGCTTAGTTGACTAGCTATTAGGTGAGCAGCTGAATAAAAGTATATTTGACAGACGGAGACATATTACTTAAACTTAGCCAAATGGTTCTATAGCCGGCAGCACGGAGACAAACTGAAGAGAGCCTTCATTGAAGATCTGCGCAGAACCTCCCCGCATTGAACTTTGCTTCGAATCCTGAACGGAGAAAATTAGTATTTTTTTTGTGGCCGGTCAACCTGACCAATGTAGACGTATATTGCTGCTGGCTTCGACGTCCTTGTAATATAAATATTGGAGGCGCGATAGGTCAAAAATGCCGTGACAGCATCTAACGTTGCGAGACTTGTCTCCCACCTTTGAAAACAGATAATTTCCCTCATTCATCATTTGCAGCGAGCAAGTTTTCCTGAATCAAGTAATTGCGAAATCAGCCCAACTCCTTCAGTGTGGTCCAGAGGCTTTTTCGGTGAAAGGCAGCCAAGATGAATAGCCAACGCACCGACCGGCGTGGGTTGCTCAAACTTGAAGCTAACCGAACACAACCAAACTCAAGAAAAGCAGCTATCGAACCTTCCCATTCACTTGACTGCAACATTGATGTTCCCTCCAGTATCAGTTACCAAGCAGTCGTCACTTTGAATGTGATTCAAGACAGACAAGAAATCAAAAAGTTTTTCCGTGATTCCTCCCCATCCAAGAAATCGAAAGCACGCGACCGTGTGCTGTGGAGTAAACGGGCTTTCAAACACGTAATAGAAGAAAACAATCTACTGAGGCTTCACTACACTAATGATCACTCAAACAAACTTAAGAAATATTCGGACCTTCGTCAAATTACATTGTTCGCCACCGCGCCGACAACACGTCTCCGCGAAAGCCACCAGAGACGCGGAGGGGCGCGGAGCGACCTGGACCGGCTGGTTCCCGGTTTTCCCGCTTAGCGGCGTCCGTTTTGCTGGAGTCGCGAATAAATGGCTGGAAACGTTTCTCAGTGGTATACCGTAAATTTCAGAAAGAATGCTGTTAAGCCCGGTTCAAACAGACCCGCACTGCAAACCCGGGCGCCGAAACCCGTAGTGACGTCAGCGCTCCCTCCGTACGGGTGGTGACGTAAATATGGCTCCCGGTTGAAGAGTTGAAATTTTTTCAACTTTCTCCTGCCCGGGTCGTGACGTAGGTTTCCGTATTTTCTCCGCGGCCAATCAGTGCGGCGCGCTTCCCTCCTCTGCCCTTCTTGCCACCAGCGTTCACGTGGTTCCGCATGCACGATGCGAATGCCTCAGTCGCTCCGTGCTTGCTTGCAAGGAAAGCTCCGGCGATGAACTTCTCGCCCGCCTCCGACGCGAGGAAAGCAGCTCAAGCTGCAAAGAAGAGTACCGCTGCGTTTGACGTACCCGAGAAAGCCTATGGATTAGTTAGCTAGTTCAGCGGTACCCCTCGATCTACGACAGGTATCGTAGTGACCACAAGGACCAGGACAAGTGAAAGAACTCGGTACTGCTTCTAATAATTTATTGACACGGTTTCGGAGACACGGGAGGTGGTTGCAACCCGATGAAACGGCATCTTCAATGCAAATATGAGTGGCCTTTAGAAAGGCCGTTTGTAGAGGCAGGCAGTGGTTGGCTTGCTGGCTGCAAAGAGACCGAAAAGGCAGTGGGATGTTATTAATAAGCAAATGTGCTAAGCTTCAAGCTTTGAGGGCATGCTCGTTCACTATAATTGTAATAAAGCAATTCATTTGTTCATTTTTTTTTTTTTTTTTATACACAATGTTTTATTAGCCTCGGGCACTCTGCGACCGACAAAATCTCCTCCCCCCCGAAACAAAATCCTGGCTATGTGCCTAGCTGCAACCATTGTGCGTGCGAGCTACATCCGACACTTAAGATGTTAAAAAGGTCAACGACACTGGTACGCGCTGTAGACCAGTTTTTAGGCAGTACTGTACGACCGCTAGCCTAGGGTCTTTAACAAACGTGCTTTCACTGCGGGAGCACACGCTCCAGGTGAGTGTTCCTGCGAGCGACGTGCGGGCCCATGTGGAACGCCACTTGATATATAACATGATAATAATCCAAAATAAAAAGCAGCACACCCTACCTGGCTGGTGACATTCGGAAGCACTGAAAGAATTCCCGGCCGTCGGGATCTTCGAACATCTGTCTCACAACACTGTAGTCTCACGATGGTGGCATACTTGTCGAGCATTTTTCGAGGCTTCAGGAGCTCGCGGACAGTCTTTCGCTTCTTCTTTTTCTTCACGCTCCGTAGGTACTGCTCACACGCAGCCGCGAAAGTAGTCGGCCGACGCCAGGTGATAGTTCTCGCATTTGTGACGCACCTCACTACACAAAGGTTCATAAGTGGGGCAATTCGAGCTTCGTAGTCGGGATCCTGCCGAGACGACGCCATCAAGAAACAAAGCGAGAGACGGAGCGCGCCGCGCCAGCCGCGCCTGGCCGCGCGCTCGGGCTGCCCGGGCGACGACCCGGCTTGACGACAGCCGCTGATTGGTTGCCTGGGGAGCCGCCGTGACGTCAGTTCCCGTATACGGAGACCCGCGCCGCGCGCCGTTCAAATCAAACCGTGACGTCACTCCCGTAAACGGGAGCTGGAAGTGATTACGTCAGTACGGGTTCCGGCTCCCGGGTTCCGTATTCAGAGTCTGTTTGAACCGCGCTTTAGGGGAAGTGCACACATGCATGCACGTAACATGGGCTGCACCTCTCGAATGGCATGGGCGACCACTTTTACCGTTTCGCGCCGAGCCCGAGAGATGGCGCAGTGGCCGCGGGCGGGAGCGGTGATGCAGGATGAGGAAGACGGAGTCGTCGGGCGGAACGCGAGGCTTAGTGACAGGAGCGATACCGCTGCGCGCGGGTACGCGAAAGAATAAAGTGTTTAAGAGATTTCTTGCATGTGAGTACGACCGAGGCAACCAGTGACTAGGTACGTCACAACACCCTTTCCAAAACGAACGGATAAATGGTGAAAGACATTGGGTGGGCTATCTTTTGGAAATGCCACGGCGAAACTTTATAAAAAAAATTGATGATAAAGACCGGGGCACCCGCTACAAACCACGTGACGCGAGAACTGATACTCTAGATCGCGAACACTGCAAATTCCTTTTTCACAATGCTATAAATGCGCGGGAATTCACTACAATGCCGCATATCACGGATGCAGCGGAATCATATTTCACGATGCAGTATACACTCAGGACCAACTCGTGTGGTACGGAAGCCGATATTGTGCGCGCAGATAACGGACAAAAAAAGCTGTTGATGCGTGTTTTTGAGCGTGCTATGAACTCGCTTGTCAGACGTGCCGGTACATCAAATTGCGCAATCGATGCGATTCCCGTCTGACATCGCTCGACGTCTCACAGGAATCAAGAGTGTGTGATGTTTCGGAATTTTTATGAGGTAGATGTTTAGCCACAAAAACGGGATGGGCGATATCTCGGGAGCGTTCTCTCAAAACTTTACGGTAGGCAAAAATATTGCCCAGTTACGATTTATTTTTTTTTTTTTTTTTCATAATTCTGTTATTACTGTAAATGCAGTGCTAGAATAACTTTGTATGTGCGTTTTTGTATAATGTTCGACGCTGTTTACGCAAATGCGGTGTCGGCACTGTTCTATGAGGGAGATCTACGTGCCAAACCGACGAAGGGCGTCTGAAAAATTGAGACGTCAAGAAATACGCTTTAACGTCTGTATCAGTTTACTTGGGTATGCAGACGATCCAAATAAAGGGTAGGCCAGCTAATTTGTGCGCAATATTTGTTTATTTTTCCTGCTCACGTTCCAGAGCAATTAAAACAAATTTGAAAACGGGGAAAGCCAGCAAAAGCGACCCGGTAGTATATGAAATAATAAAAAGATAAAGACCTTTTATAGTGGGCATACCTCTACTGGTTTAGGTGTTTTCTTTCACCGCTCATAGAGTGGCGATCGAGACACGTAAAGCTGCATTTTCATACGTCGCGCGTAAATCTAGCAGATTACCAATGTCAGCGCGTCGTCGTAACGTCGGTATTTGTCGCTCGTCTATGCTTCCGCTCTGGAACGTAGGTCTGGGCCTGAAACAGTGTAAAGTAAAACATTGGTCACTGATCAGATAAAATACTAGAACTAAGGAAAAATACACTTTTATAATGTTAATCAGGTTACATACTACAGTCGAATCTCGTTTATTCAAACTCTCTTAATTCAAACTTCCGAATAAATCAGACTAACACGTCCATTTGCATTTTAGTCTGAATTATCCAGAAGTTTGAACTAAGAGAGTTTGAATTTACGGGATACAACTGTGTTTGGTACGATCCAATTGAAAAAGTTGACATCTGCTGTTCTCCGGCGAAGAGACTAAATGCAGGCGCCTTTTCCCGTAGGAATGCGCGGGAGCAGCACAAAAGTAAACTGGTTGCTGTCTGCTTGGATTTGAAAGCGGAAGTGTGGATACACTAGCTTGAGCGTCCATCTGATGTCTCTTGAGGTGACCTGAAGCGCTCTCCTTGCAGGGAAGTGCATCTGGAACTCGTGGGTCTGCGACGGCACCCACGACTGCAGCCAGGGAGAGGACGAGAGGCTCTGCCCAGGCAAGTGGCCCTTCTGCACTTGGGATCTGGGCAGACTCGCTTGGTTTGCTTTGGTCTCTTTGCATCTATTTCTGATACAAATGGGCCCAGCGTACCCTGGTGCCTGAAACGCATCTCGGACCAGTGCGTTCACCGTGCTTCTTTGTTCGGGGTTCGCCCATTTCTGTCCCACGGCATCGCGATGCTGGCAGTGGCATTCTCCTCCGCGCCGCTCTCGGTTTCACGGCTTACTGGGATTTGGGGATCCACGATTTGGGATGCTAGGATGACGGAGATTCTCACGTTTGACGCAGAATCTGTTTTGTTTTCTACGAGAGAATGGTTGTAATGAGCGTGGCGAACAAGTGCCACGCTGGGAGCATCATGTAAGGGCCCAGTGGGGCTCGAACCCGGGTCGGCGGCAGTTGGATACGCCACCAAGCTACTGGCAAAACTAGTCCGGGAGGTTAAAATACTTTTTTTTGAATGCAAATGAAGTAAGAAAAGAAAACAATCGAGAAAAATATAAGAGAAATAAAAAAGTGTAGCACAAACGACACACGGTATGTGGTTAGTACGGGACGCATTCCGTGTTCCCTGGTGTACAATCGGACCTGTATAATGTTTTTTGTCGAAACTTGTACGACCATCTGCCAGGATGGATCCTGCGATGTAGGTAATACGTGGCCACCTCAGAGCCCCATAGAGAATACATGAGGTTTTTCACCAAATTAAAAAAATTCTCACATAATAACGGCTGCGCGGATCTTCTTGAAAATTTCGGCTTTAAAGACAGTGAGTCATTATCGAGTCACTAAGCGCAACAAATGTTTCATCATAAATTTAATTATATTCTTTAAAAAATCATGAAAATGGTCAAAATCGGCTAATTCGGCACTCTTGCGTTCGGAGCGAATTTACAAAATTATCTAAATTCAAACATAAGAAATATTGCGCTTAACGTCTTCTAAATTTATTACGGAATCGAATAATATTCAAATTATTCATGTAAGTCGATTTGTTCCGTAACTACAGCAAATATAAAGAACCAAGGTGCCGGTGCTTGTTTTCGTCGTTTTTAAGGTACCTCTCTCTCCCGTGCGGTGGCGCTCGCTGTCCACGAAATGCGAAATCGTCCGTTCGGAGATCGGCCGGATCGGCACTGTGCGAGGTGTTCTTCCGCGGCCGTATTCCGCGCCCGTATCCTGTTTCATTCTGCACGCCGAGGCGTCAGTGTGCGTGTCTTGCTTTCCTGGTTCTCGCTGGGTAGGTCTCCGTGTTTTCGCAAGTGGCAAATTCACCTTGGAGCTATGGGTCGAAGACAACCGTCCTGTGGCAAGCGGACCGCGAGGTGTTCCACAACCTCGCGGTCCGTCAACGCGTTGTGCTTGTTTCTACTTTTTTTTTTCTTTTAAAAACGGGCTTTTTTTTTTTTTTTTTTTTTTTACGGAAAGTTTTATTTTATCGTTATCCTTCACACAAACGTCCTTCGGCCTTGGGGTCGTGGAAATCGGGGATGAAGCGTGCACAGAGTAGATCGTTGTTTGCCTCCTTTTTATTTTTCACGGACGTCCTGTGACCTCCGTATGGTTCGTGGTCACCGCAATCTAACGCGGGGAAAAACGGGTCGCCTGCTCTGTAGTCAGGGTATTCCTAGGGGAGGGTGATAACTCGCTGTTCTTCTGGAAATTCACATATCACCCAAAAAGGTGACATGGGTAATGATAACGGTATGTTTTTTCCGGTGTTTATTTTTGAGCGAAAACCGGTGCATGTTTTTCGGTGCTTATTTTTTAATCACCAGTGTATTATGGGTTGAACGTCTTGTGATGATGCTAAAAAGCGTTGATAACCAAAGAAAAATGCGATTGGACAAGAACATTTCAAATTTCCAATTCTAATCACATATCCATTACGCTCTTCTCGTGGGAGCATCTATCCTGACGAAAAATGCCTAAGTCATTGAGCTGTGAACGCATACTCAGTGTACAATCTTTCGGCCTAGAGAGGTATTGCGCACGCTCGAACGCGCTTCACAGCCCAGTAGACGAAGTTGGTGGCACCCAGAAGGCGAGTTTTTGAATGGTCTGTAGTAGGCAAAAGAAACAAATAACAATCAACGCATATCAGCTCTTCAAGCGAAGAGGCGCGTTTCTAAGGTCAATGGTTCCGGACGGCACTAATGTTGTTGGCGTTGTCGTAAGATGACGTCAGTTCATACGAACTGACGTCATCTTACGTGATCACGTGACACAAACACGTCATCTTACATGATCTCGTTACACGAAATGACGTCATCTTACGTGATCACGCTGCGCGAAATGACGCCATCTTACGTGACCACGTAACACGTCATCTTGTAAGTCAACCTCTCCCTACAGCAGCGCGCTCCGCGCTTTCCGGGCCCGTGCAGTGCTGTAGTCGAAAGCAAGCTCCATATGGCAAGCGAAAGCTTCTGAAGTCTCACATTGAGAATACTCGCAAGCGACCGTCTGTGGAAGCTTCGCACGTTGAGGTTTTTGTTGAGATCGAGCCATCGTGTTCCATTAACTATAGTTGAAGTTATCGTTCAATAAAGCCCTAAAAAATATGAATGTAGTTGGTGTAGACATCAAGATCTAATCAAAAATGCGGTTTGACGTCGTTTAATTAACGTGTATATACAAGTGTAGAAAAAAATGAGTTATTTGTGCATAGATGTTTAAAAAAGTGTTTATTATTCGACATAGGACTTTGGGAGAAGGATGTGTTCAGATTTTTCTTCATGAGCGCAAATATACCTGACGCAATAAATAGTGACGATTTCATCGTCCCAGTGGTGAGCAGGTGATTTCTTGCTCGAAACAATGATGCCATTTCATAAACCAAGTTCTGTGACATATGCTTTTCCAATGTCTGGTCACTATTTTGTAAACCTTTCAGTCCAAACGAGTATACTTCTGTTTGTTTTTGTTAGCTTAGGAGGGGGTCACAGAGCCTATCTTTTTGTCTTCCTCTAGGACAGACGTACAGAGTTATACCGCAACACGCATCTGTGGAGCACACAGAGCTATCGCTCTCCTGTTGGCGGTACAGTAGCAGACGACACAACGCAGCTCCACTAGCCGCGGCCCGTAGCGCGACCGTTCAGACTAGGGAAATGGTTTTGAAGAACCGAGAAATGGTATCTTGTGTACAATAATCACATGTCGTTAGTATACTAGTATTCTACTTGCTAAGCCAAATAAATATTTGCAGCTTGTGAGAATATGTTTGCGTGACGATTTACCGTTCACACTCCTGACGGATGCTAGCGAATCCTTCATGTTCGTGGCTCGCAGTTATCGGTACCCCCTCGGAGTGACTTCACCATATATATTTTTTTCTTGCTTGCAGGACATCATAAAAATCCCAAACACGCGAGAAAAAAAAAATCTTATGAGTACGCGTGATTTTGAGCTTCGCAGCTCTAAAGATGCCCGGTAAATGTCGTCCAGCTTGGGAAGAAACTAATTCTTTTTGTTGGAGTTTGACTATCGTATGCTGGCAGCTCGTTTCCGGTTTGTTTTGTCTATACTCCGTTTCACCGTAATTTGGCAACCCTCAGTCAGGGCTGCTGTGAGGGAATCACGGTCGCGGAGCAAAGCACGTGACAGCTACTTTTAGGAGCAGTACTATGGCACCTGCAGCGCGTCTCCGACTGGCGTGGTTAGCGTCTTATGCTGGCCATACATCAAAAGTGGTTCCGAAGTGCAACAAATAACGTCACAGAAGACGGAGTGTCACGCTTTTGCATCTCGCGATCCTGGCAATTCATCGTAGAAAGGCTGGCGAAAGCCACGAGGGAACACGAGTGTCGCTGTCGTCATGGCGTCCCAACGAAAAGCAATTATACAATTTCGACGTTTTTGTAATTCGGTAATTTAAATTACTGTATACAATTTTTAAGAAAGTAAAGACATCAAACCAAATAGGAACTTCCGTGCTAAAACATGCAGTGCGAAGTGAAGACAACTACTATCTTTTTTTTTTTCTTGATGTCCACAAAAAAAAAAGGCTATGCAGCATCGATCCTACCGTTTTTTTTTTTTTCGCACATTATGTGATGCATGAAAGTAACGACGTAAAAGCGCTGTAGAGACGATATAAAAACAAAAATTTAAGGGAATCGAGCTTTGTAGTGGAACGGAAAAAAATAAATAATTAACGACTTTTTACGGTAAACACTTCACTTCTAAGTAGAACTTCAAAAAAGTGACGGTTACGCGCTTTCATGGCCATTTCAACAAAGTTGGGAGAACGATGTATTGCATCTTGTGAACAGACATGTGGAGCAGAATGTTTATGTTAGAGGTATTGTGTGTAATCGCTGCGCAGTACCTGCCAAAAGAAGATATTATTTGGGCACAGTCTCAACCGTTTCCGTCTGTGTGTGCTACAAATACAGCAACTCTTTTCGTAGTAGAAGTGATGAGGAAATGGCGTGCCCTTGATGATACGATTGTGATTATGAAATAAAATTTTTAATCAGCCAATAATTGCGACCTGTCCGGTCGCCTGGAACCCCGACAACAACTATCGTTCTCTGGAAAGTTCATTCTAATATTTACACGTTTTGTGGAGTTCATCGAGCGAATAAGAATGTTCCAACAATGAGCTAAACCTTCACGAGTTCCCGAATCCAACACGGCGCTTTTGAATTTTAGCGCCGTAGATAGTTCTGCGAACAGTGTATACTTCTGTGCAAATATTCGTCTAACAGTTTTGCAACGTTGGAAAGCATCGGAATGATTCAGAATCACTGCGGAGTTGATACTCGGGAAGATAAGACGGGCACTTGGGAGAAACGGACCGTGGCATTTGAGACAGGGGCACAACCGGGGGACAAACGTGCTACAATCGCATACCCTTCCAAGGTCATCGCTTGGGCGACCGCGCGCGCGCCCAAGAAACCTTTTTTTTTCTTCTTTTTAGGGGTGGTGGGGGGGGAGGGGAGTGGTGTAGGCTCTGATTGTCTTCCTTCTTTGTGGCTTTTGACAGACGCACAACGAGACTGGCAGAACAAGCGCATGATTCATTTCTTTCGATGGAGGCGTTCTGTCCGTGTATGCGAACATGATTTTTTTCCCCTTTTAGTAGTTAGTTGTTCTTGCCTTGACTCGGGTCCCAGTGGGTGCGTTGTCGTTGTATGCCCACTATTTTTTTTTTTTTAGTTATTGGTAGCTCTTTTGCTGATGGTGTATCAAGGTAGACAAAAAGAAAAAAAAAATGAAATAGCGCCTCGACAAAAAAAAAAAAAAAGTTGTTGCGATCAGGAACGTTTTCAAAGCGATTTTAGGAGCCTGCATTGTTACCACAGGTGCAGGATTGAGAGCGTAACCCACGCACTTGAAGAGAAGGGGAAGCTCTCGTCTTATTGGAACTCTCTTTTATGGGTTTCCACGTCGCGATTGTCCTTCAAAATCAACTGTCATTTATTTCTCGCTCGTGGCTTCCAAGTACTGGAAGCCACGACTCGAGCCACAATAGTTTTGCGAAATCAAGGTTTCGCTGAAATGGATAACTCTCACGTACAGTTCGACGCGCAATACCTTTGCCGTATTGACTCGCGAGAGATGCCCCCAACACGGCTGGGTATGGCGTAGCTTCAGACCTAACATCTAAATTTTGTTGCCTTACCTCTTACTATTTCGCGCCCATTTTGAGCCATATCAAAATGAAAGCGCATGATGAAATAAAAATGACACTCGTTTTCCGCTCGATGGAAATTCACGCCAGCTCGCTGTCTTTGCTGGTACCTTGAGCGTTTCCCAGCGATGCGGAGAGTTAAAAAAAAAAAAAAAACAACACGTACGATGGCATTTTTTGCACACTCATTACTTCTATAACACTGAGCCACCTCGTATCCTTTTGTTTTTCTTTCATGGTACTAATTTCTTTCTGCGCATTACGGCTGTTACGACGCTAAGTCTGTCTGCCCTTCGAATTTGAACTTAGGCTCAGATCAGGGACGAACCAGTTTAAATCAGGAAAATATAATTAACACTGTAGCAAAGTAAATCTATCATATCGATCGGAAATACGATTTGGCACATTCCATCTGAACACATATTGTGCACAGCGAATGCAATAGCGAGTCAGCGTGCAAAACGCCGCCACACTGAGCTACCATAACATCTCAGTGATTTTTGCATAGCACCGAGCACGGAAAAGAGAAAACAGTTATTCATTCACATAAACGAAGCAAATTTATTTAAAGCGCGGACACTCCGTACGTCCAATCTAGCTAAGGTTATTAATAGACTTTTGTCGAAACAGATAAAAGACGTTGGCAAAAATGATTAGACTGAATAAGTGAATCTAACGCACGTATTTTACCAACCGACGGTCGCGCGCCTTCAATACCCTTTCCAATTGTCATTGCGCACCTTGGACACAC
Source organism: Ixodes scapularis (assembly GCF_016920785.2). Lineage (NCBI taxonomy): Eukaryota > Metazoa > Arthropoda > Arachnida > Ixodida > Ixodidae > Ixodes > Ixodes scapularis. Next base: position 247,256,097 of record NW_024609835.1, on the reverse strand, counting down.
TTTGGGGAGCAATGCATATTTACATCGCCGCCCGAGGTCTCCATTGAACGTGTAGTGCTGACCCAAATAAAATGCTAACCTGACTCTCAATCGCTCACCGCAAAGGACGATTTCGAACAGGCGGTACTGTAGGTCACTTGAGATAAAAAAAAAGAGAAGAAAAACAAGCTATAGAAACGAGCGTCGTAAAAAAGGGGACCGGCATTTTAGAGCGCAGCTCTTAGGGGCCCGTTCCCGGCTTGAGCGGCGTCGCCGTCGCCGTCGCCGTCGGCGTAACCAAGGTCATCCCAAGGTCACGTGACCCTCCAGGTCACGTGACCCCTCCCAAGGTCATCTCAAGGTCACGTGACCTTGGGGGTCATCTCAAGGTCACGTGACCTTGAGATGACCTTGGGAGGGGTCACGTGACCTCGAGGGGTCACGTGACCTTGGGGGTCACGTGATCCCAAGATGACCCCACGTGACCCTTTGAAGGTCACGTGACCCCCGAGGTCACGTGACCCCCGAGGTCACGTGGTCTCCTCCCCAAGGTCACGTGACCCCTCCCAAGGTCATCTCAAGGTCACGTGACCCCAGGGTGATCCCCACGTGACCCCCCAGGTCACGTGACCCCTCCAGGTCACGTGACCCCCAAGGTCACGTGGGGGTCACCTTGGGGGTCACGTGACCTTGAGGTGACCCCCATGTAACACCCAAGGTCACGTGACCCCCAGGTCACGCCTCCCCGAGGTCACGTTACCCCCTCCCCGAAGTCACGTGACCCCCCCCCCCGGAGCATATTAAAGAATGAGGGGAGGAGGAGGAGAAGGAGGAGGGGTCTACCCTCCCCTCAGTACCCTTCACTCCTCCTCCTCAAGAGCTGCGCTCCAATTCGGCGTTACAGGGATTTGTAAACGGCTTCCACTTTTTTAGAGCGCAGCTCTTAGGGGCCCGTTTCCGGCTTGAGCGGCGTCGCCGTCGGCGTCGGCGTCGCCGTCGGCGTCGGCGTAACCGCGCGGTGCATCATGGGAAATGTCCCATAATGCACCGCGCGAGCCCCCCACCGGGGTCACGTGACCTCGTGGGGGGCACGTGACCCCCCCGAGGTCACGTGACCCCGGTGCATCATGGGAAATGTCCCATAATGCACCGCGCGAGCCCCCCACCGGGGTCACGTGACCTCGTGGGGGGCACGTGACCCCCCCCCCGAGGTCACGTGACCCCCCGAAGTCACGTGACTCCCCTGAGGTCACGTGACCCCCGCCGATGTCGCGTGACCCCCAATGACGCCATCGTCACTGATGACGTCACCGGCATCCACATCGTCATCGTCATCATCACTGATGACGTCACCGGCATCCACATCGTCATCGTCATCATCACTGATGACGTCACCGGCATCCACATCGTCATCGTCATCATCACTGATGACGTCACCGGCATCCGCATCGTCATCGTCATCATCACTGATGACGTTACCGACATCCGCATCGTCATCGTCACCGATGACGTCATCAGTGACGTCACTGATGTCGTCACCGGCATCCACATCGTCATCGTCATCGTCACTGATGACGTCACCGGCATCCGCATCGTCATCGTCATCATCACTGATGACGTCACCGGCATCAGCATCGTCATCGTCATCATCACTGATGACGTTACCGACATCCGCATCGTCATCGTCATCATCACTGATGACGTCATCAGTGACGTCACTGATGACGTCACCAACATTCGCATCGTCATCGTCATCATCACTGGTGAAGTCATCAGTGACGTCACTAATGACGCCATCGGTACCCGCATCGTCATCGTCACTGATGACGTCATCAGTGACGTCAGTGATGACATCATCGGCATTGGGGGTCACGTGACCCCCAAGGTCACGTGACCCCCCCTGGTTAGTTTAACCCCCCCCCCCAGTGCCCTTCCCTCCTCCTCCTCAAGAGCTGCGCTCTAATTCGGCGTTACAGGGAGTTGTAAGCAGCTTTCACTTTTTTTATTCCTACCTCCGAACAGAAACGAGCGCCACCCACTGCATCACACAGCGCAGAGGCCGGACTCGGCCACCGCGCGTACATACCAAGCGTGCGCGAGGGAGGGAGACACTTCCTCCGCCGGGAGAACACGGCACATTTCGGGATCTATTTCACGCAGCGGATAACGCGGGCCTTTTCACACCTCGATACTGGCGCCATCTAGAAGTTGCGCGTTCAACCACGTTTCGAGCCGCGCGCCATCTGGTGGCTGAAACGGACGAATAAATAGAGGTACCGCGCCCTTTAAGGGCCATTTTTGATGCAAGGGCCAGTCTTTTAATTCACCGGTCCAAGACGCATGCCAGTTGACTTTGATTCATTTTCACTTTTATTACTCAGCTGAACCTGTTAGGGTTCCAGGCTTTGTGAGGGTTGTTCATTACACCCTGTCTAAAGGGTTCTCAAGAGGAGGTCTTTTGCGACCCGAAAGTGAGCACTGAGGCTCGGAGTTTACTTCCTCATTATCCTGCATACAATAGAGCAACTTTATTACTAGGCTCCTGTGTTTTCAGAAATCCAGGAAATGCTTGCCAGTAAAAATAGTCCGGATGCAGATTTACCGTATTTATTTGAATGTAAGGCGGTCACGATTATAAGGCGAGGGGGCAGTTGAAGGACCCGAGAAAAATAAAAAAAATAGCCATATTGCTATACTGAGCTTTGAATGTAAGGCGGGGTATGACTTTGAGACTACGGATTTTGGAAAAAACATCGCCTTATATTTGAATAAATTTGCTATATTTGAAAAACTGAATTTGGAGACTGCCAGTTGCAAAAACCCAATGGGTTTTTATCTTGCCCTGGATTCCTAAGACAACGTTTGCGGTTCTCTTTTTCTGTAGGCTGTGATCCAGGGCGTAACAAAAGGCTGGAAAGAAAATACGATGACTCGACCGGGTGTCCTTGCACAAATCACCTTGCCCCTTGTCAGGAATTACACCACCTGACTCTCGCTCAGTGGTCAGAATCTCTACTCCTACGCTGCTAGAGCGGCTTAGAAATGTCACGTCTCATCCTCCATTACGAGGGCTGATTAAAAAGTAACGAGTCGTTCTAAGTTATATAATGAAATGTAATACCGCTTTGTGACATTCGTCTTAGCTTTGCAGACGCAACTTTTTTCACTCGGTCGTTCAAATGATGTTCTCAAGAAAATTTTTGTCCAGTTCTTTTTTTCAGTAGTGGGAATGGCCAAAAATCATGCGTCGGGGGTATATGGAAAAAGCCCTTCTCTTCAAAAAGGGAAATGGCACACTTGTGGCACATTTTCACGGCTCACTGTGACAGAATGCCAGTGTGGTTCAACTGCCAATTCCAACGTGTCTAACCTTCACGAACAGCGGTATTGCCCGTGTCCCTTCTTGCAAAGAGAGGCAGTCTGATTATAGTCGAACTTGGATGAATTCAAAGGGGATCGTAAAATAGTTTGATATATCGATAATGTGATGTACAAAAATATGTTAACTTAAGCTCCAGCTGAAATTTCCGCGCGTCTTTGCTTATACCGAAGGCCGCGACAAACGGGACCTTGCCAAATAGAGCCTCTAAGCTGAACACAGTAGAGCTTAGTTGGTGAAGGTCACAAACACCGCTGAGTTTACCCTTCGGTGTTTGTGATTGTTTACCCCTGGCCACAACTTCCAATCTTTCATTTTAAAAAAGAAAAAATGGAAAAAGGGCATAAAAAACACTCTCTCCATAGAATAAAGTTAAGCAAGCAACAGAAAAGAAAGCTCACTAAAATCAGGCAGCAAACAAAAAAAAAAGGAAGGCAAAAATAGAAAAAATGGGCAAAGCAATAACACAGAAAAAGTGAAAGCCATTTACAACTCCCTGTAACGCCAAATTGGAGCGCCAAATTGGAGCGCAGCTCTTGAAGAGGAGGAGGGAAGGGTACTGAGGGGAGGGTAGACTCCTCCCCTCATTCTTTAATATGCTCCGGGGGGGGGGGGGGGGGGGGGGGGGGGGTCACCTGACCTCGGGGGGAGGGGGTCACGTGACCTCGGAGGAGGGGGTCACGTGACCTCGGAAGAGGGGGTCACGTGACCTTGGGGTGACCTTGGTTACGCCGCCGGGGACGCCGCTCAAGCCGGAAACGGGCGCTTAAGAGCTGCGCTCTGAAAGGTAAACAAAGATAAGGCGTTCAAAGTGCAGTTGCTCAACCGTTGTGGACACACTCCACGAAGATTTTTTTTTTTTTTTTTTTTGCTTAGTTTATTTTTGGGCTAAGGAGTTGCGCAGGCACTCCCAGCGGGCAATTCCTGCCCTCTCTACACGTGCCCTTTTCCTTGCTTTTACCATCCTCCACTTTTTTTTTTTTTTTTTTTGCACCTGCTTTTTGGTTGGGTATCCCCTTGCACGTCTGCCGGCTTGGCGGTCTGCCAGCCCTGCAACGGGAGCTATGTGCTTCAGGCCGCCCTTGCATCTGACCGCAGGAGAAGTGACAAGCTGCCCTGCTTCGTTATATTGAGTGTCCCGCCCTGCGAGTTTTATACAGAAAAACAACGCTCCTATAGTATACATAGGGTTTTCAAGAGGATGTTTGGACTATCTGATATAAACAATCATTCGAAATCACCGGGTGTGATATAACCGGTCTCGACTGTATTTATTATTTGGCTCTTGCTTGTATTCCTGTGGTTGCAAAAACTGCCGCACTGATGAAGGTGACATCACAAGATCACGTAATCAGTATACCGTAAAATACCGGGGGAGTGCCTACCCCACCTTCAGTGAGAACTGCATTAATCTAGACGTGGTGCTTGTCCGGTCAAAGCATGCGCATGGGAGGAAGTGGGTTCTCAAAAGATATTTTTTGTTTATTGGTTTATCTCATTGATTTTTTTGCACAGGAATGCAGTTTACTGTGCTGATTTTTCATAACTGCAATCAGATTTCAGATATCTCTACTTTGTGAAAAGTTATCAACAAAATAAAATATTAATTAGCTAATTTCAGGAAGGGTTTTAAAAAACCTTATTAAAATTTTAATGAAAAAATGTATCAATTGCTTCCCAAAGAAATGCCATACAAGCTAAAGCTATTTTTATGTTTTTAGTTCCATTTAATCGTGTAAAAAAATTCAAGTGAACAAAAGACATACAATAGTGGTATAACATTGTCTAGTAATAAAATGCAAGTTTTATATACCACAAAATATCATAATAAAATAGCTTTAGCTTGCAGTCTAGTTCATTCCAAAGAAAATAGTATCAAGTTTATTAAAATCGGTTGAGCGCAGGTGATTTAAAAAGCCTTCCTGGCCGGAAAAGAGGCCGAAAAAACCAAAGCTGAGAAAATGGACCTTGAAATTTGGGTATGCATAACTAACAATATTGAAACTTTAGATGTGTGAAATGCCTTTGGTTTGATTTTCATACTATGGCAGACACGGGTAGGGAAAGCAGCCCCATATGCAACAATTGGTTAGCACTAAGAAGGGCTTTCTTAGGGGACGTTTTCAAAGCACCAGCGCGTGAATGGGCGTGGCCAATCCGCACTGCCCACATTTGGTGGTCGCGAAGAGCATGTTGAACACGTTCAAATCCACCATCATGAACTGCGTGCCGGAATCTGTCTCTTCATCCTCGACAGTGACAATGAGGAGGCCAAACTTCCGTTGTGTGGCAGACTTTGCGGCCAAATCCTGCTTCAACTCGTCAGCCCGCGCCGCACGTTGAGCATGTTCGCTTGCCGTGTAGAAATGCGAGTCGTGACACAACTGGGCCGAAGCCGTGGTCTTCTTATTGCTCGCATCCGGGATGGGCACCTCGGAAGACGATGCAGCTGCTGGCAGCTGAACTTGCCGCATGTCCGCTGCAAGCAACGCAGCTGGCGGTGCGAGCCAAAGTCCTCTTGTTCTATGCCCAACGCTTCCGCTTGCCGTGCGCACGCTGCGTTGAAAGCTTCACGCTAGGCATCACAATCACTATCCTTGTCTCCTAAGGACGTCGAGCTAAACGAAGCGGGCGAACGCCGAAAAATAATGTGCTTGAAGCCAAAACGCAACCGCTAGCAGACAACAAACAACGTTCTCGGCTGCTCTCGACTCCTCCGCGCCGAGAGGAGGATGACATATTTCAGGAGAGGAGGCATGCGCTTCGGCCAATAGCGACAGCGCTCGCTGCGGCCCGTGCTTCTTAGCCAGTCGGTAGCTCAATTTCTTTCTCCAGGGAAACGCGGTATTCTGTGCTTTCCTTGGATGGACGCCATTTTTAATGCCACCAAAAATGTAGACAAAGAAGCAAGCTTTTGAACGACACCAAAATGGCCGCGAACGGACGTGCACCAGCGGAGCGCAGAGAGCGCGCGTTCGACGTCGGCTTTCTCTTTTGGGCAGATTTTGGGCGCGTTCCGCGCAACATAATTATCGTTTTTGGAATACTTTGAGTTTGAATTACGCTATAATATCTTGGAGGGAGGTGCTTGGATATGTAAGGCAACCAAATACTAGATTTTTGAAAATAATTTTTTTTGCGATTTTTTGCAATTTAAGGATCCGCGTCCCTTAAGGGGGGACACTACCTGGCCACGTCCACTTTTGAACTGCTCACTCAATCGGCGTGAAATTTGCAGGTGGTGTTTGTAGCCATACAGAAGGAGGGCATGCAATGTTTCAGCCCTGTGAACCAATTTTGTGGTACTATGCCCCCAAAACGTAGCTTTGTATGGAATCTGCTCAATGAATCTATCGTTGAGAAATGGTGTTGATTACCAGATATTTTTCTGATGGACAGCATACTGGAATGCTTGTTGCCGGTTACTATACGAAAGAAATTTCAGAAAATGTGCATTTTTTAAATAAAAAAAAGTTTATGAAAGTTTTTGTTTTTTTTTACATTTGCCAAGTTGTGCCGATTACAATTTTTCATAATAAAGGAACATGCAATTGTAATATGTAAGTTCATAGTAACCGACTCTATAAGGTTTCGGCATATAATCCTCAAATATTAAGTCTGTCAGTAGTTTCATACTGAAAGGATAGTTTTATTAAGGTGGGATTTGCTGCCAATAAGTGAAGCTGACATAAATGGACTTGAAGTTTCGAGATGGCGTTTTAAAATTTTCTTTTTGCGTCTTAAATTTCAGAAATTCTTCCCAGCAGTGTAGGTGATGTCTTCGTCAAACTTCTTCACATATACTAACAATGTTTTCAGCTATTTTCACTTGTGGATGACGAGTGCTATGCTGTGCAGCACACCTCACCAACATATAGAGATTAATTACTTTTGACATTGTCTGTCAGTGCACATGGACAAGTCTTTGTGAGTGTTCCTTGTTATTCATACATGCCAAAACTCTGCAGTTCTGAATATACATTTTTTGGAAAAAAGGTGCAATTCAAAGTAGTGTCCACCCTTAACGTATAACTTGCAGAATTCCCGAGTATGGAACACATGAATAGTTGGTGCTTGAACTAAGTAAATGCTTAAGCAGGATCTTTTTGGTATGTTGATCACATGATCGCCCCAAGTTACATAATCACGTAATCACTATAGGTTGTGTCGTTGTGTAATAAATATGGGCTATGTGATTACATAAGCTCTAATGACGAGACGTAATGCCGTCTTGTCGACTGATGTCACGCGCGTGTCATTTCACGTATTTAGACCCATGGTACCATGTGGCATGGTACCATGTGGCTCCGAGGCAGAGCGCCGGCCTACGGATCCTCAGGTGGCGGGTTCGAGTCCCGGCCGAGGTGCCCGCAATTTGGGGGAGGCTTATTACGGAGAAAGCCATGGAACCGAGCTTTTGGTTGGGCGCCAAAAGATCTCCAGGTGGTCCAAATTACTTCTCAGTTCTCCGCTGGGGCGCGCCAGACGCCTGTCAATGGTTTAGCTTGTAAAACCCCGAAATTTGACTTTGGACGGTACCACGTTTCACTAGTCACACAATCCTGGGGCCCATTGTCAACGATGACTTTGGAGATCACCCGACATAGGCGATCACAGGCCGTGGCGTCTGACGAGCTGTGGAGACTTGCCATAGGTTACTTAGGTCGACTCTCAGTAATTCAAAGTTCGCAGGGACAGTGCTGCAGACTGTGGCTCTTCCAGTCAAAAATGCAGGCACTGCTCCCACGCACTTTTGTGCAGCCTTTGCACTTTTTGTACAATGCCCACAAATCTGCTTCCAAAGATGGACGGCACTTCCCTGCAGAACACTGCACAACTGAGCTTAGCAGTACACACTAATCCATACTCCCGCCATTTTTACTCCTCGCCGTGGGCAATGAAGGGGGTGAACAAGCTCCACCGCAATTGCGCAGCTGCGAACGAAAGTGGTCCTGTGCACAACAACCCTAAAAAATCGCGCCTCGAAGTAAGAAAAAGAAAAATCATTGTTGCATACATTGTTATTGGTCCACCGCCTCCCGAAAATAACAATAAAAAGAAAAGAGCAAGTTAGAGAGACGTTCTGAAAAAGGGATAAAAAGATACCTGACAAAAGTTGAGGGCCTAGAGAGAGGGAACAGTTCAAACCATGGAGAGCATCTGCAATATAATGGTGGACGCCTCCTGCGCCATTTCATCGGAAGTAAATGTGTGCTGCATCGTTGTAAGGCGAGGACAAAAGCGGATGGAGAGGCAGACACACACGCTTTCGTCTCCTTGCAGCCCATTTTGCTAACACGGTGCCACGCGGTCTGGATTGAACAATGGGAAACTCTGAAATGTACGCTCTCTAGGCAAAAGTAAACAAGGAGATCTTCGGTCTGGCGGTGCTCGTCGTGCGTCCGCGCGTTTTCGCTTGGGTCCAGTTAAAGGGTAACTGCAAAGAAAAAAAGTTTTTTTTTAAACAGCCTAATTGGGACAAGCATGTCACAAAACAAATGTTCCGCAAAAAAAAATGATTTTTTTTATCAATATTTACGCCACAGGACGTAATTTAGTAGAGTCAGAACCTCTCCACATTTGAAACTCCCGCTCTTTCGACCCCCGCGGAAGAGGAGTACGCCCCGCCCCTCACTCTCCTTGCGTTGCGGAGTTGAACGACGCAGCGTCTCGACTTCCGGCAAGATCTGGCAACTACGCCAGGCCGCGGTATTGTTTTGGTTTGACGCGGTTTGCGAGCACATGTAGCGAAGACGTGACCGGAGAAGTGCCCCTGTGATGTTCCCGGAAGACGGAAAGTATCGTTCGTAATCGTCGTGCGCGCTTTGAAAGCGAAGGGAGTCACAGAATCCACGAGTGCGCAACCACAAGCCAAGGTTCACGACAGCTCTGCATTGGTTTCGGCGATCTCAAACTGTTTGGTGCAACACGGCGATGCGACAGAGCTGAAACGTGCGTGGTGTGTGTAATGCGGTGCTAACACGGAGCGCAAATTGGTTGTTGTGGGGTTGACGTTCAACCAGTTCAGTCCCGTCGTCGTCAGCTGATCCAGTCAAACTGGTCCGGGAGGACGCTGGGAGCGTTTTTAAAAGTAAATCTGCCTCGTTCTGTTTCAAAATGTGGAAGTTTCCCGACGCATACCGTGAGTAAAAAGCTGCGGGCGTTTTCTACAAAATTACGTCCTTTTAATTGAACAATGGACTCCGAATTGTTGTCCTAAATCTGCCGTTTTTATGCTTCATGTTGGACTGCGTTTGCACAGCGACGTGTTGCATCGTGCGGTGTGAATAAATTTGGGCACGATTTCGTACCTGCCTACAGATGCATGAACTGAGGCCACTTTTTACGTAGTGGACATAGTGCTTTTTTATTTTCTGTCTAGTCGCTGATGTTAGGTGCACACGGGGCGAATCTCTACGGCCTCCAGAGCGATATGACGAGAACGTAACTAGACACGTTGGTCGCTACGCGAACGCCCGATTGCCTCCAGCCAAATAGCATTCCTTTCGGGGCGACGTGGCTGCTGGAAGGCTCACTGTCGGGATCACGCATCTGACATCTCCGAAAAAGCAGCATTTGCACGCGCAAACAAGCAAAACAAACAAAAAAAAAAAGAAAAAAAGCACGCTGAGCAAGCAAAGAGGAAAACGAAAGAACCGCGCTATGAAAGCCAAAACCCCGCGTCGCTTCCTATCACTAACACCTGCGACAGAAGTCTCACTCAAGCACCTGGGTCAGCACGAAACGACGAAACACTGATCACTTCGGCGAAACGATTAGTCGAGGTAGGCGAGACTTGCGGGAGCAGAGACTTCGGCGGCCATGAAAGAATGGCGAAGCTTTCGTTTGTATGAATCCAAACGGAAGTGCCCGTCTTGTAAACCTTTTGTAAAGAATAATAACTCTCATCACATGGCTTATTCTTTAAACGTAAAAATATGCGGCTCAAAAGGAAATTGCAACATATAACAAAGGTTTAACAACCAAGATCTAAGCTGTCAATCAAACTCTTAGCCAATGAGAACCTTTTGGGATTGACGTCACATAATCACAACTTCGTGGCGCGCGATTTAAAACGGACGAAATAGCCGCAAACTAAAATGAGTCTCACGCAATAAATATTGCTGTAAAAAATGTTTTTTCTCGCGGAAAAATTGTTTTTTGACATGCTTGTCCCAATTAGGCTATTTAAAAAAAAACTTTTTTTTCTTTGCAGTTACCCTTTAAACGATGCAGTCCTTGCTTTTTAGTAATATTGCATTTCTTCTTCCATAGAAACGTATTGGCAGCTGCCGGGACTTTAGAATGCAATCGCATTAAATGATAAATTAACCGAGATGAAATTAATGCGAGTTCCAGTATGTGAATTACTGTTCGGAGGGCCCGTAGGCTTTTCCGGCATGCATCATTGCTGAGACTAGGAAAGGTTCCTTGGCCATCAGTCAAGAGATGCTCGAGAACCCACTCCTTAACGGATTACACCAAAAGCCCAACGGGCAAAACAGATTCAAAGAACAACACATTCTGCTTCGGTCGGCTTTATGCCAAGTATCGATGTAAGCTTTCTCTTTTCTGCTCGTGTCAAAAGAGATGTTTTACAGCGAAGCTGTTATGCGCTAGGATCTGAGAAAAAATGTTGACGGAAAACTCCTCATTGGTCGTGGTAAGTATGAATAAATAAAAAGAGGGGGCAACCAGCGTGAAACAACATTCCTTGCCATTATTAGATAGTGAGGTCCTCATCCCTTGTTATCATCTCTAGGCATCGTCCTCGAGGTCGTCCTAGGCGTCGTCCTCGAGATTGTCTTAGATGTCGTCCTCAAGGTCGTTCTTGAGGTTGTCCGAGAGGTCGTCCTAGATGTCCTCCCTCAGGTCGTCCTAAACATCGTCCTTGAGGTTGTCCTAGAAATCGTCCTAGAAGTCGTTTTTGAGTTCGTCCGAGACATTGTCCTCGAGGTTGTTCCAGAACTTGTCCTCGAGGTCGTCCTAGAAGTCGTCCTCAGGTCGTCCTAGGCGTCGTTCTCGAGGTTGTCCTCGAAATTGTCCTAGAAGTCATCCTCGAGGTACTCCTCGAGGTCGTCCTCGAGGTCATTTTTGAGGTTGTTCTAGAAGTCGTCCTTGAGGTCGTCCTTAAAGGGGCACTGGCACGTCAAAGTCATCTTTTTTTTGTGTTATCCGAAGTGATTGAAAATGATGCCTGGAGACTGCCCACACCATTCAAAGCTTGGGAATTCAGTATTTGTGAAGTAAAAAAACAATTTCTAAATGCAGAGTTTGAAGTTCCCGTGCGATCCGCGCCAGTGGAGTGACATTGAATATTGAGAGGTCCTGCGAGTCAAGTTTCTTTCGCACCTCCGCTCCTGAAGGCCGTTGCCACCCAATGTCGCCGCGATCCGAAGCAAGGTGAGGAGCGGGAGGGAAGGGTACCGGCATACCGGGAAACCAGATTCCTGCGTTGCGTGCCGTGCTGCCTATCGCTTCGAGCAGATGACACTGCCCCGGCAGAGTATCAGCCGAAACTTTGATACGCAGACAGCGAACCCAGTTGTTTTGACCATTTGACAATTTCCTTTTCGAAGTCTGAGAGGTCGTCGGGCACCTATCACCGATCACCCTCTGCTACTCACCGATCACCCTCTGCTACATGCGTTGAGCGCCGCCATGTTTTCTGAGGGAAGATAAAAATCCAGGTTGCAACATCACACCGGACTCCGAATTCTGAAATTTCAAAAAGAAGGGCCGTAGTGCGTTTGCAATTCCGTTAAAAAACATGTTTTACGATTGCTGTTACTAAATGTTATAGAAATGTTACCTACAAAGCTTCTCAATTTTATGATATTTGATGTCACAAATCAAAAGAAGCGAGGAGGTGAGGAGCGGGAAAGAAAAACGGCAAAAATAAAAAGGGGAAATTACATGGGGAAATTTTTTTTTGTGATGCGGTATTTTTTTGCGTGTTTATCACTACAACTTGCATCGTTTTAGACAATAAAAAGATACGACCTTTGGGGTGTCGGTGCCCCTTTGAGGTCGTCCTAGGAGTCGTCCCTGAGGTCGTCCTAGGACGAGAAGGTGTCCTCGAGGTCATCCTAGAAGTCGTCCTTGAGGTCACCCTAGAAGTCCTCGAGGCATCATCCTAGACATTGTAAAAATAACAGCTTCACTGGTTCTCCATCTTCACGCAAGGCGGAAGGGCTCTGCAAATTTTTTTTGAACAGTGTTCTTTTGAGGGGAAATTACCTCCCTGCCAGAATAATCAAACATGTCGAGCCTTTTCAGCCATCAGCTTGGGGCATTCCCCTCCTTTCTAGGCATTCATTGGCCTTTCTCGGGCCTTCTTTAAGTGAAAGTGAAACTTTGGCACTCGACCCCCATCCGTGCTGGCGGCGGGAATTCACTCCCTCCAACTTTCTCCGTGCCTGTGCACGATGGGAAGGAAACTTTGGAGCTCTCCAAAATGAAATTTGGCGGTGTATTTGGCTACCGGCACGAACTGCTCTCAGCTTGCTCCGACAGGGCATTGTCTTCTGGGTGCACGTGCATCCTTGTGTGCGGGCAGACATGGGCCACACTGGATTGTCCGGCTAAGGGTGCTGCCTTGCAGGGACGGGCGGCTGCACGTCGGACCACTTCCGGTGTGCCGAGAGTGCCGGCTGCGTCCCGCTGGCCGACGTCTGCAACTCCCACCCGGACTGCGCGGATGGCAGCGACGAGTGGGGCTGCGACCAGAACCACGGTGAGACCCCAGCTGCTTCGGACTGCACTTTGACAGGCCACGTACTTTGCCTCTTTGGATGGGGGCTCACGTTTCGCCACACTTTGTTTTGTTTTTGCTGTAATTGCACATTGTTGGCACCTTGTTAAGAAGAACCGAGTACATAGAGGTTGGTTTTGGCAGCTATGACTGCTTAGCTTAGGAGAGTGGGTTGGTGGTGACCTTTCGTGGGTAGCCTGCCGACTACACACAAAGGGCATGTGCTTCTGACCGTTGGAACACATTGGAATTGTGCATTTGTGTCGGTTTTTGTGGCTTTTATGCCCCATACTACCGATAATAGAAACGATTGTCAATGAAGACGAAATGCGGGCCAAGATGGCTGCTGGAAATCTTGGCCCTCCAAAGTGAACGTGCAGAGGCTTACTGGACAAAGGTCCATTCCTTGAGACTGAAAGGATGTGGGAACTTGCAGACAAATGAAACTTTTCTGTGTGAGCTCCATGGTTGATTGACACGCTTTTTAATATGCAAAGAGTACTCGACGAGTTTCTGATTTTCCTCTTTTGTCTGTCAAAATACAGCAGCTTGTGGCGCAGCCTCCGCCGTGGTCAGAGATGAGTTGCGGGGCTTCCATAAAAATATTTTATTTTTATTTGCAATTTAGTCGAGTTTGGCTCAGAATACGCACAAAAAGGTGAACACCGCTTGACTCTATTTTGTGCGTGAATTATGCCACCACAAGCTTGTAACTTCAAAAAAAGTTTGTGTTGCTCATTCCCGTCCAACTTGATCAACCGTGATAGACAGTTTGCAAGCCCCGTAGCAAAGCCTCCGATGTGTTTCTGGATAAGTTACAGTATCCGGTGGTTGGAATAGACACTCTAGTTTCAGTTTCTATATTGCTCTGTATTTCCCCATGAGATGGCGATTCATCATCACCAAACACGCAGCCGGAGAAGGGTGCTCCAGATGCTGCGAACATGGTGGCTTCCTCGGAAGCGTCTGCAGTTCATTTTGTTGCTGATAGTAGCACGAGTGAGTCGTCATCAGATTTTAGTTCTGACAGCGATGATTTGTCAAGTAACATCGACAACTGCCCGTCAGTAAGGCTTGTTTTGGTTTTTATGTTCTTTACTGGTCTCGCACGGTTTGTGCTTGTCGTCAGTGCAACTGGTGTTTAGATTAGACACTCTAGTTTCAGTTTCTATATACAGTAGAACCACTTTTTAGTAAACCTGTCGAGACTACGTCGGGAGTTTTACTGTATATTTAAAAAATCTGTTATTGAAGCTTTAAAAAGGCAGTGTCCAAAAACAAACACCACAACTATAAAAAATACCACTTACGTTGCAGTAAAGAAATCAGTTACATCAGTTTGTTTTGTAGGTGCTTCATACTTCACAAGGAAGCTCTCGAAGCTTGTCGTGTGGGCACGGTGTTGCTCATTAGCATCTGCTGCATTTAGAGCCCCCCAACTTGTCCAAAGCCAACAAGAGTTTACGTCTTGTAGGGGTGCATTCACGTTCTTCCTCTAGGCAGCACTTGTTCGGTCCATTATTCAACGGTCGCGCAAGAACTTGCCCTTACGTTGCCAGGCTTCTGATGAAAATCAACCCAGTTCCCTGCAGCCTGCCTGTTACTGGTAGGAAACTGTCCCCAACTGTGTTTCTTACCGGTAACGACTGGCAGGGAACACAATTCCGTATCGGTCGTACTTGCTTTTTGAACAAGCGTAGTTCACTTACGATGCGGATCATTTGTGATGTGCAGTTCACTCCCAAACACCCAAAAAAAATGTGGCACCTTCTTTGCCTTCGTTAGGCCTGTTGTTTTCACATGGCGGACAATTGTGGGCCCAAAGAATAAAAACAATCGCGAGCGACCTCAGCACCACTGATGCTCTCCGAGGAAGCTATAATTCTACGACTGCACAGTAGCGCGTAGCACTTTGGTAGTCAATGCACACTTTTAGAGCTTCTAGTAGGGGTGTGTAAATATTTGAAATTTTAAATATGAATAGAATATTTTCTTTATTCGAAGCGTATTCGCTTTAAAAATTGCATATTCGGAAAAAATGGCAAATATTTGCACAAACTGCGAATATTGGAGCGAGTAACAAATAATCTGCCTGCCATGCATTCTCCTATGAATATGTTTATTCACTGAGAAATGCGTATGATGCGTGCGTTCTCGATCTGCTCCGCTTCTATCTGTCCGATGGCAGCACAACAGGATCAATGTTTTTTTTTTCACCAAGCCCTTTATTGTGTGGCACCTTTATAGCAATATGTGATGTAATTGCACATTCTATAAATTGATGCGATAAAATAAACCTATCTCGAGAGTGTTATCTAATATTGGTTATAGCCGGTCTTGACACTGTGAGGTTGACACCATGTAGATGAAAAATAATGCACTGGAAACACGCCCAGCATGTCCTCAGAAATTCGTAGGGGCAATAAATGCGCTTGGCACACGAAACAAAACATACCGACAGGCATCCACGGATAATCCTGACTGGGTTCGACGCACTGCCATGCTCGAAATTAAAATCCAACGAATGAACGTCATTTTCTGACTCACTGCTGGCACTTTCTTCCACAAAAATGGTTGCCCATGCACCAGAATTGTGAGTGAGATGATGTTTCTGAGGAGGCACGTGACGAGGATTGATGCGATCGCTCACAATCCTGGCACTTTAATGTCACGCGAAAAATCGCCCCCTTGTGAAAAAGCAAAAGCCGAAACTGAAACTCAAGATAGAGTTTTCCCGTTACTTTCAGTTATGGGGCATCATGTGTAAAGACGGTGTTGGACTGGTTGAAATCCATCGATAAAATTGATTGATTTGAATATGTGTGATAACGAAAGAGTTAGGGACGCGAGCTTGCCCTGTGGTTTATTTAATGTGGGACATTTATTTGCCGAAAAGGTGCAAAAGAATTGACCGACCTGGTAAGGCGATCTAGTATTTGGCCACTGCCCCAGTGGCCGACAGATATGCCAGTGTTTTCGCGTAAGAACGCCACTTCATATACATTGCCTTAGGAGTGTGTCTGTGAATTTCGGTAAGATAGTCGGGGAAAACCTGGAGACGTCGGGGAACTTCAACAGGTCATTTTGTCACGCACCCCGGTAAATTTGACGCTTGAAGCGTAAGATGGTGCGCGAGCTAATACTTTGCTTGACAATCAATTTGTCAGCTTCCGCGAAACACAAGTGCGGAGTGGTAACCGCGAGTTCCGTCCTCGACGTCACTTGGGCTTCAGCTTATCGCTGTTGTTTGTTGCAACTGAGGTTGAACACGAGAGGGCCACGTCTCTCGTTCTGCCTGGTCTATCAGAATTTTCTGTAGAGTGGTTGCTTGGCTTGGGATTTGCTCTTCTGTTTCTTGTTTTCTTGGAGGCTAGCTGGACGGTGTCCCAACTTGTGGGAGTTGCTCGGTTTGGCTGTCGGGCATGGAACACGCATTACAGCGCACCTCTGCCTCGCAGACCCTTGGAAGCAGTGCAGCCAAGACGAGTTCCGCTGCCGTGGCAACAACCGCTGCATTCCGGCCAGCCGTCGCTGCGACGGCATCGGGGACTGTGCAGACTCCAGCGACGAGGCCAGCTGCAAGTCAGGTGTGCATATCAATGTGGTTCCTTTCTCTTATTGCGCGAGGAACTGAGTAGAGTATGTCCTTCTCTTACCCTTTCATCATCTTGCCACGTGTACATGCATTTTCTGAGCAGAATACACAGCTAGAATTTACGAGACAAGGAACACGAATCTGTAGTAGAACCCAGATTTCAGTACAGTGGACTTCTTTTAAACGGAACTCGAAGGGACAGAAATATTTGTTTCGTTTATCAGAAGTTTCATTTAAGCAAAGCACATAAAATGAGTGAAATATGACTTTATTTCACAAGCATGATGTTCAGCTAACCTAGCTGACTAGAAAAAAGAGGTAATGGGAGTTTGTTTTGCAATTTGTGATCGCTTTTTGACGAAGTAGGTGTGCATGCCTTGGAGGTTGAGCAGAAACTCCGCACAGCCTTCAGACTCAAAGTAGCTCTGCAAAAGATCAACAGCCTCTCTTGCTGTGTAGTCTGGCACTGCAGCAGGACCACTGCATTCCATGTCTTCTTCACTGGAGCTCGAGGCCTCCTCACCTCGAACTTCAGCTACCAGCTCTTCAATGCTCTCTTCACGGCATGTGGCGACGTTTGCATCTAACATTTCATAATCTTGTTGCTTGAAAGAAGTGGAAGGGACCAGCTGACCAAAAAGGATGTCAGCATCAGCCGCATCAGCGTTAGCAGTATCCCATCCTCGTCAGGAATGACTTCTTGTCTCGCGAAGCCTGCGTGGTGAAAGCATCTTTGCACATCCAACACGTTAACTCGCTCCCAGGCATAGGTCAGCATGTGAAGTGCCGAAAGCAAGTTCACACTATAGTCTTTCCCACTGTCTGCACAAAGAAGCATTCTGTGGAGTAGCTGGTGGCGGTAGTACACTTTCAGGTTCTGAGTCACACCTTGGTCCCTTGGCTGCATTACAGTAAAGTTCCGTTAAATCGACCTCGGCTAATTCGACTTTTCGTTTAATTTGATCGTGTTCAAAAGTCCCGGCGAGCGCCCATGCATTTCTATGGAAGGAAACGTTCGATAGTTCGAACTCGGGAAGACCCTGCATCGGATAATTCGTCTCGAGCGAATGTGCGCGGGCTCACATTGCACGGCACCGCGGCAGAAAAACCACCAACGTACGGCGAAACATGGGCCCTTTGCTGCATGGCCGAACGTGCTCAAATATGCGCCTGCTCGTCTACGCCGTTGAGATGGACCGTAGCAAATGACACGTGCCAGCGCAACCAACCTGGCGTGGAGTAGCGCAGAGAACATAGCATGGTGGTTGGGCACGCACGAGCCAGCGCGCGCTCTCGGAGAGTTTTTCTGTAGCATCGTGCACGCTCCATCTTGCGCACCAGAAAACATAAGTTCTCTTTTCCTTTTTTTTTTTCTTTTTGTTGTTGTTGTTATTTTTCTTAGTCGCCAACGGTCTGGCCACCCGGTACCAAAATCGGCTCGAAGCTTTCTCAGCGCATGCTCTCAAAGCGCTTCTCTGTAGCTTTCTTTTTTTGTCGCCGAGCCAACTTTGGCTTGTAAAACTTACTTTTAGAGGCGAAACTCCTGAAAGTAAGTTTTAGGAGCTTTGCGTAAGGTCTAGCCTTGTCCGGCGTCCGTGCTCACATCGATTGCCATCCCATCTGTCTTGTTAAAAAAAAAAATGGATGCACCTCCACGTGGTGAATGATGTTGATTGGGGCAAAGCTCTGATGGTGCTGATGATACTGATTTTATTGTTCATAGGTAGTGCTGAGTTCCGGGTTGCGTTTCGACTTCATTATTACTGCTTTATGGTCGGTGAGACGCAGAGCCAGTGGTTCTTCTAGCGGATCACCTTGGATCTGCTAGAAGCCATGGGAACGCACCTCCACCGCTTAAGTCAACAATTCATGTCAGAAAGAGAATGTGTGGTATGAATCGTGGTTATATACGCAGTTGAGCATTTGACCGCAGCACCCTCTCGTCTATAAATGTTGAGCCAATGCATGCAATGTTTAACGCGATTATATACGCATTTGACCGCAGCGCCCTCTCCTGTATAGACGTTGAGCGGCTACCTGCAGCGTTTCATCCCTGACATCCCCAGCTCTTCAGTTACTACCACATCTCAGAGCCCCCTACTCGTCCCGCAGTCGTGGCCGAGTGGTTAAGGCGATGGACTAGAAATCCACTGGGGTCTCCCCACACAGGTTCGAATCCTGTCGACTGCGCAAACATTTTTTTTATTTTTATGTGAGCACGGACGGACGGACGGACGGACAATGCTAGACCCTAAGGAGCTTCGCCCCTAAAAAAGACAATCACTTACAATAAATGCAGGTTGTTGGGACATCTCTATGTAGCATGGTCTTAATGTTGAAAATTTTACCGTAACCTAGATATCAACATTCACCCAGCTTCTTTTGAAATGTGCGTGCGGGCACCATCCCTCCTTTGAAAGATTGCTTTCTTCCTACTGCAATATTTTTCCACGTGTTAGGCCCGTTGAGCGCGCTTGTTACCTACGGCTTGTGCACTGTGGGAAAGCAGCACCTGCGGAAGGGAGCTCTGCAGGCGTCGCTTCTCAGCAGTGCACCAGTACTCGGTAAGAAGTGGGCTGAACGGGACTAACCCACCGCGATTAACACTTTGTGTCATCTGGAAGCAAATAACCTATTATCGAAACTGCTCTTAAAAAATTTGAATGTTGCCACAGATCTAAAAGATTACATTCGAGTTCATTAGCTAATTATCCAATATCTCGTCTAGTGGCCCACAGGATCCCCAACTTAGCCCAAGGGCTAAAAAAAACAAAAAACGGGAGCTTCCTCGTTGAAAAATACCGAATCCTCTAGAAAAAAAACACCCTCTCTTGTTTTTTTATTCTCGCGCATAAACAATATTGCGCCATAAAATAATATCTCGGCATCGTCGCCTCCTAGAGAGGCGCAATATTTTTCGCGCGCTTTTTAGCGGTTACCTATACACCAACTCATGTTTACAAACAAACCGGAGTGCCCCTAGCGGACGCCACCGGCGCCGCGCATGCGCGATGGGGGTGTGGGCAAAAAGCTCGCCGTCGCCCATAAACAAACCATTGAAATGCGATGTTGTCGGCGCCGGTGTGAGTCCCCGCGCTCTTTTTCGCGTTGGAACTGTTGATTCTACGTTCTCCTAACGATGACTGACTACTTGAGCAGCGTCAGCGAAATTAACGAGTCTCGTTACACCGCAAAACTTCGCGTGAATAATGTGACATGCGGCGATTCATTCCGCGTGGACGCCGCAGAACGTACGCTAAAGCCTGATTCACATGATGAGATTTCGCTCGCAATTTTCAGTAGCGACGTCGCTCGGACTACAAAAACGTGAACCGTAGCTGAGATGGTCGACGTCGATACTGAAAATCGCAAGCAGAATCTAACCAAGTGAATCAGGCATAACAAGTCGGTGATGGCCACTGGTAACAATGATCAACATCTCCTTGTATCTACTGTTTACGTCGAGCCTGCTTACCAACCTTCAAACTTAAGTCTTTTAAGACCTGCACTTAATTCTTATCGCAAGTACCGGGCCCACGTTTGGTCTACGGGTCGGGGTCCTCTAAAAGAGCAGACGACAAGCAGAAACGTTTGAAAGAGCAGACGACAGTAAGAACGATCAGGCGACCGTTTGAACTTGAAGACGCACTAAACGTAGTCCGCAGGTGGTCCGTACAACTTTGCGGTTTTCCGGCGTTCATTTTGAACCAAACAAATAAATTTGATGGCCAGTAGGATCCGTGAATTTAACCCAAAATGCTTCCCGCCCAAGCAATCGTGGTCCGACGGCGTCTGGTTTTCCCTTTTCACGGCACATATCCGCGTTCTCGGACGAACCGAGCGCATGAAAACTGACCTTCAAATCTTTCTCGACTCTCTTGGTACAGCCCCAATCGCAGCATTTTGACGAGAAGGCAGGTTTTTGACTGGTTCCTTTCAAAACAATGCAGGAATACACGTCTCAAATGGGCACTTCCGCCCACATCCCCAGACTGGAAGTGCGTCCGACGCGCCACCACCGCGCCGTGACGTAACAGAGATGAGTTTGTGTATACGAAGTAAACTTTTTAAGCATAACCTGACTTGAGTTGCGTGAACCTGTCATTTTGACTGCAGCCAATACCTCTAAAACAAAGGGACATTGGACCTAATTTTTTTGAGCGAGGAATTTGCTTGCCTCACCGAGTATGATATTTGAGAACAACGTAGTACTTTCTACTAGTAAGTGCCTAATGTTTTGTTTTGGAAGGTGATAAAAAACGTTGCAAAAGCTCCACCCAGTACCTACAGTGGGCCGGGGTTGGAGGGCACGAGGGATCAGAGATGCGCAGAGTCAACATGCAGAAGGTATCGTGCCACCCAAGTTGAAGAAAGCCTTTTTCTCCGTACGTCAAAAGTGGTCCTTGAGTAGCAACAGATGGTTAGTTTTGCTGGCAGAAAGAAGGATGGAATCACGATGCCTATCTAGTGTTCTACTCTTACCCTCAGAGCCCATTCACATCATTTTTTTTTTTTTCACTTGTTGCGTTGGCGTTAATCTGTATAAGTACTTGAGCACTTCGAATGCTGTATCATTGCCTGTCTAGTCAGCAAGTGATATAATAGAAG
This sequence comes from Ixodes scapularis, assembly GCF_016920785.2. Taxonomy (NCBI): domain Eukaryota; kingdom Metazoa; phylum Arthropoda; class Arachnida; order Ixodida; family Ixodidae; genus Ixodes; species Ixodes scapularis. Next base: position 247,234,782 of record NW_024609835.1, on the reverse strand, counting down.
CGTCTTTTTTTTTTTTCTCTCTCCTTGCGCTTTTTGTCGCAGCAGGTTTTAGTATTCTCTGCCGCCGTTCTTCTTTTTTTGTTTTTTCTTATTGTGCATTGTTGTTTGCATGTATGTGATTTACTGCATTGTATTACCCACTCCTGTAAAAGCCCTATCTAGGGCTGACAGTATCAATAAATAAATAAATAATGCGAGGGGAGCTGGAGGGCAACCCCCGCTTAACGGTGGGAGTCACAGACGCCGTGAGGATGCCCCCTCTGCCTCTGGTCCCTGCAGAGCTCTACTCGGTGCACACCCTGCTGGTGGACAGCAAACACCTGAACTGGACGAGCGTGCGCATCTTCTGGCAGCCTCCCGGCGGGAACCGGAGCTTCGAGTACCTGCCCACTGTGCAGTGCGTGCCCTCCTTCTCTTCATGCAGCTCTCGTAGGAGTATTTGCACCCGCAGTACGTCTCTCGAGCAACTCGGCAGCTTTGGCAGCGGCATCCTTCTCGCTCTGCGGAGCAGGACGGTGCCCAAATGCGCGAGTTTTAAGTCTGTTTTTTTTAGCCATCCGCCCAGGAAAGTTAGGATTTGTAACGCAAAGTTAATGCACCTGCGGGGGAGAGCGATAGGTGATTGAGAATAAAATATCCCACATCCCAAGATCCCGACGCTCAACCACTACAGACCTGCGATAGTTGTTAAATGTGGTGATGCGATAGCTGCGCACACCTGACTACTACATCTTGCTACATTTTACCGAAATGTGAGAAATTTGTGGCAACATTGCACCTTAATTTTGCTTTAAAAACCCCAAAAATATAATATCTTGGGCCTCGGAACTCGGTCGGATCGCTTCGATGGGGTTTTGCAAGTTTTCCGAACTTTAAATTATTGCCTCGAGTAACGCACTAGTCGATCTGATTTTGTGCCAAACACTGACAGTACTTGGAAGTTGCACAATAATTCTCACATGTTGGTTTCACACGCACTGGCGAGTTCTCTGCCAGAATGCATCGCACTCGTGGAGTCCCAAAAGGGGGAACCAGCCGCGAACGGATTCGCCGAATGAACTGATACTGTCGCCATTTATGTTGTAGTAAGAGTATCGACCTCAACCGAAACTAGAGTCTTTCTGTTCAACTTGATGGGTGGGAAAGCAAACGTGTTATATTTGCAATGACTTTAAGCAACTCGGCAGTCGTAGAGGTATTTACGGACGGCGTAAGTTCTCGCAGCCAGCTTGCTACAAAGGAAACTGGTTAAAATTTTTCAATTTTTATAACTGTTAGCACTAGAGAAAATACTGTCCGCGCAGAAGCCTGATCCGTTTTAAGCACACTATAATGCGTGAACAAATGAAAGGATACGACTTAAAGCTAGTCCGTTAGAACATCCTGCAATATGTTTCGTGAAACTTTTGATTTCGATCGTCGTATACAGGTGGATCAAATTTTAGCCCTAATGAGAGCGTCAAGAATGAGAGCTTCCTCAAACAAAATACGACGAGACAAGAGAGTTGACGTAGGTAAGTGTTAAACGTGATGATTTCGTGTGAGCGTCTCGTAAAGTCAACACGAGCTTTCTCGGATGCTGACTGGATGCATCGCAGGTTTCTACGAGGGGAGCTTTGTCAACAAACATTCAACTTTTCACCCTCACGCGGATGGTGAGAGCGATCTCGCGACCACCGATATGTTTGCCCTGAGCCTCTTTTTACACACTGGTAGATTTCAGCGTCTGTACGGTAACAGAGCAATTCAAAACTTGCAAATAGAGCGCGGGTTCTGGATTGCTTCCTTCATGAAATAGCAGACGCTCACAATTCAAACTCTGGGCGTTTGATCCCCTTGCCCGCAAGGCGCAATTTCCAGCGGAAAATTAACTTTTTTTTTTCTTTTGGTTTTGCCGTGCGAATGACGCATTGTAGCCGACAAACCCCGTGCTGTCGCTCCTCGCCTGAGCGAGGCATGAGGGAATTTAATTTTGGTGCACACTGGATTTTCTCGGTGCAGCGAGTGCATGCACGCGTGGAGCGCCGAAACAAGCTCGGAAAGTGCAGCCACTCGTGCAGTGGTGGCTAAAACGAGCCCACTCTACGGTGCGAATGGTCACGCGTGGGTGCGAGTGCGGTTAAACCAACTCGCTATTAGTTTTGTCGAGTGTGCCTCTCACCGCACACCAGCGTACTCTGGTGACCCGACAACTGCCAAGTAAGCGTCGCGATTTTCATGTCCTGCTTTGCCACAGTGCAGATGCGTGCTAAAGGGAAAGCACTCCTCCAGAGCGAGACGAGGTAATTTTTGAACAAACCTTCGGCTCGTATATATAATAGACTGACTGCGATATCCTGGCAGTATCTTTTCACAATTCTAGATTTTAACGAGGATACTTTGGTATTGCGAGAAGATTTATATGAATTCTTTCTTAGGGTTTATGTTTTATGCCAACTTTTTGTTTCGTTGTCAGTTTTATTTACGTCCAAGTAAATCCTAACTAAATTAGCGGGAGTAGTGGATGGAAGCTTGGGAAGAACCTTAATGAGTTTGGCGGGATTGTTTTTAGGAGGACAGTGACGAGGTATTTATGCTCGTGGAAGGTTTTAATTTTAATGGGACCTATAAGAGCCCAACTAACCAGAACACAATCGGCTGCTCGAAATCAATTTTCTTTCCACCCGAAAACAGCCGTTTGAGAATTGGCTGGCTCCAGTCGCACTCACTCTCGTTTCTATGGTCACGTGGCATTTAAACGATGCTTACCAAATGTATTCACAGTCGTGGGTTATCTAAGACGCACATTCGCTAGAAGTAAAAAATAATACAAACCCCATTTTTTGTGGCATCCATGATGCTGCAAATGCTTTGATTGACAAAGAAATGTTGCACGGATCACATTGATTATATGTGCACATCATTGTCAATATCGCGATGTGGCTGGACGACGCGATGGTGGCACGCGATTGACTAACGTTGCGACGGACCTGGGGCTGCCACTTTGAAACCATCTTGTGTGGCCAATCAATCTTCAAGTGCGGAAGATGGAGCGGAAAAGCTTCAAGTGTAAGACAGTCGCGCAACAAACCGTTGACGCAATTTTGTTGTCGTCTGCTTCAGAGGCTGGAGAAGCGTAGGAAAGGAAAAAAACTCGGTCGGGTGTAGCCACGTGACTTCTGGCCGTGAGCTACCGTGCTTGTGTTTCAGTTTTGAGTAGTTGGAGTTGTTTTACTTAATCAAAAATATACGTGACTGCAGCAAAATATTGATTGGGTAGTTTCCTGGCACCATATTAAATCGCCTGGAAAAAAATTAAAAAAACTTTTTGGGGGGGGGGGGGGGGTCAGTGTCTCTTTAAGAAGCGTTTTAATCGTTGATGAGCCAATGTTTGTTATTAAGTTCAACGTATAAAATGTAATTGACATTTCATCAGGAAATAACGAGAGCTTTGTTTTTTTACGTGAATTAAGAACTGCAGTTTTATTGTGCCTAGAGCTGGAAGGAATTATAGATATAGGTAGTCAAAAATTATTGCATTCAAACATTACTTCACTCGGATTTCATACCTAGAGCAACCATTCCCCGCAGTTCGTGCTGTCCTTTGTCAGTCATTGTCTTTTTGCCGTGTGTGGTGGTTCTAGATGCAACTAAACAGCTAGTTGCATGTTTGAGGGAATTGCTCCTGCTGCGCAATTGATGCTAACAAAAGGTTGCACATAAGTAACGAGGCAAAGTAGAGTTGCCTAGTTGGGCAGGTCGAAACATGCATCTTAACGTAATCTTTGCAGTGGTAGGAATGAAAATTAAATTATTATTGCTTGTCTGAAATTAACTTTCGACTGCGTCAAGAGCTGCTCCGAGACAACTCGGACCCATCGCATCACTTTAAATGGAATATTTCTTTGGCCAACTGGCATTGTGGAAGGTGCAAACGGCGCGAGCAAGTAGCTTCAGGTTTTGCTGCACAAGGGGTTGTGTAGCCGAGGCGCAGTGGAAGGCAAGGAGCACGCTTCCATTCAGAGGAGTCTGATAGCAGCATCCTGGAATTGCTCCGGTCATTTTTTAGAATGCCTCGCGAGAGAAAGGAGTTGCTCCCTAGCATACTTGGGTAGTAATTCAATTACAGTAATTAAATTACTGTAATTTAATTACTTTTCCTAGTAATTTGTAATTGTAATATTTACTTTTGGCTGAAAGGAATTGTAATTGTAATTTAATTACTTTCTAGCATCAGTAATTGCTAAATTTCAGGCACAATTACAATTACTTTTGCAAGATTTTGCGGCGGTGGCGCTTTTCCCCCCTGGCCACGGCGACGAGAGCACAACCGAAGCAATAAAAGAGAGAGTCTCCCAACCTGCTCAAAAAAAGGGAAAAGGGAGGCTGGGATAGAACGGAATGAAGGATTTTGTAGACTGCAAAACGATTTAATGAAGAATTTCAGAAATAATTTGATAAATGAGGGCTTCATTCGCGTCCGTTTTCGTTCCTGTCGTAGTTGAATCTGACTCTTCGTCTCGTTCGCTTCCTGTTGCTCCTGTTTCTAGGGGTCTTTCTTATTTCTCATTCCCACACGGGGGTATGGGGGTCGAAGTCGAGCTGGTTGGCTCCGATCACATCATCCGGTCGAGGCGGGGAGGTTCGAAGTTTTCCTTACGCGTCTTCGCCGCTAGCATATTCGCTTACATATTTCAGTCAAGTTTGGGGACTTTTTTGTTCATGTAATTATTCTCTTTTCTTTATGAGTTTTCACGTCTTTCTCCTCTATCTCGTATGTTGGTACCACTAACAGAGGGTCGTGCTACTCTAATATCGAGGCGAAGAAGCGCAGTTTAGCAACAACAGTTGGAAGTAAGGCAGGGTGAGTCGTGTTAATTAGACCTGCTGCTTTGCTTCTTCGCCTGACATGACGATCCTAAATTTATTATATATCTCAGGAGCTTTTTTTTTTTTTGGTGTTACCGTGCACTGAATTAACCCAGAATCCTGGCAAGAGAGTTGCTGCTATTGTGACACTAGTTTTGTGGAAGCGACCGCAGTTCGCGTGCTACGGTTACCCACATCTGACATGTTACAAGTCCACAGACAGGGAGAGGCAGCGAATCACCGAGTTTTATGATACCAGTACTGTCGCATATTTGTTTCCTTGTATTATTTTTAAGTTTATTTTTTGTTGGTTTGACTTGGATACCATTTGCACAAGCTCTAAAGAGATTCACCTCGCACCTGTGAATTTTGTCGCCATTTATTTTTATTTTTTGAGAATATAAGAAATCAGAAGTTCATTACTCCAAACTATTAAGTTCTATAATCCATTTAACAAATTTCATAAAAGAAAAGTACAATGCGTGACATTTATACAGCGGCCATATAACTCGTTTACAGTTATATGGCCCAAGGTGGGTAACTCTCAGAAATAAGTAATTGTAAAGTAATTGCATTACTTTTAAAAAGTAATTTGTAATTGCAATGAACTACTTTCGCGTAGTAGTAATTGTAATTGTAGTTAAACTACTTTGGGGGCTAAGTAATTGTAATTGTAATTAAATTACATTTTGAAAGTAATTTACCCATGTATGCTCCCTAGCAGGAACGATGGTTCAGATTGCCTCGGGGCTTTTAGGGCGTCATGCAAATGAGAGGGCGTAAAGGCAAGCATTTGGCTAGAGGCAGACAAGCAAGCTGGGCTCCTATCACCCAATCGGGGCAATACGGCTTTCAGAAAAGAAACCTCAAAACATGAACACGGCCTCAATTTTTTTTTTCCCCAGAAATTTGATTATAATTTACTCACCCCCTTTCTGAAGCCCGAAATTGTTTTTTTTTTAAAAGTACACCACATGTACAAATTGTTACAATAGATTTGCGAATTTTTTTTTTTTTAGATTTCCAAGTTTGTCTTGGACAAAAAACCTGGCACTCAAAGGTTTAAACCTTTGAGTGCCAGGTTTTTTTCCGCAAATTGAACTCAAATTTTGGTCCTGCCACAGAAAAACGGTAGCGTGCTTTATGAGGTATATTTATTTATGAAAAGGCACACTGATCTGTGGGCATGCCTCGGAGCAAGGATATTTTCCTTCAATTCTGCTTTTCGGGACGCGAATAATGGATTTTGAGTTCGAAGTGAATAGCAGCTTTGTTTGAATATTTCTTATTGAATATAGAAAAGTTCATCAGTGTTTCACTACTGCATCGAGCATAAATCCAGCTGAACTCGTGACGGTTGTTCCTGAGGTTCCGCCTGTCCATTTCTGAGCTAAGCTAGGTAGTTTTACTCTAACAATATTTATGAACTGTGGCCTGAGAAAGATGAAGGCCTACATTAGTGTGGCAAGTACATAAACGACACATTTGACGTACCTTTAAACCTATAGAGAGAAACAGCTATACAAAATCTAGGGGATTTATAAATCTTCTCACTATATGCAAATATCCTTTTTTAAATCTCAAATTTAAGAAAACAGAAAAAGAAAGACAACCATTAAGTGATAAACACAGGTTACCGGGACATCCCTGCCTAACATTGGCTGACCAACTACACGCTCTTTAAATATCCACACAACCCCAGTTGTTATTCTGCCTAACATCCCAGGAGAAAATCAGTCCACTTGCGGATGGAACTTATCGCAGTTGGATCCAGCTGGAGGGTAGACAGTCCAGCTGGATCCAGCTGAATCGTCTCATTTCCAGCTGGATCCAACTAGGATAAGTTCCATCTGCAAGGGGACTGATTTTCTCTTGGGATATACTCTCACATAATAGCAACATTTTAATTTTGAGAAGTTTACAGTAGTCTAGATATGAACACTTACAAAGTTTTTGTTTGTTTCTAGATACACTTGGTGCATGTGTACCATCCTGCTTGGCAAGTGTTATTCTAAGCATATGACTGCAATATTTTACTGTTGTAAGTGTTGATCACGGTGGCTTAGCCCTGCTGAGCGTGCTTACCAAGCACCGGTGCGCTCCAAAGACACCCGCAAAGCTCAGTTTCGTGGGTGAATTGCGTCTTCACAGTGCACCGGTGAGAAGCACACTCAGCGGGGCTCACCCGTCGCATCAGGACTTGGAAAAATAGGAATATCGCAGTTCATTTCGATCCGAACATTGAATAGAGTGTTATATGAAATTACTACTCGAAAATTGGAATATTCGCGCAACCCTACTAAATTTGTTTTAGAGCGCAGCTCTTAGGGGCCCGTTTCCAGCCTGAGCGGCGTCGCCGTCGCCGTCGGCGTTACTGTGCGTTGCATGCAACAGGTTGCATGCAACCTGTTGCATCCTGTGCAATCTGTTGCATGCAGCTCAGAGAAGATGCAAGAGGATGCATGCAACATATTGCGTGCAACCTGTTGCATTCTGTGCAACTTGTTGCATGCAGCTCGGAGAAGATGCAACAAGTTGCATGCAACCTGTTGCATCTTACAAAAACCGTTGCAACGTCTGCGTCAACGTAACCAAGGTCACCCCAAGGTCACGTGACTTCCTGAGGTCGTCATGTGACCCCCCAAGGTCACCCCAAGGCCACGTGACTTCCCGAGGTCACGTGACACCCGAAGTCACGTGACTCATCAGTGACGTCACTGATGACGTCACCGGCATCTGCATCGTTATCGTCATCATCACTGATGACGATGACGATGCGATGACGCCTTCATCACTGATGATGTCACCGGCATCGTCATCGTCATCATCACTGATGACGTCACCGGCATCGTCATCGTCATCATCACTGATGACGTCATCATCAGTGACGTCACTGATAACGTCATCGGTATCCGCATCGTCATCGTTACTGATGACGCCATCGTCACGTGACCCCCCAGGTCACGTGACCCCCCAGGTCACGTGACCCCGCCCCCAAGGCCACTTGACCCCCCCAGTACCCTTCCCTCCTCCTCCTCAAGAGCTGCGCTCTAATTCGGCGTTACAGGGAGTTGTAAACGGCTTTCACTTTTTATTACCAATTTCTAGATTTCAGTGTTGGCCATAAAGCGCGAGCTTAAATGGCATAGATTTGTCCTTCTGGAACAGGGAAAAGATCAAACTGAGACAGAAGTCCCTGAAGAAAAAAATCCTTTGACGTGCTGACAACGGGTGCTATTACGAGACAAAAGATTGTGTAAAAATTGGCAGCCCAGTTGGGAGGGAGCAAATAGAAAGCTGGCCTGGCAATGAAGGGAGTGTGTTCTGCTTGCGCCGAAGGATGCTGAAGGACCAGAGCTGGCGCAACGAGAGCTGGACCCCCGGCCTGAGTTGGGTCTTTGCCCGGCTGAGCCCCGGTTCGCGCTACCGCTTCGGCGTCTACGTGCGCCTGGCACGCAACCACAGCCACGTGTCCAGGCCCCTGGAGTACGTCGTGGCTGCCACCCTGAGTGCCGGTAAGTTCCAGCCGACCCGCTCGCTTGCCGCAGGGGATGGGGCGCTTCGCAGATGTACAGCATCCGCCGAAATGGCGCTGCACTCTCCCTCAAAACTTTAATGAAATGTGATTCTTGCATCAGGAATGGGTTGAATATAGACCGTCCTACTGAAAGAGGGTGAGAGAAAAGGGGAAAAGCGCCGGTAGCGCTTTCCCCTTGCTGGAACGTTAGAAATTGGAACTCCCAGATGAGAGGCTTCGCGGGTGTTGGGTGTATGCATTGCTCGAACTTCGTTTGCGCTTTCTTTGTTTTAAACTCCCAAACTTAGTTAGAGCCACGGGCTTGGATGGCGACAGTCCCTCGGTCATTGGGACACCATTGCTTGGTTGTACGGTGCACGAGTAACGACAGAAAGCGTCGAATACTGTCTGAAGACCTATGTAGGTTGCACGGAATCTGGCAGGGCGAGTTCGGCCGCAGTGTCTTCAAGCTTCATCGCTTTCCACATGACCCCAATCTCAGGCGGCAGTGGGTTGTGTCCGTAACCGAAAAGACTTTTCCCCAACACCATCCTCTCGACTGTGCTCGGAACATTTTGTGAATGGAGTGTGCACCGCACTTAATGCTCTACCGTCGATGAACATGGGGTACGCTCACAAGGTGCGTGCAAGTCGTCTTGTGATAAGTGCTGTTTCAGCTTGTAACATTTTTGTAACTGAACTTATTTTAATATTAATATTTTGAAGTGGTGACACTGACTCTTTTTTATCATCTACAACATTTAGTTGGCTCATTTCTGCCACCAGGTGTGGCTGGAAATTGTTGAAAAGGTAGTTTGATCGGTTTTCCTGAATCGCGATCTCCTGCGTGATGCCAGAGAGCCGTGAACCGATGTTGACCGTCACAACGCGACTAGATTCTTCTTCTTTTCAAAATTGCAAAATGCGGCCAAGCCACTGGTCTTCAAACAATAGGGCAGCCTATTAAGACCGCTGGCTTCACTGCATTTACATAGGAGTTAAGCCTTTTTCTTTGTTTACTTTTTCCTCAGGTAAGTTGGCTCTTTGCAAATTTTATAGAAAAAACGTTCAGCCTTTCCACTCTCGTGAAGAAGGAGGATCAGCGGAGCTGTACTCGATACACTGCCGCAACGGGCACGCGCCCGTTTCTCGTTTCTCCTCGTCCGACACGCCGCCGATCGTGGATACGTCTCCGGCGAACCAGAGTCCCATGAAGCGCACACAGTGCACGTGATGCTAAACGGGTAATCCACAAACTCCCTCCGGGTCCTCGCCGTCGCGCCCGGGAACTGTTCAGCCGGCATGGAGTGCAGTCGTCGCCGGGCCTCGCGCTTGCATTTGGCCTCTGTGGCACGATCGTTGTTCGTGGCTTTGGCTTGCCGGCGCCGTTTACATTGCTGGTCCTGTTCTCGGCGGAGGCTTTCCAGGCGAGCGATGTGCTCTTCCTTGGCAAGAGAATCTGAAGCGCTCGACGCAGTAGAAGTCGAGGCGAGAGCGGCTTTGCGGCGGTTGTGGCCCCATTCGTGCTGCTGCGTACGTCGCCGCTCCCCAGTCTTCTTTTCCCGAAAGGGCGCGCGGCCGACCCGTCCTAAGTCCAAACCGAAACTGATAAGAGCGTAGGAGACAGCGCGCAAAACAGACGAGGACGAAGAAACACACGTGACGAGTGCTGCGCTCGTTACGTGTCTTTCCTGTTTGTCGTCGTCTGTTTTTCGCGCTGTTTTCTATGATGAATTCCCACCAACGCGCCCAACTATTCATTCTCCTACGATAGCTGGAAAGGTTGCCGCCATCTACGAGCCACGGTGGAAACCAGACTGGTTGTGTGCTTGCCGCCGTCGCTTATAGGTGGCGGTAGCTGTTCAGGTAGGTTTGTGTCGACATACCGGACACGATCCTGGGTAACCTAGCCCTTAACAGCTCCGCTGTAAAAAATGCACCACCTGTGGGCAACGCTGCACAAAATCGTAGCGCGATAATTTAAGAAACCGAAATTTGCGGTTGATTGAAAGAGCCTGTCCGCTGCTTGAGACACCTGGTAGATTGTTGCTTAGAAAACAGTTTGTCAGGGGTGCCCCAGAGCATCTGCTCCCTGGATGGTTTGACAAGTCTTTGAGCAGGGTTGAGCATAACTATGACCCCTCCCTAGTTAGTAGCAGTGTTGCGGAATGGGCACCCCCGTTCCATTCCAATTCCATTCCAGGGATTTAGAGTTTTCGATTATTCAATTCCTTTCAACTCCTAGGAACAGTGGGCCCATTCCCACTCCTGGAATAGCTGAATCGTTCCGTTTCATTCCTCTAATTCTTAAACATAAAAAAGGCTCTTGACAGCTACATTGGGTTGCAGAGTTGGGCGGAAATACTCAAAAATGTATTTGGAAATACAAATACTGGGACAGCTGGAAATAGTAGCAAAAATACAAATTCTCAAATATATCTGTAAAAATGCATTGCGATACGTATCGGAAATACATTTTAAAAAGAAGCAAAAAGTCTTTGGAAATACAAATACAAGAAGAATATTAGGGAGGGCAGAAGTATGAATACTGATAATGCAATACATTTTTCAAATTTATTTGAGACGCCAACTGAGATGAGGCTTTAAGTATGAAATGGCAGTTTTTTTATCCCAAAATTACTATCCCGCAGGCATGGCACTTCGCCTTGAAGGTATTAATTCCAGACGGAGAGAGTCTTCAATGGGTTCAAGAAAACGTTTCATCATGGATTGACCGCGGTCCCTTCCTTGGCCTGTCTGACGAGGGATGCGAAAAGACTTTGACCTCTGAATACATTCCATCATAACGTCACCACTCCCCTGCCCAATAAGGGCACCCCTATGAACTCTGATCACATGACGTCACGGTGGAATGACCTAGTATTCTTGTATCTGTAGGTGTTGCTTTGAACATGAAACTCTCTCCACGCTGCTGTACGAAAGGACAATACATACTTTCGATGTAGGTGACCTCGTTGAAGATCATGCAGGCAGTTGCATTTGGAATTTTTGAGAATAGTGGACCACCTGGAGCATCCAGGAGCACATGTTATCTTCGGTTACGGTTGAAAAATCGATACGGTGGCATCCCTGTTGTGACTGTCCTTCCTGCCGACCCTCCACCTCCAACGCATGAATGGCAGTCCTCAAGTTTCGCCTAGCATCATCCAAACAGAGACCTTGTGGATTGCGACCTGAGATGGCCGACCCACATGCGGTTTAGGGAAGCTCATTTTAGTGAACGCTGTTTTACCGACCCCGGTTTATTGAATGCCTTTATAGAGAACCCAGTTTAGAGAAAATGGCGATGAGCCTCCTTTTAGCGAATTCGGCCGCCACAAAGCGGCGTGTACGGGTAAATCAGGTGAGTGAACATTTTAGGGGCGAAGCTCCTTAGGTTCTAGCCTTGTCCATCCGTCCGGCGTCCGTGCTCACACCGATTGCACTGCCTCCGAGATCGGCCCACTTCAAAAAAAAAAAAAAAATGTACGCCCGCACGGGGGTTTGAACTCAGGATTGCTTGCTTACGAGGCAGACGTCTTCTTGCATGTAGCACTCAACGTCTATACAGGAGAGGGCGCTGCAGTCAAATGCGTATATAATCGCGTTAAACTTTGCATGCATTGGCTCAACGTTTATAGACGAGAGGGCGCTGCGGTCAAATGCTCAAATGCGTATATAACCACGATCCATGCCACACATTCTCTTTCTGACATGGACCGTTGTCTTAAGACGTGGAGATGCGTTCCCACGGCTTCTAGCGGATCCAAGCTGATCCATTAGAAGAACCACTGGCTTTGCATTTCATTGACCATAAAGCAGTAATATTGAAGTCAAAACGCAACCCAGAACTCAGCACTACCTATGAGCAATAAAAAAATCAGCACCATCAGCACTACCTATGAACAATAAAATTAGTATCATCAGTACTAGCAGAGCTTCGCCCCAGTCGACATCATTCACCACGTGGAGATGCAGTCTTTTCTTGTAATGAGCCGCCGCAGACTGCCGCCGCAAAAGGGCGGTAGCGCAGCGAGGGATATGGCTTAACAGGTGCACCAGTGTTACACACGAGAAGTAGGAAAAGCCCCTTTTCGATAAACGGCGTTTCTCTAAACTGAGGCTCTGCTTTCTCGAAACCATGCTGCGATAAAACATGCCCATTCTCTAAAACATGCTTCGATGAAATGGCATTCGATCAACCGTAGTAAACCCCGGCACAGGTGCGAGCTCTCCGAGAAACAGCACGCTCGAGACGAGTCGCAGGGGTACGAAGTCTTGGTCGGCACAGCGAGGCCAAGTCTGGCCTCCTTCCTGGTTATCGGATCACCAGAGCAGCGGGTCACGTTCGTGTCGACTGATGAGTGATGACGTACCCATGAGCAGTTCAATATTACAGGTGCAGACGCATTCGAATATGTGTTGAATTTCACTGCATCGGTCATCCTACTGTTTCAAGTCAACCTCTGCCAGACTCGTGCTGCAACGGACTGTGACTGAGCTACTCGGCCACAGGCCAAGCAACACTTCCTTTGATTTCCTGTTTCTCAAGGCTCTAACTAGCAGCGAGCATTGGATGCCAGTAAACAATGACTCATAAAACCCCTACCTAGGGACTTGCAGTAGAAGATGCTCCGACTCAACTTCTGGCACGCTTCCTGTTTCGAGTCCCGACTATGCAACATTTCTCGGAAGAGAAAAATAATTTGGAAAATCGGAAAGAACCTCGCTCAGCATAGTAACAATGCGCCAACTTCTCCTTGACCCTAATGACCTCAGAAAAAAAAAAAAAGGTGTTTAAACTTGTATTTTGTTTCGCACATTGATACTTTAGACCGATGTTGTTGTAAAAAAAACTATCTCCAAACTCCGGTCTAAAAGCATGCTTTTCGTGCAAGGCTCGTCAAATTATGAGGCGCTGGAGAAATGCAGCCTTCTGCGTTAAGTCCTTATTTCAAACTCTTTTTGTTCGCCTTCCGCCCATTGAAAAGCTTGCGGGAAGGGTCTTAGAATGTGCCTGGTACCGCTGCGCCGCAGCGTTCTTCCGCAACATAAAGTTTGTCTGCTTTCCTCGCTGTCACCATGGCAACGAATGCCGAATGGATAGAAGCACGCACGGTACCACCGCGTGAAGCCAGCAACAGCTGACGCCATTTCACGAATGCCGTCTGCTAGCCAAAGCCGAACGCAGTTTGTCAGATCAACCGCCTCCGCCGGTGCGCCGCTAGCAAAGACGACGAAGCTGAGGCACGCCGACGGCGAATGGGCGAGCAACAGCACCGCGGGACGACTGCAACGGCAGCATTTATTGGGATTAAAGGCGCGAAATAAGCCAGAGCAATTTTCATTTCAATCAAAACATGCGATATCCAAGTTGGGGACCACATACCTTTGCTGGGTCTTTCCTGTGAACTTTTTACAGAGACACGGGGTGCCGCATTCAAAATACAGCTCCGTTTGCAAAATATGGGGGCCCTGAAAAGGGCCGTTTAGACCACTGCCAGAACTTATAACTGACGAAACGAGCACTTGACAAGCGGTTGGCGTATAAGTCGTCTTTATGCACGCAGGGGGGCGACGGGCGCAGTGCAGTGGGTCACTCGAAGTCACCGGGGCCGTCAGAATCCTCGTCCTCCGCACTATAGGGAAGGCTCCTGTCTGCGTCGGGGCTGTAGATTTTGGCGGCCGTGGCGATGAACGACTGGAATCTGCCAGTGTTTCCGCGCGCCTTCTCTCTCCTCCAAAACATGAACTTTGCAAGGTGACCAGTGAAATGGTGGCTCTCGCGCCATCCAGATGGAAGATAGTTTTTCACGTGGGCCCAAGTGCCCTCCACCGTATTGGTGTGCGCACCAGTGTTCGGGTCGACAAAGTGCAGCATGCAGTTAATGGTGAGGTGCGTGAAGCGAGTGTCATCTGCAAGCTTGCGATAGCCAGCCCAACAATCGGTGATTATTCTTGTTCCAGGGCGGACCCACTCGGCTATTAGCCCTAGCAGGGTTTTAGCGTCATGGGTCTCCACGGGAACAAGAAAGCAGCACCCGCTGCCACGCTCCACACCGCCGAAAACCCACTGGCCAGGCCTTAAATACCCGCGATGGTACTTGCGCCGCCCGAACATACTCTCGTCTAGTTCTACAGTCACGCCTTCGCCGTCAATCACCTCTGAATGCGTAAAGACGGCATTTACCACAACCTCCCGACAAAGGCTCGTCCAATCAGTTATTGTCTCTTGCGACATCAGTCTCTTGTTGAATGACGGCGCACGGTAGGTTCTGGCACCAGAGGTAGATGATCTTCATGAGTTGGGGAAGCGTCAGGTGCGATCCCTCGAAAAAGGAACTGCTCTGTACCGAGACCTCGCCCCGGCACTGAACCTAGACCCGCTTCCTCTTGGGCACCTCACGAGTCATCTACACACTGCATCTGCACGAATAGCTATCCGCAGATCTAGCGCGGACTTGCAGCGTCATCGCAGCTGCGCACTCTGGGAACGCAAGAGAACAAGGAGCAGGCCCATGCCTTGAAGCAAGTTAATTGCTTCAAGAGGGTCTTTCATGGCGTCATGAAGACAGCACAAGTTAAATGCCATGGCACTGTGACGCTCGCCTCTGGAAGAATAAAGCGCCGAGAAGGATAAAAAAGCAGAACTGCGCGCTTCTTTGCATTTACTTGTTATTTTTATTTGATCCGCCATTTTATACCTTGTGACACTATTCTAACAAACTCATTGGTTAATTGGTCAGAGCATGTCAGCGCGCGACAAAACAAATGCCAGTCATATGACCAGAACTGTTGCCACGGTCGGCATCGAAACAAAGAGGAGAACAGTCGGACCCAACAACAAAATAAAGTAACAAAGTGAATTTTAAAAAAAATAAGAAGGGAGCCGTTCTCGGGCGGCGTGTTCTTTGATGAGAGGTGTTGCTCGCAATGTTACTTGTTTGTTTTCTTTTTTGTTCTTTTACCCTAGAGGATGCCACGACCCTTATTTGAAGCTGATTTGTTAATTCAATAACAAACAACGCATTGGAACGAAGGAGGGAGGGAGTCTTGGTGTCAGAATTCTTGAAAAGAAAAGAAAAGTAAGAATGCACAGTATATACCGTATTGCAAGACAGTTATACTCCGCACTCGGCAAGGCCTCAGGACGCCGCCGACGACCGTTGGGCTGTTTATTTTGTTTCTTTAGACTTTTATCGCAACCACTACTCCACCATGCCTCAGATTTTCCAGCGAAGGTCCGGCAGTTTTTAATAATTATTAGTATTGTCGTTTGCAGGGCACTCTTTCTATGCTGCTTTGTTCCTGACGAAAAACGTGTTTTTTTGGCCATCCCGCGTCCTGTTTTTTTTATCCGTAACATGGGTCTAAAGTATCAAACTGCCTTTGGTTTTTCGGGAAGGGAGGGAGGGAGGGAAGGAGGGAGGGAGGGGGGAAGGGGTGTTGGAAATTGACTAGTGGAGGGCGATTCTGTCTCGCGCCTGTGACATTTTTTGATCTGTGTCCTCTTAGTGTGCACCGGAAACATCGCATTTCTCCAGAAAGCTTCGCTTTCTTCTCCTTCAGAAAGATGTCACTGGAACAGAGCTCTGTATCGTGGTTCGTGGCTCCGCAAAAGAAGCACTTCTTTGTGTCATGTGCCTTGGCATGCAGAACCGAAGAGGATGGTAAGAAAGCTCGTTTCTGTTGCTCTCTGCTATTCCTCTTCTGCGGGCGATCATCGATGACTCCCGATCGTTCTCTGCTCTCGATCTCGATGAGTAGGTATTCCAGCAGGGTTTCTAATTCGCCTTCCGGAAGACGTCGTCCTGTTGGAATATCTTCAGCTCGTAATGTTGGTGTCGCGGCCGGCGCCGCAGTGCTTGCAGTACCGGATGAGGAAGACCCTTCTTCCAGTGACGTTGGCAGAAATAGTGTCGAGGCCATGTTTCCTCCATCCTGGAAGACCGCCTTCCTTTCGGAGTGACCAGCACGTCGGTAATAGTCGACCACGATGTCGGACGGGAGTGCACTTATGACAATATCTGTCAGCATGGTCGAATACGTGTTAGGTGCGACTCCAAGCCCTCGAAGACCTCGTACGTGGGCTTGCACCTAACACGAAGAACAGACAACTTCCGTTTTGAGTCTGCTTCGGAGTCGAGCGACGCAACTTCGCTCAAATGAACCGCCATGCCCATCAGCATCAGCAATTGGCTCCCACAACGAAGAAAGAGGCTTTCTTGAAAGTTAAGGCGTTGTCACTGTACACCACCCGAGGTATTCCTCGCCTGGCTGTGAACCTCTGGAAGGCCATGAGGAAGGCTGGAGTAGCCAGGCATGTGACCAACTCTAGATGTACGGCGCGCGTAACTGCACAGGTAAATAGTGCGATGTACGCCTTTTCCATGCCGTGTCCAGACTTGACCAAGAGGGGTCCTTGGTTTGAAATGGAAGCGGGGAATGCTACGGGCTGCAGCAAGGGTTTTCGACCCACTCGGGCTCGTAGCACCCTTTGTGATAAGAGTGAAGATTTTGTTCCAGCGCCTATGGGAACGCGGACTCGATTGGGACAGTGAACTTCCTGAAGACCTCTCGGGGGACTGGCAAAAATGGTGTAAGGAGCTTCCACAGATAGAAGACATAGTGACGAACCGGTGCATCATGAGCACACGAAAACAGCATCCCAATACTGTTCAACTCCATGTCTTCTGTGACGCTAGCCCTCTCGCTTATGGAACCTGTGCATACCTGAGGGTTGACTACATGGATGGAAACATAAACGTCAGTCTGGTGTTCGCCAAAACACGAGTAGCTCCTATAAAGCGGTTGACACTTCCTCGTCTCGAGCTTATGGCGGCCGTGATCGGTAATCGAATTGGCAAATTCCTTAGAAGGATACTGGAGTTTCAGGAGACATTCTTCTGGACCGACAGCACAATCGCTTTCCATTGGATCAAGGGCTCGGCCTCCAAGTGGAAACCTTTCGTTGCTAATAGGGTGACTGAAATTCAATCAGGAGGGGAACCAACAAGTTGGAACCACTGCCCTGGACCAGAAAACCCAGCTGATTTAACAACACGAGGAACCACGGTAGAGGGCCTAAAAACGAAACAACTATGGTGAAAGGGCCCTAGTTGGTTCTCAGAAGACCGAACAACTTGGCCAAGTACAAATACAACCGAAAAGATGTCGACCGAAGTAGCAGAAGAACGAAGGTGTAAACCTCACGTGCTACATATACTAACCGAGGAAACGACACCGCTCTTGGAGTTAGAGCGATACAGCAAACTAGAACGTGTTCTTCGAGTTTCAGCGTGGATCATGAGGTTCTGTAAGAACTGCAGAACACCACCAAGTAAAACGGGGGGTCCTCTGGCCACAGATGAACTTGAGAAAGCAGAACTGTTTTGGACTAAACGAACCCAAGAGGAATCCTACACCAATGAGATCAACGAACTAGTAGAAGACAGAAGTTTGAACGCGCAATCCAGCATTATTGCTCTCAGTCCTTACCTCGATGCCAACCGGCAACTGCGACTCGGAGGACGACTCCAAAACAGACACGAACCAGTAGAAGTCAAGCACCCACTACTGTTACCCTCTGGGCATCGCTTCACAGAACTTCTGATAGACAGCATGCATCGACTTACATTCCATGGAGGAATACAAGACACTGTAACCCAGTTAAGAGAACGTTATTGGGTTCCCAGAGCTCGGCAGACGGTGAAGAGGGTTATTAACCGCTGCAACGTCTGTGCTCGGTCAAGAGCCCAAAAGGCATCAGCACCAACTGCTCCGCTTCCAGCAGAGCGCGTAAATGAAGCAGGACCGTTTGAAATAGTAGGAGTGGACTTTGCCGGGCCCCTCTTGGTCAAGTCTGGACACGGCATGGAAAAGGCGTACATCGCACTATTTACCTGTGCAGTTACGCGCGCCGTACATCTAGAGTTGGTCACATGCCTGGCTACTCCAGCCTTCCTCATGGCCTTCCAGAGGTTCACAGCCAGGCGAGGAATACCTCGGGTGGTGTACAGTGACAACGCCTTAACTTTCAAGAAAGCCTCCAAGGAAATTTGCGACATCTGGTACGTGCTCAATGACAAGAAAGTGCACGAACACTACTCCGAGCATAGGATACAGTGGAAATTTATCGTAGAGCGAGCCGCCTGGTGGGGCGGATTTTGGGAACGCCTAGTGCGCACCGTGAAAACAAGTCTTCGAAAGGTTCTAGGAAGGAACAGCTACGAATTTGAAGAACTTACCACCATTCTCCACGGAATCGAGGCGGTCGTTAATTCAAGACCTCTCTCATTCCTACATGTGTCTCCCGACGAACCAGAAGCGTTAACTCCGGCACATTTTCTGACAGGAAAACGGCTGACAGCTCTTCCAACCTCAGCTATGGAGGACCTTCAGCCACCTACTAGGAGTGAAGTCACTCGGCGCTGGAGGCATCGGCAGCGGCTACTAGACCACTTTTGGCAGAGGTGGCGTAAAGACTACTTACTTCAACTCCGGTCAGCACATGAAATGCATTGTCGTAAAGACAGTCAAGTTAAGGAAGGAGACCTCGTTCTCGTCGAGGACAACAAGACTCCAAGGCATCTATGTCGGACTGGTCGGATCCGAGAAGTTTACCACGGCCGGGATGGAATTGTGCGATCCTGTGCTGTGAACATGCCGAGGGGACAAGTATTGAAAAGACCACTTCAGCTTTTGCACCCATTAGATACCCATTAGAACTGCATAGTGAATGAGCGATTCCCTCGCGCTCATTTTGGGGGGAATGTGTTGGAAATTGACTAGTGGAGGGCGATTCTGTCTCGCGCCTGTGACATTTTTTGGTGAACGAGATCGTGTCTGGGACTGAGGACGAGGAAGAAAGGATGGCGCGTGAAGAGACATTCTGGTTTTTGGGGCGACGAAAAAGCAGGGCAATTGTCGGGATGGATCTCACCGCGGTCATGTAAATATTAAACCAAGTCCTTTTTATAAGTCAGTTCGTGGCGACTCATTACGCAAAAAGGGGGGAAGGGGATGGGGAGGGGGAGGGAGGGAGGGAGGGAGGGAGGGAGGGAGAGAGAGAGAGGGGAGGGGGGGGAAGGGGGAGGGTTATTTCTCAGAAAATGTAACCAAATACATTTCACCCTAATTGTATCGCGATAAAAAAAAAAACACTAAAAACACTGAAAAAGAGGAGGCAACGTCTTTGAGACGTTGCCTCCCCTTTTTCTACCTTCTGTTGTGTTCTCTTTTCTGCCCCAGTCTCAGGTTTACAATCATGTTCAACTCCACATGTGTTTGATACGGGAATAGAGATACTGGTAAAAAAAATGTATTGCGATACTGAATTACAGATACGAAATGTATTGCTGAAATACAATACTGCCCAACCTTGTTGTGTTGCCGGCATAAGCAGCTGAAAGCTGACAGTATCAAACGCATAGACAATTGCAAAAAAAATGCTGAATTCCTCAAAAAAGCACTGATCTTACTAAGCTCAGGGTGCTGCATTGCCTGGGGTGACTCGTAGCGTCTACAGTGGTCCATCGCAAGGTGAAACAAAGTATGTAGAGACTATAGTCAGAGGAAATGAGCGGGAATCCGCTAGCTTGCTTGTAATCCTAACCCACCTGAATGTAAAACATATAACACGGAAAACAAGCGTCGGAATGAAGACCAAGTAAAAGGCGGACTTACATGTAAAAATGCAGTATAAAAAACAAGCATCAGAGCAAAGCGCAAGAGGAAGAGTGAAGTGAATCTCACTTTTTTTTTAATGCCGAAACAAACCCAGATTTTGCACTTCAAAGGAGTGCGCGCGAATGAACGTGGAAGGCGGCAGGGTTGGCCATCTGCTAAACAATGCTCCTTGAACTATAAGAAAACAAGAACTGATCATCTTTCAGTGGCGCGCGAGTCAACGAGTTATCAGAGCTCTGCGAGTTATGAGTCATTCTTCGCTCCCAAATCTCAGTCTTTGCGCGCGCGCGCTTTTCCATGCCGTCGCAAAAATAAAATAAAAAGCAAGACAAGAAGGGCGATGAGCAGCCGTGCATGGCGGATTCTTTCTTTGCTGCACCCTTCGTTTTTTTTGCTTTGTTTGGTTTCTTGTTTCGCTTTCGTGTAACACCAATGAAGTCCGTCGCCAGCGCGTCCGTGAAAGGTGCCACTGCCACCCCCCCCCCTTCCCCCTCTGCTCTTTGCTTTGACGCTTGCTTTTAGAGCGCAGCTCTTAGGGGCCCGTTTCCGGCTTGAGCGGCGTCGTTGTCGCCGTCAGCGTAACCAAGGTCATCTCAAGGTCACGGGACCCTCAAGGTCACGTGACCTCCAGATCACGTGACCCCCAAGGTCATGTGACCCCTCCTAAGGTCACCTCAAGGTCACGTGACCCCCTGAAGGGCACGTGACCCCGAGGTCACCCCAAGGTCACGGGACCCTCAGGTCAGGTGACCCCTCCAAGGTCACGTGACCCCGAGATCACGTGGCCCGCTCCCCAAGGTCACGTGACCCCCCGAAGTCACGTGACCCCTCCCAAATTCACGTGACCTGGAGGGGTCACGTGACCCCTCCAAGCTCCAGGCCACGTGACTCCCCAAGGTCACGTGACCCCTCCCAAGGTCACCTCAAGGTCACGTGACCCCCCGAGGTCACGTGACCCCTCCCAAGGTCACGTGACCCCCAAGGTGGCGTGACCCCTCAAGGTCACGTGGCCGCCAAGGTGACCCCCACGTGACCCCCTGAAGGTCACATGACCCCGAGGTCACCCCAAGGTCATGTGACCCCTCCAAGGTCACGTGACCCGAGGTCACGTGGCCCCCTCCCCAAGGTCACGTGACCCCCCGAGGTCACGTGACTCCCCGAGGTCATGTGACCCCTCCCAAGGTCACGTGACCCCCAAGGCCACCCCAGGTGATGTGACCCCCCGAGGTCACATAACCCCTCCCAAGGTCACGTGACTTCTAGATCACGCCTCCCCGAGGTCGCGTGACTCCCCCTCCCCGAAGTCACGTGACTCCCCCTTCCCGAGGTCACGTGACCCCCCGGAGCATATTAAAGAATGAGGGAAGGAGGAGGGGTCTACCCTCCCCTCAGTACACTTCACTCCTCCTCCTCAAGAGCTGCGCTCCAATTCAGCGTTACAGGGAATTGTAAACGGCCTTCACTTTTTTTGTATTCATTTTATTTCTGAACAACTGACTCGCTGACTGGCTTGGTATAGCTGAACGTAACCCCCCCCCCCCACACACACATAAATAAATAAATAAATAATAATAAATAAATAAATAAAAAAAATATAAAGAACCAGGGCCCATTCCATTCCCATATCATTCCGGGCAAAAGGCATCTAATTCCATTCCCATTCCATTCCCCTCAATGTTGCCGCCATTCCATTCCCATTCTATTCCGGGCAAAAGGCATCTAATTCCATTCCCATTCCATTCCCCTCAATGTTGCCGCCATTCCATTCCCATTCTATTCCGGGGTCGCGAAAATGCGGAATGATTCCGGAATTATACCAACTCCAGAGTGGCAACTCCGCAACACTGGTTAGTAGTAGCGGAAAACAAACAGCGCAAGGACAAGGACAGAGTAGAAGGCGGTAGACACACACAGCGCTGCCTTCTACCGCCTTCTACTCTGTCCTTGTCCTTGCGCTGTTTGTTTTCCGCTAATATGAATGACCAACTAGCCCAATCGTCAACACTACTGGTTAGTAGCTTCTTGCGGTCCGTAAGAGTGCTTGGTGGACTCCAGACCGGAAGGGATGGCTGGAGACAGGGTTCTTGGGTGCTAGATAGTCTGGACAAATTGTTGTTTCGGAATTTGGGCTTTTGCAATCTAAAGCTCTCCTCATCTGTCAAGTTCCTAATATTGTGGGTCTATATTCGAGTATATTATCGAGTTATAATATGTGTGCGGGCTAAAATTGCATTCAAGTTCTTAAGCGGCATTTTCTGAAAACACAAATTTCAGACTTTGCTTATTTTCGGGAGGGATGTCTCGGCGCTTAGGGAAAATTGAAATATGACTTTTTTTGCAATTTGTAGCTAAATGCGCAAAGCGTACAATGTTGAGAGCGAATTCTTCAATCTGGATCTTAAAAATATTTTAACTGAACTTGGTAGTTTTGCTCGATAGCTATTGCTTGGTAGCCACATATTCAATTTTTTACCCGAATTCGTTGTCATTAATTACCCCGACTGAGAAAATGACCGGATGTTTTATATCGGTTAAAAATTTTTTTATCCCTCGCTTGGTGCAGCTCCCCCTGCCCCCGAGGACGTTGTGGCGAGGCAGCTGGTGGGGCGCAAGGTGGAACTCAGCTGGAGGCTGCCCGTGTCCGCAGCCCTTCCGCCCGTCGACTTCTTCAAGGTACATTCATCCAAGGGCTCGCTCGCAGGTTTCCAGCTTGACGCTTTGACTCTCTAGCTTATGAGTCTGGAGCTTCGTGAAAAGTTGGCACAAAAGCATAACGTGAGTTTCCACGGAGTCGCGTGGTGATGTGGTCGCGATACTGGGACGTTGCGACGCGGTCACCACGATGGGTGGGCTGCCTCGGAACTGCCGAGTGCCAGCGCTCCACGCCCAGGAAAGAGGCGAGGAAATAGGAGAGTAGTAATGAAGACGGTTGGGCGAGTTGGGTATACGTTGAACGTAGTTGCAGTTGCTTACAACTGGAACCATGTTCAAGTGGGAGAGCATTTGTGGGCTCTTTGGCGATCTACGTCATAAGGACGTTGGTCCCTCGCATTTGCTCATGGTGCATCTTACGTCGGCGGGAAAAGAGACGACGACTCCTTTCGGTAGGTGAAACCTTGTGTTAAGGAAGGACACCATTCATAAGGTCAACTTTTATACCCTTAGCTTCGTACGAATAAAATTTACAGTACAGTCCAGACCGGTTATAATGAAGTCTACAAGACTGAAATTGCTTCGCTATATCCGCTTCTTCATTATGCCTGGCCTCCATAGAAGCAACGTGCAAAAAACCAACAAAAAATAAATACAGGCTGTCAGGGGCACATGTTTATCATGCGTACAGAAAGCGGTTGAGGCTTCCCTGCACACTTTCTCTGCTAGATCTTAGCCGCTTCTCGCCAACTGTGAGAAGCTCCGATGGAAAGAAAATACTGCGAGCTACATATTGACCTCGTCCAGAGTCCTGTCGACAGCCGCGGCGGACGCCGACGGTGGACGGCATTTTTTACGTCGATGCGCACTTTATCGAGGATGGCAGCATGCTTTTGTTTCGAAAAGATTGCCTTTGTCGTCCCTGTCAAGGTGCCGGCGGTGCCGGGACTCGCCATTGTTCAGTGGCGATGATTCGCCGAAATGGTGCTTGAGTGAAGCTAGACTTTCGCGTAGAGAGCGACCACACCGACTAGTGATGCCCACAGGAAGCACAAAGCAAACAAAGCGCGCCCACTCCGAGTTCGCACTCAAGTTTGTGTTTCGTCGGTATAAAGAGCCTAGATTTAAAAGAGGGGGCAACTGCTCGATCGGAGTCGCATGGTTTGTGGGCCGCGTTTGCACAACGAGCTGCAGCCTCAAGGAGTCAAAAGCGTTCATCATCTGCGAACGTATCTGCCTCTCCACCCGGTTTTCTTGCCACTCTGGCCACGAGACAACCAAATGCAGGCACACTTGAGCCCATCCGCCCAGGAGGCGTCCTCTATTAAATTGGAGTTGATCCCCCTCTCAAATCTAGGTTCTTTGCATCGTCTCCGTCGGTATATTCATAGGCACGTTGTCACTGGTGCTCCGAACGCTCCTATCGGCATGCCACGACGGCTTCTCCGCGTGCAATGCTTAAAAGCCGCTTCCCAGATAAGAAGCAGTGAGCGGACGATGATGCGGAGGCTGCCGCGGGCTGTTTTTGCAGCGCATCTGCGGCTCGCTCTGGGCGCCTGCTCAGCAGCAAAGTGCGGAGGTCTGCAATTCTGTAAACTTCCAGAATTTGATCATTTTTTTAAATCATCGAACAATTTCTTTACGCTATATCTGCAGGAGCTGCTGAATTTTCTTCGCTAAAAACAGACAGAAGCACATTGAAAAAGTTTAAATGGGAATGGAAAATCGAGATTGCTTCGCTAAAGCCGCCATTTCGTTATAAGCGACATTGTTACAAACAATTGCGACAGTATATACTGGCAGTTGGGAGGCAGAATGTAAGGCAGAGTTTTATCTGTGTACATGAATTGTGAATGAAATTATAGTTGTTTTTATCAGGAACACACTGACATTGTTTAAGAAAACTATTGTTTGAAAACTAATCTAATACCCAACATTTTTCTACACTAGATACACAGCAGAATGCCTGGCAAGTGCAACTGAAAACAAAATTTTTAAACAAAAGTAATTAATTTTATGCTAACACGACGCTTACAATTTCAATAAATTTTTTGCTTTTTTTGTTGGCAAAATCCTAATATGTTTCATTAAGGACATCCTCAAAGTAATAAAAGCAATGCCAATGTTGCAGTGGTCATTAAATTCCAGATAGGAAAAACAGTGAGTGAGCCTTTCCTTTTGTTCCGCTACCAAACAATAGTTCTCCTAAATTGAAATTTATGCCAGAAACTGGAACTGAGAAGAATGCATTCAAAGTGCTCAAACCACAACCTTTTTTTTAGCATCGGTGGCAAAAAAATAATATCTAAAAGGATAACTATGCAGTGTGAACAAGGGGAACTTTGGTGAATGTAAATATGGCATTTTTTAATATCAACTTTTTTTGCAGAATTTTTTTTTTTCTGCGTCCCCCTTTAATGGGATGCTACCCAATATTTCCTGTACCGGTGCAGCTGCAATTTTCGTTCGATGTAACCATACATTTTTCTAAGCATTTTCGCTGGACCTTTACAATGTAAGTTGTTCTGTGTGCGAACTGTTAGATGTGGGTTTGTGGCCTTTCCTGACCGGTGCCGTGCCCGCCCAGGTGCGCTTCAGCCCACCCTACCCGGCCTTTGTGGTCACCCTGGCCGGGTCGGTCAGCTCAGCGGTGGTGGACTTCCCCTTCCAGCCGGGCGTCACCTACACCTTCACGGTGAGTGGCCGCCCACCCACTCCTCCCCTCTGCAGAGCGACTTTTGGGACCGGGCTCTTTGGATTCGTATCGCTCAGACACTCAGACATGGAAATCTTCACACTGATGCATGGTGTGCAGAGTGAACAAGTTTCCTAGGAGTGCGAGAGAAGATAATATGGTCATGGTAGGCTCTATGATCATACTTGCAAATGTCTTTCCTGAAAGTTTAGATGCTTACCGGTGAATATTGCCTCTGGGGTAAGGGAGAACCTCTTATTAGAGATGTCACCAACTTGCTGCGCACCATCGAGGAATCATTGCAGCCCCTCCCATAGTGACCTCGCCATTTTGAATTGCATTGCGCATTTGGGAAAATGCGGTACCATGGCGACAGTTTGGGCCGCTTTAACCACTCGGCCACAACTGCGGAACGAGTAGGGGGCTCTGAGATGTGATAGCAACTCAAGAGCTGGGGATGTCATGGATGAAACGTTAAATGTAGCCGCTCAACGTCTATACACGAGAGGGCGCTGCGGTCAAATGCATATATAATCGCGTTAAACTTTGCATGCATTGGCTCAACGTTTATAGACGAGAGGGCGCTGCGGTCAAATGCTCAAATGCGTATATAACCACGTTCCATACCACACATTCTCTTTCTGACATGGATGGAAACTAACTAAAGGCTCGGCATGCTGTGGCTCAGCGTCTACGCAGACAAGCACCACCAGAGCTTCGCCCAATCAACATCATTCACCACGTGGAGATGCGGTCAATTTTTTCACTTCGTCACAACATGACTTTCGAAAAACCTACTTGTGTAAAACACAGTTGGTATCAGTCCTTCATAAGCTAGATGTCATTCTTGACCATTCCTGATTATCCGATTGCATCTTTTTAGACTTTTTGAAAGCCTTTGACAAGGTATGCCATAAGCTATTCCTCTTTATAAATTGCACCTACTCAACCTGAATCCAAAACTTCTTATCTGGTTTCAGTGTTTTTTGGTTAACCGCTTGCAGTTCATTGTAGCTAATTATCACCTCTCTTAGCCGAGTTGCATTCACTCTGACGTGCCGCAAGCCTCTGTGCTCGGAGCTCCTCTTTTTCTTACGTATATTAATGATCTACCCTCCCTTCCCATATTCATTTGTTTGCCGATGATTGTGTTGTATTCAGGGAAATAACTTGTGAAGATGACACTAACACACTCCAGTCTGATCCTAACGCTATTGCTGTTTGGTGCAAACATGTGCATGGAATTGAATACGTATTGACAAATGCAAATTTATATGCGTGTCCAGGACAGTTCATAATCTACCTGTTTACCATCTTCATAACTTGCCCCTGGACACTGTGACCAGTTATAAATATCTTGGTATTCACATCACATCAAATCTCACTTGGGCAGTTCATATAACATATATGATTAATAACGCTAACCCCATGTTGGGATATCTTGGACGTAATTTTGCAAAAGTTCCCTCATCTCTAAAACTTCTACTTTGCAAAGCACTAATTCGTCCAAAAATTGAATATGTCATTTCAGTCGAGGATCCTTGTCACGAAAATTGAATTCACTCACTCGAAATAATTCAGAATAACTTTGTTCATTTTATTTTGTCCAACTATAACAAAACTGCAAACATTACCACAATGAAATCCAGCCTCGACTCACCGTCTTTGGCATCTCGTCGTAAAGAGTTTTGTCTTTGCCTCTTGCACAAGTTGTTTATCAGCTCCATCTCCGTGCCAGACTTATTTTTCCTCCCCAGTACATTTCATCTCGATTAGACATGTCCATAAGGTCGGTGTCCCCATGTGCAGGACTAATGCTTTTTTTTTTGAGTCGTTTGTCCCCAGCACATTAGAAGAGTGGAATCGCCTTCCCGTACCAGCAGCTTCGATACGAGACCTCCAACTGTTCAAGAACGCCTTGACCAATATCGTATAAATAGGTGCCATTTTTTTGTACTTCTACTAACCGCTTTCTTTTACTTGATCGTTTATTTTTGCAGCCACTCCTCTTTTCAATGCCAAAGGCCCTGAGGGTACTTGTAATACAGTAAAACCTCGTTAATTCGGATCTCATGGGACCGGCAAAAATGTCAGAATTATCCGCGACTCGAAATATCGAAAGGACGAGGAAAACAGCGCGAAAATGTTTCCCTGTGACATACCTTTATTTTGAGAAGAAATCTGTTATTGCCGCCTGCTTTCTAGACGACATTTCGGCGGAGACGGCAACTTTCCTTTGTGCAGTCGAGTGCTCCACCGCACTCGCACTGTCGGAGCTACGCATCCCGTGCGCCGACGATTTAGCGCAGCAACGCCTCATCTAGTTTCGGGTGCACCACCTTCCACAGTCGCCTTCTTCTCGCGTTGAACTTCTCGCTCTCGAAAGCCTGTAGGATCTCGTCCTCAAGTTTCAAAGCGGAGGTGGCCGGTGAAATATTGAGAGATAAGATAGCTGTTAAAATTGCGGGCTTTAGGATGGGCTGATTTCTGCCGGCCACCCCGCGTTGAGGCATGAACATGACTGTCACTCTCGCTATCGGCGTGCTCGATAACAATAGCACCGTGTGTCGCGATTTTGCCGCTCCGGTTATCGGTCGCTTGTGCTACTCTTTTTCCGCAGCTATGCCTCTGCCGTTTCCATGCCAGGAGAGTAGCGCACTAACGCACGGCAATCCAGAGCAAAACTGGTGCTGAACACGAAGAACCGGAAGAGCGAAGAACCATGGGAAAACCTGAAAAACCACGTATGCACCTCGGATGGATAGCGGTCATACCCTTTGGAACGGACGGTAGCTCTCGCCACCTGCCAAATTCGTCCAAATTAACCGTAGAATGCCCTGTTACTTCCGAATTAATGAGCGTTTGGTGCCATTGACTAATACACGCATTGACGGGACCGGATCGGCACTTAAAATTATCTGAATTTCCGAATTAGTGGGGGTTGAATTTCCCAGGTTTTACTGTAAATAAATAATAAAAAATCATTCAGTCTTTCCACTCTCGTGAAGAAGGAAGACCAGCGGACCTGTACTTGATACACTGTGTGCTTCTTCTTCGTCGTCGTCTGTTTTTCACGCTGTTTCCTACGATGAATTCCCACCAACGCGCCCAACTATAAATTCTTCTATGATAGCTCGAAAGGTTGCCGCCATCTATGAGCGAGGGCGGAAACCAGACTGGTTGTGTGCTTGCCGCCGTCGCTTGTAGATGGCGGTAGCTGTCCAGGTAGGCTTGTGTCGACATACCGGACACGATCCTGGGGAACCTAGCCCTTAACAGCTCAGCTGTAAAAGAATGAAAAATGTAGTAACCACACGCAGAGTGTGGTCTGTGCAGGACGCATCCTGTGCGCCCTGTTGTTTGTCAGTATGATGGAGCCTGTATAATTTTATACAATGTGCGATGCTGTGTTTTCTTGCGAAGCAAGCTAGAAAAAAAGCCGGACCTTATGGGTGGCTGCCTTTTGGCATAAATGAAGGCGTGACCGGCGATATGGGCCCGTCGGGACCCCCCACCGTGACTACAGGAACGAGCGGGACCCTCTAGGTGAGAACTGTACGGCAGGTGGCGTCGTGCGCCCGTGGCCAGCTGGAAAGCCCTCCTTCGGCTCCGGCCGTGCTGCCGTTTGCCAAGACGGATGTGCTGCCTGCGCTGGGACACCTGCGGGCGACCCCCCTGGGGCTCTCGGCCGTGGCCTTGTCCTGGGACGCCCTCCCGGGCGTGGACGGCTACCGGGTGTCCTGGGGCCTGCACACGGAAGATGCCTACCCCCTGCCTTGGGAAAGGGCGGACACCCCTCGGGCCGCCTTCAATCGTGAGCCCCTTGGGGAGGTCCCCATTCCGACCGCGTTCTGCCACAGATATGCAAACTGCCACCTCAACTTGCCCAAAACAAGCGTGGGGAGCCTCTGTCTTAATGCAGGAAAGTTATTTGCATGCAGTAGCGCAATCTGTCCTTTGCTTGCCATGATATCTGGATTGCGGAGTTGGCGAAGTGGTCGTGGCGCAAACGCAGCGATAGATTTGATGGACTTCGATTTGCAATGGCACATGCATCGTCGTGAGCACAAATGCAATGGACCACACTCGTTACAGTCCTTCCTACAGTCCCTACTAGGGGTGTCGCGAACCGGCCGAGGTTCGAGTTCGACCAGGTTCGACTTTTTCGAACTTTCCGTGGAAATTCGACGAACCTTGGATTGAGGTTCGACTCGTGTGCGCATGCGCAACAGGCTGGCCAGTTGGCTTCGGATTGGATGGTAATGGCTAAGGGATGAATTAAGGGCACCGCTGATTGGTTATTTCAGTTAATACAGTACAACAAAAATTAAGTTATTAACGTCTTCAATGATTATAAGTGGTTTCTTTTAATTCCAACTGTTCATAAAATAAAATAACCCTTTGCATAAAAATAAATTCTCCAAACCTAGACATGCGTCTATCAAAGTCTGGCCACACTGTCCGCAAAGTCGAACCGGTCGAACCTGGTGAAAAGTTTCGAAGGTTCGTCGAACCGGTTCGACCCAGTCGAACCCCAAAAGTTCGACCTAAAAATCTGGTTCGACAAAAGTTCGCGACACCCCTAGTCCCTACAGCAGCCAAGGTGCTATGGATTCGGATATGGATTCACGGCTGACCTCAGCTATCGGCGATATTCGGCTCGTGTTATTTTCTGCTTGATTTTCCGGTTCATCAGTTACAATATTCCTTTTGTTACTTATTTCTACCTGTTTTCACTGGTAAAAGCGTGACTTGCTCCCTCCACCAAAAAAAAAACCCGGCGTATTTTTAATTTATTGCTTCCTCGTGGCGCCCTCTATCAACAAAACTATTGTACACGGAAAGAGATAGCACAAAGTCAGTGCAGCTGCGTGGCGCGATCGCAAAATTTCTGACTGTGTTGTGGCTTGTCGACCTCCCTCAGGTTGTGTGCTTCACTTACATCCTGTAACTTCACACCTTCAATGGTGTTTTACTGGGTGTAGCCCGAAACAACCCATTCCCGTTTGAACCCGTCCCGTTTCGACCCATTCCCGAAACGACCTTCCCGTTTGAACCCGTCCAGTTTCGACCCATTCCCGAAATAACCTTCCCGTTTGAACCTGTCCCGTTTCAACCCGTTCCCAAAACGCCCTTCATATTTGAACCCGTAGCCAAGACATATTTTACGTTTGAATTCGTCGCGTTTGAACCCGTTGGTATAAAGCCCTACACATCTCAACCTCTTCGCGAAAAGTGTCCATCGTTCTAATCCGGGTTTGTGCAGTTTTTCTGCTTAAGAATATGTCCCGAAATCATGTTAATGCAATTAATGCAAAGGTGCAGGCGAGCAATCCTGTTATGTTGTGAAATATTTTTGCTTGTAAACGTATTCTTAAAATATGCAATACTTTCAGACGAGCTTCAACGAAATATATTTCTACTTGAACCACATGTTTCTTTGAAGATGGCCCCCAAAATGTGTTACTGCGAAATGGACTATGTACACTGCGCGACAACGTTATCACGAACACAATGTTGGCGTTTTTTCGAATTTTACCTCGAAATAGTAATAGAAGACTTTGACGAGCGTGTTGGGACAGATGTAACAGTAAGAAAGCACAAAACATGTCTGTTTTTGTCCCTCTGTTTGTTTTGTGCTTTCTTACTGTTATTACTAGTAATAGAAGTTACCACATTTTGCCGCTTAGGTTAGTGGACCAGATGAGCGCTTTCAAACACACTAATAATATTGATGGCAGTCTTCTGATTTTTTTGACACAAACAGCTAAAACCAACAATCGCTTGTTCGCGCTAACGGTTTCGCGCTCTGTACAATAACAGGGAGCTTTCGTAGACCGTTTTCGACGTAACGCGACGCTCTCCGCAATTCGCTACGATACCCAGAACTCTACAGTCAAGGCCATCGGCGCGCAGGCACAGTATAGCTGCGTCTTCGTTGCGGAGGGCTTAGCGGAGGGGAAAACGCGGTCTACGAAAACTCCCCAATAAGGTCTTAGAGTAACGCAGGCAAGCACTTTGAGTAAGCAAAAATTAGCGTTGCCTAAGTTTTTATATCGCGACGCTATTTTTAGGTTACCCAAAGCGCTTGCGTACTTTATTCTAAAACTTCCTTATAGCGGACGGGATATTTTTAAAAGTGATAAATCAGACAGGCTGACGGGCGTATGATTGCGACTTCATTTTTTACAAGTTCAAACACAGAACCGTCGCGTACACAGGCAAAAATCATAAACCACAAAATGCTATCGCCTTGGTTGATAAAGTCGAGCAGGAAAGTCGCGCCATCAGAAAAGCGACACTCCAATTGTGATAGTTCGCGGTGGTCACCTGGCCCGCACGGCACCACCATTTGCAAGCTGCTGCAGCGATATCCTTGTCAAGGCCTCATCTCGTTTGCAGGTCAATGAACTTGTAAATGTTCAGGTGAGCCCTCCCTGACACAGCGTTTATCTTACGGTGCCATGTCTCCGAGGTTGTTTCGCGAGAGGGAGAAGTGATGTGAGCAAGGAGAACAGACACTGGACACTTGAACCTAATCAACTGTTAACGAACAATATAAACTAACCGAACGATGGCCGAAGCGGGAAGGTTGTTTCGGGTAAGGGCGAAACGGGAAAGGATGAAACGAGAAGGTCGTTTTGAGCCGGGTCGAAACGGGAAGGTTCAAACGGGAAGGTTGTATTGGGAATGGGTCGAAACGGGAACCACCCGTTTTACTAACTGATCTTTTATTTCGTCTGTTTTTCTATCAGTCTCGTGTGACGTTTTTTGTACAGTTGAACCTCAACTTAACGAAACCCGATTTTACGAGTTTCCCGATTTAACGAACAAATTTGGATTCCCCGCGCAGCCTATCCCGAAGAATGTCTTTCTCGACTTTACGAAGTTCCCAATTTAACGAAATAATAGACCCTTTCCGAAATTCAGTCTGGCCACTTCAATAGCTATCATCATTGTCATCTTGACGGTGCTCAAAAGTGCGGCTGGCCTCATTGTACGAGGGAGACGGCGCCAACGCCGCCATGAGCATGTACGGCATCGCGAGTACGAGCACTGCTGCTGCTGGCAGTCTAACAGTATCGTGGATTACACGTTTGTCGCCCATTTCAGACTTTCAGCCCAATCGAGGACTGCGCCTGTGGCAGCATTAACGCAGTCGTCGATGTTACAATCGTTCACTACGCTGTCCTCAGTTGCGACTGCGTGGCACATGAAGTCAGCGGTGAAGTCTTCCATAGCATTGATAGGGAC
Organism: Ixodes scapularis; assembly: GCF_016920785.2. Lineage (NCBI taxonomy): Eukaryota > Metazoa > Arthropoda > Arachnida > Ixodida > Ixodidae > Ixodes > Ixodes scapularis. The sequence goes on along the minus strand of NW_024609835.1, from coordinate 247,202,128 downwards.
GATTTCGCCGCTTGCATTCTTCTGGCTCGACGCCCCAGGTGCAGCGTGTCCACCGGTCAGATCGGCGAATGCGTAGCTTGCCTCTTCACTAGTGGGTTCGCTCACCGCGTCTTGACTGCTCGGATCGGCGATTGCGTCATTCGTCACACCGGCATCAGCGGCGGAAAACTTCGGCGTTGACGGCGGCGCCTGTCGTACTCGTGGTTTCTTTCTGGGCGGCCTTTTCGCGACGTTGGAAGCGAAGATGCTTGGCACTGCTTCCTGTCTGAGGTAGCGACGTTTACTAGCGACGTTCGGAATGTAGTCGCCCTCTCGAAAGTGCCCTGAGCAAATCTTAGTGTACTTCGTAATAGAGAAGTGCTTGCCTTCGTCACGTTTTATTGCAGCAACCCATTTTTTTCGGGGTCGGATGGGATGGCGAACAAAGACACCCGTACAGAAAAAAGTATACAAATTCGCGAGAGGTCACACGAAATGCCCGAATGTTAACGTTATCTCGCCTAGCAACGTCGCTTCTGTTTACAAAAAGAAAAGGGTGCAGGTGCATGCTCCCTTCCGTCACGCTAGCGCTTGAGAAGCAGCACGAGACGGCTTATATCATTCCATGCTTCTAATCTGGCGGGGTCTCTTCAGTTTCGATTGTCGCAGCGGTCGCGTGCGTGCACCGCCCAACCGCGAGCCAGAGGCATCCTTGAGTCCTTTTTGCTTACACAGCGGCACACGGCAATGAAAAGGCATCGCAGAAGCAGCGTGTGGCGAAGTATCAGCCACGCAACACCTTCTGTGGCCGCAGTGGTGTCGGTGGTGTAGCGCACCTTGAGCAAGCGCCGACGCGGCCATACATGCTTATGGCGGATGCACGCCGCGCCACGCCCATCTGCCAAGCTTCGCCACCGTTCCAATAGATGGCGCTGAATTTCTAAAAGGGTCTATTAGGGGGTCCCAGAGACTTCGCTAAATCAAGGTTCAACTGTATTACAATAAAAGTAACCATTTAATGAGTGTTTGTCGAAAAAAAAAAAGAAATTACAGTTGTGTTTTGATTGAGCATTCTTGTTTAATTCACATCAAAAAGAAACTGCTATTTGTTTTTAAAAATGTCCTTATTTGAAACTACTATTCGCACACCTAAAGAACCACAAAAAAACACAAGGACGAGGAAGTAAACAGACAAGAGCGTTTTTGGGGTAGCATAATACTATTCGTATTTGAAAATAATTGATTTGATTTGATTCGTAACCTTTATTATTCGATTTGATTCGCTTCGAAAGGTTTTGATATTTGCACACCTCTACTTCTAAGGTTAACCCATTATTAGTGATTTTATCACTCATTGAAGTTAACTGCTCAATATCTGGCTAACAAGTAATGAAACAAAAGATCAATTGAAAAATGACAGCTATACTAAGAAGTCTGCTCTCAACACTGTATGCTTCAGAGATTTAGCTACACATTTGAGGAACGTTCATTGTTATATCTTCCCTAAATGCTGGGATGTCCCACCTGCAAATTTTCAATGAGTCAACAAATTGTATTTTTTGAAAACGGTGTTTTAGAGTCATTTTCAATGCACATTCAGCCCGCATGGACATTGTAAATTGATTTATAGGTCAAATATTCATTTATAAAATTGTAACCTGGCTAATTCAGAGGAACAGCAGCAGCTCTAGAGGTCAAAATTGCCATTTGCAAAAGAATGAAATTTTAGAATGTTTTGGCTCCATAGATCCTTAAGTGTCCTCCTCTAGGCAACGTCGTCATAGATGTCGTCCTCGGCGTCGTCTTTGAGATGTTCCGAGAGATTCTCCTCGGCGTTGTCGTAGGCGCCATCCTTGACGTCGTCTTGGACGTTGTCCTAGAGGTCGTACTTGGCGTCTATCTCTAGGCAACGTCCTATACGTCGTCTTAAACTTTAATACACGTTGAAACATTAATCGAAAACTTTTTTCCTGCGTGGCTATAATGCTTTCGCCCTCCTACACGTAAGCAGTCTCGAGTGTCCTCCCGTAATATCTTTTCAGTGACGTGGCTTCCACCGGGTGCAAAATGTACTGCCAAGGTGTTTGCTTTCAAGGACGAGTTCCACAGCCCCGACGAGATGGTCTACTTTGTCACACAAGGTAACGGAAGTCTCTCCACGTCTCTGGGACAGCGAGACCGGCTCGCCCGTTGCGCTTGCTATTTCCGCACCGGCGAGTGTAGGCGTCACTCGCGATGTCGCCGGGAGATGTCTCGTCGCGTGGCCGGTGTTGCAGCGAACGGGCGAGTCCTCCTCCTTTGTGGGACGGTCCCTCTCATTGTGGTGCATAGAGTCCGGCTTGGAAAAGAATGTGCGTCGACCGCCTTCCCCTCCCTGCAGGCAAGCCTCTGCCAAAGCCGCAGAAGCTGGCGTCTTCCGTCAACGGCACGAGGATCTTCCTGAGCTGGAACGCCGTGACCCCCGACGCGTCCCTGGGCCCCCGGTGGGCCTACGCAGTCTACATGATCGGGACACACTCCGCACCCCGTGAGCTCCGCCTTTGTTCTCTCGGGGGCCGCCCTTGGAGTTGCTCGGCACGAGCCATTTGGGAAAGACGCCGCCTCTAACGAGTGCCCCGGGAGCCATTTGCAGTCTTATATGCCCGGCATTAATGGGGCCATCGCTCGGGGCTTTTACGTCCTCACTGGGACGTAAAAGCCTCTATGGCATCGCGCTGTCACGTGATGTGATGTCACGCGACGTGGCGCGACACCGTGACGTGACGTTGGGGCGTCGCGGTGCGCTGCAGTGGCTTTCTATGTCCGTCAAAGCCCCGCGTGCCCTTTGGCGGCCTCCTTACTGTGCCTGCTAAAGGAGGAGCGTGGAGAGGCCCTACAAAGACCTTCGGGAAATGCCAAAGACTGCCCATTTCTTTATGCCAACAGCTGTTGCGGATGACTCTCATTAATTCAAACTCGGGGAAGCCAAAGACTTTACCGTATTTACTTGCATAATGAACGCACCCCCCAAGTCGGCTCTCAAAATTTCAACTTTTTTTTTGACTCTCGTATTAAATGCACCCCAACTGGGAAGTCAAAATTTTGACCCCCCCCCCTTTCCCTACGCGCGCGAAATGAACACACTTTTCTATCCTGGTGCAGCGAGGTCCCGAATGCATGAACAGCGTGGGCGAACAAAATGCCTCGCGAAAGGCGTTAAAAAAATAAGAAAATATCCAACCGAAGCAAAAAAAAAAACATTGAGAGGAGCTTCTTTTTTTTTTTTTTGTGCACAGCGCAGTCCGGATTTTGGGTCGCACGCCGCGCGGAAAGAGATAAGAAAGAGAAGCGGAGAAGCCCTCGCCTAAGCAAAGCATGCATAATGAAGGCATCCTGCCCTCACACTTTGGAAAGAGAAGCGAGGAGCCCTCGAAATGAACGCACTTTTCTATCCTAGTGCAGCGAGGTCGCGAATGCATGGGCAGCGTGGGCAAACAAAACAACTTGCGAAAGGTGGTAAAAAATAACAAAAAAAAACGGAAGCAAGAAAAAAAACATGGAGAGGAGCATTTTTTTTTTGCACATCGCAGTTTGGTTTTTGAGTTGCGCGCCGCATGCAAAGAGATAAGAAGTTACGTCGATTTTTCGGGATAAAAGGTCCGTTCATTATGCGAGTAAATACGGACGCAAAAATTTTACTTCGCGTAATGAACCCCCAACTTTGCATTGATTTTTCGGGAAAAAAGTGTGTTCATTCTGCGAGTAAATACAATAGTTGGAAATATCGCAAGTTTCACTTATCAGATATTTATCTAAATGTGATGTGAGACAAAGTAGCGATTTGCAATAGGAATAGCCACACATACCAAGCAGATTTTTTACAGTTTCCCTTACACAGGGATATCTTAAGCAGGCAGAGGTATAAAACATTGGTGAAGTTCAAAGGGAATAGGGGTTTCGGCTGAATATTTTCTATTCAAATATCGAATAGTTTCTCCGGGCCTCTTATTTCCGTTGAACCGTGCTTACACAAAAATTCAGCTAAACTTGTTCTCAACCATCCTCTTGTCCACTTCTAAGGCCAGTTAGTTTGAATATAAGTAATCCCTCATTTTAACAAAGTCAACAGGACAGTAAAAAATTTGATACAAGGGGTAATTCGATAAAAGTGATAGAGCCCGAAAAACAGTGCCAGCAGCCTGAAGGGGGGATGGGAACACTGCGGAACGCTGGAGTTTTCCGATAATTTCATCCGAGCATCAGTTCTCCTTGAACTGCTCCAGGCATCGCAAGAACACTGTCGCCACCCCTGCACTCCACTTTGCTCCGAAGCAGCGGTGGGATGTTTCACGTCTCCGCAGTCGTCGGCGTTTCTCAAAGTACCTTTCCGACGCCGCCTTGTGTTTACCCTGGCCACACGCATGGTCTACGGTCGCAGCATTCGTGGCAACGACGGGAACATCCGCATCGACAAGCGCAAACGAATCAAAGTTGTGCTTGGTGGCTCGGCCAACATGTTTTCACACACTCTTGTAGAGACCATTGCAGCTCTGGGAATCGTGCACTGGCTCAGCAAGCATGCTCGCGAGAGAAAATCTGACGTGCGCTAAGTAGTTGGCAACCTTTCGTCTCCAAGTTGCGAGCGCACTTTCTCCTGCACGGTAGACTTCTCGAACCCGTCCAATATGCCTCGCTTTTTCCGCATCGGCTGTCGAACAGCCGATGCCGGAATGTCAAATTTTTTAGCGATTTCGCACTTGGGCCAGTTGCTTTTTTTAACCTCCAGCAACTTTCGGTAAACACTCCTCCCGTACAACGCACATGTGCGTGTGGTACGCCACAGGCACGCACGTCGGGGGCTCCCAAAGGGATGATCTACTCCGGGCTCCATCGCTCTCTTGACCCGATGCCGACAGGAGTTGGGCAGCGTTGACCGCGTGCACCGTACGTAGCATTGGAACGTTGATGCTGCTCCCTGCTCGCGTTAGGCGTCGGCGCATCAGAAGCAGCGCTCTGCCATCTGTGCGCGCTCCGTCATCTATTTACTCCGTTTTCAGTTTGCTGTTTGCCTCGGTGGAGAAGGGGAGATCCACCTACTCGTGCGGCAATGTCGTGGCGGCACTCTCAAGATGGCAGAAACACCCGTGTCGTCGTGTTTGTTTACTTCGACTACAGTGGTGCTTTCGAAGCATTTGTGTTTTCGAACATCGCCCGGATTTCTTATTTGGAGCATTTCACGCCTGTGCTAAAGTTAAAGGTATTACTGGCGCGTACCGTATAAAGGATGCGAATTTTCACGCGTCTTCATCACCGGAGAAAAGTGATTAGGGTTAGCAATCCTGAACGCTCGCAATGTCCGTCCGCAACCAGCGATGCCGTTAAAAGGCTGCGCCAGGCAAAAGTCGCTCATTTCTTTCAAAATTGACACACTTAAAAGAGAAGTGTACTAGTCTGGTGAAATAAAGACTCCTCTTCGTCTAACATAAAATAAATTGTTTTACAAAGGTAAGTTGTCTCATGGCATGTATTTTGGCCTGAAAAATTGATGTTTTGGTTATAACGCGGTACCGCTTATAGTGCGGATTTTCGCGACTCCTGTGACATGCGTTATATGCGGTCTACACTGTAGACGCTGATTTAGAGAGCGCAAATTACTAAGAAGAAGAGGACAGGACAGGAGTACTTACTTACAACTGTCAATTTAGTAGAGCATCTAGAGAAAGACAAGGTGGAAGTGAAAAAGGAGAAGAGAAAGATTGAAATAAGCTCACTGCTGCTACTAAGACAACATATTTAGTTTTAGAAATCGATATAAAAATTACTTCAACTTCACCTAAAGACAGAGTACTTGTCACAAAAACGTTGTCTATAATACAAGAAGAAAAGAAGAATAAAAAAAAAAGGACATTGAGCAAACTACTATAAAACATTTCAAGGTAAACACCGCTGGAACTGAAGTTCTTTTTGTGTTTCAAGTCTTCTAGGAAAACACCGAAAAAACTGAAGTTATTTTTGTGTTAGGGTTACTGATGGAGCACTTATGCACTTTTCACCACTGGTGAGGATGACTTGAGCCTCGTACACTTCTCTAGTGTTTTTGTCTCGGAACCGGTTCAGAACTTTGGTGTGGTTGAATGATGGTGAGCATTTGCAGTCCCTGACATGCTCTGTCCTGTCCCCTTCTTCTCTTCTTAGTCATTTGCGCTTTTTAAATCTCCGTCTAGATGTTCAACCAACTAGTAGCCCCCCCCCCCAATTAGTAATCTTGACGAAATATCCGAGTTTAAATTATTGAGAGTCCACTGCAGTGGGAACCTGCCCGGGGAATTGCACGGTCGTCCGCCGCACAAGCTCCTGGCGACGTTGTCAGCTACGTCATCATTCGGTCTCAGTTGCGACGCCTGGGACTTTGGGCTGCACTCGCCGCCGCCGTAGAGTTTATGAGACAACAAAAATTTCAATGTGTTGAGCCAGATTTCGATTAGCCGCCTGTGGATGAGAGCAGTGAATCGCTCTATCAATCGAGCTATCGATGGAGCAAATTTGAGTGGATTAAAGGCAATATACAGTCGCCAATTGATTTTTCGGATTCTGAGGGGACCCCGAAATTGTCTAAATAATCAATCGCTCCGAAAAATCGATTTCAGCGCCAAATTATCAAATTTCCGCACATATTCTGCTGCATATTGGCCACTTCCCACTTGCTCAATGTCAAGTTTAAGTTCTCGTGCAACTTCCACTTTTTATTGTTAACTTTTTGCTTGTTTGTTTATCTGTTTGTTCTTGGTGCCGCACTTCGTCGGCGCCTTTGTCGGCACAAACAGCGAAGTTGAAGTTGGCACCATTTGGCACTATTTGAAGACAACGTTTAGACCACCAAGCTCGCTTCAATACTAAGCCTATTGGCAAAAAACCTTCTCGCTCAAAGACCACAAAGACGGCAGACGGCTGCTCTTCTCGCGGTTGGACCCGAAAAACACAGACCACGAGAACAACTGGAAGAACCATAAGAATGGGAAGACAGTGGCTGGGTTGGCTTTAGTGGAACCGGAAAACCCATCTATAGCCTCAGCCCAGCTTGTTTGTTGCGTAGGACGTGGCATCGAGGCTAGACGGCAAAATCGAAACAACCAGAATGACGGCGACTAAGCTTGCGGCGCTATCGCGGTGGCTGTTTTGTGGCTGTAAACTGAGGAAATCGCGCATATTATATCGGAAATTTCGAGGAATAAGCTTTATGGCGTTCAAAATTTCGGTCAATGTTATACATTAACTCTATGGGGTGAGTGACGGTTCGGCGAAAACGTGCGAATAATGGAACATGTCCAGAAAATCGGCGTCCTAAAAATCGGTTGGCGACTGTGCCATATGTATGTGATTGTAAGTCAACTCGATTGCAAGTCGACTCCCCACATTGCACATCAGCAAAAAAAAAATGTTTAGATGCACATTTTATTGCAAATCCGTGAGAATAGCAAAGTATCTGTTTCGAAAGCCCAGCCTCCAACGCGCGATCGATGCCTTCTGGCATGCTTTGGCTGCGCATGCACGTGCAAGGTGCATGAGGTGCCGAGGCGTTGTCGGAATTAGGAAGATCACGCTGGAGGCAGGACAACTGAAGCTGCTCCCTGTCGCTCTCGCTCCGTCTGCGACTAGACTACGACTCACCCGCACTGGTGATGTCAGTCCCATCGTCATCACTGCTACATTCTAGAAGCACGTCGGCAGCGTCATCCAATGAAATAATCCACTTTGCAAATGAAATCGAGTTTGTTCTTCTTGCCAAGCCTTGGGGAGAAGAACAGAATCAATGGTACCAAATGTATGCCGCAGAAGGTATGGGCACTCGAACATGGTATGGAGCAATGGCGGCTGACGTGATGTCAATGCAAGCCATGTATACCGAAGGTCGTGACAAACAGGAGTTTTCCAAATAGAGCATTTAAGAGCCGCTAAATACAGTGGAGCATAGTTGGCGCAGACTGCAAACACCGCCGCGGTTACACGCGCACCTGGCGGGGCCTCCACACAGCATAAGCAACAAAGCACAAAAATAATTTAAAAAAAATGAAAGAAAACAGGAAAAGCGAGACGCATAAAAAAAATATTTTTATTCATAGAAAAAGTTAAGCGAGCAAAAAAGAAAACTCTTTAAATTCAAGTAACAAAAAAAGAAACTCAAGAAAAGATGAAAGTCGCTTACAACCCCCTTTAACACCGAATTAGAGTGCAGCTCTTGAGGAAGAGGAGGGGAAGGGTACTGAGGGGAGGGTACACCGCTCCTCCCTTCTCCTCACCTCCTCATCCTGCGTGCTACCCCTCCCTCATCGTCATCGCTATGACGATGACGTCATCGTGATCACGTCATCACAATGATGTCACTGGTGACGTCATCGTCACCAGTGATGTCATGCGTTTCATAATGCACCGCCCGGTTACGCCAACGGTAACGCTGAAGCCGGAAACAAGCGCCTAAGAGCTGCGCTGTAAAAACAAACGGCCAAAGCAAAACGGCAAATGAAAAAGGTAAACAATGATAAGGCATTCAAAGTGTGATTGCACAACCGTTGTTGTCTACACACTCAACTTGCCAAAGACTTTTTTCTTATTTTATTTTGGGGCTAGGGAGTTACGCAGTATCAGCAGTGTTCGGGAAAAAGGCGCAGGCTAATATTTCTGACAGCGGGCACTCCCTGCTCTCCCTACTTGCACGCGCGTGCCCTTCCCTTTGCTATTGCCATCCTCCACTTTTTTTTTTTAAGCTTCATTGTTTGTTTGTTTTACACTTCCTTTTTGTTGTGTTGTGTATCTTCCAGCCTTGATGCTGGCTTGGTGGTCTGCCAGCCCCGCAACGCAATGCAAGCGATGTGCCTGCCACCTGCGCAATAGACCTTTTGCGAAATTCCCTAAGCGCCCCGCCCCGCACGAGGAATTGTGGTAGAGATTGTCCCTCGCCTGGCCGCCCTGCCTTGAGATCGCATTGCCTTGTCGCTTGCCTCCTCTTAATCCTGTTTTTCGATTTCATTGTCTATTTTAATCTATTCCACTGTATTTTCTATTGCTTCTAAGTGTTTCCATTCTCTTCTGCGCGCAATATTTCTTGTATATATATTGTATTTGTGTCTTTATTTCGCCTTTTTCGACGGGAGTTCCGACGGACAACACGCCACTTCGGGCGTCGTTCCCCGGGTGAGTACTATCGTTGCTACTGATTCCTATCGCGCTGTTAGCTGTTCATTTTGCTTCAATTTGACCCGCGTGCAGTCGAGAGGAGCCGTTTATGAACATCTGCGCACATGTCATAGGGGTAGGCAGAGCTCTGAATCAATAATCGCGACGCGATAGCCGAGTGCGCTGTGATTTGGCCGCCCGTGCTCGCTTCGTTGACTCGCGCTGTAGCGTATGCCTTCGAGTGCCGCTAACTTGACCAAGATAAAGCACTCCATTTTGTCGCCGCGAACCATTTGTCCGAATGTTTCCGAAGCTGAGGCATATGCAACGCTGCGGCGCCTGACAACTGCGATCTGCGGCGCAATCCCTTCGCAAACGCTGATCGCTCAATGTCTCGGCTTGAATGCGCCTATGGCATGCCTTCGTAATCTATCTGCTAAGCGGTTGTCAGTTGCCAACGCCCTTTTTCAAGTGCAGAGATGTGTTGCCGCGAATCATTTGTCCTAATGCCCGTGAAGCCGTAACACCGTTCGTCATATCTAACGCTGCGGTGCCTGACAAACTGCGCGCAGCGGCGCGAGCCCTTTGCAAGCACCGGTGGCCCAACGTCGCAACTTGTATGCGGTTATGGTATGCCTTCTTAATCTATCTGCTAAGCAGTTGTCAGTTGCAAACACCCTTTTCCAAGGGTGTTTGCAGCGCACTCAGCTCTCGCGTTGCGATTGTTGATTCGGAACTCTGCCTCCCTATGACATGTGCGCGGGTGTTCATAAACGGCTCCTCTCGACTGCACACAGGTCAAATGAACCAAAATGAACAGCTAACAGCATGATAGGAATCGGTAGCAACGGTAGTTCTCACCTGGGGAACGACGCGCGAAGCGGAGTGTTGTCCGTCGGCACTCCCATTGAAAAAGACGAAATAAAGACATAGATAACATATATATACAAGAAATATTGTGCGCAGAAGAGAATAGAAACACTTAAAAGCAATAAAAAATACACTAGATTAGATAAAAATAGGTAATGGAATCGAAAAATAGAGGATTAAGAGGAGGCAAGCGACAAGGCAATGCGATCTCAAGGCAGGATGGCCAGGCGAGGGACAGTCTCTCCCACAACTCCTCGCTCGCAGGCCGGGGCGCTTGGGATGATGATGAATAAATCTTTATTTAGCGAGCATCAGGTGCATGTTAGGGCACCCGCCCTAACATCTACATATTGTCTGTTGGATTGCGGAAAAACAAACAGGCAGCTGGGATTCGTTCGCTATATCGAGTGTCCCCGCCATGGGCGTTGGATACATAAAGACAACGCTCCTATACTATTACATGTGATTTTCAAGGGGATGTTTGGTCTGTGATATAACCAGGCTCGACTGTATATTTTTTGTCTTTTAGGGACAATTTGAAGCTACTTTAAGAAGTGGTGTTTTTAGAATCCCAGTGTACCACTAGGCAGGGTCAGTCTCAAGTAGAATCGGTTCTAACTGCCAGTAGACGAAGTTGGAACATTGTGTCTTTACTGGCCGAGGTGTCGAGACTGGAGACTGAGAAGTGTCTGGCAGCAGTGGCTAACTTGCCTTGTTTTGCTCGCGACCGACCAGACCGCCTGGGTGACACGGAGACTCCGTCCTACGTCGTGGAGCAGCCCCTGGAGCCCTGTCGGTCCTACAGCTTCCAGGTGGGTCTCTGGGAGGGCTCGCTGGGGAGTGCCTCACACCTTGCAACGTTTCTTCAACCTGTCGGGTCCTGGCAATGATCATAGGGGAGACCTCCGCCTCATAACCATACAACTTAGCTGGTTCCCTCTTCAGGCCTCTTGCCTCTTTCTGCACTCAACCTAAGCCAAAAAATAATCATGAGCCATTCCACTCTGCAAAGGTGGATGACCAGCAAAGCTGTTTAGTACACTACACAGACGTGACGCAGAATTTAGCTTATGCTCCATTAAAGTTGTCTAATTTCACAGCATGGTACCAGCATATTTTTTATGCCTTCTCCGCCCTACGACTTTCGTCGTCTTGTGTGGTTTGCCACTTGCACTTGGCGTTTTCGGCGCAATCTTCGTCGGAGGTGTTTGCCGCCCGCCGCCGCCAATGACATTCTCGTGCCGTTCCCGCCACTGCTCTCCATAGGCGCGTTGCTCTTCGGGAGCCCGGACTGTACGCGGCCCATCACGACGAGAGAAGAGAAATAGACCTATTGCGAATACCCAAGCATCGAGGAGAATGCAGGGAATGGTGTTCCTTGCGCCGCACGTGCCAGCGTTTGCAGCATTAACTGTTCTGAATCAAAATATGTTTAGGAACGCACGTGCAAACATCTTGCACGCACGTTCATCAACGCTTTATGTTGGTTATTTACTTCGAATCATTTATACGGTGTGGTTCTCCTTGGGGCCACTGCCTTTGGGAGTACCACGTTCGCGGCGAGACGCTCTACCGCGAAGCGGGTTCGTACTCGCGTGTTATGGTGCTCGTTGAGCGAAAACAGACACCAGTCACGTTGGTAACGGTGATAAACTGTTTATTTACAATGAAACATAAAGAAGAAAACAGCGGCTATAAGCTGGTGAACGCCGTCGGTGTGGAGATCGCCCACCGCCGAACGGTCGTTCACAAAGCTACAAAGGACGGGGTAAACGCTTACCGGTGCGCCGGACGGTTCCCCGTTGTTGCCGCCGCCGAATCCCAGGGAGAAGAGAGAGCGAGATACTGCTGTTCGCTGGTTTTAAGATAACGGCGGGGGCGAAGTGGCCAATCAAGGAGCGACACGTCGATCTCCTCTCTGCGGGGGTTCGTTACGAAAAATCGCCCCAAAGGGGGAGAGAAGGAAGCCACTCACAGTGGTAAGCCGCGCCACCTCTCGCTACGTCAGCGCGGCCGCCACGGCGTACCAAACCGCTGACGCAACAGAATGTTCAGGGATCACAATCCCCACACTGGGAACACATGCGCGTCCAGCAATTCGAGTGTAGGGTTTTTCATCTCGCACACGAAAAATCCACGGAACCCTGGCCATAGACAGCTTCGCTGTAAAAGTGTGTGTACACTAGGAAAAGAAAGGAATCTCGTACAAAGCAAGAAAAAACGGGACAAGTTACAATTATACGCACATGATTGGCTCGATTCTTCGTTGAAAAGTGCTTGTGTCACAAAAAATGTCTATTAGCTTATTATATTCGAGTTGTATTCTTGTGATTGTCGATATACTGTGGTAAAAAACCACCGGGTAAAAAGGGCACTGAGAATGACTGAGCTGGAAGGAAGAATGGAATCAAACTTTTCTTGCATAAAAACAATAAATCGAGTAAATGTCATCTACTAGCGAAGAAGAGGACCTGCTGTAAATAACACTTACGAAACACGTTTAAACATGTTCGATAGAGAATGACACAATATGGCAAATGTAATTCCTAGTTTGATGCGCACGAAGCAACGAAATAAACCCTCGAAACATGCAGGCAAAGAAAATTGCCTCGTAAAATTAGATATTGCACCAAGAGTCTTAAGTGAGGTGTTACAAATTGTTGGTACATGGTGATTAAAGTTCAATGCTGAGTCAACAAAAATTCGAGGGTGGGGGATTGTGCACTTTTAGTTTCAACGAAAATTCCCAGATCACGCACCACTCGGGCAATCACCATTCATTTGCTTATTTTTTGTGCTCATGAACAGCTTTGCCTTTGTAAATACAGTACAGCAAAAAGGGGGAATAATACTTGCAGAGTTTATTGAGAAAAAACTTGAATGCGATAAATGATGCTTAAGTCTATGGTATTATACAAGTTCTGAATGTGCGTCATGGGGCAAGTTTGGAAGATTGGTGACATAAAATGTAAGAAAAATTTACAAAATCGTCTCGGCAGATGAATATTACTCGCTGAAGTTAGGTCAGGGCAATCAGTTACTTCAAGGGTTCTCAAACTTTCTGCTCCCACAGAACCCCAGGAAGCCTGAAATATTGCTGTGGAACCCCCCCACCCCATATTTGCCGGTCAAGAGGCGACATAAGTACAATCGCAGGCAATTTTGCTTGCGTTGCTTCTCATATATCCCCACCATATCAATTGCGATGTCAGAACAAAGTGAGATAAAGGCACTTTGCAGGGTCCTGCTATGCAGCCCACAGCGGGGGGGGGGGGGGGGAGGGGGGGAGGGGGAGGGGAGGAGGAGGAGGGGGAGGGGGGAGGGGAGGGGGTGGGGGAGTGGAGTGGAGTGGAGGGGAGGTGCAATTTGGGCATTCGCGGAACCCGTGAGACCAGCTCGCGGAACCGAGTTTGAGAACCCCCGAGTTTCTTTATGAAGGCATTAAAACAAGAAATATAAGATCTCTTTCACGGCGTTTAGCGCTCATGGCAGAACATTGTTCTAAGAGTCTTGTACGTTCTAGTAAACTGTGCAACCGAAATATTGATCATACAAAATTCAGAAGAAACGCTTCTGGACATTTTTAATCATCTCTCGGTGCATGTGCCCATAGAATTCCATACAACAGTGGAGAACTCCAGCTGGTGCCGTGTGCACTTGGCCAAATAAGTGGAGAATAATTATCTTTTTGCATATATTTGGTTTTTAATACTTCAATAATTTGGGTTTGAGGGTCAATTTACTTCGTTATTTCGAGTTCTTAAGCCCTGTGGGAAACATGGGGGGAAACATGATTTGTTTGTTAGGACCGGGTTCGTTAAATCGAGTTTTGACTGTGGTTCACTTAGCTGAAAGTTCACTAAACTGAATATATTCACTAGAACATGGAACAGCATAAAGCACAGCATATATCAAGTCAAAAGTGTGAAATCCAATCTATGGCGTCACATACATAGATATGTACAAAGTGCATAACAGTTATTTTGCTGCCTTTCTCATCTTGAAACAAAAATCTGTAATTTTTATTTGCACCGGTGCTCTTAAAGGGATACTGAAGTGAAACTTGAAATACACCTATTATGGTCAGAAATAGGTTCAATATGATCAATGATATTCATAAATCATAATCGCGCGTTTGTATTTTGAACGGATGGCTATATTTTTCACCCTAATTGGCCCGATTGGGCGCGCGCTCAAAAATCGGCCATCGGAGAGCGCGATGCGTCTTGGGATATTGGGCGCATTCGTGACGTCACTTGTGCCAGTCGGGAAAGGCTACGGCGTGAATGTTGTGGTTACGAGCGTTGCCACTTGGTGGCGCGTTGACGATTTACGACCTGTGACAACGTGGCCGTTTGAGATGTGCAAGGGCTGCACGCACGTTGCACCACGGGACCACGGCAAGTCGGCAACCACGGCAGCACTGACAAAACCAGCTCTGAGGCCGGATTCTCGAAGCGAATTCACGACGAAAAAAGTGCGTACGACAAATTTGAGAGAAAACCCGTGCTCTCGAAACGAAATTGCCGTAACCTTTGCGCAGGTTACGACAGAATCCTACGACAGCTCCGAAGCTGTCTTACGCACTTTTTACGATCAAATCAACAAGGCCGACAGCGTCGCTCAGTTACTTGGTATCGGCCACCAACGGACATTTATTTTTCTTTGTGCTCTTCTCGTGCGTCCCGACTTCAACCAGCAAGAAAAAAGGAAGGAATACTTAAAACAGACCACGACGATCAAGAACGCAGGATCCACAAACACACGAGAAGAGCTACAACAGCCACGATTCTGCCGACCGAGCGAGCTCGGCAGAATATAGTAGGAGCAGCAACATCGACTCGGCGCACCGTTGCTCCGGCGGTCCTTGGCCAAGACCGTCTGTCCATGACCGGCTGGCCTGCTGAATGGAATATGCCCGCTCGACCCTTGTGGACCCTTACCGGATGAGTAGTTTGATCCCTGAACTAAATTTCAGAGGTCAATATTTTCCCCTTGTCTTCTCGATCTCCTTGTTTTCCGAGACAGCGGTGACGAACGCTGTCGTCGAAAAGGGACTCTCATTGATTCTATCTCCTTGTTTTGTGTGATATAGAGCTCAAATAAACGCCATACGGATTACCTTGGCAACTCGGTATGTACACTATGTTATTAGTATGCCATTTTTATTCTGACTCGACGCTACGTCAGTGTCAAGCTATAGCAGTTTGTGGGAGCTACGCGATGTCGGTCTAACCTTTCTTTGCCGAGTGTCATGTCAGTATCGAGTTGCAATCGTAAAAGATCGGTCCAGAAGCGCTTACCGAAACGTGGTCTAACAGAGCGAATCCAGCACTTCGATCAAACGCGCGTGTCCGCTCCGAGTGTGAACAGGTATTTGGCATTTGCGTGGCTCTTGCTGACAGCCTCGTAGTTCAAACATATCCTTTTTAACGTCGGCTTGCAGCTCGCGACTCGCAGCAACTAATACCGGCCGTGCCAGAAGCATGCTCGGGCCGTGTCGTGCAAAGAGCCTCAACAAGAACGAGCTCACTGTGGCCAACTACGCTTTGGCTTTCCCCGCCAAGGCTTTGCAAACGCGTTCAGGCCTAGGCGAATTCTGCCGGCACGCCGTATTGCCGCAGAACGGCGCTGCTATTTTGGCACAAGTGATGTCACGAGAACTTCCCCCCATCCACCAGATGAGAATTTGAAATCGTTTAATTATGTTTAAAATTAGTTCTCCTGTGTTTTACAGCGCTATATTTATATTTCCGAGGTGGTGCTTGTCCCTAGCCCATATTTATGCAAAAAGATTGGCGCTAAAATTTCGTTTCACTACCCCTTTAAAGCGCATACAGTAACAAAGCTGTCCAGAGCGTTTATGTTTTTAGGGGTGAAGTTCCTTAGGGTCTAGCCTTGTCTGGCGTCCGGGGTCACGTCGATTGCTATCTGATCTGTCTTCTTAAAAAAAGAAAAAAATGTTTGCGCAGTCGACAGGATTCGAACCTGTGCGGGGAGACCCCAGTGGATTTCTAGTCCATCGCCTTAACCACTCGGCTACGACTGCGGAACGAGTAGGGGGCTCCGAGATGTGGTAGTAACTGAAGAGCTGGGGATGTCATGGATGAAACGTTGCATGTAGCCGCTCAACGTCTATACAGGAGAGGGCGCTGCTGTCAAATGCGTATATAATCGCGTTAAACTTTGCATGCATTGACTCAACGTTTATAGACGAGAGGGCGCTGCGGTCAAATGCTCAACTGCGTATATAACCACAATCCATACCACACATTCTCTTTCTGACATGGACCGTTGACTTAAGCGGTAGAGATGCATTCCTACGGCTTCTAGCGGATCCAAGCTGATCCGCTAGAAGAACCACTGGCTCTGCATTTCACCGACCATAAAGCAGTAATAATGAAGTCGAAACGCAATTCGGAACTCCGCACTACCTATGAGTAGGGCTCAGTGTTTTCAGAGTTTATTTTTCGTGAAATTCGGAGGGTGTTTTTCGGAGCTTATTTTTTAGCAAAATTTCGGTGTTTATCAGAATTTTAGTCTTGTGCGAATAGTGGAGTTTGAGTTCGAAGCGAATAGTGGTTTTAGCCGAATATTTTCGATTCGAATATCGAATAGTTTTTCCACGCCTTTCACTACCATTGCATAATGCTTAGAGGAAAACCCAGCTAAACTTGTGAAGGTTGTTCCACTTGTTCATTTATAAGCTAAGTTTAATCTATCTATATTTATGAACTGTGACCTCAGAAGGTCTGGTGTCTTGGGATGGCAAGTAAATGACGGATCTTATATAAAATGAATCCTGTAGAGATGTCCGACTATACCCAATGGAGTTAAGTTACAAATCTTGCTATATAAAATATTCTTTCTTTAATCTCGAGTTAAAAACGAATGAATCGCGCATGATGAACGCAGGTTGTAAGGGCATCTCTGCCTAACATAGTATACTCTTGCATAGCAGTTTAATTATAAAATTTTTACTGCAATGTAGATATACACATTCACAAAGTTTTCATTTATTTTCAAATACAGTCGGCACAGGTGCACCATTCCGCTTTGAATGTTTACTTTACTTCCAAGCACACAATTACGATATTCATACTTTTCAAAGTTTATCGCGGCTGGTTACCCCGTTGAGTGCGCTTCTTACCAAGCACCGGTGCGCTGCGGAGAAGCAACACCCGTGAAGCTCGCTTTCGCGAGTATTGCTTCTCCTCAGCGCACCGGTGCTGTGGTAAGAAGCGCCCTCAACGGGGCCAACCGGCGGCAATCAACACTTCGAAAAACGCAAATAGTGCAGTTCTTCTCGAAGCGAATATCGAATAGTGTATTATTCGGAACTTAAAACGCGCTTGTATCAATTAAGATTTCTTCAGTTGAATTTAGCGTTGGTGTCATTGGCGCTGCTAATTTTTCCCGCGATAAAAGTCGCACACAAGTGTAGCTTCGATAAACGTCGTTACCTTAAAATTAACGAACTGCCGGAGGTAGTCGCAAGGAAGCTCGTAGTCATCCCATCGATCTGTCCCGGGGCCACGCGAGGTGGAGTGCTTAAGGATGTAATAGAGAAGTTTCAACTGCCCCTCTTCCCTATTTTGTACAATCACTCTGGTCCATAGCCTTCACTGTTACCCCCAGAAACATACCCTCTCCTTTCTCTAAATCCCAAATCCCATGGCCCAAACTGGAAACCAAAAGAGTGGCTTTGGTCGTGACATGGATGGTGCGATGACCCGTTTCCCTGAACCAAACTTGATGACACAAGCCGTAAGACCTCTTTTGACAATGGTTCGAGGCTTGAAAGATAATTATGGTATAATTTCCCAGAACCATTAATCCTGCATTGCCCAAATTGTAAAAAAAAAAAAAAAAATACTTTTTTTTTTTTTGTTGGGTGGGGGGGGGGGGGGGGGGGGGTTATCGAATAAATCTGAATTGTCAAAAACTTTACCGGCGAGTGTTTTTCTGAGTTTTTCGGATTTATCCGAAAATACGGAGCCCTGCCTTTGAGCGATAAAAAAGCTCAGCACCATCAGCACTACCTATGAACAATATCAGTATCATCAGCACCACCGGAGCTTCGCCCCAATCAACATCATTCACCACGTGGAGATGCGGTCATTTTTGCACTTTTTCTGGCATAGCTTGTTGCTGTAATGAAGCCATACCGCAATGGCATCGTCCACTGGCTGGAAATATCCCATGCAGAGTCGTTTCCTGTTGGGATTGAATGCAATTTCCCCTTTGAGCTTCAAATTTTGCTTCACTATCATTGACAATGTTGACGGTGGAGTCCCATAGTCCTTCTCAACATCCACTTGCCTTTGATCGTTGTCCAGACGCTCAAAGCTTTTGAGCTTGTCTGATAGAGACAACTGCTTCCGTTTCGTTGTACTTATTACGAAAGTGGGCCCATAAACTGCCGTCCTGCCATTGTTACCTAAAACTAAGATGGCCGAATGGGACCGATGACAAAGAAAAAACAGACGCACCATGTATCCTGGGTCCACCGATCAAGTTCGTTGAACTGAAATACTCGCTCTTCCGAAATTTGTTTTTCGTTTAACTGAAATATCTTTGTGTAGAATGCATAGGAAAACCGCCGGCGATTTTTTTAAAGTTCATTATTCTGAAATCTTTGTTAAACTGACGTTTGCTCATGTGAGAGTTTACTGTATTAGGCCGACAGGGAGGTGTGTTAACCACAGACTCGTAGAGCATCATCTGGAAGGTCACGGTCGTCAGCGGATGCTTTCACCCCATTGTCGTGTATGCCCGCAGATGCGCTGACTGCGTTCCCGTTTCAAGAATACGCAAGTTTTGGGAGGTGTTAGCGGAGAGAGCTCCACAACGACGGACACCTAGCGGCGCCTGTGGAGGGTGGAGAGAGAGGAGGACCATCGCGGGGAGAACTCGCGCACGTCATGTCGTCACGACGAATTGTTATCCATTTTAATCCGCATTAAATCGTTGTTTCAATTAATATCGCTTATTCTTGAGCTCATCCACGACTAACATGGCGGCAAGGACTCACTAACGAAGACTACGCGGACGGGCAAGCAGCGAAAATTTGGTATGAAGCGACCGACGACTACCTAAAAAAGACACGTGCAAGTGGCCCACGGACGACCTGACGACGGCACTACGATACAACGCACCAGGTCACCTCGACAGTTATGTCATCGACTGACATAACAGCGAGAACGCTCAAATGACGCCCAAGTTGACATCAAGCCGAAAAGCACCACCGCATGGAGCGGCTTTTTTATTTATATTTCTTTTTGTATTTCGAAAAGCACATCTGGGCTTATAGCACCAAGTTTGACTCGGGTTACCAGCTCCACGATTTGCTTATACTGCTACGAAACTCGATTTTGTTGCTCCTGAGCTGCTCCAAAGCTGAACTTTTCCTGCTCCAAAGCTGCTCCAAAGGGGCTCCCAGACCTGCTCTAAAAGGCTGAAGCTTGCTTCCACCCCTGGACTAGTCGAAAGAGCCAACGGCAGGATTCTCCCACCACTACGCAAGAATGTGAATGGAGACGTGGATCACTGGGGCGACTATCTTCAAAAGGCTACCTTCGAAGTGAACACGCAGTTTCTTGCCAGACTTAAAATGTCACCGTTCGATCTCTTATTCAAGTTCACGCCGCGAAGAGTCATCGACAACCAACCATCTATCGACCCAGACATTGAACAAGCAGACATCAATGCTCTCCGACAAGAGGCATTTGAGAGCCTAACCGAATACCTTCAAGGCATGAAGCGGACACACGACAGAAAACATCCGCCAGCCACCTACGATATCGGAGAAAAGGTCTGGTATAACAAGGCATCAGACAAGGAAAAATTTGCGCCTGTGTACGAAGGGCCGTACACGATCATTGACTACGACAAACAAACGTACACCATATCTCGCAACCTTCAAAATCAAACAATCCCGGACAGCAACCGTACGCCAACTGAAGCACATCCACGATCGATTCAGCTGGCCAGGACGCTGCGGATGAGGAAGCAGAAGCAACAGTCCTATCTAGCATCTCAAACGACAATGAGGACAGAGTGACCATGGCCGAGCCCAACGTTACTTTAGCCGAGACGGCATCGAACTTCCAACAAGATCTTCACAGAGGCAGCGTGGACGCCCCGCATGGCTCAAAGGCTTTGGGACAGACTGCAAGGACGCAGTATTTTGATTTTGAGTGCGGGTGTGTTAGCGGAGAGAGCTCCACAACGACGGACACCTAGCGGCGTCTGTGGAGGGGCAGAGAGAGAGGAGGAGCATCGCGGGGAGAACTCGCGCACGTCATGTCGTCACGACGAATTGTAATCCATTTTAATCCGCATTAAATCGTTGAGTTTCAATTAATATTGCTTATTCTTGAGCTCATCCACGACTAACAGAGGGCATAACAGATTTGGAAGGGAAATCATTGAATCATTCTCCGTAAACACCGTTGACAATAATGGGTCAGCACCTTCTCTTTTTTCTTTCCAACGAAGAGATAACCTACTTGACTCCGGAATTAGCGTACCTTATAACCGCTCCCCACCCCATCCAAATTTTGTTTAGACGGAAGAGCTCCAACCAACAGCAAAAAAAGGGTTCAGCCCGACGTTTCAAAACCTGCCCGGTTTGTTCATCAGGGGTGACTAAATCGCGAGGAGCAGCAGCAGTTTTCATCTTCTTCTTAGTTGTTTTCAACTCGAGTTTTCTTCTTCTTTTATACAGATGGTTTCTTGTTCTTTGCTGTGGTCAGCTGGTGCAATCCATGGACATACACCGTTGGCAAAGCACCCAGGGACCTGTTTATGTTTCCCGGTGTTTTTTGTATGTGCCACGACTCTAGGAAGAGTCTTTTTCGAAATTGTGGCTCAGTTTCAATCACTTGCACATTCGTGAAGTCAATTGGATGGTCGTGGACATCGCAGTGTTGCGCGACAGCGCTGCGCTCGCAGTCGAGCTTGCGTATGTCCTTGCGTACGTTGGGCTGAACCCTTCTTTGGTTTTTGGTTGGAGCTCTTCCGTCGAAACCTAATCTTTCCCCAACCAGACGGATTTCTGTCAAAACTGTTCTCATTCAACATCCAAATTTCGTGCTGCTCATGCTGTTACTTCCCTTTTTTTCTTGTTTCTTTACAATTTTATCTTTACACTTTCCTTTCTCTCTTTCTGCTTCCCTTTTTCTCCTTTTCTTTGACGGGCCTGAATTACAGGGAGTGCTTTTAAGCTCATTCATGTCATTACTAGTTGAAACAAATGTTGGTCGTCCTTCGTCTTGAGTTTTATTTTTTCTGTGGTCAGTCAATTTTACCAACACGCTCTTCAGTTGATTTGTCAGTGTTCTTTCGCTTGGCAGGTTTAGTTCTTGTTTTCCTTGGGACGGAAGGTAAACTGTCGTTCAAAACGGCCCTGTTAACTCTGGTTGGGCAGAAGTTGCCAAACGCAAACTTGCCCAGAGAGGAAGGGGTTCAAATACTTGAAAGGATAAAACATCTAGGACGGGGACGTAAACAGAAGTTCTTTCACTCGAAGAAGTTCTGTTTTCATCCCTGTCCTAGATGTTTTATCCTTTCAAGTATTCGTAACTATTCACCAGCACGCTCATTTTCAATTCTAAGAGTTTCAGGTGCTCAATTCCTGCCGTTGGCAGTGTCTACGTCGCAGAACCTTTTGTTGTGGGCTTCAGAGCAGCTGCAGAGTTTTCGACGGGCTTGTTGGCAGCATTCCGGGCACTTTTAACGGTGTGCGCACTTTGCGGTGCTGTCTAAATTTCGTGAAAGATGAACGCCGATAGATCTGTCATCCGTTCTAATGTTTTTTCCGACCGTCGCCAACTCTTCAATTTTGCTGCACAATAGGGCAGCGGCCCCACAAAGGTCAGCCTCCATGACAGACGACTCACGACTGGCTGTTGGGTGGACCAGTCTGTGCCATTCCTTAGGTGGAAATGGGCGAGCCAACATTAGCTTCGGACAAGTCCCGGCGTTACATGCACGAAGGGCACTTGAACTTGCTGGCTTCATTAACCACGAGTGAG
This sequence comes from Ixodes scapularis, assembly GCF_016920785.2. Lineage (NCBI taxonomy): Eukaryota > Metazoa > Arthropoda > Arachnida > Ixodida > Ixodidae > Ixodes > Ixodes scapularis. The sequence goes on along the minus strand of NW_024609835.1, from coordinate 247,180,091 downwards.
TCAGTAGTCATCATTTGCAATGCACACATTCTGTTGCACTGTTTTTAAAGCAGTAGCTTTAGAGGCCCAACCACGCCCAATGTCACGTCCTCGTCCTCGAGGTTGTGTATTGCCCGTGACTGAAGCTCAAGGTTGCCTTTTGAAAGGCTACATAACGCCTGTGGCTGAAGCGATGGTGGCTGTAGCGTTAGCGCCAGTTGCACCAGCTTCATGCGCGCACGAGAGAGAAAGAGGAAGGCAGGTAGGGAGCGCCGGTTGCACAAGCTCCGCTCGATCGCTCGTGCAAGCACGAGAGAAAGAGGGCGAAAAAAGGAGAGAGAGAAAGGAAGGGAGAGAGAGACCAATGACGCTCAGGGTCGCGTTATCAAGGTCATACCGCCCGTGGATATAGTGAGGCATAAGCTTCGTTCGTGTAAGCGCCGTTCGCGTAAGCTCATGAGCGCCGGCAGCTGAAACTGACGTGAACTGACGTTCTTGACGTCTGTCACGTCAAATGACTAATTTATTTATTTATTTATTTATTTATTTATTTCAATACCCTCAGGGCCAACGGCATTACAGAGGGGAGTGGGTTGTATTCAACAAGAAATATTATACAATGAATAGCTTAAAGGCAAAGCACAAATTAGTTATGAACAATACAAGTTAGAAATAGCAGTTTTAAACAAATCATCCGCCTGGATTATGGCGATGGAGGTGGGAAGGCGGTTCCAATCCAAAGACGTTTTGGGAATGAAAGATTGTTGAAATGTGTTTGTGCTACATAGTGGTACACCTACTTTATGAGGATGATCAAGACGGGATGAAACATAGAAAGGTGGTGTGAGGAGACGTTGACGGAGGAATGAGTTAGTGTGAAATACTTTATGGAAGAGAGACAAACGGGCTACCTTTCGGCGTGAGGCAAGACTAGGCAAGGATAAGTTAGACTTCATAGAGGTGACACTTGCAGTGCGTTGATAATTACTGAGGATAAAACGAGCGGAACGATTTTGAACAGCTTCTAGGGGGTTAACCAAATTTAAAAGGCTCGGGTCCCAGATAGACGACGCGTATTCAAGCTTTGAGCGCACAAGTGTTTTATAAAGAGTTAATTTCAGAGAGGAGGGAGCTAAGGAAAAATTACGTCTTAAATAGCCAAGCATGCGATTAGCATTACTAATAACGTAACCAATATGTATTTTCCAGGAAAGATCAGATGTTATGTGTACACCCAGGTACTTGTAAGACGATACAGAAAGTAAAGGAACATTGTTAAGACAGTAGCAGGGAGAAACAGAATGATTACGAGACACTCTCATTACTTTGCACTTAGTTGTGTTAAGCGCCATATGCCAAGTTTCACACCAATGAAGAATAACGTCAATGTCTGTCTGGAGTTTGATAACATCTGAATCATCAATAATTTCACGGTGAATGACACAATCATCCGCAAAAAGGTTGATTGAGGAAGAAATGTTATTCGGCAGGTCATTAATGAAGATTAAAAACAGAAGTGGGCCTAGTACAGAACCCTGAGGCACGCCGGAGGTCACTGACGCGAGAGGAGATGTATGGTTATTTGCCGTAACAAACTGGAATCGGTTAGTAAGAAAGCACTGGACCCAAGCCATAACGTTAGCATCAATGCGAAGGTTATTTAGTTTCAACAAAAGCAACTCGTGTGAGACTTTATCGAACGCCTTCGAGAAATCCAAAAATACGCAGTCGATCTGGGACCCTCTATCAAGAACAGAATGCAAGTCGTTAGTAAATAATAAAAGCTGGGTCTCGCAGGAAAATGATTTTCGGAATCCATGTTGAGAGGCGTTGAAAAACATGTTAGACTCCAAAAAATTAACAAGCTGAGAATAAATGACATGTTCAAGTATCTTACATGGTATGCTAGTGAGAGAAATTGGTCTATAGTTGTTAGGGGAATGTTTATCACCTCCTTTGTGCAATGGAACCACCTTCCCAACTTTCCAATCGTCTGGGAGGACTCCGAGATCTAGCGATTGGGTGAATATTTTTGACAGTATGATGGAAGAATATACACTTGTGTTTTTTAAAAATTTGGAGTTAATATTATCGACACCAGCACTGGATGATAGTTTAAGATTATCGATTATTCGAACAATGCCAATGGGATCAATTTCGAAATGTTCCATAGGCATGAAGCTGCACTGAGGTAATGAAAAAGGTAACATGTTACATGCACTGGAAAAAGATTTAACAAAAGCCGCGTTTAAAATTTCAGCACAGTCTTCACTAGGTATAACAGAATCATCCACCCTGATTGAGATTTCGTTCGAATTGTTATCACCAATAATGTTCCAGAACTGCTTAGGATTAGTAGACAACATATTCGGCAAAGTCTGATTAAAATACACAAGCTTCGCATCGTGAATAGCAGATTTGTAAGCCTCATACGCGTTCTGATAAGTCTCCCAACGTTTTGAACAGCCTGTTTCATTTGCAGAGCGAAACAATCTTTTCTTTTTATTAGAAAGCCTTTTTAGTGTCACATTAAACCAGGGTGAATGAGTGTATGATCTTATCGAACGGAGAGGAATGAATTTATCCGTGAGCAGCGCCACTTGATTCTTAAACAGGGTCCAGTTTTCCTGAATGGTGCGTTCAGAAAAGTTAATTATAAATACATCTAGAAAAAGGGCTAAGTGGTCATTAATAGCTTCAAAGTTCGCTTTGCTATAGTCGCGAATGCATTTAGTCACTTTAGAGGAGTTGTGCTTAGGAACCGTCAGAGATATGTATAATGAACTATGATCACTGACACCTGGTAAATGAGACACTAAAGAAACAAGATCCGGCGTATTAGTTAAAACAAGATCAAGGATATTGGCTGACGTAGCTGCGACTCGTGTGGGTTCAGTGACGAGTTGTAAAAGATTGAAATCAGCACACAAGCTTAAGAAATTGGAACACTCAGAGGAATGACAACTGAGAGAAGGGCACGTATCTGACCAATCAATATTCGGATAATTAAAATCGCCTAATAAAAATATCGGAGAATCTGGGAATCTTGCAGTAACCATATTTAGCGCATCATGTAAGTCATTGACAAAGCCAGTGGAACAGTTAGGTGGTCTATAACAAGCACAAAGTACAATTCGCCTATTTCCCGCGTGGAAGCAAACACAGATAAACTCAAGCTCAGTTACAATATTTACATAAAATGATTCAATTGTCTCGTTAATTCCAATCAATACTCCTCCCCCTGATCTATACTCCCTGTCGTATCGATAGATATTAAACTTTTTTTCGCAGGCAAATATTTCACTGTCACGGATTCGAGACGAAAGCCAAGTTTCTGTTAGTACTACGATATCAGATGATGAAGAGTCAATAATCGCACACAATTCATCACGCTTGTTCATGACACTTCTTACATTGGCGAAAAACATTGAAAGATTAGCAAATGATTGACAAGGCCTTTGCCGACTTTGCTTATTTATGGGTTGCTACGAGGAGCTAGCAGAAGGCACTGACTCAGCAGCCGCGCTATTATCAGGATTTGCGCGGCGTGGTACAAAACGATCACCAACTTCAATCACATTGTCACTGTCTGAGCAGTACATAAAAATCTTTTTATCAAGGTGAAGTTTATTGTACCGTAAGCTAAAGTACTTGTCCGGGCTTCTCGCCTTCGCAAATTCAATCAAAACCTTTCGCGCGTGACGCGTAGCTGGCGAAAAGTCCTCGCTGACAGACACACTGCTGCCCTTTAATTTTGATCTACCCACCAGCACGTTTTCTCGAAGCTTGTAAGACGCAAACTTAACGACTATTGGGCGACATTTTCCCGCGACAAAGGCGCCGAGTCTATGAGCCCGAGCTATGCCGTCTTCAGCAATCTGCATGTTAGCTTCCCGATGGAGCACCTCCCGTACTTTCTCTTGGGAGAGGGCCCATGTCTCAGATGGAGTGTCAACGATTCCATGGAAAATTAAGTTGTCCCGTCTCGACCTGTCCTCCATTTCATCCACTCGGGCGCGTAGGAGCGTATTTTCTTTCTTTGTGTCATTGGCGATCAGCTGTGCTACCCGCAGTTCATTCTGCCACTCGTCGGACATTAAGGCCTTGTTTTCAACCACAGTTAGTCTATTGTTTACTTCAACGAGTTGTTTTTCAATCGATTGTTGGTTGCTTTTTATCTCGTTAACGGATGCCATAAGACCATTCTGGCCCTCCTCAAACTTAAGGGTACGAGCATTCACTTCATGAAGAAGCTTCAGCATTTCGTCAAGCTGCTTGCCTTGGCTCTCAGTCCTAGGTCCCGGGTTGGACTCAATATCCCCGCTCAAAAGAAGAATCAAAGAACACAATGCATCAACACAGTCGGAAACACAAAGACACAATGCTTCCGGGCGAGGCAGCACTACGAGACACAAATAGTCGCTTTTCACTTTCGAATAGTAATTACGACTACCCACCTGCAGTATGAAAACGACAGGATTAGACGACGTCCGCATGGTTGAAAAGCTGCCTCGCCCACTGACGAATTCCGCGCCAAGCAGGGGGGCGGTTTGTGAAGATTCCGATGATGACGATGTCGATCCGGTGGCACGATGAAACGTAGGCGAAACCAGAAGAAATTCTTGGTGAGGCACGGAATGTCCACCGACTTCACTGGGGGCGGACACAATCTGCGTTTGCTGGTGTTGCTTGTATCCCTGTAATCCAGGCGGGCCGGTATAGTTCACTGACAGCGTGAACAAGGCGAAGATCTGCAGTATGAAAACGACAGGATTAGACGACGTCCGCATGGTTGAAAAGCTGCCTCGCCCACTGACGAATTCCGCGCCAAGCAGGGGGGCGGTTTGTGAAGATTCCGATGATGACGATGTCGATCCGGTGGCACGATGAAACGTAGGCGAAACCAGAAGAAATTCTTGGTGAGGCACGGAATGTCCACCGACTTCACTGGGGGCGGACACAATCTGCGTTTGCTGGTGTTGCTTGTATCCCTGTAATCCAGGCGGGCCGGTATAGTTCACTGACAGCGTGAACAAGGCGAAGATCTGCAGTATGAAAACGACAGGATTAGACGACGTCCGCATGGTTGAAAAGCTGCCTCGCCCACTCATGTCCGAAGCCGAAGCATGGCCGGTGCGTGAGGCATGACCAAAGCATATAACCTAAATTTATTTTAAAGTGGTCGCTTCCTAGGCCCAACCACACTCAAAGCCATGTCCTTGTCCACAAGGTCATGTCCTGAAGGTCATGTCCTCAAGGTCGCTTAATCAAGGTTACGTAATGCCCGTGGCTGAAGTGCAAGGTTGCGTACATAAAGTCATGTAAGTGCCAGTTGCGTGAGCTCTGTTCGCGGATGTGCCGGTTGCATAAGCGTCGGTACTGAGGCTGACGTCCTTGATGTCATCTTCAAGGTCGTCCTACAGGTTGTTGTAGAGGTCGTTCTAAACGCAGTCCTTGACGTCGTCATTGACATCGTTCTTGAGATTGTCTTCGATGTGTGCACGGCACATTACAACCATCTTATCCTTGTGAAGAAAGATGTAGCGACTTCATTTTTTGGTCAGCTTTTTTATTGTCTTCTACGTCTCACACTTACTAAGGACATCTTATCCTTTTCCTTTCCTTTCCTAATTGTTTTTACTAACTAGGTTCCTGTAAAGCTACCACATTTTATCGCATTTGCTAGAATGAACATGCCAGTAACATTTTTTGTTAGGATTGAAACACATTTGCACGAAGTCTGCACTTGCAGGCCAACGAACAGAAAAGAAACTGCCGCCTTCCATAAGTGGGCTCGAAGCATCTTCGGCAGGTGTACTCACACGCTGTCGCGGAGCAGTGCAGTGGCGCGTAAGGACGCGTGTGGATGACTCGATTGATGCTGCGATTGGCGCCACTATGGGGCACATGGTCAGATGGATGGTGCAGCTGTGGGTTATATGATCGTGCGACGTACCGTTGTGACAATACCAGATAACTCAACTTCAGTGTCATGTGATTATGTAACTCTTTATCGACCACATAACTTGGATGACGCCACAATATCATTGTCACTCGAAACTGACATCTGGTGATGTCACGCGATGTCACGTGACACTGCAATGCGAGTGAGTCGACATGACCACCGAGTGAGAGTCACGCGCAACAATCGTCCACTAATTTGTTACCTCCTTCGTTTTTTTCTGTCGCAGATTGTTGTTGCAGATTGCAAGGTCCACAGTCTGGACTTTTGTAGAGACGGGCAATTTCTCCGGGGTTTTAGGAAATCGGCTTTAATTATCTAGAAAGCGGGGTCGAGGTCGACCGGGAACGATGCGGTATTATTCGCGATAAGTAACGAGCGTGCTCGACGGGACAGATTACTCGAGGCCGTAAAGGTTCTCTTTCGCGGATTCACAAAAACATTTGCGGTCGGGTAAACTTTGTTTGAGGTGGATGGTACGAGCATTCGCTCGCCCCCGGCACTCGTGGTGCCCGAGTCTGGCCGGAAGGAGTGAGCCTGCGCTTGGCGTGCAGGTGCGCGTGGCAGTGGCTTCCCCTGGGGGGCCCCTGCCAGGCCCGCCGAGCGAGCCCGCGACGGCCCGGACGGAGTTCAGCCCTGTGGCGGCTCCCAGGGCAGTCTCCGCCGCGCTGCAAGAGGACCATGCCCTGGTGCGCTGGGAGGCCTCCTGCCCCCGCCTGCCCCGCCCCACGGGCTACAAGGTGAGGCTCTGCCGTCTCGCTCTGCCGAGGTGCGCATTTCCGACCACCACATTCCTCGTCTCCTTTTAAAGTCAATTTTCACCTGTTGACACGTGGTGCGAGTGTCGCGCTATCGCCGACCATGAGTCTGGCGGCGTCGCAGCGGCGGTGATGAAAAGGGCCCGTTCTACTGCAGATTGCTGTCCAGCTTGACAAGGAAGCTTGGGCAGCCAGGAGTCGGGACGACGCAAGGACGCTCGAATTACTCGCGCTGCTTTCCTCTTATGTTCCACGAGCGGGATGACGACGTCCGACAGCTTTTGCGAGCCGATTGCTTGCCAGTCAGGAACCGTGCCTAGTCTCTTAAATTTAATGCTGCCTAGGGATGATGTTGGTGCATTTGATTCATTTAGCCTAATTTATGGAAAAGAAGCTGTCGAGAGGTTACGTGTTGGCATAAAAATGTGAACGTCAATGTAGAGATTTTAATAGCACTCAATTAAAAGATGTAGGAAAGTTTCGAGACATTCCTTAGCATATAAGACTCGCAGATTCTACACAGTCCAGTATGAACTCGAGCCGCGATGGCTTACAAATTTTTAGTATTTATGTGTTTTTACGTAGAAACAAGAGATCGTCCAGAGCCTCTTGCTTCAAGCTTCTTTCATTCGGGACAAATCTACTAGCTGTGCTGAATTTTTTTTCACTGCTGGTGCTTCTGGCTGGGATGCAAGCCATTAGTGGGCTCTCTTAGTCCAAGACAGCTTTTTAAGATTTTTTTAGTGGCGTCTTAGTATATTTCATTTCGGCTTTTTCATTTCTTTCAAATCTAAATGATCGATGTGTTAGCATTTTCTTCTCAACATTTCAGAAATGCTGCACCATTTCCCGAGCCTGGCCTGGGCCCAGAGCAATCCGTGCCACCCAGCCCAGGTCCGGCCCGCGAGCCGGGACGGGCCTCTTTTGGTTTGGCCCGGCCTGTGCAGAGCTGTAGTTGAGTGTCCCTAGGAATGTCATTTAAGAAGGTGATATATGAGTGCAGAACTTAACATACCTGCTTAGTAACGAAACTTGCACCTCTAATTGAAACGAAACGGTATTGTACGTCCTGCAACGGAAGGCCTAGCAACTAGGCCGACTGTCACGGCTGGAGGCTTGCCAATGAGGGCAAGCCTGAGAAGGCCACTTTAAGTAACGTCCGGTCAAGAACATGCTCGGGCGGGGACCGGCTCGCAGGTCTTTGTGGAGGAGAAGCAGACGGGGTCGAGGACGGTGACGGCAGTGCCCCCCACCTCCTCGGCCGTGCTGTCGGCCACCCTGGGGGTCCACCCTGGGGGCGCCTACTCGGTGCGGGTGTCGACGGACCGGCCGGGGGCTCTGCTCAGCGCCCCGGCCGAGTTTGCGGGCCCCGAGATGCCGGCGCCCCTCCAGCTGGCCGTGGTGCCCGAGATGAACGGCAGCCTTTTCGTCCACTGGAAGGAACCCCGCCTGCCCCCGACCCTGGCCGGCCACAGGTTCGGATCTTTCTCTGGGTCCTAGAATCCTGTCTACGTGTCTGGAAGCTCCCCCTCACTGTTTCTGGGCTAACCGGTCGACACCTTTACTTAGACGTTTCTCTATTCCCACCATGTCGCTCCCTTTTCCTCCCTCGAGAAAATCGGGATTTGTAAGACAAAACGAATGCGCATGCACAGGACAGTGACGAGTGCACAAGAAGAAAGAGGAAAATTCCGAACATCCTCCGAGGGAAATGAAACCCGAAGGCAGCGAGCTCAACGCCGATCCATCAAGTCGAGGGTCGAAGCGGCGGTTTCTGGATGCATCGACGCATCTTTCGCAAAAGGACACGGCAGAGGGTGCAAGTGGCGCGAGCAAGTAGCTGGGACTACTTCTCCCGCCACACGAGGACTCGAGGAGCAGGGGGGTAATCGAATGCGAGCTTACGTCCTTCGTCGTGCGGGGATTCTTCCAACAGAGGGCATGCCTTCTAAAGTTGTCTAGGATAGAAGTCAAAGGGGAACTCTTCGGAATGCCTCGTAAGAGAAAGGAGCGACGAGGACATCGCCGAACAGAACCGTCGATGCTTCGAGGCTCAATCTGCTTGCCGTGCCATTGAGATACCAGAGAAAAGTGAACGGCGCTCGGGGCAGGGAATCGAGGTGGGTTCGTTCCACTAGGACTGAGGGGGAGTGAGGGAACCCAGTTATTGACGAATAATTGGGGCGTGCATACATTTACGCAACGCCAATGGGCATCTGGCGACTCGGCTGTAGAAGTACAACCGCTAGCCTGGGATCTTTTTATGGTGCAGCATGCGGTAGTGCTCGTTTAAATGGAAATGAGCAAGGATTGGCTTCTGCAGTGCGCTAACACGCTCGGCCACCTTAATTTCATTTCACTTTGATCGGAGGAATACGGCCTTCGTACAAGATGGGTCCAAATAATATTGCATTTTGACCCAGCCTGCATCGAAGCACCACAGAAACGGAGCCTTGTTCCTCGTATATCTCGCCGAAACCCGAAAAAAGCCCGCGGTATTTAAAAAAGGCTCGGCCCTTCGGCCATAGTCCGCTGATGGGCACTCGTTCGTAGCGGAACGTGAGTTTACACTTTTTCCGCGAGGGCGCAGCCATCTTGAATGTCAGTGCGGTACAACATTGTTTTGATCTCTCCACACCGCTGGAATGTGTTTACGAAAATTGTGCGATTGTTGCGCATTCTTGTTTTGTCTCACCTATGTTTTCTCACACATTCCGGGTTGAAATATTTTATTTTTTCGTCTTACCTACCAGATACAGAACCCATATGACTGAAAACGACGGGAAACAGAAAATGTCTATACCTTAGGCGTTTTTTTCCGCCGTCTCGTCCCGCGCAGCCCCCTACTCCTTTCCAGCGATGTCCTCGTCACTGCGCTCCTTTCGCTTGCGGGGCATTCTGGCGAGTTCGAGCAAGCGTATGACTTCTCTCCTAGACAACTTTCGAAGGCTCGCTCTCTGTTGAAAGGAATCCTTGCACAATGGCAGACACAAGCTCCTTGCATTCGTTGGTGCCTCGACTGTACGAGCCCTTGAGTGGTAGGAGCAAAAGTCGAAGCACGTTTCGCGGTGCAGCAAAAGAAACGCTATAGCATTGAACACCCGTCGCTTGATGCCTCTCGGCACAGCGGTTGAACATTGGGCTCAAAATCTTGGGCCCCTGGGCCCCGATTCTTTTTTCAATTTTTGCACCAATCACTCTTTAGCGTATTTGTTTGTTGTTTGAAAATTCACAATTTCCAGAGAGAAATGCTATCCTTCGGAGGACGTCTTCGTGAGAATATGATTACTGCAATATCGCAAGAGGTTACTCACCTAAAATCGAGAGCAAATTGGCTGAAAATAAAGAGTATGCTAACTTTAGGTGTGCAATGAAAAAAGTTGAAAAAACTTCCAGCCCTTCCACTCTGGTGAAGAAGGAAGACCAGCGAAGCTGTACTATGCTGGGAATGAAGTAATGGACGGCCACAAGTCGGCAAGCCAGAGTGGAAAGGCTCGAAAGGTTGCCGCCATCTATGAGCGATGGCGGTAATCGGACAACCGGCAAGCTGGTTGTCTGGTTTCCACTGTCGCTCATAAGTGGCGGTAGTTGTCCAGAGTTTTGTGCTGACAATTGTTTGCCCGCAGACACGATACTGGGGAAACTAGCCCTTAACAGCTCTGCTGTAAAAATGAGACTCGGTTTTAGATTTTGTGACCTGCGCAACTTGCGATTGCAGGGAGGGGCAACGAACCAAAGACGACTGCCCAGTGAGCAGTGTTCGCATATCTCCCGCCATGGTTAAGTAGCACCATTTCTGCCGAGGTTATCATTGGGCAAAGACCTGCAATCACTAAAAGTGGGTTCTCTTTTGGTGTTTTTGAAAAAATAGCAAATCAGGCCAAACATAGGGGGCGGGTTACCTTTACCGGGGTGGGGCATCTCAAGATATTTACTTTGGATTAAAGATAAATTCGTTATTTGGTTTTTGTAATATAAAAATTAAATTCGTTATTAAACTCGGCAATTAGGTATTGCAAACTGTATTAAAGGGTTAAGACACAAAAATAAATGGGTAGATTATGCTTGAAATGAAATGCTCATAGGCTGCTTCAATACCACCTAGAACACAAGGCCTGCGCATTTCCTCCTCTAAACGTCATCACTAGTAGATCCCCTCAGCACCCCCTAGGTAGCCCGGATGAGCACCATCGTCTGCTACATCGTCTACTCCATCGCCTGCTTCAGTGGTCGTGCTCAGAACGAGCTTACATTGCTAAGATCGGCAATCTTAATGGTGTCGCATGCACGTTGCTAGTGAACTGTGGTAGCTCGCTATTAGCTCGCGCTAAGCAGTCGTGCACTTAGCTGTGGCGGCCAGAAAATGCGGCGTAGTTCCTCCGAAAACCCACGGGAGCGCAGCGGCGAACGCCTCTTGAGGACTCGGAGTCTACGTAAGCAGACGCTTTGCAATCCCCGTTTCGTAACACTAACAGCTGAAACAATTCATTACGGTCACTTTGCTTGCGAAGCGGAATTCACTGATCGGAACTGCAATGACAATCAAATAACAACGCACGTATAAACAAAGATAAAGCAGTCTATTTAGAGGTCTCAAACGCCACTCAGGGGATCACAAGAGTTTGGAGTGCATCTGGGAAGCGGAAGAAAGGCGTTTAGCTACTCGAACTACGTCATTAGAGGTTACACTGTTGATCCATTACAGACTTTGTTGTCACAGCTTCTTAACTAAATAGGTGATCATTACAACGTACACAAACAACATGTTAAGATTACCAGAGTAAGTGAACCAGCCGCTGCAGCATGACAAAAACAAAAAAAGTAGCGAAAAAATGACCGTGCAAACGCTTTCCAAACTTTGCAGGAAAGATGGGGTCCCCTTCTCAGGCGAAAATAAAGAGAAATGTGGAACAAGTAGCAAACAACGGCGAATAAAACAAAACGTTAGCAGACGATAGAAAGATACAAATCACCCAGCAAAAAACTCCTTCAACGACGACGATCATAGCGGCGCTTAGGGAAAAAAGAAAAAAAATAGAAAGGAGCAGCATAAAAAAAAAAAACTCTTTATTTTTTTTAGTGGTTTGTTTTAGCTTTATTTTAATGTTGCAGCAGCTTAATTACTCACGTTTTTTCGAGCTTCGGGAAGCGGAAGAAGGATTTTCTAACACATCGCACATGACATGCCTGCCATCTCCAAGTATGCGCTGGTGTATGCCCGAAGGCGGCCGGTTGATCAACAAACGATGACCCATAGCAGACGTTCCGGCGTAGACAAATAAAATTCAAATATAAATGTATAATGAGCTTGCACTTTTTAATATATATAATAAATGCCAAAAAGCATGTATGTAGATTTTGGATTAGAAACTCCATCGAAGGCGAAAATAGGAGGTTATCGCAGACGAGAGTAGAAGAAAACAACAACAAAGTTGCAGACGGCCCTCAAAATGTCCGGGAGCAGCGTAGCAGACGGACTGGCGGTAGGAAGCGCCCCCAAGTGAAGAGAGCAAAAACTAGGTCCAAACAGGGCAAAACAAAATGCGCGATGGTCCGAACGTCAAGTAAACAAAAACATACACACACACAATAAAAAATAGAAAAAAAAAACAGGAGGAAGAAAGAATGCGATGTCGAACACGTCGAAGCTGCTCCTCAAAAATAAAAAAGAAAGTGGACTGAAAAATGGAAAGAGTTGCTGACGGCGGTCCAGAGGGTGCCAACTCTTAGCGTAGAAGGCGATGAAGACGTTAGTCGCCCGGGCGCTGACAATCCTTTTGTTGTTTTTTTGCACTACGACGCTGTTCTTGTTTTTTTCTTTTTTTGGACGCGCAAGAAGTCTGCTGTTTTTGTGACTCCGTTTTTATTAATTTCAGTGATAGCGTCAAATTTGCATGTGCACAATCAACTTCTTCCAGAGCATACTGAGATCGCAATAACGTACGTGGTTCGAAATTGTTTTGCTTCTTCATCCTCTTCGTCTATTTGACAAAACGGTTATAAGCAAGGAGAAATGGGAACTGCAACAACGAAACAAATTGACTGATAATAACAGTAAAGTTGAAATGTAGCTACGTTCTAAAATTTTGGTACATTGCCCTTTTTTCAAAAGACAATGCAAAGATACATTCGCGTTTTGTCTCGCTTACATAAGTTGTGACAGGGTGTTTTCTTCAGGAGAGCCCCGAAATTGCAACCTGAAAGCTCTAACATCTTTCCCATGCGAAGAAAATGTCCTTCACTTGTGAGGTGGCACCTATTTATGAACATTCCAATCAGCCTGTGACATTTCATTGGTCACCTCGCACGGAAATAGGCAAAAGGAATGCGTTGCGGGGAATTGGTCTGCTAGCGGAGGCTCCGAGCTCGCCACGCTGCGATCCCTTTTCTCCCGTGCTCCGCCCCTCCTCTCGTCAGGGCTGTTTGCCGCTTGGGGCGGGATCTACTAACGTCATGCGCGGGCCTTGTCTCTTCTAGGTGGTATTGGCCACTTAGATATGCACAAAGCTTCGCGATTGTTAGAGCTCTAGTAAATTAGTAATTGCAATAATCAGTTCACTAATGTCGATCATTTTTATCTGGCGACCAGGCAACACTGCCCAAGTTGGTCACACCATCGCATGTTTGTCTCTTTAGACTCATTCTAGGTGGCACAGGCTACTGCGCCCGTTACAAAGGGCCATTAACATCCATCCATGGTGATCTGTAGTAGAAGGCTTTTTCATTAGGGTAGGATAGCGCCCTCTCACGCAACTCGGCTACTCCAACGCTGCTCTTGCCCCCTTCCACCCTGCATGCATGTGCGAAATTGTCGCGGATGACAGCTAGTTTGTCCGTTACAATCTCGTTGTCGTTGGAGCTGATTGCCTGCGGGGTCCAAGTCAAAATGACCAGCTTTCAGCATCTCTCGATGACAATCACTCGTTGCCGCTGCAATCGGTCTCTAAGACTCCAACGAAGCGGGCAATACCGAATACGTCGTCTTCTCAAAAGCGCACGCTCGAAACGCAAAAGGCAAACGAGAAAGCTGATTACACACACCACAGCGCACTATAACAAACAACGCTCGCACCTTACGCACGAAAAATGAAGCAAAATTCAAACAAGCCGCGTGATTTGGGAAAATCGGTGGTGCTAGAGGTTGAAGAAGACAAAGTTATATAAAAAGAGTTGTCAGTCAGCGCGGTTTGTTTGAATTTTGCTTTATTTTTCGTGCGTAAGGTGCGAGTGTTGTTTGTTATAGTGCGCTGTGGTGTGTGTAATCATGTGCAACCAACACGCCCAAGCTGCTACGCTAACGAGAAAGCTGAGGCGTGAGGCGCCAAGAGAGCCTCGTCTGGGAGTGTGAGGGGATGCCGCGCACTGGGCGAGGTGCGTCACCAACCCGGCAAACGTTGCCGCCTCTGCAAATGCGGTGGATCCGAGGGCTCCGCACATGAATCGATTTATCTGCGAAACTTTCGTGCCATTTACTGAACAAATTTTAGCGAAAATATATAGGAACGTACAATGGGTCCTAGCAGTATAGTTATCTCACATTTTATGTTTGGTCTAACCCCTTTTAAGGCCAACCACCAGATTTGAGATCCCCCTCACTATGGGGGAGGAGGAAACAGGTAATGGTGGACAGTGTAGAAGGGGGAGAGGGGGAAGCGGGGAAACATGGAAAGCCCGAACTGGTCGTCGGTCTTTAAGGGGATAAAAGATAACTTTGAGCCGCCTTTTGGGGGGCTCAAATATGAGCCGAATATCGGCGGCGTAGAAATATAAGAGTGAGTCTTATTGTAGCTCGTCTGCATCGTAACGGGGGCAAGAACTGCCTATAGTTGTAGTGCAAGGGTACCGGCGAGTGTGCGGAGGAGTCGGGGCCCCTCCCGTGCAGGGTGGCTTACATGGTGCTGCTGTCAAGGCGGGAGGACATGGCCGAGGCGGAGGCGTACAATGCGTCGCAGCCGCCCCTGACGATCCCCAGCGTGCCCGGGGGCCACACCTACCACGTGGCCGTGCGAATGACGGACGAGCACGGCTTCCAGAGTGCCCTGTCTGCCCAGCTGTCGGTGGGAGTTCTGGCCGGTGAGCCCCTTGCTTGTTTGCCATTTTCCCAGTTTGCCCTTTACCTCGGCGGAGAAGGGAACGAAAAGCTCTGCATGCACCTCCGTGTACGCTTGCGTGCTTTCGTGGTTGGCCGCCGATACACTTCGAATAATCGTGTTCAAAATGCCTGCATTTCGGTCAAGACAACGTTGTACTTCGATAAAAGCGATAATTTGAAAGAAAGAGTTTGTTAGGACGAGGGATTACTGTATATCTCTCAGGTAATATGTTCACACCCTGGTGGTTGACTTCGTAGAGTTATCATAATGTATGCTAGAGGTTCATCTGGTGCTAGTATACTGTTACAAATTGAAGTGGACAGCAACCAGTCAAAAATTTACTTCCAGTAATATATTTCTATGGTAAAAAGTTATTGTAGTTTCCCCCTGCGCTTGGTTATAAGAGCAAATATCGCTAACAGTTTGTACATACTAGGTAGCTTGGAATGTTTCTCAATCACGCAGACAAGGTAATTGGTCAGTGACAGCGTCCTTTTTTCAAATTCATTTTATTAAAAACAGTTCTAAAACGACTTTGCACATGTGTCTATGTGCACTGTCGGACATTGTTAGCGCGAATACGACGCCGGCGCTTTTTAGCGTGAGGGATATTCATGCCAAACGAACGAAGGATATGTGGAAAACCAAGAGAGATGGCAAGAACTATGCAGTAACACTGGATCAGTAACTCCCTGTGCATATAGACAATCAAAATAAATTGAAAGCCACGTTATATAATCCAATTTGCAATAAATCCCTGTTAAAAATTCCTGTTAGATTCCAATTGGAATTTCCAATTGGCACCAATTAGGTTTTCGGACAACCAATTAGTCACTGCCAATGGAAACCAATAGGAACCAATCGGAACCCCTTCAGGTTCCAACTAGAAAAATTATTCCAATTGGTGAGACCCATTGGCTAGTGCATCTTCCAATTGGAACCCAATAAAACCCATTTGTTCCAGTTAAAAAAAGTTAAAAATTCAATTGGATCTAATGAGAATTTTGAGCTGGGATAAGTACCGCTTTATTCTTTGTGCTCATAAATATGTGCGAAGATCCTTGTTCTGCGTTCAATACATCACCCAAAGGCTCGAAACCTTTGAAAATAAGGAGACGCCAGAGAACAAGTGCCCGATAAAAGCTGCCCGCGTAGAAAATATAATAGAAAAAACACCTTTCATAGCCCACATACTTTATTCTTTAAGTGTAGAATGTTTTTAGCCTCGTAAGGATGCACGATGGGGTCATTTTCATATGGTGACAGGACGGGCATATTAGCAATATACAGTTGAGTCCGGTTATATCACACTCGGGCATTTCAAAATATTGTTTATATCGAACAGTCCAAACATCCCCTTGAAAATCAAGTGTAATAGTACAGGAGCGTTGTCTTTTTGTATCCAACTCTCGTGGCAGGGACACTCGATATAGCGAACGAAGCCCGGCCGCCCGTTGCTTTTCCCACGATCCGATTGCGCCAGTGGCAAGCACATCACATCGCTTGCCTTACATGGCTAGCAGACCTCCAAACCAGCATCCAGGCTGGAAGATACACAACGAAAGAGCAGTTGTGGAAAAAAAAATACAATGAACCGTCAAAAAAAGAAAGGGGCCGCATCTCCACGTGGTGAATGATGTTGATTGGGGCGAAGCTCTGGTGGGTACTGATGGTACTGATTTTATTGTTCATAGGTAGTGCTGATGGTGCTGATTTTTTTTTTTTATTGCTCATAGGTAGTGCTGAGTTCCGGGTTGCGTTTCGACTTCATTATTGCTGCTTTATGGTCGGTGAAATGCAGAGCCAGTGGTTCTTCTAACAGATCATCTTGGATCCGCTAGAAGCCGTGGGAACGCATCTGAACCGCCTAAGTCAACGGTCCATGTCAGAAAGAGAATGTGTGGTATGGATCGTGGTCGCAGCACCCTCTCCTGTATAGACGCTGAGCGGCTACATGCAACGTTGGAGTGTAGCGTAGTGGTTAAGACGTCTGCCTTGTAAGCAAGCGGTCCTGAGTTCAAACCGCCGTGCGGGCATACTTTTTTTTTTTTTTTTAAAGTGGGCCGATCTTGGTTGCAGTGCAATCGATGTGAGCACGGATGCCGGACAAATGGACAAGGCTAGACCCTAAGGAGCTTCGCCCCTAAAAAGTGGAAGATAGCAAAAGCAAGTGAAGGGCACGTGGGCACGCGTAGAGAGAGGAGGGAGTGCTCGCTGTCAGAATGGTAGCCTGCGCCCTTTCCCTGAACACTGCTGATGCTGCGCGACTCCTTGCCCCAAAATAAAGTTTAAAAAAAAAGTCTTCAGCAAGTTGAGTGCGTCGACAACGGTTGTGCAATCTTACTTCGAATGCTTTATGTTTGTTTACCTTTTTCTTTTGCCGTTATTGCTTTGCCCGTTTTTTCTTTTCGTTTTTTTTTTTTGCCTTTCTTTTTTGTTGTCTGAATTTAGTGAGCTTTTTTTTTTTTGTTGCTTGCTTAACTTTTTTATGATTTTTTTTATGCATCTCACATTTCTGGGTTTTTTTTTTCATTTCTTCTTTTTTATTTTTGTGTTGTATCGCTTATGCTGTGTAGAGGTCCCATGCAGGCGCGTCTGTAAGTGCGGCGGTGATTGCGGTCTCCGCCAACTATGCTGTATTTAGCAGCTCTAGGGTGTTCTATTTGGCGGGCTCCCATTTGTCGCAACTTCGCAATTAGTAGAGCTGCCAGGAAATTTCAACTCGAGCTAAATTTAACATATTTTTGTATATCCAATATTTATAACTGGATACACAATAAATTATAAATGAGGAATGTTAACCTTGGTCGGCTAAGCGGACGATGCCCGTGGCTGCATTCCAATTATTTATATGTACGATTACGATTATTTATATGTATTGTAACTGCGGAAGATAAAAACTAATAAACTTCAAAATCAAAGATGAACCGTCAATTTTTATCCAAAATTGACTCATTTAGCGATGCAATCGTTAAATTTTTGAGCGATGCGCTAACGCGTGTTGGGATCTGCTTCAAAAGAGTCACTGGCTGCTTTAAATCAACGTGTTGCATGCTAGAAAAAGTCAAATGCCACTTCCATTGCTGGTGGTCCCATCTGCACTTTTGGAGCTAGTAGTATGCGGGCTTTCAATGCCTTTGCGAAAATGGCCCCCCGGAGACGCGTCAACTTTACCTTGGAGGAGCTGCGTGCGAACCATGTGCCGTCCTGGCTGTCCACAGGGCCGCTGTCCGTGGGCACAGGTGGCCTGGTGGGGGCGGTGGTCGGTGCACTGGCAGTGCTGGTGGCCCTGGGCCTGGTCCTAGCATTTCTGGTGGTGCGCCACCGGCGGCTGCAGCGCAGCTTCGTCTCATTTGCCAACACCCACTACGACACCCGGTCAGGAGCTACCACCTTCAGCACGGGTGCAGACAACGGGGGGCTGGCGGATGACGAGGACGACGACGACCCCATCATCCGGGGCTTCTCGGATGACGAACCGCTCGTCGTCGCCTGAGACCTCCGCGGCGCTCCCGCACCCTTCCTTCCCGCTCCGAAGGGTTTGGGGCCCGCACGTCCGCTCAGCGGGTCGCACCATGCACGTGCCGCCGGCGTCGGTGGCAACTGTTTCATAGCGGGGAAGGGGGGCAAAGTCGGGTACGGCCAAGGTCCATCTCCCGCAACGACCACAAATTGTGGGTCGCGGAAGCGAGGCTTTGGACACTGCATTCCTTCTCGGTGCATTTCGCTCGAGTCGACTCCGCACTCATCCGTCGTCCTTGTGTCTATGCTACGAGCATTCGAAACCTCGCGTTTGCTTTGTTGACCAAAATGGAAATCAATCGCGGAAAATTGGCCTTTTTTGTTTCGTATATGGCTTCTTTTTAGAAGGAACACACTAAAATTGAATGGCTGTTTTTGTGTTCCTTTTTACAAATTGTTTGATTTTTGAGGGTTTCATCTCCTAGGCGATTGTGCGACCTCGAGAGCCTTAGCGGCAATTCTGATTGTTTGCCGCCATCGCCGTGTTGTTTGCCGCCGCACGTTGGCGCAGATCTGACGATTGACTGTCGTTGAGATATGGGACAAACGGACGCTCCTGCCTCCGAGGAGACAAAGCGCTCGGAAGAGAAGGGGAGCAGGCATACCCAAACTGGGGACTGGGAGACAATGGGACCTCGGACCTGACGCTTCTTGGGATGCCAACTAAACATTCCTTCTCGCGAGGGCCGAAGGTGAACTGGAATGCCATTTGAAAGGTGCAGTTTGTCCCGTCTCCTCCAATTCCATTCTTCGTTGGACACCTCGCAAGCACCAAACCTCGTTTGCCTCGCCAGGGCTCTGTGGAGCTTCCACCGAACCCGCATCTGGACAGAACGGCCCTCCGAAGAGGGCTCGTAGCATTAGTCAGTGATTCCTGAGCTTTAAGAAACTAGGAGACACATAGTGTTTTCGTTCTCGGGTATTGAGCTTGCGAGGAAATGCGGGGAGATGTTGTTTTTCTCTTATTCGGAGGATGCTCAGTGGGCCAAGTTTGGACACGTACCGTCCCCGGTCCCATATGGACCTCGGGGCACGCACTCTATGCACGTCGGTTGTAGTCGCGGTAGAGAACTTTTCCACTGGACACTTGTGGGGCACTTTTGGTGGGGCGGTGCCAGGGTTCTCTGCGCTCCTCCAGCTGCTCGGAGCCTGCACGCCTCCAGCCAAACCATGGAGGTTTTGGCTGGAGCTCCGCTCGCCGTGCTCATGGAAACCGGCTCCTCGGGCTGGTTGTAGCATTTTGATTTTCTAGTCTAGTTGGTTTCTACGGCTCTTTCTAGCTGATTTTTATTTGATGCAAGTCATTTAGTTGTGGATGCTCTAGAGTAGCCAGTATTTTGATGATTCTGCCTTTCTACGCTATGGTCGCTTGTTTGTTTCATCTTGAGAAGCAAGAACCCGTGCAATGTGTTTTGATGGGAGAGGCTTTGCTGTCTGGTTGGGTGTCCTTACAAAGTTTTGTGCTGCGAAAGTGAGGAGCATGTGCACGACATGGGGATGCTGTTATTATGTTGCGTTATTTTATTGTGGTAAAAGTGCACGGTATGCTAGTGGACGCTTTGAAAACCTCAGGTTTGACTGTGTATTTCAGAAGCCCCTGTATTCCTCTGTCTCGTCGATGGGTTGAGCAGTTTTGGCATGGCAACTGGGTCTTTGGTATTTTTCTCGGGATTAGGAAATGTAAGGCGGATCTTTTTGAAAACTATTATTTTGAAGTTAACCCTCTTCACAGAATAGAATTTGGTCTCCCGATGTGCGTTAAAAGTGTAAGTCGTGGCATGGATTTCAACAAACTTGATATTGTGTTTTAACAGAAACTGTACGACACCTTAAGGGGGGACATGGCCTGGGAGGGTCAACTTTTGAATTGTTCCTGCAAATTGATTCAAACTTTCAGGGTGAATTGAACCCCCATTAGGAATGATGACATCTAAACTTTTAGTCTTGTAGGCCAATTCTACAACATGCTATGCTTAATAAGCTTCAGTAAAAAATTACTTTGTTGTAAAATGTATTAAAATAAATAAATAATAGCAATTCGCAAGATTTTTGTTCTAATGTAAAGTAGAATACCCATAGTGCAAGTTAAGGTAAAATTTAATTGTGGAAAATGCAATTCTCTAGAAAAACAATACCATCCAAAAGAAAAAATGTTTTGCAAGTTTTGGTATTTTAAAACATTTATTTTTCATCACGGAAAAGTCAGCTCTTTCAGATGATGAGTAGCTTAACTTGTTCCTAGAAAGTTGAGTCCAGGACCCCACTAATAGATGTCTTTAAACTTTCAAAATGTCAAATTGTATATTTCCTCATACCACCTTTTTAGCCAAAAAGTGAAACTGAAAAAAATGCATTTCAAGTCCCAGATACACAAAATTCACCTGAAGCATTGTTAGCACTTTCCTCTTTAAGACTTTGGTGTTCCCCTGGAAATGGCTACCAGTTTGTGTCGTTCGTAGGCGCGCTAAGTTTGGTAGCAGGCTTTCCTCGACAAATAAACTGCTGACAACTAAGATGCACGTCATTCTAAGGAAGAAGAGCAAAGCAGTAATATGATCTGAAGATAGTGTCAAAAGCGTGTTAGTGAAGGTGGCACAATATCACGTCATTGAGCAGGATCAATCCCTTCTCAACCAATAAGATAGCTCATGCCAAATTTTCCGCATTCTTTTATGTTCTCATTAATACTTTTAACCTTGGAAAGCTTCTACAGGCTAAATCTAGAGTAAATGGTGTTTCCAATGGGGGTGAGATGTTCTGGCTACGAGTATGGAGCAGAACGGTATATCAAAAACATAAAAAACTTGTTTCCTGCCGACTCAGAGGGCTGCCGGCATTCCCAACAATTTATTGCGAGATAAATCCTGCATGTTTATAAATAAAAGTTTTTGAAACCATTCTTTTGAAGTTAATAAACATATCATTTTTGAAAAAAAAGCTTTTTCTGAAAATTCTGATTTCCAAGGCCACGTCCCCCATTAACCCCTTGCCTACTAATAGCGAGTGTCACTCGTGCCGCCATTTACGGACCATAAGACCCGACCACGAGTGCGACTCGTGTTTCGGTTTCAGAGCTTGTTTTGTGAGCTCTGCGGCAGATGGCAGCACTACCCCTGTTGCTCCTGTTTACCTTGGGTTCTTTTCTTGTTTGCTTTGCCTTTTGACAGAGAGAGGACGCTCCATTGACAAAAAAAAAGTGCGCTAATGTAAGCAAGCGCGCCAAAAACATGTCTTCGGCGCGGAGGTCTGCTTTGGCGGACGAAGATATACAAAGACTTCTTTTTGAAAGTGATGAATGCGCCAGTATTTCTGATGACGAATCCTGCTGCCTTTCCGATTACTCGGAATCCGATGAGAGTTCAACGGACAGTGAGAAAAGTGTTGAAAACGATGCGAATCCTGGAAGCATTTCATCGACTTCGGCGTCTGCACGTCAGTGGAACTGGGAGTAGAGGGACAACCAGCCTGCTCAGTTCACCTTTGTAGAAACCGCAGGTGTGTCAGCAAGGGTTCAACGCAGTCTTGGTGAGAAGACAAGCGCCTTGTCGACCTTTTCAGTGTTTGCAAGTCATGATTTTTGGGCGTCTGTCTCTGCTGAGACAAATCGCTACGCTGAACAAAAGATGGGTGACGAGGATCGTCCCAAGAAATGCTATGAGGAGCAATGGTTTGACACCACTCCGAATGAGATAAAGGCATACTTTGCCTTGAGCATCATTATGACGCAAGTGAAAAAACACACAGTAAAAATGAACTGGTCCAAGAGGTCCATAGTGGAGACCCCAATTTTCGGCAAAACGATGTCCTATGTGAGGTTTCTGCTAATCTCTCGATTTCTATCATACTGTGAAGAACTACTGAAGAAGAGGAGACGACCAGAAGTCCTGGTATAGAGCACGGGACTACGCCTGAAAGCCAAGGAAACGTTTTTCTTTATTTTGACGCAAATCGCTTGATTTAAATAAAGCTTTCTGTACAATCTTTAAAGAAAAAAAATGAGTAGGCAAGGGGTTAAAGCTTCCTCTAAACTAGGTCTATGAAAAATAATTTTAATTAGCTGTACCTCGGTTTATTATACTCCCATATTGTTTTGTTTTTTTTCTTTTTCCAGTTGCTGATTAACAGCTAGTTTTCTAAGCATTCCATTAGCTTTTGGAAATATTGTGAATCTTGAGAAATCCTCAGATAGGTGGAAGGCCTTTTTCAGTGAGGACCATCCTAATGACCCGGAAGAACTGGGCCACTAATCATTTAGCCTCCTTTGTGCCGGAAGAGGTAACTAAAATTGAATGGCAGGTTTGAAATCCTTGTTCAGAAACGCGTGCAATTTGGGTAAAACATGCATATGAGGGAAGAATTGACCCTTCGTTCATTGAAGACCATGCTGTTACAAAAGCTCATGGAATGAAAGGTCAATTTGTGCATTGGCGGACTGACATGGCTCTAAACCAGGCTGGTGATTGTTTCCCTCGAGTACAAAGGTGTGCGCAGCCTCCAGCAACGCCAAGTGCCCGGCTCATGCAAGTTCATGTTGCTATAGGCTGTATGACTGTTCTGATCTGCTCATTCCCATGTTGATTCTGCACAGGGATGCCATGTGTATGTACATTTTTACACTGGAGTGTGTTTGCGTGCATGCATCAATTATCGTGTGTCATTTCATGTTTTGCGGTGGTACATTCAGAATTGTATACTGCTTTCAGCAGCACCAGCATGGTAGAAAAGAAGTGATCCGAGCTGGTTTGATTTTATTTTGAAGTATTGGGGATTTTTTCTTTGTTAACGTCATTGCAGGTTCGAATCTTCATTGTTTTAGTGGTGAGGAGCATCCTATTGATGCTGTTGTCTTTTAGATGTTCTGTACATTTTTATCTCGGCATTATTTGATTCTCCTATATCAGCGGATACTAACTTGCAGATGTTTACTGGGAGGGATATGGTGGTGCAGTTTCTTTTTATTGCTCGGGAAATTTTTATTTGTTGGAGTGAAAAACCTTTTTATATAGAGAGCTTATTTTTTAGCACTTATTAGTTAGCACACTGTCTATGTGTTACGAGTTGGATTTTTTTTTTCTGTATGTCAGGATCTGTGATATGCGAGTCATTTTTTCTTGGTATCTGAGATGTGTTTCCTTCTGCATTTATTGACACCATGCGTGTATGACCATTGCTTGCCTGTGGTATGACGAGCTACAGTGTACTTGTGTGTGAATATTTGTTTTTTGATATAGAGAATTCTAATAAATGCACTATAAGATCCGTAGAAGTGTTGTGACCAACTCTAATATTGAAGACTGTTAGGGTTAACACTCCGTTTATTGGTCACCACATCCAAAGCCACATCTAATCGCTATCCTCCACATACACACAGTCCCGCGTTTTCCCATCTCTTGGTCCTGCTTCTTCAATTCCCTCTTTTCCCTAGCCACTGCACTTCCCTAGCTCCAGGCTCTCCAGATTCCTTCCCCCCCCCCAGTCTCTATTGAGACTATGATAGGGTGGGTATACAAGTGTACAAAGAAAATAACAACAACAAGAGCAGCACACACTTGAAAAGGTACTATAAAAGATATCACCAAATAATCACAAAAAATGCTTTGACAATGAAAGATAAAAAATTAGATCCGTCATGGGCTATGATGCGTTGGTGGGAAACGATAAAAAAAAACTCATTTTATTTCACATTTTGCAAGATGCTATACAAGAAGAAAAAGCTTCAAGTGATTGGCATACCACGGCTTGCTCCGAAAGAGGATTCCAGTCACTTATGGTTTGTGGAAAGAATGAGTATCTGAAACAGTCCTTGAAGAACTGGGGCTGATGAAGTGCGCGACTGTGTTTGTTCCGAGTTATTCTCGACTCGTCAGGAACTAGGTAGGCTGCTTTATCTATCTGCAATGAGCCATTATTAATCATATATAAAAATTTCAATCTTTTTTCTTTACGCCTCATCTTAAGGCTGCGGTCCCAAGGCAGCCATCTTGAACAAGGCGTTAGTTCAACCAATAGATGGCGATACGCACCCGTGGGGTGGCCGAGACATTGGTTCACAGTGGGATGGCTCGAGCACCATCACGTTCCCCTCGTGGCCTTGCTCGCGCCGCCGCCAGCTGTGCTCAGCTGGCTCAAGTAGCGGCCCAGCGAACAGATGTATGCGAGAATGTCAGGCTGGGTATAAATTGTTCTCTGATATAGGGAGATGCGATTCCGCAGTTGAAACAGGTTTTTGCAATAAACCTTACCAAGAAGGAATCAAATGTTGATTGACGTGTTAATACTATATCAATGAAAATTTCTTCTGCAGGAATGCACGCTCAGTAGACTCAACCTTCCAAGACACCAGTGGAAGCAAACGTCACGTAAACTGCTTCGCGATTTACGGTACTTACCTCACCATTTTAATGAAGACTAAAATAACGTCACGAAATATTGTGTTTCGCGAGGTCCGGAAGATGTTGTAAAGGTTGTTACATTATAGTTCCCAGAAAACAAACGCCGTTGAAATATTTTCGGAAGTACCACACACATAATGTTGTAAGTACAGGTTATGAGGAATATGATGAAAACCATCAGAAGAAATTGGAAGACGTGTATTTGCAATGAAGATGCTATGAATGAATGGCGTTTAGCGACGGCAAGTTATGAGCGTTCGGGAATTTAAAGTTCACGTGATTGCTAACTATGGACATGCGGACAATGAAGACCAGTTTTGTCGGGAGATGGTGTTGCGGTGATGACCTGATATCGAACGACTCGTGGCAGACGAACAAGCAAGTTTCTTCTCAGGGAATGGTAAGTGTCCACTGTCAAGCACAACACGTGGCTACTGACGTTGTCGACGTTTCGAACACTTACCGCTTTCGACAAAAGTCCTGGCACCTGGGCTAACTTTGTGGAAAGACTCGAAGACTTCCTTGAGTCCAACGCCATCATGAACAATAACTGAAAACTATCCACTATACAGTCGACGGGTGGCGAAACGTATCCGCATCTGCGGAGTCATGGTTGTTACGTACTCTAAGTGGCTGGAAGTTTACACGATGCCTGCCACGATGTCCAAACACGTATTGACGTTCTACGGTCTCTCTTGCCTACTTTTGCCCTACCAAAAATACTTTTCTCTGAAAACGCGCCAAATCTTGCTTCAAATAAAATAAACAAGTGTTTGAAGAAAAAAAACCGGCATCAGGCATCAAATTAGTGCACTATAGCATCCTGCAGCTAACGGGCTAGCAGAACAGATGGTGTGCGAAACGGAAAAAAGCCCTTTTGAAGCTTATGGAAGGAGCAGTTTAGTGAAGAATCGCCAGGTTCTTGTTCCAGCAGCACGCAACGGTCTCGTTTTACTCGCCAAAAACACCCGCCGAAGCAATATTCGGCGGACGAAGAGCCGCACCACTCAATCTCATGATACTATGGCCTACGAACGAAGATCGAGAGATTCCCAGATCGGGAGTAATGGCAGTTTATTCGGTCAGACAACTTGTCTACGTGAGGAATTTCAGCGAAAGTCGGGCCTTCCATGTAAAACTTGAGTAGAAAAGGCTTCTATGTTGGTTGACCAAAAGGTGTCATCCCTCTGAATACGTTGGATATCAATGCCCTTGAGTGTAATTATAACTAAATCACAAAACTCTCTTTGTGTATTGTGTAACTGCCCTTGTATTTGATAGTAGAAGCTATGGTGGTGATTTGGACCTTTCACACTAGGCTCCTTTTTCTTATTTTTCGCCTCATACTCCTTTGTGGTTTAAGTATGCTTCAAGAATCTTTTGGAACGGGGACACTTTACGTCAACGAGGCCATATTCCAAGTAGTCAATCAGGGAATGCTGCTAGAAATTCGTCCCTCATACTAACGAATAAGCCGCACTTCTGCACAGTGTAGTTTTCCTGTTCCACGTACAGTTGTAAAGCAGCATCCTCATTGATTCTACCGTATTCTGTTGCGGGTGAGGAAAGTCTTTGGGTACACGAGACTTGAAACAAGTCTGGCACTGTATGTTGTGGTTCGACACCCACTAATGTCGTCGTCCTTATAGAGCCTCATCATTTAATCATTACCTCGTCACCTGATATTGCTCTTCATCAACAGTAAGTACAATAGGCTACCGCCATATTACAATCCAACAGTAAATGTAATAGGCTACCGCCATATTACCATCCAAGATTTGAAAAATTGAGTCTTTCAGTGCTTCAACAAGTTTATTATTTATATAATGTTATTACGTTACATTACCTCGAGTATTTGAAGATCGACGTCCATCGTCGATCTTCAAATACTTATACCTGTATATAAATTAGGCGCACAAGGGGGGGGGGAGAGGTCGGTGGCCGCGTGCATGGTCTAGCACACACCAGCTTGGAGCACGTGGAGCGAAAGCTCGCGCTGCAGAAACCATCCCGCCCCTGCCCGTTTCGATCTGGAAGAGCATCGTACCGGCGTGCGGTCGTGTATAACTACCGCGTGGTGCACGTTAAAGACCCCAGCTTTGCTGTTGTACCGCACTTGCTAAATTGATCATCTACAGCTGAGACACCAAACGCCCACTAAGGCAGACTAACTTCCGGCTGTATAAACATACGCACAACAATTTGCAATTAGACTAAAGTGACCAGACGTCCCGATTTAGGCGGGACAGGTCTCGCTTTTCCGGCCGGGGTCCCGCTGTCCCACCAGCGTGCTTGTGGGACGCCGTTTGTCCCGCTTTTGCTCCTCGAACCGCGGATAGGTGAAAGATTCGGTTAAACGAAAGGATCGCACCGGTGAGAGGGTGCTTCCTCTGATCAAGGAACAAGATATGCTCGACAGAGAAGATGCTGAAGATTAATTGGCGTATGACATGTGAACAGTACTATGGACATAGTACATAAAAATAAATACATTAATACCAAAGGAATATTCCAACCAAATGTATTAGATAGCTGCAAGCCACAAAGTACGCAAATAGCAAGAAAAAGAAATGCACACGGTGTATACGAAATAATGAAAGGTATGATTACAATAACCCCCCCTTCCCCCCCCCCCCCCCCGATACGCGTCCCGCTTTGGGGCCCAAGGAATATGGTCACTTTAAATTAGACGCATAATAACAAAGAACACAGCGTGCCGCCTCTTTTCTTTGGATGCCTTTTTTTTTAAACCAGCTCAAGCTCGCGCGTTCTCTCTTTTGAGACGGTTAGAACCAGGGTGTCGAACCGAAATTTTTATCGGTTCGGTTCCGGTTCGGGTTCACGGCTTTCGGTTCGGTTCCGGTTCAGTTCCGGGGAGCAAAAAATAACGGTTCAAACCGGTTCGAACCGGTTTGAACCGCTCGATTAAGAATATATTTTCCGCGTTGTTCTGGCAATATACGCTATTTACGCCGTGAAACAATTAACTTTATAATTTCTTCGACCGTCCGTGCAATTTACTTTTGTTTTTAGGTACCAAAACTATTAAATTTAGTTATTTAATTTCAACGCAAGAGTAGAAGATCTACATTAACATACATAACGTCGTGTTCATACGACTCAACATCCCTTTGTTTACCAATAAAATATATTCTACCTAAGTACAAGAGTAAAGAGTTGAGCTTGTTGGTACATACCTGTAAATAGATCAGCTTCTAATTTAGAACTATACTGTATTTCCTTGTTCTTTCTTCGTGTTTAAGTAAAATTCTAAAGTTCAAGCTGATCTATTTATACGGTAAAAAATTTTGTAACGAAGTGTGATAGGTCGTCTGAAATACCCGTGATCGGTACAACTTTGTGTCGCAGTATTAAAAGTGAAATGGTGTCCTTGAACTGAAGAATTAATTACATCTCATAAAATTATCAAGTGAGCACCTCGTGGCCATATATATCATGAAATAAGGTTTGCGAAATACACTTCACAATATATATGTATATGATAACGACCCAACTGAGCTAAAAGCCATGAAAATTTCAAAATGTAACAAAAGTTTTAGGATAATTCCTTTCAGACTATTTTTTATAGAAACACCGAGTGCCAATCCAAGTGTCTGTTGTTATAACCAAATATTGTTTACGCTGAGCACCGCATGCATGCGACTAATCATGGAGCAAGGAGTAATCGCAATTGTCCACTCTAATATATACGCGCCTTCGGACTCAGATCGAATCTGGCCCAAAATAGTGCTTGCCCAAGTGACCATTTTCTTATACAAAATAAACTGGCACAGCCTGGCTCTTGAGGTTTGTGCTTGACAAGACGCCGGACAGTTTAATTTGCAAATGAGCATCACCCTTGCTAATTGATGATTTTAACACGATAGCGTTAAGGAGCTCATGTCGCACAAAAGCCGATGTCGGTGGCGTGACTGGAAAATCCTGATTGGTCGATAGGTTCATGACGTCAGAGCTATATACCCTTGCGCAAGAATTTCAAACAACCCACAATGCTTACCTGATACGTGACATCACGCAAGGAATGAGAGTGATTAAAACATGACATGTAATGCGAATTATAGGTCGCCGTATGTTTCAAATTATTTCACTTTGGAAAGTGATTTCTTCGCCTTAAAGTTTAGGCGGGATTCGAACCCACAACCCTTTAGTTGCGAGTCAGACGCTTTTCACTAGGCCACGCGAGGCACGCCTGAGCGGCAAATGAGAATGCGATGCAAACGAGGCCCGTTGACGCTATCGCGTTCCACATTTAAAGGCGAAGCTTAAGCGTCCTTCAAGGTTCTTTTTTGTTAAGTAAAACGAAGTAGTATTTCAGGTTCTACTCCACATGGCAGCTATTTAATTGTACACTTTCTGACGGTTTGCATGCGTAGTCGTCATAGTTCCGCCGCGCGCCCCTGTTTGCTTTGTATTTGTCCAGCCCACAGACACATGAAAGTAATGTTCACCACATAAAAGAGGCAATAACAGACTTCTGTATGTTTGAGAAGTTATATGTGTGAGGAACACATAGTTATTTAAATTAGCTTCAAAATCAGAAATGTATGTAAGGCCGTCCGATATCACTTACAACGTGCCTGTCCGGGTAAAAACGCCGGAAAAGATTGGCAGAACACCTTTCAAATAATTTGGGGGGGGGGGGGGCATTGCTTTAGGGTGGTCGGCCCTCTATTAATGTTGTGAATTATTCAGTTACTATCCCTTAGCGAAAACTAATACGTTTGAAATATACCACATTCTAATTTGAATGTATTTGAAATGCAGTTCATAATTGTAAGTACATGAAAAATAGACCGAAAATATAAACTTCTTTTTTTTTTACTTAGTACTAAAATCTACTGATAAAAATCATTTTAAGATACCTTCACTTAAATTACATTTGAAGTCCCCTTCATGCGTTTTGAAATATGTAAATACTAAATTAATAGGAACAAAATACCTTTCACATATATTTTTTGAAATATTTCTTTAATTCGTGCAAAATATACTCCAACCCTAAAAAAATGGAGCAATCAAAAATACGTGCAGAATACTCTTAAAATACATAAAAATCGTAAATACTGTTGTGTTATACTCAAAATACCTTTTGACTGCAATACTTTGGTAATTTGACTTAAACTACCAAAATATTGAAAAGCTCCCCTTCTAGAAGTTCACTTCAAGCAGATATGGAGTACACTGAAGCGCCTAAATACAACATTTGATTAGTTTGTCAACTGAATTGCGCAGCATCGCACTGATAAATCAGCCCAGTTTATGTTATTGTTTCCTTTTTTCTATCAAGAACACGCCTGATCAGTTCCTTGCACTCCAATCACAAACGGGGTTCGGGAAATACAACCACAACATTTGCTGATGCTGGAAAGCTTCAGCAGGTGCTGTGAACAGGTACGTTTGGCGTGGTTTTGTTAGCACAATGTTAGTTCACTGAACGTGTATACTCACCATTGTACGTGATGTGAATAGTGACTTTAATATAGTGGCATTAACTACCATATTAAATAGTCTACTACTAAAAAGGAAAGGCAAAATAACTACTGTAAAATACTTATTTTTCGCGGGCTCAATATTTTGCGATCTAGGTCTAAGCTGGAGTTTTGGAATAATTCGTAAATTCTAATTTTCGCGACGCGCTGGGATCGCAATATAGATATTAATGTTTTTACATTTTGCCGGAATTGTTCACGGGACCTATTTTTCGGAATTGCAGGCGATTCGCGAACTTTGCGAGAATTAGGTCCTCACGAAAATAAAGTCGTTTACAGTATTTTAAAGTGAAGAAACTGCCTTGATTCGCTTCGTCCTGAGTGGTGCTACGCAGAGAAGCAATAACATGTATTTTATGAGCCGTTTGTGTGGGTATTGTTTTAGGGACTGCGCCGAATTGTTATTAGTTGTACCAATGCTTTTTAGTAAGAGATATCGTCCACGAACTTCAAAACACTGTTTCCCCTTTGACAGACTCCCGAGGAGAAGATCGAATACTTGGAACCTTAAGCGCAGAGGCGGTCACCGAAAAAATGATTACCTTCAGTATGTAGGCTATATAAGGCTCTAGAGCAGTCAACGGGACTGTGAATGAGCTGTTCAGTGCGTCATGGTGTTTGTGTTTGTGTTCGTTTCTAATGTAGCTTTGTGGGATGTATTTAGTAGTGCCTTTAAATACCACAGGGACACCATTAGCTGACAAAATCGAAAATAAAAAAAAATTGTGTAACCGGTTTTTAATGCACAAATGGCACCTTGAGTGTGAAGGGATAATATTTTTGGTATATCTAAAATATTTTTATTCATATTTATAATGTATTTGGAATACCTTACGCGCGTATTTCGATGCGGCCAAAATAATACAGAATAAATACAAAATGAATATCCGTATTCAATATATTTCAACTTCGTTTGAAGTACGGTCTCTTTTTGCTAAGGGTTATTAAATATATTTTATATTTATCAATAAATTTTACTTTACAAAGTTCGCATAACCACTTGAGACCGACGCGGAAGGACGATACTCGAAACTACACGAGCTGTAGAGTCTGCGTAAAAGTGTTTCTCTGTTTGCTGATTGGCAGTGTGAAACATCGGGTTGCAGGGTACGCTCAAAAGACTCTGTGCTCACATGATGGACTGGAAGTCAAATACACGAAATGTTCAAATAGAGAGAGATAATTAATGTTACTTTTTCAAATAATCCCTTGCAGAACGCCTTACTGCAAAAAGAGATGCGTAAAGATGCACGAAAGGAAATTCATGATTTTACATAAATAGTGCGAAAGACAGACACAGATTCTTAAAATCGTAGTATAAATTACATTTCATCAGCTTGCGTGAGCTCGAAACTTCGCGAAATACTGCCTCGGGAGGCTAATGTTATAATCGGTTTTACCTGCACTCGTTTTGGGCCCTCATTTTACAACACTATGCTAAAGTAGTCATGCGCTCTAACATTTCTCAAGGCTGCGATATTTCATCGCGAGACTGCTACAAATACTGCACAACTTTACAATTAGGACATCTATTGCTAGTGTTGCGAACATCACATTTCACCTGAAAGCTGAACTATTTAGCACGGTATGCACGTGACGTCATCACACTATAGGCTGGGGGTCATACTGCCTTCTTGCTGAGAAAATCGAATTCGCCGGTGCAAAAGGCACGCTGCAGGAGGTTTAAGCTCAGTGAGGGCTCATTCACACTGGAAGCGGATCCGCGTTCGCAAAGCGGTTGCGAACGCGGTTGTATAAGAATTCAGTACAATTGCACGCGCATTTGATGACATCAAATGCGCGTGCAATTGCACTGGATCTTTATACAACCGCGTTCGCAACCGCTTCGCGAACGCGGATCCGCTTCCAGTGTGAATGGGGGGTGAAAGCCAAGTATTTGAAAGGCACGTATTATTATTCTTAGTGCATCGTCGTGAGGAACGGCGCGAGCGTCTGGCACGACAAAAACGTGCTTTTTGGCAAGAGCCTTTTTGCAACCAAAGTAGTTTCCGGGGTGACGCTTTTTGGTCTGCGCCAAAGATGCAGGGAAGAGGAACCTTTACAACACAAAATGTTTTTAAAACTCCCCCCTCCCCCCCCCCCCCCACACACACACACAGACACACTCCTTTATACAGCGGTGCTGTTAAAGGGCTACTCCACCGATTTTTTCATTGTCTCCGATTTGCTTGAAATTTTGCTAAGCTAAATAACAAACATCGCGAAAATAGTATCCCAAATATTAGGCCAAAATATTGTTTTTTCGCGAAGTTATTGAATTTACAATTTTGGTCCTCACTGTGTTTTTCAAGCTCGAAGTCTCTACTGGCAACAATGAAAAAGTGGCGTCAGTGGAAGGCAGGGGTTCACTCTTTGGGCTGTAGATTTTGTTTTAAACTGATTCGAAGCAGTTTCATGGTGTCAAATGAATGCTTGGGAAGCTCGCTGCAGTACCCGCGCTCCAGCACGGAACAAATGATTGGCATATTCTATTCAGGGGGGTAAAGGTGGGTGAGGAGGAGTGGCTAATCTTGCGCGCCGACATCCTGGGTCCCGAATGAAAGATCGCGAAAGAGAGCGACAGAACACGAGAGAAAGAAACCAATGTTGCCAGCTGAAGGACGACAGTCGCAATGGTAATCGCGAAGACTGAAAACTCTCAGCAATATAAACAGTGATGATTTAACGTTTCAAACTAAATTCTGAGCTATTCTAAGGTTTATAAAAAGCAGCATACTCATTACGCTGCATTAACTTCCCTTCTGTTAAAATCTCGATAATGTGGTAGTTGCCCGGTTTCTTATTTCCGGGCGCGGCCAACCACG
The DNA here is from genome assembly GCF_016920785.2 of Ixodes scapularis. Classification (NCBI taxonomy): domain Eukaryota; kingdom Metazoa; phylum Arthropoda; class Arachnida; order Ixodida; family Ixodidae; genus Ixodes; species Ixodes scapularis. Next base: position 247,147,053 of record NW_024609835.1, on the reverse strand, counting down.
CCCGGAAATACGAAACTAAACCAGATAACCGGAGCCGGTTCTCTGGTTTAGTTTAGTGTTGACGGGAGGCCGTAAATCTGCGTACTATGCAAAAAGAAAGCTTCCAAAGGAGCGCGAATATCTTTCCACCGTAAGTTCGTGGATTGTTGAAGTTCAAGACACTGCTCTGATGATATATTTGTGAAATCGAAGGCAGTTGGTAACCATGTGGGACCCAGAGGGTCTGCCTGCATGCTCCGCCGCTTGCGGCAGCCAGAATGCATGGGAAAATGGCGGACCTTTTCCTCTAGAGTTAGTATGTATGATCTCTATGATTCTATTTTTTGGCTGCTTGCTCGACTGGCAAGCCTGCCTGCCACTGACGTCACGGCCCTGAAAAGCGCGCGTATATTTGAATGTTGGTTTTTTCATCATTTTCATTTGCCGATTTCGCAATAACTATTATGAATTTCGCGATTCTAAATAGCATACCGGAGAGAGTAAAGGCCGGGGAGTCGGAAAATATAGTTAGTTGAGGTAGCTCAAAAAATCGGTGGAGTACCCCTTTAAGGGATAAAGTTTCCCCAGTGTCGTGTCCGTCAGAAAACAAATGATGACACTAAACCCCGAAGAGCTACCGCCATCTATAAATGACGACAGCAACCAGACAACCGGCTTGCCGGTTGTCTGGTTGCCGCCGTCGCTCATAGATGGCGGCAACCTATCCAGCCTTTCCACTCTGACTTGCCGACTTGCGGCCGGCCATTACTTCATTCCCACCATAGTACAGCTTTTCTGGTCTTCCTTCTTCACCAGAGTGGAAAGGCTGAACGTATTTCTGAGGGATTGCCTCCTTCATTTTGTGTCTGTTAATTCGACAATTTTATTTGACACTTGTTAACCGCAACCCTTCAGTGCTTTTATTTTACACCCCGTGAAGTTTAAAGGGGTCATGAAACGATATCGGGTTCGAATGTTCATGACTTTTTCGAGGCGTACTGGTCCTCTGGCTCAAGTGTACTCGCATAGGCCGCCACTGGCTCAGAAGCTTCTTTGTCGCGTTGAAATGGCGAGTATTAAACGAGACTATTTCTTTTAGTCTTGCCTTCCCAAAGATTGATATCGTATTTGTGGGATCAAAACCACCCGCCTGTCGACAGTCGAGCGCGGCTCATAGATTGGACAGGAGAACTGCGTGAGCACCGTACATCGGATCGTAACAATCAATGCCTCGGCGGACACTTGGGTAGCGGCTCGTGTGCCACTACCCAAGTTCGACTAATCTCATCACTGCGTGTGCCACTACCCAAGTTCGACTAATCTCATCACTGCGTGTGCCACTACCCAAGTTCGACTATTCTCATCACTGCGGTGATGAGAACAGTCGAACTTTAACAATGCCTGGAGCTCCAGCCAGACTTGGACGTAGTTTAAAGGGACACTGACAGGGTATTTATGCTCGCCGAGGTTTTTAGTTGTACGTGACATATGAGAGCTCAACTACCCAGAACAGAATTTACGGCTCGAAATTCGGTTTCTTACCGCCCGAAAACCGCCGATCAAGAACTGGCCGGTTCGAGTCTCGCTCACTCTCTTTTCCGCGGTCACGGGCCGTTGTCTAAGGTATCGATGCGACCACCAAATTTAATCAAAGTCGTGGGTCACTGAAGGCACACACTCAATATTAAAAATAGAAAAAAAATATGAAACCCATTTTTTGTGGCTTCTAAAAAGCTGCAAATACGTTGATTGAAAAAAAAGTTCCACAGACAACCGGAAGCAATCTGTGCGTGCGTCGTTTCGCGTATCGTGGGACTCGCAGGGACGGCGATGGCAGCGGACGACGGGCGTGGGACCTCTATTTCAGAACTGTCGTTCGCGGTACCGGCGAATTTTGTCTGCCTTTAAAAGAGAAATTTGGGACTGATCAAAAGAACTGGTATTCATCCCGTACGACACGCCCGATCACCAAGCCGATTTGCACGAAGACGTCGCCGAGCCGTCGCTCCCTTCTCGTGGCTGAAGACATCGCTCGCGCAAACGTCAAGCACGACGTGTCTACTTCGAGTTGAGTATGCACGCGTACGATTTCTTTACTACGTGAGAATGTCGCCAATGCGCGGTGCATCCCGACTTCGACCCGGGAGTGCTTTTGCTAGAGGAAAATCGGCAGCAAACTTTCCAACTTACAGTTTATTGGCTGAATTATTACTAAGGAAAGAGATTGCGCAACTTCGGTAAGGCCCAGTAGCTGGAGAAAGAAGAAGACGCCGTTCGAAACGGTCGCTTTTCGATGCTCTCCAGTGAAAATACACCGGCCACAGGCCGGGGAATTGCTGAGGCTTCGGCCAGAACCACTGACATGACGACTGAAGAGTACCGGACCGTCCTACCCCGCCTACCTACAGGTAATTTGAGCCTCAATTCGGTATTTTTGCACGGAGATCTGGCAGCGAGGCCATACAGAGCACCGGACTTCCGAGACGCCTTACGAGACGTGGTCGATAGCCAGGAAATCATCGGGATAGGCCAATTCCAGATGAGTCACGTATGGATGGTGACTTGCGCAAGTGCACACGCGAAGGCCAAACTCGTCAACAAAGCTGAACTACGCGTAAAGGGACGCAGGTGCCTGATTATCGACCCGGACACCAGAGATGTAAAACTGAAGCTACTATGGCTTCCCGTCCACATGGAAAGTCAACGTATCGAGGAAGCACTGGCACCATTCGGTACAGTTCGTTCCATCGTGAAGGAAAAGTGGAGATGCGCCGGAATGGAACAGATGGAGACGCTCAACAAAGAGGTGACCTTGACGCTTCGAGAAGGGATGAACGCGAGCCAAATTCCGCACCAGCTCACAGTCTTTGGCTGCCGAAGCTTGGTGCTCGTGCCGGGCCGTCCTCCACTATGCCTTCGATGTAATCGCATAGGTCACATCCGTCGTGAGTGTAGAACCCCACGATGCGGGGAGTGCCGCCGTTATGGCCACGCTACGAGTGAGTGTGTGATGACCTACGCAGACAAGCTAGGCCAATCAAGAAGCCCGACGGACGACATTGTCCAGGAACACCTCATGGACATCAGCGAGGTTGTCGACGCCACAGGAGAGGTGATCGCTCCCACTTCCTCGACAGCGAAAACTGAGCTGGAAATTTTGACACAGCAGTCACAGTCCGTCAGCCCTGAGAAGACGACACCTAACGCAGGGCTAGGCCCGGTAACGCAAGGGAACACAATCAAGGCAACAAAGGAAGATTGGCCAAATAGCGAATTTCCTCCCTTAAACACGACTCCGGAGCTTTCTCTCCAACAGCTGCTACCACGACGAGAACGTCCCACCCCATACAGCGGAGCACCCGTCAAGCGACCCGCTCCTTCAACAGCGACTACGTCCCAGTCATCTACAGCAGGTGACTCAGAAGACAAGAACGACGAGAGAGGTGACGTGAAACGCAAGCCGACCACGGTGCGGGAACAGCCGCACAGCAAGACCCCACAGCCTGACCACCTGGTGAAAGACGGCGATGCACTGCCACCCTAACTAACATCTCTCTGGCATTTCCTCCCCTCAGCTTCGCTACCATGAACGTTAGAGGACTGTGTTCTCGTGCACGACAATCGCAATTGTATAGGCTCTTCTCAAAAGAACAGATCGATTTTGTTGCCGTCCAGGAGACAAAAATATCGTCTGATGAGGACACGGCTCGTGCACTGGACCCTTTCCTCTCAAATTATGAGGTATGTGTTAGTCATGCTGATGGGTTGTCGGGAGGGTGCCTTTTGTTTTTAAGGAAAAGGCTAGGATATACGTCACTCTCACACGCCGTCGATGACGACGGAAGGTTGATATGTTGCGATTTCTCGTTGCATGGCACATACTGGCGATTAATTTGTATTTATGCTCATAACGACGTTCGACAGCGATGCTCTTTCTTTGAAAACCTTGCCCCATACTTAGATACCGACAAACAAATAATTTTATTCGGCGACTTTAACTGTGTGTGTAATATAAACGATAGGTCAACACCCCCTTCTCGACCTGATAGAAGTGCTGACGCTCTCAACACTCTCACATATGAGTATCACCTATTTGATGTTGGAGCTTCTCGAAGTACAACTTTCCGATACACCCACCTCCAAGCTTCATGTAATGCCAGGCTTGATCGTATTTACGTTTCAAGTTCACTTTTTTCACGTGTGACTGCATATGACGTGAAACCAGTTTCGTTTTCAGATCATTGTCTTGTAAGCGTCCGTATCGGAACAGACACGCAACGTAAGGCAAAACCAAAATGGGCTTTGTGGAAATTTAACACGAGACTTTTAGAGAACACAGATTTCGAAGAGCGTGTGCGCGAATGCTTCAACAAAGCAGCAACAAATCATAATATCGGCATTTTTGCTCAATGGGACTCTTTCAAGCAGGAGGTTAAAAACGAGGCAATTGAATGCGCGTGCATTGCATCGTTTCATGCAAAGAAAGAAGAATCTACCCTTTTGAAAAATTTACACATTCTTTATGAGCTGGAGTGTGAAACACCCGGCTTGTTTCAGGAAGAAATTACACGCGTTAAATGTCAGATACAGCGTTATGAACAAAACCGTTACCATGGTGCACTAGTACGGTCTAGGTGCAAGCGTTTTCTATCCTCTGAAACACCTTCGCGCCGCGCAATCGACGACGAGATGCGAAACGGACTTTCAAAGAAAATTAAACTTTTAAATTGTAATGGGACGCTCTCAACAGACGAAGACGACATTATGAAAACGTTTGAATTTCATTACCAAAACCTCTTTGGGCACAAACAACCCGTAGACAATCAATTAGCCAAGCCCTTGGTTTCTTTGATGCCCCAGGTTGATCAGCTTCAACGCGACCTGCTTAGCGGACCAATAACGCTAGAAGAGGTTCGATGGGCGGTAGATCATCTACCAAACTCTAAAACACCAGGACCTGATGGACTCCCATCCGAGTTTTACAAAAAGTACAAAGAGCAGCTATGCCCTTTTCTACTCGAGGTCTTCTTGGAGGCTTATGAAGTGGGAGCCTTGCCGCCTACATTTTATAACAGCCACACGGTCCTGATTCCAAAAAGTAAAGATCCAGATAAGCTCATTCACGCTGAAAGCTACCGGCCAATTACTTTATGCAATGTAGACTATAAGATTTTTGCAAAAATTCTGACCAAAAGACTTCAGTTTGTTACGTCCAGTCTCGTTGGGGATCACCAGACCTGCGGAATTAAGCGGCGATGCATACAAACCAACATACACGTGGCACGTGCGGTAATAGAAACCTGCGTTTTGCATGCTGGACAAGTTGCCATGGTGCAAGTAGACTTGGCGAAGGCATTCGACCGGGTCTCCCACGCTTTCCTCTTCAATATTCTTCGTCATGTAAACCCAGGATCCACAATCTTGAAGGGCATTGAGATGTGTTACCGCAACTGTGCCACGAGGCTTATAATCAATGGATCGCTTTCAAGTCCAATTCGACTAGAATCATCGGTCAAACAAGGATGCCCCTTATCCCCTCTTTTATTTTCTCTATATCTGGAACCTTTGTGCTTAAGCGTGCTCAGAAACCCTACCGTGGAAGGTTATCATTTCTACTCCACAGAGGTTAAGGTGTTAGCATACGCCGACGATATTGCCTTTTTTTGCGCTGATAAGCGAAGCATAGACAATGTCTTCACTTTAGCTCAAAACTTCTGTGATGCTACCGGTGCTCTCATCAATAAGACGAAATGCGTTGGCTTCTGGTGCGGGCAATGGGCCACAACACCCTCAGAATATGCTGGCATATCGTGGACTTGCGTTGCTCCCCAGTACTTAGGTGTGCCCCTCAATTGTATTCGGAACAATGGCCACTACTGGACAGAACGAGTGGCAAAGATCAAAAGTCAAGCTAACATTATGAAAACAAATCAGTGGTCCGTTTTTGGGCGAACAAAAGCGTGTAATATTTTTCTTGCAGCGAAACTTTGGTATGTTCTTCAGGTTATTTGCTGTGCCAGAACCCACATTCAAAAGTTTCACAGGGTTTTTGCTACTTTCGTGTGGAACTCCACCTGGGAACCTATGCGACGAGACAATCTTTTTCGCCCTGTTGATGTCGGTGGTCTCGGTCTATTACACATCTTTTTAAAACAAATAATAACTCGTTTTCTATTCTTCAGAACAACATCACATCACTTCCTTCGTACTTACCTACAGGCAGAACTCTCAGATGCTTTACCTTATTTGGTGGTTTCATCGGTATCGGCGGGAACATCACGTCCCTTGGGATTCCTCAGAGAAGTAGTAAGCGCAATAGAGTTTCTAAGAGCCCGTTTTTCTTTGGAATATTTATTTACAATATCACGCAAAGCATTATATGCCGATCTTCTTGACATAACTTTTCCTGTACCTTTGTATCGAAGTATATTCAACCATGGACCAGGACAAGATGTTCTAACGCGTGTCCGAAAATTGTGCGTCTCACCTACCGCGAAGTCATTTTTCTTTAAACTTCACACTTCAACGTTGCCCGTGAAACCCTGGCTTCGCGAACGAGGAATTTTTGTACCCTGGTCAGTGAATTGCCGTCTTTGTAACCAACCAGAAACTATAGAACATTGTTTTATCTTCTGCACTGATGCCTACCTCTTCTGGGACGTCCTACAGAGAACACTGAAAAAAGATTTGGACGTCAACGCCTACACAATCCGGTTTTTACCTTTAAAACCCAACGATAGTTTTCCTTATGATTTGTTCACGCTCATGGGTTTGCATAGTCTCTGGAAGACGAGAATGATCGACAGAAACGCCGATCCACCCCGGACTACAAAATCAAACTTCATAGAAACTGTATCTCACGTGAGAAATGTGTTAGATCATCTTAAGGAACGCCCAGACTGGTATGCTCTCATTCATCGATGTCTCCATCTTCCTGATTTTTAGTTATGTCATTTATTTTGAATCCTTTCTTCGTTTCCCGAGCGTAAACAGATAACAATATTTTGATGTGATCAAGAACCGTTTAATTGTTTGTATTGTTATTCTTATAAGTAATAACTTTGTCGAACTGTATGTTTGCCGTTTGTCCTGTCACCTTTCCATGCAATAAATACAAAAAAAAAAAAAAAAAAAAAAAAAAAAAAAGGCCCAGTAGCTCAGTGGGAAAGACGTCCGCTTCACACGCGGTAGGACCGGGTTCGATCCCCCGTGAAGCCTTTTTTTTTTTTTCTTTTTTTAAAATATTTTTTGATGTCTACATTTCTTTTTCTTTTTAAACAATTATCACTGAAGAAACAAAAAATAAGAAACAAATGTTGTGGACGACACGTCGCTGAATTAAATGGTACGGGATTTCCTTTTTGACACCTGCGAACTCAATGTAATCACTTTCCACAAAATGCAAGGAGCATATAAATCAGGTAGCGTCCGCTTTCCGAGGTGCCCGTAAATGGTCTACAGGAATTGCAGCCAGCCATTGGTCCCGACCTCTTTGATCTTTCGGACACTCTGTCGCACAATGCCACTTCTGTTTCGGACGCAGGGCATGTGAGCCAGCTCTTCACGCAACATCTTGGGTGTATTCTTTTCGGAGCCGATCAAAATTCACCACGGGCACTCACTACTCATCTCCAACTCCTCAATGTACAAAACAACTCATCTTGGAGTACAGAACAACGAGCGGAACATACATAACTGCAAAAGAATCGCTCGGTGAACAGTTCCGGTACGCCGCATGTCGTCTGCTACGGGAAGAAGGAAAAAAAAAAAAAAAAAACACAGTCGCGTGTAGCCACGTGACTTCCGCCACTCACACTCTTCTCTCCACTTCTCCGACCTCCGTCGGGTTTCGGTTTCGGTTTCGAGCAGTTGCGTCTTTTGGCTTTATTAAAAAAATACGCTACTCTGTTGCAAAATATTAATTGGGTAGTCCTCCGACACCATAATGAAGCGCCTGGGAAAAAATAAAAAAAAAATTTTGGGGGGTGTCAGTGTCCCTTTAACTACTCTACTCAAACTACTGTAGTTTAACTACTTTTCCGACTAACTTGGTGACTTTCAATTACAACTTGATTTGGGTAATTAGTAGTTTAATTTAAATACCTTTTTCAGGTAACTTCTACTCAAATTACTAACTACTTTCGAAATCTAGTGCTAATTTTGCTCATGACGAAAGTTTGAGCGCAGAAATAAATAAGACGCTGGCAGATATAGTGGCATTCCTGAACAAGGGGCCCCCTCACATTCCGTTCCCACGCAGTTATATTCGGCAGCTGTAGGAACTTCATCACAGGCGTCGTTGCGCCAAGGTGGTGACGAGCAGCCAAAACATAACACCGGCGCGCATGAACGCAGAAAGAAATGCTTAACAAGCCCTGGACGGGTATTGACCTAATCCGGTAATGCATGCAGGTGTAGCGCCTCCTGCTGCAACCATGAAAGACGGGGACATTCCGAGCGTCGTTGTTGTTTTTATGTTGTCTGCCTTTAGTGCGATCTGCCTCAAGCGGTTTGGGGATTCCACGGGAGGCATCACTGGAATGACCTCGCAGCTGGGCGCCTGTTCCCATGGTCGCCTCGTCGTCAGTGCATATGCCTTTGCAAAGCCGGACTCCCCCGCACACAAATCCAGACACGGATAATCCGTTCATGGGTGCACGTTCTCGCTTCCAGCTGCAACTGTACGAGCGACGATGCTTGTTGACGTAATCCTTCGCGTCCGACCTTCCATGCCAGGGAGACCTCCTCTTTGTCGAAAACGATTTACTTGTCAGGCGCGTCAGGATACCATAGTCGACGGCGAGGATTGTGAGCTGCCCTTGGGAGATCCTTTTGTTGGACCCGACGTCAGCGGCGAAGTATATTTCGGTTCATCTTCTGTTAGACCAAAACAATTTTTTTTTTAGTAGCGTAGCACTAGCATTGCAACGAGACGCGCAGTCGTCCGGATGCTCTCATCGTGGTGGCGCGAGACTTGAACCCTTGACGGTCAGGTGCACTCGCTCAGCCTACTCTCAGAACGTCGAAGGAATGAAGAGGGGCCAGTCATAACAATCTCAACTTGCCAAAAAAAGAAACAAAAAAGGAGGAGTTTGTTATAAAAGACCCCCTACCCGAGGCAAACCTCACATGTTTCGTCATGGACACCTAAGATGCCGACAATCGATTACCCGACCCTGCACAGCTTCTTTCTCAAATTCAACGCTGCCATTCCGTCCAGCGCGTCGGTGGAGCGTCTTTTTAGCTTGACTGGGGGACGTCTTTAGGAGGAAAAATGAAAAATTCTCCTATCAAGAACTTTAAAAGTCAATTGCTTCTGCGAACGAATTAGCTATTTTGGTGAAAACGTAAGCCTTAAAATGACTGCACTTATTTTAGGCTCGCAGTGTTTTTCACGGATCAAAACTGCTGTTCATTTTTCTACCACAAAAATATAAAAAAGTAACTTCGAGAGTAACTTCAAAGTAACTCGCTACTTTTTAGAGTAGTTAGTAGTTTACTCAATTACTATTACAAATGCATAATTTCTACTCTACTCCAATTACTTTTTGCGTCGATACTCAGTAACTTAACTACCTTTTTTGAGTAATTTGTACATGTCTGGCTCCAGCACGCGTTTTCTTCCTTTAAAACCCCAGCGCGGGGGTATGATTAAAGTTGGCGGCATAAGACAGGCACCAGGCCACGTGGCCGCTTCTGGCTCCGAGCTGAGGGGATGAACAATGCTCATATTTCTCTAATTTTTTGGCGACCGCCTAGAAAAATAGAGCAAAGTCAAGTTCAATCAGTTATTAACGTTAGAGAGTGGTCCTGAGTAGTATTTAGTAATTTATACAAGTATTTTTATAGCTCATTTCAGCAAAGTACAGAGGGGGTCGAAACTTAGGCAATAAATTGACAACGATGCTCGTGTGAGACTTACAGCGACTGCCAACGTTCGGCTGTTCCTCTGAGGTCACTAAAACATTGTTTTTTATGTATTCCTTCCGTAAACACGTGTTCTACGTAACGTCATAATATTAAGTCGCATTTAGTCATTTAAGAACGATTCTCAGAGACATCTTTCAGATGCAGTTCAGCAACAACGAAAAAATGTTTCGGTGCCTCAATAATGTAAAATTGGTCTTGCAACTTTTTTTTTTGTACTTTCAATAAATAGTGTTCAGACATAACCCCTGACATTGATAGCTTCCGGAAACATTCATTAGTTTTCCCTAACAACAGATGCAGAAAAAATAAAGGACAGAGACAGCTGTCGATATCTCCCCAACTCGCAATTTAACAAGCGACCACGTGATCTGACGCTAATTATATGCCGCCAGTGTTCATCACAGTCATGCCCTAGGCGGATAGGGTTTGGAAAGCAAAAGCTTGTTCTGAGCTTCAGATATTCTTAGAGTTGGGCTATTAATTATCATATTTAATTGACATGAGCCGTTACCCGAATGTTTGGCGATGCTGATTGTCATGAGCCCGAGCACTCGAGTAGGGGTTATGAAACTCGCTTACGTCACGGTGTCACGTGACTCTCTGTGCGAAATCGTAATGTCAATTTACGTCATGCTGTCAACAAGGTCAATACATCTAATGACTTTCTTAAATTAAATCGAGTTGACGCAGTGAGTCACGTGATGTCACGAGGCCACGTGACATTACTCGACAACGTGTAGTGACACCATGACGTCACGTGACCACGTGACACTTGGTTAATTATAGTGCCAATACAAAGGTGCCACAAAAACCTACAATTTATCATACATTGCAATTCTGTATATGACGATTTGATCAATAGATAGAAATACAGCCGCCAATTTTCTATTCCCATATGTTCATTTTGTGATACTAACAAAAAACAAAAAAAAAAATATTACCTTGAACCGTTCTGAACCGGTTACCGTTATATTTTTTTCGGTTCGGTTCCGGTTCAGTTCCAAGATGGCGGCGAAGATTTCGGTTCGGTTCAGTTCCGGTTCGGCTAAAAATAACGGTTCTGTTCCGGTTTTCGGTTCGGTTCGGTTCCGGTTCGACACCCTGGTTAGAAGTTAGAACGGTCGCACATAAAACCCGCGTTTCTCCTACCCGGCCGCTTCCTCGTCTCATTATGTGGAATTGGTTATAACCGTTATAACTAAATAAGCTATAATAATGGTGTATTATTCATATTTACTTTTAGTTTCAGTCAGGGAAAAGGAGTTTCGCGGGAACTAGAGCCAATAAATGAGCTGCGCTTAGAGTATCGGCACTCTCTTCCCCGACAGGGTTGTGAACGCCGCCATTTTGGTGCTTGTGCAGAGCAGGTGCAACTGCCGATCGTCATGATTCAAAAGTGCGGCATCCTCAGCATTAGAGTCGGTGTTAGGAAGCTCATGTAATGTTGCTTTGCTTTGTCGCAAACTGTTTAAATTGGAGGACGGAAAAGCGTTTCTTGTGATTTCAGATAAAGCTTCAAATAACTGGCAACCATGATTTTAAGCCACAATATGGCCAAGTGTCGCTACTCTGAAGCGTAGCTTATTTAATGACTCTATTCATGCTCTTGTTCAAAAGCCTTGTATAACCTGTAGGGGCCATGAAGTAAGCCCCGTGGATTCCACAAGCCACTACCTTTTGACACCTGCCTCTTCCTCATTGTTCCCGCTTGTGCCAGTAAATTAGCTACGGTTCAGAATAACGACACTTGGCCATATTGTGGCTTAAAATCATGGTTACCAGTTATCTGAAGCTTTATCTAAAATCACAGGAAATGCTTTTCCGTCTCCCACAAATGTTTAAACAACCCACGACAGAGCATTGCACTAGTGCATCAGCTTCCTAGCACCGCATCTAATGCTGAGGAAGTCGTACTTTTGGATCATGACGATTGGCAGTTGTGCTTGCTCTGAACAAGACCCAAAATGGCGGCGCCCAAAACAATTTTGGGGAACGGAGTGCCGATACTTTAAAGCTCATTCATTGACTCTAGGCATGAAGTTAACTCGGGTGTATTATCAGTGGGTGTATTCTTTTCCTCTTCGTCTTTATTGTTTATTGATTTCAACCATATCGAATATTGAACACATTATGTCATGCTACGCTTGTGTAATTATTTTTTTTAGATTTATTAACCTGACCCAGTACTTAAACCATTCATTTATCGATATTAAATCTTTCAATATATTTTTTAAATGTGAAGGTAAAAAGACACGGAGATTGATGATGATAGGAAGCGAGCAAGCCGGCCGTGTCGCGGCGGTCGCCTATTGTTCGCCGCGACCTAGTCAACCTAGAGCCACTAAATAAGCTGCGCTTGGAGTATCGGCACTCTGTTCCCCGACATTGTTGTGGGCGCCGCCATTTTGGCTCGTATGCAGAACAGACGCAACGGCCGATCGTCATGATTCAAAAGTGCGACTTCCTCAGCATTAGATTCGGTGTTAGGAAGGTCATGTAATATTGCTTTGCTCTGTCGCGAACGGTTTAAACATTTGTGGAGGGCGGAAAAGCATTTCCCGTGATTTCAGATAAAGCTTCAGATAACTGGCAACCATGATTTTAAGCCACAATATGACCAAGTGTCGTTACTAGGGGTGTCGCGAACCGGTCGCGGTTCGAGTTCGACCAGGTTCGACTTTTTCGAACTTTTAATGAAAAATTCGACGAACCTTGTATTGAGGTTCGACTCGTGTGCGCATGCGCCACATGCAGGCCGATTGGCTTCGGATTGGATGATAATGGCTAAGAGATGAATTAAGTGCAGAGCTGATTGGCTATTTCAGTCAATACAGTACTAAAAATTAAGTTATTAACTTCTTCAGTGATTATAATTAGTTTCTTTTAATTGCAGCTGTTCACAAAATAAAATAACCCCTTGCATAAAAAAAAAATTCTCCAAACCTAGACATGCTTGTATTAAGGTCTGGCCACACTGTCCATAAAGTCGAACCGGTCGAATCTGGTGAAAAGTTCGAAGGTTCGTCGAACCGGTTCGACTCAGTCGAACCCCGGAAGTTCGACCGAAAAATCTGGTTCGACAAAAGTTCGCGACACCCCTAGTCGTCACTCTGAAGCGTAGCTTATTTAGTGGCACTAAGTCAACCTAGCGGTAGCCGCCGCAGGAGCATCGGGGAGCAATGGCGACGAACAGCACGCGGGCAGTGTCCCCGTCGTGATTACGAAGGAATTCAAGGCAGTTACGAATTCGGAAAGTTCCTTCGGTAGCCGGTGCCGTCGGCGCAGAATCATCGGGAAGTAATAGCAAGGAACACCACAGAGGACAGTGGGCGATTACGAATTCGGAAAGCTTCTTCGGTAGCCGGTGCAGAATCATCGGGGGGAAGCAATGGCGATGAGCAGCACAGCGGACAGTGTTCCCGGGGTGATTACGACGGGGTTTAAAGCGGTTACGAATCCAGAAAGCTTCTTCCGTGGTACCAATATGAAGAAGGGAAAACTCCTTCGTGAATCTGGCCGCGTGTACGACGTGAAGGAGGTCCGTTTCGACGGACAAGTGGATGTCACGGAGCGCCGTACTCCTCTAACAAAATTAAGCGCGCCCTCAAAAAATGTAGTAGGCGTTGAGTGGACTGTGATAATTCTGTACGTTTATTTCTGAATCAGCTTGACCATAACAGGGCGATATTTTTCGCGCCGTTCCGCGATTCCCACTGTAGGCTGATGGAAAAATCCAAGGGTAGGCTTAGGTGGGCGACCGCTCCGCTTCTCGATTCCGGTGAAGTATTAGCTGCATACTTTAGAGTTTGCCGTCGGTGTCGATGCTGTTCCATCGTCGCTAGAATAGAAAAAGAGTTAATTGTATTATTCGTCAGCAGCTTAAACAAAGCGTGAACTGGAAGGTAAGAAACGCCACTAATCTGAATGGATGCACAAGTCGCACCCAGGTCGCGCAGTACTCCGCCTCGTACGGCTTCGAAGGGACGATGTAGTACTACGTGCCGTGCGCGATCTTCGACCTACTGTTGCAGCCGACCACGCAGCAATGGCCGCACTTCCTCCGACGCCCGTCGAAGGAGTGACATCTGTGTGCAAATCACTCCTCCGACGCCGAAAGTGACGTAACGGAAGTGACGTCACCTTGTTAATTATTAATAACTAATATAAATCATTACTACATACAGAATATAATGCGCCTTTGAAAATAAGTACAAATAAAAATAAACCCGTTCGATTTCAATGTAGCTTTACAGTAAAAGGTCACGTGACTAAACATTTTTGTCACAACATTTGTTTATTTACAACTTTTTAAACGCAGCCTGACAAAAGTTGTGAGTTATAAAAATAGTATTAATGCATATAAATACATTTTTATTCTCTTTGTGTCACGTGACGTTATTATCGTGGGCGTGGCTGCCGTGGCCCTAGCGCGTGCGTCGCGTGCGGTAGTGTGCTCCGAATCGGCTGTCCCTTGCATTGTACATTGCACGCTCCTCCAGCCCGGGCGCTCGTCCTGTGAAAAAAACGTCTCGCAGCTGATCTCGTGCCCGTAGCCTTCGTTACACTGCCAGCGAGCGGAACATAGCACGACGCTCAATGCTTTCTTGCACCGGCGTGACCGGCGGTAGTGACGGCCGGCCGAGTGCGCCCGCGCGCTTAGATGGGTGTTCGCTGTTGCAAAGACCTTATCATTGATTATCGCACCTAATGAGTAGTTTTCAACGAGCCAACAGCTGAGTTACGTTAAGGTTCTCAGCTACAGGTGGTAAGTGTGCGTAACCCAGCTGCAAAAAGGTTGAACGGATAGGAGCGACCCCCGGGACCTCCCGCGGAACCCCGGGAGGGAACGGGGGTGGGAGGGGGGTCGTTGCGGGTACGCCAGTTAGATTTAAAACTGGGTCCACTTGGATTCACTACTACTGAGATATGCCGGTTCCAGTTGGGAACCAATGGAGACCTAACTGGGAATCAACTTGAAGCAAAGAATTGTAACTGCAGATTTAACTCAATTTGTAATCATGCATATTAATTTTACATATTATGCATTTGTTCTTTGTGTTTGTTTTTATATAGAACCAGATTTAGTTTTTTCTTCTGAGGCTGATTTTTGTGTAGGTGTTGACACTTGCGCCTTCGATCAAACCGAGCAGTACTGAAAAGGTGTGCCCACCATATGACACACTCACGGTTAAAGCTGACCGGACCACTCGGTCACATATGTTGCCTGGCCCTGTCACTGCAGTAGAATGCGTAGAGTGTTATCAGAGTAGAATGTGATACATGGTAATAAAACCCGAGACCCAGGAACACAGAAGGGGACGAATGTATGAATGTGATACTCGACTCATTCAGTGAGCGCGTCGCCCTCACCGTCCTGCAACTCTATTAAATAGCAGCGTATACTCTCTGTTGTGTCTACAAGCTGATCCTGGCTGCTGGTAGACGAGGACGAAGAGGAAGGGGGCTACGAACGGAGCACGAGATGGAGCAGCTGGTTTTTCTGTACTGTCTGACATAGGCGTTCGTATTAAAAACACAATTGGTGCAGTCGACAGGACTCTAGGACTCCTACATGAGTCTGAACTTTCCCTAAAATCTGCTCTTGCCATCGCCTCTCCAGTTGAGCAAGCGATGAAGGAGGCCAAGCTCTTGACGGAAGAGGGATCCAGTTCACAAGTGGCAAAAATAAAAGCCAAAAATTCGAGGGCAAGTCCCAGCAAGTCGTCCGGCACTTGTTACAGATGTGGATCACCGCACCACATGGCGGACCATCCTAAGTGTTGGCAAAGAATGAAGCTTGCAGAAAATGCAACAAGAAGGGACACTTCGCCTCCGTTTGCAAGCAGGGTGTTTCACAAGCAAAATCCCATGTACGAAGAGTGGAACAAGCGCACGACCAAGTCCAGGTGCTAACTACCAGCTTTACCAAACAATCGGTTACGTGCGAGATACATCTGGCACATGTTCCCACCAAACGTTTAGTCGACACAAGTTCATCCGTTTCAATCCTGCCAAAAGACGTCTACCGAAGACACTTCCACTCTTACAAGTTGGAATGTTTGAGTACAACACTTCTGGACTACTCCGGAAAAGACATTCCCGTTCTGGGGAAATTCGACGCACCGGTACAGTTTGCTCAAAGACGCAGCACCTGCACATTTCACGTCGTACGAACAGGTGTGGCTGTCATGGGCCTAAACGCCTTTTGTGCATTGGACATCCAACTAAACTTTGCTCCTCCCACCGGAGGACAGGTGGCAACGGTCTCCGCGAGAAACCTTCCAGAGATCACACAAGACTTCCCCCATCTGTTCTCCGAGGGATTAGGTCATGCGAAAGGATTTGTACATAAGGTAAAGACAAAAGATTCCGTCGCTCCTTTCCAACAAAAGCTACCAAGACTACCTTTCGCAGTGCGGGAGAAAGTTTCTGAGGAACTGGTGAAGCTGGAACACTCCGGGGTTATCGAGCGCATCGATGCTTCGGAGTGGGTGTCTCCCATCGTAGTGGCCCGCAAAAAGAATGGGCAGATCCGGCTCTGTGTAGGCCTATGCAAGCCGAACACTGCAATAGTTTTGGATTCCCACCCTCTACCGTGCCCCGACAAACTTTTTCATCAGCTTTGCGGTGCCCACATCTTCAGCAAGCTAGACCTCTCATTGGCATATCACCAGTTGGACCTGGCAGAGGAAAGCAGAGACCTAACGGCATTTGTGGCACATAAATGTCTCTTCAGGTTCACCAGAGTATGTTTCAGGCTGGCATCCGCCGCCCCTGCCTTTCAAAAATGATGGACTGCATACTCTGAGGTACTCCAGGTACCATCGTCTACCTGGATGATGTACTTATTTTCGGGCGCACAAGAGAAGAGCATGATGCCCGCCTGAGGCAAGTTCTTTCACGCCTTCAAGATGCAGGCTTGAAACTAAACTAGCACAAATGTTTTTTTTTGCAGTCCAGCAGCTTCAATTCCTAGGACACGAGCTGACACCGCAGGGAATCAAGCAATGCGAAGATAATATTGAGGCTATCATGCAGGCTTCACCCCCCACAAACATAACATCACTACTATCATTACTCAGCCTGCTCGCATATTACGTCAAGTTTGTACCAAACTTTGCGACCATCGTGGAGCCTCTGCACGTGCTCCTGCGGAAGGATGTTCCCTTTTAATGAAAAAAGGCACAAAAAGAGGCATTCACTGCTGTAAAGGATCTGATACGAAACAGCAATCCACTGACTTTGACGTGGTGCTGCCCACCGTCGTCACAACCGATGCATCTAATTACGGATTAAGCGTGGTTCTGCAGCAAGTACATCCGGAAGGAATTCGAACGGTGTCGTTCGCATCGTGAAAACTTTCAAGCGTCGAACGCAACTACTCTGCAGGGGAGAAAGAGGCATTGGCGTGCCTTTGGGCCTGCGAGAAATGGCGCTTTTTTCTCTTCGGGCGCCATTTCACGCTCAAGACAGATCATCAGGCTCTCGTTACTTTGCTTTCTACACGAGGATCCGGTCGACAACCAATGAGGATAACCAGGTGGACTATGAGACTCCTCAGGTATGACTACGAGGTACATTACCAGAAAGGAAACAAGAGTGTCGTAGCAGACGCACTGTCACGCCTGCCTACTCCGAATCCTTTGGATTGCAGCAAGTTTAGTGACGACAAGGAAGAATTCATTTGCCGGTACGCAATCTATGCACAATCGATCAAGAAGAGATCAAGAAAGAAACCAGGCAAGACCCTAATTTGCCTCGAGTAATCCAGTGTATCTGCACTGAATGGGGTCACGAGGAACAATGTGATAAAGTACTATCTACATACTACAAGTTGCAAGAAGAGCTTTCCTCCGTGGATGACTTACTACTACGTGGTGAAGTGTTGGTTCCACCTATTTGGCTACGGCATAGACTCATTGATCTAGCTCATGAGTCACGCCCTGGAATTGTGCGGACGAAGCAGCGTCTACATGAGCACTTCTGTTGGCCCAGAGTCGACATCGAGGTCGACACCTACATTAGAGACTGCAACACCTGTCAGACGAACGACAAGACAGCTGTAACGGCAGCGGCACCCCTACAACCAGTTCCATTCCTATCGGGTGCATGGAAACAAATAGGAATAGACATTATCGGACCTTTTTACAAACTTCCATCGCAATTCAGATTTGCAGTCGCCCTAGTCGGCTACTTCAGTAAGTGGCCAGAGGTAGCTCTTTGTAACCAAGTTACTGCTGAAGCTGTATGTGAATTCCTCATTAGAATCTTCAACCGAGAATGGTATGCAAAGGTGATTGTTTCTGATCATGGCCCATAGTTTGAATCCCGCATATTCCAGGAGTTCCTGAAGTCCAGAGGGATTTACCACCATCGGTCTCCGACATACCATCCACAAGCCAATGGTCAGGTTGAGCGCTTCAACCGAGTGCTTAAGCAGTACGTCCAAACTATCCTGCAGGAACAAACCAACGTTCGTACAGGCCTTGAGTTTCCGGGTGTCTACCGAAGTACACCACATGCAGCGACGAAGCTCTCCCCCGCTGAGCTCATCCACGGACGTAAAATGCGTACCCGTATGGACATCTGAGGCTTCCCAAGTTTTGACGAGCCCGTTCACATCGAGATGCAGCAACTCCGCCAATGCATTGCTGATTACCAGAAGCACAGCAAGCAATACACAGATGATAGGCAAAGAGCCAAACCATTTACAGCGGGTGTAGGAGATTATGTCTGAGATTATGACCGAAGGGAACACCATCATTTGACCCCTCTGAAAGAATTCATGAAGCTGTGGGGCCAAGCACCTTCTCTGCTTATTCTTCCATCTCTTTTACTTCTATCCCCCCATAGATTGGTTGATCCTTTCTTTTTACCTTCCCTCCACAATCTTTCATTTATTGATCATATTTCACACAAAGACCACCATCTCCTTCTCATTAAAATTTGCTGATGAAACCTTAAATTTTGTATGATTATTCAGAAAAAATTATGTATGAAAGGGCAAAGCCTGAGTCAGTCGAGCTGGAGTCCTATGCGAGGCTAGGGTAGCTTATGTGTCTGTGGAAGGGAATGATCGATTGAACTGGTGAGTATGGGATAGCTGGAGATGACTTCCTGAATGTAATTATTGTTTCAGAGGTTAGATGGTACTGAATTGTGGCGATTATTAATTATTAAAGGAACTCTCCAAGTGTAGGAACTATTAAACAGGCAAGAAATAAAAAGAAAGCATTATTCTAGTACATCGTTACTTATGCAACTTTACATTTTAACATTTGAAGTGTTCCTCCACCACAAAGTTTTATTATTATTACTGTTTTATATTGATTTAATCATTCAAATCTATACCACCATGTGCTTTCTTTTACATACACATTGTATGCTGAGTACAGAGTTTTGGCTGAAGCTAAGACGTGTTTTGTACACCATTTATTTGTACTAACCTTATAATTGGGAGGAAACATGTGCTTCCTCACAATAGCAACATTGCTGAAGTAGAGGTTTCAAGGAACAAATACAATTAACTTGGAAGTCTGCTTGCCAGTGGAAGGACATTTTTCTATGACATCTGTGCAGTAAAAAGCCCACAAGCGTGCTTCTAATTAAAAACGCACGCTATCCAGAATAGCGCGACCCGCAAAAGCGGTTCTTCCTACGAGAATGTGCCTTGTGGAACAGTTTGAAACTCAGAAAAGAGCTTGTACCCTGGAAGGAGGGTTTCCCCCTTCTATTTGCTGTACGGCGGGAAAGCGGCGGACCAAGTAACTCGCAAGTGCGCTTCCCCTTGCACGTATTTTCCTTGTGGGAAAGCGCAGAACCAGCAAATGTACTTGTCAGTTGCAGTAAGATGGGAAAGCAGTAGACCTAACGTTCCATAAGCGTGCTTCTCCCTTAAACACCGAGTTTTGCAGGAAAGCAAAAAACCCGCAAGTGCGCTTCACCTTACGAAGTTGTGTACTGCGAAAAAGCGACCTAGAAATACTTCTCATTTATTGCAAGAAATCCATGCGCGAATCTCATCCTCCGAAGAGCACTTATGGCAATAGGCCACATTGATTGACTGAACATGACTTTACAAATAACCAAATTACAAATTTCTCACTGGCGAAATTAAAAAAAGAAAAAAATCATTGATTAGATTTAAACTGTTTTCTCAAAATAATTTTTTGAAATATAATTTCTCTGAAAATAATAAATACACTAGAATATGCAAGATCAACCAGAGACATATACTTTAGTCTGTCTGCCTGATTGTATACCTCTCTCTGCTGGTATTTGAGTTTGTATGCTTGTTCACGCACGCAGTTCTTTTGTTGACTCTACCCTTTCCCTTGTCTTGCTATACCTGAAGAACGAGCTGAAAAGTAGAGAGAGCGTTCAATCCTACAATTTACTTGTGCCTCGAAGAAGTCTTATATTTGCTCGTTATCCCCATATCAATATTACTTGATAATTATTTTACATGGAATGAAAATATAAATACACCTGAAAACAATAAAATAGTTGAGGTTCCAGTGGTAAAATTAATGTTTTTTTTTTTAATATATCAAAATGTTTGATTTGAAACATCGGTATTCAAATCATACTTGGGTAGTCATTTAATTACAGTAATTAAATTACTGTAATTTAAATACTTTTCTGGTAATTTGTAATTCATCACTTCCTGCTAAAGGGAGCTGCAATTGTACTTTATTTGCTTTTTAGCATCAGTAATTACAAACTTTGAGGCACATTTACAACTACTTTTGCAAGGATTTCCGGTGCCAACCGGAAATCCTTGCATCATCAACACTGATGATAACATCAGTGACGTCACTGATGACGTCACCGACATTAGCATTGTCATCATCACTGATGATGTCATCAGCAAAGTAATTTGTAATTGCAATGAGTTATTTCTCAGGTAGTACTAATTGTAACTGTAGTTAAACTACTTTTGGAGCAAAGTAATTGTAATTAAATTACATTTTAAAAGTAATTTACCTGTATGATTAAAGCTGTGGTCTAAATCATGATTTCGATTTAAATCAACTTGATTTTTATCCTCCACCCTGTGTATACGTGTGTCAGTGCATGACCACTGCCAATCATTTCATTTGCAGCATGCGACACTGAGCCCTCAATTCTTTATACGAGGGCAATGGGGGATGGCCAAGGGATGAAGATGGGCTGAACAATTTTTTTCCAACATTTTGTTGATATACTATTAGATAACTTTGCATCCTGCAGGTGAAATTCGGTACGGTCTGCTTTTCTGGAATCGATCGGATGGACACTGAATCTATAAGTCGATTGAATCAGGATGTCCCATGCAGGAACCAAACTGTTTAATTTTTTTATTGCTAACTTACTAATATTGTAATATTGCTGCTTTTATGCTTCAAGTGTGTAGATAAGTGGGTAGCACAAATGCTCAGAAAGAGTGGCAATGTCATGTTCTTTATATAGTTGATTATAGCGGAGACAAGAGCTTCTGGAAAAGTATTTGCGACTCTGTGTAGGTGTCAATCAGGCAAAGGCAAACGCTGCCTTGTACCGCAGAGACACAAGGAATTATCTTACACCACTTTTCTTTGCAAATAATGATTTGGCAGCGCTACAGCGATAGTAGATAGTGCTGGCAAAAAAGGGCTGTCATTTGTGGCCCTCGAATTAGGAGGGTCAGCAACAGGTTTATTATAATAATCATCTTTATTTTGGTGTCATCAGTCTTTATCTTGGATGCCCCGTGGTGCACCAAAACAAACAATAAAACCAGCAAACAAAAAAAATCCTAAACACACTTATAAAGTTAACAAACAAATAAATGTAAGATTATCCAAATGGCGACGGTACATTGCAACAGATGCAGATATATAAAGGCGAGGTGGAGCGATGGCATCAATGACTGAATCCGAGAGACGTGAGGTATTCACAGTGAGCACACATAAAAGCATACAAAATGTCTGGTTACACATGAAGGAACATGAAACAGTTCTGCTCTAGTTTGCCTGTAGTTGTTTAGAAAGGCATCGGTGGACATCTTCACAGACTCCTTCTTTAAATAGGGTGGACATGCCTGCAAGAAGCAGTAACATCATTCCACATCGCATAGGCTGTAACTATTTGCTATTACCCATGTGCAATAGGTGTTCGTTGCCCGTAGTAATTACTCTGCATGTGATGTGCAGGAATTTGTGGCTCCCGTGTCGACCAAGGCAATGAATTTGTGAGCCAAATATTAATGTCTTATTATTGTCACTCCCAATAAAAGGAATTTCCTTGCATCTTGTGGAAGTGGTACCTGGGCTCCGGATCATTTGTTTCCTGCAGTATGGCACCCAGGCCCAATCCCATGCCATTCAAGAAAGAAAATTGAGACGGCACTTGCAGTTGCCTGGTAGAAAAACAGCTTTTCTACCAGGCAACTAGAACCCAGTTATCTGGTAGCTGTGATGCTTGGCCGAACAATGCAAACAAAGAAATTGTTAGCTATCTGGGCCAGCAGCCTCTGAAAAGCATTCATTTAAGGATTAGCAGGAAAATAAGAATAAAGTGTTGGTTTCAAACTTTTGGACATAAAAGGAATAGAATACTAACTCCAGACGACTACTACTTATTTCAACCAGCAACAAAATTCATCACTGTCATTGCTGGTTGAAGGAAGCAGTCCACTGTAGTTTCTTTCCATTCTTTGTGTTGGAAAGTTTTTGTATAATCTACTGATATGGCCATACATCCTTCGACAGTAAAACAAATTTTTTTGAAAATGCTGTAAACAAATGCCTCCGCAGCACACTTCCAGCTTGTCGGAGTAATGAACCACGTCTCTGCAAACTGTGGTGTTCTCAATACAATGCTAGTATCAAGCTTAATACTTTGCGACAATGCTCTCGTGTTAAGCTTTTCCTTGTTGCACCAGTACACGCGGAGAAGCACTCGTGCTCTCGCTGTAAGTTTTCCCACATCGCACCGGTGCATGTGAAAAGCACCAGCTCTTTTTTGGTAACCTTCTCCACGCTGCGGAGAAAAGCCAGTGCTCTCGCAGTTAGCTTTCGTACGTTGCTCTGGTGCACGCAGAGAAGCACCGGGCATTATTTGTGGAGTGATCAGAAAGGAAAAAAGGGGCCCATGTGCACTAGCTATTGTTGGGGCAGGATTGATATCAAATGCAGTGTGTTGATGTAACTACTAAGGTATAAGACAAATCGGCACCCCCCCAAATGTAAGTAAACAACATCAAACTCGATTTGCAATGCAGAACAGTTTATTCACATTATAACACAAAATTCCGATTCCCTCGAAGCACTTCAGACTCGGAAAGAATCATCGGACTGTGCAGCGCCTAGTTGTTGGTTTCTTCAGAGCCAATTTACACAAGTAGCAACTTGCTCAGTTTTCAAGGGGCCTTGTTTTTGGAGCCTTCTTGTTACCAGATGTGAGGCCCACAAACTTTTTGCTATAATTTCCCCAGCCTCTTAGAAAGACTATGTCGTCAGATTAACAAAACTTTGCTGGAAAAGTCGGAGAATTCTGAAGAGACAACATGGCGCGGTCAATAGGGCACCCTTGATGGTCCAGCCGTCCCACGAGAGGGTCCCTGGCATTGCCTCCTTGTGGTCCTGCTGGATCTTGGCCCTGGCCATCTTCTCCAGGATGCTCCATACTTGCTGGCCCATGAACCCAGCGAGGACCTGCACACGCTACTTGACATTAGCACCAAAGCTGATTGTCAGCTGCAGTCACCTCACTCGTTCAAATTGTTAAAGATGTTGCCTTGAAGATTTCACAGAAAGCTTTAGCTTTACATACAAGGCACCTATGCCAAAATGTCTAACTGGGACCGGTTGGCATCTCGACTGGTTACAACTGGAACTAACTGGTCCCAAGTTGGAATTGGCTGTTATCAATAGGAGTGCAACTGGGACTAGCTGAGGGGGTCAACTGGCTTGACTATGCCCAGATGGGGAACGGGTAGGGGTAACTGGGACCAGTTAAGGAGTTAACTGGTTGGAGGGATTCCCAGGGGAAGTTTCAATTGTTTTCCCATTCCCTGTTAGGGTTCACATGCCGTGTCCATTTCGACAAGATGGGGGTGTATTGATCTTTGCTAGTGAAGGAAAAAAAACTTAAATATATAGATTTACAGAAATGGATAAACCTTTAATTACTAGGTATACATTTATGTATTTAAAAAAATATGCCAAATTTTAATGTACATATCCTTTTATAAATTGCAATATAATTAGTGGCATAAAAAATATTTACTTAAATCAACATTTATGTACATGTATAAAATGTATTAAACATTGAAGCAAAGACCTACTCCCTTTTTTTTTTATATCGGACCCAGCAGGCCGTTGTGACACGCATACGGATTAGTTTTGCGTGTTGTCGACAGATGGCACATGTGACGCAGTGAAAAATCACCAATCATGATTTTTAACGATGATGAAGTTGAGAGGCTGAAGGTACAGAATATTACAGTTGAGAAAGCTAGTAAATACAAGTACCTAGGAGCATGGATATGTGATGGTGCAGAATATCTCAGTGAGCATGAAAAGTATATAATAGGTAAGGGCAACAGAAATGCAGCTGTAATGAAAAATAGAGCACTTTGAAATTACAACAGGTATGAGGTGGTGAGAGAGATTTGGAAAGGGGTCATGGTGCCTGGCTTGACTTTTGGAAATGCAGTGCTATGTGTGAAATCCGAAGTGCATGCGAGACTAGAAATAAAACAGTGCAGAGTAGGTAGGCTGGCTTTGGGGACACATTGCAAAACACCAAACCAGGGAGCTAGTACAAGGAGACATGGGATGGGCGTCATCTGAGAGCAGGGAAGCGGTGAGCAAGATAGAATTTGAGGATTGGTTGAGGCAAATGGATGGGTGGCAATGGGCACAAAAGGTTTTCAGCTATTTATACATGAGGAGTATAGATACAAACTGGAGACAGTGCACTAGGGAGTTAGGAGGACAGTTTTTAAGGCTAAGTGGACTTAGGAAGAGCAGGTGTCAGTTAAGGCCACAGAAAGAGATTGGTGGCTAGAGAGAATGCAGACAAAGACGGCTCTGGAAAACTATAAATTAAACAAAACAGTTATTGCCAAAGAAAGCATTTATGACCAATCTAGGGGAAGCTCATTGTTGTTCGAGGCGAGGACGGGTGTACTGCAAACCAGAACACACAGAGCGAAGTACCAGGAAATGGATACAGTGTGCACTGCTTGTGGAGAGGAGGACGAGACGGCTGAGCACTTGATACTTGATACGAAGAGAACATAGATTTAATAAAGTCATTGGGTTTTAGAAACAGCGAAGGAACAGTGGATTTCAAGACAGTAGAGATTACCAAGCAAATATTAAGTGAATGGTGGCAGAAGGCAAGAGAAAACTAGGTATTTTCTTATTAACTGATGGCAAGGGTGTTTTATAGCCTCACTTTCTTTGCAGTGCGGAGTGAATATAGCTTTCACCTTTAAATATTCTAAGCTTAAATGGTAAAACAGAATGGCTAGCTGGCGTAAGCTACCGCCCGATCCAAAGGGCTCAGCCGGATTCATCCATCCGTCCATCCAGTGGTCGGTAGAGAAGGGAAACCATCGCCAAAGTTGGTGTATTGATAAACGTGTCGTTATGAAAATGTCAAAACCATATCTGCGCTTCTTGCGACCCAACGGTGAACTTCGAGGGCAGAAAGATGCAGTTCAACGACCGGAGGGCACCCAGGGAGAAACCAGACGGAAGAGAAAACAGCCGCGGAGAGCACAATGGTAAAAATGGCGGAAAGTCTACCCGAACTGGCAGCTGTTGTGACACAAGCAATTGGAATTGTTTGATTGTAAGGTGGGAGCGCAACCGCATCCTATCAGGACTTCACCTGCGCAACGCGGAAACACGGGTGAGCACCTTTCTTCACGCGATGGAGAGAAGCTAGGGACGTCGTCACGGATGCTGACAGACGCCAGCGGCTAATCTTTCACCTCGCACAAATACTCGCTCTGAAAGGGCGATTCAATCGTCGCAATTAGCTAACGAGGCAACTGAAGCGGTCCTTAGAGCTACGCTGTGCTTCCTTCAATCCGGAAACGTGAACGTCACCGAACCTATTTATTTTCATTCTCGGTTTTTGACAATAAAGACTGGTCAACCTTCCAAGTTGTGCCGTGTTTCGTTGCTGGAGTTGGCACCGTTCTGTCAACCAGTTGAATCCAACCAGTAATTTAGCTCGCCACGTGCGCAGGTCAATTTTCAGTTCCCCTTTTTTACGGTGAGCCTTGCAATCGTAGCCGCCCTATATTCGCGCTCTTTAGTGCAGCGACTTAACGCACGTGTGCATACCTTGTTGCCGATCCGGTTTGGGTGGACGCCGTCGCGGTGGATCCACTGGTGCCACTCGTCAGCTAGCCCGTCAAGGAACGTGAACCCTTCCCTGCGACACAACTCTCGCAGCAGCGAGTTCACCTCTCGGTAACGGTCATTCGAAGCCTCGATCTCTGCAGCGTGACTACGCTGCCATTCCAATGAGCAGAACCTATTCTCCCGTCTCGGAAGAACGGCAGAAAAGGCGATCTGCATCATTGGATTGCGTTCACAGATCTGGGCAGCTAGACGACGATATTTGTCGATGTACACGCTGGCACTAATATGGGAATTATTAGTGCCAACGTGTAGGATGACATCAAAATCGGGTAGCTTCTCAGACACCTGGGAAAACAAGTGCTCGATTCTAATACCACTAAACGGCGCAACCTCAACAGCCAACCGACTATTCAATGGCAAGTACTTCACCATCGAATCGCCGGCTACCAAAACTCGAGGCACGTTGGGGGTGCGATCAAAGCCAAAATACAAAGAGTAGCACTAGATACGGAAAAATGTATTGCTAAAAAGAACAAGACAATGCTAAACAAAACGCTTCAAAGAGTGCGAAAAATCAGTCAAAATAGCTTGCGTGACCGGAGCCGACAGCAGCGCGGCCAGGACCCGACCACAGAAGACTACAGCGGCAGACGCACATGGTCGGCCACATGTCATAACAAAGGCAACATCCGGGGCCGGGGATGATACGTTACTTCCGGCGTCGAAGGAACGATTTCCACACAGCCGTCTTTCCTCCGACGCGACTACGTCACTTCCGGCGTCGGAGGAACGATTTGCACACAGGGCCCACTCCTCCGACGCCCGTCGGAGGAAGCACTTTCCGCAGCAATTGTTACGGCTTTCTTGGTGCGGAATAGCCACCTCAGAAATAACAGCGCTAACCCACTACAACGCACAACCAACGCAGCGACTGGCAGATGCTTCCCGGTGCAATGGACCCGTTTGCCGCTAGGGGCGCCCTGGTCGGGGCTTGAATTAGATGCGCACGGTTCCTATACAGACGCCAACGCCGCCCTAGGAAATTTTTTGAACATTAGAAATCAGCAGTTTGTCTGCCATCCGCCAGGTCGCGCAACAAAACACCCGAACAGTGTTTTAATGCTTTTAAAATTAGCTAAGCTCTACACCTATTAAGAAACCAAAGCAAGATCAGTGTGAAAATGTAATACATCGCAATGCATATCTATTCCAACCAATAAATGTTATTAGATGCCAATAAATCTGTTCGATGTCCAAACAAGATATGCGTCAAAAACAGGTAAGTTTGAAGTGCTTCTGGAGCGTTATGACTTTGAAAATGAAAAAAAAAAAAGCCATCGTCCACCTCTTGGGCAACCATTGTAGCTCTAAACGTTATAAAAGATTTTATCATAGTTTAATTATTTGCTCAGCGGCATCTGAAGTACCATGACTCGAAGCACAAAAAAGTGCTACGTTTGATATAAAATATCTAAACAAAAAAATTTTACACAACATTAAATTTTTTTCTGCATATTACCAATTAATAAGCACTACATCTGTAGCTAATTTCATTACCCTAGCGCTTGTGATTAAAAACATATTTGTGCTGTAAAATGTCAATTTTAGGGCAATATTTGGAGGGATGAAAAAAACAAAGTAGTGCAAATATCAAAAACGTGTATCGTTACATTCTGCTCCGACATCATCTTAACAAAACTGCTATATTGGAACCGTGCTACCTTTAATGGATCATTCATAAAACATGAACTAGCGGAGCAAGTGAGGGTCCACGCCATCATATTCTCAATACTACAAATGCGCATGTACAGTAAAAACCAACACATACATAATATAAAAAGAAAGAGGAGTGCATTGTTTTTCGAATGACATCAATCCCAGAAAACAGTATTTAAAAGGGGATGAGTAATGACCTGCGAAAAAGTACCTAAACTGCCACATTCAGTGGGACCGTGGCCTTATGTAATGGAATGTTGGCTTTTGAATACAGTGCCGTAGGTGAATCCAGTCGACGATATTTGGAAAAAATAAAACGCAAAGCAAGTCGTTGCACCTTTTCTAGCTTTAGCACATCTTTAACAATATGAGGATCCCAAATTTCGCATGCGTATTCCATCAATGGACGAACGAGTGCTTGATAAGCCAAAAGTTTTGTGTTAATTGAACTTAGTTTCAAAGACCGCCTTAAATACCACAATTTATAATTTGCTTTTTTTACAATACTATCAACTCCAACGGAGTTCATGAGAAATAATGACACCCAGATATTTGTAACTGCTTATCCTTACTAGTGGATACCCTTCGATGGCAAACGCGAATTCAATGGGCTTTGTTTTATGTGCAATAGTCATACAAACGGTTTTATCTAAGTTCAGTGACATTTGCCAAGTATTTCACCACTGACCAACACGTGTTAAGATTAATTTGATCGGTGGGCTCCTTAACCTCTGTATATAAGATACAGTTGTCGGCAAAGAGTCTACCTAGCCTTAACAGTTAAATTGAAGAGTATATCATTAATAAATATTTTAAAAAAACAAAGGACTGAGCACTGCTCCTTGAGGTACACCTGATTTTACATCGATCAAATCGGAATGTTTATCTTTAATTTCTACAAATTGTCTTCTGTACAAAAACATCTCTATCCATCTGATGAGACCTGGGTTTTTCAGAATATATTTTAATTTCAGTAATAATTTCCTGTGGTTAATCTTAAATGCTTTTTTTTTAATCTAAAAAATAACATCAACCTGGCCTTTACAGTTCAGTACTTCAGAAAAATCATGCGCGACTTCAACCCAGGACTTCAACTTCAACAAAAAATCATGCGTGACCCTCGCAATCGATGGCTTCTCCCCCTCTCTTCCCGTCCAGTCATGGTACCTCATCAGCTGGTCCACATGCGCTATCCCTGCTGGCTTTACGGTTTGGCAGTCCTTGAGCTTGTAGTCGTCCCGGCCGACCTTCTCTGTGATCCCGTATGGCCCCGACCTTCGAGCTGCTGATTTGGGGCTATGCCTATGCATCGCTCAGGGTGTCGAGGTCCATTGAGCACCATGTCCCCTATACAATACTCCACAGGTTGCCGAAGCTGGTTGTAGCGCTTGCACTGAAGCTCCTTGGTTTTCTCCTGGTGCTCCATTGCAAATCTCGAGCATCTTGCATCCTCTGAGTCAAGTCGGCCACAGAGGCAGGGGCAGCGCTGCAGTGCATGGCGACACCACTCCTTTAGACGTCTGACTCCCCTGGCATCCAGAGTTCCCATCCATAGCACGTGCATTAGTGCTGGGGTATGGCCTGTGCTGACACTCTTGCACGTCCGCCCTCCTGTCCCAATCCCTGGTAGCCGAGCAGTATGCCATGAGGCATTGCTTCACCGTGGCATTGTGGCGCTCAACCAGTTTCCCGCTGGTCGGTATGGCACAGTGTGCCTGTCCTTGATCCTTATGTGCGCCATGACTGACTTCCACAGTTTGCTGACGAAGACGCTGCCGTTGTCGCTCGAAATGCTTCTGGGGAACCCGTGTCGACAGAACACCTCCATTGTGTGTTCCACGATAACCTTGTTGGTGAGAGTGCGCAAGGATAAAAGCTCAACAATCTTGGTGAACTTGTCCACCACCACCAGCAGGCGTCTATGCTGTCGGGGGGGGGGGGGGGGAGGGGGGGGGGGCAGGGCAAGGGTCCGGTTAGTTCCACACTCATCATTAGTAAAATAGTGCAAAACAACAAGGAAAGGAAGGACGAGGTAGACAGAAAGGGCGCTAAACTGACAACTGACATTTAATAGACTTTAAAGGAGGAGAAGAAAGAAGCAAGAAGTTACTGATGTTGTTACTTAAAAGATAAGAAACGTACACCCTCAAGGATTCTGGCCTCAGCTCTCGAGGAGACCAGACGCACGTTCCTGAGCTCCCGCTTCAGGCTTAACCATTGCCCCAATCCGAGGGGGTCTCAGCACCCCCTCGTTGCCGCCCTGGACACCGAGGACCGACGCGGAGACCTCGCCTAACCAACCGACAAGCCAAGGAATCCTTGGACCTCCTCGAAAGGGGATTTTCAAGGGTCCGAGGATAAACAATGGAAGCGGAACGCCGAAGCCTAACGCCGCTCTCGCGCAGGCAGTTCAAATGAACAGCGGCAACGCTGCAATACCGGCCGCAGCTCCACAACGCAGCCTCGTAATTGACTTTGACTACTTCCGGACGTGCACCGCCAACAAGAAATGGGTAAGCACCTGCATGGCGAATCAAGCATTTATTCAGCAATGCATAGACCAGCGAGAGAGACTTCAACCCTTTCTGTCAGCTCTGAAATGCGACGACGGTTCCAGAGAAAACATCGACGCAAGATCACCACCCTGCAGTCAAGTTTCTGCTGTGTACGAAGACTTTCCCATGCTCGCGAGTAGCTCGCCCAGAGATCTGCCGATGACAACCTATGAAAAAAACCCTAAACTTGACGAACAACACAGCCCTGTCATGATGGACAGTAACGAGGATGGCCGACAGGCGGTACGAGGGAAACGTAAATACGACCTGATTTCAACGCAGCAACGTGAGTCTTCTGATGAAAGGACCCAGAAGCCCCTCACGCAGACGGTTGTTCTCCGACCAGTGTGTAAAATGAACGTCGAGGACTTCTCAACCAAGGAGATTCGCGCCGCCATCGAGAAAACCGGCGTAAAGACACATGAGTGACTTCACCGTGCATAGACACGAAAAAGCGAATACCATCGCCATTACAACCAGGAACAGCTTGCTCGCGGAAAAATTTCTCCAAATCAGGGAAATTCCTACCGAGCGACAAGGCCCACAAGAAGTGCAGCCCTACAAGGCACTAGGCTCCAACGAGGTGAGAGGTGTCATCTACCTTCACTCTCCACATGAAGAACCCGAAACTCTCGTAAATGAACTTAGCTGCAACACACACAAGATCATCGCGGCCAGAGCCCTGGGCATCAAGAAAAGGACCATTCTAATTACATTCGAGGGACGAACGTTGCCCCGGCACGTTCGCTACGTTTTCGAAGTCTACAGGGTCGCAGAATACAGACCAAGGCCGCTGGTTTGTTTCGGATGTCACCAAATTGGTCACAAGGCTGATGTGTGCCCCAATAACATCCGGAGGTGCGGATCATGCGGACAAGAACACGGAGAGGTGGAGGATTGCCAGGCTGCACCAAAGTGCGTCAACTGCAACGGAGCACACGTCGCCACAAGCAACGAGTGCCCTAAAAGGAAAATTCCGCCGAGAAGCGACTCGCACCAGAAGCGACAAAAGAAGCCCGCACCGCGAGTTGACGAAGACCTCCAAGATGATATAATTGTTTTGACGCCGTCGCCTTTCCTGCCTTTGTCGGCTCGGCCGGACGTTTCATGGGCAGATAGAGTAAGAATGAATCAAGGAGCATTCAACCCCGTACGTCCACGCCACCCTATGGCTTCAACGACAGCCGCGGACAAGCAACAATTGAGACTGGGGCAACAGATTCCAGCAGAACAACCTGCAGACATCCTACCGAGAGACCCCTCCGCTTGGGAAGCAAAGCTTTCTGCCATGTGCCAAAAGGTTGAGGAAGGCCTGGCCTCTATTCAATCCAACACTAGAAGAATTGAAAGATTCGAGTATCTAGCAACTGAGATCCTCACCAGAATGAAATCCATCGGGGAAAAAATAGACAGATACCCGGTACCCACCAATGAATGATAGCCAGAAAAGAAATGTGAAACCGGACGATTCGCAAAGCAAAGACGCAAGCCCTCGCCCCTGGATTCTTCAATGGAATTGTAGAGGATTCGCAAACAAAGCAGCGGAGCTGCAACTACGACTTCAAAGAATGGGCAAGAAAAGACCGGCGGTCATTCTCCTCCAAGAGACCAACTCCGAAAGTGTTAAGCTTAGTGGCTACAAGACATACAGCGCACCATCCATACCGAGAGCGATCCCGCACAAAAAGGGCACGGATAGAGAAGAAACTGTGATCTTAGGACAGGTGGCCATTTTATTCGACGAGCACGTTCCGCACGCGCAAAGGGAATCGACAGACCTGTGCAACGAAGCGAGAGAGGTAGTCGTAGTATAGATCAAACACAACAAAACGACTCTTACGGTGGCTTCGACCTATATAAGGCCCGCCGTCAAAAGAGGAGATGATATGAGCTGGCTTGCACAAATGAAACCTCGACATAAAAAGGAAGCCATAATAATAGGAGGAGATTTCAACGCTCCACACGAGCAATGGGGCTACAAACGCTCACACCTTCGAGGCGAGGCGCTGAAGAGCAAGTCAAAGGAGCTAGGTTTCGTTTTAATCAACGAACCCGGCACGCCCACGAGAATCGGACTTCACGCGAAGCAAGCAGATACCACGCCAGACCTCACGTGGGCAACCAAGAATGTTAAGGCGAACTGGAGAACTATGCAAGACGCAATGGGCAGCGATCACCTGCCCATCAAAATCGAGCTACCGACCAAAGATCGGTACAAACGAGACGCACCCTTCATCAGATGGGATAAGTTTCGCGAAACTATCCAGACGGCCACTTCCTCACTCCCCCTAGACCAACAAATCCAATTAGCAATTAAAGCGGCAACAAAGACCTACAAAGTTAAAGAAGGCACCCCTAACCCTGACCTACATTTGCTCAACCTTTGGGCTGCTAGACTCCAGGCTCAACAGCGATACAGAAAGGCAAAACATAACATTCGTTTCAAGATTAAACTCAACATCGCCACGGCCAAAGCCAAATATTACACAAAGGAGCTCAAGCGGCAAATCTGGAGACGGCACTGCAACTCGTTCAACGAAAAGACTGGCTTGAGGAGAATGTGGCGGACATACAAAGGTATGTCCGGCAAGAAACGAAACAAGTGCACTGCTCAAAACCTCGCCATCAGACTAGGAATCGCGGAGGAAGAACTTGCCGTAAGGGCAGGCGAACACTTCTTTCCGCAACCAACACCGCAACAGCTGCAACACCGCTACACAGAAGTGATCCCTGAACTCGACCATCCGTCACCAGCTGACGCGCCATTTAACATGGGGGAACTAATGGCAGCTCTGGCTTCGGCAAACAACACCGCGCCGGGGCCGGACAGGATCACAATTACAGCCCTCAAGAATTTACCGGAGGAAAAGAAGACAGAACTACTAAAGTGGTTCAACGAAGTGTGGGAAAGAGGACAGCTACCAGAAGCGTGGAAGCTCTCCACCGTAATTCCTATTCCCAAACCAGGCAAGCTCACTGACTCGATTCAGAACCTACGACCCATCTCTCTCACTTCGAATCTATGTAAGACTATGGAGAGAATGGTTCTGGCGAGAATCACGTGGCTCCTCGAAATCAACAGCCAGGCATATTGCGCCAGACAGACCGGCTTCAGGCCGGGTCTTTCAACGCAAGACAGTTTGGCAATGATTCACAAAGACGTCACCTCAAAACGACCCTGCTACAATCCCCGGCTGATCGTCGCGATCGACATTAAGAAAGCCTTTGATTCCGTACCACACGACGCAGTCTTACGTGGCGCAGTAAAGAGAGGAATCAAGGGGAAAACTTTGAAGTTTATTCGGTCCTTCTTGGATGAAAGGAAATTCGAGACGGCCATTGGACAATCCCGAGGACCGAGGACGGAGTCCCGCTAGGAGCCGTGATCTCGCCGACACTTTTTAATATGGTGATGGCGGATCTTGCACTCTCACTCGAGCTATTCCCAGATTTGGGATACACAATTTACGCTGACGACATTACCATCTGGATGAAGGGCGGCAGCGTTTCCAAACAAAGTGTCACGCTGCAAAAAGCACTCGACGACATACAAGATTTTTCCGAACGAACAGGACTTCAACTCTCACCCGAAAAAACGAATTACATCGCCATTTCTGACCGAAGGGGGCGAAAAGAAAATGTGGGAAGTAAAATCAAACTTTTTGTCAACGGCACACAAATTCGTCAACAACCGACCATCAAGATTCTTGGTATCCCGATCGATGAGAACGGGAAAGCGGGAAGTTGGTATAAGCAAGTTAGAAGCCAATGAAAAGAGGCGCTTAACCTAATCAAACGCACCACCGGAAAAGCTTGGGGAGCCCAAAATCAGACCCTCAAGACCATGGTCAAGGCCCTCCTTGTGCCTAAAGCAACTTATGGGATCAATTACCTTAATCTCACCCAAGCACAGAAGAACGGACTAGAGGCACTAAACAGGGAAGCCTTAAGAGTTATCACCGGACTTCCCAAGTGCACCAAAATCGAAACACTTTACCAAATAGCAGGTCTCAACACCATCGAGGAGATCGCGAAAGAAAACAAAACAGGCCAAGTGCTTAGGCTCCAGAAAACCAAACCGGGACGGGAGATCCTCAAAGATCTCGGGTACTGTAAAGCAGAGTGTCGAACCGAAATTGTTACCGGTTCGGTTCTGGCTCGGGTTCACGGCTTTCGGTTCGGTTCCGGTTCAGTTCCGGGGAGCAAAAAATAACGGTTCAAACCGGTTCGAACCGGTTTGAACCGATAAACTGAGAATATATTTTTCGCGTTGCTCAGGCAGTATACACTATCTACGCCGCACAACGATAAACTATATAATTTCTTCGATCGTCCGTGCAATTTACTTTTGTTTTTAGGTACGAAAATTGTGAAATTCAGTTATTTAATTTCGACGCAGGAGTAGAGGAAAATCCACATTAACGTACATAACGTCGTGTTCATACGACTCAATATCCCTTTGTTTACGAGTAACATATATTTTACCTGAATCCAAATGTTTAAGTACAACAGTAAAGCGTTGAGCTTGTTGGTACATACCAGTAAATAGATCGGCTTGAAATTGAGAACTTTTTGCATTTGCTTGTCCTTTCTTCATGCTAAAGCAAAATTCTAAAGTTCAAGTTGATCGATCTACACGGTATAAAATGTTGTCGCGAAGTCTGGTAGGTGGGCTAAAATACGCTTGATTGGTAAAACTTTGTGTCGCAGTATTAAAAGTGAAATCGTGATTGTGTCCTTAAACTAGGGAAATAATTAAAACACATAAAATTATGAAATGAGTACCTCGGTGGCCATATATATCATGAAATATGGTTTACGAAATACGCTTCACAATATATATATGTATATGACGACGACACGACTGAGCTAAAAGCAATGAAATTCGCAAAATGTCACAAAAGTTTTAGGATAATTCTTTTCAGTCTATTTTTAAAGAAACACAGAGTGGCAAATCAAGATGCTTGTTGTTCAAACCAAACATTCTTTACAGTGAGCACCGCATGCATGCGACTAATCATGCAGCAAGTAATCGCAATTGCTCACTCTAATCAATAAACAACTTCACACTCAGATCGAACCTGGCCTAAGATAGCGCTTGCCCAAGTGAACATTTTCTTATACAGGATAAGCCGGCATAGAATAGCTGTTGAGGTTTGTTTTTGACAAGATGCCGGTCAGTTTGATTTGCAAATGAGCATCACCCTTGCTAATTGATGATTTCAACGCGTCAGCGTTAAGGAGCTAATGTCGCAAAAAAGCCGATGTCGGTGGCGTGACTGCAAAATCCTGATTGGTCGATAGGGTTATGACGTCAGAGCTACATGCCCTCCCGCAAGAATTTCAAACAACCCAGAATGCTCACGGGAAACGTGATATCACGCGTGGAATGAGAGTGATTAAAACATGACATGTAATGCAAATTAAAGGTCGCCGTATGTCTCAAATGATTTCACTTTTCAAAGTACTTCCTTTGCCTTAAAGGAAAAGAAAATTAAGAGTTTTAGGCGGGATTTGAACCCACGACCTCTCGGTATCGAGTCAGACGCTTTTTACTAGGCCACGCGAGGCACGCTTGCGCGGCAAATGAGAATGCGATGCAAACGAGGCCCGTTAACGCTATCGCGTTCCACTTTTAAAGGCGAAGCTTGAGCGTCCTCCAAGATTCTTTTTTTTTGTTAAATAAAACGAAGTAGTATTTCACGTTCTACTCGACATGTCAGCGACTTAATTAGACACTTTCTGACGGTTTGCGTGCGTAATTCATAGTTCCGCCGCGCGCCCTTGTTTACTTTGTTTTCGTCCAGCCTGTAGACGCATAAAAGTAATGTTCACCGCATAAAAGAGTCAATAAAAGACTTCTACATTTCTGAGAAGTTATATGTGTGAGGAACACATAGTTATTTAAATTAGCTTCAAAATCCGAAATATGTATAAGGCTGTCCCATGTCACTTACAACGTGCCTGTCGAGGATAAAAACGCCGGAAAAGATTGGCACAACACCTTTCAGATAATTTGGGGGGCATTGCTTTAGGGTGGTCGGCCCTTTATTTATGTTGTCAAATATTCAGTTAGTAATTAAATATATTTTTATAATGATAAATAAATTTTACTTCACAAAGTTCACATGACCGCATGAGACCGACGCGGAAGGACGATACTTGCAACTACGCGAGCTGTGGAGTCTGCGTAAAAGTGTTTTTCTGTTTGGCTGATTGGCAGTGTGAAACATCGAGTTGCAGGGTATGCCAAAAAGGACTCTGTGCTTACATGATATATTGGAAGTCAAATACACGAAATGTGGCAAAAAGAGAGAGATAAGTCATGTTACTTTTCTAAATAACCCCTTACAGAACGCCTTACCGCAAAAAGAGATGCGTAAAGATGCATGAAATGAAATTCATAATTTTACATAAAAAGGGCGAAGGACAAACAAAGATTCTTAAAATCTCAGTATAAATCGAATTTCATCAGCTTGCATGAGCTCGAAACTTCGCGAAATACTGCCTCGGGAGGCTAATGTTATATTCGGTTTTACCTGCACTTGTTTTGGGCCCTCACTTTACAACACTATATGCTTGAATAGTCATGCGCTCTAAACTTTTTCTGGGCTGCCATATATCATCGCGAGACTTCTATGAATACTGCACAACTTTACAATTAGGACATCTATTGCCAGTGTTGCGAACATCGCATTTCACCAGAAAGCTCAACTGTTTAGCATGGTATGCACGTGACATCATCACACTATATGGTGGTGGTCACTGCGATCGCTTCTTGCTGAGAAAATCAAATTCAATGGTGCAAAATGAAGCTGCAGGAGGTTCAACCTGAGTGAAAGCCAAGTATTTGAAACGCACATATTGCCATTCTTAGTGCATAGTCGTGAGGAACGGCGCGAGCGTCTGGAACGACAAAACGTGCTATTTGGCAAGAGCGTTTTTGCACACAACGTAGTTTCCGGAGTCACGCTTTTTGGTCTGTGCCAAAGATGCGGGGAAGAGAAACCTTTACAACACAGCAGGTTTTTAAAATTAAAACCCCTCCCCCCCCCCCCCCACACACACACGCACACACACTTCTTTTTACGGCGGAGCTGTTAAGGGATCGCTTCCCCGGTATCGTGTCCGTTAACAAACAAATGATGACACTAAACTCTGGACAGCTACCGCCATCTATAAGGGACGACGGCAACCAGACAACCGACTTGCCGATTGTCTGGTTGCCGCCGTCGCGCATAGATTGCTGCAACCTCTCCAGCCTTTCCACTCTGTCTTGCCGACTTGCGGCCAGCCATTACTTCATTCCCACCATAGTACAGCTTCGCTGGTCTTCCTTCATCACCAGAGTGAAAAGGCTGAAAGTATTCCTGAGGGATTGCCTCCTCTGTTTGTGTGTGCTAATTCGACAATTTTATTGGTCACTTCATTGCTTTTATTTTGCACTCTGTGAAGGTTTAAAGGGGTCATAAAGCGATATCGGGTTGGAATGTTCATGACTTTTCCTAGGCGTACTGGTCCTAGTCTGAC
Organism: Ixodes scapularis; assembly: GCF_016920785.2. NCBI lineage: Eukaryota > Metazoa > Arthropoda > Arachnida > Ixodida > Ixodidae > Ixodes > Ixodes scapularis. The sequence continues at coordinate 247,108,997 of NW_024609835.1, read as the reverse complement.
CCAAGTATACTCGCACAGGCCGCCACTGATTCAGAAGCTTCTTTGTCGCGGTGAAATCGCGAGGCTAAAATCAGACTATGTCTTTTAGTCTTGCCTTCGCAAAGATTGATGTCGTAATTGTGGGATCTAACCCACCCGCCTGACGACAGGCGAGCGCGGCTCATGGATTGGATAGAACTGTGTGAGCACTGTGCATCGGCTCGTAACAAGCAATGCCTCGGCCGACACTTGGGTAGTGGCTCGTGTCCAACCACAGCGGTAATGAGAATGGCCGAACACTAACAATGCCTGGAGCTCAACACGTATTTTCTTCCTTTCCAACCCCAGCGCGGGGGTATGATTAACGTTGGCGGCATATGACAGGCACCAGGCCACGTGGCCGCTTCTAGTCTGAGTTGAGGGAATGAATGATGCTCATATTTCTCTAATTTTTTGGCGACTGCCATTTCTTAGAAAAAAGAGCGAAGCCAAGTTCAATCAGTTATTAATGTTAGGGAGTGATCCTGAGTAGAATTTAGTGATGCATATAAATCTTTTTTATAGCTTCTTTAAGCAGAATATAATGGGGATCGAAACTTGGGCAATAACTTGAGAACCACGCTCGTGTGAGACTTACAGCGACTGCCAACGTTCGGCTGTCCCTCTGAGGTCACTAAAATCTTCTTTCTTTTTTTTTAGGTATTCCTTCCGTACACACGTGTAGTTATATGTAACGTCATGTTGATAAGTCGCATTTAGTCATTTAAATACTTCTATTCTCGGTGACATCTTTCGGATGCAGTTCAGCAACAACAAACACATTTTTGGCTGCCTAGGTCAACGATGTAAAATTGGTCTTGCAACATTTTTTTGTACTTTCAATAAATACTGTTAAGAAGTAACCACTGACGTTGATAGCTTGCGAAAACATCCATTAGTTTTCCCCTCCGCGCAATAGCAGATGCAGAAAAATTAAAGGAAAGAGACAGCTGTCTGTCCCCTCCTCAACTCGCAATTTGAACAAGCGACTACGTGATCTGACACTAATTATATGCCGTCAGTGTTCATCATAGTCATGCCCTAGGCGGCTAGGGTTTGGAAAGCAAAGGCTTGGGCTGAGCTTCAGATATTGTTAGAGTTGGGCTATTAATTATCATATTTATTTGACATGAGCCGTTATCCGAATATTTCCGATGCTGATTGTCATGAACCCGAGCACTCGACTAGGGGTTATGAAAATCGCTTACGTCACGGTGTCACGTGACTCTCGGTGCAAAATCGTGATGTCATGTTACATCATGCTGTCAACAAGGCTAATAAATCTAGTGACTTCCTCAAATTAAATCGAGTTGATGCAGCGAGTCACGTGACGTCACGAGGTCACGTGACATTACTTGCCAGTATGTATTGACACCATGAGATCACGTGACAACGTGACACATGGTTAATCATAGCGCCAATACAAAAGCACCACGAGAACCCACAATCTACCCCACGTTGCAATTATTTATATGACAATTTCATCAATAGATAGAAATACAGCCGCCAATTTTTTATTCTGATATGTTCATATTGTGATACTAACAAAAAATAAAAAAATAAATTACCTTGAACCGTTTTGAACCGGTTACCGTTATATTTTTTTTTTCGGTTAGGTTCCGGTTCAGTTCCAAGATGGCGCCGAAGCTTTCGTTTCGGTTCAGTTCCGGTTCGGCTAAAAATAACGGTTCTGTTCCGGTTTTCGGTTCGGTTCGGTTCCGGTTCGACACCCTGCTGTAAAGAAACCTACCCGGTGTTTACGGAACCTCCCCCACCCTGGGTAGACGAAATAGTGGTTGACACTAGACCCACTCCACAAAATCAAGGAAAGAATGAAATGAAGAGAAGAAAGCACGCTGCAAGTAAACACCTAGACGAGGTGCTAGCACTTCTCGAAGACGACGAGAACGCTATTATATACACGGACGCAACAAAAGACGAAAGCGGCACAGCCATCGCGTACTACTGTGCTAACACCCACAAACGCTTCGCCGCTACACTATGCAGCGAAACCAACGTCAAGGAAGCTGAACTTCAAGCTATTGAGAAGGCCATCATAGAATTCAAAGACGTCAAACTAAAACGTAAACTTTATATCTACACAGACTGCAAAGAAGCTGTTCAAGAATGCAGCAAACACGACAGTCGCAGCAAGACCGTCCGAACAATCAAGACGACGGCCAAACAACTTCGAATCCAAGGACATTACATTAAAATTCGATGGATCCCTGGTCACCAAAGTATCCAAGGGAACGACGAGGCGCATGCAGCCGCACGGGAACAGCTACAGGCATCCCTGCCCGGCCAAGGCTCGATTCGCCTCGTCGACAGAAATGACACAATCGAAGAGACCGATCCGGCTGATCTGAAAGCACAAGAACGCGAAGAGAGAAGAAGACGTCTCAACGAACAGCTGCAACAAGACGAACACCCGCTTCCCTCGACGTCGTACAGCCGATGGGAGAGGGTGTGCCTGCGAAGACTACGCACGGGAACAGCCATGACCCCAGCCAGAATAAACAAGTTTAAATGGAAAGACAACGAAGAAGACCCACAAGCCGGATTATGCGAAGAATGCCTTGTGCCCGCGGATACACAGCATATATTCTGGGATTGTCCAAGTAGTGCAGAAGAAAGAAAGAATGCTTTGGAGTCGCTCTCCCAGCCTGTGAGACCAAGCTGCCTGCTAGAATGGATCCTCCCGGTCGGCTGCCCCGAACGCCGGAAGGCAATATTAGATTCCCTGATCGACTACATAAAGTCGGCAGGGCTTGTACATTGTATATAACTCCCTTCACCTTCCTCCCCTTCCTCCTGTCACCAATGTCTAGTTTCAAGGGCGACAGGCATCCCCCACACTCGGTTCCACAAATAAAGCATTTTCTCTCTCTACACCCTCAAAGTTGGTATACGTAAAAATTTTAAATTAAAATGTATGAAAAAGGTGAGTTGCTGATGATATCTGTGACTGAAAAAACCGTAAAAAATAAGAGAGAAGGAAACAATAATTTTGAAACAAAATTAGAAAATTTCCGAGGTACACCATCGGAAATCGTAGATGATAAAAAAAGATGAAGTTTGAGACCAAAAAGGAACCTGAGGTTGCAGGCTGAATACTTGTCGTCAAGTCATACGATTAAGGTAGTAAAGTTCCTTTGGAGATAAGGCGATAGATGGGGTTTTTTCAGTCGCAGATATCATCAGCAACTCACCTTTTTTCATACATTTTATTTTAAACTTTTATGTATAACAACTTTGAGGGTGTACGTTTCTTTTCTTTTAAGCAACAACATCAGTAACTTCTTGCTTCTTTCTTCTCCTCCTTTAAAGTCTATTAAATGTCAGTTGTCAGTTCAGCGCCCTTTCTGTCTACCTCGTCCTTCCTTTCCTTGTTGTTTTGCGCTATTTTACTGATGAAGAACGACCAACTAGCCCGCCAGCTCACCTTATTCCACACTCAGTTCGGCCATGGGCTCCCCAGCCCATGTGCTGTCCATAACACCTCCATGTTTCCGGCGACGTGGCTTCAGCAGCTGACGGGACTTGCACGAGCGAACATAACGAGAGATATCCGAGCGTATGCCAAGTTAGTTATAACACTCCTGTATTTGTCTCAGTGTTTTGAAGTAGCCCAAGTGACCGCTTAGGAAATGGTTATGGCACAGTTGGAGCACTGCCTGCCCCAGGTTGCAGTAGAATTCATGCCTGTGGTCTCTTCCCCGCCATGTGGTGCTGCAGTCCCTCTGGGTAAAGTTCACTTCCCTCAGCCGAGCACTGCACCTGGCGGGCTTTTGTTCGATTTGGTGCAAGTGTTCCATCTCCTAGGTAGCAAATCACTTTGGCCAGCTGTGGGTCTCTGCACTGTTTCTTGACCAGCTTGGTGATGCTGTTCTGCTGGGTGAGGTTCAAGTCCTGTACCAAAGCTGTTTTTTTAAAGCGGATCTGGTGGTTCGGCTTCTGGACGTCGATCGGGAAGCATTTCCCCCTCCTTCCGCCCCCGCAGGAGCATCGGCCACGGGTGAGGCAGGACTCCTGCTAAGAGCATCTGCAGGAATGTTAGCTCTCCCACTTCAGTGTGTCACAACACAGTTGAACCCCTGGAGCCGTGGAACTCAACGTTGCACTTGACTAAATTACAATTTCTGGATACCCGGACTTTAGTCTTCACGGTACGCTATTTATTGTCTCGAAATTCAAAGTAGCTATTAAGAAAACCGTAAATAAAGGTGATGCTGAAACAAACATTAAAATTTCCGCGCGCTCTCCAGTGGTGTGAGCGTATTTCCAAAACCTGGCCATTCCAGATCTGCCGCGGAGCGGCGTGCTCTGATTGGCCAGATCACCGCCGCACAAAATTTTGACGGCGACGCACATGCGGTGCCGGTCGCCGGCAGGAGCGTCTGCTACAGTCCGGCGGATGCTTCGGTGCCGTGGTGACTTGGTGGACGCGTTGTTGTGTAGATTACGCATTGTTTCATCTGCCAGTGCATACCCACTGAGTTATTCCGCATATCACGCGCATAAAAGTCGGTAGCAGAAGTTACGCAGCATGCCGATGTCCACAGCCCTGCACAGCGTGTGTGGATTGTGTCTACGGTTTCCGTGTGGCTCTTGTCAAAGTAAGGCTTGTCGCCTTCCTACGCGCCCGCGTACCGTCCGCAATGCTGTCAATCGTACTGCTCATGCTCAATTATTTGGCTGTTTTTCTTGCTCTGAAACGCAATGCAGACTTTAAATCCACTTCAATGCTTCGCAGCTGAATAAACACTTGTTTGTCGCTGAACAAGATTGCCATGAACGGATTTTCTTCCGCGGTTTTACGCCCCGCAAGTGTTCACTTTTTCTGCCGTATTTTCACGTTTTATCGCACAGACTCCTTCGATTTGTACCAGCTTTAGGCTATTTTGCGCATACCAAGTTTTGTGAAATATAAAAGGACGCGAATTGGTTTCAAGCTGTGTGTTTCTTACGCCTATCATATTTTCACATTGTGTTACTTTGATCAGCACTGGAGGTGAGCTAAGACTGCTCCAATATGTCTCTTTAACTCCAAGGAGCAGAGAATGAAGTATGATATAAAAACCCATGCAGAACTTGGTTTAAAAATATTGGGACCTTGTCCTGCAGTGCCTTTTTGTTCACTGTTCCCTTCTCTGCACTTGATACACAGGTATGTGACCTGTTCAGTTACATAAAATCTCACCTGCCCTTTCAGCCTGTGGAGGTCCATGGGGATTAGAACGGAAGCATTAGAGCCAACTTCAAAATTACTTGTGCATCAAATCCTGTTACCCACGGGACATTCTTGTGTGAATCTGAAGTCCATGCTATTGATAGCTTCTCCATGCTAGCGATAGACTCCAGCTACAGTCTAGTTTTGTCATCTTTATTTCGGTCCCATCAATTTCCAGCTGCTGATGTTATCACTGTGTAATGCTGAAGTTCTAAAGGCCCCATAAATTACAGGCAGATCCAGACAAGATCCAGGACACTGACCACAACGAATGCAATGCTGCTGGTTCTTGCGACCAGCGACTTGTATGCACACACCCCTTACATGCCCCAGGCCGAGTCCCTAATAGCCGTGTCCCACTAGAGCAACAGCAACAAACGACAGCGACAGACTACAATGAGCGACATACGACACCGACAAACAGCCTGTTTAGCGGAGTCCGCTGTCCCACCTGGCAGACACGACGCAGAACACGGGGACAAGGAAACTTGTTTCCTAGTGGAACTGGAGTTGTCAACAAAACACTTCAAAATACAGAGACAAACAGAGTATTTCGACACGGTTTTCTTGTTTTGCTCTTTGGGCATCAAACGCGCCGACAAACACGGTGAAAGTGGAGACAATTACTTTATTCCTTGTTTAAAGCTTCCGCTTGTCTTCATTTGCCGTTGGCGACTTTCCGAAAACAGTCGTGACAATCGACGCCCAACTTTTTCCGAACTAGAATTCCTGAATCGTTCCTTGTCTGGAAATATCATCGACACGTACGATGGGGACGAAACTTCTTTGGAGGGCATTCCTCCAACGAAATTGGCACTGCATACCCGCGAGTGTGGGATGGCATTTCAGTTCGTCCCATCGGCGCTGACACATGTAGGCGTTACTGGTAGGAAAACAAACGCAGAGCGCAAAGCGGCAGTGTAGAATATGTCAGCCATGCCGACACAGTGGCAGACATAATCGGGAGACCAAATTTCTCGCGTCGTACGGCACGGCTCCATCGTTGTCGCTGTCCCACAAAACATCGGCGAGGTGAAGAACTGTGAAACTTTGTCTCCACGAGATACGACGCATAACTATTGAAGCACTTAATGACGCAGCACGGGCAGCACTTCATGCTGTGAACCCAGCGCAACCGCACCACTCCGACTTCAATGCGTACCAACGTACGCGGCGTGGTTTCGGTTTCGTTTTCTCTGGGGTTCTCACAGCCTACCTTCGGTACCGGCCGCGCGGCGGCGCGCCAGTCGCGTCGCACGTAGTGTTATCGTTGTCCATAACCTCCGGACTCGAGCTGCCTCCTCAGGCCCTGCCACTCAAGGAGGTTAGAAGTACTAGGAGGGGGCACGTTGTAATATTGGTGAAGCCTAGACATAAAAAGTTTAAACGATTTTGTGCCCAGCGTGACCGCAGATCTGTCTGGCGATTGGTGCGCGTGACATGTCACGTGCGAGATGGGTGGTTGATTGTAGGAGGAATCCTTGCAGGCTTGCGCGCGCTCCGTCCGGTAGGTTGTATCAGATCGAAGGCTAGACGAAGGCTAGCTACGGTCACGTGATGTGGTGAGAGTAAGGAGGAAAATGAGAAAGAGGCGAGGCGTCAAGGGAGCATGGCTTGTGGAGGCTACGTGGCTGACGTCATGCCCTCTCCTACCCTTCTATTCTCCATGCTGCCACTCGTCCGCCCCTCCCGTTGCCCCCCCTGCCGGTCACCGGGACCACCCAGTCCAGTTTAGCCAGGAAGTAGTCCCAGGTTGGACGCGCATCCAAGTGGCACTGCACCATTGCTGTGCGCGACTGCCAGATGGCGTGTAGTCCCAGCAACACCAACATGCTCGTCACCTCCGTCCCTTCTCCGTCGCCGAGAAGGAGGTACTTGAAAGTACCCCACTCAACGTCAAAAACCGACCTAAGGCGGAAGCACGTCCTCATCTCGTCCCAGAACAAGTAGGCGTTCGAGCACTCGACAAGGACGTGCTGGATTTATTTATTTATTTACTTATTTATTTATTTACAATACCCTCAGGGCCATAAGGCGTTAGAGAGGGGAGTGAGTGTTTAGTACAATGGTTGATAGAGCTTCTCGGAATCTGATGGGATCCTGAATGGTGACGATGTCTTCGGGAAGGTCATTACAGTCCACAATTGCATCAGGAAGAGGGGCGTGCTGATGTGCTGTGGAAAAAAACACTTTGGCCGGGCTATTTTATTGCAATGATCGAGTCTGGAGGAAAGATAAACAAGCTGGTGGGGAAAGAAGAGACTGATTTAAAAGTGGTGAATAAAAAACTTTATGCAGAAGGCAGAGACGGGATATTTTTCGACGGATGAAAAGCAATGGGAGAGAGAGATTTGATTTAATGAGGGAAACACTAGAAAAACTGGAGTATCAGACTGAATAAAACGCGCAGCACGGTTTTGAACAGATTCAATGTACTCTGTTAATGTAGCTTGATGAGGGTGCCAGATTGCGTATTTTAATTTAGACCGGACTAGGGCAAGATAGAGGAGACGTTTTAGTTGAGAAGGGGCGGATCTGAAATTGCGACAAAGGAAACCCAAGCTTTTGTTAGCGGAACTCACAACTGAATTAATATGGTTTTCCCAGGAGAGGTTTAAAGTTAGAAGAACGCCGAGGGTATTTATACATATCCGTGGGTTGAAGAGGGATGCCATTGAGAAAATGAGCAGGAGAGGTTTGAAAAAAGGAACGAGAGAAGCGCATGCATTTACATTTACTGACGTTAAGCGTCGTCTGCCAGTTAGTACACCAGCTCTGAACTAGGTCGAGGTCGTTTTGTAGGGTTGAAGAGCCATGAGGGGATGTTATTTTTCGGTAAAGGACACAGTCGTCGGGAAATAGGCACATGGGTGAAGATACCTGAAGAGGAAGATCGTTGATGTAGATGAGGAAAAGTAACGGACCAAGCACCGTTCCCTGAGGCACGCCAGATGTTACGGGGGCTAAAGTAGAAGGACAATTATTAACATGAACAAACTGATGACGCTGAGAGTGAAAAGATTGAATCCAGGAGAGAACATTATTATCAAGGTTTCACGACGATAGTTTTAGAAGCAGTCTGTTATGCGGAACTTTGTGAAAAGCTTTAGCGAAGTCGAGAAATACAGCGTCAGTGGGGTAGCCAGAATCAAGGTTTGCGAACAGGTCGTTTGTTAAGCAGAAAAGTTGGGTTTCGCAGGAGTAGTTTCGACGGAAGCCGTGCTGAGCGTTGTTAAAGAAGGAGATAGAATCAAGGTGAATAGATAGTTGCTTGTGGATTACGTGCTCCAGTATTTTAGAAAGTACAGAAGTTAGAGATATTGGCCTATAATTTAAAGGAGAAGATTTATCACCGCTTGTGGACTGGGATGACCTTGCCAATTCTCCAATCGTCAGGAACCGCCGCCGCATCTAATGATTGTTGAAACATTTTTGTTAGAATTAGGCTTGAGGAATATTTAGTGCTTTGTAAAACCTTAGAATTTATGCCGTCGACACCACAGGAAGAGGACATTTTCAGTGACTTAATAATACTAACAATACCCTCGTAATCAATACAAATTGGATCCATAGGTAAAACATTGGAGGGCGCGGTACCTCTATTTTTTCGTCCGTTTCAGACACCAGGTGGCGCGCGGCTCGTGAAGTGGTTGAACGCTCGACTTCTAGATGGCGCCAGTATCGAAGTGTGAAAAGGCCTGCGTTATCTGCTGCGTGAAATAGATCCCCGAAATGTGCCGTGTTCTCTCGGCGGAGGACGTTTCTCCCTCCCTCGCGCGCGCGCGCTTGGTATGTCGTCTCTGGTCAGTCAGCTCAGGATGCGGTGTGCGTTGCATCGGACGTCAGTGATAATACGCGCGGTGGCTGAGTCCGGCCTCTGCGCTGGGTGATGCAGTGGGTGGCGCTCGTTTCTGTTCTGAGGTAGGAATAAAAATGTAGGTCCCCTTTTTTACGACGCTCGTTTCTATAGCTTGGGTTTTTATCTCGAGTGATGGGCAATACCGTGTTTTCGAAATCGCATTTTGCCGTGAGCGATTGAGAGACAGGTTAGCATTTTATTTTTGTCAGCACTACACGTTCAATAAAGACCTCGGGCGGCGATGTAAATATGTGTTGCTCCCCAAAGTGTGTCCAAGGTGCGCAGTGACAATTGGAAAGGGTATTGAAGGCGCGCGACCGTCGATTGGGAAAATACGTGCGTTAGATTCACTTATTCAGTGTAATCATTTCTGCCAACGTCTTTTATTTGTTTCGACAAATGACATGGTCGAGTCTATTGATAATCTTAGGCAGACTGAACGTGCGGAGTGTACGGGCTTTAAATAAATTTGCATCGTTTATCTGAATTAATAACTGTTTTTTTTTTCTTTTCCGTGCTCGGTGCTATGCAAAAATCGCTTAGATGTTATGGTAGCGTAGTGTGGCGGCGTTTTGCACGCTGACTTGCTATTGCGTTCGCTGTGCACAATATGTGTTCAGGTAGAATGTGCCAAATCGTATTTCCGATCGATATGATGGATTTAGTTTGCTACCGTGTTAATTATATTTTCCTGATTTAAACTGGTTCGTCCCTGATCTGAGCCTAAGTTGAAATTCAAAGGTACAGACAGACTTAGCGTCGTAACAGCCATAATGCGCAGAAAGAAATTAGTACCATGAAAGAAAAACAAAAGAGTACGAGGCGGCTCGGTGTTATAGAAGTGATGAGTGCACGAAGGATAAAATCGTACGTTTTTTTTTTCTTGATGAACGCTCCTCATCGCTGGAAAACGCTCAACGTACCAGCAAAGGCAACGAGCTGGCATGAAATTCCCATCGAGCGGAAAACGAGCGTCACTTTCATCATGCGCTTTAATTTCGATATGGTGCAAAATGCGCGCGAAATAATAACAGGTAAGGCAACAAAATTTAGATGTTAGGTCTCAAACACCGCCAGACTTAGCCGTGTCGGGGGCATCTCTCGCGAGTCAATACGTCAAAGGTATTGCGCGTCGAACTGTACGTGTGAGTTATCCATTTCAGCGAAACCTTGATTTCGCAAAACTATTGTGCGTTAGAGATATGCATCGTGTTAATCAGCTATGACTATACCCTATCTCACTAGTTGCGCGCAGTGCTTGGAAGCCACGAGCGAGAAATAAGTGACAGTTTATTTCGTAGGACAATCGCGACGTGGAAACCCATAAAAGAGAGTCCCGATAAGAAGAGAGCTTCCCCTTCTCTTCAAGTGCATGGGTTACGCTCTCAATCCTGCACCTGTGGTAACACTGCAGGCTCCTAAAATCGTCTTCCCTGAAGGACACAGTGGCTTTCAGAATGGACCTTTTGCAGAAACATCGGTTCGAGAGTAACTGGTTCCAGTACCCTCTCTCTCTTCCTTCTGGCCGAGCAGAGAGGGAAGATGGTTTCGTTGTGTCGACTTCGGGGCGGAAGATTACGCACGATGGGGACAAAGGCGAGTTTGGGAGAGCCGTATCTAGGTCACAGCGTCTCAATGGGTGAACAGGATGTAGCTGACGTTTTGGGAGTGCAACGGGTGGGAGAGGCCTCGCGCGCGCGTTGTTTTCTCGCCACTTAGCCTCGACCCCAGTCGCGTGTCTAGGTGGCAGCACATATTCGCCAAGAGGTCCATTGAGGGGTGCTACGCGAAAGCCAGCGACACGTACGTCACAGGAACGAAGGCGAGGTGCTCCGGGCTTTGAAAACGCTCATAATCGCAACAACAACTTCTTAGTTTTTTTTTTTTGTCAAGGCATAATTTTTTTTTCTTTTCGTCTACCTTGATACCCCACCCCATCAACGCAAAAGCTAACATAAACTGAAAAAAAAGATAGTGGACATACAACGACAACGCACCCACTGGGACCCGAGTCAGGGCAAGAACAACTAACTACTAAAATGAAAAAAAAAAAAAAAAAATCATGTTCGCATACACAGACAGAACGCCTCCATCAAAATAAATGAATCATGCGCTTCTTCTGCCAGTCTCGTTGTGCGTCTGTCAAAAGCCACAAAGGAGGAAGACAATCAGCGCCTAAACAACCCCCTTCTCCCCCCCCCCCCCCCCTAAAAAAAAAGAAGAAAAAAAAGGTTTTTTGGGCGCCTGTGGTCGCCCAAGCGATGACCTTGGAAGGGTATGCGATTGTAGCACGTTTGTTCCCCGGCTGTTCCCTTGTCTGAAATGCCACGGTCTGTTTCCCCCAGGTACCAAAGTCCCCGTCTTATCTTCCCCGAGTATCAACTCCGCAGTTATCCTGAGTCATTCCGATGCTTTCCAAAGTTGCAAAACTGAACACAAGCGTCGCTGCGGTCGCCGCGCCCTGATTGGGTGAGGTGTACCGTGATGTCAGGGGAAGATTAGGATACGAGGTGCCACGATGTTGTGGAAGTAATGAATATACGACGGATGCCATCGAACATTTTTCACTTGTTGGACGTTTTACAAGTAGAACGTCGCGTTTATATGCGGTTGAAAATAATAAAGCATAGACAAGCCTTCTAGATCTATTGAAGGAGCTTTTTCGGAAGAACTGATGCTGCTGCAAAAGCGCGAACGCTCCCAATTTGTTTGTGGTGTTTGACGAGCTCTGTGGTTGTACAGAGTCGGGCGGGAGACAAAAGTAGGACTTTGCATGGATGGCTCTTACGAGCATCGCGATGGTCTACATGGAACATAGAGATAATATAATAATATGGAGGAAAAGGTCCAGCATCTTCCCATGCTTTGCAGTCGCCTCGAAATGGCAATGCACAGAAGCAGACATTGCCGGTCCCGGTGAGACAAAATAGCAAGTTTTCTCTGTCATAAACACAAAAGCTGGTAAACATCATTTGCAATGACAATATTTAGTGTTCTTTTGCTTTATTTCCGCAGAAACAACCGGCGAAAGTCACTGCATCAGAAACAACTCACCCTGACGACCAGTTGAACAAAGGCAAAGCGTAGATGCAAAGGGAACGCGCTTCGATCGCCTCGTTCTGTATCTCGGGACGGACGATGTCAGCGCCCGCAATAGACTACTTCCATAAAGCCCTGCATGCAACACGGCGCGCGTTGCACTCTGGGAACTAGTTGGCCAGGGAGGAGGGTGGCATGGTTTCGGTTTCGATCGGCACGTCGACAAGAGATTGTTTTCTGGTCACGAGAGCGTCATTTGTGGTCTCTAAACTAACCTAAATGGGCAGGCCTTGAAGCTTTAGCACAAGCCTGAGACGTATAACTTGTCTTAACACATGCTTGTTGTATTTTTGTACTTGAGCCTTCCTGTTAGCTTTCCAATCGAGGTATGTGGACGAGCCAGTGCTGGGAATCTCGACGCTGCGAAGCTCGGGGATCTTGTTCGTGTACGAATCAACAAACTGTTGCAACCAATAAGTACACGTACATCGAGCTTGCACATTTACATTAGTGTTGTTGATTATTAACTTTGTTTCGTGCGTCCATAGACGAAATATTACTTTTCGCTATTACTGTTTTACTTAATAATCCTGAGTATGCGAGGTAAAACTCGGAGGCGTCATTGAAAAGCTCAGTTTTAACACACTTCTTATCTCTTATCTGTACTGACCCGCAGCACTGCACGAAGTGAAGTCCCCACCTGCTTGCATTCCACTAATATTCAACATCGCGTATGCGCATAAAGTTATCCTGCAATCATATAGGCAAATTCGCACATACAGACCGTTTTAAGAAAGCAAAAGTCGAGCACTTGTGTGAAGAATGTCGCACCATTCGCCGGAAATGCGCCGGACGGGCATGAACCCCTATGCGCACCTCATAGGGGTTCATGCCCGTCCGGCGCACGGTGCGACATTCTTCACACAAGTGCTTGAACGAATTCAAAGCGCGTTTGACGGTTGCTAATAGCCATAATATTTGTTATGTGTTTGTTTTCTTCCTGCCTGAGTATGCCGAGATAATTTCAGACACACCGTTCAGGCAGAGATCTTGGGCGTCAGTAAAAACTCGTGCAAAAAGGCTTAGCGAGGAGTAGGGGACGCTTGTTAGGGCCTCCGTCGTAGCTAGCCGATCTCAGCGTTTGCGATAAGTTAATTATTTATCAGCATGAAATTTGAGTGGGAGATATATGATGACACGAGGAAGACATCATAGTAACTTTGGTGCAGTAGTGAGGTCGAATTTATTGCGTTTGCTTAAAAGTTCATGCATAAATGCTGGGCTCAACTTTGATACCCTGTGAGGATGCGGCTTGCTTTTCGCCCAATGAAGTAACAAGAAACGGACGTTTGGCAAACAAAATACGTGTAAGGCTCCAGATGAACAAATTTCAGTTCTAGTTCACTGGTAGTAGACGAGATTATTGAAATCGAGCTCAAACATGCTCTCGTGGGGTGAAGTGACTTAAGACACGACTTACTACGTTCGCATACGAACGCACAATATCCGGTGTTTCAGGAACCAAGGAAAGTGCCCTGGTCTTCGTTTTGTATCGCTCCAGAATGAGTGTTCGCGAAAAGTCAGATAATCGAAAACGCAAGCAGCGCGTTCGGTCGCGGCGTGATAGCATGAGATGAAGCTGCTCAGTCGAAACCGAAACTAAATGGCCAACTAGTTCCCAGAGTGCATTGCGTGGTATTTCGCCGCGATGGGGCGCGTCGGTTTTGGAAGTAGCCCATTCCCCACTCTCCGCTGCTGTCTTGGCCCCGCACCCCCGCTGACCTCGAACTAGACGCGGTAACCGAAGTCAAATTTTTCCCTCACTGCATCGCAGCCTTCCAAATACATCACGGCTGGAGAACTGCGGTGCGTTGCTAACTCCACAAAACAAATCTATTTACTATATAAAAACATAAATCTCGGACGCACTGCAATATCCTGAGTCATTACCCACCCCAATTTATGGGTATCTGCTCTCAGCTAACGTTCAAAATCAAGAGTGAAGTCGCACCTGTCGCCATAACAACCATAATGCGCAGAAAGAAATATGAACGAGGAAAAGATAAAATACAAGGCACCATGGTGTTGTGAAAGTAACGAATGTACTAATTATATTACGGAATATTTTTGTGGTGCCGCAAGAGAGCGATCTCTTGTGCTTCGCTGGGGTTATTTGACGAGCTCGGCGGTCCTCCGAGGCCATATATATAGACCATTCAATTTAGAGCTCTCAGGACGGCGCCATTTTGTTAGACCGCAGCACCCTCTCCACACATCCGTTTTGCGGTGTAACGAGCATCGTTAATTTCGCTGACGCCGCTCAAGTAGTCAGAGATCGTTAGGAGGACGTAGAATCAACAATTCGAACGTGAAAAAGAGCGCGGGGACCCACACCGACGCCGACAACATCGCATTTCAATGGTTTGTTTATGGGCGACGGCGAGCTTCTTGCTCACACCCCCATCGCGCATGCGCGGCGCCGGTGGCGTCCGCTAGGGGCGCTCCGGGCGCTCCGTTTTGTAGGGTCATAGCAGAGAGGCTAAAAGAGAAAAAAAATGCACTGCCCCTCTCACCCCGCGCGTCGCCGCTCCGCCGAGTGGGCTGTAGCTAGCGTCCGGCTGGCGAGCAAACTCTGTTTAAAATCGCGTCATTTTGGAACTTTCAAGCGCAGATGCGCAGATTTTGGTATGCCAGTTGTCGTGTTATACTATGCTAGACAAAAAGACTCACAGGGTCCAATTGCGCTGTTACCTGCGTGCAAATAACAAAAAAAAAAAAATAGGAAAAACTGTGTCAGCTTGGCCGGTCTCTTTGGCAAAAAGTAAATTCGGTTGCTGTACCATTTTTACTATACAAAGTTCGTACTTGTGTAGGCCTTTAGCGACTATGAGTGGAAGTCTGAAATAATAAATAAAACGTGCTCTCCTGCCGCAATACACGCAGTAGTTGAGGGTAGTACTGCCGGCTGACTCAACTGCTATTTAAGTAACGGAAAAAAGATATGCTGGTTGATCATTTAGCGAAATAGAACAACAGAGAGCTATAGGCTGATTTTGGAGTAGCCACAACTATTCTAAGAACGCAAACCACTTCACAACGGCAGCCACGAGCGAGAGTTCGATGTTCCGTACTGCCCGCCGATACAGCCCAAAGATGGAGAACGGCAACGTCCCGGTTTGTCGTCTGCTAGCGAAGTCGGCGCGTGCCCTCTCTCTCGTTTTACCCCGCCGAACCCTGCGGAACTTCCCGGATGTGTGGAGAGGGCGCTGCGGCCGAACAAAATGGTGCCGCCCAGAGAGCGATAAATGGAATTTTATCGTGGGTAGCGCCATTTTGAGAGCGAGAGAGAAAAGGGGAAAGGGCTACCGGCGCTTTCCCCCTTTCTGATTGTGTAGAAAGAGTGAAAGTCCCGGATGAGAGGCTTGGCCGGTGTTGGGCGTGTGCAGTGCCCCAACTTCGTTCGCGCTTTCTTCTACGTTTCAAACTCCCAAACTTAATCAGAGCAATGGTCTTCGATGGCGACAGTCCCCCGGTCATCGGGACACCATTGCTAAGTGACAGGGTGCACGAATAACGACAGAAAGCGTCGAATACTGTCCGAGGACCTATGTAGCTTGTATGGAATCCGGCAAGGCAAGTACGGCTGGAATGTTTTTAAGCTCCATTGCTTTCCGCATGACTGGAAATGATGAACCATTTATACATTTTTGCTAACGTAGCCGCTTTTAGTTGTAATCAGCAAGCGATACACGAAACGGGAACCTCAATTACCTTTGTAAACGCCCGGAGCTGCTACATATCGTCTTGCTGTGCTGTTTTTATCTTCGTGTCCCTGTTCTTATATCTCCTTGTGAATGAACGACGAAGGCGCTCTAGACGTACTTTTATCGAACCGCAGAAAGCCTCGAAGCAGCCACGAATTATTTTACTATTTGATGCAATATTTTGAGTTCTCACCTCCAATTTTTATCGCTGGCACGTTCGCTGCCGCTGTTCCCCCCGTCGCCACACTGGCGGATGCCACGACTCAAACAAAGAAACGTGCACACTGGGCTCGAAAACGCAGATCGCAACACACGAAACGTTCCTGCAGCGACTATCTAGCGCCTCAAAGCGCCTTAGTCAACGGAAACAACCCACCAGCGGCACTTCAAGGAGCACTTTTGCCGGCTCTCTGGTATCGCGCAGGAGATCGCGATTGAAAAACAAACAAACAAACAATAGAACTACGTTTTCAACAATTTCCAGCCTCACCCGGCGGCGGAAATGAGCCTTCAACTAAGTGCTGTAGATGATAAAATCGAGTCAGTCAGCACTGCAAATTATCACTATTAAGATAAATTCAGCTACGGAATTTTACAAGCTGAAGCAGCAGTTATCATGAGAAAACTCGCACGCGCATTGCGAGCGTACCCCATGTTCATCGGCGGTACAGCGTTCGGTGCGCGCTCCGTTCACGAAATGTTCCGAGCGAAGTCGAGAGGATGGCGTTGAGGAAACGCCTTTTCGGTTTACGGACGCAATCCACTGCCGCCGGAGACAGGGGTCATGTGGAAAGCGATGGAACTCAAAGACATTGCAGCCGCTCTCGCCTTGCCGGGTTCCTTGCAAGCTACATATGTCCTCGGACAGTATAGACCAGTGTCCGCGTCAATTCCAGGGCGCCGCCATGTTTATCTACGCTCGCGCCACCACGCGGAGAGAACTGGCAGGCAGGAGGGGGGGGCTGCGTCGGCGGCGTTGCTTTGGGGAGCTGGATGCGGCAGGCTGTCCGAATGCACCGGCACATCGTGAACGATGTCTTCACCAGAAGCCTCCGCGACCCGTTCTTCAACAGATAAGATGTCGTGAACATTCGAGAACCCATCTCGATCAAAAAAAACAAGAGAAAACCTTTCTTGTCTTAAATGTTCTCGGTGTCTGCTGACCCTTGACATCCGCGTTTCAGTCCGGGTTCATTGCGTAGTAAATATTTCGCTACCGCTTTCTTGT
Organism: Ixodes scapularis; assembly: GCF_016920785.2. Taxonomy (NCBI): domain Eukaryota; kingdom Metazoa; phylum Arthropoda; class Arachnida; order Ixodida; family Ixodidae; genus Ixodes; species Ixodes scapularis. Next base: position 247,091,856 of record NW_024609835.1, on the reverse strand, counting down.
AGCTTTCAAATGCTTGATTGTGAGCTTCTGGTATACGACATTACATTCGTGACACGTTTGAGACCGATTTTCGCGATCTGCTTGCCTTTCTGCGGCAGCGCGGCTCTGCCGAGCCGAAATAAGTGGGAGGCGTTCACTTGATCGAACGCCGTTTTAGCGAATGAAAACGAGACCACGACGTTTCATCGAATAACTAGCGAATGCCCGCCCCCCCCCCCCCCCCCACACACACACACACAAACACACACTGCGAGCGTCTGGGTTCGAAACTATTAAATGCCAGTTCTAAAGGATGGTACTTACTTGAAGTGGGAGCTGGAATTCTACGAGGTACCAGGAGACACTTACTATCGGACAACGAAGCACGGTGCCTGTGGGGGCGGAGTCTAGGAACGCTACTGATTAATATTGTAACAGGCGATCAGTTATGATAGCAGACGAAACTTCTACTCGTTTGTTCAGAAGTCCGCGGTGATATTTTATTAGCCCTCGTTAGAGCACACCAAGGATCTGAGGCAGTGAAATTCACATCACGCAGGCTCGTCCGTCGTAGTCAAATGAGCGCAGTCGACGATGAGGTGTAATGAGCTACTAAGCTTCACAAGGAAAATGCGCGTGAGAAAGAGTTTTGAGGAAGTCCAAAACACCGATCCAGCAGACGCACGTACGTACGTTTACTCCGGACTTCATGAACCCGACGGCGCAAGATCAAAGAGCACCGCCGCCATCGCCACCCGGTTTTCTCTGCACTTTGCGCGACGACGGCACTGCAACGGAGGGCACTCGCCTCGGCGTTAACAATCCGCGAAATAGGTTAATTTCCCAGTCTTGAAGCCATTCCAAATGATAAATGAAAATACCTCGGCGTTGTCGAACATCTGACGACACAACCAACACAACTGTGCCGCTGGCTGCGTGAGCCTGACACAAATGTGCCGAGCGCCTGCTCGGCACCGTTGCTCGTGAAGGCCTGCTTATTTGTAGTTGAGACGATGATTCCACATCTTTCGTGGTGCTTGCAATAACTGCGAAGGGCAGGGGAACCTTCTCACGAGGACGTTGAAGACACTCAACACCGGAGCCACCAAAGCAATCGCACAAACCGTCGCCATGTTTGCTTCTTCTTCGTCACTCGCGGCGCGGTCAGTTCGTCGCGAGATGTTTTCTGGCTCGGCTAGATGAAAACCAACAACGGCAAAGTGGCGTATGGACACACGGCTCTCACATTACGGGCACTATACTCACATACCGCGGTAAACAGGACCGATGCCGGCGAAACGGCAGTCGGCACACAAGCGAAGAAGCCCTCAACGGGAAGCGGCGGCGCAGGCCGACGCAGCCCCCCCTCCCCGTGAGCGTCTGGGTTCGAGATTATTGTTCGCTTTTGCTCCTTGCGGTCGAGGCTAAAAAGAGCACTTCCGGACAAAAGTCTATTCTATGCTTTCTGTTTTTATTCGTGCACCCTATGACCCAGCAATGGTGTCCCGATGACCGGGGAACTGTTGCCATCGAAGCCCGTTACTCTAATTAAGTCTGCGAGTTTAAAACAGGAAAGAAAGCGCGAACGAAGTTGGGGCACAGCAGACACCCAACTCCGGCGAAGCCTCTCATCCGGGACTTTCACTCTTTCTACACAATCAGAAAGGGGGAAAGCGCCGGTAGCCCTTTCTCTTTTTCTCTCTCGCCCTCTTTCAGCATTAGGGTCATAGCAGAGAGGGTAAAAAAGAGAAAACAAAATGCCCTTTCCCTCTCACCCCCACGTCGTCCGCTCCGCCGAGTGGGCTGTACCTAGCATCCGGCTGGCGTGCAAACTCTGTTTAAAATCGCGTCATTTTAAAAATTTCAAGCGCAGATGCGCAGATTTTGGTATTCCAGTTATCGTGTAATACTATGCTAGATAAAAAAAACTAACAGGGTCCAATTGCGCTGTTATCTGCGTGCAAATAAAAAAAAAAAAAATAGGGGAAACTGCGTCAGATTGGCAAGTCTCTCCGGCGAAAAGTAAATCCGTTTTTTTTTTTATTTTTATTTACTTTGCTGCTGTACCTTTTTTACTATTTGCAACTCCAACGCCCTATAGGTGGCGGGGCGATAGTTCCAAGATGGCGGAGGAGACGGGGATAGATTCTCCAGGATATCCCGTGTACCTGCTCGCTGACGCTGTTCAGCGCACTAAAAATAATTTATTTGTCTACAAATGCGAAGCGGTTAGCGAGGGATCATATCACGGGTGACGGAGATGCTGATGCACGTTAGGAAAACGAGCATGCTGTTATTTAGAAGTTGCAGAAACCTTAAATTGACCTTTTTCAGAGATCGCTGGGCGCATGCGCCGACTTTGAGAGAGGACAGGAAAGGGAAAGGCGCCATTTTTGGTGGCTCTCTCGCCCGCTCGGTCGCTCAGACAGTGCTGGTTATGCTTGACTCCTCCGGTATTCTCGCGGCTTTGCTTCATAGTCGTCATGCCTCACCAGCGCGCAGCAGAAGGTTGCACAAATAGAAGCAAACATTGTTAAAATGCCAAATTTTATAAAGTTCTTGTAGCCTTTGGCGGGTGGTCCACGAAAGCACCCGATGTCAAACACCCCGCCCTTTTTGCCCTGCTTTCAAAAGCCTATGACGAGAGTCCCCCGTGTCAGGTGGCTGGATCATCAATGTGACGGCGGAACATTCTGCTTTTAACTAAAATACAGTAAATGTGAACATGATGATATACCTGAAATTGGGGTAGGAAAAGGAAAATGCAAAAGGACACAGAAAAAGAACAGGCAACGTCGCTTGAGACGTTGCCCGTTTTTGCTTTGCGTTTTCCTTTCCTTTCCTCAGTCCCAGTTTTAATAATTGAAAATGAGCGTGTTGGTGAATAGATACGAATACATGAAAGTATAAAACACCAAGGACGGGTACGGATACAAGACTTCTTGAAAAAAGTACTCTTTCCGTCCCTGTCCACGAGGTTCCATCAAGCTTTCATGTATTCATATATCAAGTTTTCTATCATATTAAACTTACTCCAGCTCGTCTGCACTCATACCATTTTTTGTTAACAGTAAACGTGCAAACGAAGTTGTGTGACGTAATCATGCCGTATCCGGTATTCAATTAAAAATAACAGCATAACGCTTTCCGTTTTTCAGGCGTGCGCTATACACATTCGCGTCTTGCCACGTTAAAAAAAAAAAAAAAAGAAAAAAAAGAAAACTGACAAAACATTTAAAGCGAGCGAAACGAATTTAAGCCTTACGGAGACAGACTCTTGATGAAATTTCTTGGCAACCAACCGTGAACCCCCCTGTTCGCTGGGCCCACTTTGTCGAAGGTTCGTGAACGTGCCAAATTCAAAGATGGATTGTTTCTAACATACCGTTCCTTACTTTTTGACGGTGCAAGCAATCCTTCGCGATATAAAGACGGCCCGGATTTCGCCCCATCCGTGTTTAGACATTTCCGAATACGGCAATGTCCCGTGCCCTCTCGCGGTACACAGGACGGCGAAGTGACGGATGCGATAAGCTTGAATTACTTCAGCGATCAAGGAAAGTAAAATCAGCTGTTCGTAGTGGCCGGGCCTCATAAACAGAGCTGACAAGCTCCGCACAAGGTGGATGGTTGGGTCGGTATTCAAGCTGGTCACCATTACTTTTCATACATAACACTCTGCGACTCTGCTTTGAAAGCAGACCCCTTTTTTAGTTGCTTGCAAGACGCGACACCGAAGTGACGATGAAGTGACTCCGAGTCGATGGTAAGAACCGATGCGGCGTCGGCGGCCTATCCATCCCTGAAGGTATAAAAACGAACCAGGTCCTTTGTATCCTAGACATTGACTTTTGTTAATCCTCCGGGTCGTTCTCAGCCATTTCGAAGAAAATATGCACGCGAAGCGTTCATATTTTCAGATTGGTGAAGGACGGAACAACACCGCCACAGAACACACGCAAACACATGGACCGGGAGACAAGGCTGGCCTGGCGCGGATGACGGAGAAACGTTCCCGGAGCCACCAAAAGTGTTTCCAGCGATTCCCGCGAGGGCGCGCCACGATCGTGGCCAAACTCTGAAAAAGGTAAGCGCGTTTTAGGCACCGGCCACGTTACTGTTTGTGGCAGAATATTTTTGAGGGTGATGAAGATATGTTTGCGCTTTGCCTGGCCATTAGTGCTCTAAAAAGAGAGCCGCGAACGGTGACCGTCAAGCTTCGGAAGAGCGGCGTTCACAGTATTGGCGTCTTCGCGTCACAGTCTCACAACTCGCTGCTGACCGTCTCGGTTTTAGTGTATTGCAACACGTAATCAAACTGCTCTATGGTTACTGATAGAAAGTCCGTTACCGCAGGCTAGCGTGCGGTGTAGCATTACAACTGCAAGCTCGCGCTGTGCATTTGAAGCACAATAGGGAATTGTAGTAGACCGTTCCCGCAGCCCGCAAAGCACCCGGATAGCGCTCCGTAATCCGCCACAAGACCTTGAACTATGAAGAGAAGGCTGGCAGCGCACATGCGCAGCTGCGCCGTTTTCTTCGGGGATAACCGTAGCGGAGGAGAAAAACGATCTACTACAATTCCCTAGTGTTCAGTGCGCGCCAGGAGCGTTACCGTGCTCTTCTCTAAAAAAAAAAAAAATGTAGTTTTTACATTTCTTGTCACATATACGACACTACAAAACTTCAGTTCGCCGTGCAGCCCACTGACGTCAAACTGACGGCCCCAACTTTTACGAGAGGCTTGATGACGGCGCAATAAGATATTAAACAGCTGAAGTACGTACCATAAAGAAAAAAAAAACGCACAGGTTTTGCAGTAGGATTAAAAAAGACCGTATTACTTTTTTCTTTACAGTCATTTACACTTACCTAAGCTATTTTAATAAGTTGCACAACTCGGCTATCAAGCCGCTCGTGAACGTTGGTAGCGCCGGTTGAACGTCAGTCATGTCCAGCTGAAGTTTAATATACCGTATATTTTTGTGCCGTGTTATTTGCAACATTGCGGTCGCTCTGGCCAAAACTGCGTGTTCTAAGCTCTCGTCACGAACGGCTGGCTAACACAGACGCTCTTAAAATGCTTCGAGCATTTCTTTATTTGCTTCGTAATTCCCTGAAAACGAGTACGGGTATTCTGTCTTTTTAATTTGCTTGGAATAAATGGTCATGTTCCTTTAACGGCCTTAAAACGCGAACCCATTCCCGATTTTTATTGGTCGACATACCGTTGCGCGACGAGTTTTCTCCTACTTATGGCAAAGAATAGACTTTCCGTGGACCGTACTATATAGTCCTTCATTATTAGCGGGAGCGTTTTCCGCACGTTGAGCACAGATTGAGCTGGCGGCCATGCACAAGACCTGAAATCTGCAGCGTATGCGATACACGAAAAGTCCCTAATGAAATTAGACATACCGGTCCTTCGTGCAATGCTGTTGCATGGCGGAGTACAAGAATTCTTTTTTTAACGCGCTCACTTTTTCCGTTAAAACGGCTTCACGCATGAAGGCCGACAGTCCCTGCCACCGTTTCCGCACCGCCGCCGCCGCTACCGTCCCCGTTCCTCTGGTTCTCCGTTCGTCCGCGGGAGGGCGAGCGGCGCGCTGGAGTTGCGAATACCAAGTTCGTACTGGTGTAGGCCTTTAGCGACCATGAGTGGAAGTCTGAAATAATAAATAAAACGTGCTCTCCTGCCGCAATACACGCAGTAGTTGAGACCGAAATAGAACAACAGAGAGCTCTAGGCTGATTTTGGAGTAGCCATAACTATTCTAAGAACGCGAACCACTTCACGACGGCAGCCACGTGCGAGAGTTCGATGTTCCGTACAGCCCGCCGGTACAGCACAAAGATGGAGAATAGGGAGTTTTCGTAGACCGCGCTGCCCCTTCCGCTAAGCGTTCCGCAACGAAGAAGTTGAAACTGCGCCTGTGCGCCGATAGCCCTGACTGTGGAGTTCCCCCTATCGTAGCGGGTTGCGGAGGGCCTTGCGGGACGGCGAAAACGATCCTCCCGGTTTGTCGTCTGCTAGCGGAGTCGGGCGCGTGCCCTCTTTCTCGTTTTACCCCGCCGAACCCGCTGAATTTCCCGGATGTATGGAGAGGGCGCTGCTGTCGAATAAAAGGGTGCCGCCCAGAAAGCGCTAAATGGAATGGTCTATTGCGCCAGGAGAGCACGTTTTTATCTATTATTCCAGACTTCCACTCATTGTCGCTAAACGCCTACGCCAGTACGAACTTCGTATCGCTACAGCAGCCGGATTTACTCTTCGTTGCAATTAGGCTCGGCTAGTCTTTTTATCGAGCATAGCATTACACATTACACATAAAAATCCGCGTATTCGAGCTTCAAATTTCCAAAATGACGCGATTTTAAACCGAGTTTGAGCGCCAGCTGGATGCTAGGTACACTCCACGCGGCGGAGCAGACGATGTGCGGGGTGAGAGGGGGAGGGCATTTTTTTCTCTCTCCGCTCCTCCTAGTGAAACGTGAAGCGGACCATTCCATTTTGTGCTCTCTGGGCGGCACCATTTTGTTCAACCGCAGCGCCCTCTCCACACATCCGGGAAGTTCAGCGGGTTCGGCGGGGTAAAACGAGAGAGAGGGCACGCGCCCGACTCCGCTAGCAGACGACAAGCCGGGAGGTTGCCGTTCTCCATCTTTGGGCTGTATCGGCGGGCTCTACCGAACATCGAACTCTCGTTCGTGGCTGCCTTTATGAAGTGGTTCGCGTTCTTAGAATAGTTGTGGCTACTCCAAAATCAGCCTATAGCTCTCTGTTGTTCTATTTTGCTAAATGATCAACTAGCATATCTTTTTTCTGTTACTTAAATAGCAGTTGAGTCAGCCGGCAGTACTACCCTCAACTACTGCGTGTATTGCGGCAGGAGAGCACGTTTTATTTATTATTTCAGACTTCCACTCATAGTCGCTAAAGGCCTACACAAGTACGAACTTTGTATAGTAAAAATGGTACAGCAACCGAATTTACTTTTCGCCAAAGAGACCGGCCAAGCTGACACAGTTTTTCCTATTTTTTTTTGTTATTTGCACGCAGGTAACAGCGCAATTGAACCCTGTGAGTCTTTTTGTCTAGCATAGTATAACACGACAACTGGCATACCAAAATCTGCGCATCTGCGCTTGAAAGTTCCAAAATGACGCGATTTTAAACAGAGTTTGCACGCCAGCCGGACGCTAGCTACAGCCCACTCGGCGGAGCGGAAGACATACGGGGTGAGAGGGGGAGTGCATTTTTTTCTCTTTTACCCTCTCTGCTATGACCCTAATGGAACGGTCTAGAGAGAGGTAGAAACTTGCTACGACTCTTGTTACGAGAGGGGTTGGGTGTGTCACTTAGGTCTAAACCAGTGGTCTCAAACTCATTTGAGCGTGGGGGCCAGATATCCCGCGCCTGAAAGGCATGAGAGGAAGGAGGGGGAGGGGTCCTTCAGAAGATTTTTAAAGAGAGCAGACCTCGTGCATTATGCTTTTTGGAAACTCGCTGTGGTTTGCCAGTGACGTCTTCAGATTTGATTTGTTTATATGACTACTTTGGGCCCTGGCCAGATGTGATAACATGAATTAGATGACACGCACCGCCAACGTGCTGGCGATATTAATAGAACAAGCAAATACACCGTCGTTCGTTTCTCAATTCACTTACGAATTAACCAACAACATGTCCCTAAAAACAATGACTTAATTTGACAGTTCTTACTTTCCTGACGATTTTTATTACATTTATATTTGGGAGTGCTCGTGCTGATCGAGAGTTTGCGCAGTCGAGATGCATCCTTCAACGAATAGCTCGGGCTTGCGGCCCAGTAGCGGAACTGTTGTGCATTACAAAAAGCTGGGAAGCCAAAAATAAATCGAAACAAAGAGAAAAATATCACTGATCACCTCTTCACATATTCGCAGATGTGAATGTGGAAAAAGCAGAGCTACTTTTCGAGCGAAAATGAATCGACGAGATGAAGTCACTATGGCGCATGCCATTTTTAGTGCTCGGGACATGGGAACCGGGACTCGTAGCGCGGTTACCTGCGGGCCGCGTGTTTGAGACCCCTGGTCTAAACAAAAGCGTTCAAGAGTTTCTCTCCCCCCCCCCCCCCCCCCCCCCCCCCGTTTTTAGAACAGGCACGAGACCCCAAGGATTAGTAGGCCACTTCACTAAGCGAAGCTATGGAATGTTTAGGGTGCTTCGTTTTCTGTTAGGCACACTGGAACTCCCCACTTTGAACTTCTTTGTGCTAACTTCGGGAAACTGATAATCCGCAGTGCGAACAAAAACGACTTATCGGGGTGCCCAAGAAATCGCTTTTGACCGTGTTGTAGATTATCATTTGCGTGGTCCAGGCTTTGAAAGGAATCGCGATCGTTGAGGCGTTTACTATGCGCATATGCACCACCTTCATGAGCATATCTCGAAGGTAGGTTGATTTTCAACGCCCGGAACGTTTGGCCGCCGTTTCCTTTGCGTGACGTTACCAGTCAGCTTTGGAGATAGCGAGATTTAGCTGGCCGTTTTTCTCCTCCGTATCGGTATCCTCAAAGAAGGCGCCGCAACTGAGCATGCACGCCTTCAGTGTTTTCTGCATAGTTCAAGGTCTCGTGGCGGATGACGCAGAGCTAAACTGGCACTTAGCGGGTTGCGGAAACGATCTGCTGAAACTCCCTATTCTCCTCACTCTATTCTTCCGAACTACCTTTCCCTTCCCGGCCCTTTCATTCTCCCTTCTTTCTTGCCCTCGTCCAGTTTGCCTTACAAAAATTCGTTTCGAAGTCGAAGTAAATAGATATTGTTGCAGTTCAGGGTTGCCTTCCGGCGCTTCGGGCCTTTTTTTTATTATTATTATTTATTTATTTCTGAACAAAAACATACAGATACGTACGGGCCCGCAAAAGCACGAGGGTGCTTGTGGGCGGGTCCCGACAGCCAACAGAAGTCAAAATTATACAATATCAAAATGCAACTGCACATGCAACCGCACACATATTAAAACATAACAAAGTCTGCACTGAGACGCACGCACTGAGCTAGTTAGTATGAGTATGACACCAATATTTTAGGCATCTTTTAACAACACTGAATGACTGTAAACAAAATAGATCGTCAGGTAATTTATTAAAAAAGTATGGGACATAAAATGATCTTACTCTTTTTCCGTAATTCGTAAAAATCCTAGGCTGAACAAACCGCTCTGTTTTCCTTAGTGTTCTTTGCTTTTTTAATGGTACCTTGAATGTGTCGTTATAATAATGTTTTAGACAAACTACATAGATGTACAGTCGTTCAATGGAAAGAATTAGAAGAGACCTCATTCTTAAATCAGGATCTACACCGCTCCACCTTGTTCTGTACGCAATATTTTTGGACACATTGTGTAGAATATTATCTAATTTTGTTTTCTTGTAATTTGAACATGCTCCATATATCGTTATACCATAACGGAGCACCGATTCACCTAACGCTTGGTACACCTTCATCCGTAAACTTACGTCAGATACCATACGCAGATGAAACAAGTATGCGGAAACCACGCGAAGACGCTTCGCAAGGTAGTCTATGTGAGTGCCCCAGTTTAAAAATTTGTCGAAAAAAAGACCTAAATACTTTACAGATGACACATATTCTAAAGGTGTGCATTCACAGTCTCTGGAGTCAGACTCATGTAGCATTAACGGCGTAGACAAATTTAATACTTTGTGAGGATTATGAAAATGCATTAGTTTCGTTTTGTCCGCGTTAACTAAGATTTGGTTAGCTCTGAACCAAGCCATCAACCCATGTATATCGCGTTGAAAATACGATAACGCTGTGGCTTCGTCATTACTTGCAAAAACCAGAACAGTGTCATCCGCGTACTGATATACCGTCGAAGAAAATGGTAGACTGCCGAGGTCATTTACATAAATATTAAAAAGAAGAGGACCGAGAATGGAACCTTGAGGGACGCCCGTACTAATTGGCAATAAATCGCTTTTAACGTCACAAATGCTTACCATTTGGTGACGGGCCGAGAGGTAGTCAGTTAAAAATTCAATAAAAGGGCCCCTAAAGCCAATGCGTAGTAATTTCTTTATCAGTATTTTGTGGTTAATTGAATCAAATGCCTTTGTTAGATCCAGAAAGAGAGCTAACACAAAGTTGTTGTTATCTGTGTTCTTGTGGATATGGTCAGAGAGATCTTCCAATAACGTAATTGTTCCTCTATTTTTTCGAAACCCATACTGGGACGGGTATAACAGGGAGTATTTCTCACAGAATGAAGTCATTATGTTGAAAACGAACTTTTCCAGTATCAATGAAATCACGGGCAGGATAGAAATTGTTCTGTAGTTCGATATGACTGTACGGCTACCTTTCTTATAGATGGGCCGCACGACCGCGATCTTCAGGCCGTTGGGGATCTGACCAGTAGAAAGGCACGAATTGATTATCTTCAGAAGTACGTGCTTTAGGTGCTCAAAATTTGCCGATATATCTCTTAGGCGAATCCTATCAGCTCCTGGTGATTTGCCTGGAACCATATTCTTGATAATCTTCACGAAGTCATCCTCTGTCATCTGTGTTAAATAAGCCGAGTCTCCGCACTTACTAACGGGGCTGGATGCAAAGTCCGGAACACCCCTCATTTGGGAGTGAAGATCTGACACGCTACGCACAAAAGCAGTATTAAATTTGTTACTTAGTGAATTCAAATCAGTATCACTAAACGCTTTCTTAATTGTTTCATCTATGCTTTCTTTTTTCTTGTGGCCAGTTAGTTCCTGCACAGTTTGCCACGTTTTCTTCTGATTTTTTTGGTTTTGCTGCAAACGAGTGCTATAGTGCCTTTTCTTTGCTAGCCTTATTTCAGCAGTTATTTTATTCCGTAAGGTTCTAAACTCCGCTTTCAGTGCGCTGTTTGCTGGGTTAGCTTTCACTCGATTCCATAGTATATTCTTTTCATGGCACAATTCCATTATTTCCACAGTAATCCACGCATTTCTGCTTTTTCTTTGTTTTATTTTTATTTTTTTCTTACTGTTGTTATATATATATTCAAATTGAGCCACCATTGTTTGATATGCAGTGATATGATCCATGGTGAGTAAACTACTCCAGTCAAATTGCTTAATAAAATTATCTATTTTTCTTCTGTCTAGAATCACGCTGTATTGATCAACCATGTCATCTTGCGGCGCGCCACAAAATGCTATAAAGGATACAAAATAGTGGTCTGCAATTTTTTGCTTAATTACTCCAGAGGCAAATTTTGCTTTATTTAGTCTCACAACTACATGATCAATCGCCGTACGTGTAAACCGATTACCAAGAAACTCTTCTCTTGTGAAATTCGTGGTCAAGTTTTCTAATCCAAAACCTGATAACAGGTTCAGATAATTTGCAACTCCATTGTTCGCAACTTTCATTACATCGATGTTAAAATCGCCCGCGAACACTAGCTGGCTATCATTGCCAAACGTGTTTAGTAATCCTGCTAACTCGTCAAAAAATAAGGTAATATTCGAACTTGGCGGCCTGTAAAAAGCGCCAATGACGAATGAAATGTCCTGTCTTGAGATAGCAGTGACCAGCACTTCAGCTTGAGTGAGAGATGTGGTTACTGGTTCACAGAACCAAGAACTTTTAACAAACATAAGTATTCCGCCCCCTCTTCTATTTTCTCTGCACAGTGAAAACGATTGAAACAATTAGCAACTTCATTATCCGGTGTTCAGCGTTTCGATGTTTGTAATTTTGATAATGCGAAGTTTTGAACTCAACAAATCACCTCTATTCACCAAGAAAAAAAAAAAACCACAAAATTTTCAGGACAAACTTTATTATTCTGAGTTGATAAACATCCGCCGGTGACGAAAATACTAAATTGGTTACAACCGAAAAACTCAGGTAATTCGAAATATTCTATTCGGCCTGGGTAAAACCAAAACACTCCAGTCGGTGACTGTTCCCGCCCTAGCGACGGCTAGTTTCTTCGAAACGCCCCCTCTGTAGAAGTTTGTAAAACATTTTATCTCGTCAATCCTCCATCCTTCCAGACTTCAGTGTTGCCAGATTGGGCAATATATAGCCAAATTGGGCTAAATATTTCTAGTTGGCGTCAAAATTTTGTAGTTGGCTATGTGGCTATTTCGGGCTATTTCTAAGAATGCGGCGAACTTTTGTCGAACCTCAAGTTCGACGCCGAACTTTTTTGTTCGGCTAGTTAATTTTCGAACTTTTAATCAGTTTAGAAAAAAAATTGTTTCTCTTTCGTCTAGTCGAGAGGAAAGAGAGGAAGGAGAAAGGCTTCAAACTTCTACAAACTTCGGGGTTTTCACAATGCGCAGTGAAGCAATGCTTGCTGAGTTCATGCGACCTCCCTACAGTGCAGTGGAGCAAACTAAACAGATTGCACTATTACCTTAGGCCCGGTAGCGTGCCTTCAACCCGGACGCATATGGCTCTGCCCGAACGTAGACTGAACTCTCCAAGCTGCTTTGGTGCCCATTGTGAGAATTTTTAGGCACCCAAGTTTGTAAAAATGAGAAGTCCGCAGTTTTACTGCGAAACAATTGACTACCTTCCAGTCGTTGTCCACCCAAACAAAGGACAACACAATCAAAAATAGCGTGAACATGAATGGGTGACACTAATATTCTTCACAAAGAAAAAGAGACGGGTGGGATATCAGTAAGGACCTCAGATATTGGGGTTCTGGTTTGAAATACATAGTGCTCTGACTGTTCTGCGTCTATATTGTGTTCTTTTACTGTACGATCATGTCTCCCGGGCTTCACAATAAAGCTGTCTGTCTGTTTTTTTCTTCTGAAAACCCACGAAGGAAGGTCCACTTTTGTACGGATTTTCATTCTATTGAAGCTTTTTTTGAAAAATCCACAAGTAACATAATGTACACAAAAGGAAATGCATCTGAGGGTTGAAACAGAGATTATAACGTGTATTGTATGAGTGTGAGAAATCGTCTATATAGGGCTTCAAATCATTGTTTTTAGTCTTGGCTATTTTGGGCTATATTTTTTTTACGGCTTTGGCTATATTTGGGCTATACCTTCCAGTCGTTTGGCAGTTTTTTGGTGGGACCATCTGGCAACACTGCTTCCAGTGCCTATTCATAGGTCGGTGTGGTTCTTGGAAGACAACGTCAACAACATTAATGTCGTCCGGAATCATTGACCTTAGAAACGCGCCTCTTCGCTTGGGGAACTGAGATGCGTTGATTGTTATTTGTTTCTTTTACCTGCAACAGACCATTCAAAAACTCGCCTTCTGGGTGCCACCAACTTCGTCAACTGGGCTGTAAAGCGCGTTCGAGCGTGTGCAATAGCCAGCCGGCAACGGCCAAGTGGCGCCAGCAGGGTGAGAGCGCACGGTTATACCCTGTCTCACTGTTACTTGGCAAAGGGTGAACGATAAGCCCCACATTGCGTGCCGAAGGCTTCGAAATGCGCGGCGTATACGAGCGCAACGCACACATATTGCAACATGACGCAGCGAAAAGACTGATACTTCTTCGGAGTTGAGGCCCCCTCCGGTGATACGCAGACACGTTCCGATTGGCCCACCAGGGCCGTAGCTTCCGCTCTACTGGCACGTTACGCGATCACGGCTTCCTGGGATACCCAGTATTTCTTGCTTCAGACACTAGGCTCAGCAGCGCCACCAGAGTAATAGCTCACGTTTGAACAATGCAGCCGCCACTCAGTTCAATTCAATTCATTTATTTACTCCCATTTGTACATATGGGTGACGGAGACAGGGAAAAAAGCTGCAAAATGTGCAGCTTGACAAAGCCCCTGCCCCCATCGGCAGATCGGCAGACAGGAAACGTTAACAGAAACATTTTAAAGGCGAAAAAACAAAACAGGCAGTTCTATGCAGGAGAAAAAAGTTTAAAAGTTAGAAGTGAATATTGTGCGTATTGTTTTCTTATTTAGTGCATCAAGAGAGACATGGTGGTCTCTTAAAAAGTTCAGTAATGTTGGCAATGTATGCTGTAACATTTGAAGCCCATAATTTGTTCTAGGACGAGGTACTCTCAGGGACCCGGCGCTACGTACTCCGTATACCGTATTTTTAACACTTAGTCTAGAAAACCGCAGTAATGGGTGATTAAAATACTTAAGGGATGCCGCGTATACTGTCCCAAGCTTATATTTGTAATATTCTTGTATTTTTATTACTTTATGTTTATAGAAAAGTGGATCGGTGTGTGCGTAATACGACGCATTGGCTACGACTCGAATTGCTCTCTTCTGCAATAAAAAAAGTTTATTTAGGTTTGTACTGGTCGTGGTTGCCCACACCAGGTTACAGTAGGATATACAAGAATTGAACAATGCATTATAAATTAAGAGTTTAATACTAGATGGTAATGTATGGCGATGCTTATATAGCGTTCCAACGATATTTGAAAGCTTAAGTGTAAGATTTTGAATATAGGAGTCCCATAACATGTGTTCATGAAACATTATGCCTAAAGTTTTAACAGTGCTTGCAAATTCAATTTCCGAAGAATTCAACATTAACTTTACATTAGGATTGCACACTCTACCTTTTGATTTAAAGATAACGGCTTTTGTTTTGGTTTCATTTATTTTTAGGGAATTTGAGACAGTCCACGAACTAAGCTTTTGCAGACATATGTTTGCATCGGCTATCATTATATCAATATTGTTCCCTGAAAAAAATATACTAGTATCGTCGGCATACATGACAAATGAGGCGTTACTTGCAATAGCGACTACATTGATTGATTGATTATTAGGTGTTTAATGGCGCAAAAAGCAACATAGGCCATGCTGCGCCAAAGAGATAATTAAAAGACTCTATAGTAGAAGGAAGGAATTACTATGCAATGCACTATGCAGAGGATCTATAACTGGTGCAGGTAGCCAGTTTTTTTAAGAAAATCTAAAATGTGACCAAAAGGAACTAAAGGTTCATCTCCCAGTAAGAAGACTGGATGAAATGGAAGATATCCAGAAAGTAAAGGAAAACTCGTCCGGCGTTCCTGATCAAAGAATTTGCAGTGCCATAGAATATGCAGTATAGTTAGCGATTCACCGCAATGCTCATAGACTGGGGTGTCCTCACCACAAAGAAGATGTCGATGGGTGATACGTGAATGTCCAATTCTCAAGCGAAACATTAAGACTTCATGGCGACGGTCTCTATGGTGCGAACTCTCCCATAACTCCAAACGTGGTTTGATAACATGTAGCTTATTATTTATTTCTTTGTCCCAGTCTTGCTGCCAGGCATAATAAACTGCTTTTTTGAGAACCGGTTTAAAATCTTCTTGAGGCAGCTGAACAGGTGTTTCCAGAGCATCCTTAACGGAGGCTGCTAGCCTATCCGCCTTTTCATTACCTGAAATTCCCACATGGCTTGGTACCCAGCACAGCTTGATATTCTATCCCATTTGGGAAGCCAGGTTTAACTCTGCCTGTACTTGTTGCACGAGCAGATTCTTAGAATCATTGAGGGAACAGAGAGAGAGGATAGCACTCTGGGAGTCCACAAACAAAATAGCTTTTTTAATGTTGTTGCCTAATATATATTCAATAACCATGAGTACACCATAAAGTTCTGCAGTAAAAATGCTGGCAACAGAGTGAAGCCGTCGAGCTTTTACAAAGTGTTCTGAATATACAGCTGAACCGACAAAGTGTGGAGTTTTTGCACCATCAGTGAAGAATTGTGCATAGTCCTTATACTTAGCTTGCAAGGCCATAAACTCTTGCTGAAGAACTAGTGGTGCAACAGATCGCTTATTGTATTTCGCTAGCTACCAGTCACAGGTATAGTGAACCGCCTTCCAAGGAGCAATGCTTCGAACTCTCGTCATCAAGCTACGCTCAGGGAGCGCAAGTTGCAGGGATGTAGACATGCATTGAATGCGGAGGCTTAAAGGCCGTACTATACTCGGCTTGTTCTCAAAAAGACGTGAAAAAGGAGATACCTGCAAGCAACGATAGGATGGGTGTTCAGGATCAGATTTGACTTTATAACTATAGCATAGGCTGAGGAACTGTCTTCGCTTTTCTAGTGGCATTTGGTGCGTCTCTGCATACAAACTCGGAACAGGCGACGTTCGGAAGGCCCCCGTGGCAAGTCGAAGCCCAAGGTGATGCACAGGATCCAGCATTTTTAAAGATGACGGTCGTGCCGAGCCATATACAACTGCACCATAATCGAGACGGGAACGAACCAGCGAGTTGTAGAGTCGCAGGAGGCATCTCCTGTCAGAACCCCAGGACACGTGTGCAAGTACCTTGAGAACATTGGCAGATTTAAGACACTTTCGCTTCAGTTCCTTTAGACGGGGCTGAAAAGTGAGCTTCTTATCAAAAATAACACCCAAAAACTTGTGTTCATGCCTAACGGTTATGTCAGTGCCGTTCATCTGCAAGCTGGGATCTAGCGACAACCCCCGACGTAATGAAAAAGGCACGCACACTGTTTTTTCTGGTGCAAACCGAAAACCATTTTCATCAGCCCACTTACTCATCCTATTTATTGCTATCTGCAATTGGCGCTCACAAATTGACAAGTTGCATGAGGAGAAAGCAATCTGGACATCGTCTACGTACAATGAATAAAAAACTGATGATGGTATAACTGCAGCGAGGCTGTTGATCTTAATTGCGAACAAGGTAACACTCAAGACACCTCCCTGTGGGACGCCGTTTTCCTGTGTAAAAACATCCGAGAGCGTGGATCCCAGGCGGACCTGAAAACAACGGTCTGTCAAGAAGTCCTTTATGCAACGCAGCATGCGACCTCGAACACCGCACCTATACAGGTCCTGAAGTATTCCGTACCGCCATGCCGTATCATAAGCTTTCTGTAAATCAAAAAAGACAGAAAGGCAATGCTGCCGGTTCACAAAAGCCTCACGAACAAAAGTCTCCAACCGGACAAGGTGATCCAAGGTTGAGCGACCTCTTCTAAAACCACACTGGTTTTTATCAAAAATTTTCTTTTGTTCTAGAATGTATACTAGCCTTCTGTTTATAAGCCGTTCATAAGTTTTTCCTAGACAACTAGTCAAAGCGATAGGCCGATAACTTGCTGGTAGGGAAGGGTCTTTGCCAGGCTTCAAGATGGGAATGATGTGTGCTTGCTTCCAGCACTGTGGAAAACAAGAAGCTGCCCATAAATGATTAAAGAAAGACAACAAATTCATCAAGGATTCAGCCGACAAGTGCCTCAGCAGTTCATAATGCATCATATCTGAACCAGGTGCTGACTGCTTCCTTACTACAAGGGCTATTTCAAGTTCATACATTGTGAACGGCCGGTTGTAACCAGTATCACTTCCAGAGAAATCAATTGGCTGTTTTTCTGCCAAAGACCTGAACTTTTTAAATTTAGTACTGTAATTTGAAGAACTGGAGACCTCTCGAAAATGATCAGCAAGAATGTCAGCCTGATCTTTTAGTGATGGGGATGATGAAGGAAAAAGGGGAATACTGAAGGAGTGGTAAGTACCCCGAATTTTCCGAACACGATCCCATACCTCTTTTGCAGGAACAAAACTGTTCAGAGAGGATACATATTTTACCCATGAGGTCCTCTTGGCTTGTTTTCGTGTCCAACGAGCTTTTGCTTTGCACTGTTTGAATTTAATCTTGTTCTGAACAGTCGGGTACCGCCGAAACCTTCTCCAAGCCTTATTCTGAGCTTTTATGGTGGTCGTACAGTCCTTGTTCCACCAAGGCTTGCATTTCTTGGGAATATTTCCAGAAGTTCGGGGAACTGACAGAGAAGCAGCATTTATAATTTTTTCAGTAAGGTAAAGAGTCGCTTCCTCAGGAGACATAGCTAAAAAAAACAGCGGGATCGACGGCTGCCTCCAAAGAAAATAAAGCCCAATCGGCTTTATCTAATTTCCACTTGGGAGCACAAGCTCGAAGAGAAGGAAGGGATACTGAACTTTCTAAAATTACAGGAAAATGGTCACTACCAAAAGGATTTTCTAAAACCTTCCAAGAAAAACAAGGAAGTAAAGCAGGTGATGATATGGAAAGATCAATGGAAGTAAAAGTATTATGAGGTGCACTAAAAAAAGTCGGTTGTCTCTTGTTTAAAAGGCAAAGGCCAGATGACAGTAAAAAACGTTCTACGACACCACCACGGGAGTCTTGACGACCACTGCCCCACATGGGGTGGTGTGCATTAAAATCTCCTAAGATTAAAAAAGGTTGCGGGAGTTAGCCCACAAGTCCTTGCAGGTCATGTACATGCACTGGAAGGTTTGGTGGAAGGTAAAGCGAGACAATTGTAATTAGGCGGTCAAGCAGAACACGAACTGCTACTGCCTCTAAGTGGGTCGCGAGAGGGACAGGAGCACAGGCAATACCACTCTGCACAACCACAGCTACTCCACCAGAAGAGCTGTTGCAAGAAACACGGTCCTTTCTAAAAACCTGATGTCGCTGTAGTACCTGTGTATGTGTTTCATTAAGATGAGTCTCTTGTAAACAGATGGCAACAGGCTGGAGCTCATCGAGAAAAAAGTTGACATCGTCAATATTTCGAAAAAAGCCGCGGCAGTTCCACTGCATTATACCTATATTTTTAACCATTTAAAACAAAATAAGTATAACATACAAATTCTACTAAAAAGCTATATTCCTTACGGTTTAAATCTATTTTTACACGCGGTGCACTTTGTTTTTTTTTGGGGGGGGGGGGGGGGTTATTCTGCCTCCGATTAGAGTCACCGGAGGCAGAGGGGGTGGACTCTGATCTTGAGAGGAGAGCCTCCTCATCAGATCTCGACCCACCCTCATCCATGGGCTCGTCTGCAGTTGCTGGCAGCTGGCCCTTGGAGGTCGACTGCTTTGGCACTTCCCCAGGCTTCCTCTGGGGAGCAGAGGTGTGGGGAGGTAGGCCCCGACCCCGAGAGGTCGAAGCAGCTGGTTGAGCAGGAGACGTCATCTCCTGTTCTGGGGTGGATGCTGGCAAGGCAGCATTCACCTTGCGGTTCGGAGGCGGTGCCACTGGCGCCGCTCCCGGGGGTTTCGAGGGGGACCGTGATGGGAGATGCAGGTCGTCCGGAGACGTCTGCGTTCCCATCGAAACCATTGGCCGAGCTGGTCCCCTCAGCACGGCCTCGGCATAAGTGCCTTTTGAAACAAAGGCAAAACGCTTCTTTGCCTCAGTATACGTGATGTTTTCAGTGACTTTTAATGTAACAACTTCTTTCTCGTCTTTCCACACAGGGCAAGAGCGGGAGTATGCCGGGTGGTTGCCACCACAGTTTGCGCAATGGAGCTCATTATTGCACGCATCTGCGACGTGCTCCTTGCTGGAGCACTTTGCACAGGTGTCCCTTCCCCGACAGTTCCGTGACCCATGGCCGAACCTCTGGCACTTAAAGCACCGTTGAGGGTTCGGCACATAAGGTCGGACATGGCGCTGAAGGTAACCTGCTTTTACAGTCTGTGGCAGAGTGGTTGAATTGAAAGTCAAAATGATGTGTTTTGTCTTCCGTTCCACACCATCACGGCGGATAGTGATTCGTCGTGCATCTGTAACTCCTTGACTAGAGAGGCCCTCAATTATCTCTGGCTCAGGTGAGTCAAGCAAGTCATCCTCAGAGATGACTCCTTGAACACTGTTCAGTTTGCGGTGAGGACTGACGCTTACCTTGTAGTCGGAGACAAGGTTGAGTTTGAGAAGGGCATCACTCTGCTGCTTTGTGTTGACCTCGACAAGGAGATCATCAGAAGCCATCTTTTTTGCACTGTAATTGGCGCCAATAACACCTTCAAGAACTTTGGAGACCAGAAAGGGAGAAAGTTTGCCAAGTGGCTTGTCACCTTCCGAGTGTATTACAAGGAATTTCGGGAATTTCTGCAGTACGAAAGATTCTTTCATCGTGTTCACTGCTTCGGTGCGGCCCCTTTTGGGGGGTCGATCAAAAGGTTTAAGTTTGGAACCCATATGAAGGGGGAGGGTTTTCGGAAACTGTGGTGCACCGCCCACCACCGAGCCCAACAAGGGAATAGGTAACGCTCCATAACAAGAATGGCTTGGCTGAAGACGTTACTCTATTAGTGCTGCCCAGTTTCTATAACCAAGTGTGGTTCTAGACAAGGTGTCTGTAGCCACCCAGGGTTAGCCCTTGCCGCCAAAAGAGTTGAAAAAGGAAAGAAGAGAAATGAGAAGAGTGAAAAGAAGGAGAAGACAAGGGTGAAGGAAGGGAGGGGATAGTAGAAGTGGCGACTAGACTGAATCATCCTGGCCGGGCCTTACCAGGACTCCCGTCTATGAGAAGCGGGGGCCGAAGTGGTGTATTGCCTCGCCCGGGGGGCCCCGAAGGGTCCAAATCTACCCCGGGCTCGGCTCAACCACCAGGATGCCCTTTTCCCCAGACACGGGAAAGCCACGCACAGCCATACGTGGGCGGGCGAACCCGCATGGCTCGGGGTCCGTGGAGACGCCACTCTCCAAACACCTGCTTTCACAGGTGCCCCCTGCGGGGCAATAGCGACTACATCATTTATAAATAAATTAAAAAGCAGTGGCCCCAAGACACTACCTTGAGGTACCCCTGTTCGGACTGCTTTCAGCATAGAAGAAAAAGGGGTACCCAATATTTCTTGCTTCAGTCGCTAGATGGCGCCAAACCAAACAGCATTGCAGGTTGCCTACAGCTCTCTAGGCCAAAAGATTGTACACTGATTATGCGTTCACAGCTACATGACTTAGGCGTTTTTCGTCGGGATAGATGCTCCCACGAGACGAAGAGCGTATGAGATATGTGAATAAAATTGGAAATTTGAAATGTTCTTGTGCAATCGCATTTTTCTTCCTCAGTTATCAACGCTTTTTAGCGTCATCACGAGACGTTCAATCATAATAAACTGGTGTTTAAAAAAATAAGCACCGAAAAACATGCACCGACTTTTTGCTCAAAAATGAACACCGGAAAAAACATGCCGTAATCATTACCCATGTCACCTTTTTGGGTGATATGTGAATTTCCAGAAGAAAAGCGAGTTATCACCCTCCCCTAGGAATACCCTGACTACAGAGCAGGCGACCCGCTTTTCCCCGCGTCAGATTGCGGTGGACACGAACCGTACGGAGCTCACAGAACGTCCGTGAAAAATATAAAGGAGGCAAAGAACGATCTACTCTGTGCGCGTTTCATCCCCGAATTCCACGACCCCAAGGCGGAAGGACGTTTCAATGAAAGATAACAACAAAATAAAACTTTGCGTCAGAAAAAAAAAGTAGAAACAAGCAGAACGCATTGACGGACCAGGAGGCTGTGGAACACCTCGCGGTCCGCTTGCCATAGCTCCAAGGTGAATTTGCCACGTGCGAAAACACGGAGACCTATCCACTGAGAACCAGGAAAGCGAGACACGCACACTGACGCCGCGGCGTGCACAATGAAACAGGATACGGGCGCGGAGTACGGCCGCAGAAGAAAACCTTACGGCGAGCCTCGCACGGTCGCGGCTTGAGGACCACCTTCACTCCTCTCGCTAACAAAACCATCCGGGCTGGAACACGATGGCTTGATCTCACCAAGAACCTCAACGTGCGAAGCTTCCACACACTGTCGCTTACGGGTATTCTCAATCAGGGACTTCTTTAGCTTTCGCTTGCCGTAGGAAGCCTGCTTTCGACCCATGACGCCAGAGGCGAACGCAACACTTCCGAACGGCAAAAATCCGAACGCAACGAACGCCAAGCGCCGCAGCGTTGAACTGAACGACTGAATCGCGTTCGCTATCAGGGTTGCCAGGTGTTTGAACTCCAACCCGCCAAACGTCTACGAGATCTAGCCCAAAAATAGCCGAATGTCGATCCAGAAAAATAGCCCAAAAATAGCCCCAAAAAAACTTATCATTTGAAACGTTTATTTTGAGCAGAAAAGACACATAATACATTTTTATCCATCAAATGCCCCAGAAATGGCGTCCCTTGCACGTTCGGCGAACTTCCTCAAACGCTCGTACAAGCGCATGACAACATACCTTCCATTTGTTCTAGAGGGGGTTGTAGTGGCAAGAGCGCCGGCCGCTTTGTGAAGATTTTGCGCGTAGACGGCACCATGGCGCTGCTGTTCTGTGCCCTAGGAGCGCGCCCCCGTCACCCCCATCATCAGCGCTGTTCGGCGCTTACTACTGTGGTTTGACTGGAGCTTTTCGCGGTGCGAAACAACTGCTAATGTTGCTCTGTATACTCTGCTTCACCTTATGATGTACTGCAGGAAAGGCTACAAGCGCGAGCTCCTTGCTCTGGGGCACATCTCGGCGGCACAAGCTCTCGTGAATTAAGAGCAGCTGCCAACGCTTTGAGCTCGCGCTTCTAGCCTTCGCTGCGGTACAACATAAGGTGAAACGAAGTATAGTAAATTGTAGTTCTGCCTTTGGACCAATGCCTTAGAGTGTGTGCTTACTTGAAATATTCGCGTGTTTTGAGGGAGATTATTTAATTAATATCGACTCGCCCCCCTTCCCAGTACTGACACATCGTTCAGCAACGCTATCACTTGGGCTGCAGGCTTAATAGCTGCGAAAGAAGTTCTACGGTGCTACATTTTGGAGAGGCGTACCACGTCACCCTCGTCGTCTTCTTCGTTCATCGCACACGTGCCATTAATTCTCCTAGGGCACAACTCCAGCGCCACTCGCGGTATCTACGTCGACCGTCTTCACGCGCTTCATTGTAAGCGGGCGCCGCTCTTGCCACTACACCCTCTAGAACACTGTGCTTGGTGACCAGAATGACGTCCAGGGAGAACTATGCAGAATTCAGACAACCTAAAGAATGCGCAGAACAGGTGTTGTTAAGGCCGCAAGGAATCGCGCCGTCACTTGTTGAGATGGAGGAATAACAGCACATGCTTGCATTCGGAGGTAAACAATTACACAAGGCGCGCAAAAAGAAGAATTTGTTTGCTGTCGCAAACTTATCAGGGTTTAGGGACTGAAGCACCAAATGTTCACGTAACTTACTCTAAAAAACAGGGTGTCGAACCGGAACCGAACCGAACCGAAAACCGGAACCGAATCGGTATTTTTTCCGGAACTGAACCCGAACCCGAACCGTTATATTGTTATCGCGATGAACCCGAACCGGAACTGAACCGGAAAAAAAAAATAACGGTTACCGGCTCATGTCAAAACGGTTCGGCCACGCGCTGTTGACAATGAATGTGCTATCAATGCCATTTGTTTTTTAAGTGCCGTTAACTGACACACACCTCGCTTACATATTTTTCTTCTCCACTCAGTCTTAGGAATATAAACGCTGCATCCATGAATCTTGACAAACGCTGCATCCATGAATCTTGACAGAGGAACCAGTATTGCGCTGGTCGCGGCTTGCACGGAAGCAAAATAATTGAAAGGCTGTGCAAAAAAAAAAAAAAATCGCGTCACGGGATTTTATTTTCCTACAATCTCGTAAATCCTAAATGCTGCTGTGTGCTCATTTCATAACACGTTTCTAGAACGCGCGAGTTCTTAAAGCTTGCTTCCATCGGAATGAGAAAAGAAAAGGCTGTGGAGTTTGATAATAATGCATCCGGTTTCGTATAGGCATTTAGAAGCTAACATATTTGAGAGACAGCGAACTCTTCTATTTTAATATTTATCCTATTACGTCCTTCTGGCGTTGCGTTCGGTGAAGTGTTTTTTATATTCCGTATCTTGTTTAAAGGAGCTGTGCAACAATTTCAGGGCTTTGCTTAAATAATTGTGGAAGTTGATGCCTGACACTTCTGCAGTGAACTACAGAAAACAGATTTTGCCTGGATACCCTAGTTTTTACTTAAAAAAATGAAAAAGATCCAGGTTTTCGCCGCCTCTCAACTCGTGCATCGTCTTCCGGGTCACGTGCACAGTGACGTCACTAGAGTAGGCGCGGAGTTCCGGAAAAGTTCTCTCTTTAGACCATCAGCGAGCAGCGAGAACTCATCCGCTGCCGACCGCGTGACCACCCGTCCTTGCCCGTCCGGCGCTGTCCCCCTCCCCCTCCGGCTTCTGGCGGCTGTTCGCGGTTTTGTGGACCTAGGATAGATGGCGCCACTAAAACTCCGTATAATAAAAGTTTTGTGGATGATACCAGGGTGTTGACGCATTTATATATATGTTGGAACGACAAGATTTATAAAAAAGTTACCTTTTATCGAGCAGGTATTCGCACAACTTGCTATCTTTCTTACAACGACCCAAGTGACGTCACGCCGCTTGTTTCTCATGGCCGCCGCTCGTGGCTGCAGGTCGGGAAATATTCCAAGTTTTGCCTCGCTATTACGCGGCGGAATCGCAACATTGCGATGAAAGGAGGTGTGTTTTCTGCCATTTGTGACACAGTGAACAATATCAAAAGCAGAAAATGCCAATTCTTTCAACGTTAAAATCGTTGCACAGCTCCTTTAATGAAAACTTCTTTAAGGGTCTAATTTGAGTTACCGAAGGCTAGTTCAAATAAAGAAAGCTGTATTTTCTCCCCACTGTTCCTTCAATTGCTTACACGCCGAGGTGGCGGTATAGTTAGCGAGTTCTACTTGTAAGTGGGTTTGTAAGGAGGTCGCGGATTTTACAGCTACTGCGTCGGACCCAATTAGATGAAGTCCGAATGCGTAAACGTCGGTGAGGTAACCTTTGAGTGCACATAAAGAAACCATTTCTGGTAGAAATACCTGAGCCTTACACTACGATGTATCCCGTTTCGTATGTGCTGATTTCAGATGTTTTATTTGTAATTTATTTTGATGTTGCAATTTGTCATTTATAATTTCCGAACCGGTTCGCGAACCGGTTCGCGGATCGAATTAATCGAACCGGAACTGAACCGGAACAAAATAAATTTACCTGAACCTGAACCGTAACCGAACCCGTTTTTTTTTTTTTTTCGGTTCGACACACTGCTAAAAATACATTCGAGCTTATAAACCCAAGTGCTTTCAGGCATTTTGGTTCCAGCACAGGTCAGAAATTGCCCAGTGCACTGGTCAGAAATAGCCCAATGCTCAAGTTAGAAATAGCCCAATACTAGCCAAATAGCCAACTACCATTTTTTCCCGCCAACTGCAAATAAAACTAGCCCAATTTGGTTATTTATAGCCCAACCTGGCAACCCTGTTCGCTATCGCTCGAACGAAAGAATATCGCGTATGAATACAGAAAAGTGTGTGCACCGAACTACGCAAACTACGGACAGAGACCGCCATCTAGCGGGAGAAGAACAAAATGCAAAACACACCAAAATTTTTTTTGTTTTCTTTTCCGAAAGAAAGAAACTCGTTTTCGGAAATATCGCTGTGGTTCCGAAACGGATTAACCTACACTAATTATTTCGATACCAATCGATTTCGTATTAAAATTTAGAGGCACTTACGCAAACACAACTGTTTTCTAAAAATTGGTAGATTATGTAAAACGTCATTAAACCCAAAAGTGTCAAAAGTACCGTTTTGAGTCAATTTCATGATTTAAAAATATATATTTGTACTAAATACTGAAAGATATGATTTACGCCAATGAAACAATTAAGTATTAATCTCTTTATCGTAAAAGTTTCAAGCAAATACAAAGAGCGGTTCTCATGTAGGAATGTTTTGAAAACGTCAAAAATCTACATGCATTCTCTATGGCGCTTGGAGGTACTATGCCCTCTTAACTTCCAACTACAGACCTATATCCCTAACGTGTACTTGCTGCAAGATAATGGAACACATAATTTTGAAATTTATGACAGTAGTCACCACTGATCTCAATGACAATTGCTGGATCGCGTTTGCCCGCTCTGCGAATGCGGTCACTGGCGGTCATCTTTAGGTAGAGTTATATTACCTCTAGCCAAGGTACAGCTCCTGCAGTCACTGTAATCCATTCATGGCAGGCAGCGTTTTGGCAGGTGTGGTGGCAGGCTGCCGTCAAAATAGGGTGAATGATATTTCGTGCTTGATTGAAATTGTTTGACGAAACATGTTTTTGAAACCCAGCGTGAACGGTAGCCCGATCTTTGAGGACCTGGTGAAAGTTTCACGAAATCGCAGCACCGGGGGAAAAGCAGCACAGCTCGCATCGAAAGTCGCATCAAAATTAGCATCAAAAGCAGACGCCTTTACGGAGTCTGCTTTTGATGCGAGCTGCGCTGCTTTCCCCCGGTGCTGCGCTTTCGTAGAACTTTCTCCGGGTCCTCAAAGATCGGGCTACCGTTCACGCCGGGTTTCAAGAGTCTGCGTCGTCGAACAACTTGAATCAAGCACGAAATATCTCCCACGGTACAGTGTACTAGATCCACGGCTATTTTATGGCACCCGGCCGCCATTGCGCTGTCCGCCATATTACTATGATGGCTAGAGATGATATAACTCTACCTAAAGATGGCCGCCAGTGACCGCATTTCGGTCCATAGGCGGAGCTGGTCAAACGCGATCCAGCAAATAGACATAGAGATCAGTGGTATTCACTGAGAAACATAATATTCGCCTCGAGATCGAACCGTGTCGCCACCGTGCGGCCGAAATTGGAAACGCGCGAAAGCGGGGATACCGCCGTGCGTCGTCTGCTACGGGCGCAGGCTCAGAAGCTTGGATCTCGACGACGCAAGCCCGTTTCAGGCTGAGCTTGACATTCTTATTAAATGTTTTATGTTTTTGTTGCCGTTTCTTCTTACTAAGGGTTGTGTTGTATTGTTTCCCATGCGTAGAAATTCAGCAAAGCGATTATTATTAAGTCGGAAGCTTCCATAATCTTAGTGTGTTGGTTTGTATACAATCGCTGGTCCCGCGTATTTTTGTTATCTCGCAAAATCCGTGGCTTTCATAAAGCATTGAGTGTTGAGTGGGTCTGTAGTTTGATTAGAAAATTAACCCGACTGATCGCTATCATTTAATAGACTAATCAATCAATAAATCCGTATGTTGATTTTTCGCCGGTCATCTTGCGTGAAAGACGCTAAAACTGCACATTTTTACTGGTTCTACTATGCCATAAATGGCATATTGCATTCCCATTCTAAACTTCACGTTGTGAGTCCTTTATAAGTAGGAACACGCACGGGAAGCCTTTTAAAATGAAGTATTTTTTAAGTTTGCATTTAAACAGTATAATCACCCTCGGTGAAATGACAAGCACGCTGAAGTGGTTTACCGTGCAAGCCTGTGTCACAAAAGAAATAAAGACGTCAAAAATATCAAAGCAGGCATTTTTTACTCCTTGTTGACTTTCTCCAGCACAAGACTCCAATTAACCGGCAAAAAAAAATGCAATTAAAGCATTCCTTGAATACTCTGAAAGTTAATCGATGAACTGCCCAGTCCCGATATACGTTAGGTGAGGGCGGAGGGTGATCGGAAAGTCTCGTGAAGGTCGCTAGCCCTCATCAGTAAAAGAGTATCACTGCGGCCGATGCTGTCTGTGTCGTGGTGCGCGTCGTTTGTTGGGGTTGCAGAGTCTACTGTGTTTGAATACAAGATTATTTAGCCAGAAATTTGTAGTATTAGCCTCTTGACATCCGCGGCCCTCACCAAGAAAATTGAAGCGGGTGAACCCACACTCCCGAGAAAAGCATTTAATAACAGGAACATTGCTGCGCTGTTTGGTTACACTTGTTTATTACAGTCACGGCAGATATATTAGAACAGTTTGTTTTACTTGCTTCAGTTGTCCTACCAACCGTGCGGTTTGCAGATCTTAACTAGAAAAGACACAATCTCCTCATCGCAACGCAGTAGATTTGTTCAGACCACTGTTTCAGACTCCAAAAAACTTACCCACACTATGGCACAGTAAACGGCAGAGGAACTCAATAGCATGGTGATTTCCAATACAGCGCTAACTTATCTTCATTCTAAATATTTATATTACTGCAAAAGCCAAAAGTAAAAAAAAAAAAAAACAAACAAAAAAAACATAGAAGCTGCGATTTCACAGCCCACAGTACCAGTATTATGTTATCTGAGTTGGAATTTATTGTTTTTTTTTTTTTTTTTTTATTCCCACGTTGATCAACCGATACATCTATTTTAAAAGAAACAAATATTTAACATAAATATTTAAGTTCAGCCGGAGACAGGCATCAGTCGTGGTGATCCATGATTTCCAACGTCTGCTTAGAGCAGACGACGCACCCACAGAAGCGATTATATAAATTTAGGCCGCACGCTGGCAACACAATTCGATCTTCACTGAAGCACCGAACAGTACCGCATCCTTTTCCGCTAGAATTGTTTTCCCACCGATAGTATGCGACAAAATAAACGCAAGAATCTACACCGCCTGGCGCGCGAACGTGGAGAGCCTATGGGGCGGCCGTTCTCCTATCCCCGCTTTGATGATGATGATAGCGCGACCGTAGCGCTACCTCTAGGTCGATCTCGAGGCCAATACTAAATTCACACCAGCACGGCTTTAGGAGAGGTTTGTCAACGACTTCACAGCTGATCGAGACACTCCATGACTTTTCGGTGGGTATAAACAATAGAAGACAAATTGACGTAATTTACTTAGACTTATCAAAGCCTTCGACCGTGTTTCGCACGTCAAACTTGTGAAAAAGTTAAACACATTATGGGGGAGGGACCGATAATAAAGTGGATAGAGGCGTACTTAAGAAATCGTTTTCAGTTTGTTTATTACGAAGCACAGGTTTCAAAACCAGTTGCAGTGGAGTCGGGAGTTCCACAGGGCTCTGTCCTAGCCCCACTCTTATTTCTCGGTTGATGGCACTGACGCAAACATAATGTTATTTGCAGATGACTGCATTATTTATCGCGATATCTCATGCCAAGATGTTTAAGCAATATTAAACAGATCTCTAAAAAAGGCAGCAGACTGGTGCAGTGAATGGCAGATGGTTTTAAACACTGAAAATACGGTTTGCATTTGCTTGACCAATAAGAAAAAAATATTTTTCTTGAATTTCCTTGCAGCTTAGACGGTAAAATTTTGCGCAGAGTCTCTGAATACAAATATCTAGGTGTCGTGTTAACGTCTAACTTAAACTGGAATGCGCATGTCAAATACGTATCTAGTAAAGCGCTCGTCAAATTATTTTTTCTAAAAAGAACGCTAAAATCCTAGTCGTGAAACCAAGTTGTTCGCATACACCACACTCGTTCGCCCGGTATTAGAACACGCACTCATTGCCTGGTTCCCGCTTACACAAACCAATGCCAACATCTTAGAAAGTGTTCAGAGCAAAGCGATAAAATTTGTTCACCACAAGTATGGTCGCTTTGATTCCCCTACAAAATTGCTGAAAAGTTCCAGCCTACTGACCATTCCTGATAGCGCAAAATTAGGAAGACTCAAATTTTTGTATCTCCTTTTAAACGACGCCTTTAAAAGAAGCAAGAACAAGTATGTGATTTTTTCCCAGGCAAGAACAACAAGACATAAACACTGCAATACATTAACCGAATACTCTTTCAATAATAATACTTTTAGGTACTGTTTCTTTCCTTCAGCTGTAAGAGATTGGAACAGCCTTGATCCGCTATATTTAACAGCACAAATGTGTATGCACTCATTCAAGCTCTTGAACAAGACCTTCTTAACAAGTTCATGAATTAGTTCTTTCTGTTAAATTTTGTTTTGTTGTTTCAATATAAAAGGAAGTGACGATTTCTAAAAATTGCTGTTTTTCGCGCGCCTCAAAAATCTTGTGTGTTGTTTTTATTTGTACCATACCTGCTATAATCTCTCAATGGGGATTGGCAGTATTTTGAAAATAAAAAAAATAAAATCATCCCTTTTTCCTCCAACAACTAAATCTCGTAAGAACTACTTCGCGTCGCGTATGAACATGGCACAAAACTTGCTATTTTCTTCAGAAAACGGGTATAGTTTATTTGAACAACGAACGCTCTTATATATACGTCAAGACACTCACCACCAAAAAAGAATCACTCCACTAGGTCACTGAAAGCCGGACGCTCAGACAGATCCAAATGAATCATGGTCACACCCACCATCCACCCAGACGACCTCACTTGATGACGGACCAGCCAGATGCGATAACAGGCAACTCCATCACAACCCTTACTATTCTTGGAAAACCCACAAAACAAGATCTTACAGGCAGAAAAAAACGCTTCATATCACTGTCTAATGCAAAGGACAGCGCTATACACAAGCCAGAGGTCAAAATACGCACGGTCTCCCTCAGAACTCTCGTACCATTTTCTTTCTCTTTGTGCAAAACCTCGCTATCCGCTGACAGGCTTCTATTTCCCTTTTATGTTCCAGAGCCTTTTATTTATTCAACGAACAGTTTGCCCAACATAAGACAATCCACACCGCAACGGAATGTCGTGCATTACCGGCGGCAGTCAGTCTATCAAACGACGTTTACAAATTAGTTTTTTTTTTTCTGTAATAAGCTGCATGAGAGTGTTGCCGCGAAGCGGCTTCTACGCGTCGATCAAGCGAGTTAACATTTTTCTAATGAGCCTCCGCAGACTGTCGCCGCAGAGTGGCGTGAACGTAAGCCGGGGGGGGGGGGGGGGGGGGGAGGGGGGTAGTTAACGTGCACTTTAATGATGCACGCGTGACGAGATGTCCAAGATGTCCCTACAGCGTGCAGTTCGCGTAACGGGTGTCGATGAAACGACTGTATCGACTAAACGTGTTTCCGTGAAACGTGTGTCCATGAAAAGTTGTCCACGATACGTAATTCCACGAAACGAGTTTGAACGATATGAGAGGGTCCCGTACACCACTCCTGTCTGACAAGTTATATCTAGGTTCTTATGTTTTTTTTCTCTGGCACCCCAGAGGACCACCAGGTAGGGGGTTAACCTTTCTAATTTGTGCTGAGCTTTGAAGACTAAATTTACACCGAACCTCTTTGCCACTGATATAAAATCATGAGAGATTCCATTGTAGTAAGGCACACACACAAAACATTCTTCACAACCGGTTTTTCCACAGGAGCCGAATTAAACCTTCCTAGCACTTTGAGCACAACTCTAGAAATTACATCGTGGTGATGGCCCTCTTCCAAACGACGCATCTTTTGCAACTCAACTACGTCTCCAACCCAAAGCATACGGGATTCTTTACATGCGTTATAATCACAGACGCAATTACACCACTCTTAACTATTTTCAAGTGACAGCTGTCAGCTGCCAACAGAGGCTTTACTGATTCCTTGCCGTACCTCCTGCACAGGCCCTTTTTTTGTGTGCAGCAAGAGGTCTAAGTACTGAATTCGACTGTTGCGACCGCACGGTTGTGCGGTACACTCGACAAGGACCGCACAATCCTGTCAACGTGAACATCAATTTCGCTTAAAAAGATCTCGGACACCACTGGAGCAATTTACGACCCGGTACAGACTCCCTCTTTATGAATAAAAATAGAACCATCAAATTCTACGACAGTGGACTCTAAATAAAACTTCAGAATGCGTATAAAAAAAATTACAGGTTTTTTTACCGCAAACACAAAACTAGGCATCGCCGAACGCCCATTATCCGCCCAAAGGTAGCATTAGAAGTCACAACCAGATGCCAAAGTTTCAGCCTGATCCGATACGTTATTCAAAAGTTATAACTGATTTTCTCAAAATTTCAATGGGAAAATGGAGCCCACTTTTTCCCGTTTTCGGTTTCTGGTGCCGCAGAGGCCCATGTATTCGAAAACTTCGTCGGCCGCTTCGTCGGCAGCCAGAGCGGCTCACATTGCACTTGCTGCGCGATCGCGCAGCAAGTGCAATGTGAGCCGCTTTGATTGCTCGCTGTATTAGCCCCGAGAAGTTCGCGTGGCGCCCCCTTACGGCAAACCGGGGTGACGTCACGGCGAGGAGAGAATTTTCCCCCGACTCAGCCCGTTCGCCCTGTGGAGGCTGTGACGACACTAGCTGTCGGCGCGCTCGTTTCTATTTAATTTTTTTTGGCTTGTTTTTCGTAGGAAGTGTAAATTTTTATATGTGCCTTTATTGAGCTATGGCCTGTAGCTACAGGCGAATCTTCAATAAAATGCTTAGATGGGCCAGTTGGTACATCGTGGGAAAATAAGCAACATTTCAAGCATGGTTGACAGGGCAGGCAACGCATGAGTCGCAGCTGGTATATGAAAATAAAGAAATATGGCCACAATTGCAGGAGCATCACTATAGATTTACATCTCGCACAATAAATGCTGCTGATGGTCTGAATGAATTGGCAGGTTATGTATACTATTTGTTTTGTACCTTTCTTTTTAAACAAACATCACCGAAGCAGAACAGCTGCATGCTGGTCGAGCAACATGCTAAATACAGTCTGGGCCATTGGGAGAGAATCACAAGTAAGACAGCCCAAGTGCAGGGGCAAAGTAAAAAAACAAGGAACATTTGTTATATACATTGCTCGCATTTGTCCTTTGCTGGATTCGGATAGTATTTCAATGGACTACACGGGTGGTATCTGTGGACTTGTTTATATCAACTCAAGTAATGTATAACAACCGTAAACGAAGGTGTCTAGCTCGTTATTAGTCTCTTAAGCCCTAAAATTG
Source organism: Ixodes scapularis (assembly GCF_016920785.2). NCBI lineage: Eukaryota > Metazoa > Arthropoda > Arachnida > Ixodida > Ixodidae > Ixodes > Ixodes scapularis. The sequence continues at coordinate 247,059,372 of NW_024609835.1, read as the reverse complement.
AGATTTTACTTAAATCGAACTGTGAAGCTAAAATACCAAAACCTTTTCTCACGCAGACCGTCGCCCTTCACAGGTTCCATATTTTCTGCTACTAGCACTGCATTTACCGCTGGACAGACGTTCGGATGCTTGCTTTTACTCCTGTTTTCCTCTGTTGTCAGATCGTCCAGTTGTAGGGAGTTTGGAGGCTGAGGAAGCTTTTGGAGACCTGCAGCAGTGTCCCTTTTATTTGGAAATGACAATTCAGACTAAACGGTGTATTTTGCGAATACCCAAGGCTGGAATAAAAATGCCAGGAAAAAGTATAAACATTCCAAATTACGGCACTATTGCTGTGCACATTTTAGGCAGTTCAATACATATAGGCAACTGGGGGCAATTCGGCCGTTTTTGCTGCTACCATACAAACTAATTTCCAGTAATTGTGCATCTTCTAAGAAATATGCCTGCATACGTGTATAAGTTATATAATTAATTCACGAAGAAGCTACATTTATGTAAAACAACCCTGTTCCACGGGCACCTCAAAGATAATCAGACACAGAGCTTTAAAACATCAGCGAACCAGCGCATGCAGAGTGGCAGCGCAAAGTCGGGGTAGCGAGCTAATTTGCCGACCATGCCAAAGGCCCATGATATAAATGCCACTTCAAATGCCTTGAAAGCTGGATGTAATATCGTCCTAAATCATGAACATGCAAGGAACAGAATTCCAGCGTCTGAAACACTTGCGCCACCGCTTCACCGATCCCTCGCGAAATTGCCTTGTGTCGTACGTGTGGACGGACGGAGAGGTTCATCGCCAGAATTGCCTCCGCCGATAGCTTTCGGGATTTGTAACCCAATCTTAAAAGTAAAATAGACAAGTATGCTTACAAAATGTACGGAAACACGTCAATATCGGCCTATAGGGCCGCCCCCACTAGCGAGAAAACGCGCGTGGCACGCCGATCGCGGGAAGACGCGTCCCGCATCCTGAAGACCACACTAGATAGAGTTCTGCCGCCGCGAATGTCACGTGACAGCACAGGAGGCCTCGCGCGCTCTTGAAGCATTCGAGCGAAAGTATGGTTCGCGGATGGAAACCTCGCGGCAGGAAAATCTTCCCGCTCAACCGATTTTGTGGAACACGTTTTCAACGCGATCGGCGCGCCGCGCACGTTTTCTCGCTAGTGTGGGCGGCCCTTAACCCAACGTCTTGTACACCGGGTAAACAAAGTCGAGATCCTCGAAGAGCTTGCGGCACACAACGCCAAACCAGGAAACCGGTGCTGGGAAGCGAGCCGATGCGAGATCGCGAAGCCGAGTCTTCGCCCTGACGTCACGGCACATTCAATCAGGGCGCGGCGACCGCAGCGACGCTTGTGTTCGCTCTCGGGGCTAATACAGCCTATCCAGAACATGCTTTAGTGGCGCCCTCACGCGCCGTCGGCACGGAGTGCGGCAGCCGTGAGTGCTCGCTGAGCTCACTACCCCTCCTCTAGTTCACGGCCACTCAAGCAACGAAGGACGTCATGAAGGAGGTTAGTTTTTGCTTCTTTTTGTAATTTTAATTTGCCTATAACTTTTAAAATGAAGCGAAATTCTGGAAAAGAAATGTTTCACTAAGTTACTACTTTCAGTGCGCTCAGGTTCGGTGCAAATTCAAAACCAGTAAAAAGGTGCTTGCAAGATCCGTCATGCCTCGGGGGAGCGGCCATGGCCTCGCGTACCACAAGATCCGGGTGCGGCGCTCCCCTAGGCCGACTGACGTCACCCGACTGGGTTCCCAGGACAAAGGAGCCAAGGCTTGAAAAGGGGATGCGGGGCGAAGAGAGGTCTCTCGGACGGCGGCTCTCTCGAACGGAACGAAGGAGGCGTGCAGCGGTGAGAGTAGAGGAAGACGCGGCGGGAGACGGACGATGGCGCGGGGAAAGTGCGGGCAAGACGTTGAGCTGTGGACTCGACTAACGGACCGGACGACGACCCTGTACGACGACGTCCCTATGACGCTGTGTGGAAGGGAATCGGAGCTAAAAGCCCGCATTGTTCATGATGCCCTTTAAAGGCCGGTTCTCACATGCAGCGAAGCGCTGATGTAGCGCTCCTCACGTGCCGTCAGCTACTTATCGTCTGCCATCCCGTATGGAAATCTTATATCTGGGCCATATCTGACCATATCAAATATTATATGATTATATACGGCCTATATACAGTCTTATCTGGCGTATGTACAGACTTATCTGGCGTATATACAGCCTGATATGGCGTATATACAGACTTATCTGGCGTATATAAAGTCTTATCTGGCATATATACAGCCTGATATGGCGTATATATAGACTTATCTGGCGTATATACAGACTTATCTGGCGGTCGGTTTTCAATATATTAAAAAGTTAAAACAAGTAAAAAAAATTCTTTGTTAGAAAACTCTGAATGACTTATTGTTCGCGACCTAAATGTTAGCACGAATAATTCCAAACTTCAGCTTCGACAAGCTTAAGTTTAAGATTATTTGTGCTAGTTTTCGAAGGATTTCAATGTAGCTTAATTATTTCAAAGTGTTAACATTACGCCCGAATAGACAATTTGCTAAATCCCGTAAGTGCCTCGGCCTGTACTCGAGGAATCATGGGGACGGTGTTTCTTCAGCTGCCTAGTGATCGAAAATTTTGAGCAATTCTATGGTTACACAGATTTGAGTGTAATTCGGAGTCGCCCTGAACACGTGCTGTACAGAACCCAAATACCTGCCATACCACTTTTAAAATGTCCCGCCAGTGTCAGTACTGTGCATTCCGTCCAACCTTCAAGCTGGGTGAGCTGCAGACATATCTCTTACATTATTATCATTCTCGTACAACTTCAAAAACGCTGATATTAAGTTAGAAACGCTAAAAATCTCATAAACAGCTCCGCGGAATCCGAGCTAAATCCCGGTTTTGGTTGTTGTGATTTTTCAGCTTTTAAGTAATTCCTGCTAAAACAACAATCACGAGAATGATAATATGTTAAGAGATTTCGGCGGCTCAGCCTGGTTGAAGTTTGGCCAAAATGCACAATATCCTGAACGCTGCCATTGACGAAAAACTTAAAAGTGATATGATAGGTACTTGAGCCCTATGGGACGCTTGTTCACGGTGACTACGAATTACACTCGAAACTGTGTAATCATGGAATTGGTCAAAAGTAGCGATCACTAAGGAGCTGAAGGACCATCGTTTCCATAACTCCTCGAGTGCGGGCCGGGGCACTTGGGAGAATTGTAGAAAATAAAAATATATAAAGTGCTGATTTCAGGCTTTTGTACTTTTGAAATGCCTGGCCAGATCTGGAATTTCCTTACTTAGCCAGATCTGGGATTTCCATATCTGGCCAGGGGTATCAGGTTATATCTGGCGTTATGAGGCTATATCTGGCAGATATACCATATCAGGTTATATGTGGCCAATTTTTTATATGGCCATATCTGAAATCTTCAGATCTGGCCAGATATAAATTTTTTGTAAGGGATGTGCAACAGTTTTGACGGTGCGATACAAAGCTGGTGTACGCTCCCATCAGCACGCGCTTAGCGCGAGGTAAGCGCTATGCTTGTAGCGCTCCGCTGCATGTGGGAACAGGCCTTAATTCCCCTACAGTGTTATTTTTCAACTGGTATGTATTGCCCAGGGGAAATCAGGGCTGCATGACCTATTTTCAAAAACAGCGGCGAATATTTGATAAAGTGGCCACAGAGAACTTATTTTCAGGAAGTCAATCAAATTCCTGAAAATCATTGTATAGTCATTTTCTTTCACTGAATTGTTCCACCCAAGAAGGTTGAATGTACTAGGAGAGAGCATCGCGTCAGCCCTGTAGCTTCCGCAAGCAATCCCCTCGTAGAGGAGTGTTGAAAAAAAGGCGAGTGTGCGAGCGAGCTGGTGATAATTAATCATAATGTGACACCTGAGATTGGGGTGCGAAAAAAGTTAATGAACTTTCAAATCGAAGGAAAAGACAAAGGAGAATGTCTCAAAACATTCCGAGCTTCTCCTCGGTTGTCTTTTTCTTCGACTCGAAAGTTTAATTTTTCCGCACCACCGTCTCAGGTGTTACATTATGCTTACTTTGCTCGCCTAATATTTTAAACCTTCTCGCTCGCACTGACCGACCGAGAAGTAGCGAGAGTTCAAAAAGCTGCGGGAGAGCCGCCCCCAGAACAAACGGAGCGATGCGTCGTCTACTCAGGTTTCTGGTAAGGGTAGAATATTTCTCCCAGTACATCTTTGGAGTTAACGAAGCATCATTTCGTGATACTAATTTAACAAAACCAAATTTGGATAATGTACTCTGAAGTCGGGAGTTGTACTTTCCTCGGAAAGTACCAAAAAATTTTTTTTAAAGTAAAGTACAAGTACATACTCAGAGAATGTACTTCAAGTAAGGTACAAGTTTCCTAAACCTACTTGAAGTAGTACTTTAAGTACAGTGTACTTAAAGTATTTCCCAACACTGCAATTAGTAGAAAAATTGACTAAAAAGAAAACAATTTGTTCCACTCATAGGTCGCTTTTTTTGAACGCGGCTAGACGGGGGGTAATATTCGTTTCTTAGAACATCAGGGGTGGCGGCAACGGCTGGTTGCCATCATGTCATTGATGACGTCACCTTGAGAACGACGACGAAAAACGATTTCCCTGGGAGGTTCCCACAAACGTTACTAAAAAACTCAGTTGGGAGACTAACCTTTGAAACCCGAGTCGCTGGCGTCCGTCTACCGAGAACGAGCTAAATATGAAAACAGCGCCACCCTTTAGCGACGAGTTGAAACTTGGCAGTTGCTTTATGTGGCTACTGCTACAGTCACTGAATGTTCCCAAAGTACCGAAACTCCCAGGCTCGAGGTGCCAAGATGGCGGCTCAATCTTGTTTCTTTACTGCGGTCACCATGAGCTTTTATAAACCATGCTTTTGCGTAAAAAGAAACAGAAGCTTTTTTTTTTAAGAACTTTAATTGGAGAAAAGAGTGAAAGTACAGGCTAGCTGGTGGAAGTCAACCATTTCGTCGTTTACCCTGAGACTGGGTTTTTTTTTGAAGAGCAGAAGTAACAGAAAAAAAACAGACAGGTCTCTGAGACCTGTCTGTTTTTTTCTGTTACTTCTGCTCTTCAAAAAAAAACCCCAGTCTCAGGGTAAACAACGAAAGGGTTTAATTGGAGATTAGTACAAAGTGACAAGCGCGTGATGGTTTCTCAAATTTCTAGTTTACAAGGTTTCGGGGCACAATTAATATTGTTTTTATACAACCATGTCTTAACTGTGATTTAAGGTAGTGCGTCCCGACTTGGGTGCGTCCTAACTTCGGTATAATTCGCGGCACGTCCCCTTGAGAGGCGGGGGTTGGTAACCTTCAAACCCCTTGCACCGTATATTGTCACGAAGGACAAGTGATGAGGCGGCGAATAACGGAGTAAACTGAACGTTTAATCGGGCGAACTTGTGCCCAAGAAGTAAAAGCAGAAAGAAAGATAACAACAGAGCGTCGCGGGCGTCGAAGGCGGCGAAGCAGCACGATCACACGCTGAGGCGAGACTGACTCGACAAGGTCGCGGGCGGCCTCTTATCTAGAGTGCGTCGCTATCTCGAAGATTCGGCGAAAGCGGCTCGAGCGTCGTGCGATCGGGCGAGAATGAACACGCACTTTCTAGAAAACAAAAGCAGAAGATACATGGATATAAATAATAGAAGTTACGTGCGCTACATGAATAAACGGGAACTTTCTGGAGGTCCGTGACCGAGCGTTGCTTTCTCAGCCCTGCGCGCGGCATTCCTCCCCTCTTTAAAAGTGCATCGCCCCGATGCAGTGTAAAACAAAACAAAATAAAAAAGAACGATAAACTAAAGAGTCTTTTGGAGCACATAAGGTCCACAGTCCTATTGAGCGTAGTACGGCTTCAGGCGCACGACGTGGACGACCTCAGGTCGTGGTGGGCGGCGTGACGATGTTCGTGTTCCGTCGGGCATCACCTCGTAGTTCAGCTCGCCGAGGCGACGAAGTACCTTGTATGGTCCAAAGTACCGTTTCAGCAGTTTCTCACTGAGGCCGCGGCGACGGATGGGCGTCCAAACCCACACCCGGTCTCCGGGTTGAAAGTCGGCGTCACGCCGGCGAAGATTGTAGCGGCCGGCGTCGACACGTTGCTGGTCTTGAATTCGTAGTCTGGCTAGCTGGCGGACCTCTTCTGCCCGTTGAGCAACCACCTGGGCGTCATCGCTCCCGTCGTCGACTGACTCGTGCGGCAACATAGAGTCCAGCATAGTCGTCACCGCCCGGCCGTACACCAGCTGGAAGGGTGTCACTCCTGTGGTCTCTTGCACTGCTGTGTTGTAGGCGAACGTGACGTAGGGCAGCACTTCGTCCCAGGTCTTGTGCTCCACGTCGACGTACATAGAGACCATGTCGGCGATTGTTTTGTTGAGCCGCTCCGTCAACCCATTGGTCTGCGGATGGTATGCCGTTGTTCGACGGTGTTCCGTGTGGCTTAGACGAAGGATCTCTTGGGTCAACTGTGCCATGAACGATGACCCTCGGTCTGTGATCAGTACTTCGGGGTCGCCATGCCGGAGGACGATGGACTCGATGAAGAACTTGGCGACTTCGACCGCAGTCCCCGACGGAAGGGCTTTCGTCTCGGCGTAACGAGTAAGATAATCGGTGGCGACGATTATCCAGCGGTTCCCTATCGTTGACGGTGGAAAAGGACCCAGCAAATCCATTCCAATTTGCTGGAAGGGCTTGTTTGGCGGGGTAATCGGCTGGAGGAGACCTGCTGGCTTTGACGGCGGTTTCTGGCGTCGCTGGCACTCATGGCACGATCGTGTGTAGAGATGGACGGTCTTCGGAAGCTTTGTCCTACGGGGAGGCGTGCTCTTCAGAAAGAATTTCGGAACCAGCGAAACTCCTTGGCTACTGGTTGTCCCCGCCAACCTCCGAGAAGAAATTTTTCAAGCGTGCCACGACGACCCAACGGCCGGACATCTCGGCTACAGCAGGACCCTTGCCCGGATTCGTGACAAGTACTACTGGCCAAAGCTTCCGAAGACCGTCCATCTCTACACACGATCGTGCCATGAGTGCCAGCGACGCAAGAAACCGCCGTCAAAGCCAGCAGGTCTCCTCCAGCCGATTACCCCGCCAACCAAGCCCTTCCAGCAAATTGGAATGGATTTGCTGGGTCCTTTTCCACCGTCAACGATAGGGAACCGCTGGATAATCGTCGCCACCGATTATCTTACTCGTTACGCCGAGACGAAAGCCCTTCCGTCGGGGACTGCGGTCGAAGTCGCCAAGTTCTTCATCGAGTCCATCGTCCTCCGGCATGGCGCCCCCGAAGTACTGATCACAGACCGAGGGTCATCGTTCATGGCACAGTTGACCCAAGAGATCCTTCGTCTAAGCCACACGGAACACCGTCGAACAACGGCATACCATCCGCAGACCAATGGGTTGACGGAGCGGCTCAACAAAACAATCGCCGACATGGTCTCTATGTACGTCGACGTGGAGCACAAGACCTGGGACGAAGTGCTGCCCTACGTCACGTTCGCCTACAACACAGCAGTGCAAGAGACCACAGGAGTGATACCCTTCCAGCTGGTGTACGGCCGGGCGGTGACGACTATGCTGGACTCTATGTTGCCGCACGAGTCAGTCGACGACGGGAGCGATGACGCCCAGGTGGTTGCTCAACGGGAGAAGAGGTCCGCCAGCTAGCCAGACTACGAATTCAAGACCAGCAACGTGTCGACGCCGGCCGCTACAATCTTCGCCGGCGTGACGCCCACTTTCAACCCGGAGACCGGGTGTGGGTTTGGACGCCCATCCGTCGCCGCGACCTCAGTGAGAAACTGCTGAAACGGTACTTTGGACCATACAAGGTACTTCGTCGCCTCGGCGAGCTGAACTACGAGGTGATGCCCGACGGAACACGAACATCGTCACGCCGCCCACCACGACCTGAGGTCGTCCACGTCGTGCGCCTGAAGCCGTACTACGCTCGATAGGTCTGTGGACCTTATGTGCTCCAAAAGACTCTTTAGTTTATCGTTCTTTTTTATTTTGTTTTGTTTTGCGTCGGAGAGGCGTCTTCTGAGATCACGGCGATCGCTGGGCGAAAACTGACTGCAGATCAGCACGCGGAGTCCCTTATGTACGCGCGTTGGGTTCTGGAACAATCGGCCTAGATTGTTCGGCGACTGGAACATTCAGAACTTGATCTGACGAGAATGTTCTCGAACTCACGAGAACGCAATGAAAGAACAAGTAAAAGAGCATTCCACTGACTGGAATCGAACCCAGACTTTCTGCACAACAGTCAAGCACGGTAACAACTCGGGCACGCGCGCGGTCGCTCGCTGACGAGCGTGGCAATATGTTTCGGCGCCAAAATGCCCAATTCAAGCCAAATAGAAGAGACACACCGGAAGTACAGAGGCTGAAATACTGACTAGTGTTATGAGCGGAGGTATCTTCTATGGGCACGGAAGCGACGCAAGCGCATGACGAGTCCTAGGGGGGCGCTCGATCCAGGAGTCCTGCTACCGCCGCTGGCAACAACGTGCCGCCGGTCGCTTTTCTGTGCGGCCGAGCTTCGACAACCGCGGGGCGCGTAGCCGTTTTCCTTTTTTTAATTTTAAGCTGTAGATTGGCTTGCAATGCCGTCTAAAAGGGCCAAATTTTGCTTTGTGCCGAACTAAAGACGCCGAGCGCTTGGACGCATGGCCCCGGAACGTCAAGCGTGCGGACAGAACCCTCGACAGTACGTTTGTGGTGTGTGCTAAACACTTTGAAGAACAATACATCGAAAAGACGTTTAAGCACATCGCAAACGGTGAGCTCGTCCAGATCCAGTGCGACAGACCTCTTCTGAGGGACGATGCTGTTCCCACCATTTTTCCGGGCGCGCCAAGTTATTTCACCCGAAGCCTCCTACCAAAGAAAAACAACAACAAGAGATTTGTGCCACCAACTGTTGGCCCCTCGTAAACGAAAATAGCCGGAAGAAGTCTGCGAAGCCGTACATATTCCAGACGAAGAGACAAGCTCAACATGGGCGCACGGAGCCCTGCATATTCAAGACGAAGAGAGAAGCTCAACAGCGACTCAGCCGTCTGGTATATCCCAGTTCTACAGCAACCTGCATTTGCCAACCTCCTACTTCTCGAAGATTGTATTCGAAGAGGACCCGTTGTCGGTACGCTACGCATGGTGTAAACCAGGAAGCAACAGCCATGTGAAGACTACACAGTTGGTTACGTTCTCTTCCCTGAGTGGTGAGAGTACAGCGCGCTGCTGCGTGTACCTACGCGCTGTGAAAACCAGCGACATAGAGGTGCACACCACAGCTAAAGCTGAAGCTGAGCTGATGAATACTCAAAGCTCAGCCATGTGCACAAGAACAACACTCAAGCCACTTGTGGGGAAAACTATGTGACCTTTGGCAACATACACTTTTCGAAGGACTGCACTGGCCGTCCACAGGATGAACAGCCGTGCTTACGTTGCAGGTACCTCAAAAAGATTATCCAAAACCAGATGTCAAGAAAAAGGAAGAAGACCTCTAGCTCCACCAAAGAGCAATCGAAACGAAGAGATGCTGTGTTCAAGGCGAAAAAAAAGCTAGTTGTTGCAAGGAAGACGATTGAACAGCTTCAGGCTCAAAACGATTCGCTGCCCTCAACAATCATCCAAGAGCGGTTGGCGGGCTTGCCACCAAAATAGCGAGCTGCTGTCACTTGCTGTTTCGACGATGCTTCAAGGAAATCACGTCAAGGGATGAAATACGACAAGTCTTTGATACTAGAACGTATCCTCATGCGAATGAGAAGCCCAAAACTCTGTGAGCGCATCCGCAAGCAGAACATTCTCGCGTTGCTTTCGAAATCTTGCCTGCAGACCTACATAAATGGCTTTAAAAGCGCATTTGGTTTCAATCCAAACGCGTTTTCTGCTTTGTCACTGAAAACAAAAGAAGTGGATGAATTCCGTCTTCACAGGGGCATTGTGTTCGACGAAATGAAGTTGTCGGAGCATGTGAGCGTCAAGTCATCGGGAGCACTGGAAGGTTTCGTTGACCTTGGTTCATTTACTCCTGGGGACCAGAAAACAACGACGTGCAACCACGGCGTGGTCGTGATGTTCCAGCCCTTTGATGGTGAGCATTTCATTTGCTTAATCTATTTTTCAGATGTGAAGGAGGTAGGATTTACCTCCTTTGTTTTATACAATGTTTTCTTTAAATGTTAAAATATTTTTTTTTTTTAAAGTAGGGCGCTTGAAAAATACTTTATTACTGACCTAGGTTGATGTCGCGGTCGGTAACGATATTGATCGGCCATAACGTTATTTTGATTAATATCATTTTTAATTCAAGCCTCATTTTTATGCATGTATATTCACTGCTTCTGTAGGCGACTGGGCTCAAGGCCTTGGAACATTTGCTTCTTGGAGCAATGTGAAGGCAGGCACCGTCTCAAAGATCCTTCTAGAGGCTACTCTCCTCGCCGAGCAGGCTGGCCTTTTCGTCGACTTCGTTACCTGCGATGGAGCTTACTGAAATCAAAGTATGCGGAAATTTTTTGGCATAAAAGGTATGCATGTTTTAATCTGACAAGAGTAGTGCTCAATATATCTTCATACTTTTTTGTTATAAGTGTAAGCACATACATATGTTTCTTTTAGCATCCGCAAAGGAGATCCGCGGCACGGTGCATCATCTCGTCGACAGAAAGAGAAGTTTACACTTTCTTTCCTACTTCCCGCATCTTATCAAATGCATCTGAAGCACTGCAGTGTCAAGTGGTGTGCACACTCCTGATAGGCATGTCCGCATGAAGCATGTTGAGGGGGCGTGGAAATATTATGAGGCAAACGTGAGACTCAAGGTTATGCCCACCGAAACGAAAGCACAATTTTATCCTAATCCTTTCGAAAAGACGAAGGTCAACTTGGCCTTCAAGCTTTTCAGTAAGGAGGTGCTCAAGGGCCTGTTTTTTTGCAAGAATAATATGGCATTTAGATCCGTCACACCAACAGAGAACTTTGGGAGGCTAATGGAGAGGCTTATTTTAGCTATGACGGCTCGAATCCCCTCCAAAACGTTGAAACCACAGAAGTGGCGTGCTGCATTCTTAGCAGATTTTTTAATCTACCCTAATGAGTGGGAAATGTATGCCAACAAGGGGGGGGGGGGGGGGCACAACGGTGGTTTCATTAGTGCAAGCACAGCCTTGGGCCTGCGTTTGACGATAAGCAGTACGCTTTCCCTTCTAGACGTCTGTACTGGGGTATGACTACCTTCTCACTGCAAACATAAGTCAAGAGAAAATGAATAATTTTTTTTCTATCGTGAGAAAATCCTGGGTGCGATGACCATCCTACGCCGGAGAAGTTTTTGCTGATTGTAAACTGCCAGAGTTTTTACAACTTGGCAAAGCCCCTAAACTCAGGGAACTCTTCCCCAGAGCTGTTAACTGCCACTTTAGGTCGGCTGAGACCTCAGGCCAAGATAAGACCCACATTTCAAGTCTTATGGATGAACTCCTAGATGGCGGCAACTTGGGAGGCGCTGACACGATAATCACAGCCACAGGGCACGACAATCAATGTCCTGCCCGCACTGCCCCATCAAAAGAAGCAGCATCAATAGGGAAGCACTGAAGCTTAGTGAATGGAAAAAGTGACAGTACGCTGATCTATTACATTGCTAACTCTGTTGCACGTAAAATGATAAAAAAAATGCTCTGAGTGTGCTGCAGAACTCAGTGTGCTCCCGCTGCAGGCCGAGCAAAACCCTAGGTCTTGCTTCACAAAAGCTTTTGACCATGGCGGTCTACTTTACCCTTGCTGAAACCTTGTCGGACTTTGTGACTGCGTTGAAAAACGCTTTCACTGTTTTTCTCAGCCGCAACGAGTTGCACTGTTCCAGTGTCGTTTTTATCCTTTAGAACCTTTCATTTGACCGCGTTGGCTGTGTTGCGCACAGTAAGTTGACCACTGCGAATTTATTGAAGTTCTATGTGCAGACTAGAATACTCTTTTATACGAAGTCGGTCAACAAAGAGAGAGAATCCGGTAGAGAAGGGAAGAAGCTCCTCAAAAAGAGGAGTCTGGAATAAATACAGGGTGCTTCAACCAAGGGTGAAAATATGTTTTTCAGCAAAGCACACTGGGATACAAAAGAATGATTCTTTCGGAATGACTTAGTCATTGTGCAAGGTATTCAAAATGAATAAATTTTATATTAAGTGTCGGTCATTTTTTGAGGATTCTTTGTAATTTTGCATGGTATGAGAGATATTTTTGTTTCTGTTCAACGTTTAGTGTGTATTCCTAGGAACTTTACAAGGTATGCAGAATAATTTATCTTTGTTAATTACTGTCGCTTCATTTCTAACAAGATTTTCGTAATAATTTGCATATTATTTTTTCAGTGTTTTCGTTTGTCTAGTAATTTTCATTTCCTTATTTTTTTTGGTCATTTGCAGGATATGCATTGTTCGTTTCGTGTGTGTTCTGTATTCTCAATAATTTATTGAACATCGTACCATGTGTTATTGTTTAATAAAGATCACACTGTTTCATTGCACATAATCTTATTTCTTCCTATAGATGTATTTTTGTAACTTTTAATCACATCTCCCTGCACAACGTGTAATATATGTTTGAACTTGAAGGAGTTACCTTTGGAAAGAGAATCTAAATCATATTGCAAAGCCAGCACGTTATCTTCGGCGTTATTTTGCTAGCAGTAGTTCTAGGCCCGGAAAACACCCTCCCCGTAACGTGAAACTAATAGCGAGTTCGTTTCACACCAAGGAAGTTAGAAGTACTAGGAGGGGGCACGTTGCAATATTGGTGAAGCCTAGTCATAAAAAGTTTAAACGATTTTGTGCCCAGCGTGACCGCAGATCTGTCTGGCTATTGGTGCGCGTGACATGTCACGTGTGAGATGGATGGTTGATTGTAGAATGACTCCTTGCAGGCTTTCGCGCGCTCCGTCCGGTAGGTTTTATCAGACCGAAGGCTAGACTGTGGTGTATTCTAGTACCCCATAGCAAGACGAAGGCTAGCTCCTGTCACGTGATGGGGTCACGTTGGCATGGTAAGTGAGGAGAGTAAGTAGGAAAATGAGAAAGAGGCGAGGCCTCAAGGGAGCATGGCTTGTGGAGGCTACGCGGCCGACGTCATGCCCTCTCCTACCCTTAGGCCTCTCCGTGCAACACTCGCAGAGTGTTGCACGGAGAACGGGACTAAAACGAACCCGCCCAATGCACCGAGTGCAGAAGACTGATGCTGCCGCCATCTATGTTGTAGAAAAGGTACCGACCTCAAACCGAAACTAGCCTCTTTCTGTTCGGAGTGATTGGTGGGAATTCTAGAGTGCAGTCACTACCGACGTTTATCTATAAACGTTGAACGCTGCAACCTGTAGTTTATAGTTGCGATGACTTCAAGCAAGTCGGCTGTCGTAGAGATAGTTACAGACGGCGTAAATTTCCACACCCAGCTGTCTACAAAGCACCTGGTTGCGATTTTTCAATTCTTATAACCGTTTACACTGAAGAAAACTGATGATGCTGTCCGAGCAGAAGCTTGATCCGTTTGAGCATGGTATTATCCGTGAACCACTGAAAGGGTACGGTTTAAAACTAGCCTGTTGGAATATCCAGCAAAACTTTTCGTGGGTCTTTTGATTTCGATCGTCATTACAGGTGGATCAGATATTAGCCTTGGTGAGGACGTCGAGAACGAGAGCTTTCTCGAACAAAATATGACGGGGCAAGTTAGCTGACGTAGGTAAATGTTAAACACGATGATGTACGTTGCCCAAGCCTCGGGTAAAGTCACTATGTTTAGCTTTCTCTGATGCTTATTTGACAGTCAGAGGTTTCTGCTGAGGGAGTTTTGTCGACAAATGTTCAATTCTCACCCGCACACGATGTTGATAAACATCTCCGGGGCCGCTGGTGCGTTTGTTCTGAGCTTTTCTTGACACACTATTGCTCAGCGTCTGTACGGCAACAGAGCGACTAAAACCTGCAAATAAAGCACGGGTTGTCGATTGCTTCCTTCATAAAACAGCAGACGCTCACAATTCAAGCTCGCGTTTGATTATGTTACCCGCGGGACGTTATTTTGTATCAGAAAATCTACTTTCTTTCCTTTCGGTTCCGCGACACATCGTAGCAGACGAATCCTCGTCGTCTGCTCCCGCTCCTCACCGGCCTCACCGGAGCGAGGCATGACGGGATTGCAATTTGGCGCACGCCCGATTTCCTCGGTGCAGCGAGTGCATGCACGCGTGGGGCGCCGCCGCTGAAACGAACTCGGAGAGTGCAGCTACTCGTGGAGTGCCTGCCGAAACGAACTCGCTTTGCGCCGCGAGTGGGCACGCGTGGACACGAGTGCCGTGAAACGAACTCGCTATAAATCGCGACGTCGCAATCATCAGTGTAGCGCGTTCCTTGTGTTCAGCTTTGCGACAGGAGTTTTAATCGTAAATAGGTTTGTGGTCACTCCTCTTTCCACCTTTTCCCTCATTATTCCCGCATTAATTGTACACGCCTAAAAGTGTAAGCGCTTTTCGGCTCCTTGACTGTGGACTGTGCGCGCACCCCACGCCTTCCGCCGCGCTGCTCGGTTGTCTTGCTGATAGGACTGCTGTCCGCAGCGCCACCGCTTCTGTCATCCTAAAATGTTGCTCCTCTCCGCCGGCGCTCTCAACACTAGTCAGTCAGTATCCAACCTCTGTACCGGGCGTTATCGAACGCGATACTCCCGAACAATGGAAGCAGCCGTGCAGTTCCCGAGTGGCCGCTGTGGGAGGAATGGCGGCGTTGCGATCACCATTAATTCGGTTCTTGAGTACGGAATGGTGCCACGTTTTCAGAGCATGGCTTTATGGCAGTTTCCCAACTGAGTGGTTCTAGTAACTTTGATTCCCACTAACAGCTGTCGCTGTAAGTAATTGATTGAACACTGATTTAAGGTGTTTTTTATTGCCAAACAATAGATACCGCCATTTTGCTTGACCACACGCACCCTTTTAGGTCACTGTAGTCGCCAATAGACACGCCTCCACATAAACCTTTTCTGTCCACCACCGTCCCCAAACCCCTTAGTTCACATATCCGCTATCTGGACGAAAGATAAGGATGCATTACAACCTGAAATCAGTAAAATAGATAAGAAAAGGCGAAACAAGGACGAGCGACCGTTACGTTCAAAATATGTAAACATGACAACGTCGTGCAAAAACGAAAATTTCCTGCACACCAGAGGTTCTACCCATTTAGGATGGCGATTCCTTGGTGGATGGGTTGTTTAAAACTCGTCCTAAAATTAGAGGACAAAGTCGAATTTACGTCGTCTTTTTATTGCCTTCCGGGCATTTTATAATCAGTAAAATTAGACGAAGCAGCGAATGACGCGAGATGTAGGTTCTGAGGGTGCAAACTATGATCTCACCAGTTAACGAGACAGACAAAAATGAACCAAGTGGAATCCTCATCTTTGGTCTGATAAACGAGCAAAAAACCGCCCCCGGCAATTCCGTTGTGTTCGACGAGCTCGCCGAACCGTCCCGCGACAGAGAACCCGTCTCGCCGTTACATCCAGGGATGGACGGCGATGGAAGGTTTACGAAGGTCCGGGCGAAAACCCCGCCAGGACAAGGCTTGGAGAAAGACGGGGCAGCGTGGGTACGCTCCACCGGGCGTGCAGGGTCGGGCGCAATCGCCGGAAGGCACAGGGACACAATTTCTCACGGTTCACGTGCCTGATTGGGGACAGCCTCGCTGCCCGCAACCAATCAAAGCCCGATGCTGAGCCTCGAGTTGGCTACCCGTCTCTGCTTCCGACATGATCCAGACTAAGGTGCTAAGTGCGCCTAATTATTTCGCTGCCCGGACACGAGACAAATTTAGGGTCTCCCCAAGTCCGACCTCCGCGGTCGCGGAGTCGCTATGTGGGGCCGAGATGGGACCCTCCAGAAACAGTTCCCCGAGGGAGCGAGAGAGACCTCGTGCGATTTATTGGCCCCGTCAGCCGCTCATAATTGTTGTGCGGAGCGCAATAAAAAGAACAAAAGCTGAGTTTTCTTTTTTTTTTGATGGTGTGCCAGAAAAGAGTCGTCGCGGCGGAGCGGCTTTTGTGCTTTGTTCGGAGCACACTGTAGCGTTCTGAGTAAGAGGTTTTTCTGCTTGCGATGACGGGCATCGCACTCTTAGAAGAAAGTTCGTAGTACTCACTAACTAAAATATATTCACCGCTCGTCACAACATTCACTATGTTCTTAGTAACTGCAGTTAGTAACGGTCTAGTTAGTAACGTTAATAGCTTCAGAAGCTAGTGACGGTTACTAATCTAATCGATTGAACCTAGTATCTTTCACTACCTATGGCTAGTAAGTGGCACTAACACTCACACGATTTAGTAACCGCTACTGCCTCTAAGTAGTAACTGCTTTTACCTTCAGAAAGGGAGGAACTTTCGTCCTGGAATTAAGGTAAGACGTTTTCTCCTTTGTCAATGTACACAGTAATAACGAAGGGGTTATTAACAATGCGCGGTACCAAAAGTCGCTCCCAATATCTCGAACCCAGGTGGCGCTAGTGAACGTCAAATTCAAAATTGACACAAATAGAAAGTATTATCTTTGGGATAGATTTTAATTCCACACTGCATGCCTACATGTACATTTGCACACGTATTACACAACTAACACTGACAAGGAATTAGAAACAAGTGACAAACACACAACACACACGCGACCACTCGCTAACCTAATCGCTGCCCCCGATGGTCCTATGCGTTTTCTATACTGATAATTTGAAAGAAGTCGGTTGGTAAATGACTGCCTCGTCTACGAATGATGTTACAATTATGGTGGTGCTCAGGCAACACGCGATATTAGACATATATTGGGTCAGCGTTGGTTTACTTGGGCCGACATTGGTCCACGTTTCCCCCTTTTGCCTGATATTGGTAAATGTTGGAGACAGCTTGGCTACACTGGACCACCCTTGCCAATTATTAGCCTCCAGTGTGTCAACATTAGTTTTTCAATAGTCAATGTAGGCTAGACTGGGACACTATTACAATTATTATCCGCTGGTGAGCTTACATTGGTTTGTCATTGGTGGATGTAGGCTATACATTAGGCCACTATTGCTCATTTTACTCGCTGGTGTACCAACATTGGTTTGTTATTGTTAAATGTAGGCTTCAATGGACCAATATTACCAATATTGCCCGCTAGCATACCAACATTGGCTTGTTATTGTCAGATGTAGGGTACACTGGGCCACTATTACCAATTATAACCTACTGGTCTGCCAACATTGGTTTGTCATTGGTAAATGTAGGCTACTCTGGGCAACTATTACCAATATTACCCACTGGCATGCCAATAGTGGCTTGTTAATGTTAATTAAATTATGGCTACACTGGGCCACTATTACTAATTTTACCCACTGATATGCCAACATTGTGTAGTTTTTGGTAAACCTGGGGAACACTGGGCCACTATTACCAATTATAACCCACCCGTGTGCCAACATAGGTGTGTCATTGGTAAATGTAGGCTACCATTTGCTACTACTACCAATATAACCCTCTGCCGTAGCAACATTGGCTTGTTACTGTTAAATGTAGACAACACTGCGCCACCATAACCAACATTACTTACCGGCATGCCGACATTGGCTTGATATTGTTAAATGTAGGGTACACTGGGCTCCTACTATATGTTTAAAGACTATGGGAGATTCACAATTTTTAGATATGTTGATGATTTTCCTCTACCCGGGGGCACAGCAGGGTCCTCGGGAAGTTCTATCATGGAGATGGTTAATGCGTTCCGTGCGTGCTGGCATGGCTTGACGTTTACGCATGAGGGTCAAAAAGAAGGGGCACTCCAGTTTATTTATTTATTTATTGAAAGTACCCTCAGGGCCCGAAGGTATTACAGAGGGGGAGAGCACATACATGAAACAAAGATAGTAATATAGTAACAAGTCAACAATATTAAATATACAACAAACAAAGAATAATAATAATAATAGGTCATGGGTCACTGCTAAAATAGCTAGTGATGGAATTTCTAAACAGGTTAGTATCAGTTATAGTAGCAATCAAACCAGGGAGGTGGTTCCATTCCTCGGCTGTGCGGGGTAAAAAAGAAGATTGAAATGTTGTGGTAAACGAACTTGGAACTCCAACTTTATGCTGATGGTCAAGACGGGATGAAATGTTCATTGATACTAGGTTGAGTTTTTTAGATGAAGCGTGCTTGCTGGGTGCGACCAGTTAGATTTCAGAAGAGGACCATTCTCTTCTGATTCCTCCCACTCTAAAGTGGTCCAAGGAGGCATCGCTAGCTCACGGTTATAGTCGGCCCTCAAGAAATCTTGCCGCCACAGCGTGCAAGTTTTATCTGTGCGAGACTGGTGGAGCACCCGCAAAGGGTGGGTTTCCCAACGAGCTCGTTGGTTCAAGTTGCGGGAAATCTTATGAAATATTCGACAGAGACACTTAGGACTGCTTACGTGTAGTAATGCGGAAGAGTTCCTACACGTAAGCATTCCTACACGGTGACATCACGCTCCCCCACTGCGCAGGCGCAGCGAACCCCGCCGGCTTCACACGGCTTCTGTGACGAAGCATCCGCGTTGCTGTGCTTTTCTTTGTGTTTTATTTCTGGGGCGCTTGTCTGATCACGCATTGGTGTGACCATCTTTCGGGCACAACACTGCCGCTTTTTCGCGTAAAGGAACAAGTAAGGCTCTCGCCTTAAAATGTTCAGAGGGAGGCACAAACCATCTGGCGGGAAAAAGACTCTAAAGCCAGTAGTCATACCACACACACTCAGTTTTCCACAATGAAAAGAAGGTGGCAACGAGATATATTACCCCGATAGTGTTTTCGTCGCCCAAGAAGATGGGGTGACTGTGCCAAAGAGTCAATAACCCGCAGCCGAACCTAGATCCGTGGGTTACAAAACTGACGAAAATAATCCCTGGAGAAGGGGAACAAAACATCAGAATAAGCTCACGGAATTCTCTACCGGCGTGGTGTACGTAATTCCATTTACGTGCGGAGCGTCCTGCATTGGGCAGACTGGAAGGTGCGTGAATTATCGCATCCGTGAACATGCGACGGCGATTAAAACTACAACGTCAGGGAATCTGGCAGTTTACTTGAACAGGTGCTCTTGTTTTCCGTCATTCAGCAGTACCAGGATTTTAGCAAAATATGAAGAGAAAGTTTCACGCTAAATACACGAGGCATTCGAGATTAGAATTTGGGGAGATAAGTGCATTAGTGACACGTCTTGGGCTCTATTAACGGATGAGTATGTATTTTGGGTAAGGGGTTGCAGGGGAGGGACAGGTGTCTCTGCATATTGTTCTTGATGGGTGTATATATATTTCTCTATTTTCAAGTAAAAGTTTAGTTGAGAGTGCGACTTGTATTGTCGACACTTCTAGTCCTTTGTGTAATGTAGTGACAAGTTTCGCTGTTTTCGCTATGTTTAGCGGACTTCGTGTTTTGGTTGTCAACCTTGTTATCTGTTTGTTATCGGATCAGCAAAGTAAAACCTACCAGTCGTAACTAAGACCGCGATGTGTTCGGCTCAAGTCATTACAATTGGCGACGAGAAACTAAGCCTAAACGGCGACGTCAGTTCAGGGGCGGATCCAGACCTCCATTTTAGGGGGGGGGGGGGGGGGGCGGTTCCTTGGTGTAAAACGGCACGGGGGGGGGATGTTTATATTTTTTGTGGAGTTATCGTTTTTATTAAACTGATGACATAACATAGATCTTGAGAGCTTTTGTATCGGTTTACCTGTCGGGGATGAACTCTTTGAATTAAAACCTTTGGGGTGACCACGTTAGAGGTAAGTATCTAGAAAATTGTGGTGGCACTATCTTTTCTGAACACCCTAACGGAAGGAATTTTGTAGTTCATAGGAAACGGGATTTCTCCATTTGCGTGGCAGCGCGCTAGAAATAGAAAAAGAAGTTTAACTACTGGGGACGTATGTTTGGTGCTATAGCGGCTGTGACAATTGCAGACAGTGTAACTTGATGGCTCAGATATCCCCGGCAGGGCTACAACTTTTGGGCTCCTTTTGCTTGAATATTTATATGTTCTCGTTACACCCGCAGAGTATGTACGGACAACCAACCTTTGCCAACTATACGGAGGAAGCTCATGCAGCTAATGACAATACGAAAAACGTTTTAATCTAAAACTCGGCTGTTTTTTGAGATTAAGCTTGGCATAGTAAAAACGTGGTTTTAAAACATACTTTTCATTGTCGCCGGTTGCTTCAATGTAGCGAGTACGTTGCAAACAAGCGACAAAAATGGCCCGGCGGCTTCGATGCTGCTCGCGGCGTCAAAACACTGTTGACGCAGCGAGCGAAACGAACGCTGCCAGGCAAGTTCGTCGGTTGTTCGCCGTATATTTGGAATGTCCAGAGCGCAGCACATGGGGCATTGCTAAGCCAAACTCGTGTTTTCACGTGTTCTGGATGCAACTCGAGAGAACGAAAGCGAATAATTGTTGAGTGTTTTTGAAAGCATGTTGCAGTTCGGCAGCTATAACTTTTAAACTTAGATAAGACCTTCAACCAGTAATGGATCCTTCAAAATTATATTCAATTGCACTTCGTCTGGATATTTTCTGTATGAAAGGAACACTTACTTGTTTCTGGGTAGTTAGCTCATTCGTCAGGGTCGAGAGGACAGGTGCAGACATATAATGGGGCAGAGCGGTTGTCCGGTCGGCGAATCTCAACTGGGCTAAAGGCCGATCACGACTGCAGCATGGATGTTTGGGAGTCGGTGTTCATTTATTCATTCATTTATTATTCCTTGAGGGCCCGTTAGGGCATTATACAAGGGGGGTCAATAACACACTAATAATCATAGTTTAAAATAAATTAACACTCAAAGAGAGGAAGTCAGCGATACAGATGAATCAAAGAACAACAAAATACAAGTAGTTATCAACATTAAACAATATTATTAATATTTTAACGGTATGCACTGTGAACATAAAAAGGAAGAAAAAATTTAGCAGATAGACATGTTTGTAAGTTCCAGGTAATTGATCAGTTCTTCGGCAAATCTATCAGAGTTAGTCTCGGTTACAACACTATCGGGTAATTTATTCCAGTCCTTGATTGTCATGGGCAGATAGGAATTATAAAATGATACAGTTGAACTAAAAATCGGGCGAACTTTGCGGGAGTTATCATGGCGGAGAGATATACTGTGGGGTGGAAGGAAGAGACATGCTCTAATAGAGGCATTGTTATAGTATAAATTATGAAACAGGGCTAGTCGAGAAAGAATGCGCCTAAATGAAAGTGTGTGAAGGTTAGCTTTGCTTTTTAGGCCTGTTACGCTAGTGAAACGAGAGTAGTCTGAGAAAATGAACCTTAAAGCTCGGTTTTGAATTGCCTTTAATTTCATAACTAGGTAATGCTGCCATGGGGACCATACAGAAGACGCATACTCTAGACGAGATCTAACAAATGTTATGTATGATAACTGTTTAATTTCAGGTGAGGCCAGTTTGAGGTTGCGCCGAAGATATCCTAATGATGAATTAGCCTTAGATAAAATAAAATTAATGTGAGTTGCCCAAGATAGATCACAGGTTAAATGAACGCCGAGGTATTTATAAGATGTACAGGGGTCAATTATTGTGTCGTTGAGTTGATATGAAAAGAGTGATGGGGACTGTGATCTGGTGAAAGACACTAGTTTCGTTTTATTTACATTAACTGTCATTTGCCATGTTTGACACCATTCTTCTATTATTAGTAAGTCAGCCTGTAAGAGTAGGTGATCATTATTATTACTTATCGGTCTGTATAGAGCACAATCGTCAGCAAAGAGGCGAATTTCAGATGTTAGGTTAGCAGGAAGGCCGTTAACGTATATTAAAAACAGCAAGGGGCCGAGAACACTACCTTGGGGTACGCCGGACGTTACACGAGAAAGAGGTGAACGGGACTCGTTTACAACAGTATATTGTGTACGATCGGATAGGAAATTTTTGAACCAAGTATTATCGTAAGACACGAATATGCCTTACGAAAACCATGCTGATTTTTAAAAAGCAGATTGTAATTTTCCAGATATTTCATGGTAGAAGAGAAAATGACGTGCTCTAGTAATTTACATGAGATGCTGGTGAGAGGTATTGGGCGATAGTTCGATACAACATTACGATCCCCACTTTTAAAAATAGGGATGACTCTACCAATTTTCCAATCAGACGGAAGCTTGCCGACATCAAGTGACTGTTGAAAAATAAGGGTTAAAAATTGGGATGAGATATGTTTTGTGTTTTTCAGCAATTTAGAATTTATTTGGTCATCACCGGAGCTGGCAGAATTTTTGAGATTTTCTATCGCTTTCACTATACCCAAATATGTTATTTCGATTGAAGGCATAGCAGAATGAGAAAGGTGATTTAGGAGAGGAATATTGTCATTGTTTTCTAGTGTAAATACTGAGCTAAAGTAGGTATTTATTAGTGAGGCGCTTTCACTATCAGACGCGGGAGTTCCATTCATATTAGTCAGGTGGATGGATTTATGCCCTTTAGGATGAATGATCTCCCAGAACTTATTAGGCTTATTCTTCAAAATGTTAAGAAGGTCGAAGTTAAAAAAATTTGATCTTTGCATTTTTCACTTCTCTTTTATATTCCTTAGCAGACGCGTTGTAATTATCCCATGCAATAGTATTGTCCTTTTTTTTAGCTTGCTTGAAATGTCGTTTCTTCCGAGCACTTAATTTGGAGATTTTCTTGTTGTACCAAGGCTTTGCATTGTTTGTTTTAATTCTGATGGTTGGAACGTACGTGTCAGTCAGAGTTGTTACCTTGTTTTTAAAGAGATTCCAATTTTCCTCAACTGTTCTTTGATAAAAGTTGATATGAAAAGTATCATAAAACTGTTGAAGATTTCTATTAATTGCATCATAGTCAGCTTTATTGTAGTCTTTAATAAATTTATAATGGCATGATCTGATGACGACGTCAAACTGCAGGTTTAAGTGTATAACATTGTGGTCACTAATAGCGGGAAGATGAGTGATGTTATTCACATGTGAGGGGTCAGTAGTAAGGCACAGGTCAAGAATGTTGCTAGAGTGATGGCTAAGTCTTGTTGGTTTAGTTATCATTTGGGAGAGGTTAAACGTAAGAGCTAGGTCGATGAACTCATGATCAAACTGATGACCTGATGAAAGGGAGTTCCAATCAATATTCGGAAAGTTGAAGTCGCCAAAGAGGATGACCGACGCATTTGGTTTAAGGGTATTAAAGATGGACGAGAGGGAGTCATGAAGTTCGCTAATGAAACTAGCGTGATGATCGGGTGCTCTGTAACATACACCAATCAAGATATCGGAACACTGAGAGTGAAGTTGAAGCCATACCATCTCGAGGTTACCTGGAACGTTAACTTGTGACGCACTAATATGATTGCGGATAGCGATTAGGACACCGCCACCCCTCTTTGTTAGTCTGTCGCATCTGTGTAAGGTATAATTCATATTGGGGGGGGAACACTTCTGAGTCAGCAATTTCGGGTTTCAGCCACGTTTCTGTCAGAATGACGAGGTCGGCAGTGCATGATTCAATTAGTGATAATAGGTCATCGAGGTTTGTTAAAACATTCTTATATTTGTAAAAACGACCGAACATGACTTGGTGTTTCTGCGTACTCGGGAAGACTGGGGTGGGCGGCGACGTGTACACATCTCCTATGGCTTTTTTTCTTCACATATACTGTTTTTTGCAGAGTCGAAGCAAAATGTTTTGTTATCAATGACTAATCTGTTCGAGCGCAGCTTGTACTGCTTTCCTTGTTGTTTCGCAAACTCAATCAGTTTTCGCCGTGCCTCGCGTACTGCTGGTGAAAAATCCTCGCTGACGGCAAAACCGGTATTTTTTAATTTGTAACACGCGCTCAAGATACTATCTTTATGCTTAGTAGAAGAAAGCTTGACAATGATAGGGCGTGTTTTATTATCGTTAAAGCGACCTAGCCTGTGCGCTCTGTCTACGAAACTAGATTGTAGCGAAAGACCCAGGTTGCGAGAGCACATGTCAAGAACCAGTTTTTCTGATTGGGCCCACGTTTCATTTTGTTTGTCAGCGTGACCATAGAACACAAGATTGGAACGTGGCATTCTATTCTCCGCGTCCTCACACCGTGATTCCAAAGTATGAATTTGTTCTGTCATGCTTTTTAAAGATATTTTTGTGCTTTCTGCATCTTTGCGTATCTCGTCCAAACTAGACACGCATGCTTCCACATTCGCTACTCTTTTAGTCAGGGCAGTCACGGCTGATTCAGTACGAGACTGATCTTCTCTCAGTTTTTTTAGTTCGCTTAAAACTTCATTTTGCCCTTCTTTAAGGTTTCGTACAATGGCCAGGACAGATTCTAATTGGGCTTCCTGAGCCTTAGTCATTCCAGGGTTAGTCTCTACATCACCGGATAATAAGAGAAGTAATTGGTTACAACAGCCACCGATGTAAGTAATGCTATCAATGATGAACAGATACCAATGGGTCGGGCACGACACCGCTATTAACAAGAGGTCATCGTTTTTGTAACAATCAAGGTGAATTACACCAACCTGAACGAGAGCGAGCGGTAAGCCTTCCATTTCCTAGAGCGGTGACGTGCCCGAAGTGCCGGTCCGGAGATTGTTGTTTAAGTAGTCGCGGGCTTGTTGTAGTAGAGCAGTGTTGCCAGCCAAGGTCTGCGCTGAGTTCCGTGATTGGCGGGAAAGGCGTTCCGATGGTTTCAAGTTGAAGAAATGGCAGGGCTGTTCTGTTGTCGATCATCCAGCCAAGCCGTTGAGAGTCGTTAGTCAGTCCGGTAGCTGTAGCTGGTGCAGGCAGGCAGGAGAACCAGACAGGCAGCCATGCTTGGATGAGCACCTGAACGAGAGCGAGCGGTAAGCCTTCCATTCCTAGAGCGGTGACGTGCCCGAAGTGCCGGTCCGGAGCTTGTTGTTTAAGTAGTCTCGGGCTTGTTGTAGTAGAGCAGTGTTGCCAGCCAAGGTCTGCGCTGAGTTCCGGGATTGGCGGGAAAGGCGTTCCGATGGTTTCAAGTTGAAGAAATGGCGGGGCTGTTCTGTTGTCGATCATCCAGCCAAGCCGTTGAGGGTCGTTAGTCAGTCCGGTAGCTGTAGCTGGTGCAGGCAGGCAGGAGAACCAGACAGGCAGCCATGCTTGGATGAGCACCTGAACGAGAGCGAGCGGTAAGCCTTCCATTCCTAGAGCGGTGACGTGCCCCTCGGTGACGTGACTCGAACGAGCACAGGCACTGTCTATTTAATTTAAGTATAGTCGCATCTTTGAAATGGCTCGTTTTCCCTAAGTCCCTACGTAGGGAATTCGAAGCCGCAGTTGCAAACCAGCAAGCCCCACCTCTGTTCCGTTCGACAGAATCGACAAACCCATATTCGCTTTTGCAAAGCCGCGCGAAAGCTCTGCCGTCAATCCACAGAAGCCGCGTTTAACTCGAAAAGTGAAGGCGGCGCCAAGGAGAGACAAGGGGTAGCGGGCGCCTTTCCTAAAATATGTCCCGCCACCCTAAGTTCAAACGGCATTGTATACAAATAAATGCCTACGGCGTCGGCTTGAGGCCCCCGTGTAAGCCTCGTACCGTTTATCTTTCTTTTATTAGCTTCCCGCCATGAGAAGTCGTACCGCAGGCAGAATGAAGCCCATTAGAGGAAACATCTTCCCCTTCTGGCGCTCGTCGGCTTCTTTCTGTATTCCGCGCTGCGGCGCTGATCTTCAGTGAGGGATGGAGGCGAGGACGAAAGCGGGCTTATGTTTAAGCCAAGGTCGTGGGGAAGTCCGGAGCGTCTTCAGGAGAAGCTCAGACCCAGACTACACTGTACCCAGAGCACTTGCTTCCTCTCTCAGTTGAGAAGAAAAGCAATTGGTCACCTGGTTGTACAAGCTGCATCCCCCCCCCCCCCCCCCCTGGAAAATCTCCTCGTGGTACTTCCCCTCCGCACTTCCCTTGGCAATGAGCACACCGTGCCAATAAGATACCTTTAGCGAGCCCGTGGGCGACAGCATCTCAAAGCAAGCCAAAAAAGACATGCCAAAAGACAAGCCCAAAACCAGAAGAATCCATCAAACGAAAAGTGATGAAAAGGCGGCCGCTAGAGAGGAAGGATAATCGGATCGTATCCTTGAGGAAGGCTGCTTGGCGTCTGCGTTTGGGAGCTTTCAGAGCATACATTTTTCGCAGACAACCTCCAAAAAGAGAGAGGGAGACAGAGAGAGAGAGAGAGAAAGGGGACTAGATATGTTGAAGGTATTTTCCCGCCGTGCTCGACGTGCGGGCCTTGTTTGGAAGTCTGCCTGCAGTCGAGGACCCTGATGTTTGGTGCGCCTAGGGTGCCTACATGTTTCCGCTCCGCCTTAGGGTGGCGCCAACTTCTTGTTACCCTTTCCCAGATCCTCTCCCACCTCCATTTTTTCCCACTTCATATTTCGCTAAACGTAAACAACGTTGAGTTTCTGTAGTATCGACACACCGGCAACACTGTGAGGCCACTTCCGTTTCCGTTCATATGAGGAGTCGGAGTCTCAGCGGGATGGCGGTGAACGTGGCTGTCGCTCTCTTTATCCGGTTGTTTCATACTTAGAAGTTGCGAGCAGCAAGTGTGCGTTGCTTTTATCGAAACGCGAGTTCCCGCGACAAAATGGAACGCAACAGACCGGCATTGAATGCCGAAACCTCGCCGTCGGAACGAAAGCGGTGAGCGCTCCCTAGCTTTAACGAGGATTAGTGGCGTAGTGCGAGCGCACGACCGGCGAGTGTGACAAAATGGTCGACGAAAACAGTGGAGTTTGTCATGGTAACGAGGTAGGCAACGCTGGTTTGTCGGCAACAGATATCACAACAAGGAGGTTAGAAGTACTAGGAGGGGGCACGTTGAAGTATTGGTGAAGCCTAGTCATAAAAAATTTAAACGATTTTGTGCCCAGCGTGACCGCAGATCTCTCTGGCGATTGGTGCGCGTGACACGTCACGTGTGAGATGGATGGTTGATTGTAGAAGGACGCCTTGCAGGCTTGCGCGCGCTCCGTCCGGTAGGTTTTATCAGATCGAAGTCTAGACTGTGGTGTATTGTACCCCATAGCAAGACGAAGGCTAGCTACAGTCACGTGATGTGGTCACGTTGGCCTGGTAAGTGAGGAGAGTAAGGAGGAAAATGAGAAAGAGGCGAGGCGGCAAGGGAGCATGGCTTGTGGAGGCTACGCGGCCGACGTCATGCCCTCTCCTACCCTTCTATTCTCCTTGTATCACAAACGTTGTCACCACCCTAAACAGCGGAGCGGCCGAAGCATGTAGGCACCCTAGGTGCGCCTACCCCACTGACTCTTTACTTCGAAACTCCTGGCGCCGTCCCTGTCGGGAAGACGTGCCTTGACCTTGACGGAGATAAACCCCACTTTGGAAGCGCCTATACTCCGTTCCACCTGCAGTCTGAGCGCAGTGGACGCCACAGGCCATCCCAGCCGATTCAGCGCCCGGAGAAAATCGCGTGACCTGCCGGTTGGGCAGAGGGACACAGGGAGCTCAAGGTCACATGACACTCTCCCCACGCTGGATTGGCTGGGATTACCACTAGCGTCCGCTGTGCTCGGACTGAAGGTGAAACGGAGTATAGCAGGCGCGTCCACCCACCGCTGTTTTAATCTTTTGTCCCTCGCGTCGATTGCTTGCGTTTTTTTCTTCGAGCTGACGAAGAACCCCGGGGGGGGGGGGGTTGCCTGGCGAGGCGTTTGGGGGGGGGGCGATCGCCCCCACCGCCCCCCCCCCCCCCCCCCCCCCCCTTGGATCCGCCACTGCGTCAGTTAGAGAACAAAGAAACCCCCACGGCGGCAGAAGCAGCCACAGCGGCGGCACAGCGGCGGCAGTATGACAACCAACGGCATCGGAGAATACCAGCTCGGAACAGGGAGCGCATGGGAAGAGTATGTCGAAAGGTTGGACGTGTACTGCGTGTGTCACAAGCTGGCTGGCGAAGAACCAAAGCGCGCGGTTTTACTCACTTGCTGCGGCGCCGAAACGTACTCGCTCATAGTTACGCTGGTAAAGCCTAGTCGTCCGACGACAGTGAACTATGCAGACATTGTGGCAGCAGTGAAGTCGCACATGCACCCGCGGCCTTCCGAGCTCTACGCAAGATCAAGTTTCACAAACGGAATCAAGCGGCGGGGGAAAGCATCGCTGACTACGTGGCAGCTCTCCGCAAGCTAGCGGGCGACTGTGAGTTCGGGGACGAACAGTTGCCGCTCGATGTCATGCTCCGTGATCGTTTTGTGTGTGGAATTCGCAGCGAGGCGATACAACAGAGGCTGCTCGCCGAACACAAGTTGACGTTCGACGCGGCGTATGACTTGGCGCTCACGGGGGAAGCCGCAGCCAGGCAGCTGAAGGACATCAACGAGGATCGAAAGACGGTCGCGGACGCCAGCGTGCATGCAACCGCAGAGAAGAGCTCGCCTCGCGAAAAGAAAGAGAGTTGCTACCGTTGTAACGGTAAGCATCTTCCAACTTCATGCAAGTTCAAGACCTCGACATGTTATAAGTGTCAGAAGCTAGGGCACATCGCGGCAGCGTGTCGTTCGAAGAAACAGGCGGTGAAGCCAGCGACGGGAAGCAAGCGTGGAAACGCAAAACAGGTGCACGAAGTGGATGAGTTATTCTCCATCTGCGAGCTAACCGAGGCACCAAAGAAGTACATGGTCGAGGTTTCCATTGCAAATGAGCAAGTCACCATGGAAGTGGACTCTGGTGCATCCTGTTCGATAGTCAGCGAAGACGCGTTCAGGAAAATTGAAGCAAGCTCAAGAAAAAAGATCCCTATCTTGGAATCGAGCACCAAGCTGGTCACATGGTCCAGTGAAACGCTGCCGACCCTCGGTAAAGCGATGGTGGACGTCATGTTCAGAGATCACGTTGCAACATTACCGTTGCTAGTGGTCGGAAGGCAAGGCAACAGTTTGCTGGGCAGGAACTGGTTTCCAGCGTTGGGGATTGGAGTGCAAGGCATCCAAAAGCTGAGCAGCTCCGAAGAGAACCTAGCGGAAGCTTTTCAGAAGATTTTCGGCAGCGACTTGCCAGGATTCACCCCTTCACATTGAACTGAAAGACACCGCCGAGCCGAAGTTCCTCAAGAGTCGTCCGGTGCCATTTGCCCTTCGTGAAGACGTCAACAACGACCTGGACCGCCTCCAGAAGCAAGGCATCTTGGAGCCTACCCAGTATGCCAGCTGGGCGACGCCACTGGTAGTGGTAAGAAAAAAAGACGGATCCCTGAGACTGTGTGGGGATTATCGAAGTACGGTGAACAAGGCAGTGAAAAGCAATGTTTACCCTCTACCCACCACCACCGAAGTGTTTGCAGCAATAGGCACCAGCTGCATCTTCACAAAACTCGACCTCGCGCAGGCCTACCAGCAGCTGACGCTGGGCGATGAGTCTGCAGAGCTCCTCACAATCAATACCTTGAAAGGACTGTAAAGAGTCCGACGACTGCCTTTCGGTGTTTCGGCAGCGCCGGGACTGTTTCAGCGTGTCGTCGACAGTCTGATCTCTGGAATCCCTGGTGTTGTCGCGTACCTGGATGATATCATCATCTCGGGAAAAACGAAACAAGAGCACAACGAGCGTGTGGAGGCTGTGTTGCGACGGTTACAAGACGCCAGACTGAGGGTCAACAAGGACAAGTGCCAGTTTGGCAAGACAAGCATAGAGTACCTTGGACACAAGATCGATGCTTCGGGGATTCACCCAAGTGCCAGCAAGGTTGCAGCAATCCACAGCGCTCCAGCTTCAACTAACAAAAAAGAACTACAGGCCTTCTTGGGCATGGTGAACTTCTACTGTTGATTCCTGGAAGGGAAGGCAGAGGTTGCAGAGATTTTGCATCGCCTGCTAGACGACGGACGTAAATGGACCTGGACAAGGGAACACCAGAACGCTTTTGAAAGCCTCAAGAAACTGCTGACTTCTGAGTCTCTTCTGGATGAAGTACGACACCAGTCGTCCTCTGGTGCTATGCTGTGACGCCTCACCAGTGGGGGTTGGAGCTGTGTTAGCACACCAAGACGACGACGGGAATGAGCTTCCTATCGCATATGCCTCACGTCCTCTTGGCAGGAGCGAGTGGAATTATGCACAAATCGACCGAGAAGGTCTTGCCGTTGTCTACGGGGTTAGACACTTTCACCAGTATCTGGCAGGAAGAAGTTTTTCTATCGTAACGGATCATAAGCCGCTACTGGGATTGTTCGGCACAGACAAGCGCATGCCTGAGGTCCTTTCACCTCGAATGCTACGATGGACACTCCTGTTGAGTGCCTACAACTACCAGATCAAGTACCGGAAAGGTCAAGAAAACTCTAACGCGGATGGTTTCAGCCGGCTGCCACTGCGTGGAGATGTTGACGAATCAGCACCACCCGGTGACATCCTGTTGCTTGAAGCCGTCCAGTACCCTCCACTTCTGGCTACTGACATTGCGGCCTTGACCGGAAAGGACACCGTGCTCTCAAGGGTGAAGCAGTGGGTGCTCAGCGGATGACCCGATGACAGTTCTGGAGGAGACTTCGCACCATTCGAAGTGAGGCAAACAGAATTGTCAGTGCATCGAGACTGTTTGTTGTGGGGTAACCGTGTCGTGATCCCCAAGGCGGCAAGGTGCCAAGTCCTACAGCTCTTGCACGCAAATCATCCTGGAATGACGGCGATGAAGGCAATGGCTCGTAGCCTAATCTGGTGGCCGAAACTCGATGAAGAGATAGAGGAGTTTGTGCGCTACTGCGACAAGTGCCAAACCAACCGTCAGAGCGACCCCAAGGCACCAGTACACTTCTGGATTAAACCAGAGCAGCCCTGGAGCAGGTTGCACGTCGACTTCGCAGGTTCAGTCAAGGGCGAGGTTTTCTTGGTAATCGTCGATGCATATTCCAACTGGGTGGAAGTAGAGATCATGCCATCGATGACTTCTACTGCCGTAATCAGGAGCCTGCGCAAGCGTTTTGCATCACATGTTTTGCCGGACGTCATTATGTCTGATATTCACCAGCCAAGATATGCAAGACTTCCTCAGGCTCAATGCTGTCCGCTTTGTGTACACAGCTCCATACCACCCTCCAAGCAATGGCAGGGCAGAGCGGATGGTGAGGGAGGTGAAGGCGACACTCAAGAAGCAGTCGGAAGGAGGTACCCCCTGCAGAATCTCTTGATTTCTGTTCAAACAGCACACCACCCCCCACTCAGTGACCGGCAAGACACCAGCTGAGCTCATGATGGGATGGAAGTTGCGTTCCCCACAGGACAGGCTTCATCCGGATCGGATTAAAGAACCGGAGAGACCAGACCTATAGGTGAAGAAGTTCCAACTAGGGGATGCGGTCTACATGAGAAGTTTCATCCCTGGCCCGCGATGGAAAGCAGCAAAGGTGGTTGCCATAATGGGCCCAGTCTCGTACAGAGTGCAGCAGGAGAACGGCGAGATTCATCGACGCCACCGTGACCAGCTGCGCAAGGCTTGGCTGGACGTGAGCATCAACTCAACGAGCCGGGACAATACCACCTATCACCTGTCGTCAAGAGCCAACGGAACAAGTGCCTTCACCAAATGCGGAGGTCCATGACCAGCCGACAAGTCCTCCTCTTCGAAGATCATCAAGACTGCGTCGACCAGTCTCGAGATTGGGACCTTAAGTGTATTAACTAACTAGAGTGCACCTTACTAAGAGGGGAGGGATGTAATTTAGTGACAAGTTTCACTGTTTTCGCTATGTTTAGCGGACTTCGTGTTTTGGTTGTCAACCTTGTTATCTGTTTGTTATCGGATCAGCAAAGTAAAACCTACCAGTCGTAACCAAGACCGCGATGTGTTCGGCTTAAGTCATTACACTTTGTGTTTCCGGGGCTTTACCATTCGCAAAGCACCAACTGGCTCAAAGAGCCACTTTAATCCTGTTTACGAAACATAGAAACACATTTCAGTGTTTTTGGAAGAAAGAGAGGAAAGAAGAGGGGGGGGGGGAGCTTAGATCAACGCGTGTCAGGGTTTTGTCCGGATATAACGCCAGGCCAGCTAGGAACAACAAATTTTGGCTTACAAACTTTTTTCTTTCGTTTGTTTGTTATTCCAGACGTAACCTTAATTGTTTTTTTGGGAGGGGGGTTACGTTAGACGTAACTTTCATTTCTTTATTTCGGGTTATGTCGGACGTAACGCTAGACACTGCGTTCCAAATTAAATATTTGGGGATAAAATTAGAAACATGCGTTAAGTGGTGCCACTAACCATTCATACAAGCACAGGCAGTTGCATTTGTTTATCTATCCATTAGCAAGTCATCACAAGCTGTATATTCATCCAGCGTTGTTTGTTTTTCCATCGTTCTTACCGTTCACTGATCTCTATTATACAGGGTAATTCAAGGAGAGACCATGCTCTTTAAATCGACCACAAAATTCGGTTTCTTAACCTATCGCGCTACGACTTTGTGCAGCGTTGCCCACTGAAGGTGCATTTTTCAAAATAAAATTTGCAAAGAGCGAACTTACCTGAGGAAAAAGTAAAGAAAGAAAAAGACTTAGCTCCTATGGAAACGCAGCGACGCCACCGGTCTTAAAACAACGCGGCGCCGTTTCGCACGGGAGACGAAAGGTGGCGCAACGAACGCCGCCAGCGAACGAGCATACGGCGCCGAGAGCCGGCATCTTTAGCAGATGGCGTTTTCGACTCAAAAGCGGCGCGCGCTCCGCAGGCGGCGACTGTCGCAGAAACTAAAACAGGCGCGGTAACAACAAGGAACTGCAGTTCCTTGTCTGCTAAAGACGCCGGCTTTCGGCGTGGTATGCTCGTTCGCTGGCGGCAGTTGGCGTAGCGACCGCTTGCGTCGACGACCGCTTGCGTCATCTCTTGTCTCCCGTGCGAAACGGCGCCGTGCTGTTTGAAGACCGGTGGCTTCGCTGCGTTTCCATAGGAACTAAGCCTTTTTCTTTCTTTACTTTTTCCTCAGGTAAGTTCGGTCTTTACAAATTTAAAAAAAAAAAAAGAACCATCTCTGGGCAACGCTGCACAAAGTCGTAGCGCGATAGGTTAAGAAACCGAATTTTGCGGTCGATTTAAAGAGCCCATGGCCTCTCATTGAATCACCCTGTAGTAGGCTGGATCGCGGATCGGTAGCCCGTCGGGGGCACCACCGGCGCCATTTGTTGACATCAGGCAATATACACCAAAGTCTATGGGAAAAACACGCCAAAGTAGAAATATTGAAGCTTGTACGCGATTTTTGATGGCGATTATTTTATGATTTGCTGCGATCCTTATATCAAGTGTTTGGAGATCGAATCGGTATTTTTCAAGCGTTCGAACGCCCATGAAAAAAATGAAACGTGCCAGAGCACCCGAGGCTGGTCTTTTCGTCTGGAATATGTACGGCTTCGCAGATTTCCTCCGTCTTTCTTCCTTTCCGAGGAGGCAACAGTTGGTTGCACAAATCTCTTGTTTTTATTTTTTTATTTATTTTTTTTTTTTGGGGGGGGGGGGGGAGGCTTTAGGTGAAATAACTTCGCGCGCCCGGAAAAATGGTGGGAACAGCGTCGTCCCTCGGAAGAAATCTGTCGCTCTGGGTCTGGACGAGCTCACCGTTTACGATGAGCTTAAACGTCTTCACGATGTATTGCTATTCATAGTGTTTAGTATACACCACACACGTACTGTCGAGGGTTCTGCCCGCACGCTTGATGTTCCGGGGCCATGCCTCCAAGTGCTTGGCGTCTTTCGGGGCACGGAACAGCGGCACTTTCACTTTGCAAGACTGGTAACCGCTGTTAGAGTTTGGCACAAAGCAAGATTTGGCCCTTTTAGACGGCTTCGCACGCCAATCTACAGCTTAAAAAAAAACAAAAAAAAAACGGCTACGTTCTTCGCGTTTGTCGAAGCTCAGCCGCACTGGAAAGCGACCGGCGATGTTGCCAGCGGCGGTAGCAGGACTCCTGGATCGAACACCTCCAAGGGCCCGTCATCCGCTTGCGTCGTCTCCGTGCCCGTAGAAAAAAAAAATCAATCAATCAATCAATCAATCAATCAATCAATCAATCAATCAATCAATCAATCAATGTTTACTCTACAGTGCCCAGGAACAACCCTGAGGTCTTGGCGCTGGAACACTGGTGGATAAAAAAAAAACAAAAAACGACAACATTATACACATCTCCGCAGAAAATAAGATACATTTTTAAGCATAATACTAGGCAGTGCACGAGTAATTAGTATATTGAAATAAAAACGAGGCAGTAACAGTAGACACGGAACACAAGACCGTAGGATATCAAGTGCACCACCAGAAAGCAGGCCATGGAGATGACGAAATTCAGACATAACAGAGTCATTCAGCAATGCTCATCCTGCACGGGCAAGTTTTTAATAGAAAGGACAAAGTCCAGTAGCAAGGGTGGAAAATATCAAGTTTTTCCGAGTAATGATTCAAACGCTGTGCCATTCTCACAATTGTGTTTACCGGACTAAACGTTCTAGACCGGCGTATTCAGCATGGTATGGCCGATGGCTAAACGTTCTAGAAACATAAAAAAATGACAGAAGACGAGTAGGCACACGTGGGACCCTAAGGCACAGTTCAGATAACAGGTTTGGAGAATTGATGAGTCCATGCAGCGTTTTAAACAAAATAGTAAGTCCGCGTTCTCCCGACGCCGGTGCAAGCTAAGCAAACCAACACGCTCTAACGCAGACTCATATGTTAAACAGTGAACATCCTCCTTTATGTAGCGATGTTTAAAGAAAGAAACAAACTTTTTTGCACACGTTCGATCTCCATTGAGTGTCTTTTAGAAATTCCATTCCAAACAACTGAGGCATATTCTAACTGCGAACTGGATAGCGAACAGTATAACGTGATAAAAGCCGTCGGATTTT
Organism: Ixodes scapularis; assembly: GCF_016920785.2. Lineage (NCBI taxonomy): Eukaryota > Metazoa > Arthropoda > Arachnida > Ixodida > Ixodidae > Ixodes > Ixodes scapularis. Next base: position 247,024,307 of record NW_024609835.1, on the reverse strand, counting down.
CGAACTCCCCGGTTAAGCGAGAAACAACACCCAACATTCGCAATGACGAGTTAACCAGCCTACCAACGTGATCAGAGAAACGCAACCCAGAATCAACCATAACTCCAAGATCTTTCATTACACTTACTCGAGACAAAGTCTCTCCTCGAATATTATATGCGAAAGAGATATTATGAGTTTTCCGAGAGAGCGTCATGACCTTGGTTTAGGACGAATTCAAGAAAAGGTCGTTTTCAGAGCACCATCGGTAGAAAGAACATGCATCTTCCTGGAGCTTAGCACAATCATGTTCAGTAACAATTTCTCGATAAATTTTTATATCGTCAGCTTATTGCAGGAATGAAGAATTTAAAACAGCAAAAGAGGCGTCATTTGCGAAAATTGTGAACAGAAGGGGTCCTAAGACAGATCCCTGAGGAACGCCAGAGCGAGCCTTGTATAACGAAGAGTTCATGATGTTGACCCGGACATATGCGTCTCTCTCTGACAAGTAGCTTTTTAACAAGTCATGCACTGAACCACATACTCCATAGGAGGAAACTTTGGATAGAAGAATATTGTGATTGACTACGTCAAAAGCCTTACTTAAGTCAAAGTAGACAACGTCTAACTGACCTCTGTTACACAATAATAATAATAATAATAATAGTAATAATAATAATAATAATAATAATAATAATAGTCTTTATTAATAAAAATCAACACTACAAAATGTCAGGTCTGCCGAAGCCGGTGAGGGCTAGCGTGGCGCGACCCGGCAGTGGAAGCACATTCCTCACAACAAGAAATACAGCACAAATCAGCGACTGGTACTCAAAATTTAGAATGCTTATTGCTATCATTAAACAGTCTCTTGACATTCTTTTTAAGGATTTGGAAAACAATATAGTCAAGTAAGGCCTTGAGTATTTTGGGAACCTAAAATGCCCTAATGTGGCTATACACCTTTCCAAGAAACACTCGACCCCAGGGGCTGCAAACCGTTCTCGAGCCCAGTGACTGGGTTTGAGGCTAGACTCTCACCGGCGCCCCTGCTAATCCTAACCGAGTGGACTGTGATTTCGATAGGCGCAGCCTGCATAGGCGGAGTTTCAAACACTGCTGGCGGCTAAATTCTCGTCTTTATCCGCTGTATTTTGTGTTTCATGGTGCATGCATTCTCCCGAGGACATTGGGAAAGCATTGTACCATATTTGAAAAAAAAAAAAAGCAAAGAAACCCTGTAAACTATTTTTGCTGGGTACGCGCACGACAGAACGAATGCAACTGGAATGTTAATTGTCGTTTTTTGTTCGTTTTTTTTACGATAAGGTCTGACGGCGCCGCCCGATTTGCCGCGTGTCAAATGACAAAGCGCTTAGCTATCGAAAATAATTTACAACAAGAGATAGAGATAATATAGTAAGGGTGCAGGCGAGCTGATGAATGTTGAGACGCCGTCCTGTTCCTTTCTGTTCCTTCGACTTACATGTTCTTTTCTGCCACAGTCTCAGGTTTATTCGACATTTTTACCAGAAGATGGCCTAAAGGCGTGCATTTTCACGCTCACAAAAAACGTGTTTACCGATGGAAAGGACGCGGACCTACCGTTTAGCGAGTGTTAACATTCGAACAATATATTGTACTATCACGATCAATATGAGTGCGAACACCGCTCCGCGTGGCGCGCTGTACTATCAGTGCCCCCTGGCGATTGCACTTTGAAGCATCAGTGCACCTTGCGGTCGAGACATATCGACTGTAGCGATCGCCGCGCCACTCTGCACTTCCGGGTCTTCTGCTAGCGAAAAAAAGCAGCGCGAAAAAAACGACGCGGGGACGTGTGGGTCTTCGCTTTTATCGCGCTGTTTTCTATGATGAAGGGCATCACCCACACTCGCACCGCGCAAACTTCTTCCCTGTGCGCATTGGTGGTCCTTTGCACTCGCAAAACTCACGCAAGGTACATAATAGGCAGTCTTAGTTGATCGTTTTGATACCCCCGATAACAATATGATGCCCTGCCCTGGACGACCTGAGTTCGTCCACACTGTTTGTACCGCTCCCCCCGACGACGAGCTCGGCTCGTCCACGCTACCATGGACGAACTAGGCTCCGTGTCACCTCATGTTGTACCGCAGCGAAGGCTAGAAGCGCGAGCTCATTGCGTTGACAGATGCCCTTGGTGCACGGGAGCGTGTGCCGCCGAGATGTGCCCGAGAGCAAGGAGCTCGCGCATGTAGCCTTTCCTGCGGTACATCATAAGGTGAAACACAGTATTCGCGACTCCATTGACCTATAGGGGACGCCACTATCGGGCAAATATGGCGGTCGAATCCAGGTCGTGGCGTGCCATGTGCCAGCTCAACGCACAACGCTGGGGCACCGGCAAGTAGGCATTGGACTCAAAATTGGTTTTCCCGCGTTTTATCTGCCACGTTTGGAACCTGCAGCGAACGTGTTCGGGTAAGCGAACTTCCAGAGGCTTGACTTTCTTCAAAGAAACGAAGAAAGGAGTGCCCACTGTCCTTCCACGGTGCTGATGAACGTTGACAAACATGTCTAACTCACGCGGTCACGTAGGTCGCGTGCAGAGCAACCTGGGTCACAAGGCGACACTACGGTTACGACACAGTCACCGGTAGAACTGTTCTGTCGCGCAAACCACCGACAACATGGAAACACGGAAGCCAGGAGGGACGAGCAGAAATCGCGAAGGGACCTGTTCCGGATAGTTCAGTGTTGTCCCGCGAGGTGCCGTTCGTTTTGCTGGAGTCGCGAATAGGGCACATAAAAAAGATCGGTATTTTCAATCTTTTTTTTTTTATTTTTGCGGTAGGCAAAGGCCTAAAGGCGTCGGCGAAGTATCGGGTATTGTTATCGGACTCATGGGAACAATCTATTAAAACTACCTAGTAAAAGGATGACGCTAAATATATTTATACAGGTAATTTCTCCTGGCGCACATTCCTAGCAGAAAATGCGCTCCGTCATTGGAGAACAGTTTGGCAGTTTCGCCGATCGTTTTTCGCTAGCAGGTGACCCGGAAGTGCAGAGTGGTGCAGCGATCGCTAGAGATGATATGCCTCGACCGCAAGGTGCATTTGTACTTAAAAGTGCAATCGCCAGGTTGCACTGATAGTACCGTGGGCCACGCGGAGCAGTGTTCGCACTCATATTGATCGTGATAGTACGTACCACGCGATGCAGCGTTATCTGAAAATAATTCATCTGAGTAAGGTAACACAGTCACAGTCGACGACAGTCATATCTTGACGATCGAACGGAATCCAAGATGACTTCGTTTTGGGGCAAGTTTTCGGGAGAGCTTTCTTTTTTCACAACAGCACCAAGGCAGAAGAACAACGAACGCGACTGACCCGTTTCCCACCCCAACCCGGACAACTATTTTTGGAGATGACTGAGGACGCGGATTATCTCCTGGAGGGGGATAACAGTTGTCACTGTTCGCAAAATCGCGTCGAGGGCCGTTCGACGTCCTTCCTCTACTTCGTTTCCCGCGAATGTCGAGCAAAAAAGCTTGAATGGCAGGCACTTACCTGCCCTAGGGTACCTACATGTTTCCGCTCCGCTTTAGGGTGGCGCCTTCTTGTTACCCTTTCCCACATCCTCTCCCACCGCCATTTTTTCCCACTTCTTATTTCGCTAAACGTAAACAACGTTGAGTTTCTGTGGTGTCGAAACAGCGGCAACACTGTTAGGCCAATTCCCTTTCCGTTCATAAGAGGAGTCGGAGGCTCAGCGGGACGGCGGTCATGACGTCATGGCTGTCGCTCTCCTCATTCGGGTGTTTCATATTTTCAAGTTGCGAGCGGGAAGTGTGCATCGCTTTTATCGAAACGTGAGTTCCCGCGACAAAATAGAACGCAATAGACCGGCATTGAACGCCGAAACCTTGCCGTCGGAACGAAAGCGCTCCCTAGGCCTAAGGAGGATTAGCGGCGTAGTCCGAGCGCACGACCGGCGGGTGTGACAAAATGGTCGACGAAAAGAGGGGAGGTTGCCATGGTAACGAGGTAGGCAACACTGCTTTGTCGGACACAGGTAGCACAAACGTTGTCGCCACCCTAAACAGCGGAGCGGTGGAAACATGTCGGCACCCTAACCAGCCCTCTTTCTCATACACTCTAAAACCGGTCTCTCATAAAAAACCCTGTCCCTCTTATTTTAGAGGGGACAACGATACTTTCAGGGGGAAAGTTCTTTTTAAGAGGGAAATGGAAAAGTAAGTCAGCAACATCCAGAGGGACACCAACATATTAAGAGAGACCAAGGAATCCGTCTCCTTTGTCCCTCTGAGTAGGGAAGACCGACAGAAAAATGCATGCTTCTCTTTTTATAATAAGAGGGGACTGGTCCCTCTTAACTGGACCAACGTAGTTCGGTCAAGAGGAAAGGTGCCGGCGCACTAATCCACGACAAAGAGTTCAGACGGTGCTAAGGTTTGGCGCCAATTCACGGAGCTGGAAACGGTCGTGGCCGGAGAGTCGCAAGCGTCATGATGGTCGTTTAACTTCCTTCGGGTGAGTAATACTGTTACATTGACGCTTTGTTTTGAGTACATTGTGGGTGGGAATAACGAGCCATCAATATTTTCACTCTGGCTGTGAAATGCACGAGCTTTGCCCGTAGAGTCAGAGTTTTCAGCTTGACGGCCGCAGTCCGCGGTCGCCTCCTGCATGGATCTCCTCGTTCAGCTAGGACAAAGCGTCGCCCGTCCTTGGCCCTGCCGTGAGCCGCATGGCTGTTTTTCGCACAAAACACTTATAACGGTATTGTTCGGGCTAGGGTGTCCCCATGTGTATGCTTCTGTCTTAGGCTGGTGATATCAGATCATTTTGTGTCCCACGCTTTTGTCTACTTTTTAATTTCGAACGCGCGTTCGATCTTCTCCCAGCTCGAGCTGCAAGTATTGGGACTGCTACCCCGCCATTTTATAACCGGCAATTTCTTTGCTCTTTATTCGTAAGTGTGCACTGTCGGCATCGGGCACTACAAGGGATGGTATCAACCTCCCGAAGGCGAAGGGACGATAAAGTTGCCCGCTCGTCATGCAGTCAGTGTTCGTAACCGTATATGGTAGACATCGTTAGCGTTGAAGAGGGTATCAACTTTTGCTTCAAGTGGGAGGCGAGCAAAAAGCCACACTGTGTGTGTGTGTGTGTGTGTGTGTGTGTGTGTGCGAGTGTGTGTGTGTGTCTGAGCGCGCGCGCGCGCGCGTGTGTGTGTGTGTGTGTGCGCGCGTGTCTGTGTGTGTGTTTGTGCGCGCGCGTGTGTGTGTGTGTGTGTGTGCGCGCGTGTGCGTGTGTGTGTGTGTGCGCGCGCGTGTCTGTGTGTGTGTGTGCGCGCGCGTGTGTGTGTGTGTGTGTGCGCTCGTGCGTGCGTGCGTGTGTGTGTGTGTGTGCGCGCGCGTGTGTGTGCGTGTGTGCGTGCGCGCGCGCGTGCGTTTGTGCGTGCGTGCGTGTGTATGTGTGTGTGTGTGTGTGAGGAGGATGGAACCATCTAAATCAAATGAAAGCAAAAAAAAAAGTTGTTTCGCGCGTTCGCTTTGCGTTGCCATGAGCGTCTAGTCCAGAATGACGCGACCGTCTGCGGAAAGAGGGGAAGGGGGCAGCGGTGGCCCGGGAGCGCATGTTTCTTGTTTTTTTTTTCCCTGGAGTGTTTTTTTTCTTTTGTTCGTTATAATTTGACAGTCGCGGCCGCAAAGCTACCGGTCACTTTTTCTTTCTTTTTTTTCGGCGCCGACCATGCTTTTTTTTTTTTTTTGGAGATTTTATGCATGTTGTTTGTTTTCGGCTTTGTTTTCCGTGGTTCGTTGAATTTCTTTTTTTCTGTGTCGCAAACGTGCGAAAAATATGGACGAAAGATTGCTTTTTTGTTTCTTTTTTTGTATTGCCGAGCGCTTTAGGGCTAGGTTGACAACGGCTGTTAAGTGACTGTTACAAATTTTGTTTTCAGATTGGGGCAATGACTACGAACGTTGACACGAGGGGAGGGGAATAAGTCGGGGGTTCTGCCAGAGCCACCTAGATGGTTCTGCTCGGAATGCTCGTGTAACGAGTTCTACCGGGACCCTGTGCACTGTGGAACGCGCCACCCGGAGTAGTGTGCTTACTGTGGCCACCCGCTCACAGCGAACTCGGTGAGTATGAACTTTTTATATTCTGGTATGTACGTAGGCTCCATTCACGTTCTGTTAGCATAAGCGTTGTTTCTGAAAAAAAAAAAAAAAAATAGTAATAAACAAATGTTGCTTTCTAGAAAAAAAAAATGCATCAGATCTTTTCTGCAGCTTCAAGCCGCAAATAAAATTCATGTTTTCCAAGGCAGACTTTTGAGCGAACCTCGTTCTCCGCAAACTTCGAACTTTATGGCACCAACAACGTATGTTTGTTTTGTATAATATATTTTTTTAATTAAAGTATTACAAAATTACACTAAGCCCTGGTCAAGATCAAAACCATGTAAAATTGTTTTTTGTGCGAGTCAGTACTAGCACAAAAAACAATTTTACGAGGTTTGATCTTGACCTGTGCTTAATGTAAGTTTTAAGAACTTTAATTTAGAAAATTTAATATACGAAAACGAACATACGTTTTTGGTGCCATAAAGTTCAGTAAAATCATAATCCTTACTTTATTACCTACAATATTTAATAGTCATTCTTTTTTAGATGATCTATGCAGTCACTACACATTGAGTTTCAAATCTCTTAACGGTTCCCATTTTATTTTCGCACTTGTTTCCTACCGCCTCTTTGAAAACAGGTAAAAGCGCTCCATTACCTTCATTGTAATTCCCTCTCTTCGTGTCTAAAAAAAAAACACACTACAATTTCTCATTCAGTTGAAGGTGGAAGCAGGGCTTCGGTTCCAAAGCACAATGGTCACCATGCTGGGAAAACTGGAGGAGGTGAAGAGGGCCTTGTGCGGAGACGACCCAACAACATTTTTGAACATTAAAGACCACCTCCGCTCTTGATTGGCCAGACGTTCTCTCATCACCACGGTAAGTGAAAAAGCGGATGCAAAAATAGAAATGTAATTTCGACGCTGCCACAATTTTTGAACAATTGCTGCTTGCAGGACAAGCGTACCCCAGACGAAAGAGTTCCAGGACCCAAGATTTTCTTCGGAAAAACAGATCGTTTCTGGGAATCAATCAGTGAAACTCTCCTCTAGCACGACTCTTGAGGAGGCACTAGGCATGTGCTTATGCGTGTATTACATAAGGCGACTGTCCTACCCTGCGGCATATGGACAAACCCTTGGGCCAGTGTCTGCTCGTTTAAAATGACGAGTTTCTGATTCAATTCATATCGGAGAAGCTCAGAAAATTGCTTATGGCCGTTCAAAAACAACAGAAATTCTGAGCTTCTGCTGATTGCAAGAAACACCGCGTAATTTATTTTAATGCTAGAAAGCATGTAACTACATCCTAAAAAAAAACATGAATCTACTTCCCCGAACAACATTTAGATAGCCAATAACCGTAACTCACGGAGGCAGCTCAGCGAATCACGTTGCCGAAACATCTGATTAGACCAAAAAACGCAGTCTAAGTTGTGACATTAAGCAATAGAAAAGGTCACGCTTGCATTGCTTAGTATCACAACTCAGACTGCATTTTTTTTTGTTGTATAATCAAACGTTTCGGCATTGACATTCACTGCGCTGCCTCCGTGTGTTATGGTGATTGGCTTTCCGAGCGTTGTACGGGAAAGTAGACGCACGGGCTTTTTTTTAGAGTGAAGTGTTATTTTTTGCGATATCCGCTGTAAAAAGGCAATTTCAGCACGGTCGCATTGTTATTGCTTATGATAGCCAAAAAGAGTCACTTTACAGCACGAAATATTTTGTGTGATAATTCCTAAGAAACGCCAATTTCTGGCTTCGTTCTAACGTTTTTTTTTATCTGTATAATCTACCAGAAAATCGTTATAAAATTACTATTTTTATATCTATTGTATTGTGTCATGTCAAATAAAACATGTGTTTACTTTTAAAGATTGCTACTGTTTTATTTTTCATATTGATTTCGTTTATCAAACATGATATACCGATCAATTTTCACTTCTGCTACGCAGCATAGAATAACTTTGGCTAAACAATATCAGCGAAAGTGCGCGAATTGCATCACTGCACTGCAGCATGTCAGCTGACAGTCGAAACACGAAGGAGCAGAAATTCTACGTTAAAATAAAAGATAACCTAAAGCCGGGGTCACTCTACTTATACATCATACAAAATACCCTGTGCAGACATGTTCCGAAACGAGTCACCGCGACATCCGTGCTTTGAATGTCATGTAACAAAGCTACCTCGTGAATTGGTTGCCTCGTGGCACACGAGGCACGGATGTTGGGGTGACTTGTTTTGGAACATGTATGCGCAGGGTATTTTGTATGATGTAAAAGCAATGCGATCCCGCCTTACCACTCATTCACACTGGAAGCGGATCCGCGTTCGCAAAGCGGTTGCGAACGCGGTTGTATAAAGATCCAATACAATGGCACGCGCACTTGATGTCATCGTGTGCGCGTGCAATTGCACTGGACCTTCATACGGTAACCGGACAAAAGCTCACCGGACAAAAGCTCACCGGACAGAAGCTCACCGGACAAAAGCTCACCGGACAAAAGCTCACCCGTTTTTTGACAGACCCGGACAAAAGCTCACCCCTTTTTTTGACAGACCCGGGCAAAAGCTCACCTCGATTTCTTTTTTTTTTCCTACCCGGGCGAAACACGGGCTGAAATAAAGTGCGGACGCAATGGGCATTGGACCATTTTTAGGAGAACTTGTACCTCATCCACCATTGAGTTGCGAATTTTTTTTAAACATTTTGAAAGAGCGGGAGTTCGGCCTTTTGGAAAAGTACAAGACAGATGACCAATTTAAAAAAAAAAAAAAAAAATATTGTGCGGGATTTTAGATAGGCTCGGGTTCCTTCCACCACAGCTTGTTCCACAAGAACTAACCACCAGAGAAAAGCCTACCGGTGACATCGGCTACCTGCTGGACTATTTTGATTGCACGTATTTCAACGGCCGCTTCCGTTATGCTTCTGTTCCATCTGCGGCGGCACCCAGAGCGAATTCTTCCCTTCGCCTGACTCTGCGCCGACGGCGACCGGAGTTTCCCCCGGTACGGTGGAAGAATCCCGGAGAAAAGCTCACCGGAGAAAAGCTCGCCGGAGAAAAGCTCACCGGAGAAAAGCTCACCGGAGAAAAGCTCACCGCAAAACCGGCGGATGCGGAGAAAAGCTCACCGATTTTTTTCTTTTTATATGGAGGCTGTTGGATCATGCGTAACATATATCAATTTATTATCATTAAAGTTCGTCAGCTTTGTCAAAAAGAAAATGTCCTTTTTTTGTATTATTTGCCAAGCTTATTAAGTATATTGCTCCCAAATTAATAATGGCGGGTCAGTGTTTTCTGCGGCTTACTTTCTAGGCAACTAAAGCCTAACTGAAAACTTTATGAACTTGAATAACGTGAAAAAGTTCGAAAACTTATGTCTCCCTAAAACCTAGAAATCAAAACTGTAAACACCGAAAATCCGAAAGTGCATGCGCAACAACGCGGTGCCTGAAATTCTCTTTGAAGCTTTTTGAAACAGTCAGTAGGATATCGAGGCTTCTTTCTTCCACGGACATGCACGTTGTCTAGCCGTTCATGCTGGTGCGTCCGCACGTTGCCTTTAGTGATAGTGCCCTTCTAAGGTGAGCCACTCATGACTTTCAGAGCTGCCCACTTGCACCGTTGTTACTCGTGACCTATATAAGAAGTAGGCTTCTGTAGGGTAGCGAGTAGGGCGAGTTGGTAAACGTTATGCATGATGAAAACCGCTCAAACGACGACGACGGAGTGAAGACAACGAACACGACAGGACGAAGCTGTTCTCGCAACTAAAGTTTTCTTAGTGAAATTAACAGAAAGAAAACAGCGTAGCCGACACTGATGACATCAACAAACATCTACTTATCTATTAGGCACTACACAATATTTGGACCTCAAGCGATTCACACACCGCTATTCATATTAGCTCGCAAAAAACAAACCTCTTTATCTGACAGAGCTACCGACGGCGCACCCTCAGCTGTCAATAAATTGTTGCCTTTTTTACCGGTGTACGATGTTCTGATTTTATACTTGCGGCTTCATTGATTTACAGAAGGGGTGATTACTAATTTCTGAGGAAATAGTAAATATGCCCAATGAACATTAAGAATATTACAAAAACGAGGACATATTTTTAATGAAGAAACGAATGGGAATTGTGTTAAATTGCCAAGTTTGACGCAGAATCAAGCTAAGCTAAAAAAATATCGGTGAGCTTTTCTCCGCATCTGCCGGTTTTGAGGTGAGCTTTTCTCCGGTGAGCTTATCTCCGGTGAGCTTTTCTCCGGTGAGCTTTTCTCCGGTGAGCTTTTCTCCGCCGCCCACGGTGGAATATGTACGACACCACTCTTCAAGATAAAGACCGGATGAGCAACACCTGCGAAATGTAGAGTACCGGGTTCCAGAAGCTCGTCGGCAACACCCATCCAAGCTTCTTGAGGCTGATTGAATGCCTACAGCAAAATCGGGCGCTCGTTGCCACGGCACTGACAAAAGCCCGGAGAGGTGAGCCCACCGTAAAGCGGGTGCGAAAAATTACTCTGCACCTGCAGAATCGTCTTAGAAATATTTGCGAGGGCTTGCATGTACATCGAGATCTACCAAGACTGCTGGAGCTAGTGGGGGACTGCATTCGCTTCTAACCAATCGATAAATAAAGTTGTTTCTACTAAAATCAACAAACCATGCGCCTGTCAGATTTAATTTATCGTTGCCTTTTTGTGTCGCACGCATGCACCTAAATTGTCCGCACTCGAGTTAAGACCAACATGAAATTTTCTCGTGGTGAGCTTTTGTCCGGGTCTGTGAAAAAATGGGTGAGCTTTTGTCCGGTGAGCTTTTGTCCGGTGAGCTTCTGTCCGGTGAGCTTTTGTCCGGTGAGCTTCTGTCCGGTGAGCTTTTGTCCGGTGAGCTTTTGTCCGGGATTCCCTTCATACAACCGCGTTCGCAACCGCTTTGCGAACGCGGATCCGCTTCCAGTGTGAATGAGCGGATAAGGGGGACTATATACCCCTGCATTTTAAGCGGGCCACCGTCCCTCCAAATTTAAGGGGGAAAATATCTCAAAAATGTCCCTCTTACTCAGTGGGACTGACCTCGAATTTAAGGGAGACGCCTTACCGCTTACTTGAAGAGGGGTGGTGTCTCACTTAATTAAGAGGGAGCATCCCCATGTAATATTAAGAGGTCTGTCGCCCCCCTTAAAGTTAAGTGGGAAAAAATCGAAGAAATGTCCCTCTTACTAAGTGGGACCGGGCTTAGAGTGTAGTGGAAGATAACGCAGAAAGTACGCAGCACGCATAAAAAAAAATATTAAGTGGAAACTTTCAAGCGGGGCAAGAAAATGCCGAATGCAAAACGGCAAAACATAGGTAGAGTATCGCGATGAGCGGGTTTTCACAGTCCAAGAGAGTGGCAGAAAACTTCTAGCTGATAGAGGGCGCCAGAGTCGCACCAGCCGCATCGCATCAGCAACATGGTGTCGGCCTAGGAGCGTTCTTTGGAAAGGTGTATAGATACGTGGGACTTCAAAGCAAGTATTGCACCTTGTTACACGAGGTGCAATTCTTTAAATAATAAAGTGCCCGTTACAAAAGTAGTGCTGAACGACAGTTTGTAAAAAAATTCCTCCGCTCATAACACTATACACCTTTCCAAAAAACGCTCCTAGGCCGCCGCCATGTTGCTGATGCGATGCGGCTGGTGCGACTCTCGCGCCATCTATCAGCTAGAAGTTTTCTGCCACTCTCTTGGACTGTGAAAACCCGCTCATCGCGATTCTCTACCTATGTTTTGCCGTTTTGCATTCGGCATTTTCTTGCCCCTCTTGAAAGTTTCCACTTAATATTTTTTTTTATGCGTGCTGCGTACTTTCATCGTTATCTTCCACTATGAGAAAGAGGGCTGGTAGGGTGCCTACATGTTTCCACCGCTCCGCTGTTTAGGGTGGCGACAACGTTTGTGCTACCTGTGTCCGACAAAGCAGTGTTGCCTACCTCGTTACCATGGCAACCTCCCCTGTTTTCGTCGACCATTTTGTCACACTCGCCGGTCGTGCGCTCGGACTACGCCGCTAATCCTCGTTAGGCCTAGGGAGCGCTTTCGTTCCGACGGCAAGGTTTCGGCGTTCAATGCCGGTCTATTGCGTTCCATTTTGTCGCGGGAACTCACGTTTCGATAAAAGCGATGCACACTTCCCGCTCGCAACTTGAAAATATGAAACACCCGAATGAGGAGAGCGACAGCCATGACGACCGCCGTCCCGCTGAGCCTCCGACTCCTCTTATGAACGGAAAGGGAATTGGCCTAACAGTGTTGCCGCTGTTTCGACACCACAGAAACTCAACGTTGTTTACGTTTAGCGAAATAAAAAGTGGGAAAAAATGGCGGTGGAAGAGGATGTGGGAAAGGGTAACAAGAAGGCGCCACCCTAAAGCGGAGCGGAAACATGTAGGTACCCTAGGGCTGGTAAGTGCCTGCCATTCAAGCTTTTTTGCTCGACATTCGCGGGAAACGAAGTAGAGGAAGGACGTCGAACGGCCCTCGACGCGATTTTGCGAACAATGACAACTGTTATCCCCCTCCAGGAGATAATCCGCGTCCTCAGTCATCTCCAAAAATAGTTGTCCGGGTTAGGGTGGGAAACGGGTCAGTCGCGTTCGTTCTTCTGCCTTGGTGCTGTTGTGAAAAAAGAAAGCTCTCCCGAAAACTTGCCCCAAAACGAAGTCATCTTGGACTCCGTTCGATCGTCAAGATATGACTGTCGTCGACTGTGACTGTGTTACCTTACTCAGATGAATTATTTTCAGATAACGCTGCATCGCGTGGTACGTACTATCACGATCAATATGAGTGCGAACACTGCTCCGCGTGGCCCACGGTACTATCAGTGCAACCTGGCGATTGCACTTTTAAGTACAAATGCACCTTGCGGTCGAGGCATATCATCTCTAGCGATCGCTGCACCACTCTGCACTTCCGGGTCACCTGCTAGCGAAAAACGATCGGCGAAACTGCCAAACTGTTCTCCAATGACGGAGCGCATTTTCTGCTAGGAATGTGCGCCAGGAGAAATTACCTGTATAAATATATTTAGCGTCATCCTTTTACTAGGTAGTTTTAATAGATTGTTCCCATGAGTCCGATAACAATACCCGATACTTCGCCGACGCCTTTAGGCCTTTGCCTACCGCAAAAATAAAAAAAAAAGATTGAAAATACCGATCTTTTTTTATGTGCCCTATTCGCGACTCCAGCAAAACGAACGGCACCTCGCGGGACAACACTGAACTATCCGGAACAGGTCCCTTCGCGATTTCTGCTCGTCCCTCCTGGCTTCCGTGTTTCCATGTTGTCGGTGGTTTGCGCGACAGAACAGTTCTACCGGTGACTGTGCCGTAACCGTAGTGTCGCCTTGTGACCCAGGTTGCTCTGCACGCGACCTACGTGACCGCGTGAGTTAGACATGTTTGTCAACGTTCATCAGCACCGTGGAAGGACAGTGGGCACTCCTTTCTTCGTTTCTTTGAAGAAAGTCAAGCCTCTGGAAGTTCGCTTACCCGAACACGTTCGCTGCAGGTTCCAAACGTGGCAGATAAAACGCGGGAAAACCAATTTTGAGTCCAATGCCTACTTGCCGGTGCCCCAGCGTTGTGCGTTGAGCTGGCACATGGCACGCCACGGCCTGGATTCGACCGCCATATTTGCCCGATAGTGGCGTCCCCTATAGGTCGATGGAGTCGCGAATGCTGTGTTTCACCTTATGATGTACCGCAGGAAAGGCTACATGCGCGAGCTCCTTGCTCTCGGGCACATCTCGGCGGCACACGCTCCCGTGCACCAAGGGCATCTGTCAACGCAATGAGCTCGCGCTTCTAGCCTTCGCTGCGGTACAACATGAGGTGACACGGAGCCTAGTTCGTCCATGGTAGCGTGGACGAGCCGAGCTCGTCGTCGGGGGGAGCGGTACAAACAGTGTGGACGAACTCAGGTCGTCCAGGGCAGGGCATCATATTGTTATCGGGGGTATCAAAACGATCAACTAAGACTGCCTATTATGTACCTTGCGTGAGTTTTGCGAGTGCAAAGGACCACCAATGCGCACAGGGAAGAAGTTTGCGCGGTGCGAGTGTGGGTGATGCCCTTCATCATAGAAAACAGCGCGATAAAAGCGAAGACCCACACGTCCCCGCGTCGTTTTTTTCGCGCTGCTTTTTTTCGCTAGCAGAAGACCCGGAAGTGCAGAGTGGCGCGGCGATCGCTACAGTCGATATGTCTCGACCGCAAGGTGCACTGATGCTTCAAAGTGCAATCGCCAGGGGGCACTGATAGTACAGCGCGCCACGCGGAGCGGTGTTCGCACTCATATTGATCGTGATAGTACAATATATTGTTCGAATGTTAACACTCGCTAAACGGTAGGTCCGCGTCCTTTCCATCGGTAAACACGTTTTTTGTGAGCGTGAAAATGCACGCCTTTAGGCCATCTTCTGGTAAAAATGTCGAATAAACCTGAGACTGTGGCAGAAAAGAACATGTAAGTCGAAGGAACAGAAAGGAACAGGACGGCGTCTCAACATTCATCAGCTCGCCTGCACCCTTACTATATTATCTCTATCTCTTGTTGTAAATTATTTTCGATAGCTAAGCGCTTTGTCATTTGACACGCGGCAAATCGGGCGGCGCCGTCAGACCTTATCGTAAAAAAAACGAACAAAAAACGACAATTAACATTCCAGTTGCATTCGTTCTGTCGTGCGCGTACCCAGCAAAAATAGTTTACAGGGTTTCTTTGCTTTTTTTTTTTTTTTCAAATGTGGTACAATGCTTTTCCAATGTCCCCGGGAGAATGCATGCACCTTGAAACACAAAATACAGCGGATAAAGACGAGAATTTAGCCGCCAGCAGTGTTTGAAACTCCGCCTATGCAGGCTGCGCCTATCGAAATCACAGTCCACTCGGTTAGGATTAGCAGGGGCGCCGGTGAGAGTCTAGCCTCAAACCCAGTGACTGGGCTCGAGAACGGTTTGCAGCCCCTGGGGTCGAGTGTTTCTTGGAAAGGTGTATAGTCGGTGACAGGTCAAGAACGAAGTGGAATCTCCTCGCATCTCTTTCCACATCAGCAGAGCTAACGCTGGAGTGGAGGTGACCTCCTCTCCACCGTTCGGTGTGCTAAAGTGGAACGGGGTGGGAGGAGCTTCCACTTCATTCTTGACTTGTCACCCACTATAGTCTGTATTCCAGCCTCCATTAGCCACGAGAGCGAGCACAAGCGTCGCTGCGGTCGCCGCGCCCTGATTGGGTGGAGTGTGCCGTGACGTCACGGCGAGGAGCGCTCTCCCGGTTCCTTCCCGATTTCGCCTTGCCCCTGTCCTCGTACATTCGCTTTGAAGATGGTAAGATTCGGTTCCGTGCCGCAATGCACATCTCGAAAAGAACCCGGTATCAGTTTTCACCTCTACCCAAATTCATCGAGAAAAAAGAAGGAATGGATAATGAAATTAAGAATGGGGAAGGCGCCGTCAGCGTCGACCGTTGTGTGCAGCAAGCACTTCGATGAGCAGGACTTCGTCTACCCGGTGTACAAAGCTCTGGGCAAGTCCGACACCGGCGCGACGCGTACATTATGTGAGCGCGTATTCCCATTTAATTTTATATCTACGCGTAGGCTACAAACACCGAAAATTGTCGCCGGAGGCAATTCCGTCGCTGAACCTGCCCGTGCGTCCCCACGACACGAGGCGACCGGGCGAAGCGGCGGCGAGACGCCGGCCTAAATGTTTATAAAGTTCTGTTCCTCGCATGTTGATGAGCTAGCATTGACGTTCATCTTTCACTGGAATTTTAAATGGCATTCATGCCGGGGGCTCTTGGACGAGCGGCGATGTGCTGCAACCGCTACGTGCGCGTGCCGCACGCGTACGAGTCGCCAGTTGTGCACGTCCTCGTTCTGAGACTTTCAGATGCCTGCCTGTACACGTGCGTGGTCGGGGCGGAACTCTGACACCTATGAACCGTGGACTAGCTCGGTCATCCATGCGCTTATTTTCGATAGAGCACGAGCACCAACTAGAGATAGCGTTCCATGGTAACCAGAAAGGATACTATAACCCTTACTTTTTAGAGCGCAGCTCTTAGGGGCCCGTTCCCGGCTTGAGCGGCGTCGGCGTCGCCGTCGCAGTCGCCGTCGGCGTAACCAAGGGCATCCCAAGGTCACGTGACCCCTCCCCAAGGGTCTGACCCCAAGGTCACGTGACTCCCCAAGGTCACGTGACTCCCCAAGGTCACGTGATCCCTCCCCCAGGGTCACGTGACCCCCAAGGTCACGTGACACCCAAAGTCACGTGGCTCCCTAAGTCACGTGACCCCCGATGACGTCATCAGTGACGTCACTGATGACGTCACCGGCATCCGCATCGTCAGCGTCATCATCACTGATGACGTCATCAGTGACGTCACTGATGACGTGACCGGCATCCGCATCGTCATCGACATCATCACTGATGACGTCACCGGCATCCGCATCGTCATTGTCATCATCACTGATGACGTCACCGGCATCCGCATCGTCATCGTCATCATCACCATCCGCATCTTCATCGTCATCATCGCTGATGACGTCATCAGTGACGTCACTGATGACGTCATAGGTATCCGCATCGTCATCGTTACTGATGACGTCATCGGCATCGGCATCGTCACGTGACCCCCCTAGGTCACGTGTCCCCCACCCAAGGTCACTTAACCCCCCCCCCCCCAGTACCCTTCCCTCCTCCTCCTCAAGAGCTGCGCTCTAATTCGACGTTACAGGGAGTTGTAAACGGCTTTCACTTTTTTTTTTACTTTCTCCGGGCCTATAAATTTTGCGAATTTCGCGAAATTTAGGGGCAAGCGACATACCGGCGTCTAGAAGCCCTGAATTTCCTCGTCCACAATTTGCGCAATTTAGCGGTCGCGAATATGTCTCTTTGGCCGATCCGTAAAAAATTGGGGCTGTGAAAATCAGAAGTTTTACAGTAGTACATTTTCGCTCAATTTCCAGTGTCAGTGTTATTGGACATTAGTAACTCAGTTCGGTATGTTATCCTGACTGATAAATTGTACATTTCCCTAACTAAATTGCATTTTTTTCTCCCGTGTTTAATACGCCACTCATGTTACTTCTGCTTTTGTGTGTATTTTCCTTACCTTGGCCTGTTTACCGTTGGAATACTGGAAGTAGGCACCAGTAAAAGTTCAATGTAGGTCAGCGCTGCTGTCTGTTAGTCATCTTGTACTTTGTCGGTGACTGTGCGCTGTGCGTGTTTAGGGAATGAACTACCAACTAGCCGAATCATCAGCATTGCCATTTCAATAAAATGTTAACTTTCAGGTGAAAGGCATGCTGGTGCAAATCCACAGCAGGTGCCACAACCTCTCATGTTCCTACAATTGGACCTCCTGATAGTACAGGAAAACACGAGCAGCAGCCGGATTTCGGACAGCTCTCCGGTAAAAGATGCCGCCGCAGCAGAACAAGTTCTGGAACCCACGGAGGATGACAGTTTGTGTACGAAAAGGTTCTGGTGTTCTAGTCCTGATACAATTTTATTTATGTAAAATCAAATTCCTAGATCTCATAAATAACAAATATTGCAGTAAAAACTAATTATACATTAAGTGCCCTTCGTTCCAGAAGTTTTGCACCATTTGAGGGATAATATAAATGAGTCCGCAGATATCATTGAGATAGCCGATTGATCAGATGGAAAGCTCGGCCAGTTGCTATGTAACCATTGTGTGAACAGGACAGAAAAACAGTTAATAGGTTGGGGGCCAGTCTGGTGTTTCCATGTGTATTTCGCACCGTTCCTAGATTCAGTCAAGTGAAACACTACTAGGAAAACAAGCAGAGGACATTTCCCATTCACAAAAATGACTGGTGACATGGGAAATAAATAAAGTACTGCGTTACTGAAGTAATAGTCATCCTAATACTGCATTCCTGTTTAGAAACTATGGATACTACAAGAATGTTAAATGATATGTGTCCTCTCATTTTGACTGTTTGTGCCAGCAATTGAGTAATGCATCTGCAAATGTAGTCATCATTTCATTTCATGTATCAGTGATCCGGACGCTACCTGCCCCTTCACCCCCTCCTGAAACATTGGTTGTAGGCTTAGCTGCAGCGAGTGCCAGTGCCTTCTCACTTCCCAGTCGGAGCCCTGGCAAACAGATCACAAATGTTGAAGGTAGGAATTATATCTATGCTTCATTTCAAACAATTGAATTGTTTCCTTTTGATACCACTTCGCTTTAATTTGCAGAACTCACCGCAGAGCTGGAGAAGTTTCAACGCAACATTGGTGTTCAAGTCGATACCATGAGCGACCCGTTCAAGCGAGAACAGCTGGTAACAATCTCTAAAATAACATATGAAAATGGGCTGCTGGTGCTGACAGGAGTGTGTCATTCGAGTTGTTTTATAATATAACAGAGCTCTACACAGAAGCCCGCACGCTCCAATCATCCCGCAGCTTCTACATAAGTGACGACGACGCCGTGCTGTTAACGTTTATGAAGTTGTATCACGATGTTACGTTTTCGCTGTTGGCAGTGCTCTTTGGTGTGCACCGAACAACAGTGTCGAACATCTTTAAAGAGTCCTTTGTGATACTCCCAAGCGTTCTCGAACATGCTGTCTTCTGGCCGGGCAAAGACGCCGTGGTTAGCTGCCTAACAACCTATTTCTGGGAGTACAAGGACACGAGGATGGTGCTCGACTGCACAGAGATAGAAGTAGAGAGGCCAAAAGACCTTATGTCAAGGTTGCTCACATACAGGCATTATAAACGAACGTACACGGCAAAGGTCCTAGTAAGTGAAACACCAGGAGGGCTAATCAGTTACGTAAGCCCAGCGTAGGGTGGAAAAGCATCCGACACATTCATCACAAAGCGGTCCCAGCTGCTGGACAGGTGTACTCCACATGTCGACAGTGTGGACAAAGGGCTCCTGATTAACGAGCTGTGCAGAGAAAAAAATGTGCGAATGATCAGGCCTCCCTTCCTTATGGAGAAACAGCTGACGACAGAAGAAGCCAAGTCCAATCAGTTATCAGTCTATAGCCTGTGCACGTGTTCATGTGGAGAGAGCAATTCAAAGGATCTACCGCATTCTGAGAAATCAGTTCGATCTAGATCTCGTGCCGTACATAGAAAATATCTTCACAGTGACTGCTGGCAGGGTAAACCTTTTGCAGCCTCTGTTCAGTGAGGACAAATTTCTCTTCAAGTAGAAATGCGGTTAGTGCGAGTGCTTGTCTGGCTTAAGTATTCAGCATGTATGCTTATTTTTGACCATGTTTCTTTTTATGTAGACTGAGATGAAAGGGTATGTAGTCCGTTACAAAAACGGTTTATCTTAATTTCTTTTTAATGACACAATCAAATAACAGGGGAACTAATAAGCACAGTACAAATGCATCCAAATAATTACCACACAGAACATCTATCTTTAAGTAGCACTCAAGCATAAATTTCAAACAGTAATTAACGTTGCAAATATTAGACAAACATGTTTCCAGTCCCACGTTTCTTTCGTGCATTTTCTTGTAATAAAGAGCATGATTATGCCTGCTCATGATTTTGTTTTTAATGTGACCAGTTGCTGTCTACAGGCCCTTCAAATCCAAATTTTTACATTACTATGCATATGTCAGTACTACTTTAAAGGGGTCGTGAAAAAATATTACATTTGAACTTTTCTAACAATCGTACTGGGACTGGCGTGACCCAAGTATCCTCCTCACATGGGCTGTGTAAAACAAAAATTTCAATGCCTTGGTGCCTCGCATTCAAATCTACCTTATGGAGTTGTCGGGCACTCACTGATTACAATCTTCCAACATGCCCTTTGCAAGCCTGATTTGAAGAAACCTGCGCCTGTAAGCTATGATAGGTAGCCAAGACCGCAACTGTTGAAACAAGTCTCTATTGTGCAAATTCTAAATATGTCCTGATCATTCTGATAAGCCCACAACCAATGACCAAGTACAGAGAGTCGTACTACATGCACAATGCGCGCATGACAAATTCTATGCTTCTTGGATTCATCAGAATGATAAAGATAAATTTACAAGTCCCTAGGTTTCTCTGCAACTGTCATTGAACAGAGAATAATGAAGCGAATGAGTGTTCTGTAGGTACGCCTGTCAAGTTATTTGTATTTGGCAAAATTAAAAAAAAAATGCTGCATGACCCCCTCAAAGGGATGCTGAACCGAAATCTGGATTCCACAAAATAAGGCCACAGAAGTGTTCAACAGGACGCTATGAACCCCAAAACATCCTCATTCAGCGATATCTCGAACGGATGGTCGTATTTTTGGACAAAAAGGGGCGCGATTGAGCGGAAAATGTGGCGTAGCTATTCTCCGGGAAAAATTGAGAATGAGAGAAACCAGCCTTCCTTCTTTCCTCCCCGCTTCGGTTCGCTGCCTTAAGGGGATGAAGCGAAAAGGGGGTATGAGAATCGGGATGTAACAGGCCTCGTCTGCCTCATTCAGTCGCTTCCTTCTTTTAAAAAAAATATGGCCATCCATGGGAGATATCGCTGTATGAGCGATGTTATGGGGATTGTACCATCCCGCTTACTGCACCTGCCTTGCTTTATGATGTCCAAATTTTAATCCAGAATCCCTTCAAGCACATTCATTGTAAAGAAGTTCCAGACAGGACAAACTTGATTCAGTTTAAACAGACATGTGGGAGCACATACTTTTCAAAGAAAGATGAAGCTCTTTCAACCACATCGTGAAAGTAGTCCTCGTCTAATTCTACTTTGATGCAAAGATTGTCGTGCTCGCTAATGTAGACAAACAAGTCACCGTGCCTGACCCCTGTGAGACCCATCTGCATTTGCACCTGGCAGAAAAAGGTCGTCGTGCGCTTCAGATTCTGACCTGGAACAATGTCTTTGGTTTTTTTCATATTTTCCCGCAGGAACTTTATTATTGTTTCAGGGCACTTAACCTCAAGGACGCGCTTCGGGCAGCACTCGCACTCCACCAGACCATCTGGTTTGGCACCAATGTAGGGTCGTCCCTCCATAACATACAGGCCACACTCTCTCACCACTAAATTCCCATGCCCTGCATACTTGGTTTTGTAGCGCTCTTTCGCAGTGCCTTCCGTTTCACTGCCACGACGCATTGAGGGCGTTCGGGCATTTGTTTGGCGCATAATCTTCTTCAATAGGGGCCTCACGTCATGAGGGCCCTTCTTCGTTCTCAGTGTTTTCACCCTTGTATACGCACTCTACGCAATGGATGCGGTAACCATGCCCACCCTGTGGCGCATCCAAAGATTGGATTTCTGTTGCTCCCGTGTCGACAACTCAATTTCTTTGACGTCCTTGGCACTCTTGCTCTCGTGTAGGTGCTGAAGGACGTCCTGTAGTTGCAGTCGTTTGCCGCTGCTCCCAGCAAGTTTGCTCAATTCATCCAAAGAGCCCATCAGGGTTAAATCCCTGGGTCCAGGCTCCGAGGTGGGGTCGAAGTCCATGGTAGCTTCCACGGCTGCAATGTAATACAATAGTACTATCTATGAAACATAGCCCCAACCACTCACTTTACCCAAAATGTACCCAGAACCAAAATGCATGCTTGTCAAAACCGAAATGTGTACAACCCATGCATATACATACATTTTGTGAATGGTAGTAATCGAAAAAAAGCCACTTTCACAGATAGCAAACCTTAGAAAATAAGGTTTCTTCTCTGCTCCAGTCATAATGTTGCCGAGATAAGTGAGCCTACCGAAACATTCCGAATGGTTGGAGCCTGCTTGTGGCTAAGCATATGAGTTAACAATGGTTCACTAAGTGCAGAGCATGAAATAACATCAGAAAGACACATAAACCTCGAAGAGACAGCCGCCAATCTACTAAAGGTTGTGTCTCACCGTTAAAGCAACTGCTTAACTCTGTTCGCAAACATGGGTGAGACATGATTTTAGCATTCCTGTCGCATTGTGGCAACAGCAATTATCAGGTAGCACGCTGTCGCCCGACATTCAGCTTTCGTAACTTCATTTCCGTCACCAAACAACATTCTACTGCACTGCACTGCGAGCTTGCTTTCATCAAGTCTGTCTACCACAGTTTGTGCATCATGAAATGTCACCGCACAGAGCGATTTCTGTGCGAAGGGCAAGTTCGTCTGCTTCTTGCGCAGGGGGCAGCGGTGACGTCAGAACGTCGAGCCCTGATTGGCTAATCGCGACCCGCTATCTGAGCGTCGTCTGCTTCTCTGCAACGTCGCCTGCGTCTGTCTTACCTTTCCTGCGACCTTCGGAAGTGAAGGTCTTTACGAGCGAGCTCGACTTCGCCTTTCAGAGAGGGCAGACGAAGTAACTCGAGCGTTACGTTGCTTTTGTCTAACAACTAGCCAGATTTGTGCTATCTCAAATACTCTACTCAAGATATTGTATTTAAAATATCCTTTAAAGTATATCGGTATATTGCAAATACTTTTAATCGAGAGTATTTAATACACTATCTTAATTACATTTCTGAGTATCTTGTACTCATTATCTCAAATACATTTTTGACATTCCGCCATTTTCCGAGTTTTCTGTATGAAGTGGCGTGGGCGTGGTACGAGCAAACGTGAACATTCTTCCCAGCAACCAAATCATGTTGCTAGCTCCGATTAGCTAAGGTGACTTCGATTGAGCTCGTGAAAACATCGCTTTTTTGCCGATACTGACTCATATTTCAGCCCAATGTCCGTACAACCAAGGTTTTTCCCTCGCCTTCCCAACGGCGCCTTTTGTTTCCTAGAGTTTCTCCCAAAAAATCCTCAAACAAAAGGGGTGGTTTTACGCAAGTAAAGAGAGCCACACTGAGGCGCAACGCAGACCGGAAAAAGATTTACGACAACAATGCAGACTTGAGTGTCAAGAAAATAACAAATGAAAAAATAATATAAAGTGGACACGCACAAAAAAAATGTTTTGCTTTTTGTATAATTGACCTTGCTACGAGAAAGCGTCGAGGTTTTCTTTCGTTTATTTCTTTTTGTCGTCAGTCCGTCACTTATTTCTCCCGCGAACAGTGTCTGTAAGCGAGCATTGATAAGCAGAGAACAGGACAGGAAACGAGCTAGGAGCTGGATGACGTCTCAAAATGCCAACGAAGCGTCCCCAAACGTTGAGTGCCTTTCTGAACGCAACCTACTTAAAGAGGGTGCGACCGCTGCCGTGGCTATTATGTGGGTTCTCTTAGTTATCCATTCACTCATATTCGTATCCCAAGTTCGTTTATAGTGAACTCCCCATATAGGGAATGTAGATTGTAGTTAAACGATGTGTCTAAGGTGCGCCGCAGGACGTGATAGAAAGCGATGTCATTATTGTCGAGGCGCTCTGACGCGTTTGTTACCCCCACACCTCGGTGTTTGCCCAACACGAGGCCTGTGCACATTCCCACAGGTCTTGTAAGAATTTTCCTGTTGTCTCCTTTAATAGAGCGCGGGGCGCAGTGTAATAAAAAAATACTAATAATAAACGAAGTGACGTTAAGTGTCGGATCTCTCCCGAAAGCTGTAGTAGGAGGATGCGAGCTTGAGGGCTTTTGTGCTGAGCTGGGCACTGTGCATGCTGCGTTGTTCATGCAGGCTGTAGTGGTAACAAAAGAGACCCTCCTACCCCTCACCGGAGAACACGAACTCCGGCCGAACGCTGACGCCGCGTTCGGTTACGTCAGCCGAGTGCTGAGTCATTGGGGAATTGTAGTAGACCGCTTCCGCAGCCCGCTAAGCACCCGGATAGCGCTCCGTAATCCACCACAAGGCCTTGAATTATGCAGAGAAGGCTGGCGGCGCGCACGCGTAGCTGCGGCGTTTACTTTAGCGACACCGTAGCGGAGAAGAAAAACGGTCTACTACAATTCCCTATTGTATTCGTTGTCCCCATCCGTGTAGTTCTAAAGTTAACCGCTTAAGGCGCCACGGTCTGATCTCCTCCCCCATAGCTAAAGCGACCTCTTTCTTGTTGTCCCGGAAATGTTTTGCGACATGTATCAGTGATATTAGGCAATTGTAGTAAACCGTTTTTCTCCTCCGCTACGGTATACCCGTGAAGAAAACCCCGCAGCTGCGCATGTACGCCGCCAGCCTTGGCTGCATAGTTCAAGGTCTTGTGGTGGATTACGGAGCGTTATCCGGGTGCTTAAGGGGTATCCACACGAAGGAGAAATCCGCCCCTTTCCTCCGCGGATCGCGCATCACGTGAGACATACGTCATCTCTTTTTGACGCCTCGCGGCGCGTTCTCCTCCGTGGCGGAGGCGCGGAGGGTTTGTGCTGACAGCACGAAAGCTCCGCAAGTGCACGCGGTGAAGCTGGAGACGGAGTTTCCCGGGATATTGACGTCACGACATCCGTCCGCGGAGTTCTCCTTCGTGTGGATACCCCTTTAGCGAGCTGCGGGAACGGTCTACTACAATTGCCCATTCCTACGCGCGTTGCCGGGCAAACGCGTATGCAAAGCGTGGCCGAATGGTTACCGCGCTTGGCTCTCGCGCGGAGGCTCCGGGTTCGATTCCAGGGGGCGGACTCCTCTTTTATTTATTCTTTCAACTTGACATTCTCGTAAGTTTGAAAACCTTGACGTTTGATCGAGTGACGAATGTTCTACGCGCCGAACGTTCTACGCCAAATGTTCCAGAAACCCACGCGGGTACAAAAGGTGCTCCGAGTGGCGGCCGGGAGTTAGTCTTGTCCCAGGGCTCAATCCTGCTACTTCGCCGACATCTACGTCGACTGCGACGCTAGCCTTTCTCTATTGTTTTGGGCACAAGTTCGCCCCATTAAACGTTTAGTTTCTTCAGTTATTCGCCGCCTCATCATTTGTCATTCGTGACAGTATCCTGCTGCTTATAGTTGGACTGCAGAAAATAGCTCTAGGATACTTTTTTTTTCGTCTTATGTTGTTGCGTGCTAATAAACCATTGTGGTAAACCAGATTTGCGTAGCTCTATAATTGTCGTTGTTACTGACCTCGAAACAGATTACGCAATACGGGAGTATCTTCAAAAGTAATTTAATTACATTCCTAAGTATTTGTACTCTACTCAAGATACTTTGCAGTGAAAGTAACTTGAGTAGTATTTTAAATACTTTACGAAGCAGGTATTTAGTAACTTAATTTAAATACTTTTATCGAGTATTTTGTCTAACACTGCAACTAGCAGACGCCCATCAAGGAGAGAAGTCAAAGGACTCACTGGCGAAATGTCCCGAGGCGCCGAGGTTTGTTTGCTAAGAATCGAGAGTGAGGGTGGTTAATGTCCGCAAGTTCTCTCCCAAATACCTTTTTCCTCCTTTCGCGTGCGGCGAGACTCCTCATAATTTAACGGCGTCGGCGGGTTGGCGCGGTTGGCGCAGTTAACGTCGTCTGCTTTATGTCCGCTAGTCAAAGCGATGGCTGCTTCATCTTTCCTACGTCTGTCGGAGATTCACCGCTTTTTCACCGGCAAAAAAGCGGCCTTCGAAAAAGGCGAAGGGATACCTTAAAGATACCTTAAAGGATACGTTCTTTCTTTTGAGGTGAAGGATTTCACTCTAGTTGCGAATGTTCAGGCGTCGTTTCAGAATTGTAGCCACGCGGTAAAGGTGACGCTCTCCGATTAAGGTGACATTTTAAAGAGTCACTGTGAGTGCCCTCGCGGGGCCGCAAAGTGAAGCCACATGGTGGCTACCGCACTTCACGCGGCTCTAAATGGACAGTCCAAGACTGACCTTCCACAGCAGTGGCTGCAACGCCCCAAAAGCAGCATGCCGCGGCAGGTCGATCGCTCAGGTAGGAAGTAAACACCATGTTCATCGCTATGTTAAAACGTTTAGTTGCACGAGTTTCGTGAATGGTACCTCGCGTTTAATGAGTTTTTCAAAGATAATCAGCTAAAGAGAGATAACAGCCGATATAGTGACTGTAAATAAACAAATGCGGCTGTGCGATCGGTACTGTGAGCACATCATAGCCCAAACGTGCTCGATCGCTGCTTGCTGTCACAACTTTCTCGCTCGACTAAAAGGCTGTTGTCAGGTAGCGTATTGGGGGTATGCATGTGTGGCGTAAACCCAAGTGGCAAAAGTTTGAAAACCTGTGCTAATTTGTGGAAGAGAATCCGAGCAAGATCGATCGAGCTACCCGAGCGGCGTCGAACGTATCGCGGAAGTTATGTCGTAGACTCGTTGACACCAAGAAGTAATTATTGTTATAATGCAATTAAATGCAAAGGCGCAAGCGAGCTGGACAAGAAGGACGAAAATAATCCCTGGAGAAGGGGAGCAAGAGGGACAAAGGACAAACAAATCTTTTTTTTCGAAGGCCGCGTTCTCGCCGGTGAAAAAGCGGTGAATCTCCGACAGACGCAGCAAAGGTAAAGCAGCCACGCTTTGACTAGCAGACATAAAGCAGACGACGTTAACTGCGCCAACCGCGCCAACCCGCCAATGCCGTTAAAGAGTGAGCAGTCTTGCCGCCCACGAAAGGAGGGAAAAAGTATTTGGGAAGGAACTTGCGGACTCTAGCCACCCTCACTCTCGGTTCTTAGCAAACAAACCTCGGCGCCTCGGTACACCTCGCCAGTGAGTCCTTTGACTTCCCTCCTCGATGCGCGTCTGCTAGTTGTTAGACAAAAACAACGTACCGCTCGAGTTATTTTGTCTGCCCTCTCTGAAAGGCGAAGTCGAGCTCGCTCGTAAAGACTTGCACTTCCGAAAGTCGCAGGAAAGGTAAGACAGACGCAGACGACGTTGCGAGCAGACGACGTTGCAAAGGAGCAGACGACGCTCAGATAGGGGGTCGCGACCAGCCAATCAGGGCTCGGCGTTCTGACGTCACCGCTACCCCCTGCGCACGAAGCAGACAAACTTGCCCTCCGCATAAGCTGTAGATTGCTTGCTACCCAAGCAGCAAGACTGCTCAAGGATTAGACAGTGACAACAGTGTTTCCACTGCTTTTGCGGAAAGTTTTGGAGCTCGGGAAACCCCAGAGAGCACACCGGTCGACGCCTGTATACCTAGCAACCCAGCTTGAGAAGCTATGCGCTAGCATTTGCGGTGGTTCTCTGGTCTTACATCTATACCGAATATACGAAGAGCTGGAGTCCACCGTATCAGCATATTTTTCTGTCGCACGGCACCTAGTTGAACCAACATAGTTTACAGCAATGACTGCTGGACTGGCAGTCACTGTGAAATCAATAACAGCTTTTAGCAGTGTATACTTTTTACCTTTCTTGTGTACTTTACGATCACTCATGTTTGATGTTTAGCTATCAAACACACCGGAAGTAATACACGTTTCCAAGTGCAGCCTCCGGGTGCCACCATCTTCTTGGCTGGGGTGCGCTTCAAGGCACGCCATGATCCAATTACTACAGCCTTCGTGAGGCATCGTAATCAGAATATGGCATGCCCCATGCGTACCCCAGCTAGCAAGACGCTGGTACCCAGAGGCCCTGCTCGCAAACGTGTGTAGGCTGCCCTAAAAAAATCAGCAACACCAGTCTTGATTAATTGTCACAAAACTATGGCCAGCATCATCGTTCATGTTTCCACTTTGCCCTTCAAGCATGGCATTGCCTCACTACCTTTCTTGCATAAACATCACCATTTGGAGACAGTTTAGTAGGCGTAACTTGATATTTCTATATTACCCACACTTTTTATTTTAATGATAGCCTGCCTAACTGACCTGCCTCAGCGGCACATCTGTATATTTATTTATTTGTTGTATATAGGCAACCAGGGCCTATACAGAGAAATCCCTAGGAAAAGTAAGATAATCGCCAAACACCTTACTGACGAACATGCCTGTGTACTATCAAATAAAATTTGTTAGCCTACCGACCTGGCAAGACGCGTCATGCACCATCATTATTTGCCTGTTAGCACACCAGAAGCTTTTATGTCAAACACGAATCGTTATTGCTTAGGTATGCCATGTTCCTACCCTGCAGCGTGACGGTTGTCAGTCAGCACGTTTACCGACCGTTGCTGAGCATGTGCTACTATCCTTGTGTTTAGTTTTAGGCTAGTTAGGGTGCACAAGACGTGAATGATGCCACAGAAAACTGCTCCAGACACACCAATATTGTAAATACGCAGCATGTTTATCGAGCGTCCCATTACTTGTCCAACGATTTCTTTTCATGTAAGAGTGAAGTCTCAGACGCATGCTCGGCTCGAATTAATTTAACTGTGTGCGCATACCTGCTTCGACTGCAACTTCGAAATGCATTTTCGCAGCTGACCGATGTCCTACATCCTTCAGAAGCCTTTTGAGGACGTGTCCCTGGAGTCGAGGAGTCTCTCTGGGTTTTACCTGGGAAAAAAAGCACAAATAGATGTTAGCGATCAAGATGCAGATACTTGCCATGCAGACACCCAGGGTGTCTGCAGGGGTTTATTTCTAAAGAATGAGAGACGAGCGATCCAATAGACATTCAGCATAGAGGATGCGGTACTTAAGTATTCTTTCTGGACCAGAACTGTTACATAAATGGGATAGCCAACATGAAATAGTAACATCTTAGGGACCTGTCATATTGAAGAAACAGTCGGATAACTTGGCCCATCAACACAGAGAAACATATTTTCAGAGACCCTACCACATTGCAGCAACGGTTCAAAAACATGTTACTGTCGCCCGGCAACCATTTTTGCCAACTTGCCCTCTGACACCCAGAGAGCACCTTGTCGAGCGGTGCTGACAGTGCACTACCATTTTTTATGTTTACTTTCGTTGTGTGTTGTGTGGTACTGCTGAAAATGGACTTCTACAAAGTGCAAAGGGCAAAAAACTACTACGATATGTAGGCACGTTGCCCGAAGAAGGGGGCGGGTGGGGGTAGGGGGTGCTAGGCAACCCCCCGCCCCCCCACCCCCCCTGCTGTCCCCAGCTTTGCTGGGGCCTCCTCTCCTGTCTGCCATATGGAATTTCGTCATAGGTGCCCCCTTCCCTCGCCCAAAACAAAACCCTGACTATGTGCCTGACAATATGGCTTTCAGTAGTGCTTAACGCTTAGAAATATCACCATAAATTTTTTTTCTGTCCGTTATTTCTTAAGATCGCTCTTCATACGCAGATAAAGCTATCTGTTTTCTCGTTGCCCCATAATATGTACAGCCACGGACCTAGGCGACACAAGTTTCTGCTCTTTTGGTTACCGAAAACTATCGCACCGAGAACATTACTGTTGTCATCCATGTCAGGCTGTCATTTATCCAATGTGACACGACTGTCGAGCAAGAGAGCCAACGGCTTGCAAGTTCACAGATTGCTGGCGAACATGTTGTGTTGATGTCGTCACTATGTTTCGGTCAAGACTTGTAAACATATGAATAGTTGGCGTTAGTAAGAAGATATGTGGACGGCATCATAATTTGCACGGCAACGAATGATCTAACGGGCAGTCTGGAACGTGCGATAAGGTCAGCGGCTCCGGAATTGAAGTTTACCACGGAAAAACCAGAAAGAGGGGTCCTAGAGTTCTTAGACTTACGTATACATGTAAATCAAGGGGTATGTTGGGAATACAGAAAAGAAAATTCTAAACCGGTGTTGACAAGGATTAGCTGTTATTCCAGGACCGTAAAAGCTGGAGTTGTAAAGTCGTTGGTCGGAAACGCGCTAGACAGATCGTGTGTTCATTTCATCACGGATTCGGTTAAAAGACAATGCAAAAGGTTGATCAGTGTAGGGTATAAAGACAGTTTTATGAAACGGCAGTTAGAAATGGTTATCAAAGGAAGGAGAGAAGAGGAACAGGGTAAAAGGACTAGATTTGCCGTGATCCCCTATTTTCATGAAATTTCGCACAACTTGAAGGCATGTGCGAAAACGTTTGGAGTAGACACGGTCTTCAGATCAGATTTTAAACTCAGTAGATTGACGCCATTTCAGACAGGTGCGAACAACTGCAAAAAGCACCTTCGAGAAAAATCGGTAAATTGCGAGAATGGTGTGGTGTATGAGATACCACTGGAATGCGGGTTTAAGTATGTAGGACAAACATCACGATGCATCAACGACAGATTAAGTGAACACAAAAGAGACGTGAAGAACAATGCACCGAACTCAGAAATCGCAAAACATGTCAACGAATGTAACAACTGCACTGCTATTTGGTCAGAGACAGAAATCATTCACAAGGAGAGGAATGATTTAAAAAGGCTAATTAGGGAGACGGTACGAATAAAGACTTTAGGTAATTGCACAAGTCAGGCGTCGTTACAGTTCGGTGAAAATTCCAAAAGCTTTTTAAAAATATTATTATGTTTTTTTCTTTTTTTTTGGGGGGGGGGGGTGGGAGGGGGGATATAGACCTTTTCATTTCAATAGTTGTCTGACCGTCGGGTAGAAGGCGCTGGAGCACTCCACGCCATGAGGTTGCTTCAGTTTGGTTCATTTCGGTTTCAACGTGCACGCGATTGTGTTGCTATTTCATGCTGTTTTCGCTTCGTTTGTGATACAAAATTCTTTCTTGTAGCACACAGTGAATGAAACAATCTTACTGAGAAACTTGGAGAACCAGGAAGTGGTTTCGAGCCTAAATGGCGAGCACTTTCACGAACACCAAATGCGTCTGATTACGGCTATCGTTCAGTTCGACCATGTTCGGCGGTAAAACAACCGCGCTGATGTACTGGGAGGATTACCATCATCCACGGCCGTACCAGCAAACACTAGTGTAAAAAAAAAAAAAGAATTAGGAGCAGGAATATTTTTGCCTCCCACCGCTCCAGCACGCGCTCGTTGCCTGCCGCCGTGCTTTGGCTGCGCGTGCACCGTGTGGTATGGAAGGGCTCGCGCTCAGGTCAGATTCTACCGCTCATTTTATATTGCAACAAACTATAATGAATGAGTGCTTGTAGAGAACGTAAAGATGAAGTGATATTGCCTCCGCCTGTTTTATTAAGAAAATTAAGTTAGAGAAATATTTTTATAGACCAACCTAGGCCGACTAGAAAGGTTCTTTAACTGAAGTACTCATTAACAATATTTCACAATATTGGCCTTAAGAAATAGACCATTTGTTGTATGGACATTTGCTTACGACGTTCTCAAGGTATAAGATAAGTGACATGCCCCTCAAATGTAGTCTGAAATTCATCTTCTGTAAAGTTTGCCAAATAAAATTAAATGGCGCAAAAGAGGTGATATATGGAAAGTTTGGCTGATGCCGGGCGTTAGGCGCCACGCTATGGACATATATATAAAGCTCTTTACTGGTTTGAACTGATGCGCTTTGTAGGTTTCGGCGTTGCCAGCTACTGAATGTAAATTCCTATTCGCCGTCGACAACGCTGCACTCTGAAGAATTTCATGCGGACAGATTCTTTTCGGTGTTACATATTGTGCAACCCCGTCACTATCAAGCTGTCCATGGCACTTTCTTACGCGGGGAGTCGCAATACTTTGTTAAAATTAAAAAAAAAACTGAAATAAATTGCATGTTTTTTTTAAAGAAAATCATCTAGGCAATTAAAAGGCATGGGACCAAGCACGGTATACAGTTTCTTGGAATTCACATATAAACCGATCAAGCGGATGTTTATATTGCAGAAACGATTAAGAACGTCAAACACGTGTAGGCGATAATGTAAACAAATTGTCTGACGCTGACGTACCATTATTTCTAGCATAAAACAAATTAAATTAAACGTTTGTACTCTGTCTTGTCTACGAGTTTCCCCATATACCGTAATCGAAAGCAACCGTTCTCGAAGTGTTATAAATACAAAACACGATGCTTTAAGGACACACACGTGGCTATTTATGCTGAGTAATTTTGACACCTTCCTCAAGATCCTAAATGCGCGATCACAAATATACTTACCTTGTTCTTCCTATATTCCGCCACCGTAAGCAAACCTGATTTCTCATAGGTTACATTTGAGCCCTCATGCTGTTTTAGAGCCATACATGTACTCAATGTGCGTGAGCGCTAACGCTGACTCATGTGCTCATATTGCTTCTTCACACGTATCCGGCACGCCGACGTTAAAAATAGTCAAAACTTGTTACAAAACTAACTGCAGAAGTTGTGCACATAATGATGTAATGCAATTACGTGGTAAGTATAAGTATCGGATAGCACTTTCCGGAGTAAGGTAAGGAACGCGGCGAAACGCGATGAAAACCATGAATTCAACGCATCCACCAAGGCGCGGAGTAGCACGGAGGGGAGAGCGGAGCAACATGTTGAAGCAACCTAATGGCGGCCGCATCACGTGATTCCAAGATGGCAGCGCCCATGCGGAGGAGGGTGAAAAGGTCTATACTATACTGTTCATCTTTGCACCGTTTTAGGTTCAGTGCGTGTCATCCTTTCGTCGAGGAGGAAAAAGAAACATTTTAAGTGGAAAAAGGTTTCTTTTTGGGTGTGTGTGTGAATCTTTCTTAGTTTGGAATAGGTACTGGTCCTTTTGTTATATTTTGGGGGAGATTGCTGGGTTATCTTTGTGAATCGACATGAAGGCCGTGGAATTAGAGGGTTTGGCGTTTGGACTGTTTAGAGGTTGTTCCTTTCTGTTGGTAGTGACTGTCTGGAGGGTTTGG
Source organism: Ixodes scapularis (assembly GCF_016920785.2). NCBI lineage: Eukaryota > Metazoa > Arthropoda > Arachnida > Ixodida > Ixodidae > Ixodes > Ixodes scapularis. The sequence goes on along the minus strand of NW_024609835.1, from coordinate 246,991,568 downwards.
CGTTTGAACTGGTTAGAGTTGCCCCTTTGTGTTGGTGGTGGGCTGTTTGTGAGCTATATAAGGACGAGGACTAAATAAACCTGGTAGCTGAGTTTGAGACGTCGTCCTGTCCCTCTCTGTTTCTTCGACTTTTATGTTCTTTTCTACCCCAGTCTCAGGTATATTCAACATGGTTAACATCCACCATCTCGCCTGCACCCTTACTATTTTATATATGAATAGAGAGCTAGGGCAGAAACAAGCTGGTGGTGGTTGAATATGAAGCACGGCACAACATGAAGGGAAACCCTCAATGTTGTCCTTTGTTTCCCCGGCATCAGGGTTTTTAGTTTGTCTTGCTTAGCTTACTTTCTTTGCGCGAGGTAGGTCAACCATCATTCTTGGCTCATATTTCTCCATGACGCGCTCCTTTTGCAGTTTGCCCCACTTCTGAGGCTGGTCGGTTGGCGATAGCTGTTCGAACGTTCTTGCAGCGTTGATGTGAAATAAAACAGCCACAATGTGCTTGCACTTGTAGTTCCTGCAATAAGAGAAGACGCAACAAAACAGACGGCTTTGGGAGATGCGAAGAGTGTATTTTGAAAATATTTCACCACAGCCACTAAAGAGGTAAGCTAGACGAGTCCCCTGTCGCAATTAGCATGATGTGAACATGGCACTTATGTTTGGGCACATAAATGTAAAAGCATTTGTTTATGAAATACTAGCATAAATAATCCAGATGTGGTAGCCGCTCAACTAAATTAAGCTAAATTAAGCACCCTTGAGCGAAAGAGCTAGCTCTTCTAAAATGTTTGCCTTAAATTTAATATTTAGAGCGAAGAATATGTGCCGATATGACAAGCAGGCCAGACTAGCAAAATCCCATGCTTATTCAGGTCTCGTTAAAACCTTTAATTCCTTAGCTACAATATCTGGCGAGAAGGGTACAGGGGTCGGATACTAAATTTTGACAGTGCTCTGGCCTCTAGCAGACAGAAATCATACTTCTGAGATTTTAAGTTTTGCGAATTTTTGAGATCGCGAAATTCACGAAAATTAAAGGCACACGAATATGAAGGATTTCACAGGTTCTTTTTATGGAAACGAAGTTGTGTTGTTTCAGATAACTGTAAAACTCGAGCGTATGGTTAGGCTCGTGGCGGAGAAGATCGGCACGGCCCCGAAGCATACCCTGCCTTGCACGTGGCTTGGTCGACCTCCGACCTGCAGACGGCGACTTTCACCTCGTGCGGGGTGTCAGAGATTGCGGATGTTTGTAAAACAAACGCCAGGAATGTGTAGCGGTCGCCGTGGGCCGTTTCAACGGCGCACTCAACGACGTGGCCAGAGTAGTACACATCCTCGGCCTCGATGAGGCACCGACCTGTCTCGCAGGCCTTGTCCACATACCGATTAGTGCTCCTTACCGGCAGCGCAACTGCAAAGGAAAATGATTACCGCACCGGTTACCGAGGTCGCTCAGACCGCGGTCGTTACACCGTTCCTACGCCAAGTATTTTCAGTCGGTGGACGCGTTCCGCGCGCAGCGGAGAGCTGGGAACGAAGAACGAGCTTGCTTACCAGGAACTCGATCGCTGGTGTGTCCGCCGTCCATGAGGGAGCACGAAACAAACCCGGACCCGATTCCTGCTCGAAGTTTTCACAAAAGTCGTCCGCCTCGCGAAACCAGGAAGAAAAACAAAACCGTCGTAGAATAAACAGACGAGAAAAGATCTACCGCACCGAGTACCGAAGCAGCCCGCCGCGTACGACGTACACAATCCGAGCCGGGAAAATTCGCTCCTCGGCGTGACGTCACTTCGACCGGCCGTGAGAGGGCGCCACCCAAAGTTCTCGGGGCTAATACACCGCTCCAAGTAGGTCGATGCAGAAAGGCAAAAACACTCTCGAACCAGAGCGCTGCGCCAACGCTCTGCTTACCCTTTCCCTCGAAAGCTCGTCTGCTTCACGGAGTGAACTCTTACTGCCTTGTCTCTGTCGTTTGTGTTATTTTTATTGTCCCTGTCTGTTTTAATGTGTTACTGAAAGGTGGAAAAAGCACGTGCGCACTTTACGGACGCCAGTTGTTTCGTCAATGTTAGGCACCGCTTTGATATGGCCTATGCAAGAAAAGAATCGATCGGGCAGCACTGTGCTGTAATTGGTTGTACAAATAAAAAAAACAAACACGTAAAGTAAACGCTGATTCAGTGTGCGAGATCCACGCTGTCAAACAGGATGAATGCGGGTGCGGCATGCTTATGCTGCACCGGCTCACCGCTGCTCTGGACCTACAACGCCGGTGGCTGGCGAATTTGAACAGGAAAGACTTCGTGCCATCGAAGAGCAGTCGTGTGTGTTCCGACCATTTCTTGGGTGGCCGGCGAACTGCGCAGAACCCCGTGCCGTTCCTTCGCCTGGACAACGACCGAAAGGTAAGCGGAGGGTGGCTTAGGCATTGAAAAAAGAAAACATTTGCGTGACTCTTGGTCCACTGATTTAATAACTCTATTTTGCTTGAGGTGGTAATTGGCGGGCGACGCCTGGTGCGGAACGAAAACGAAAATATCGGCAACGTCCATTGTGCAGTGTCTCACTTCAAATGTTTCTTTCTTAGGAAAACAGCAACTGACACAAGAAGTGACAAAGACAAGGCGCATTGCCTTGTCTTTGTATTTTATTTCGATATTTCCCCATGCCTGACATTCATATTTACATTATTGTTCCCGGCGAGTTCAGCGCAAATTCACATGTCGTAATTCGAGCCATTCTTGCTTCGCTCAATCCTGAATTCCACTAGCGATCCCCAATTTTGCTATCTATCGAAACGCCGAGTTCGGTTTTGGGAGCGACGATTGCTCCAGAACCGCGCTAAAAATTACTCACAAAAAGATGCCAGGAAAGCAGGATGCACTTTTCCCCATGCCTGACATACAAATTAGGATAGTGCTTTCCTCCATGGACGAAGAGCCGAGGGCGCCGAATACGGCAGCCGTGCCGACCGAAGCAGCTGCGATCGGTATGACTCGGTGAACAGGGTAACATTGCAGTAAAGGCGGTCAGTCATTCGGACGGGTTCAGATTCTCCCAAATGTCCGGATGAGGGTAGACGGCGCTAGACTCGTCAAAATGGCGCCGCCCAGGAAGCCCAACTTCGAACGGTGTTATCCTATCTCTCTTCTATTTTGGCTTTTATCGGCCATTTTGGCGCCGAAACATATAAGGTGCAAGGGGTTTCAAGGTTGCTAATTCCCGTCTCTCAAGGGGACGCGCCGCGAATGACCGAAGTTAGGACGCGCCCAGGTTGGGACGCGCTACCTTAAGTCACCGGTAAGACATGGTTGTATAAAAACAATATTAATTGTGCCGCAAAACCTTGTAAACTAAAAATTTGGGAAAACAAAACGCGCCTGTCATTTTGTACTAATATCCAATAAAAGTTCCTACAAAAAAAAAAAGAAACTTCCGTTCGTTTTTACGCAAAAACATGCCTTCTAAAAGCTCATAGTGACCACAGTAAAAAAAGAAAAAAGATTGAGCCGCTATCTTGGCACCTCGAGCCTGGGAGTTTCGGTACTCTGGTAACATTCAATGACTCTAGCAGTAGCCATATAAAGCAACTTCCATGTTTCAACTCGTCGCTAAAGGATGGCGTTGTTATCGTATTTAGCTCGTTCTCTGTGGACGCCAGCGGCCCAGGTTTCAACGGTGAGTTTCCCTATTGAGTGTTCTACAGATTTCCCGCTCATTTTAATCCAAGCGACGGAAAATTTAGTCCAAGTGCCGCCCAATTTAATCCAAGTGCCACATAATTTAATCCTTGCGCTACCGAATTTAATCCCGGGGTCAGTCAATTTAATCCACAATTAAATATGCACTTATTGTCTTCCGGAACGACCTCAAGGATGACGCCTCGAGGACAACGTGTAGGATGACCTCAAGAGCGACGTCTAGGACGACCTCAAGGACGACATCTATGCAGAACTTGAGGACGACGCCTAGAGGACGACGTTTAGGACGACCTCAGGGACAACGGCTGGAACGACCTCAAGGACGACCTCTAGGACGACCTTGAGGACGACGTGTAAGATGACATCAAGGATGCGTTTAAGACGACCTTGAGGACAACCTCTCGGACGAATTCATGAACGACGTCTAGGACGACCTCAAGGACGACGTCTAGGTCGACCTCAAGGACGACGTTTAGGACGACGTCTAGGACGATCTCAAGGGCAACTTCTAAAACAACCTCGCGGACGACACTTAGAGGATGACGTCCTCTAGGTGTTGTCCTCAAGATTGTTTTAGAAGTCGTCCTAGACGTCGTTCTTGAGGTCGCCCTTAAAACTGTCCTAGACGTCGGCCTAGGCGTCGTCCTTGAGGTTGTCTTTGAGGTCGTCATCAAGGTCGTCCTTAAGGTCGTCCTAGACGTCGTTTTAGAGCGCAGCTCTTAGGCGCCCGTTTCCGGCTTGAGCGGCGTCGCCGTCGGCGTAACCGCGCGGTGCATAATGGGTGAATTTCACGCTAAATATAGCGGAAAAATTTCCCGGCTAAATCTAGCGGAAAACTTTCCCCGCTAAATCAAGCGGAAAAAATTCCCCGCTAAATCTAGCAGAAAAATTTCCCCGCTAAATCTAGCGGAAAAATTTCCCCGCTAAATCTAGCGGAAAAATTTCCCGCTAAATCTAGCGGAAAAGTTTTTCTGGGGTCACGTGACCCCCCCCCCCCCCTGACGTCACGTAATCCTCCCGAGGTAAACGTGACCCCCCACCCCGAGAACAGGTGACCCTCAGTACCTTTCCCCCCTCCTCCTCAAGAGCTGAGCTCTAACTCGGAGTTACAGGGAGTTCGTTGTAAACGGCTTTTATTTTTTGAAATCATCCTAGGCGTCGTCCTCGAGGTTGTCCTTGAGGTCGTCTTAGACGTCGTCCTTGAGATCGTCATAGGCGTCGTCCTCGAGGTCGTCCTAGATGTCATCCTTGAGGTCGGCTTAGACGTCGTTCTTTAGGCGGCGTCCTTGAGGTTGTCCTTGAGGTCGTCCTAGACGTCGTCCTCGAGGTCGTCACAGGCGTCGTCCTCGAGGTCGTTCTAGATGTCATCCTTGAGGCCGTCCTAGACGTTGTCCTTTAGGCATCGTCCTCGAGGTTGTCCTTGAGGTCGTCCTAAACGTCGTCCTTGAGATCGTCATAGGCGTCGTCCTCGAGGTCGTCCTAGATGTCAACCTTGAGGTCGTCCTAGACGTCGTTTTTTAGGCGACGTCCTTGATGTTGTTCAAAACGTCGTCCAAGATGTCATCCTTGAGGTCATCCTAGACGTCGTGCTTTAGGCGTCGTCCTCAAGGTTGTCCTTGAGGTCGTCCTAGACGTCATCTTGAGATCGTCATAGGCGCCGTCCTCGAGGTCGTCCTAGATGTCATCCTTGAGGTTGGCTTAGACGTCGTTCTTTAGGCGACGTCCTTGAGGTTTTCCTTGAGGTCGTCCTAGACGTCGTCCTCGAGGTCGTCACAGGCGTCGTCCTCGAGGTCGTCCTAGATGTCATCCTTGAGGCCGTCCTAGACGTTGTCCTTTAGGCGTCGTCCTCGAGGTTGTCCTTGAGGTCGTCCTAAACGTCGTCCTTGAGATCGTCATAGGCGTCGTCCTCGAGGTCGTCCTAGATGTCAACCTTGAGGTCGTCCTAGACGTCGTCTTTTAGGCGACGTCCTTGATGTTGTTCAAAATGTCGTCCAAGATGTCATCCTTGAGGTCATCCTAGACGTCGTGCTTTAGGCGTCGTCCTCAAGGTTGTCCTTGAGGTCGTCCTAGACGTCATCTTGAGATCGTCATAGGCGTCGTCCTCGAGGTCGTCCTAGATGTCATCCTTGAGGTCGTCGTTGACGTCGTCCTTTAGGCGACGTCCTTAAGATTGTTCAAAAAGTCGTCTTAGACGTCGTCCTTGAGGTCGTTCTAGACGTCGTGCTGCAGGCGTCGTGTTTGAGGTCGTCCAAGAAGTCGTCCTAGACATTGCCCTCGAGGTGGTCCTAGACATCGTTTCTGAGGTTGTCCTAAACGTCGTCCTCTAGGCGGTATTCGAGGTCGTCCTAGAAGTCGTCATTGAGGTCGTCATTGATGTCGTCCTCTAGGCATCGTCCTAGACGTTGTTAAAATAGCTTCGCTGGTCTTCCATCTTCACGTGAAGTGAAAGGGCTCTACATTTTAGAGCGCAGCTCTTAGGGGCCTGTCCCCGGCTTGAGCGGCGTCGGCGTCGCCGTCGGCGTCGGCGTAACCAAGGTCAACCCAAGGTCACGCGGCCCCCAAGGTCATCCCAAGGTCACCCCAATGTCACGTGACCCCCCGAGGTCACGTGACCACCCCCAGGGTCACGTGACCCCCCCGCCGAGGTCACGCGACCTCCCCGATTGACGTCATCGTCACTGATGACGTCACCGGCATCCACATCGTCATCATCACCAGTGACGTCATCAGTGACGTCACTGATGACCTCACCGGCATCCGCATCGTCATCGTCATCATCACTGATGACGTCATCAGTGACGTCACCTATGACGTCACCGGCATCCGCATCGTCATCGTCATCATCGCTGATGACGTCATCGGAGTCAGCATCGTCATCGTCACTGATGACGTCATCAGTGACGTCACTGATGACATCATCGGCATCGTCACGTGACCCCCCAAGGTCACACCAAAGGGAGCCGTCGGACGAGGAGAAGGGCTCACTGGAAGGACCTCTGGTCCGACGCTGCCCTCTGGTGTCCGGGGTAATTGAAGTGGAGTATAAAGTAACTCAAAAGTGACTATAAGTCAACGAAAAAGTAATCAGATAATCAATATTGTCACGAATGACAAGTGATAACGCGATAATAACTGAAGAAACTAAACGTTTAATGGGGCGAACTTGTGCCCAAAAATAAAAGGAAAAAGAAAGTTAACAACAGAGCGTCGCGGGCGTCGAAGGCGGCGGAGCAGCAGGATCGAACGCTGAGGCGAAACTGACTTTGGCTCACCACGCGAAACCCCTTGTACACGCGTGGGCTTCTGGAATAATCGGCGTAGAAAGTTGGACGCGTAGAACAATCGGACCTCGAAAAAGCAACAGGATTCGCGAATTTTCCAGAACACTAAATCGCAGGAGTAAACTAAATAGACGTCGCTCCCAGGAATCAAACCCTGGCTTTTCGCGTGGGAGGCAGGCGCGATAACCGTTAGGCCACGCGCGCGCTGCCTACTTGCCAGCTGCGCGCGCGGCATTACTGCCCCCTTTAAAAAGTGCATCGCTCCAATGCAGCACAAAACAAAACAAAGCAAACAGAAATAACGGTAAACTAAGGAGTCATTTGGAACACATAAGGTCCACAGTCCTATCGAGCGTAGTACGGCTTCATGCGCACGACGTGGACGACTTCTGGTCGTGGAGGGCGGCGTGATGAGGTCCGTGTTCCGTCGGGCATCACCTCGTAGTTCAGATCCCCGAGTCGACGGAGCATTTTGTAGGGTCCAAAGTAGCGCTTCAGTAGTTTCTCGCTGAGACCACGGCGGCAGATCGGTGTCCACACCCACACCCGGTCTCCGGGTTGAAAGTGGACGTCCCGGCGACGAAGGTTATAGCGGCGTGCGCCGACTCGCTGTTGGTCGTGAATCTTGATTCTTGCCAGTTGGCGAGCTTCTTCCGCGCGTTTCGAGATCAGTTGAGCATTGTTGTTGCCATCGTCGGCCGGCACGTGAGGCAGCATGGCGTCGAGCATTGTGGTAACCGTCCGGCCGTGTACCAGTTGGAACGGTGTCATTCCCGTGGTTTCTTGTACGACTGTGTTGTACGCAAACGTGACGTACGGCAACACCTCATCCTATGTTTTGAGCTCTACGTCGACGTAGATGGAGATCATGTCGGCGATCGTCTTGTTGAGCTGCTCCGTTAGCCCGTTGGTCTGCGGATGATAAGCGGTTGTTCGTCGATGGCTGGTATGACTGAGCCGAAGAACTTCTTGAGTCAGCTGTGCCATGAAGGATGACCCGCGATCTGTGATCAGCACTTCGGGTGCGCCGTGTCGAAGGAGAATAGACTCGACAAAAAACTTGGCGACTTCTACCGCAGTTCCCGATGACAGGGCTTTCGTCTCGGCGCATTGTGTGAGATAATCGGTCGCGACGATAATCCACCGATTTCCTTGCGTCAATGTTGGGAACGGCCCAAGTAAATCCATTCCGACCTGCTGGCAGGGCGTAGTCGGTGCAGGTATCGGCTGCAGGAGTCCTGCTGGCTTCGTCGGAGGCTTCTTACGTCGTTGGCACTCAAGGCACGACCGTGTGTACAGGTGGACTGTTTTCGGCAGTCTCGGCCAGTAGTACCTACTTGTCACGAATCCGGGCGAGCGTACTGCCAAAGTCCAAAGTGTCCAGCCGTTGAGTCGTCATGGCATGCTTGAAAGATTTTTTCTCGCAGGCTGGCCGGAACAACCAGCAGCCAGGCAGAGTTGCTCGTTCCGAAGTTCTTCTTGAAGAGCATGCCTCGCCACAGAACGAAGCTTCGCAAGTCTCGGGCCAAGACTCGCGGAACTGAGCTTCCTTGACCTTCGAGGTGGTCGATCATGGCGCGAAGTTCGGGGTCGTCTCGTTGAAGTGCTCCCATGTCGGTATCTGTAATAGCTCCGAGAAAACGGGTGTCATCATCGTCGTTGGTGCTGTCGTGAGGAGATTCGACTGGGGCTCTAGACAAACAATTGGCGTCATTATGCTCGCGGCCAGACTTGTGCACAATGGTAACGTCGAATTCTTGCAGTCGAAGGCTCCAGCGAGCGAGGCGTCCTGTCGGATCCTTGAGGTTGGCGAGCCAACAGAGAGCGTGGTGGTCCGTGACAACGCGGAACGGGATCCCGTACAGGTATGGGCGGAACTTGGTTAACGCCCAGATGACAGCGAGACATTCCTTGTCGGTTGTCGAGTAATTTTTCTCTGCCTTGGACAGTGCCCAGCTTGCGTAAGCGACCACCCTCTCTCTGCTCCGTCTTGTCTTTGGACGAGCACCGCACCTAGCCCGGCGTTGCTGGCGTCAGTGTGAACTTCCGTTTCCACTGATGGATCGAAGTGTCCGAGGATAGGGGGCGACTGGAGTCTTTCCTTTAGTTCGTTGAACGCTTGTTCTTGCTCCTCCCCCCACTGCCCATTGGAAGTTCACATCGTCCTTCGTCAGATGCGTGAGCGGCGCAGAAATCTTGGCAAAATCGCGAACGAAACGTCTGTAGTATGCGCACAGCCCAAGAAATCTTCATACGGCTTTCTTGTCTGACGGCTTCGGAAATTCGGCGACAGCGGATGTCGTTGCAGGGTCAAGACTTACACCTTGAGCACTCACGACATGGCCCAGGAATTTGAGCTCACCGTAAGCGAACCGACATTTTGACGGCTTTAGTGTCAGTCCGGCACTCTGGATAGCCTGTAGCACGGCTCGCAAACGTCTGAGGTGCTCGTCAAGGTCGCTGGCCAATACCACGACGTCGTCGAGATAGACGAGAGAACTTTGCCATTTCAAGCCGGAAAGAACGGTGTCCATTACGCGCTGGAATGTCGCCGGTGCTGTGGATAGTCCGAACGACATCACTTTAAATTCGTACAGCCCGTCCGGCGTGACGAAGGCAGTCTTTTCACGATCTCGTTCGTCGATCTCGATCTGCCAGTACCCACTCTTCAGGTCCATCGACGAAAAGTATCGGGCGTGGCGCAGCCGGTCCAAGCTGTCGTCGATGCGTGGCAGCGGGTAGACGTTCTTTTTTGTTACAGCGTTCAGTCGTCGATAGTCCACGCAGAACCGAAGAGTCCCGTCTTTCTTTTTCACTAGGACCCACGGGCTGCTTGAGTGCTGAACAATGTCGTCATCGAGAATTTCTTGGACCTGCTTCTGGATGACTTCTCTCTCTCTCACAGAGACACGGTACGCGACTGATGAACAGGAAGCGCGTTGTCTTCAGTGACAATTCGATGTTTCGCAACGGTCGTTTGGCGCAACTTTGACGACGTGGAGAAGCACTCATTGAACTCGGCGAGAAGGTCACTGAGTTGTCGTCGTTGTGGGGTAGGCAGGGTCGGGTCGATGTCAAACTGCGAAGGCGGCGTTGTCTTGAGTGGCCACAAAGAGAGGTATTTTGATATTTCGGCGATTGCGGCTGAGTCCGGGAGTTCCTCGCCGTGACCCACGGCGGTGCCTTTTCTAAGGTGCTGGGCCTCCTGTCAGAAGTTGTTTACGAGTGCGACAATGTTTCCGTCTTGGAGCTTCGCGACGCCTCTTGCGATGCCGATCCCTCTTCCTAGAAGCAACTGGAGGCTTCCTTTGAGCAAAACGTCACCGCAGAAAGCCTCATCAACCCCGACGGGTACGAAAACACTTGACCGCGGTGGTAGGTTCACGTGGTTTGCGAGGACTCGTACCGCGGATGACGTCGCTTTAGGTTCCTCCGGTGGTAAAGCAGGTTTCCGTGGCGTCAGCCGGTTTGCTCCGAGGTCGATGACGGCGCCATAGTCGCAGCGAAAGTCCATTCTGTGGATAACGTCCCTCGAACAGTCTTGCAGAACGACGAACTTGACAGCACGTCTCACCATGGATCTCGACGCGAGCTGTGCATCTCCCAACCGGCGTGATGAGGTGCCCTCCGGCGGTTCGTATTTGAGGTCCATCCCATGGCGTCGTGACTTTTCGAAGGCGGCGAGAGAGCCTCCCACTCAAGACTGAGTAGTATGCTCCGGTGTCCACGAGCGCTGATGCTTCGTGGCCGTCGATGACGATGTTTAGGTTATTGGACACCGCTGCAGGGGCGTCGTTTCGGTCTTTGGTAGCGTTCGAGTGAGGGCCCTCCGACGTTCGTGGAGGATCTTGGCGTCGGTCGTCTTCGGCAACTCCACTTCCAGGGGTTGCCGCGCCTAGTTTCCTCGGCGAGGAGCGAGAGGTGACAGGTTTTCACGTCGGGGCCGGCGCATCGGTGAAGCTGGACGTCGTGGCGACGGCGACCGGAACTCTCGGCGGGACGCAGGCTCGGGGGACTGAGGTCGTCGCAGGTACTCGTCGATCTCCCGAGGGCGTTCGCCATAACGGGGGCGTGGGTCATTCGAGCGGAACCCCCGCAGACCGAGTCGTCGGTATGGGCATTGGCGGTAGGTGTGGTTTGCTTCCCCACAGTGGAAACACAGAGGGCATCGGTGGGGCGTTCGCCACACTTCGGTCTTCCGGGGTGCGTGGGGCTCCTGGCAGGCGTACTGGACCTGGACGTCGTGGCGGCGGTCGTGCTGCGGCGCAGGAGACTGACGTCGGGGCGGCGCGACATAGGCTTAAGGAGGAGGTGGTGGCCGTCGGGCCATTGCGGCGTAGGTCAGAGTGAGCTCCTCGGGTGCTGCTACGCTGGCAGGAGCCTCCGGTTGAATTGCCCGCTGAACTTCTTCGCGTATCACTTCGGCTATCGACAATGAAGCCGGCTGGTTGGCAGTAGGCAGCAGCTTCCTGAGCTCTTCCCGGACAACGTCTCGAATGACCTCGCGAATGCCTGGGATACTGGAGCTAAAATCACAGCTAGACGGCGCGAGGGCAGCGAGGCCGGGTGGTCGATGGTAGTGAGGGGCTCGGGCTTGCAGGGCACGCTCGATGTTCGTCGCCTCGGTGACAAAATCTTCGACTGTAGTTGGAGGGCTACGAACAAGGCCACCGAAGATGTAGTCTCTCACGCCCCGCATGAGGATCCTAACCTTCTTTTCTTCCGTAGCCTGAGGGTCGGCGCGGGCGCTCAGGTGCAGAACCTCTTCCATGAAGCCGGTGATGCTCTCGTTGGGGCCTTGAGTTCTGGTACGAGGTAAGTCTTCGGCCCTCTCTCGGCGATGCTGGTTGACAAATGTCGCCTTCAGCTGGCTCTTGAAGACGTCCCACGATGCCAAAGAAGACTCGTGATCTTCGTGCCAGTACCTGGCAGTCCCCTCGAGCGAGAAATACACGTTTTGCAGCCGTTGCTCGTTGGTCCAGCCATTGTGTCGGGCGACGCGTTCATACTGGTCGATCCAATCTTCGACGTCTTCGTGGAGTTCACCATGGAACGGAGCAGCCGTCTGTGGTGCTACGGGCAGGTAGATGACGACAGAGGTGGCCTGCGTCTGCGACTGGTTGGCCATCGTCGTTTCTTCGGCTTGGGCTTGTCCGGCAGTAAACCCAATTCAGGAGACTGACCTCTGATACGACGGCTTCTTCGGCCTTCGGTGTCTTCCGGGGCTGAGCACGTCGCTTGGCCGGGATGTTTTTGGAGGGGTACGCTCCACGGGCATAGAATGCGATACCCCGCACCTCCACCAAAATGTCACGTGATATGACATTTTGATTTTTGGGCACAAGTGATGAGGCGATGATAAGTGAAGAAACCAAACATTTAATGAGGCGAACTTGTGCCCAAAAATAAAAGGAAAATAAAGAAAGATAGCAACAGAGCGTCCCGGGCGTCGAAGGCGGCGAAGCAGCAGGATCGAACGCTGAGGCGAGACTGACTTTGGCTCACCACGCGAAACCCCTTATGTACATGCGTGGGATTCTGGAATAATCGGCGTAGAAAGTGCGACGCGCAGAACATTCGGACCTCGAACAAGCAACAGGATTGGCGAATTTTCCAGAACACTAAATTACAGGAGTACACTAAATACACGTCGCTCCCAGGAACCGAACCCTGGCTTTTCGCGTGAGAGGCAGGCGCGATAACCGTTAGGCCACGCGCACGCTGCCTACTTGACAAGCTGCGCGCGCGGCAATATAGCTAATATTTATTAAATTGGCTGTATAATGACCCAAAGTAATAAAAATACTGGGTCAATAGTAGCTCAAACCATTTGAAGGGTAATCATAATGCAAATTTAGCCCATAAGAACGCAATTGGTTCGATATTAGCTCAAAGTAATCAAGAATCATCAAACTGTCAATTAAGCCGAATTAATGTTGGCTGGGTCAATAGTAACTCGAATTAATCAAGAGCCGTTGCTATGAAAATTCAGCTCATGATAGAGAAATTGGTAACGCAATAACCTCAAACACTTATAATTGTCACCAATATGTTAATTGTGCGGATTTAAAGGCCATTTGGTTAATAGTAAATAAAAGAAAATCATCATGTCAATTGTGCCCGTAATAAATCAATTAGTTGAAAATTAGCAGAAAATAGTCAAGTCTTATCGCAATGTCAATTAAGCCGAATAAGGATTAGTTGGGACAAAGGAGCAATAAAAATGTGAATCGAGCTCTTAGAAAACCCATTTGTTGAATGTGACCTCAAAGCAATCAGAAGAGTTACCAAATTGAGAAATAAGACAAAGCCATTGGGTAAAGGTAACTCAAAGTAATCAGAAGACTAATCATAATATACATTAGGGTCATAGTAAATACGTTTGTATGAAGATAAGCTCAAAGTAACAAAAGAGTCGTCATTTCGGTCGAATTCAAGTCCACTGGGTTAAAATTAACTCGAAGTAATCAGAAGAGTAATAATAATGTCAACTGAGTTCATTATTGATCAATTGGAGGTATAATAACACGAAGTAATCATAAGAGTAGCCAAAATGTCAGTTAGGCCGAAAAAAAGTTCATTCGGTCAATAGTAAGTCAAAGTAATCAAACAATAATTATGATGTCGATTGAGCTAATAATAAATACTTTTGTTAAATATTAGTCCAAAAAATCAAAACAGTCATCGTAATATCAATGAGGCCGAATTGAAGTCCTTTGGATCAAAAGTAACCTTAAGTAATTAAGACTAATAATAATGTATGATTGAGATAACAACCGATAAATTGGCACTATAATTGCACCAGGTAAACAAGAATTGCCAAATGTCACTTAGCTCGAATTAAAGTCAATTGCATTGAGAGTAACTGGAAGTAATCAAAAGAGTAATCATAATGTCCATAATCATCACATAAAAATTCAATTCGTTGAAGTAATGAAGAGTCATCATATTGACATTTAATTCGAATTTATGGCCAATGGGTCAAAAGTAAGCCGAAGTAACCAAAAGAGGAATAATAATGTCAACTGAGTTCATTATAGATCAATTTGTCAGTCAGTTTTCTTCCACGCCAAGGAATTATTCCATTAACCACGAAGACAGAAAATGTTCGAACATACAAGGACTTAGGAGTAATTTTTTCAGAGGGGACCTCACCTGGAACGATCACATCCATAACACCGTTTCAAGTGCATGTAAATCACTCGGATACATCAAACGCAACCTTTTCAGCTCATCTCAGACCGTCAGACTAACCGCCTACAAAGCATTTGTGCGATCCAAACTCGAAATACGCCAACATCATCTGGTGGCCTCATCAAGCACACCTTCTTAACAAGCTCGAATCTGTTCAAAACAAGGCATCGCGTTACATCGTGCATGACTATTCACGAACCTCGAGTGTCACTATTATTAAAACCAACCTGGAGTTGAAACCTCTAACCGTTAGAACTAAACTAACCCGTCTTGTTTTCCTTCATGGCATCCACTAATCATCATCCGAATTTCCTAGCCTCTATCTCCAAGATCCATCTTACGTTTCAAAGCGCTGCGACCTTCCACTAAAAATTCAGCCTCTCTTCTCCAGAACTAACAAATTTCAAAATTCCCCCCTTTTACTTGCTCTTGCCGACTGGAATTCCTTACACGCTCACATCGTTCATAAAACTAATACTAATAAATTTCCCAATATTTGTGATTCTCATTTGTAAAGTATGATCAATGAATGTTTTTTGTGTGTTTTGTTGTTTACCTTTTAATATTCTACATTGAATGTTGTATTTGTCCCCCTCCCCCCTCATGTAATGTATCCCAATTAGGATACCTTTGAGGAAAATAAATCTGATCTGATCTGAACCTTTAGAACGACCTCAGAAACGACGTCTAGGACGACATCCTAGGGAATGACGTTAAAGACGACGTCTATAACGACGTCTAGGATGTCCTCTAGGGCGACGTCGTGGACGACCTCTTGGACGACCTTAAGAACGACGTATAGGGCGACTTCGCAGACGACGTCCTAGAGGACGGCGTCAAAGACGAAGTCTAGGACTACTTCTCAGAAGGCCTCAAGGACGACTTTAGGACGACCTCGAAAATGACGTCCGCATACGCACGGCGCATTCGAGGCCAGGTACCGTACCGCGAAATCCGGGTCAAGTAGCCAAGGGATCTTATCGCATTAAGCAATCGTTGACCTCGAGCGCCCGAGAATCGTGTCGCTTCTTCTCTACCCCGCGCATAAAATTCTCCTTCCTGGTAAATTAAATATGCAAATAGATATTCGCAATTTTCGGGGTATTAGCGGGCTTCAGCATCGGTGACAGACACCTCTGGTGTTGCCGACCCACGGAGTAGATAATCCTTCGGCTTTTGTAAAAAAGGGGGCGCTCCACATTCCCCCGTACACTATCACGAACGGCCGAGAACATTCTCGAACTTTCGTTGGCTTTATGCTGTTACGGTTGCTTATGTATTTTCACAATCGCGAGAGCCGCAGTGCGCACAAATCAGCTCGGCCACGGTTCATTGCACTTGGCAATTTTCGCTTGACAGATGAAACACCTCATCCCGGAATTTCTCATTCTTATTTCCATCTCCGCTTTGCGCCAACAGCACAGGGCTTTTTTTTTTTTTCTACTTCTAGAGGATATATTATTATTTCGGTTACAAACAAATAAATCCACTTTGCCATAGCGAATATAAGTTTCGACGGTGAAAACGTAAAACAAAAAAAAAAAAAAATGATCTAAACGATGGACTTAAAAATGGCACAGAAGCTTTCTCGCAAGTGGGAAATATATAAACAAAAAATGTGTAAGCTGTGCGCTAAATATAAATTTCGGTGACGCGTTTTTTTAGTTTTGTTTGAAAATCTAATTTCTATAGTCAACAACTATACAAAGGATCGAAACCGCTTAAGGTAAAACAAGACATACAGTTCTGTCGTATATAGAAAGCTATTTTTCACGGGAAGATCGAGATGGCGCAGTCGAAGAGCAATGCAGCTCTGTGAAAAGCAAATCGGCAGCAATACATTTAAAGTACGAAATAGCAGGGAGAAAAAGGCAAACAGACACAAATAAAGTCCCTTTCGCTTCGACCGGGCGCAAAGTGCTTGATTGGATCTAAGGGCTGCATTTGTCTTATCCAATCCCGCGCTCGCTGCTGGCAGCGACGGAAGTCGACGTTCATGTTTTTCAAGATGTTCGCCTCCGCTGCTCCTTCGGCTGAGAAGTGCCTTTTCGCGCGACATTGAGTGATGTCCGCGACAAACTGAATTTCCCCTTGGAAGACGCAAAACGGAATGGACACCGTGTTCTTCGAATCTTTTGAAACGTGTCGGATAAAAGCGCTGCTGTTCTTTTTATTTGCTTTTAACTCTGAGGGTTTGCGATAACGGAACACTTCCACGGGCCTTGTTACTTGTGACGCAACTTGCCTAGGTGTCTTTTGTGCACGATGAGTGCCAACTCGAAATGTACGTAAGCCATCAGTGAAGAGGCTGACGTAAATCCCGTCAGGGCGGTACGCAGCTCCCACAAGGACGGAAAGCGTGTCGGTGAACTCGGATTCGGCTTAGAGACTCGGAGGTGGAGTGCAGACAGAGTGCTCGAGGTGCCTTTCAGGACTGTTTTGTGGGAACTTCGGAGAGCGGGCAACTCTCGAACCACATCTCCCAGCTAAGTGTGCCTAAGATCAGTTGGCGGCCTGGAGTACACGCAGGCTGACCTTTGAAAGAAACTCATTTACTGGGTACGCGAATTTGACATCCTTGGAGTGTGTGCTTTTGAGAAGATATTGTGGTAAAAGGAGAGCTTAAGTCTAGAAGTGAAGCCCAAACGACGAAAGCCGACAACTGATCTGTATTCTGATGTTCGTTATAACCCGCGATATTTCAAATATTTAAGAACAAATATCCCCAAGTAGCATACCAGCGTTGGCCCGATGTTGGTACAATATTGGATTGATTGGATTTGAATATTAGATCAAATATCTTAGCGCAACCCGCTTTAACGCTGGGGCTAATGAATATTCTGATATTTGGCCTATGACGATTCAGGTTTCCTTCCGTTCTCATCCTAACATAGGCGTTCCAATTTATCCAATTTCATACCAATATTTCTATCAATATTATGCCATGATTTCCAACATTGGACCCCAGTAATACTCACGCATTTCCAATATTGATGTCCAATGATAGGCCATGATTTCTGATATAGTTATCCACTATTGTGCCCCGATTTCCGATATTGGTTTTCAGTATTATGCCACTATTTCTGATATTTGTATCCAAAATTGCCAGGACTTCAAAATTGGTATCCAGTGATACGCTAATTTAGTCTAATATTCTTAACCAATTATATTCTGGCTTTTCTAATATTGTCTTCGAATCAAAAACCATTTTCTCCAATATATTTTTATGGTTACATAGCAATTTTCCCAACATTGCCAACTAATGATAGACCATTTTCTTAAAACTTGTTATTCATTACTATCCCAGGTTTTCTACTCTTGTAATTTATTATTAGCCCAGCTTTCATAATAATGTTAAGAAGGATAAACTCGGACTGCGCCCTAATGGCCACCTTTTTAGCAGTGTTTTTGCAAATCTTTGGCAAGCCATTTTTTATTCATTGCTAATATGTATAAGGAGAAACATTTATCGTATCATGACTTTGCTTTTAGTAAGTGAATGTCCGATCGAATAAAAATGAAGTCATCTATGTTTGCATTGCCCTTAGAGACAACAAGCACACATAGAGTTTTAATGATTCTCATTTTTTTCAACAGTGACATCTCCCCGTGGGTGAACTAATGCAATGTCGGCCCTTTTTGTCAATTGTAAGTCAACCAAAATAATAAAGTCGACAATTGAATGCCCCTTTGAAGTAGCAAGCTCCAACGTAGCTACAAATTAACACTGATGTTTAAAAACATTGCCGCCTCGAATATCTTCATTCGCAAAATGTAAGGTGTTTCAGCAGGATTCCCTGCTCGATGGTGCCTCCCAGGTCGCTCACTCAAGAGAGCTGCGAAGCATAATTAAATTGAAAGCTTGTGTAATAATTGAACAAAATGTGTCGTTCCGAAAAAAGAACAACATAAAAGAAGGTGATTGCTTGCTAAAACCGAAAAAAGGCGGTTTTCTTTTCTTAACAATTCAGGTCGGGGCACGTGATTCACGCACAGAGAACGTGATGTACTGTGAACAAACAAAATAACAGACAATTAAAATATAGGTTAACACAATAATATTTTTGTTTGGCACTGGGCGAAAGAACATTTCAGACGACACAAAAATAAAATACGTCTCGAATTGGCAACTTGCCTGTATTAAACTTCTCCCAGAAAAAGTTAATGAAAAAAAAGACTAAAGCCTTTCCATGGGAAGAGATAAGACAAGCCGTATGGATTCAGTAGTGATTGGAAAAAGCAGTTATATCTTTCTCAATCATACGCATTCGTATGGGGGCCAGACAAGTTACCACATACATGATTAGTTTACTTGAACCAATAGCAGATAAAAAAAGCTTTAATCGTTAGCTTGCTTTAGCGAAAATATCGTGCAACTAATGCAGTGTTGTTAAAAAAGATCTGCATTTAATAAAAAAAACACCGCATTTAAATCGACTTATGTCTACCTTAAAAGGTATAAAAGCGCGAAAACAACAAGGACATGGACAGAGCAAGACAAACAAAAGGCCCCCTCGCTGCTGTAGTTTATTCGGAAAGAACACGTAAAGTGCATGTAATCGCGGTGAGAAGCTCGCTAGGAGCGCTTCTCTTTTCCTCACTTTTCCTCACGCGGTTATGTTTTAATTTTTATTGTGTATAGAAGCTTGGCATTGCACGTGCTTCATGGATAAAGAAAGAATAAAACAATTAAAACAGGGACAACACAACCACATCTTTCAGTGAAAGATGTGGTTGTGTTGTCCCTGTTTTGATTGTTTTATTCTTTCTTTATCCATGCTTAAACCAACACGCTCTTCTCCCAAGCATGCACGTACTTGCACCAGCAAAGGCGCAAAGATGCACAGGTGCACAGAGGTGTAGCAAAGGTTCGCAACTCACCCTGAGTTGTGAAAAAATTTCTCCAGGCGGCGATACCAAAACTTCTCACCGGCAATAGGCCCCATGACCAGTCTAGGCATCATCGAATTGGCGTAAAGAATTTTTGAAAAAATCATTCTGTTTGAAAGGGCGATGGACGCCTCACTTACACAATCTTTACCTTTATCACGAATTTCGAATACCTCATGCAGTTCTCTGGTTTTTTTTTTATATCTAGCAAAAATCTTAACATCACGTAACTCCGGTAACCAGGAGCACTTACGGCAGTGAACGATGAGATGGCCAGACGGGCTAGGATGCGTGGCAGCCGCGGGCTCACGCGCACAGTCATCGATACATTTGCCCTTCTGGCTGCCCCCTGCACGACACTGGGATCTGGTACACAACGCCCTAAGCACACTCAGCAAATTTAGCCTTGTGTTTCGCGCTGCAAAGTTCAGACGACTGCTCGTGTCTATTGATTCTATGGCAGAGCCATCTTATTGGGCGCCGAGAACACAACGGGAACGCTGTAGCGCTGGCCCACTTTGTTTAAATTGTGAGACACTGAGCGTAAGTGTGGCATCACTGTTTGCCTCACATTGGGCGTCTCACGTGCGAGTTTGCCTTTAAGTGTAGTCGGAAGAGCTCCAACCCAAATCCAAAAAACGGTTCTCCCCGATGTTTCAAAACCTGCTCGGTTTGTTCATCAGGGGTGACTAAATCGCGAGGAGGAGCAGCAGCTTTCATCGACTTAGCTGTTTTCTACTCGAATTTTCTTCTTTTATACAGATGGTTTCTTGTTTGTTGCCGTCGTCAGGGGGCGCAATCTTCGGACTGCGCCACCTTTTCCAACCCTGCCACCCTTACCTGCTGCCACGAAACTTCAGTGTACTGTGCTGCAGTGCGAAGAAGGTACTTGCACGCCCCCTCAGCTACATCAACCGCGACGCCACCGCAGTAGCAGCGCACTCTCAAGCAATCAAATCTTTCAATGCTTTTTTTTAATAAGGCCTTTGCTTGTAAAAGAACTCTACACTTATGACGGCACTTATATAACTGTTTGTTTCTTTCGTTTCGTCAGTGATGTATAAAAAAACAACAACAATGCGATTCGATCAAAAACCTATACATGTGGCCAATCGTTAGTGATAGAGATTGGAAAAAAGCACGGACAACAACGAAAGTAAAAAGTAAATTTAGAATCAAGTGCGTTGTCACGTGATATTGTGTGGCGAAAAACGAATGCTAAACAAGCTATAAAATTATACTCCTATCAGAAGATCACCAGAGTGTTCCTTCTGGAAGTTATTAGTACCTAATATGATAAGGACAACGCATGCAAAGCACAGCTGTCAAAATGCAGTTTATCGTTTGTACGTGCCATACCAACGAAGGGCATCTGGCGGGCCCCCGCAGCGTGCTCGATGGATTTCGACCACCTAGGCATCTTTTGACGTGCAGCCGAAGACTCGGTTAGAGGGCGCCTTCACCACATAAAACCTCTGTCAGATTGAGCACTGGCGTGAGTTCGCGGTCTTAGAAATTGATGCGAGTAATGCGGGTGTTTCACTACAAACAAAAGGATTCAACATGTTTCATTTTCTGCATTGTGATTCGTGAGAGGGAGTATCAGCACCCCCTGGCAGCACTCAGTATTAGGTCAACATTGGATTTGATGCGGCAAAGAATGGCCCAGCAATGAACCAACTGAGCCATATGTTTACCAATATTGGAATCACATTGGCCAATAATAAACTATCAGAGCCAATGATTTTCTAATATTGTTGGTACGTTGGCACTGGCCGGTCAACATTGGACTGTCAAAGCCACTGGCTTTCCAAAATCGGATATATGCCGGTATATATCTAATATTAAGCCTGCCACTCACCAAACAGCCGGCATGGCTCACTTTCTGCAGTTGATTATGCAGCTAGTGCCGATACCATACTTCGTTTCAGCTTCGGTCCGAGCGCGGGCGATGTTATGAGCCGAAGGGCCAATCAAACAGCGAAAGAGGCACAACGTCATGGTGTGCCCTCTGCAGTTGATAGGACCAGCCGGTATTCGCCGTCTCTCTGTGCGTGCTCCTCCGCCAGCTAGTCTTATCAAGCGCAGAGAGCACGCCATGACGCTGCGCTTTTTGCGGTGTTTGATTGGTCCTTCGGCTCATAACATCGGCCGCGCTCGGACCGAAGCTGAAACGAAGTATAGGCACGGCGTCACCGTACACGCCGTTTTTCGTCCCCGAATATACCAACGGACTCAACCACGTCATCACCAACCAGGACTGGTTGAATCTTCATCGAGGATCATCCACGTCACTCGCCACGCTTCACGAAAATATCAAAGGGCTCGGCACTCACCAAACGGCCGGAATGGCTAACGTTTTGCAATTGATTAACTATAGTTGTAGAAATTACTGCAGATTTTTGGTGATAGTGCCGTGCCTTCAATAGTGTCGTGCCATTTTGTGAGATTGTTGGAGCGTGTTAATGTTGCTTCTGCCGTCTGGAGGCGTTGAGTCAAAGCCAGGTCCAACATATATAGAAGCTACTTTGCAAAAGACCCTAGACAACCAAGGCGATATGAGTAAACAACTTCAATGAGGTGAAGACCGGAACAGATGGTCTTAAACAAGAAATGACAAACTTTAACTCCAAAATTGCCAGGTTGGAAAAAAACACCGGTAAATATTCAAAAAGAAATGACAAAGTTAACAGTCTGAAGAAGGCTGTTGCGATTCTAGAACGAACGGTAAGTCAGCAAAATAATAGACTTATCGACTTGGAAAATAGAAGCAGAAAAAATAAACTTTTAGCTTTTGTCTTACGCGAGCAAGATAATGAAAGCACCGAAGTGCTGAAGCAAACCGTAACGGAAGACGTATTCGAGAAAGTTTTCGGCGTCAATGTAACTTCCGTCGAGCGAATTAACGAACTTAAACAAAAGCGTGATGAGGCAAATAGACCTGTAATGACGAAATTCTTCTACTGCAACGAAAACAATAAAATTCTGAAGAACAGCAAAATTTAAAAGGAACAAAGATAAGCATAAGCGGTGACTACGCAAAAGAAAGAATAGAGATAAGAAGACGGCTTTGGAGGAGCGCGGCATCAAACAAAGGAAGGGGCGATGAAGTTTCTCTAGTCCATGATAGGCTCAGGATTAACAACCAAGCATTTCTGTGGGACCCCGCACTATATATAGCAGCTACGTTCTATCCAACCCGGTACGTGACTAACTGCAAACAAGACAAGAAAAAAAAAAAAAAGAAAAAAAAGAAAGACGTTTAGAATTCCCTGTAACGCCGAATTAGAGCGCAGCTCTTGAGGAGCAGGAGGGAAGGGTACTGAGGGAAGAAGGTGGAAAGTCCCTCACCACTAACATGGGTGTGCATCGACGTGTGCTTAACGCAAGTCGCAGAAAATGCACATCTTTCGTGAGAGCATTGCGTGTAAATTTGGCGGGAATTTAGCGGGGCAATTTTTTCCCCTCACTTTAGCGGGCATTTTTTTCACTAAATTGAGCGGGGAAATTTTTTCCGCTAAAATAAGCGGGGAATTTTTTTCCGCTAGATTTAGCGGAGACATTATTTCCGCTAAATTTTGCGGGGAATTTAGCGTCATCGTCATTTTCAATGATGATGTCACACGTGACGTCACTGATGACGTCGTCAGTGACGATGACAATGAGGATGACGTCATCCTCATCGTCATCGCGTGGTTACGCCGCCGGCGACGCCGCTCAAGCCGGAAACGGACGCCTAAGAGCTGCGCTCTAAAACGACCTTTCTCAATTGAGAGTTATGAACCTAAATGCGCGAAGTGCGGTTAATAAAACAGAGACGCTGGAATATGTGTTTCTTTCTTGAGATCCCCTTGTGGCCGCCATTACAAAGACATGGCTTACTTCTGATGTTGCGATCGAGTGCAATGTTCCTCCGGATTATAAACTAACAAGGCCCGATAGAAACAGTAGAGGTCGTCGCGGTTGCTCTGATAAATGACATTAGTTGTGTGGAACTTGAATGCGACTGTGAAGAAGCTGTTTGCTGCCTAATGTCTTATTGCAATCGTGCGTTTCATCTTGAGGAAGTCGACGCCAAACGCGCGAGTTAAATGTTTAGACTGCTTGAACGAGTATATTTGCAAACATGTAAATGGTGACACCAGGGTAGTTCTAACTGGAGACTTAAACTTTCCACATGTGAACTGGGGCTTACTGGTAACACTGATTACACTGATATTTCCAACGGAAAAAAGTACTGGACATCGTTTTTAATCACAATCTTACCCAAAAATAGACAAAGACTGCACTAGAATCACCGATCACCAGTCAGTACTGGATTTAGCCTTTATTACAGATAATACAGCAGAATACGAAGTTTCTGTTATTGAAGGGATTTCAGAACACAAAATGGTCTTATTCATGACCTCCCTACCACAGCATGGCTACTGCCAGGCTTCTACGGCCATAGTTGTCAAAGACTTTGCTCGCGCTAACGATAGAAGCATTTTAGACTATTAAGAGACATCAATAAAAGCATTTGACCAAATCACCACTATTGGTACAGTCGACGATCTCTGGAATTTGTTTAAAACGACAATTTATTTCTTCATTGATCACTACGTTCCTAACAGAAAGAAATGTGCCTATCGTACAAATCCTTGAATAACCCGCGAAATCATTCACCTAAAACGTCAAATCACAATACATAAAAAGCATAGTAAGGAAAACGTTAGCGCGTTAAGAAACAAGTTAAAAACGACGCTGAAAGAAGCCAAGGAATGATGTTTTTCAACAACTCTTCACAACTTGATAAAAACTGCCCCCAATAAGTTTTGGCGTTTTTAAGAGAGCGAAAGGAACCGATCGAACAAGCTGTTGAAGGTGGAAATGGCCGAGCATTTTAATAGTTTTTTCCAGTCAGTTTTTTATCCCAGGATTTACAAATTGTGCGTGGAGTTAAAGGCTGTAATACAGAAAAGAGCAGACCACGAGTGGTGATAACCCAATCGAGGATATTTGCGAAGTTGTTATCCCTTCATTCGAAGAAATCAACAAGCCCCGATAAAATACCAAATGCGTTTCTAAAAAAATATGCTGAGTCGCTATCTCACTATCTTAAAATTATATTTGACGTATCATTACAGACGTGTGCGCTCCCACAAGAATGGCTATATTCCCGTTTTGTTCCTGTATTCAGGGTAGATAACTACTGACCCATATCGTCGACAAGTGTTTGCTGTAAAGTAATGGAGCATATTATTTCAGAATACATATTTACTTTTTTAGAGGATCGAGGAATCGGAAGGACTGCGCCAGCAAAATGAATTCAGAAACCTGAGACACGTGCCACTGTGAACCTTCGCAAAAGTATCGCAGACGCTCCTTTCGAACAATTCGTCCCTTTCTGTAACCCACTACTCCTCACAAAGATATAGCACTGGAGCGCACAGTCAGCTAGAGGAATAGTCCATAAACAATCAAGAGAGTAGTTTGGACAGACGCTGGCGCTCTTCGTCAAATATGTGGCTCGTCCTCCAACGCAGCTTCTACAGTGTAACTTCCTCGCTCAAAGACGATGTGGGTTCTTCGCCTCTGAGCTCCGTTTCACATTGCGATCGAGCGCAACTGACACTTCGACCCACCACAAGCGTCAGGTGACCTTTCGGTTGTGCGGAGCGAAGCACGGAGCGTGAAGTCACGTGTCACTGGCGGAGCACTGGATTGGCTAAGTTAGCTCGTAGCGTACGTTGCTTTTCATCGTAGATTTGTCTCTTTTTTGTTCCGCGGTCTACCTCCTTATATCTTTGACCTTCTTTTTTGGGGGCACTTCGCAAACTTTTTCCAAGCACCACAAGGGCGGGGATTAGCGTCAGAGGTTAGCGTCACCGTGGACCACCCTCCCGGAAACAAGCAGCGTGGAGATTGCTTTCATGCCCGAAAAAGCGCTCCGAAAAGACGTCGCTCTTTTTCCAAATGCGACTCCCCAACCTGTCCTGTAAAATACTATTACACAAAATAAACCGTCCAACAAGCACGCATCATTTTCAACCCGGCCACGTGAAATTGGAAATTATTCGCGAACATATAAGTGTGGTCATCTTTGACACATTCATCTAGGTTGGCTAGCAGAATTATCGGTGCGATCGAGTTTAATATTTATTAACAAACAACTTAAATTGTTTTTGTTAACCACGCCATAAAGATTTTGTTATATAACGGTCATAAAATGAATTCGGCGTTTTCTTCAAAGTCCCCGATTTGACTGAAAATTGTCTAAAACACCACAAACATCGCTGAATTAAAATCCGAAATATTAGGTCAACAAAATTATTTTTTTTTGTTGCAAAGGATTGATTTTAAAATTTTGGTCCTTCCGTAATTTTTAAACTGAAAAAAAAAAAAAAAAAAATACGCGCTGCAAACTTTAGGGATCCTGGGTTCAACCCCCACCTCAACCCGTTTTATTCTGGATGAGCATCGTATCAGCGTGCGGTCGTGGTACACGCTAAAACCTCCAGAGTAGCGGTTGTACCGCACTGGTAAAATAACTCATCTACAGCTGAGAAACTAGTCGCCCGTTGAGGTATACGAAGTTCAGGCTGTATAAAAATACACACACCAAACCGAAAGTCTCTCCTGCCAGGGACGAAAAAAAGGGACGCCAGCGAAAGGTGAACTCTTTTCCTGTAGAATTTGTCACGTCACTCCGAGGGGCTTAACTTGCTCTCCGCAAAAGTCGGAACTCCTCCTTCTCCTCAAACCTGTTCGGTCACGCCAACTGCCGTCGGACATCGCGCTCTGGTCGCAAGGACTGCGTACCCCGTCGGTGAAGAGCATTCGCATCCTGGGTGTGCGGGTCTAGGCGGATGGCAACAACTATGAGATGATCGAGTTGCTCAATGTGTCAACTTACCAGATCATCCGGCTTATTTCACGCATCTCGGGCTGCCACTTCGGAATGAAGAAGAATCTTGTACGCCTCGTCCGCGCTTTAGTCGTGAGCCGGCTGGCATACGTCCTTCCCTTCCTACGGCTCGGGGTGGCGGAGAAAGCCCAACTAGACTGCTTGACCACGAAGGCTTACAAGCGACCACTTGGCATCCCGGACTCTACGTCAAACGAATAGCTAGCGGCACTGGGTCTACACAACGCCGTGCAAGAGATCGTCACGGCGCAACGGAAGTCTAAGCTCGAACGGCTAACGAAGAGCGCTACCGGGCGTCACATCCTCGAAAAACTGGCTATCCGCTTCAAAAGAGAGACTGGAGAGAAGATAGACGTGCCGAGGAGGGTCCGGGAGAAGCTTAGCATCCCGAACCTGCCGCGGCACATGCACCGCGTGCACTATGCGGAGCAAGGAACGGCTAGGGCCAAGGCCCTTCGAAGACTACTAGAGAAGGAAGAGTGCACCCACTACACGGACGCTGCGAGGTACGACAGGGATGCCATAGCCGCGGCCGTGGTTGACAAGCAAGGGAAAATAGGAAGATCGTTGCGAGCTGCAGTGGCCGGACGACAGAACCGGAGGTATCCGAGGAAGTGGCCATCGCTCTGGCACTCCAGCTGCAAGACTCCAAGATCGTTGTCAGCGATTCACAGATGGCGATTCTCCAATACGCCAAGGTGCGGATCTCGCCAGTTTCGCTTCGTGTACTAGGTGATCCTGAAAAGACTGCGAAGGTGAAGCTGATCTGGACTCCAGCACACTCGTCACTCTCCGGCAACGAGGAGACTCACGACGCGGCCCGAGGTCTCACTCGCCGGGCCGGAGTAACGTTGAACCCCTCCATCGAATCGTGACGGGGGGTGACAGAGTGGTCACGTTCCGAGACATCCTCGATTATTACGTCGGCGAATGGACGCGCTAACCTCCGGCGTATCCGTCGCTGAACAAATGTCTGTGGTCGTGGCGGCGACCACAGACATGCACCTACCCCAGTCCTGCCCAGCTCAGCCGATGGTATCCGGATCGCTACAAGGGAGACTGCCAGTGGGTGGAAAGCGCCGAATAAACAAGAACGAAGAAGGGGACAGAGACGAAGCGCTTCGTCTCTGTCCCCTTTTTCGTCCTTGCTTATTCGGCGCTTTCCATTCAGTGATGTACCAACTAGCCCATTTATCTATTCTATGAGACTGCCAGCTATGCGGTGCAAGAGCGACTCTTCGCCATATGGTTTGGGAATGCAGCCGGCTTGACCGCAAAGCCCAACCGCTACTGAAAAGATACCCCAAGAGAGTTGGGAAGCTATTCTCCTCTGCACCGACCTTAAGGTGCCGGAACAAGTCGTCCGATTGGCCGAGGACGCAGCTGGAGTCCAAGGGATTCTGGCCGCCGCCTAAGGGGTGATTGGGAGGGGACCCCTAGATGGGGTCTCCGACAAATCGCTTAGTCTTTCTGGGCGCAATCAAGGGTTGCCTACCACTGCTACTACTACTACAATTTGATCCCAACTGATTTCAAGCAGCTTCAAGGTGCCTTGGCAGCTCATTCCAGTACCCGAGCACCAGCACGAACAAATGCTTGGCTTAGTCTACTTATTAGACTGCCCTCTCGACTGGCAAGCCTGCCAGCCACTCACGTCACGGCACTGGAAAGTGGGGTATATTTGAATGTTAGTTTTTACATAAAATTGATATGCCAATTTCACAAAAATAATATAAATTTCGCGATACCATATAGCATATCGGAAAGGGTAAAGTTTGGGGATTCAGAAAATGTAGTGAGGGGGGGGGGGGGGTAGTTAAGAAAATCACCTTTAATAACAATTGTTTGGTAAGCACTCACAGGCGCGGTTTACATTAACTGCTCCAGCGTTCGTCTTACTTCGCCGTTCTCTGTTTTGTGTCATATGCGCTCGTATGCGCTTAAATTTAGAGACAATTTTGCGATTTCGCAGTTTCGCTCGACGGAAGGCTCCGCAGATGTGGCACGACGCGAGTACATAGCGCGACTCTCTTAGCACAAACAAGGCATAGCATTTTTAAAAAAAAATTAGGTGAAAAGTTATGTTTTGGGTGACTGACCTGGGTGGTAAAAGTTGACAACTGTCAATGCGCTTTTGAAGTAAAAGGCAAGAAACGCGGGTATGTTGTGTTCGCGCTAAAATGGCGCGCATTGTGCACACAAAGCAAATGGCGGACTGCAATCAAGATGCAGAGTATACGCCAGTGTCTACACAGTCGGAGGTCGGTTTTTTCTTGTATGACACTAAGTGATTAAAAACATGTACGTTTTTAAGTAAATGAGAATCCTCGTCCACGGGTAGTGCGCCCTGAGATGAGGAGATGGGGATGAGCGTGGTTGTTAGGTAGATTGAATGACTCTATTCGATGAATGAATGAGTCTCGAACTTCCTGATGAACTCTACCAGGGAATCCAAGATGTGCTTCTTCGCCTCTTGGGAGGATCCACGCTTCCAGCGTTGTCGGTTTGTCGTTGGCGGCTAGTTCTTCCCACGCCGTCTTCTAGTAATCTTCTAGGCCTCTGTACACCCGCTTGCAAGTGGCTGATGCCTGCCGTTTTGCTTTCGCTGAATATTTCGCAGATGAAATCATCTTAAAGCAGCCCAAAGGCTGCGTTTGGCCGGTGTAGCTACCATGCTGGTTTTAATTCTTCCAAGTCTGCTCGCTTCCCATATTCCGTACCCCCGGTGTAGCGGGTAGGTCTCGGTCGGCACGAGTTCTTTCGAATAGGCTTACCTAGCTTGTCTGGCTTGTTGGGCCTTTTTCCTTGCGTCTTCCGCATCTTCTTTGTCCTCACGAGTGGTTGGGGACGTCGCAGAGCTGCTATTATTTTTTCTGCCTCCGCTGCGGCCCGGTGAGCCCCTTCGTTCCCCGGAATCTCTGTGTGTCCTGGTATCCACTCAACTTTTCAGCACGGGGCCCTTCGCTCGTAGCTCTTTGGCGATCGTTTTAATTTTCTTTGCAGTTTTGCTTTTAGGCCTGCTGCCCCTACACATCTCAGTCTTTCTTGACAGTCAGTAAAAATCGTGGCTCTCTTTGTTCTTCGTCTCTTCTGTATGTGTCGTGTATCTATGCTTGCTTCCAGATTTGCTCTGTCACGACTAGTTGCTTCAGGTTATAGCTCGTCTCTCCTGGCGAGTGTGTTGGCGAATGTTCTTTTTAATTTCGGTTCCGTTGCGGTTCCCCGCAAGAAACCTGAGAAGAAGGTGTGCTTGCCCTTTTTTCACCTCTTTTCTCACAACCTCCACACCTTGGCAGAGAGCCATGGTGTAAACGTTGTTTTCAAAAATGATTTTAAGTTAGGTAAGCTCACTCCTTCTTCGGGGGACAAGCATGGTAGCCCAAAAAGTCATAGAGATCCGGTAAATAATTGTGAGATGGCAGTATAGTGTACGAAATTCCTTTGGCATGCGGGTTCTTGTACGTAGGTCAAACTGGCCGTTGCCTTAACGACCGGTTTTTAGAACACAAAAGTGCGGTTAACTCCTCTTCGGTCAATTCTAAAATTGTAAACCATCTTAGTAAGTGCAATAATTGTTACACTGACTGGGCTGAGACTACTGTTGCTGACAAAGAAAAATATCCATTTCTGAGGGTTATTCAGGAGACACTTAGGATTACCAGCACTGGAAATTGTATTAGTAGGCCCTCTTTGACTTTGGATGAGGAGACAGAAGTTCTTGTCTCTCTAGTATATCTTCTTTGTCCAGCTAGTGGGATGATTTCTAATAATTATTTTTTTTATATTTGTCTATCACTAAATTTTACCAAACAGTTGTTTGGGAGCTAATGGGTTGTTTTGAATAATGAGACACCGCCGTTTTTGTGGGTCTGGTGTTGATGTATTCACTGATCGGTCAAGATTGCAGTCGTGTTACAGTGTTCTAGAGGATGTAGTGGCAAAAACGGCGCCTGCTTGCATTGGGCCGCGTGAAGACGGTCGACGTAGATAGGCACAAGTGGCGCTGGGGTTCCAGGTCCTAGGAGAATCGGTAGCAGATGGCAGATGTGCGATGCGCGAAGAAGAAGGCGAGGCTGAGGCTGTGCGCTTCTCCCGAACGTAGCACCGTAGCACTTTTCTTTGTGGTGTGGTGGTGGGGACTCTTCCCTGTTCCGTTACGGTCTCGGTCATGAGTGCAAGGAAAAAGACGGACACACACTGTTTTGCGCCGGCATGCAAGTCGGGCTACCCGGACAACAATGGCAGCCAGAGCACCAACGATCGTAAGCCGTCGCTGTTTCGTGCGCCATAAGAGGAGTCGCCGAGACTACACTAGGAACAAAATCTTAAACGAGAAGATAAACGCCTCGCCGAGACATCAGCGGTGTGCAAGAGACATTTTGAACCGCGCCTTATTCTTCGAGACTCTGTGCACATTGTCAATGGCGAAGAGATTAGGATTTTATGCCGCAATATGTTACGACTATTTTGTTGTCTTTTTTTTTTTTCCGTAGTGCGTTACTGGGTATCTGTCATGTGTTTGGTGTGTTTGTCGATGAAGTGTATTACCACTTTTGAGAACTCATAAACCAGTGTGTTGAGAATATTTTTATTTCATTTTAGTGGTTGTTGAAGAGTGCGTTCATTGTGCATTTTAATGCTTCATATACTCCCAATCGAGGTATTTTCCTTCATAGACTTCATAGAAAAAAGACAATTTGCTATATGTTCGACAGTTGCAGTGGCACCTTGGTCGTTCCCAAACGCGCTCGGCCTTGCACATTCCACAACGCTGGTCCCCACATCATTAGCAGCACGATGACAAAAAGAATACAACAGTTTATTACTCCGCTCACCATTGAAAAAGTGCGTGTTAATCGTCTCATTCTTTTTTTTCGTTGAGGAATATAGTTCGGCTGCTAAGTGGCCAATTCGCCGCTGACGCTCAGATTTCCGTACTTCAGTGCGAGCTCAAAGAATGTGTCGCCAAAACCCAAAATAATTATTATTGAAGTGAATATACCTCAAGATAAAAAATACATTTCGTTTTCTTCCTCACTGCCATGGTCGCCATGACTTAGATCGGCTCTCGCACACGCCACTATCGCAAACAAGCATATTATTATACCACGCGAGCCAAGCAGATGGCTTTAAACGTGCTCCGTAAGCTAAAGGAAGAAAGCGCGAAGAGTGTTAGCAGCGATTCCATTTTCGGAAGGGCGGCAGCGCTGAGCGGCTGTCATCAAGCAAGCTCTCTACAAGTGGAAAAGTGAGTACAACGCGAGGGGCAAGGTGGTCTCACCAAAGATATCATCTCGGGGAGCGAAGGGCTGCGGGAGAGAAAGAAATTGAACGATTTTGACTTGGGGGTTCTGGGAAGAACTGTTCACGGGTTTTTTCGTGATAATAATATTTTGATGGTCGCTAAATTAAGCGGAAGTTCGACGTCGACGACAACCTACCCGGCGTGTCCAAAGCAACTCTCCATCGGATGCTCAAGAAGCTCGGCTTTATATTTAAGCGCCGGTTTTGCAACTGCCATCTGATCGAGACAGCGAACATTGTACTCTGGTGGTGCCAGTACCTGCGTCAGACACAGGCGTTTTGAAGGCAGGGACGGCCCATTTTTTGCACTGACGAGACGTGGGTAAACGCCGGGCACACCCACTCGGGAGCCTGGGCCGACCTGACCGTGATAACTGCGCGTGATGCCAAGCGCTCCGGACTCTCCATCGGGTTGATAAACATCAGCGGCAAGGATCGTCACCCATGTTGGCAACGAGAACGGGTTTCTTGACGGTGCCAGAGAATTTTTCCGCGGAAAAAAGGCAAGTGGTGACTACCATAAAGAGATGGACGGAAAGCACTACAAAAAGTGGTTTGTCGACACAATGCTTTTTCTCCTACCTCCAGCGAGTGTGGTAGTGATGAATAATGCTCCTTGCCACTCGTTGAAGCTGGAGAAAGTGCCGAAAATGTCAACTTTCAAGAAAGAGATTCAGGCGTGGTTGTCAGCAAAAGGTGCGGCCTGGAGCCTGGACATGATCAAGGTCGAGCTGTTGAAGATTGATGCCATGACCAGGCCCGACGGAAAAAAAAAACACCGCATTGACACGATTGCTGCTGCAGCCGGCCACACTGTCTGAAGGCTCCCACTTTACCATTGCCAGTTAACCCTAATCGAATTGGTACGGGGCGACATGAAGGGTTATGTTGCGTTCCTTAACAAGGAATTCAAGACGGCATAACTGGGATCACTCGTTGATGAAGCTATTAACCAAGTAACTGCAAAGAAATGGGCAAAGTTTGTGCGGCACGGGCTGATGAGGAAGCGGCACTGGGATGGTCGACGACATCATGAACGACGTTTTTGAAGGACAGGAGCCTGTTGTGATCGCCATGTATGTATCTTCCTTTGAATGAAAAACTGATCGCTCCGACGATGACCTGGGGTGTTGTCCACTGTAATGGGAGCTAATTTACAGTGTACTGACCTTCAAACGAGTCAAGAAAGTGGAGTTTCTTTTTAATGAGCCAAATGCCGATACCAACGCTAAACCAACTTTCGATGAAACTGCCTAGCGTATGTGGACATGTGTTGCTTCAAAAAGCTATCAAACCAAAACTATTCCTTTTATGCGAGAAAAATTACCGTGAAAGTGGTCGCTTTACAGGACTCAAAGCTAAACAGAACGAAAATCTGGGCTAGTTGGTACGTATTCATATTATAAACAACGCGACTGGCAAGGATGAAGAAAGACTGGACGACGCGAGCGCAATCGTAGCTAACTTAATAAACAAACACTCACCTTTATCCCAGTTACTTGCTAGGTAGACCTGGCTTATTTGGGAAATACTCCTAATTAACACATCGCTACCCTGTAAAGTCATGCTGCAGGTATGATAACTGCGCAATGCAAAAACAAGATGCCAACAGATTACGTTCAAATAGCTTTATTTTTTTGTCCAAATACTATTGTTGGCTCTTTGAAACGTGCATACTTACACAATTATTATCCTATTTTAGCACTGGCACAGAAACACCACTGAGGAGTGAGGCTTTCTTCTGCATTGTGCCAGGTACAATAAAGCATGATGCACTGTGCGATTTCAAAGAAAATGCAAAACCTCTCGGGGTAGATAACAACAGCGTATTTGGGAACAGTGTGTGCGCAGCTTATGTTCATTATCGTGCTGAGCTTACGTGCGCACATGAAGTCCCATGTTTCTAAGCGAAATTTTCTACTAACGTGCCTACACAATGTTTACGGATTTCTGAGGTCTTCTTCCTTCAGTGCTGGTCACCAGCGGCATCATACGGGAAGTCCCGACAGTTCTACTTGCCTAACAACTAAAGCGAAGAAGAAAGATACCAGCAACAGTCGCACGAAAACAGTATAGTAAGGGTATCTTTCGATTAGTTATATCTTATGCGGCCGAGTCACATGTCACAGCACGAATTTTATTTAATGTCACAGGAATCATAGCCAGAGAGCCTATTTACTTTGTTTGTTCATACTATATTCCCAAATGGAAACCTTGTTGTTTTCTTTCATATCATTAGTATATTTCACCGCACCTTGGGACATTGTACGGCTAACAACGTTATTAGTCCCCTGCAAAACATACAAGGTGCAGTTGACAGCGAAGCTATATAATTATATTTGGCTACATGATTACTCAGTGATTACGAAGAGCGTGAGACACATTAACTAAAGCCATAGAGTTCGTCACCGGCTGGAGGCAGTGCTTTAAGGCGAACCATTTCCTTATACCGATGGTTCTCAAACCAGTGTCCGCGGAGCCATTGGGCTCCGCGGAAACCGGTTATATATGTGCTGTCATGAACGGGTTGTTCCAGAATCAGTAGCCAAACATCTCGAGGTACGCCATTAGACGTTTGATGAATAACGATTTGAACGGTGACTAGTGTATAACAGGGATAGTGTTTCTGCCTATGAGTAAGTAAGGTACGGAAGACTTTCAGAATGCCATTGCAATAAGTGGCTCTAAAGACAGGCTTGCTCCGATTGCTTCATGAAGTGCTGACGACGGTGGCATTGTGTCCAATAGTTCACGAAGCGCGGCGAAAGCATGATGGCTCTAATTAGTGAGGTGTGACCTACTCTACTTGTATGGTTTTTCGCCGGCTATTACACATCCGAAGTCGTGTGCGAAGTGATATTTCTGATGTTCTGTTTCTCCCAAAATTATTGTTTTTGGAAACCTGTTGCGGCGAACGCTACACCCACAGTGTTGTCACTTGTGCTCTCCAGGCTGTTAAGCAGAAGGAACTCTTCAGCAGCTAGAGGCGGCAAATTGTTGATGGTGTTCTTAGGTCGATACTCATTTTCGGCAGTCGTTTTTTTGCTCACCTGACTCTCAGCATGTACAGCAACCTTCACCTCACGAAATGTGGTGTTATGCTCGAGCTTGTACATTATTACTTCAGACTTTCTCTCTTTCACAGGGAATTCGGCTGCATTAGAGGTGTTATCATTTCTGCAATTCACCCAGTAGGGTGAATTGCACATGGCAATCGCGCATGGCTTCACGTTTTTTTCTACACCGACGGCACACTTGGAATTCTATCGTGCATGCAGCTGCTATCTGGACAAACTTGCATCATCTGTAGCATTGCAGAACGCATGCTCGGTAAGGGATAACATCCGTTCTCACCACATGCACTTCGACATGTCCAGCTGCCTGTTTCCATGCGAATGCCACTCGTACAACGGGCGATGTTTTGCCAAGTCGTTTCACTTCCATGATGCCGATGGAGGACTGAAGCTGTGTTTTACGTCGTGTTTAGCACAATCGGGGTCAATATCGCGAAGGACGCCAAAGCAGCTTGTGCGGTCTCTCGGTAGGTTAGCTGTCGCCGTCATAGTACAGAAATTGGTGAGCTTGAGGAGCTCGGCTTTGAATGCAGGTCATTTTACATCGACTGCAAGAATGTTCTATGCTTTGTTCACCCGAAAAACAGTGGCCATATCTGGCGCAGCGTTTTTCACGTAGTCAGTAAGCTTAAACTTGCTCAGTGAATCAACTTTCTAGTTGTCAGTGGGGACGTACAGTACGGTGCACTTGACTTGAAGGGTAATTCCGTCTTTGGAAGCTGGTGATAGGCTCTGGCACGTCTTGCGTCTCTTGAACGGTCTCGTATTCACCGTCGTCGGATTCTATTACGTCATCGCCGAGGATGGATACGATCGTGGATGAGGAGCTGCCGACGGTTTCAGAAATAGTGGCCTTCAAAGAAATTTTGTATCCGTCTTTCACGTGCATGGCTGAAATTTCTTGTTCAATGGCTTGTTCTTTATTCAATTCGGTTTCGATGCCGTGGCGGACATTGTTTAAAATGCCCTGCCCCCCCCCCCCCCTAAGGAGAACCCTTTGGTGCGGAGATCGGATGCCTCTCTTATTATAAGTGTCATCAGAATATCGGGTCGCACGATCGTTATTTACCGGAATTTACTATAATTATTATTACTTAGATATAAATCAGGAGACACAAATAGGGTTACCTGTAGCTGTGTCGTCGTCGTCATCTTTTCTTGTCTACTGCTTCTTGCTCGGCGCGTATTCATACGCCGCGGAGTTCTTGCTCGGCGCGTATTCATACGCCGCTGCTATAAAGAGTGGCGTTCGCATCTGTGATTGGCTCACGAGAACTGTAGCTTCCACTGTACTACACAGTTTTAGTGAGATAGAGTGTAGAGATTTCACCTTCAGCGCGAGCGTTCTACCCTTGCTAACAGAAGAGCGAACGCACAGGCACGCGCAACTAAAGCACTGCGGAAGCCAGAAAACTCGCGCTAGAGGTCCCAGCTTAACGGCCTGTTCACACATGCAGCGGAGCGCTACAAGCATACTACTGACCTTTCACCAAGCACGTGCAGACGGGAGCGTTCACCGGCTTCGCATTGTACCGTCAAAAGCTTCGTCCAAAAACGTCCAATCACATCCATCAATCACGCAGGCTTATTTCTTCGTTTAACTATGCTGTATAATAGTTCACATTAATGTGAGGAGTTATATGCTAAATTGAATATACGAAAGCGAATAATAAGACCCTTTGTGCGTCACGCACTTTCCAAGGCCCTCGGCGTCTCCAAAGTCGAACACGCATCATCGGCTCGTTGTTTGTTGTTTCCACAGTGATAAAACTTTAGTTACTGCTTTTGCACCCTCAGAATGAACTAAACATAAACTTTAACACAGAAATAGGACGGTACACAGAATAACACCTTTTATTTCGCTTCGAGAAAAAAAATCTCAATGGCTTATAAAATTTAACTGTGATATACTGGGGCTTAACGTTGGTTCCCTGGGGCTCCCGAACTAATGCAGGGAGCAAGTCGTCTGCCTCTTGCGCAGGGGTTGCGGGGACGTCATAAAGACGCCGAGTTTTTATTGGCTCTGACTGAAGAATAGTGGGTAGACCTCAAAGCAAGCTGCCTTGAGGTCTAGCCACTATTCTTCATTCAGAGTCAGTCAGCGCTCGGCGTCTTTCTGACGTCACCACTAGCCCTGCAAAAGAAGCAGACGAACTTCCTCTCCGCATAAGAATGTGGGTAATGCAAAAAGCCAAATGGCGGCCATCTTGGCTTCTATGGGTCCACTAGCACGGTGAATGTAATGTCACGCTAGGCGTCATAACAGGAAGGATGAGCAATTACATCCATCGAGCAACTACGTCAATCGAGCTACTACATCCAACGAGCAACTACAGCCATCGAGCAGCTGCATTCATACGCATGTGAAAGCATCCAATGAGCTAGTATATTCACCGTGCCATTACATTCATCGATGAATATAATGGCTCGGGGGATGTACTGGCTCGATGGATGTGTTAACACGTAATCCCCAACACGCACACAAAACATAAAAAATCTTTACACAGATTGGAAGGCCCATGTCTCTTTTGGGTCTATGACATTTCGGTGTAGGAGGTTTCGGTGTCGGACGTTTCAGTGCGGATTTTTCGGTGCATGGACTTTTCGGTGCACGGACTTCTGATTGTGCGGACTTTTCAGTGTACGGACTTTTTAGAGCGCAGCTCTTAGGGGCCCGTTTCCAGCCTGAGCGGCGTCAGCGTCAGCGTCGGCGTAACCGCGAGGTCACGTGACCCCCTAAGGTCATGTGACCCCCTCAGGTCACGTGACCCCCCTCAGGTCACGTGTCCCCCTCAGGTCACGTGACCCCCTTAAGTCACGTGACCCCCTTAGGTCACGTGACCCCCTGAGGTCACGTGACCCCCTGAGGTCACGTGACCCCCTGAGGTCACGTGACCCCTTGAGGTCACGTGACCCCCTGAAGGAGAAGGTCCGCACACAAACATACGTGCTCTTGAAAAGTGAAGACAGTTTCAAGGCGCGATTTACCATGTTTACATACTTGTTCTTCTCCAGGCTATTGAAAAGCTCACGCAGCTCAGATTCGCGATGGATAGTCTTCACCGGTGGTGGACACTACGGTTCGATAAGCTCCAGTTGCATTGTCGGATCGGAGTCCTTCGACCCGACGATGCAACCCCTAGTTATCTTAAGAGGAAGGGAAAGGGTTAATAGCCTCCGTGGTTAAAGAGGGAAGGGGCTATCTTGAGAGAGAGCAAGAAGTTTTCGCTTTCTTTCTACAGACGTGTTGAGACAGAACCACATCACGGACACGAACGGCTGCACACGCTGTTTTATTGTTGTCAGCGTGAATAGTGGAGAGGGAAAATTTGAACTGAGAAGTCGCAGTTCCTTAGCTGAAACTGACAAAAGTACGTCATAGGGTTTCACTGCTACTTGTCAAGCGGAGCGGGCGCTCGGTGGATTGAATGGTAAACAACTTTCTTGCTGAGCCGGGCCGCGGGCCGCTAAAAAAGCGTGCGCGGGCCACATGAGGCCCGTGGGCCGTATGTTGTGCACCCCTGGCCTACAGTATCTTATAAAAAAAAGGGACGGTCATAAAAGACAATACAGACAACACCGGCTTACAGTTTGCACAGAAAAAATGTAGTAAGGGATTACAACTTGAAAACATTTTTTTTACTTGCTTCGACTCGCCTCCCAAATGAAGCATGACTAGGGCGCGACGAAGGGGAAGACGGGAGTGGGTAAACCGAGCAGGATACTATGCCAGAAGTTATGCGTGTACGCTGTGGACCGTGAATTGACACGCCGCCATTAAATGGCTCAGGTTACCCTTTTCTTGCCTTTGTGAAAACCCCTACATGGTTTTTAAAGGCTGATTGCATCGTTGGCTTATACAGAGAGTGAATTAGGCTGCTGCACTAGCATTAGTCCATGTTAGTTGTGTACCGTGGGATTGGTAGTTCAAAAACAACGATAACTTATAACCACCAGCTGTGCAATTGGACGCTGCATGTAAAACATACATGCAGTGTTATATTCAGTGCGAGGTCGAAGTTTACGCACGTACTGTCGCAACAACGAACATTTATGTACCAGACACGTCAAAGAGTTCCTCATTCGTGTGAAAGTAATTTTAAGAGCGTAGCTCTTAAGCATCCCGGTCCCACATTTAGCGGCGTCTGCGTCGGCGTCGGCGTAACCGCGCGTTGAGTTATGGGACGACACAGACCTACACACCAATTCAATTCCCTGCTAAATTTAACGAAGAAAATGCATCCCGAAGAGGGCCTCTCGCCCACTAGATTTAGCGGGGAAATTGACATCGCGCGACCTCACCACCAATTCTGTTAGCGGACGTCATATGACTTCGTGTCACGTGACCCATACACGCATTCAGTTTCCCGGCTAGATTTAGCGTGAAAATTGAGGACACGTAACTTTGCCACCAATTCAGTTTTTCCGCTATATTTAGCGGAACAATGACGTCACATGCGTCACCTTTAGGCAAATTTAGTTTCCCCGCTACGTTTAGCGGAAAACTTAACGTCACGTGACCTCAATTCTGTAGTTTGTGGGAGACGAGGGTGGAAAACCACGGGGCGTAGGGCACGTGACAGGCGGCCGAGAGACACGAGCGGGGGCCAGAGTGCGTGCTGCGCGAGGCTGGGGCCGGAACGATGGAGCCGGTCTGCCTGGTCTGGCCCGTGGCGAACCCCGTAGCGGTCCACCAGCGAGGTTTGGATCAGGGCCGGTGGGAACAGGGAGC
The DNA here is from genome assembly GCF_016920785.2 of Ixodes scapularis. Taxonomy (NCBI): domain Eukaryota; kingdom Metazoa; phylum Arthropoda; class Arachnida; order Ixodida; family Ixodidae; genus Ixodes; species Ixodes scapularis. The sequence continues at coordinate 246,952,473 of NW_024609835.1, read as the reverse complement.
CCTGGACATACCGGCCTGGGCCATGACAATCCCGGTGTGGTTCCGCAACGACACTTGGACTGTGATAGCTCAGAAAAGCTAGCCTACGCAGCTCTGGCGTGGGAAGGACGATCTGGAGGCCTGGACACGGATTCTAACTGCAAACTCGGAACGACGGCCGACAACCAGGGTCAGCGGGCCCGGATTGCCGGCTCTCGAGGACGGGCAACCGGGAAGTACAGTAAACCCATTCGCTGTCTTCTCGTAGTGTGGTGTTATTCCCTGGGAGACGAGCGAAGCGCATGCCGATCTAGGGTAATTAATATAGAGCGAGAATACCACATAAAGAATTGCACAAGTTAAGACTCGGAGCTATCAAAACATTTGTACAAGTCTGGCTGTTCCTTCTACAATATGTGCCGAATATAATTGTTAGATATACTTGTTCACCCATCAAAATTCAGAAAATTTTCTCAAGTTGCGGTGACAACTGTATTCATTCCAAAATCTTGAAAACACTAAACGTTTACCTCTGGACTTCATTTTTTTTTTCCCAATCAACCTCAATAGGTGGTTACAGATACTTTAGTATCATTTATGTTCAACGAAATATCGGGTATTCGCCATAAAAGCCTGATGGAACAGCTCCTTTTTCTAATTTCTATCAGTGACCTTACTCATCGTGTATCGTTGTCACGGTTCAGGGTCCAACCGTTGGAGAAAAAATGAGTGCACGACGATGGAAGGAATGAAGCTATAATACACAAAGCAAGACGAAGGAAGAGCACTAAGAGACTAATATACAAGTGTGCAAAAGTCATCAATAGTCTCACGTCACGTATTCGAATGCACTCGACGATCTGGTGCTCGGTCTGGTGTGTTGATGGTACAGCCCAGGTCGGTCAGGTCAGTTTGCGTCTTGAAATACCCGGTGGTGGTCTCTTTTCGTGTCACTGCCGGGATTCGCTGCCGCTGGTTTTGGTCACCATCGAATCCGTCACTTGTAGGTTCATTGGCACCCTTGTGGTTGCTCGGGTCGCTGCCGAGAGTCCCATGCCAGTGTCCCGTCAATATCGACGTCTCCTTTCATCTTCTTCGGTGGCCGCCGAGCCTTTCCCGGGTCGTCGCCGGGTTCTTTTCACTGGCTTCGGGGCACCATCCAGAAGCTGCGCCTCTCTTCGGGTCGTCGCCGAAATCTGGGCTCCGCTGATTTGGATGATCCTTTTTTCATCCCGCCTCTTGTCCGCTTCTATGTCCTTTAGCTTTCGGACTAGCAGTCCATACGGCAATAGCACCGGCGGCAATCTGGGCGGCAGGATGGAGTGTCCCAGAGGTGCTGGAGCGTGGCCAGCCGTTGGTGCACTTGCCCCGGAGCGATGCCGAGCTTCAGTCCTTGCGCAGAATGACCGCCTGCCGTTCTTGGATAATCGAGCTTCTCTTTCCTTCGTCGTGAAACGTTTCCTTCGTCGTGAAACTTGACAATCGTCCACTATCCGCCTTTTCGCGGATGACTGTGTAATCTCACAATCACAGATGTTGGCGATGACGTATCTTCGCAAACCGACTTTTCATCCATAACACATTTGTGTAACGAGTGGCAGATGTCCATAAATATCAACAAACACAAAGTGTTTACATTTTGAGCCATTTGCCGACATCTTCTAATATCTACACTATCAACGATGCTATTTTCAGCACATGATTTTTCTTATAATTATTTTGCTCTTGATATAACCAGCGATTTGAAAAGAACCCCATACACTATAAATATTACCGGTAAGGCAAACTGTGCAATTGTTTTCTTGTGCAACGCGATTTAAAACTATCCCTGCTAACGGTAAAAAACATTTTGGATTACGTTAGCGAACGAATACTGTAAAACCTTTTATTTTCGGGGCCCCTATTTTTCGCGAATCGGTCAGAGAGGGCATATCGCGGCCACTAAAGTTCGCGAATTCCAGATACCTGCATTGAAATTCTTCAAGACCAAAATTTTCGCGTGCCTTTCAGTTTCGCGAATTTTTCAAATCGCGATATTCGCGAAAATTAAGGGCCCGTGAACATTAAGGGTTTTACAGTATCCCTGAACTTACCTTAGGAAGGAAAAGGATGCCGATTAACAGTTTTACAAGTTTTACCATCATAATTTAACACCTAGAAAAAACGAACAAACATTGTCACCATATACGATTCAATTGTTTTCAAAATTAGTCAACTCTAAAATACAACCCATCTTCGCGTCCACCCCTTTTATAGGAGCTCTTGGATACCCATAATTATAACACAATAAAGCTCTTGGCCCGACCAAATAATCACTGCTAAAAATATTGATACTTTTAGAAAAATTGGGTTTTGTGTATGTTTATACAGCCTTGGAAGTTAGTCTGTCGTCAACGAGCGACTTGTCTCTCAGCTGTAGATGAGCAATTTCGCCAGTGCAGTACAACCGCTGGCCTGTTGTCTTCAACGTGTACCACGCATTAGTGATACACGAACGCACGCCGGTACAATGCTCATCCAGATCGAAACGGGCAGGGGTGGGGATTGAGCCCCGGATCCTGGGTTCCGCAAGGTTAGTTGTCTCTTCACGTGCTCCGAGCTGGTGTGTGCTAGACCACTCGGCCACCTTTCCCCCGATACTTTTAGAGAGCTTCTAACGATCGCACATTTCAGCAGTCCATTCCTCGTGCACTGGCTTGTTGCTCTGCATCAGTGCTGTTAGTCCTTGCTGGCAATAATTCTGATCTTGTATATGCAGTGCTGACGTCTCGCTTTGTTAATGACACGACACTGGTACAGCGCTGCGTCAATGCTAACAAAAGTTCAAGTCTGCGCTATTTTAGAGATGATTTAGCGCCGTGCTATACATCTGCCTTCATAGAGTTTTACCGAGAAGTGAACTACTCAATTAGTGCCTGTTTGCAGGGCACCCGATTATGGGTGAGAATGAAAGGCTGGTGCCAAGTTTGCGAGCTCCAAAATTGTTTATGTGCTTGATGACACAGATGTTTTTGCGGGACTGTCACTCAGTCTATCGAGTTACTTGGACAGAATAATCTGATACGTCGGGGGAAATATTCCGGATAAATATTTTTCGTATTTAGTGCGACTCGGCACAATGTCACACCCACGACTCTCTTTTCTGCCTTTCTGAAACGAGATATAATTGGGTTGTAAATAAATGAAAAAAAAATAACTTTGTACAAAATACAAACAATCACTTAAAACAAAATGATAAATTTATGTGTAAGGGCTCTGAACTTTCGCGCTCTACAGATACTGGAGGTAGCAAGCATGCCACGTACCGTGCAGAGACCGCCTCGGCGAACCTCGGAGAGCGGGGCCCGTAGTTCTGTGTTGGGCTGCTGTCCATCGTTGAGTTTAGCGTGAGAACAACGACGAACTCCAGCCCAAGACAGAACAAAGCCTCCTTGTGTTCGGGTGTTTCCTGGCCGCCGACTGAGCGGCGGGCCGGCTGGTACAGCGGCGCCAGCATCCAGGGCACAAGCAGCTGCGGCCCTGGCACGCGGCCTCAGCGACCATCCGAACCCATTTGTTTTTCCGGCGCTGTCGTGTCCGCATCCAAAGAGAAGAGCGGCAGCGACCTCGGCTTTGATTGACAACCGACTCTCGGAAACGCAGTTTTTGCCCAGATTTCGCTGTTTACTTATCTTCTGTCGCTTGGGGATTTCAGAGAAGATCCAGCAGTGGGTGGCTCGTCGATATTTTTAACTTGCTGCATAATTAATATATTATATCAATCTGCCCGAGATGAATGAAATTGTATTTATCTCCCCCCCCCCCCCCCCCCTTTCCCCCCAAAGAAAATGATCGGACGCAAAAAATTGTAATTACGAAGAAGTGGAAAGTCGCATTTTCATCCGCTGGCGGAGTTGACATTTCGAGAAAAATAACAGAATTTATACTTTTTGATTGAGTTTCAAAATTTCTGGACCCGAGCTATGTTTACTTAATAATACGCAAACGTTATTGTAAGGGTTTATTATGTTTAAAGCATTATAAAAACATCAATTTCGGACACTTGATCGCTTTCTTCAGATTCCAAGGCATATATGTCAGGATATCATTGAATCATATCGCGATATTCTGACACAATATGGTAGGCATAAATGAAAATAAAGTGACGTATATGTAAAGTTTATTTATAAATTGGCTGTTGAGATATTGAGAAGCGAACAAATAACTTAAGAGGGTGATCAAAAAAAGGTTCTTGATAGTTTTGGAAAAATCGTGCCAATCATTTTCCTCGATGTGGGGGTTATCCAATTAACCATGTTGGATTATATTGATGGTGTAATACAGGGCGTCACAAAAATATTTACAGTTTTTTTTCTCCCGCAAAAATAAGATAGGCATCCCCGAGCGCTCATTTTCCGCCCAAAGTTTCTGCCCGATCCGATGCCTTATTCAAAAGTTATAAGTGATTTTCTGAAAATTTCAATGGGAAAATGAAGCCCATTTTTGCCCGTTTTCCGGTGTTGGTGCCATAGAGGCCCTTGCATTCGAAAACTTCATCGGCCGTCATTTCCCCATTGAAATTTGCAGAAAATCACTTATAACTTTTGATTAAGTTATCGGATCGGGCTGAAACTTTGGCATTTGGTTGTGACCTGTAGCGCTACATTTGGGCGGAAAATGAGCGTTTGGCGATGCCTAGTTTATTTTTGTGGTGAAAAACACCCTGTAGATTTTCTTTTGGGACACCCTGTAGATGCAGCCCCTCTACCGAGCCCTTCCCCAAGGATCGGCGCGAGCTGTCCCTATCGTGCGATGCAGTAATTGAGACATTGGCGTGATCTGGGACTCTAGATCGGATTTTTAAAGGCAAAGTTTGGCTAATTTTACGAATTTATTTAATATATAGAAATTAGGGGCTTACAAATACAAAAGGTTCTACAGCAGTTTGTTAAATCTTTTGAGTAATAATAAATTAGACACTAAATATATTGAATTAAAGACTCAATGAGCCCTCTGAAATAAAAAAAAAGTTGATCTCGGTATGGGCAAACCCTCGCTATCTGCACTTTTTTGGGTAGCTAGAAAAAAGCCGGCGTTTTTCTGGGAAACCGATACGTATCATCGTGTGGTTCAGGTACGTCTTTTAGCGGGCCAATAAGAATTGTACGTTCAACACCGAATAGTTTCGCCGCTGTCTATTTCGTTTGCTTAAAGACTTTCCCTCTCTTTTTTAGGTAGTACTTGTTCGCTGGGTCACCTGACGCTAGACCGGTTGCCAGGTCCGGAGGGGGTTGCGAACTCTGCTGTGGGATGCTGGCTGTTTCTTTTGTCGCAGACGAAGTTCCTTCCCTTGGCCACGGCGACTAACTCAGTGGAGGTTTTTTTTTATACAAACAATTTAATAGTTACGAAGCTAATAAAAATATATAAACCAAACAAAACTGCAAAGATTACTCCCCCAGTACCGGGTTGGGAAGGAGGTGCTCGTGTGTTAGCTTTAAGGCTCGGGAGTTGGCTGGCTCGTGGAGTTAAATTTCGAGTACAAAGACATCGTCCTTCGAAGACCCTCGACCGAGCTCGATTGCGGAGGATTAGCTCCCGATCTCCAGAACGAACTAACCCAACTTGCGGGATTTCCGCTTAACATTGTCATGGATGAAAGCGAGAAGACGAAGAATAATGAACGGAAAAAAGAGGCTTAATCGATGAAGTTGTGCCACAAACAGCAGAAATAACTAGCGTTGAGAAAAGAGCAGTGAGTGACGGTGCGTCAGCGTGACAGCTGGCTCGCGGGAAGGCGAATGAGTGGGCAAGACCGCGCTCAAAATCTTATGCACGACACTCAGCATCTTCCAAGATTCGGCCCAGAAAGTTCAAGAGTGAGCTACGGCAAGACTGACTAGCCAAGGTAACTCTGGCCTTTTTAGCTTTTACACTCGGGGTAAGAATAAATGCGAATCTTCTGGATGTACCGAGAAGCGTTGATTCTCGGACATTCACGCGGCAATACCTTTAAAGGAAACCTGAAGAGCTTAAAAAAAAAAATAATTAATAATTGATTTTGACGTGTTTGTGCCTTCTGAGGCCAAATATCGCAACCGTTTGACCCAAAATATTCATTAAGCGCAAAACAAAAGCGAAAAAACAAAAACAGAAACGATCGCCGCAGCGGTACGCCATTGGCTAATCACACGTGACGCGCCACTATGTCATAAAAGAACCATCCCGATTCTAGCTTGCTCCGTCGCTTGCGGAAGTAGCCAGACGCCGAGGTTTCTGCTCTTGTAAATCGGGTTCGGCTATTAATTTTTTTTTTAAATATTTCGGTCGATTCGAAAGAGAAATATGTCCAGATGAGCCTCGACGTGACAAGGTGCGCGTTCCAGCCGTTGGCAAAACAGAAAATTGACCCCCCGCAGTAATAAGGGCAGACAGGACGCGACAGGGCCGGCTTCATAGTTTCAGGAACGTACTGACTGCTACTTATTATAACGCAAAACGTTTACAATAGACGTAGTGCTATTGACGGGACATGCCAAGTTGTAGCGTGAACCTCCACAAAACGGTCGTCAGATGACAAGAGTCCATCACTCATCATGCTTGAAAGCTGCTGGACACGTGAGCGTGCAGGCTCCATTGTTCACAATGGCTAAAGTGGTTTAAAGGGAATATCTAATCGGCTTAGGACGAAGGGAAAGCTTCCCCTGAGATGAGACGGGTGATGAGACCTGGTCGCCGTTCTGCCACCGCAATGTCCTTGCGTACTATGCGAATAACTGAGCAGAAGGTCCATCCTTGGGATAGCGGTAGCCTCTGCTGGGTTCAGTTTATTTTCCAACAACTATTACGCCATTACAGCTTTAAAAAAAGTGGAGATGTGTACCCGGCAGCCGTTAGTTTGATGTCGAATTCGTGAAAGCGTTCTGGGCCTCTACATCCACCTACTTTTACCAAACTTCGCTTTGTGCATCAATCAACCACCAAGCATTATCACTGTCCGATCGCATTTCTACGGCACAGAGAACCAATGCATGACACAAACTTTATACAAAAAAGTATTTCTTAACTTATTAAAAAGAAACAAAAGAAAACTCAGTTCAGAACAGAATGCCACATGCTTGGTATCGAAAAAATCTGCTGAAGAAAATATGGACTTATGAAAGAAAATTTAACAAAATTTATGTTTACGTTTAAAAATAGGTGACCTCAAATAGTATCAACCACTGTAAAAAAAAAATCTGAAATAAACTTTATGCTAAAACAAATTGCACCGTGAAAGTCGCAAGATGAATTGCATGACCACTTATTAGAACAAACCCACCTCTCCCAAAAGACTGGGTAGCGGAGTAGATTAAGCACAAAAAAAAAAAAAAACCATCATGGGCTACCTTTTTTTTGTGTTTCCCGGATTTTCCAGACCAGAATCGCACCGGGAAATATGGTCACTTCAACGATAAAAGAAACCAACATTCAAACACTAATATAAGGCGGTTAACACAAAAGAGCCAGTGGAAGCCCGCTATTCGGCTGCATGAACCCAGCTTTTCCACTACACTGCACAATTCTAATAACGTAATAGCCTTTTTCTGGAATTTTCGACCTAAAATTCCTACCTAGTTTCGTCTCCTTCTGGCGTATGCCTTTTAATGCGCTGAATTGCCTTCTCACCTTCAAAGGTGGTCGGCAGAGCGTTGGGCTCAGGCCAGCCTTCTTCAGACCCAAACCCATACGTACACTGTTTTCATATGCGCCATCCGAAACATGTTTCGAACAAAAAGCGGGTGTACTTGCTCAAACTCGTCTGTTTGCATAGCGGGAACCCACTCCTTTAAAATCTCGGTGTCGGAATGAAAAAGGCGGTAAGCGGGAAGAACAACTGCGACGAACGCTGTTCGTGAAAGCTGACGGCTACACATAAGTACGGCATCGTGCAACAGTACGAGTCAGTTGGATCGGTGCCACGAGAATTCCGAACCCCCGTGAACAAACAAGAGAACAATCAACACGTCAGACGATTGAGTCAGTAGCACGACCGGTCAAGGGATAAATGCAAGCGCTATGCAGCGGCACAACGACGACGGCTCGGAAAGAAAGTAGAGCAACCACAGGGGTCGGACCTTTTGTGACGTCGGCTGACGGGCTTCCTCCTCTCTCCTCTTTCCCTCTGCTTCGAAGAGGAGTGGCTTCAGCGCTTCTTTCAAGGAGCTAGTCCGGTTAACCCGCGCAGAAAATAACGAAACGAATACGATATTCGCGATGGCTGAGGTCTAATCAACTAGGTTCAGGTGTTTTTTTCTCATATTGAAGACCGCTTCAGCTTCCCTTTAAAGGTGCATCGCCCCGATGCAACCTTATATAAATTAACACACATCTAGACCAAATAACATCAATCAGTAAACTGCGGGATCGTCTGAACCATAAGTATTCTATCAAGCATCGAACGGCTTGAGACGCAGGACGTGCACCACCTCAAGCCGTATCTGGCGGCGTCCTGACGACCATGTTCCGTCTGTGAACACCTTGTAGTTCAGGTCTCCAAGGCGGCGGTGCAGCTTGTACGGTGCCAAGTAGCGCCTCAAGAACTTCTCGCCAAGGCCGCGGCGTCGCATAGCGGTGTCCACACCCACACTTCGTCTCGCGGTTCAAAACGAACGCCTCGTCGGGGGAGGTTGTAGCGGCGAGCGTCGACACGTTAATTGTTGGCCTTGAACCCGCTGGCGGACTAGCTGGAACGACTCATCTGCTCGCTAACTGATCACATCAGCGTCTACGTTCCTGTCCTCAACTGGCTCATGGGGCAGCATTGAGCCGAGCATCGTGGTTACTTTTCTACCTTCACCAACTGAAATGGAGTCACTCCGGTTGTTTCTTGAACTGCCATGTTAAGCAAACGCGACGTACGGCGACACTTGGTCCCACGTCTTGCATGTGCGCCACATCGACGTACATGTAAATCATATCGTCGAGGGTTTAGTTGAGCCGTTCCGTGAGACCGTTTGTCTACAAGTGGTAGGCTCTGGTTCATCGGCAACTTGTGTGGCCGAGCCAAAGAAACTCCCGAGTCAGCTGAGCTGTCAATGCTGCTTGGTCCGTAATAAGAACTTGAATGGCGCCGTGAAGGAAAACGATAGACTGAATGAAGAACTTGGTTACTTTGAGAACTGTCCCCAATGGAGGGCCTTTCGCTTTGGCGTATCGGGTCAGATAATCCGTCGCGACGATTATCCAACGATTTTCCTGTGTCGACTTGAGGAATGGCCCGAGTGAATCCATTCCGATCTGCTAGAAGGGGAAATCGGCGCTGTGATCGGCTGCAACAGTCCTGCATGCTTCGTTGGTGGCTGCCAAGGCTTTCCCAGCCGCAACGCACGGTGAAGCCTCCGGACATCACCGTTCGCCCAGGCACTTCTTACAGCTGGTAGAAGTGTCTTGGCAAACCCCAAAGCAACGCTGCTTGCGATGTTGAGAAGGCCGCGTCGTCCTCCCCCCCTTGTATATATCATCTCATAATCATCATCACTAGACGTGGCACCGCGGGCCTCCATGGTACGGGCTGTCGCTTTTCCGCGGTGCCACGGCTCTCCTGAGCAAATAAAGATTACGATTACGATTACGATTCTTGCATAGTTGGAATTCGTGGCACGACCGGTCTTGATGACTCGAAACACGGCGCGGAGTCGTCACAGGTGTTCGTCGAACTCGCTTGAAAATACCAGGACGTCGTCGAGCTGGACGATATAGCTCTGTCATTTTAGAACGGCCAGCACAGTGTCCTTGACATTCTGGAAATTGACTTGTGCCGCACCAAATACGAAAAATATCACCTTAAAGTGGCACAGTACGTAAGTCGTGACGAAGGTCGTCTTCTCACGATCCTGCTCGCCGACTTAAATCTGCGAGTAGCCACTCTTTGGGCTTATCGATTAGAATTAACGGGTGTGTCGTAGTAGATCGAGCGTATTGTCGGTGCGTGGAAGAGGATAGACGTTGTTCTTTGTTCCAGAAATATGCCTTTGATAGTCCACGCGGAATCTAAGCCTTCCGTCCTTTTACTTTACCAGCACAACGGGGAAGGAGAGGGGGCTGTTTAAAGGCTGGATGATGTAGTCTTCGAGCATCTCTCAAACTTGCTCTCGGATGACCTCTCGTTCTTTCACGGAGACATGGTACGGCGACTGGCGGACAGAAAGGACATGCTCATCAGTAAAGATGCGATGCTTCAAAATCGTCTTTTGGCGCTAGTTTGATGACGCGGTGAAATGGTCGCTTTACTCATCGACATCAGTAGGTGTCGTCGTCAAGGAACTGGGGGGGGGGGGGGGGGGGTCGATGTCAAGCTCCTAAGGTCGCGTCTTTTTGTGCAGCAAAGAAGAGTATTCTGGACATGGAAGCGATCGCAGCTGAGTCCGAAATTTCCTCGACGTGGCCCATGGCTGTGCCCTGTGTCAGGTGCTGTGAGTCCTTTCGAAAGCTCGTCACGAGAACCACGGTGAGCCCGTCCTTGATCTTTGCAACTCCGCTGGCAATGACGATTGCTCGTCCCAGGAACAGTTGACCGTTTCCTCCTAACAGAGCATCACCGCACCTAAATGTTGCGGACCCTACCGGCACAAAGACACTCGACAGCGGCGGCAGGTTTAAATGGTCGGCAAGGACTCGTACCGCAGCTGACGTTGTATCACGATCCTCCGACGTAGGAATAGGTTTCTGCAGCGTCAACCTGTTCGCTCCAAGTTCGATGACGGCGCCGTATTCATAGAGAAAGTCCATTCCAAAAATAACGTCTCTTGAACAGTCCGTGAGGACGACGAATTTCAATAGACAGGTCTCCCCGTGGATGTCCACGCGCGTAGTGCACCTTCCCCTCGGTGTAATGAGGCGTCCGGCGGCGGCTCTTATCTACGGGCCATCCTACGGCGTCATCACTTTCCGAAGCCGGCGTAAGCGCTGCCCACTGAAAACGGTATAGTCTGCTCCGGTGTCAATGAGTGCCGTTGCCTCGTGGCCGTCAATAGTAACGTCGAGGCTATTCGACCACGCCGCAGAAGTTTCTTTCCGATACGTATCGTCGCTTGTGTGGAAGCCCTCCCAGTTCGTAGAGGATATCTGCGTCATTCGTCTTCAGAAATACAACCTCCCGGTGTTGCCGCACTTAGCTTTCCCGGCGAGGCGGGGGAAACAAGCTTTCCTGGCGGGGTCTACGGAGGGGCGATGCAGGGCGACGCGGTGGAAGCGAGCGAGTTTATCGGGGCGGAGCGGGCGCAGGAGACGGTGAACGGCGAAGGTACTTGTCGAACTCTCGTGGGCGCTTACCGTACTGCGGGCATGGGTCGTTCAGGTAGAGCCCACGCAAACTATGTTGTCGGTAGGGGCATCGACGATAATAATGGTCGGCTTCCTGGCAGTTTTAACCTTCACTTACGGCCAGCTGAACTAGAAAAAACATACACATAAAGAAAAGACCATTCACGCCGCTGGACTAACAACTGATTTTCTTTTTCCTCCTCTTCTACTGCAAGCCACACTTGAGGGAACAATTCTCTTTTCCTCTTTTTTGCTTTCTAATCCACCTTAAAATCTTTTTTTTTTTCTCTCCTAATTCTCCTTAAAATGTTAACCCCGAAGAAATCTTTTTTCTTTCTCGTGAAGCACGAGAGAAGGTGCACTGACGCAGTCTTCGCCTTTTTCCTCAATGGCAAGTGCCTCTAGGATTTCACGTCCCAGTTTTGTTTTGTTCCTTGCGACGATGTTTACGTCGTAGAACAGTGCCGAACATTGACACGCACGACAATGGGTTGGCAAGTGTCCTCCTGCTGACAGGGTTTTCACTGATGCAGCATGCTCCCTCGTCCGATCGTTAATGCATCGGCCGGTTTGTCCGATGTAACTTCGGCCGCATGTCAGCGGAATGTGGTATACCACCTCCTTTTCACACAGGGCATATGGAGACTTGTGAACTGTGCCACACCTCTTCTCGTTGTCACTTCGCTCCTGGTTAACCCGGCGACACATGGAATAGGCTTTGTTTGGGGCCGAACACACCACCTGAACGCCTTGCCGTCCAGCTACCTCTTTTAACTTGTGGGTCATCCCGTGAACATAGGGTGCTACCACCACCGCCTGTCGAGTCTTTTTCTTTTCCTTTGTGCTTTTATCCGTGCACCCTAATCCGCGCTTGATGGTCCTGCACACCTGTTCGCAAATCGCTACCAGGAGCGGTTTTGGGTACCCAGCATCCTGTAGTCTCGAGACCTGAGTTTTAAAACTTCGCTCAACTTGATGGTGACAGGTCTTCTTTAGGGCGGATATCAGGGCTGTGGTGGCCACCCCTCGTTTGACATTCTTGGAGTGCCCCGAGTCAAAAGGTAGAAAGCCTTTGCACGACCTGGCTTGGTATCTCCAGCACACGTGGTTACCTTTGAATTCCAATGCCAGGTCCAGGAATCTGATGGAATTATCCACGGGGAGTTCATGGGTGAATTTGAGTCCCAAGCAGCTCTGTTCAAAGCACCGCATCACTGTGTCTCGGCACCCGTCTCTTTCTTCATCTACCTTCGTGTTGCATAGAATTAAAAAATGTTATCAAGGTGTATCAAAAAGAAGATCCTCGTGGATGAGGTACAGCAATGCTTTGGGATATTTTAACCCTCTCAGGGACATGCCCAGCGAGTCTCGAAAATCCTCAGGTCAGAGTCGTGGCGCCAAGCACGCTTACTCACAGATTTCCTGCGAGTGAAATGTCTCAGCTACAACATATTCCTCAACCAAATGACGAAGACAAGATGCCTGACAGAGCGTTTATGGAAAGAATGCTTTCTTCCTATATGGAAAGTTCACATGGCAAGAAGGAGCAAGGCTTGTCCAAAAATGTCCCCTATCCAAGTAATTGGAGATGTTCGTCTTTCGGCGCAGGCGGAACGTGTGCTTGAAAAAGGACCAAAGTTCGCAATTCCACCAAGGATGGAAGCCGTGGACAAGGTGGCGCTAGTACGGTCCATTGCGTCAAAAGCTCCCGAAGAGAAAGTTTCGCAGATCATTAATGAAGGGATTGACTGCCTAGAAAACCTAAGGGGCCAAGCGCATCAAAAGTTTAGCTTTGGATCAACAGTACATGAATTGCGGACGAAAGGCCTCAGGCTTTGTGTATCGGATAAAGAGGGAGGGTTTGTGGTGCTGGATTCTGAAAAGTATGAACAAAAGGCCACTCAAGCCGTGGCTAAGAATTTCATTCCAGTGGAAGAAAAAAGAACTAAATCAGCAAAAAAGGCCATCCTGGAAATATTCGAAGACAACCGTCAAGGAAGCCTCGTAACGAAAATTAAGGGAACAAAGGAGACCCACCTGTCGGTGTTTTTTTTCAGCAAAAACACACAAGGACGGCGTTCCTTTTCGGGCTATAGTCTCCGAAAGAAACACGTGGCAAGGACAGGTGTCGATCTATCTGGCAAAGCAATTGACCCAGTGTACGACGCAAGATCCTTTCAGGATTCCCAACTCCGAAAGTGTGATCGCCTTTATTCGGGAGAAGGGGTCTGACATTGGTTCCGGGTTTTCTATCGACATTCAGGACTTATATTACTCCATACCACAAGCAAGCCTGCTATCAATTCTTCGAAAGACCATCGAACAGCAGGGTGTCATAGCTTTCCAGAACGCAGCCGGCATGAACCTGGACAGTTTCTTGGAGCTCCTACGTGTGTACCTCACGGCAACAGTAGTGTCGCACAAGAATTTGTCATATGTACAAAGAAGTGGAGTATGCATTAACTCACGCGTGGCTCCGTACCTCAGCGATGTTTTCCTCGCGGCGTGCGGAAGTGCCATTCAAGAAAGATTGAAAGATCCAAGGATTGAAGGCATCTTCAGGTACGTCGACGATTTTTTAATTCTATGCAACACGAAGGTAGATGAAGAAAGAGACGGGTGCCGAGACACAGTGATGCGGTGCTTTGAACAGAGCTGCTTGGGACTCAAATTCACCCATGAACTCCCCGTGGATAATTCCATCAGATTCCTGGACCTGGCATTGGAATTCAAAGGTAACCACGTGTGCTGGAGATACCAAGTCAGGTCGTGCAAAGGCTTTCTACCTTTTGACTCGGGGCACTCCAAGAATGTCAAACGAGGGGTGGCCACAACAGCCCTGATATCCGCCCTAAAGAAGACCTGTCACCATCAAGTTGAGCGAAGTTTTAAAACTCAGGTCTCGAGACTACAGGATGCTATGTACCCAAAACCGCTCCTGGTAGCGATTTGCGAACAGGTGTGCAGGACCATCAAGCGCGGATTAGGGTGCACGGATAAAAGCACAAAGGAAAAGAAAAAGACTCGACAGGCGGTGGTGGTAGCACCCTATGTTCACGGGATGACCCACAAGTTAAAAAAGGTAGCTGGACGGCAAGGCGTTCAGGTGGTGTGTTCGGCCCCAAACAAAGCCTATTCCATGTGTCGCCGGGTTAACCAGGAGCGAAGTGACAACGAGAAGAGGTGTGGTACAGTTCACAAGTCTCCATATGCCCTGTATGAAAAGGAGGTCGTATACCACATTCCGCTGACATGCGGCCGAAGTTACATCGGACAAACCGGCCGATGCATTAACGATCGGACGAGGGAGCATGCTGCATCAGTGAAAACCCTGTCAGCAGGAGGACACTTGCCAACCCATTGTCGTGCGTGTCAATGTTCGGCACTGTTCTACGACGTAAACATCGTCGCAAGGAACAAAACAAAACTGGGACGTGAAATCCTAGAGGCACTTGCCATTGAGGAAAAAGGCGAAGACTGCGTCAGTGCACCTTCTCTCGTGCTTCACGAGAAAGAAAAAATATTTCTTCGGGGTTAACATTTTAAGGAGAATTAGGAGAGAGAAAAAAAAAAGAAGATTTTAAGGTGGATTAGAAAGCAAAAAAGAGGAAAAGAGAATTGTTCCCTCAAGTGTGGCTTGCAGTAGAAGAGGAGGAAAAAGAAAATCAGTTGTTAGTCCAGCGGCGTGAATGGTCTTTTCTTTATGTGTATGTTTTTTCTAGTTCAGCTGGCCGTAAGTGAACTATGAACCAACTCGCTCAGCTCAAGCCTGTTACAGTTTTAACCTAGTGGGCGTCGGTCAGCCGTCGTGTGTAACGGGACAGGCCTGTTGCGTCGAAAAGGTGCTGGTTACTGGTGGACGAGTGGTGGCCGTGCTTTTCTTGTGTATACGCTTGTGAATACCTCAATAACCCCTTTAAAAATATATTTTTCGCGTCAAATTTTATTTCATTTATGAGTAAAAAACTGCTTCAAAATTTAACGTTTCTGACTCCATTTCCTATGATACAGGCCTGCGAATTCGGGGGTATAGATAAAGTAACCAAACTTTATGTTTGTTTATACTTTAAAAAAAAATAAACAGTATCAATGTCATTGTCCTGTTTTTAAGAATACAGGCCTGCGAATTCGGGGTAATAGATCAAGTAACCAAACTTTATGTTTGTTTATACTTAAAAAAATAAACAGTATCAATGTCCTTGTCCTGTTGTTAAGAATACATCCAAGAGTGACCACTCCGGCTGCGGACGTAAATGAAACTTTCCACCTCTCCTCAATCTACAATATTTTGCGTCCAATAATATTTTTTTGGGGGGTTAAAAAAATTATGCGTTTATTTATACAAAAAATAACATAAAATTATCCAGCAAATTAAAAAGGTTGACCAACCATCCTATGTTCGATCTCATCTCAAACCCCCCCCCCCCCCCCCCCCCCCCGCTGCCGCAGTTATTACAGTCTAGTTCTATACTCAACAAGAAATTAATAAAATATACTCGCCAGACATTTGTCAAACTGGTTGTTGGACTATGCTTGAACTCTTTACCGAACGCGTTTGTTCGTCGTAGCCCATTGGTGTCGCTCAAGCAGCACTACCACCGAGGTCTGGAAAGGAACATTCTTAAAGCCTCGAGTTGACACTTAGAGTTTCGCTAAGGGCGTGTTAAGCGAATTGTGGGTTGCTACTCTGGGGTTTCTTTGAGGCCTTTTCCGGGGTATTCCTATCAGGTTCGGCAATGTGCAGGGTTTAGTTTTAAACTAGACTGAACTCTGGAAAAAAGTAGCAATACTTCCTTCCACGTTTAGTGCTTAATTGCAGAATGTTTTTGCTTGATTTCTTTTGTAAACTGTGCAGTGTCCTTATAGTGCAGTAGGCATTCAAATGCTACATGTTTTGCAAATTCTGGGCGGAAAACTTATTGCCTATAAATATCAGTTCTTTATTTATTCAGATATGGAGACGTACATTTTAGAAGCATAAATATTAATACACAAGATGCTGTTGGCGCGGATACTCCTACGTTAAATACGAAAATATTTACGTTTCATGTTGGCAATATCAGTGCGAAAAATGTTTGAAATCCTTGCATCAGCTGTTCATAAATTTATTCATTCATTTCTTAACTGAATGATTGAAGTTTTTATGGAGCTGTTCTAAGTCCAAATGTTACCCTCGCGCCACCTTGTAACCATATGCGTCGATATTTGTAACTTTGATGCGTTACGTTCAAAGGAAACTGTAGTATTGCTTACAACTGGGCACCTGTAAATGTGGACGCATCGACCGTAATTGGTGCGTATTCTTACTCGCCTCTGCTGAAAACATTTTTCTTGGCTTTTATGCTTAAGAATGGGAGACTCCAAACGAACTGTCTTGCGATGAAGGCATAGAACGGATAACCGTCGGTATTTCAGAGCTCAGCAGATGGCCTAATCTAGTCTCTAGAAAAGGCGTTCGCATCACCAACAAACGAACCCATTCTGACAGTGGTTATTGCTCTTAGGATTGTCAATTTTCCGCTCTTGCAGTTCTTTGCGCACCACAGTGTGCTCTATGGTAGTTCTGTATAAACGGAGTATTCATTTATTTTACAATAAAAACATGGGTGGTGCCATAGGCTCTCAGATCACGCATTTGGTTTGGCAGGCAGCGTGCGCTGGGTGCTCACCAAATTGAACTTTGAGAGTATACGCATACACGCTGCAAACACTGACATGGCAAAACGAAAATTAAATTATAGCCTTATAATTCTTATCCATTAAAACTAGCCGCGTCAACGCAGGGAAAAGCAAAATGTGCGGCGGCGTTTTTTTCCCCACATATATTATCTGATGGTTTCCACGCTCGGGGACGACCCTGCTCCGACGCCACAAGCTAGCTTCTAGCTGGTGTTTTCTCTCGCACTGAAATGGACCACGGGACCAACTGGTGACACCGGCTGGCATCCAGCGAAAACTAACGCGTGGTGGCGTGATCCAGTTACATGTTCAGTCTTGAACAATGAATACTACAATGCAGTGGCGTCACTAGGGTCACCCTGGGAGGTGGCCCGCCGCCTCCCCTCTCACTGGCGGTCCGGGGCGGTCCGGCTTTCCCCTGTTGTGACGCCACTGCAGAAATGACTGAGAGGCAACAGTGGTTCTTTCCAGGACGATCATTTCAACTATCGCGTACCTCGCTACCGCAGAATCCGCTGGGCTCTGGCTCTACAACATCTGGGAGACTGATGCAGGCCCCGGCTAAAGCGTTATTTTCTTGCCAAGTCAGAGTCAGGCAGCCACAGTCCCGCGATTTTGGCGATCGATCTCAAAGTTAGTTCTCTTGCTCTCTCAGAGTGAAAGCACTCGTATTTCTCGGTCACCATACGGTGGTTTTAGTTTAACCTTTTCTGGGGCTGTACCTGTAATACTTTCGACAGCGTTCGGTTGTGTCCATGTAACGATAATGCGTCAGCTCGAACCATCGCCTTTTATTGAGTGCGCCATTTAGTCTCATCTCTTAGTAAGTAAGGATCTTATAGGCCGAGGAAACTTCGGGACCGTTATCGAGAATCACTAAATCAGTGAATTGTAGAAACGCCTCAAGCACGTGGGCAGCCTAGGGACGTGCTGCAGTTACCACACGTGCAACAGGCGGAAACCTCGGGCTGCGAAAATACGGATAATAATCATATAATCCGCGTTTTCAACCCGGAGTTCAACCCGGGGTTTGGCACTGACCCATTCTCGCGGTTTCGGTTTCACACGCTTTATGGGATGAAAAGTTGACAATTTGTACGTCATCGTTTAGGAACTAATGGGATTGGAGAAGAGGGGGTGCGAGTGTGCGCACACTCGAGCACGCAGTCCTCCAAAAGCGCAGTCATGACGCCCGGTGTCACGTAAGAAAAACACTTTGCATTTATTGTACCTCTGGAGGCAGACAGTTGGCTACATTGCGTGGAACTAGAGGGCATTCCAACAGTTCTGTGTTACAGCCGTTGCTAAATGTATGTACAAGTCGTGCGGCGCTTGGCCGAAGCTGGTGGGAAGCGGTGTCGAACGTGTGCGCTCGCCTTCTTCCGAAGCGACGGTTGGCATCCGGCCACACCTCGCACTCGGCGCTGAAGAGATCGCCGGACACAAAGAACTCCTGACCCGAATCTTCTTTGACGCAAGTGGAAAGCGGTATGTCCGTAAAGACCCGTTTACGGCAGGAAGAAATTGGACGCTAGCGTTCTTAAAAATGAAACCCGCAAACGGGTTACCGGTGGTTTCAAATTGACATTGGTTGCGTACTACGTACAATTAAACTCACTCGTCGAGGAAGGCACACTCGTCGAGGAAGGTTTTTAAATAAAAAAAAAAGTTTAATTAAAATAAAAACCCAAGCTGTTCGAGCAGTTTTACCTTTTAGGTACAAGATAGTTTTTCCAAGGTCGTTCGCGCCATTATTTTCGCTGAATGACGAGACACGAGGGTGGAATTGATTTGCTGCTACTCTCGATGGAGCATTTCTACAATCTTACAATCGATACTGGAATTAGTTTTGACCGCATGCTCTTGCCGTTATTCTTCAGAGAGACAAAATATCGTATTTTAGGGTGCTGACGGTGCACCGTTTTCACAAAGCTAATGCGAACTATACGCCGTGTGCTTTCGAAGTAATACGAAACTCTACAGTCCCCAAAGGTACGAAGACGGCAGGCTTAGTGCTTTCAGCGCGAGCAGCTTTCGTATGCCTTCGACGTTTCGTGAGCTTGAGGTTCGTGCAGTCGAAGCTCGCTGCGCCTGCTGGAGACCATTCGAAAGACACGCCTTGCAGTTGTCGCATTTGCGGACAATGGAACAGAAAGTGGGACCATGGATGGCAGTGCATTCAGCACTGCACGATTATTCTATAAATTGACGAGAGTTTGGTTTAGAGGGAACCCATGAGCTCGTATGTCCGCTCTCGTTCTTCAATTTCAAACAAAATAAACGGCGGAAAATTGTATGGTAATAATGTGTGCAATAGGCAAATTATTATTTCATGCCCAGCGACCCCAAAGCCACCACCCAATTGTTTTTCTCTCCCTAGTGTCGTTATAGTTACGTCTCTCTGCGTGCATTTGCGTAGGCGTGGACACTTCACTTCATACGTTTCCGTGACATTTTAGGTTTGTTCCATCCGTTGCTTGTTTAAGCATGGCTTGTCCGCTTCCCACCTAAAAGGACTCGCAACGACCTGATCGAAGTACAATGACTCGCGGGCCTGGAACTGCATATCCTTTTCCTTTTAAAATCTTCCGAGCTCGCCTTTTGTGAATACTATGAATTCTTCTGCAGGCTCAAACCTAGGGGCTTCCAAAGTGTGACTTCACGAGAGTTGTTTACAAAAGAGCGCAAAGAATAGGCGGTCATAATGAACTACTTCAATCAACTGAGAATACGCGGGAAGTTGTATTGGTTTAGGATTTTAGGATTTTCCTCGAGGTGCAGCTAGGCCCGCATCACTCACGAAGGTATTATTTCCGCATTATGGCTTCTTGTTCTTTATTGTCCTTTCTTCCGCCGCTTCTGAGGAACCCTGAATTAGCTCGGGAGATAAACTGAACAAATCTCCTTCATTGTTTCGCAGACTGGCCACAACGCGTTCCTGTGTGGGTCTCCACATATATGCTCGCGTTGAGAGAAGCACCGCGCTTTGGGGGACTGATACCGTATTTTGCTGACTTCGCGGACCGGAAGTGCTTAAAACATGAAATTTTACTCGGTGCGGACAATCTATAGGTGCGTGCTACACAAAAATTTGTTTTCTTCACGAGCTTTCAGTATCAAGAAATGTGGCCGATTTTTTAACTGGCGGTTATGTTACTAAAATGCTTCGTGTGATGCGAGCTTCTTGTGCGCTAGTAACGCCCAGATTTTTCAAGGTGTGCTACGATGATTAAATTTATAGTGGGCAAAATATTTACCTCGTGGGGACTGTGCACAGTGTGAGGACTATCTTCAGAGTGTATCTGAGAAGGAATTTGTTGTAGTTGAAAATTTTTTCTGCGGATGCATCGGGTGCGCACTATAAACTTTTTTTTTTTTAATTTTTACCAGTCGCATATTATACGGCATAAGAGCATAAAGAAGCGAGGCTAACAAGCCGAATCTTGCTTTAGGTTGGGGAAGAAAAAAAGTGAAAGCCGTTTACAACTCCCTGTAACGCCGAATGAGAGCGCAGCTCTTGAGGAGGAGGAGGGAAGGGTACTGAGGGGAGGGTAGACTCCTCCTCCTCCTCCTCCTTCTCCTCCTCCTTCCCTCATTCTTTAATATGCTCCGGGGGGGTTAGGGGGGGTCACCTCACCTCGGGGGAAGGGGGTCACGTGACATGGGGGGGGGTCGCATGACTTTGAGGGGGGGAGGGGTTCACGTGACCTCGGGGAGGGGGCCACGTGATCTCGGAGAATCACGTGACCTTGGGAGGGGTCAGTGTCCTTAGGGTGTCTAGTGACCTTGGGGGTCACGTCACCTTGGGAGGGGTCACGTGACCTTGGGGGCCACGTGACTTCGGAGGTCACGTGACCTTGGGTGACCTGGGGGTCACGTGACCTTGGGGTGACCTTGGGAGCGGTCACGTGACCTTGGGGGACCTTGGTTATGCCGACGGCGACGGCGACGCCGCTCAAGCCGGAAAAGGGGCGCCTAAGAGCTGCGCTCTAAAAAGAGACAATGTGTCTAACGCATTAATTTATATTCGCCAAATATACTGCCTGTGGCCATGGCCCAGAAAGATGTCAGCACTGCTTAAGAAAGGCTTCTTTGAGAAACTGTCATTCCGGCGGTGGATGTTCTGATTAGCGTCCTTGCCCAATTAGTGAGGTATCCAGAACTGGTGGACTCAAAGGGCACCAAGAGCGCGACAGAGGTTTTGAGCATTCAAACCGTGCACGTACAGTTGCAACGAACATTGACCGCACCAATTGGCAGCAGGTCGCGCGGCCACTTGTTCGAAACAGGGATCGCTTGAGTTAGAGTGGCTCTAATGTCTACGATGTTTTTTGTGTGAGTTATGGCGCGGGGCGAGGTATTAATGCACGCTTCACACGTAATTACATGGTCCCTTTTAAACCAAACCCGCATTGCACGAAAGAATTGGTCGCATCAATCAACGTATCATCATTTGTCTCCCCCAGAATGCGTGCATTGGTTTTAAAGTAACGGCACAGTCAGCTTCGCGAAGAGCGAATCATTCACGTGCATGCAATGACACTCACTGACACAGTTCTGTGGGAGATCTCGTACAAAAAGAAACATTTGGTGTGCACACGTCATTAAGAACCTCAAGAGAATCCGGTATGTTATTGGGCGCCGATTGTGAACGTTATTAATGCGTTCTTTACGAATTGGCGCAATATACGAGAAGAAGTGAAGCACTTTCCTGACTATTTTCTGCGTGAAACCCCGACTAATTTCAAGGTGTACTGTGCCAGTATTTGTTCGAATATATAGAAGCTTTAAACAAGTGGTACACGACCTGGCCTTCTTCTCGCGGACTCAGTTTTATGCCGTGAAAACAGTCCAGCACTTTCCGAACCTCAGTTCAAAGAACATTTGGTGCTGCCCGTGCATGTGCCAGTCAGCGAGCACGGTCGAAAAACAAGAGCGCCGGATGTGCGTTCAGGCGCTGGAACACCTGGTCTTAAGCACAGACCGCATGGCGCGTTTTTCTACACGCGAAAACGCGACCCGCTATGAACGCTGGCGCGGAAGCTGACGCGGGGGCACCCGCATGCAGAAAAAGCCCGCCGGCCACGCGTTATCAGCGTTGCCAGATAACAGAATTGTCAACACGCGATGTAAACGTTGACGCAAACACTACAAAATGAGAATTAAATGAACACGTAAGTAAATAAAACGGGTTTGCGTGTCTCTTCTTCTTCTTCTTTTTGTGAGGTCCAGAGAAGGAAAGGGAAAGCCGGGAGAGATGTTGGCCTCCTGTACGGGGCGAGTCGCTACCCGGCTTGGGGAAGGGGGAGGAGCCGTAGGTGGCTAAAAGAGATAGTGTGGAAATTTGGAAACCAGTCCAATAATGTGATGGGGCTTTGGCACAAGTGTGGGTTTCAATTTAACAACCTTGCTGTTTGCGGTGTGTGGTATTAGGTCATAGACGGTCTGCCAAACCAGTCTCACTCAGGAAATCCAAGAGGTCTTTGTAAGCCCTCTGGACTAGCCGACGTGGGGCTTCTGGGATGAGGAGTTCCCGAGTGGTGGAGGAAGGAAGTCCATTGAAAGTGTAGCGTTGAAACAAGGTTTTACGCTCTTCTTCGTACTCTGTGCACACTAGTAGCACGTGTTCAATGTCCTCTAGGGCTCCACAGTGTAGACAGTCAGGACTATTGACTCGTTGAAGTTTGTGCAGATTTGATCTTGTGTTTGCGCAGTTTGCCCTCAGCCGATGTAACATTGACGCTTGTTCTCTTGACAGCTTGCGGGGGATTGCTGGAGGGGGCCGTCCTTCAGCCGTCTCTCGGTGTGGGTGGCGCTTTTGGTAGAAATTTCGTATAAATCGCCATGCTTCGTTGTACCGGCGAAGGGAAATGGTTGGGGTCTCAAGTTCATGGGCTTCAGTAGCGAGAGCATCCGCTTTCTCATTTCCCGCAATTCCAGTATGTGCAGGACACCACTGAAAAGCGAGTTGCCAACCCTTTCTTTCAGCTGACCTGGCAGATGCTACAGTTGTTGCAGTCAATCGAGTGCCAGTCTCGGGGTTCCGGAGAAGTTGAAGAGCAGATTTCGAATCTGTGAGAATGACTGCTCTCCCTGGTGTTCCACTTCGCACTAGCAGCTCCAAAGCCCGCCAAATGGCCACCAGCTCCGCAGTAGTGGATGTTGTGGCGAAGTTCAGTCTGTCTGCAATGCAGACGTTGTGAGTTGGGATGAAGACTGCTGTCGTAGTAGTTCCTGTCGCCGGACTAGTGGAGCCGTCGGTGTATACTTGCAGCCATTCAATATACTCTGTGTAGAGTAGTTCCTGAGTCAAAAGGCGAGAAATTGTCCCAGAAACACTCGCCTTGCTATGCACGTAAGGGAGGGTTTCACTTATCGTCAGTGGTACTTCTAGATGAGGCTGCGGGAATGGAGGGATGTGTCCGGGTGGTCCTATAAGATCTTCGAACTGTCTCGCCAAGTAGCCAAAGCGGGAGTTCGGGCGATCAAGGACGTGTGAGAGTAGTGTACTCCCAGAGGACACACCATGAATTCGTGCAAGGTGACGGCAGGCGCGCTCATCAGCCCGGAGGAAAACAGGCCATTCTTCAGCAGCAATGAGTGTGGCAACGTTTCCCGCGTATCGCGGCAGCCCAACGCACATCCTCAGTGCTACACGGTGAAATGTTTCAACGTCACGTTGTTGTGCTGGTCCGATGTTGAGTAGTGGCAGAGTATAATGTAGGCGGGAAAGGATTAAACCTTTATATAACTGAAGGAGGGCGTGCTGTGGTGTTCCCCAGGTATGGCCGCGGAGGCACCGCAGAACTCCGAGAAGGCTGCGGCACTTGGAGAGAACTTTGCGGACTTCTGGTCTCCAGGTTACCCGATCATCTAACAACAATCCAAGATATCTGTGTGTCCTCACCCTCTTGACTGGCATCCCAGCCATCTTGAGTTGCAGCGCTCGTTCGGGGGGGCGTCCTCTCGGACGGTAAAGCAGCACTGCTGTTTTCTCATGGGAAAGTGTCAGTCCGAGTTTTTCGATGGCATTGCAGATTGTATCGAGTGCCTCTTGGACTTGACAACGAATCTTCCTTGCCCTTCGAGTTGGGCCAGTGCACCAAAGAGCCACATCATCTGCATAGATGGATATCTGCACATGGAACGATCCCTGCTGGCGAAGTGAGCTTGGAAGCGTTGCCATGGCGACATTGAAAAGTAAAGGACTAAGGACACTTCCCTGAGGAACGCCCTGAGTCACAGTACGTGGACTGCTAAGTGCTCCCGGGACCCTGACCCGAATCGTTCTACCAGAGAGAAATGCCTTAATATATTCGAGCATTTTCCCTTTCACTCCGAGCGGTCTGAGGCACTGGAGGATAACATTATGCGGAAGTGTATCAAATGCTCGTTTTATGTCTAAAAACAGACAGTGAAGCATGTTGCGGCGTGCTTTTGCCTCTTCGAGTGCAGATGCCAAGTCGCCCATTGCGTCTGCTGTACACCTCTTCGCACGAAATCCTGACAGCTGGTGTGGCATCGCATGTGATTGCTCTAGGTGCCATGTCAGGCGTCTCAAGACCAGGCGCTCAAGTAGTTTTCCCAGGCAGCTTGTCAGGAACACAGGTCTATAGGATGAGGGGGAGTGGCTTGGCTTACCGCATTTCAAAACTGGAATTACGATAGATTCTAGCCAGGTCATAGGCAGAATGCCTGTTCTCCATATTGAGTTGAGTGTCTCTAAAAGTCGTGGATGATGAGCTTGGTCTATGTTTTTCAATGCTTGATACGTGATTCCGTCTGGCCCGGGTGCACTTCGGCGTTTGCAATGTCGGAGCGCATACTGCAGTTCAAAGATGGTGAAGTCGTCATCTGCTGTGAATGCATCAGAAATGGAAGTGCCTATCAGCTCTTGGGGTAAAACCACGGCTGGTGTAGGAAGGGGGCACGCAAATTCATCAGCTAGCAGTTCTGCCGTTTCAGTCATGATTTTGTCGTTCCTAAGGGCGAGTGCTGCAATTGGGTGACGAGGGACCTTCGCAGCTGCCAATGCGCCAACTAACCGCCAAGCTTGCGCGGCTCCCCTCGGATTCCCGAAGGAAATACATTTTTGAGCCCACTGATAGCGCTGCAATTTTTTTGTGTGCCTCCTGAACGCCGCATCTATTTTTTTGTAACGTGCCCAGTCGTATTCTGTATCTGTGTGCATAGCCCGTCGTTGGGCTTGTCTCCGTGCCGCTCGGAGGTTCAGAAACTCTAGGTCCAGGACGGGTCGCGTGATGGGAACCTTCACCAGTCGGGTCGCTCGTCGAATGCAGTTTTCAGTGATGGCAGGTAGGTCTGTAGCGTTAGCGTTAGCCGCAGTTATCGATGCTGCCATGTATTCACGGTAAAGGTCCCAGTTGACTGCTTTGCATGTTCTGGTGGCGACTGCACTTGCGTTCGGCGAGGCTATAATGATAGGAACATGGTCGCTACCCCATGTGTCTGGTTGTATTGCCCACGACACTTTGATCGCAGGCGATGCAAATGTGAGATCAAGGACGCTTTTTCTGACCCCTTTACGGATAAATGTGGGTGCTCCTCTGTTTAGAGTTGTGAGGTTCAGGGCCGCAATGGTATCTTCCAGGCATCTTCCCCTTCTGTTGGTTCGGCTATCACCCCAGTTGATGTTGTGTGCGTTGAAATCTCCAGCTAATAAAAGTTCACCTTTAGCTCTCTGTTGAATTTGGTGCAACACATCAGGGTCCCATGTGCCCCCAGGGGCTACGTAAATGGAAACTATTGTGGTGTCTTGCGTGCCGAGCCTTACTGTCACTCCCGCATACTCTGCCGTTAATGAGCAGAGATCTGAAAGGTCCAGGACGCTTTGATGGAGGCTTGATCTCACCAAAAGTGAAACTCTAGACCTAGTCTTTGAGTCAATTGTGGTGGAATTGTAGAAAACATATGGAGAGAGTCGTACCTCACCGTGCAGGATGTTGGTTTCTTGAAGTGCAACTACATCTATGGTTCTCTGCGGCAGAATTTGCCGAAGTTCAGGAATGCGTGTACGAAGGCCGTTCACGTTCCATTGGAGAATTGATGGGAATTTGGGGTTCCGGATTCGTTGACACGGCCTGTTGGCTTTCCCTCCCTTTACTATGACTCCATAAGTGGAAGAATCATGTTAAGGAATGAGAGGAGAAGTCGTGCCCACTGCGAATCCACAGTAGATAGAAAAGCGCAAGCCATGCGGGTTGCCTTCTGAAGAAGTGGAATCCAGCATTCCCAAGCAGATGTAGCTCTGGGTTCAGCACTCGGGCTGAGAGGAGGCTGCGGCTTCAGTGCAGGCGTCACATTCAATGCTGGACTGACAGTGTCGGCTTTTGATTCCACAGTGCAGGTGTGGTGGTTGTTCAATTGAGATTCTCCCTTCGTCGTTTTGCCTTTTCGCTGAAGTGCTGCAGCGTAATCCACAGCACTGACATTAGGCTCCTTCATAGGATCATTCCTTCTTTTCGGTGGGCTTGGAGGGGGCTGACCATGTTGATTTGCGTTGGCTGTCTTAGACTGTTGGACAGCTGTCCTTGCAGCACCAAAATCAACGGCATTTTGACGTGCGTAATTGCGAGTCTCGCTTTCTTTCTTCCATTTAGGGCAGGATGAAGAAGTGGCAGCGTGAGGTTGACCACAGTTGACACACTTTTCTTGTGCCAAACACTCGGTGTTGCTCTGATGTAAGTCTCCGCAGCGGCTACAAATAGAAGGTCGCTTGCAAGTCGCTTCTCGATGTCCATACGCGCAACACTTTCGGCACTGTATGAGGCGTTCCTTGAATAGAGAGACTGGGTGAGGGACATGGCCTAGGTAAACATAACTTGGCAGTGTTGTTGTAGAGAAGGACAGCTTCACTACTGTGCTCTTGCCAAGTCGTCGCAATCTTGCCACTCGACCTTCCGGAGATCTCACGTTCTGTTCGATCTCTACTTCAGAAAGCGCAGGATCAACGTCTGTGATCACTCCGACGGCGTATTGTCGCGGAACTGGCTCATATGCTCTGACCTTCATTCCGCAAAGCTCGGAGCAGGCAAGGAGCGTTCGAGTCGTCTGGCCATTGCGTGTGTCTACTGCAATAAGGTTGAGTCTTTTGTTAGGACGGACTTCAAGAATGCACTCCGGGCACATTTGTTCCAAAGCAATTGAGAGTTTAAGGCTGCTGAGTGTTGCGATGAGCTAATTTTCAACCGTTGATACAAAGATGACAGTCAGCCCTTCTGTCACTTTCGGCGAGTGGGTAACTGTATCCGTGCTTTTGCTTGAGTTTGAGTCAGTCTTCTTGCGTTTTTTAGCTCCTTTGGTCTGCCAGCCTTCTCCGTCGTCGTTGAGCTCCATGTCACAGAGTTGTGACTCTCCGCCATTCAATACGTTGGTATTTGAATGTTGACCAGCTGCGAGGTCTTCTGCCAAGTCAGCAGCGGAAGCTTCGTACTCCGATTTTGCGAGAGATGTACCGCATATCGAGGAACTCACACTGTATCGGTCGGTTGCAGCTCTTTGACTTGCCGTTAGTGAGGGAGTTCTGGTGGACATAGCGGAGTCGTTTCAGGAAAGCCGAGGAATAATCCCCAGCCGACCGGCACACCTGCCCGCATACAGTTGGAGGCAGGCTTCGCACTTGTATAGGCTCAAAGAAAAACGTGTAGAGGGTTGATACTATTAAAATATAGCCACAAATAAGAGAGACGAAAAGAGCGCAGACCTATTTGAAGCACGTCTTCTTCCTTTTTCCTGTTCGGTTTGCGTGTCAAACAAAACACCTTTCCAATTTTTATATGAAAAATAGAAATGCTTCTGAACACTTTGAAATGTGCTTAATACGAAAAAGCGTACTCTGCAGGATCACGTGATAGTTGAACCGCCCTCATCGGGCGAGAGCCGCTTTGACGCCTCGGCGCGCGCATCTTGTTCTGGGCCGGCTAGAAACCAACGCTCCCGCGAAAACGCGCGCCCGTGCGCAGAAAATGGCGTCAGGCCGACGCCGACGCGCCTCAATCGCGAGCGAAAACGCGCCGTGCGGTCTGAGCTTTACCTAAGCACTCGAGGCGGATTCTCAGAAAATTCTGCATTAATAATATACCGATTTCTACGTTGCTGAATGTTCGCATTAGGGTTCCGTGTTTTCGGTGAATACCGACACAAATTCATAATTATCCTACGAGCCAAATTGATAAAAACCCAGAATTGAAGCTTTTTTGTGTACAGAGCCATTTTGTTTCAAGCCGAAGCACAGCAGCCGCTGCAGCAGGCTGTCCTTTCCTTTCGGAGTCCACCCACGGTTTCGTGTCCTTCTCGCATCGGTGTGAGGGCGTTTTCTATGGATTCAGGCCACACGTCTGTTCCCTGGACGTTGGGGACTCACACGCCTATGCCCGATTTTCTACTACCTGCGTGCCCCGATAAAATCTGTTGTTCGACAAAAATATTCGCATCATCCGCCGAACTCATCAGTACCACTGAGGCGCACTCGACATCCACAGGGCGAGGGCCGGCGCTGGCCAATCGCGTTACTTGAAGCATTACTTAAAGAAGTGAAGGGGTAATTGAGTGAGGTTTGAGAATTCGGCGGTAAAGAACACCGATACATTCTGGGAAAAAATAAACCCCCCAAAAAACGATTTCGAATTCAAAGAAAGGTTAACCCCGAAAACACGGAAACCTACCTATACCACGGGGCCTACCGAGCCTGCACTTCGGGGCTTTAAGATGCGTAATGCGGTACTCACTTTGGAGGTCTTCCCCTACCTTCGGATATTAGGAGGACAGAAACATTACCTCAAGTTCAGTAAATTTAGGTGCTGTAATATAAAACATTATAGAAAAAAATTATTGCAGAATCACGTTTCAGCTGAAGGTTAATCTTAAATTGGCACGTTAAATTTGCAAAAAAAAAAGTAATAAGCCGTAACCACTATATGAAAACATAAGTTCAGTCCTTTATTTTTAATACTAGTCAGAGTGTACCAAACAACGTCAAAACACCCGAGTATTAATGCGTACAAATATTGGCCGAGGGGTCTCAGGTTTTGTTTAACGCTTTAGATGCAATTAGATGATCCCTTACTACGTTTCATCAGAACATTATTAAATTTCACGTTCGATTCAATTGTCATTCGGCTCTTTCTTTTCACTTCCTGTACCCGAGCATCGCCGAAGTTCGGAAAGCAACCCTACCCTTAGGTCTTCGAGGTCTCCGTTTGAGGGCTGCTAGCCTTAAGCTTCCGATCGCTTTCTGGGAGATTTTATACGCTTCACTCTCGCGCACCTAGACGTGCCAAATAGGGCCACGCACTCCAGGACACAGGCGTGCACTCCGCGGAAATGCTTGTTTAAATTCTCTGATACTGTCCTTAGTAGACCCTTAGAAGCAGAAGATGTAACAAAGAGAAACAATCTTGAGCATGGCGGATTGTTGCCTTCTGCTATGGTCGTTAGTAAACGGCAAAACACACAAAAGGGATACCGCCGCTTTCCATTTTGGTCAAAGAAGATGTCTATTTTTTTCGTAAGGAGTAATGAGATTTTGTACTTTCCACAACTTGAGAGTTTGGTTTCCTCGTTCTATAATAAACAGTCCAGAAAGAAACTGGTTTGAATTTGTAGGCCAACTCAAGAAACAATATCCAATGTAATAGGCGGTGACAAAAGTGAATTTCTAACTATTTCACTACTGACACAGCCTATGAGCAGGGACGAACTCTCGAACACCCCTTCTCGGAGACACAAGAAACACCATCCATTGGTGACCGGAGCAGGCAACAAGGGGATCGTCCATTGACGAACATGGTCCTTTGTTGCTGCTTACTAATTTCTTGGGGTCGCAGAGGCGCCTAGCAGGTGTGTCCTTAATAACTGCCGGCAAAGTGGATTGAACATTGACCTTGAGAAACACGGTTATTAGAAGAGGAGCGAACATGAGAATTTGCTCCGCAATTCGAATCCTTCACCTTTTTTAATTGCTCTGGTCCGCCGACAGACGTAGTTCAGAAATGCGATTGCAGCTCCAATTAAAGTAGGATCTAGCTTACAGGCTTTAGCTAGGGTGACGCAGCATTTGCCCATACGAGGCCGGCCCGTGCTTGTTTCCTCCATCAAACAACCGCTGATGATGTTCTCGATTCAGTGAAGCTAGAGCGTTTAATCTACCTTTGAGTAGTAGACATAAACATAAGTCCGTGAATAGGAAAAAAAGAAACTTCTCCCGAAGGAATGGCGGTACATTGAAGCGAAGGCGCAGAAAAGCACACTCGAAGTTATAAACATATTTTGTGTGGTTGGCCGGAAGCGGCAGCTGGGGAGTCATCGCTCAGACTTGCTCCTTCTCCCATCAAGTTCGCAGTAAAACAAGTTAAACGTGCGACTCAAGGAAAATCATGGAGTTCGATGCATTTGCATGACCGATACATTTTCACGCATGATTTAAACGTTTTTTTCAATGCACTAACCTAACATGCTTGTTTTGTGTTGGCACTAATCTTCGCTAAAGCACATATTCACGCAACTTATGATGACATAAACGGTCGCCTAGGCAGCAACGAGGAAGGTAACCTATGAAGCAAGTTTTATTGCAAATGAAATATTCTGGCACTTAAAAATCGTTTGCCCTCGAGTTGCTTTCTTGTTTGATAGAATGCGAAGTAAGACATACGACGGCGTTTCCGGCGGATGAATTAAATAAGCTGGCGGGCTCACTCGGTATTCCTGGAAGAAAGCCGCGACCTGTGGAAACGTGTTTGTAGGTGGGCACGACCGTTAAGGTGCGACCAAGCCGCTAACAATGTTTCTTTTATCGCTCAGTAGAGTAGCAAAACTGCTCGGTATAGTGCGAGCAGTTGTCCATGGATCTAGAGGGGCCAGCAGAGATAAGATTGTGCAGCCGATTGCTTCAACTTTTAGTTCTCGTGAAACGTGTGTCTGTCGGCCGGCAAACTATACCTCGCAGGTGCGAACTTGAAACAAAACAATCAACGTAACTGCGTGCATACCGTCAGTAGCTGCACCGACTCGAGCACGTGATTTCGGAACGTATCGCGCCTTTTTCTAGCCTCAAGGAATGTGAGGCGTCCTTAGAGTCGAAAGACACCGTGCACTACCAAATCGTAACACACACACATACACTCACGAGGCAAAGCGTCCTCGCAAAATTCAACAACGAAGTGCAGCGGTAATAGAAGGGTGAGAGACTCTCCGAAGATACTGCAAGCGTTGGACCGCTTTCACCCGTCTTCGGTCGGAGACCCGGCGACTGCATAACCAGGAGAGGGAGCTCGAGACGTCCCACTCTTGTTCGGGAATGAAAGACATTGTAAGGTGGGCCTTGTTGTCCCCGTGCTTGGGGAACGGAACATTCTGACGGAGTCGGTGAACCGGTGTCACTGCGGCCGGTCGACGTTGCTAGCAGGTGTTTTCGATTGATGCATCGTCACCCGCACGTGCGAGCACGCACGCGCACACAGACACATGGTGGAAGCGTCGGCCCTTCGACCGTCAAACCAACGAAGCTCTGAGCGTAACTTTTGAAAAGCGCGTTCCGCGGGCGGCTAGTTTTCGCTAGTTTTACGAGAAACAAGAATAGGAAAGCGAGCAAGCGAGGCGACCCGACCGACCGGAAGCCTTGACACCCGACCGAGGAATGGATTGGAAAAGCGCCGCCCGCTTCTTTTTTCTAGACGTGGAAGACCGTTTAAGCATCGTAAAAAAATATCCCGTCTCTCGCGCTCACTTCCGTCTGCGGCCGCTCAGCACAAAACGTGCTTACTCTCAGAACACGAGACTCAACAGTGGATCATGGGAGTCTTCAGGCGTTTTCTTCAGTAGAATGCGCCCTTAAGTGCCGAGGCTTTCTTACTTTGACCCCAGACGACTTTCGTGCAGAAACATGGCTGCGTGCAGAAACGGACCTGATGGAACCGCTTTTGAAGTTTTCCGGAATTCTGCTCAAGGTGTTAGAATTTTAAACTTCTTCGTCTCGAAAAAAATAAAAAAAAGGCCTCAACTTTGTTTATTTCATTTCTACGTCAGACCAACAGTTTCACGAACCATAAGCCTAGTTCCAGAGCTTAGACAACGCTCTCCAATTCAGAACCCTGTCCTAATCAGTTAAGTACACCTGGAATCCATTTCAAAACAAATATTTTGCAAGATTTAGTACTGCAGTGGCTGCTAGAATGATACACATGTTGTACTTGTCGGTTCAGTAGCTTCTAAACTTGAAAAAAAACTCATACCAGGAGAGCTTAGTTAAAATTTTAACGTGGAGTTGACTCCGAATTTCGGGCGAGCGCCCCTTTACAGTTTCATCTAACTAACCGTCATTCCGACCTTTATCTGAACTCTTATTAAGACATTAAGGGCGCTTTTAAGATTTACAGTTTGCTTAAAACTAACAGTGAAAGCTACATTAATGCGGACTATGTAGGTGGGTTATACGGCCGGGAGGACATAATATAGGAGCCCATTGTCACAGTAAGTTCAATAATTCACTGAAATATTTTACTGAATTTATAAAGGTAGACATATTTCTAGTTAGAAACGCTATATCACAAATCTTGAGGATTTTTATCAAAGGGGAAACGCAGTAGTACGCTAAAGCTACCGCTCGTAAAACATGCACAAAGCTGGTGGTGCGAAAACTCGTGTGATGAGACGGGAAAACCTACTGGGCACGATAACGTTTAGGAGCACGTACCGCAGAAATTCTGGCGTCGGCGTCAGTGGGACAAAATATCCCATAATGCAACGCGCGCAGCCACGTGTGGCGTCACACGTGACTTTTAAGTCGTGACCCTATCAATACGCTAAACTTGGCGGGTAAATTTTCCGATAACTTTAGCGGAAAGTTTTCCCGCCAAATTTAGCGGAAAATATTCCTGCCAAGCTTAGGAGAAAATGTTCCCGCCAAATTTAGCCGGACATTTTCCCGCCACATTTAGCGGAACATTTGCCACTAAATTTAGCGAGTCGATAGGGTAAAGATGTCACAGTCACGTGTGGCGTCACGCGTCACGTAACATAAAGTCACACGTGCTGTCACGTGAGACGGGACGCTATTGACGAGACCACGCACACACGCTCGCACGGCTTGGGAACAAGCGCAGGTTTCCGTGCTTTGCGAACGGGGCCGAAAAACGCTATCGCGTTCCACTCTTAAAGGCGAAGCTTAAGCGGCCCTCAAGTTTTTTTCACTAATTAGAAAGTTAAATAAATAAGCTTATTGAATTATCGTGCGAGTAGCCCCTAATACAATGTCCCCCTGGTCGAATAACTCACTTGCACAGGTTGCGTCAGTGCTGTTTTCACGGATTTTTAAAAACAAATCTATATAGCCTAAAAACACCTTGCATATAGTTTAAAAGAAAAACACTTTTTTTTTTTAAAAATTTCCTAAACAATTTGACAACTAACGTTGTGATAAATTAACGCAAAAGCGCAGTGTTTCATTGTTTTATGTTTCTATTTCCAGGGGAAATTGGAAGGATTACATGAATCACTTTCTACTGCGCTTCGCTTTTTTCTTTCGGTTTATTTGATCTGGACTTTTTGCTTTCTTTCGAGCGCAAGGCGTTTAAGTTTTATGCGCGTTTTGTGAATTTTCAATTTTTTTCTAAGAAACAATAGCAGATTTAGCCTTACCCTAAATTTAATTGGGGGCGTACTCAAAATAGAATGGCAATCTTTATTTTTTATTAGGCAAGCGAAATGTCGTAGAAACCTGAAAACACGTTGTGTACAGAAAACACCAATAAAACATTAAAGTGACTTTCCTACTGGCGACGGAACAGGAGGGTTCGAGAAAGCAGCAGAAAGTTTTCTTTTATTTAGCATTCTTGTTTACGGCTTACCGTTGCATTGCCTTCGTTATAGTGCCTCCTTAAAAATCAAAAATAAGAAGCGAACGAATGCCAAACTTTTTGGCATCAGACGTTCTCCCTAAAAAGGAAATTAAAAAAAAAACGTTTTAATACGCCAGGGCTGTAGTAATAGGGGGAAGAGCAAATACACCAGCTATTATAATATCCAGCCTTTGCAAGGTTCGAAGCTATTTGCCGTTTCTTTTGCTTAAATGCGCCACTTTTGTTCCTCAGTATAAAAATAGATTTAATAATAGATTGAGAGGGAAAGACGTTTGACCTTTCAGCATTGGCAAGGCCCTGCATATTCCGTTGATAGGTTTGAAACTTCCATTCGGTGTCACCAGCTACCCACCGGCGAGTTCTCAGAGTGAGCACTTTATGCATGGTTTACCTTAACTTTGTAACATTGCCAATCGCATGACACCACCGATTTTAGATTATGGGGCCTTTTCCAGTTCAGTGGAGTAGTAATAGAAGAAACAAAAACGTTTCACGTAAAGTTCGCATGTTTCAGGAAAAGTATACGCTTTCGGGGGTTTGGAACGGAGTCTGTATAAAGTATTTTGTAACCAGTTACTACTCTTAAGAACGTTGTTTCAGCTCCTAAAGCTCCAACATCGGCGGTTTTAAAACAGTTTAATACGTGATTACTACTTGGTAACTCACAAGAAAAAATAAATATGACAGAGCTAACATGCGGAAGTTATATATAATGTTTTAAGCTCACAGAGAGGCTCACTCGCACCCAATTTCTCTGGTGTTTTCATAACGCGATTATCGGTCTATGTTCAACATTTTGTCATGGATTTTTTTATACAAGTCATGGCCCATTACTGAATAGATCCATTTTCAATCCTTCTATCGCCTGATGAGGGATGGTAAATGGTGTTGAGCTGTCGCTTCTCATCAAGTGCCCAGGGGGCTGTTCTGCAAAGACACTGCTCTCTTCTACTGTTTTCTTAGCAAATGCCTCCAGTGAACCAATTAACTATATCCTAGTTCGAAAATGTGACTGACATTGTTGAGTACAATGATAAATTAGAAAAACAGAAGCGCTCGCACTGCCAGTTATTATCATTCGGAAATTCGCACACACAAATGTGTTTTTGATAATCTTTTTGAAAGTCTATTACATGTGTAGAGTTGTTATACGCAATATCTTGTACTAGGATGGAAATATTTAGCATTAACATAAGAAAGTGATGCTTGTTTTCTCTCAAAGTATCAAATTTGCAACCACGCAGTTTTGATAGATCTCAACGTCACAACCTACTGTCAGGAAGAGGACAGCATTCTCATAATTTTAAATTAATCTATATTCTCCAAAATAAACTGAAAGGCGATCAAGCTAAATAACGCCGAGATGTGAAACTGTTGGTCCAAGAAGCCGCCGAAAGCCGAGGAGGTACAAGAATGGGGTACCGGAAACTTGGCTAACGAAGAGCTATAGTAACAAGAGGCCAATGGCCTACAGCATCACTAACAGGTCCTAGCATAAACGACCGGAAAGGCTCGGGTTCTGAACAATCAACAGTGGGCCAATCAGGTGCAAACGATGAAACTTTACAGGATGTTACTCCTGGGTATGCCGCAACTAACGGTTACGTTTTGTGCAAGTCACCTCGCAGTACCCTGTAAAATGTCTTCTTGAATTGCTGGTTAGCCAAGGCATAGCAGAAAGGGTTGATAGGGCTATTGGCGTAGCAGAGGAAGTAGGTGAAATAGAAGAGATGATGATTAACGCAGCCAGTCGGATCTGAGCAGAACCCTTCCACGAGGGCGCATATGTGGTACGGCGTCCAGCAGATAACGAACGCGCCGAGGATGAAGGAGATGGTGCGTAATGCTTTGCGAGCCCGGTTTTCAGACTTGGACTTGTGGCGCTTCTCCTCCCTCCGCTTCTTGTCCATCCTCCTACTGAAGGAAGACACGAGGCCCTTGCTCCTGCCAGACCTGGCGGTGGAGCACTCACGGGAAAGAGTCGACTCGGTCTCGATGAGCGAACGCGCCTCCTCCGGGTTTAACACTCGCGTCACCGTACCTCCACTCTCGCAAGACTGGGACTCCACGATGATGTTTTTTGTACGGCTGCTCACTCTAAGCAGCGATGCTCCCAGACTCTCCGACAAATGGTCCGCCCGCGGGGCGTTCTGGGACGCAGACACAGAGGGAGACACACTGCTTTTGGGTTTGGCTTCCGAGGCCTTTGGAACCGGAAAAACTGCTACAACGTCCGCGATCGGGGCACATGTAGCGACGTTAGTAGTACGGAGGTCAGTCAGCGGGGAGGTTACGCTGCCCCGACTAGCTACGGAAGGCATGGAAGGCAATGACGGGAGTGAAAAGTTGGTGCTCACTGGTGTACCTACCGCGAAAGAACTCTCTTCGTTGATGCACGGAATGGCGCCCA
Source organism: Ixodes scapularis (assembly GCF_016920785.2). Taxonomy (NCBI): domain Eukaryota; kingdom Metazoa; phylum Arthropoda; class Arachnida; order Ixodida; family Ixodidae; genus Ixodes; species Ixodes scapularis. The sequence continues at coordinate 246,916,248 of NW_024609835.1, read as the reverse complement.
CTCTCGAGTCAGGAGCCACAAAGTCCGACTTGATGTTAAGGGTGCAAGGCGGCGCCGGTTTGCTCGACGTCGGCAGTGGCTTTAGTGGTTCTGTCGGAGAAGGGAGATTTAATTCGCTAGTCGGCGGAGTGAGCGGTGTCATCACATTCTCTGTATCCAATAGACTGAGCTCAGCGATCGCAGCTTGGTCTTGTAGGCTCTGCTGGGAAGTCGTCTTGGGCTGTTCAGTTGGACTCTGAGGCGATTTGTGTGTGCTGGAAGACCTGTCGTGCTTAGAGATCTTTGAGTGACCATCCTGTAGACTTTCCGCTAGCGGCAGAGCACAAAGCATATGCTTCGCCAATTCTGACGTGCGGTTCGTGGCAAACGGAGGTGGCTCGATCCTGAGTAGAGTGGCCTCCACGATTGACATCCTGGCGTCGCTTGCTTTTGAGGCTCGCTTGGCCATCTTTAAATCTGACTTGGCCTTGTGCGGCTTGGGCTTTCGGGGCTTTTCAGGCTTCAGCTGTCTCGAATCCTGCGAGTATTCTTCGTCCGACTCGAATACAGGGCTGCTTGATCGGTCCTGGTCTGAGTTTTCTTTGCCTTTGTCCGAAAAACTGGTTGTCTCCGTGTTGCGGTTGGAGGACGTCTTCTGGCTAGAGCTTGAATCTCCGCTGCCTAGCTGGGTGGGAAGCTGATGGTCAGCCCGCGCGGCCGGAAGCTGGGCAGCTACTGTAGCGGCCACGAGCTCGGTCAGTTTTGGCTTATCGCCCGCAGGCCTGGAGATACCGGCTCCTGGTCTAGAAAGCGCGCCTCCCCGCCCCATGGACACGAGAGACTGCATCTTTTTCTGCCTGGCGGCCGATTTTTTCTGCATGTCGCTGGCAGTTTTGTAGATTCCGCCGTAGAGGATGAAAAGCACCACCAGGGTAGCGTAAAAGTAGCCGAAAATGAGCGAGGTGTTAAACACCGGATCCTTGAGAAACTGAACTGCGCACTCACCCGGGTCCAGGTCCCGGTAGCCGATGAAATGCTCCCAACCCATGATGCTAATAAAAAACACGAGGAACGGAACAATCCACGTAATGGCCACCATCCAGATAACCTTATCGCGAGTTCTCCAATTGCGGTACTTGGTGGCAATCTTGACGGAGCAGTAGCGGTCGATGGTGATCAACAGCACCGTGTAGATGGACACGAGGCAGACGGTGTGGTCGGTGGCTAGCCAGAGGTCGCACGGGATAGGGCCCAGTTCCCAGCGGCCCACGAGCACGTAGAAGGCGTAGAAGGGCATGGACACGACCCCAATAAACAGGTCGGACATGGCCAGAGAGGCAATGAAGTAGTTACTGGGCTGTCGGATCGTCCGTTCCACCACGAACGCCGCCAGCACCAGGATGTTGCCGCCAACGGTGAGAATGATGCAGATGCCTATCAACACTCCTATCACCACCGTCTGCCAGAGGGCGAAGGGCCTCTTCCACTCCTCTGCGCCCAGTGTCAGATTCCCAGGCACACTGGCGTTGCACGACGATGAAAGCGAGGCGTTAAGGCAGAGCAGGGCCAAGGACGTGGCTGCCGTAGGGCTCGCCTCAGTTGCGGTATCCCAGGGCACCACCGTCGTCAGCCTGGACTCGCCGCCGCCCGGGTCCTCGCTGTCAGAGTCTGCCGTCACGGACCACGGGTCCATGGCGCTGCCTCAGGAAGCACACCTGCAGGGAGTTTCGTTAAGTGCCTCTCTCTGAGCTGGAAAGCACTATCGCTTGAGATCGAACCAACCTAATTTTTCAAATAGAAGGAAAAAAAAAAAGAAATTATATGCCTTCAAACACACTTGCATCGGGCACGCCTTATAACGAAAAAAAAATAATTTTATTAATTTGAGGCGTGCTGAATATTGTGAGGCCTTCTAATTAAAACCTAAGTCCCCAAAATGTTACCGCCAGGTACAAATTCACACAGTACTTTAAACAAGTAAAAATTTAAAAAAAGAACATTACGCAGTTTTAGAGTAGATTATTTAATGATAAACTGATATACGGAGATGAAATAACAGAACAACGCAGAGCATTCCATTATTGGATTGTTCAAGGGAAGAAAAGTAGTACTTAAACAGATTAGTGCGTGCGAAGTACCATTTAATGAATGCTGATGATTGTGGCTAGTTCTTGTGGTCACTGGCTCGTTATGAGTTTGTGAATCCAGTGGCAGCTTTTGACTATAAAGTGAGCGCCTAAATTTAAGACAATGTGTTCTGCGGCGCTCTGGAGTTGGTAGGTTCTCATCTACAAAGAATGGGAATCTGTCCTATTAAATTTTCTGTAAATAAACCTCTCGGCAGGTCTTTAAACTCTGCGATATTTCACAATTAGATGTTGTATGGAAGTCCAAGGTTATACTACCATATTAAATTTTTCATCTAATTAGATCATTTGAGTCAATAATTTAACATTGGGTATAGAATTTTTGAACTTGTGCCTTAACAAACCCAGCTTTTTGAAGACTGCCTATGAGGAATAATTGATATAGTTTGTCCAACTTAAGTTTTTTCATTTCTGCTTGCTCCAAGGTACTTGCATTCATCGACCTGAGAAATGAGATTGGCATTTAGCTTTTATTGAAAATTTAATGTTTCCTTTCGTTCGTAACCCGGTGATAAATAGTTTTTTTTTTCAATGTAAACCTTATGTCCCACGTGGAGCACCAGCCTAGATTTTCACTAAGGGTGAAGTTCATTATTCATCGGTAGTCAGGCGAATATATTTATTTAAATAACGCACAGGAATCTGCGAATAAATGTAGAAGTACAGATGGGTGGACGGTAAATGCAATATCATTCATACAAACCAGAAATAGCAAAGTTCCACGGACACTTCTCTGTGGAACCCCCTATGTCACTTCCAGCAGTTCTGAGCAGTTTTCCTTGAACTCCACAAATTGGTTGCGATGTTGCAAATACAAACATACACATCTTACAATAAACGAACGGACACCAATACTTTCTAGTTTATTGAATACCTAGCGATATGTAACTAAGTCGAGGGTTTTACTAAAATTAAAAGAAAAATGCATAAACTTGGGCTGCTCCGTCTAGCCCAAACGCAAATTCGTGAATTGTGGAAATAAGCTGGGTAACCGTAGAAAATCATAGTGCGTGAGTACCTTATTTGCGTTCCAAAAATCAATATTTGGTTGAGCGATATTTTCCAATAATTTACAAGCTTGGCATATTAGGTTAACAGGTTGGTAGTTATTAAATGCAGCTCGGTCACTTTTTTAAACAAAAGAACAACACGAGTGATCACGTAAGCCTTTAGCAGAGCACCCCGACGAAGAGACACACGAAAAATGAATGTTAATAATCCCGAGAATACTTGAGCATACCGATGCAAAATTCGTTGTTAATCTTGTCGAAACCACGACAAGTTTTTTTACCTTTAAATCTGAAAACATGAAAAATACTCTCTCGTCAGATATGAAATTGGCATGGAGAAACAATTACCAGATTTTGGTGAGGTTGGGTATGTCGACAGTAATAAAAAAAAAACGATTCAGAGTAAGTGTTGATGTGCTGTGCATTTTCACTGTGGTCAGAAACCAATGCATCATGAACCTTAATAATAGTAGTATAAATAATAATAATAACAATTATTTTTTTTGTGTACAAGAACAAGCTTGTGGTCTTGATGTGGTAGCGCAAGGTTTAAAATCTTAAAAGATACAATTCACATACTTTCACACATGATAGAAAACGGAAATATCGATCGAACTAGTCACGTGAAAGTTGTAAATAAATCACTCAAAGCTAGTTCACACGAGAAAAAACCAACGCTTCTTAGAAAATTAAAGACAAAAACAATTTAGCATAAAATATCCCTAACTTAATTCCATAAAAAAAGAAAAATGAAAAGCTCTATATAATTAAACGTGTCTTGATCATCGAGTTCACAAGTTAGTTTACTGTAGAAAGAGGCCATTTCATATAAAAAAATATAAGCATGGAGACTTTAAATCGTGAAATGAGAGTTGCATTCGAATTAATGCTATAATTTTTCCTTAAAGGGAAACTGAAGTGGTTCTCTATTTGCAAAAAAACACTTCAATGGCCTTCATTCTACCTCCGGGATCAGGAATATCAAGATTATTTTTCAGTTTGGTGCACGGAGGCTTCAGAAATTAATTTTTAAAGTACCGCCGAAGCCCCTTCTTCCCGGGGCGTGACGTCACACTAGGAGCTTTCGGAATCTCTGCTCTCGCGCATCTTCAGCGCCTGTCAAAGATATGCACGCGCGCTCTTGCTATTTTCAAAAAGGTGAGAAAGAGACATCAGGACTGGTGTCAGTGCGGGGAAATATACCTGGCAAGCTTGCCGTTGCACGCGCTGCCCACACGAGCGACACGCGCTTCGCGGCCCGAAGATCCTAGTATGACGTCACGACTGGTCGAATGTTTTTTCGCGTTTTGTCGCTTTTACTTGCATCTTCGGGGAAAAAAGTGATATTCAGATTCACTGGATGAAAATACGCCAGAATTCACCTCTAACTCGTTTTTTTCAAGAAGTGTTTCAGCTTCCCTTTAAAGGAAAGGATAAAACCTTATTTGTTTAATTGGACTTATAATTTTGCCACGGAGAAAATTTTAAAATTGTAAAGGATCATTTTTAAGAAGCTATAGTAAGCGCAATAGAAAGATAATATCCCTTGGTATGCTACATTTTTGTCGTCAGTTCGGTTTTGAATTCTAAAATGGAACGTAGATATCAGCATTTTATTTGGTTTAGACGCCTAATTTCCCGGTTGAGGCGAATAATCGGCCGATTAATCTAAGTATTCTCTTTACCAGTGGGCTTGCGTTTGCTTAGAACAAAATTATCGAGGTAACATCTACAATTGGACTTAAATTTGCTCCAGAGGACAGTCATATCAAAATCTTGAAAGTCACCTAAATTTCTAAAATCTAAACCACTTCCATCACTAGCACGCGAAATGTTTTTTAGTTGTTGTAAAGGTACGTTTGTTTATCTGAGATTAATTTGTCAAAGAGCAGCCACAACATACAAGCTTATAATGAAAAAGGCATCGTTCAGCGGTTAACATGTAGTCATTTATGCAGCGACTAATATAAACAATATCTAAAATTGAGCTAGTAGTACTTTGCTCGCATGTTTCCTTATTCACAACTTGAACTAGGGCCTTGTGAAACAGTATAAAAACAGACTAGGCGTTTTGACAAGAATAAGAAGACGAATGAGACCAGTAAACACCCGGAAGATTGAAGTCAGCAACCACGAGAAGTTCCCAACCACTTGTTCACACCTCTTTGAACAGCCCCACATAACGTCCGAGGGTTCAAGAAGGTTCCTGATTGTCAGATTTAAAACAAAGGCCTATATTTCGGATAGGCCTTAAGTCGGCACTTCCCCGGGCCGCTTCTGGGCAGGGTTCGGAGCCGCCGGGTCAAAGGTACCTCGGCCCAGGCAAGCGTCCGTTCCCTCGTCGCGACGCATGTTTTGGCCGGAGTAGAGGCAGGAGGTGATGTAGTGCAAAGGAAACGTTAACTGGTTTATTTACATATTTACAGTAGCGTCGCTAACTTGTAAGGAGAACGTACCTCAGAGGTAAATAGCACGCGGAGTCGAGAATGTGGGGAACTAATATCTTCCCCAAAAGGGTCCTTATATAATCAAAAGTGTCATTTTGAACCTGTCCGTCGACTGGTCGGTGAAATCACGGCTTCGTCAAGGCACAGGCCCAGTAGGTTGTGGCGTCCCGCTGGTTCGCTGCTTCGATGCCTCGCCTTAGGTTTTCCCCAAAATGAAGCATGGCGGATGCCAACGCATGACTCACGAAGGGCAACTGTCCACCACGCAATCTGAAGACATAATTGCAATGTAGGGCAAAGACAACACAGGAAGGAGACAGAGATAGGAAAGACCGCTACTCATTGTCTCTCTGTCTTTGTCTCCTTCCTGTGTTGTCTTTGCGCTACATTGTAATTATGCAAGACCAACTAGCCCAACCGCTCATTTTAATAATCTGAAGGCAATTTGTAAATGCTTGTGACCGCGGCCAGATTGAAAAGGAGCGTGGGGCACAAAAATGGTTTTCTGAATAACACCTCCTGTTGTGCGATTCCTGGTCGTCTTCGGAAACCTTCGACTCCGATCAAAACATTCTTATGAGATTTCACCTATTGAAGCGAAAGGAAAAAAAATGCGCTACTGTTGTTCATTTATTTTGTTAAATGTATTTTTACCCTTAAAGCGGCTTTTAACGGCGATAATAATCCCTGGAGAAGGGGAAGAAGGGGGAGGAAGGAAACACACAAATCTTCAAACACAACAAGGTGACTGGTACGCGACTGAAAAAAATCCGCCTGGGCCTGGTATTGAACCAGGTACATCTCCGTTTCCAGTAAAGCGCTCTGCGAACCGAGCTAACCAGGAGTGAGACGTCAGCAGAGCACACAAGATTTAACAGATGCCACCAGTCTAACACCAACAAGGATGAATGGCCTACATTTTAAGGTTATCATGATAATGTAATTAAGGCTAAGGTGCAAGTGAGCTGGACAAGAACAAGAATAATAATCCTTGAAGAAGGGTAACAAGGGGGGAAAGGACAAGCAGGAATCTCCAAACACAGCTAGGTGATAGCTGGTACGCGACTGAAAAAAATCATTCTGGTTCAGGTATCGAAACAGGGACATCTCCATTCCCAGTGGAGTGCTCTACCAACTGAGCTAACAAGGAGCTAGATGTTAACCTAACCTAACCTAACGTCCTCCATACTTATAACGACCGCTTGCTGTCTCTTTCACCTCCTACAGCGGCGACGAGCAAAAACGTCGGAATGCATATCGCATAGTCCTGGGTTGGGTTCCCGCTGATCTCCTAGGAAGATCTCGTATGAATGATTAGGACCAAGTATGTTTTATTTATGCTTTACATGCTTATATATTGTCTGCTACGGGCTATGCAGTATTTGCGATTGACCATGCATGCTACATGTTGCGTGCGTGTAATGATTTTTCGTAACACTCGAGCGTGACACATTTTGCATAAAATTCAGCCCATAAACACTTTTTGTGCTAAAACGGCGGTCATGCTTTTCCTTTGTCATATACCGTTTTGTTGCAATCCGCACTCTGGTTTGCAAGCTCGTTCGTAGTTGATTTGCAAAACGGAAAAACACTGAAACTTATATGTCACGTTGAGCAAGAAAGTGGTTCCTATTTGATTTGTTTTAATTTAAATGTACAGCCAGCAGTAAATAACAAAACTAACCTTGAACTTCTTTTTGATCAGTTTAATCTTTTTGATCAGTTTTTGATTTTATTATGTTTACTGAGACTTGGTAACCCGATAATTTTTATATATTTTGTTTGCCATTTTATAAAACTTATATTTTAAATCGTACTTTAAAACGCGGCGGAGGATTAGCTTTCCGAATAAAAGAAGACATAAACTGTGATCTTCTGAGTGACGACACTTTTATCATGAAGGATGGGGAAGTATTGAGTCTGCGAAAAAACAGAACATTTTCGCAGTTGTTTACCGCCCACCAGATGGTAGCGTTTCGGCATTTTTGAATTTTTTTATTTGTTTTTGAGTTTTATAAACGAGGGTCATTAAAACGTCATTTGTGGTGGTGAATTCAACATAAACAAGTTTTCTGAAGGTGCCACGAAAAAGGAAATGGAGAGCCTTGTTGGCGTGCACAGGTGTATGAATAAAATCACTAATCCCACCCGAATTACTTTGCACTTAACAACTGTCTTAGACTTATTTATAATAAATTACCACCTATATCGAGTAAAAAGTAAAGTAATTAGCTGTGACCTGAGTGCCCATCTTCCACTATTTTTACAGGCGCAATATAATCTACGTTGGAAGACAATAAAAACAATCCATATTTTTTTAAAAATGCAGAAATCAACAGCCTCGACGCCTTCAGACGGGACATAGCAGCTATAAATTGGGACGCCGTGCTTGAACGAAGTGCGGCCGACGATGCTTATAACACATTTCTAGAACTGGTTCTTCAATTGTGTAGACATCACTTTCGGTATAAATTCATAAGACAATCCAAAAAGATTCGAAAGCCGTGGATAACCTGGGTTATGTTCAAAAGGATTACCACAGAAGATGCTCTATATAAGCGATTTTTTAAAAACCGCGATTCAGACGCTCTTCAAATTTTCAAGACTTATCGAAACAACCTAAATAAAGAACTAAATAATTAAAAAAAAACGTTACTACTCTCCCCTTTGTCTGCATCAAGTGGTCGCATCGATGTTATGTGGAAGCATCTAGGTTCTTTGGTTTAGGGTGCTCCTGTGTCAAACACCATTGAAGAGTGGGCACGGGAGCCTTCTTGCGAATGCCACGCCTGACCCCACTATGTTCCACTTGTTGCAGCTCCCGCTCGCATGCGTCATCTTCGGCTGCATCTTTCCTTCGACTGCCGTCAGCAACACCGCGGATCTCGGCCCTGTCATCGTTACGCCACCAAGTTATCCACGGGAGCTGCTTCCACCGCCGCTGCCGTGCACAAGCCATGTGCATTTCCGCACCGTCACTACCCCTGAAGCGGATGTGTCGTCATCGGGCTGCGCCGTGGCCTACCTACAAATACTGAGCGCCGGCCGTCGTCGCGTCGGTGGGCACGGGAGCTTTCTTGCGAATGGCACGCCTGACCCCACTATGTTCCACTTGTTGCAGGTGTGTAAACGCTATTCCTTGTATTCTAAGAAATCTAGCAACCTGTGCCTCCTAGTGCTCCCGTGCCCAAGTGTGCTTTGCTGCATAATATGTGACTCCTTGAGCTTGATTCGTGCACTGTTACAGCTCTCTGGCGATGTTGAATCCAATCCAGGCCCAGATACTAAGAAACAACCCCAACTGAACAAAATTCTTGCCATTGTAAAAAAAAATTGTGGCAAATTCTTCTAAACTTGAAGAAGGTCAGAACTCGATTAGGTGCGATGTCAAAACTCTTCTTGAGAAGCAGGCCCAGTTGAAGGGCTCACTTTCTGCCATTAAAACGAAAATTACAGCAATTGAGGCTGAGCTTGAAACCCTTTCCGAGACTAGAGCCGAGGTAACTAGCATTCGGAGTGCACTCGCTGATCAAGCCACGGCTACAGCGTCATTGCTGTCTCGGAGTAACGACCTGGAAAACCGATCCCGCTGCTGCAATTTGCTTTTTTGCGGCATAACCGACGTCCGAGGAGAGTCATGGGCGATATCTGAACAAAAAGTACTCAAATTCGCCGAAGAGAACCTTAGTATTACTTTACAAACTTCTGACATTGAGCGTGCGCATACGATTGGCACATTTCAAGAAGGGAGAAACCGACCCATAATAACGTGTTTTTCGTCTTTCAGAACTAGAAGTCAGTTACTACAGAATGGCTCTCGCCTCAAGAGCAGCTTATTTTCTATTTCAGAAGACTCTTGTAAAAATACACGGATCGCGCGCAAAAACCTTGTTATTTTCGCCAAACGTCAGTCTTTACCTTTCATGCTTCGACTAGATAAGCTTCACATTGGCACTAAGACATTCATATATGATGCCCAGACAGAAACCGTAATAGAAATGTTGAGATAAGGGGACGCGGGGAGTGCTACTGATATCGCGGGTTCCGAAAGTTTAATCAGTGTTTTGTATGCTAACGCAGGTAGCGTAATACCCAAGCGTAATGATCTGTCGTCTGTTATTACCTCATGTGATGCTAATGTTGTTTTTCTATCAGAAACGTAGCTTCACTCTGACGTCCATGGCAGTGAAATAATGCCAGACCATCCCCATTTCAAAATTTATCGACATGACAGAGCAAACCTTCGAGGTGGCGGAGTCCTTATCGCTGTAGAAAGAAGAACCACAAGTCGGAAGGTTTTGTCTCACAGTGCTCTCGAGATTGTTTGGATTTCTTTAAGTTGTTGTTTTGGGTCCTTTTTGATTGGCGCATGTTACCGTCCTCCCGACGCTTCCCCCGAATTTAGTAACTTGCTTCGTGATGAACTGTCTATGTTGTCACTGAGTCACACCAACAAACCTATTTTTCTTTTTGGTGATTTTAATTTTCCTTGTACAGACTGGAATGCCCAGACTACGAGTTGTTTCGGGGGATCTAGTGTGAACCGCGATTTTATAGACTTGTGTTCTTCTTTTAACCTCACCCAGTTGGTTTATTCCCTACAAGGATCACTGAAAATAGTTCAAATATTCTGGATTTGGCACTTGTCACTGATCCTTTTCTAATTAAGGATTTATCTCCACTAGATGGCATTAGCGACCACACGGCTCTTCACTGTTTTCTTGATATCAAACCGTCAAAGTCGACGTGCATTTCTAAAAAGATACGTTTGTACCACAAGGGAAACTATGACATGATGAACTCCGAGCTCTTGACTATTTTGTTTCTTTTAATGAAAACTTCGACTGCCATAACGCTGATGAAAATTGGAAAGCTTTTAAGACCGAATTGTTTGAACTTATTGAAAAATACATACCGTGCGCAACAATTCGAACTACCGCGTCTAAACCATGGTACAATAATTCCCTTCGTCGTGTATCTAACAAAAAGAAAAGATTTTTCAGGAACGTTAAAAAAGCAAATACACCAGAAGCTTGGTCTAAGCATGCCACTTGCTCTTCTGAATATAAAAGTATGTTGAGGGAGTGTAAGCGCACATTCCTTCAGCACACTCTACCTAATGTGTCACTAAACAACCCTAAAAAATTTTGGAGCTTTGTTAATGTAAAACCACACTCAGAAATCAATCTAGTCAATAGCTCTGGTGATAACATATTAAATAGTGAATGTGCAAATATTCTAAACAGGGTATTTTCTGATGCTTTTGCCGTTTCTACACCCATTACTGGAATTCCTCCTGTTACAAAAAATTAGTTTCCAATGGATCCTGTTATTATAGACTTTCAAGGTGTAATCAGCATGATAGAATCCCTCAGAATGTCTTTATCATGTGGCATAGACGGTATTAATGCGAAGGTTCTAAGTAACACTAAATTTGCATCCGGCCTTTACCCCACAAAGATATTTCAGCAGTCCCTTGATACAGGTGTGTTACCTTCAGACTGGAAAATTGGTAAGGTCATTCCGGTCCACAAGTCCGCCAGTAAAACATCTCCACTAAATTATCGGCCAATATCACTCACCTCCATCTCCTGCAAGATCCTCGAGCACGTCATCTACAAGCACCTGATTAACTTCCTGGATTCCTGCAACTTCTTCACCAACGCGCAGCATGGCTTTCGGAAACACCTGTCTTGTGAGATCCAGCTACTTTTTCTCACTAACGACCTGTTTAAAAATCTTGACACTGGCTATCAAACTAACGCTGTTTTTCTTGATTTCGCCAAAGCTTTTAATAAAGTTCCACACAACAGCCTTCTCTTTAAACTTAGCTCCCTAAAACCGGACCCTCCTGTTCTTCAATGGATCGAATCATTCCTTACTCATCGCTCTCAATTCGTTTTTGCTAACAGCACGTCCTCCTCTTTCTCTCCCGTTTCTTCCGGTGTTCCACAGGGAACTGTGCTTGGCCCCTTACTCTTCTTAATCTACATTAATGATCTCCCTCTTCACCTCTCGTCCTCTGTTCGTCTTTTCGCTGATGACTGCGTTGTTTATAGACTAATAAAAGACCCAAACGACCATATTGCACTCCAGAACGACATAAACAAAATTGCTGAATGGTGCCGCACATTGCAAATGTCTCTCAATATTAACAAATGCATGCACCTCTGCTTCACACGTTCCTCCTCCCAGCCCTTAAACTCTTTAACACTCAACGGCATTACCCTTGAGACTGCTGCACAGTACAAGTATCTTGGCGTCCATCTAACCACTAATATGTCCTGGAATATTCATGTAGACAAGACAATATCCTCTGCAAACCGTTCACTTGGCTATATCCGTCGCCATTTCAAGTCTGCTCCTTCTAACCTCAAACGTCTTCTTTACGTCACGCTTGTTCGCCCTAAACTAGAGTATGCTTCAGCTATCTGGCAACCCCCATCAGGCTTTCCTAACCAACTCAATCGAATCTGTTCAAAATCGTGCTGATCGATTTATTCTTTCTGATTACTCTCGCTTTTCTAGTGTCACTGCAATGACATCTCAATTAACTCTTCCTGACCTTTCCGTTCGTTGCAGAATTTCCAGTATTTGCCTTCTTCATAAAATTTACTACTCTGAACCATTACGACAGTCTCTCCTCAGCCCGATCAGCTATATTTCTGCAAGAGCGGATCATTCTTGGAAGATCGCCCGTCCCAAGACCACTTCAGCAGCGCATCAACATTCGCTCATACCAGAAGCTATTGTGGACTGGAATGGCCTTCCCGATGGCATCGTCACCATCACCGATAACGCGAAATTTAGAACTGTACTAACCAACCACTCCCCTCTATAATGCCCCTTGGGGCCTTGAGGGTAATTGTAAATAAATAAATAAATAAATAAATAAGCGTTACTGTACAAGGGTGTTTACGTAACCGGTCAAGACTTAGCAAATGCGTTTAGAGGTCATTTTGTAAATCTAGGTAGCACTGTCGATGGTTCCGGCTCCTGCAAATATATTCAGCAAAGGAACTGCAGTTCTATATTTTAGAGCCAATTACCAGCATAGGAGTCAGTAATGTAATAATGCAGCTAAAAAATAGTGCAAGTTGTGATGTCGACGAAATACAATATCGGTCCAATTAAATATGTCATCGATATAATCACTCCCGTTTTAACGTATATATTTAATCTTTGTTTTGAAACGGGTGCACTTCCTAGGCGAATGCAGGTAGCAAAGGTGTCTGTTTTATATAAAAAAGGCGATAAAAAGTGAAAGCCATTAACAACTTCCTTTAACGCCGAATTGGAGCGCAGCTCTTGAGGAGGAGGAGGGAAGGTTACTGAGGGGAGGGTAGACCCCTCCTCCTCCTCTTTCTCCTCCTCCTCCCCTCAATCTTTAATATGCTCCGGGGGGGTCACCTTACATCGGGGGGGAGGGGGTCACGTGACCTCGGGGGGGGGGGGGGGTGCCACGTGACTTCGGGGGGGGAGGGGGGGTCACGCGACCTTGGAGTGACTTTGGGGGGTCACGTGACCTATATGTGACCTTGGGGGTCACGTGACCATGGGGTGACCTTGGGGGTTACGTTACCTGGGGGTCGTGTGACCTTGGGGTGACCTTGGTTACGCCGACGGCGACGGCGACGCCGCTCAAGCCGGAAACGGGCGTCTAAGAGCCGCGCTCTAAAAAATTTAAGCCGTTCACAACTCCTTCTAACGCCGAATTAGAGCGCAGCTCTTGAGGAGGAGGAGCCAAGGCCAGAAAGGTCATGTGACCCCCCTGACGTCACGTGACCTTGGTGGGGTCACGTGACCCCAAGGTCACGTGACCCCCTCCCCAAAATCACGTGGGGGTCACGTGACCTCGGGGGGGGGGGGGGGTTACGTGACATAAGGGGGGGCCGTGACCTGGGGGTGTCACGCGACCTCGGGGGTCACGTGACCCCCCAGAGAAATTTTCCGCTAGATTTAGCGGGGAAATTTTTCCGCTAAATCTAGCGGGGAAATTTTTTGCTAGATTTAGCGGGGAAATTTTTTCGCTATGTGTAGCGGGGGAAATTTCCCCGCTAGATTTAGCGGGGAAATTTTTCCGCTAGGTTTAGCGGGGAAATGTTTCCACTAGATTTAGCGGGAAAATATTTCCGCTAGATTTAGCGGGGAAATTTTTCCGGCAGTTATAGCGGGGAAATTTTTCCGCTAGATTTAGCGGGGAAAATTTTCCGCTAGATTTAGCGGGGAAATTTTTCTGCTAGATTTAGCGGGGAGGTTTTTCTGCTAAATTTAGGGGGAAATTTTTCCGCTAGATTTAGCTGTAAAATGTTTCCGCTAGACTTAGCGGGGAAATTTTTCCGCTAGATATAGCGGGTAAATTTACTCATAACGCAATGCGCGGTTACACCGACGGCGACGCCGACGCCGCTCAAGCCGGAAACGGGCGCCTAAGAGCTGCGCTCTAAAATGAACTAGGCCATTATAGGCCAATTTCTGTATTGACCGTTTTTTCTGAAGCTTTAGAGAAATTACTCTATCATCGTTTAGTAAACTTTTCAAACAAATATAATCTTATTACCTCTTCTCAATTTGGTTTCCGGAGGGACAGTTCTACTGAAACAACGTTACTTGCCCAAAAAGAATTCATTTTGAAAAATTTTGAAAACAAAAAAAATAGGGCTAGGGTTATTTTTCGATTTCACGAAAGCATTTAACTGCCTTAGTCATAATGACTTAAAAAAAAAGAAAAAAGAAAAAAAAACTTGAAATGTCTGGTATTCGTGGACAGGCACTGTGTTGCTTTTACAGTCCTACTTGCAATATCGTAAACAATTCGTGTGCGTCAACAGTTACTCATCCAGGGTAAAACCCATCCTCTCAGGTGTTCCGCAAGACCATTTCTTTTTAACTTATACGTAAACGACATTGTTAACGTTAGCAAGAAAGCAAAATTTCTTAACTACACGGATGATACTGGCATATTTTTTTCTTCCGAAACAAATGATGACTTAATAGATATGGCCAACCACAATTTTTTTTTTATTTGTTTTCCTTCGGGCAGAGCCCGAAAGAAGGGCCAGTGCAAAAGGCTAAAAAAGCCTGACGTGGCACTGGTCCCTTACAGAGGACCAGTGCCACGTCAGGTACCTTATCAAAGGTACACTGGTCCCTTATCAAAAGTAAAATGCTGGAGTGGTTGTAACTCTTTAAAGGTAAACATTAATAAAACAAAAGCAGTAATTTTTTGTCCAAAAAACAAGTTAGTGGTTTTATCTAGATCACTGAGTTCAAATTCTTTTCCAATGGACATAGTTCCGTCAAAACTCTTGGCGTATTTTTTAATGAGAACATGTCCTGAGATTGTCATATAAATTATCTTATTCCAAAATTATGCCGAGTAATTGGGATCCTAAATCTCAACCGTTCTTGGTTGCCACGAATGTTAAATTGTTAGTTTACAACTCTCTATTTTACTTCACTTAACATACTGCCATCTAGTATGGGGTTCACCGACACTAACCAATATGAAAAAACTGTTTTTGTTAGAAAACAATTATAACGTGCATATGTAATGTTCCTTATGATTCATTTATTTCAATTGACCTTCAAGACGCCCCAAGGAGGGCATTACAGAAAGTTTTAACACTTGCGTTTGTAAAATTAGTAAATAAAACAAGAACAATAGGAGTAAAATGACACAAGAATGTATACAAGGTTAAACTGAAATAATTCAAAAACAAAACATTGTAAAGACTCTTTAGTTTTCTTTCCCTTTTCTTTTTTTACTATGAGGCAGCGCTGAGAATGACTTCGCTCAATTTCTCTTTGAAATGAAGAGGAAAAGATATGGAAACGATGCTGTGGGGAAGGTCATTCCATTCCTTCGCTGCGCGTGGAAAAAAATGAAGCAGACGAGGTTACTGTTCTAGTTTTGGTGCGCATTATGTTGGTTTGGTGACCGGTACGATAAGGCATTCGTGCGGATGGCAGGATGTACGGTGAATTTGGCTGGAAATCGTAATAGAATTTGTGAAAGAGTGTTAGTGTAAAATATTTTCGGCAAAGTGATAGGTTATCAAGATGAGCACGTTCCTTTAGGCCGGTGACACTTATTGCATATGAATAGCTAGAAAATATGAACCTGACAGCGCGATTTTGAATTGCTTCTAATTGATGACTGAGGTAATTTTGGAATGGGTCCCATATAGCGGCAGCGTACTCTAGCTTTGGGGGGATTAGTGTTTTATAGGCGGCGGTTAATGGTGCGACTTTGAGGTGACGTTTTAGTTGTCCGAGTGTTCTGTATGTAGTGCCCAAGATAGGTTACTAGAGAACCCTACTGAAAAATCTCATTTGTATGAGAAATTTCTCGTGTCCAATAAACACATATGAATCATACAAGATATATAAGAACGTATAAGAACCATATAAGAACTGTATGGTTCCTATATATATATATAGGAACCATACAGTTACCCAGCGTTGATCTTCCACGGGACACCGTGCCATTGGTCAAGAGCTAGAGGACGTCAGCCTCTCTTCGCTACAAAAGACGCACGCATCTCGTCTTCCATCACTTGGCAGCAGCAACGGCAGGAGCTAGCACGCTTACAACCCGTCATTTTGCAGACCGTGCTCTCAACCCATCCAAGAACGCATCATCATCCCTGTGTCCCGGTGGCCTGCCAGACTGAAAATATGTTGTGCTGCCATCTACCCAGCGTTGATCTTCCACGGGACACCGTGCCATTGGTCAAGAGCTAGAGGACGTCAGCCTCTCTTCGCTACAAAAGACGCACGCATCTCGTCTTCCATCACTTGGCAGCAGCAACGGCAGGAGCTAGCACGCTTACAACCCGTCATTTTGCAGACCGTGCTCTCAACCCACCCAAGAACGCATCATCATCCCTGTGTCCCGGTGGCCTGCCAGACTGCAAATCTGTTGTGCTGCCATCTACCCAGCGTTGATCTTCCACGGGACACCGTGCCATTGGTCAAGAGCTAGAGGACGTCAGCCTCTCTTCGCTACAAAAGACGCACGCATCTCGTCTTCCATCACTTGGCAGCAGCAACGGCAGGAGCTAGCACGCTTACAACCCGTCATTTTGCAGACCGTGCTCTCAACCCATCCTAGAACGCATCATCATCCCTGTGTCCCGGTGGCCTGCCAGACTGCAAATCTGTTGTGCTGCCATCTACCTAGCGTTGATCTTCCACGGGACACCGTGCCATTGGTCAAGAGCTAGAGGACGTCAGCCTCTCTTCACTACAAAAGACGCACGCATCTCGTCTTCCATCACTTGGCAGCAGCAACGGCAGGAGCTAGCACGCTTACAACCCGTCATTTTGCAGGTTTGTTCCAATTTCTCACGTTAAATACTTCAAGCGTTGTCACCGTTGCTGCTGCCACAGCTTTTGAAAATTACGCCTGTCTGCTTTCTTTGTTTGTTTTTGAGTGATCCCCTATGACGAAGGAAATCTCCAAAATATTAAATGAACTTAAAGATGAACTTCGCCAGGAATGGAAGGCTTTTAGGGAGACACTGGAACCGGATATTAGAAGTGATATACGTGACTTGCGGAATGATGTTAAAGAGGCGAAGGATAGTATGGATTTTATGAACCGCGAGTTTGAAGACATAAAGAAAAAGCTTGATACAGTACTTAAGGAAAACGCTCAGTTAAAGAAAGAGAACGGAAATCTCTCGCATAAGTGCGATGAACTGGAAACATGCTTGAGGAACTGCCAGGATCGGCTTACGGACGCTGAGCAGTACTCGAGGAACACCAACCTATAAATTAAAGGAGTCCTCAAGCGTGATGCCGAAGTACTTCCAGATGTGATTCGAAAGCTGGGAGAGTCAATTGGGGAACAAATTACTCGAGCGGATATCGCCATCTGTCATCGTGTACCGACGCGGGACACTGAGACTACAAACATAATCCTACAGCTTGTAAACCGCAGCAAGCGCGACGCAATACTTCAGAAGGCAAAAAAGAAGCGCCTTACAAACTCGGATGTAGGCCTCAACACAAATACGCCGATATTTGTGAACGAGCATCTTTGCCCGTCATTAAAACGTATTCTTGGCAAAGCGATTGCTAAGAAGCGGCAGTCGAACTGGAAACATGTCTGGGTGAGCAATGGAAAAATATTTGCTCGTCAAGCCGATGGTTCCCCACTCGTTCCAATCAAAAATGAAGCTGACATCGAGAAGATTAGTTAGCTTATCTACTCGGTCTCTTTGTGTTTCTTTTTTTTTATTACTTGCAATGGAATACAGGGAGTTAGTTTTGCCTGTAGACCTTGGTCATTGCTTGTCATCGAAAGATAACACTCTAATCTATCACCTAAATGCCCGTTCCGTAACAAATAAACATGACAGTATTATATTACATTTAAATCAGTGCGGTGTTTCTTTTGACATAATAATGTTTACGGAAACCTGGTATCAGCATGAAGCTGACATGCTCATTGTACCAGGTTATAATCATTTCTATTTGAACCGAACAGATAAACGTGGTGGTGGTGTTTCTATTCACGTAAAATGTTCTATTAAATGTGAGTTGCTACATGCGTTTTCTCAAATATCAAGCGATTATGAAATACTAACTCTAAAATGTGGTAACCCTATTTTTACTGTTATATACCGCCCCCCTTCGGCACATATTGGAAACTTCATTTCTTTTCTTGAGCGCTTCTTTGACTATGTCTCGGTAAATAACTATCGCCTTGTTTTAGGCGGCGATTTCAATGTTAACATATTAGATGACTCCTTCTATTCAAATTCTCTCAGTAGTACACTCAACTGTAACGGCTTTGTAAATGTAATTACGTCTGCTACTAGAATCACCCAAACCACGTCAAACGCAATTGATCTTTTTATTACGAACTTTACAACCAAAGTTAAGGTATCTGGCACTATAAGCTGCAATATCAGTGACCACATTCCCATTTTCTTGTCGATACAAAATTATGAAATACCGAAAAAAGTAAAAAGTACCACCACCTTCCGTAAAATGTCCGATGACTGCCTCCTGGCATTTAGGGGTGCAGTTCTTAACTGTGACTGCAGCTTTGTTAATTCTAGCTTAAACGTCGATGTCTCTTATAATACTTTCCTGGACGTCTTTAAAGAACTTTACCGTTTGCATTTTCCGTTAAAAACCGTAACCGTAAACAAAAAGATAAGGAAACCCTGGGTGACCGCCGTACACATTAAAATGATGCATAAAAAAGACCGCCTATACACGGCTTTCCTAAAAACGAGGGACCCAAACAGGCTCTCATCTTTTAAGAAATTTAGGAATAATCTAACTTCTGAACTTAGAAAAGCTAAATCTTCATACTATAAGCATATGTTCCATAATGTCCCTAGAGAGCGCCCTGATGTGGTTTGGAAAATAATAAATGAAGTCATAAATCGTACAAAGGTGTCCCCCTCTATCGGTGAATTAAAAATAGACGGTCAAGTTATGTCCGATGAAAGTCTGGCGGAATGCTTTAACACTCACTTTTCGGTTGAACAACCCACTGCTTTTAATCCTAGTGCCCTTTCATTTGTGAGGCATAATAACGATACTTTTTTTCTAAATCCAACTGACGAAATTGAGATATGTAATATATTCTTAGGACTAAAAAACAGCAAAAGTAGTGACGTTGATCAATTACAAATAAAGCCGGCTAAATATGTAATAGATATAATCGCCCCATGCTTAGCACACATATATAATTTGGCATTATCATCTGGACAATTTCCAGCAAACATGAAGTTGGCAAAAGTTTCTGCTATATATAAAGGAGGCGATAAGAACGTCCCGAATAATTACAAACCTATACCAGTATTACCTATCTTCTCTAAGGCACTTGAAAAAATTATACTCGCACGTCTAAATTCGTTTTTTACAAAACATTCTATACTGTCGGACTGTCAATTTGGTTTTCGACAAGGTAAATCCACTGAAGCCGTTTTATTACTTCAAAAAGAAATTATATTGCAAAATATTGAAAAAAGGCTTCTTACGTTAGGTGTATTTATAGACTTCAGTAAAGCGTTCAATGTTCTCAATCACCACATTCTTCTTGCTAAACTTGGCAACTATGGTGTCCGCGGAGTATCCCTTGCTTTACTTACATCATATCTGCAATATAGGAAACAGTGCGTAGTAATTGACGGTCATTACTCTTCCTTTCATAATGTTACTGCTGGTGTGCCGCAAGGAAGCATACTTGGGCCTTTTCTATTTAATGTATACATAAATGATATTGTTAACATCGATCACCAAGTTCAGTTTGTCATTTATGCTGATGATACGAGCCTCTTTGTTTCTGCTACTGATGCTGATGTTCTGATATGTAAAGCGAATAATATCTTAAGTAAATTTGACATGTGGTCCAAAGTTAATGGCCTTAAAGTAAACACCCAAAAATCTAAGGCCATTTTATTTAGATCTCTTAATAAAAAAGTTCTGGTTAAAAATGAAATCAAACTTGGTGATTCACAAATTGAATTAGTTGGCCAACATAAAATTTTAGGAGTACTTTTTTCCGAGTATATGATGTGGGACAGCCATGTTAACTATCTAATTGCTAAACTTTCCAGAGTTGTCGGCATTATTGCCCGCTGTCGTCATGTTCTACCAATCAGTATTAAGTTAAAACTTTACTACGCACTATTTGAGTCAAATTTAAATTACTGTAATCTTGTATGGGCTACGACAACTAAGACAAACCTTCAAAATATACTATTATTGCAAAAAAAAGTTTTACGTTTTATCGCGGGTGTCTCATATACAGACCATACAGAACCATTATTTTCTAGATATAAGATACTTCCCGCAGAACGCGTGTATAATTATCGTTTACTCTGTACCCTTCGTTTCTCATCGCCAACACTCATAGATTTTTTGTATTTTATTTCTGAACTTCAGAAACGTGAAAGTAATCTAAACACACGCCGTGTCGACACTTGGCTCCTTCCTCGGTGCCGCACAAATTACAACCTCCAATCATTGCATTACAAAGTACCATACGTGTTAAATAAATGTTCCACGAACAACATAAACATCTACACAATCGGCAAAAAATACTTACGTACCTACTGTTTTAACTATTCATAGCTAATTTTGTTCTTCTGCTACTCCAATGTTATGTGACCTTGTTTTATTTTTCTTATCACCGTGGTAAAGTGTTTTATATGTTTTTCTGTCCGAGCTGCTGCCATGTATAAGGGGGACCCAGACCCAGTCAAGCTGCTGTTAGCAGCTTTTTGTCTGGGGACCCCTCCAGTACTTCTGGAAAAATAAAGTTTATTGTATTGTATTGTATTGTATTGTATATATATATATATATATATAGGGTGGCTCAAGTCACCAGGCTCGATCTAAAATGGATCGTAAAAATCGACGCCTGCACGTAGCCATTTAAACTTTTCGTCGAAGGTGGATTTCACAGGTCGGGTTTTTCTTGTAAAATTGACCTTTTTCAGAGTTCGTTGAAGCGACCGTGGCGCACCCTCGTGGAGATAATTCAAAACGTTTGCGGGCTCAGTCCGTCCTCCCGTCACCCCGTTCGCTTCCTAGACGCGATCGTTTTGGTGCGTTCGTTCTAGAAAGTTTTTCTCGCTGTGTTCCGGCTGTCGTTCTCTACAAATGGCTGATGACGATCCCGGAGGATCGAGTAAAGCAACCGTCTTCGACACTTCAGACTTTATCCGTCTGTACGCTTTTCAAGACGGATGGAGTGCCGATGCTGCATCGGTACCGGTCGTTAACACAGCGTACGTCGATCGGTACTTGGCGAAAGACTGCAGACAACTCCGGAAAGGATCGCCTTCAAAAAAGCCTACGCCAAGAAGGTCATGGTGAGCAACTTTGATCCCGACCACACCGTTCACCTTGTAAGGTGCACCTGTGCACCGTCTATGAAGCCGGGACATTACAGGCAACTGATCTCGCTTTCCAAGAGCGCCGATATCGTTCAAGCGTCTTGCGACTGCGTTGCAGTGTGAGTTTATTTCTTCGGTAAAACCCGTGGCGATGTAATAATGTGTCTTAAGGATTACAGGATGCGTCAATATTTGTAAGGCGTGAGCCCCATAGTCGCTATCCTTTCGGCAGATTTGTATCAAGATCCGTGTGTGCCAGTCCTTTGATCATATTTTATGCGTGACGCGATAAGTTATTTAAAAAAAACAAATAAAAAAAACAAGATTTGTGGTCTTCGTCTTTTTTGTGGTACTTCAGCATGCAACTAAAAAGGGCCAAGCTATTTCATCGATCTACTTATCGAACTAGGTGACGTGTTGATATAAAATTATGTAGTAGGACATTTTTTTATTCAATATTTTAATGAGCTTCATGCGTAAATATATACTTTTATGGTTGAGCGGAACATGCCATCACATAGCTGGCCTGCTCTTTACACTATGCGACAGTGTAAAGGTCTGTTTTCCGTGACAACGGCTTGGCTTCCCGCCTCTTCGCTGCCCTGCTGTACCGTGCAAGCAAACTCGGTGGGGAGGCAGGTGTCGGCTTCTATGTAAACAAGGAGGGAGCGAAGTCTGGGTGATTCAGGTCTCGTGAAGATACCCCTGCATTGTAAAAATCAGGAACAAAAACCTTGCTATGTATGACTAGCCTGCACGGAGTATGACGGGTATATCCTGAGTTCAAACAAATATGAATGAACTAACCTCCAATGAAGTGGACGCTGCAAACACGCGAGTTCGCAGATGGCTGCCAAGGCGTCCCGTCGGAGTTCTGGCGTCGCAGCGCTTGAATCCATTTTTCTGTCTTCTTGAGGTGCGCGGTAGCTTTCGGGAATCTAAAGAAGCTCACGTTCGGCGTGTTTTTCTTGCTGTTTGTACATCCAACAGCCGGGCAGCGGTGAGGCATCGCGACAGCGCCGGACAGACGCGCCTAGCAATGCGAGCGAAGCCAGGCAGCGTACGAGGAGAGCCCGCAAAGATGGCGCCTTTCCCTTTCCTACTCTCTCCTCAAGTTCGGACATGCGCACAAAATTCTCCGAAAAAGGTCAATTACAAAGCGTAGTTCTTTCTTTTTAAAAAATAGTGCCAAAAAACTTGCCAGGGTCTACGGCGGGCGGTGACCCAGGCCTTTATGCAGACGCGTTTTTTTACTTTAAGTTTTGCTATTATTGTTCGCATTTATTTTTCAACCGAAGGTACATTTCAAAAAGATTATATTCATTTTAATAAACCACGGTGGTCGCGAGCCGTCGCGATAAGGAGGTAGCGCCATCTATCAATACGAACGCCAAACACACCGCGCTACTGGACCCCTGTTGTCTGCGTTGCTGCCCGCCGTAGACCCTGGCAAGTTTCTTGGCCTTATTTTTTCCGGAAAGAGAGCTACACTTTGTAATTTCGCAAGAAAAAACCGACCTGTGAATTACACCTTTGAAGAAAAGTTTAGATTGCTACGTGCAGGCGTCGATTTTTACGGTCCATTTTAGATCGAGCCTGGTGACTTGAACCACCCTATATATGTTTGTGTGTGTGTGTTTGTGTATGTGTGTATATTTGTATATATATATATTTTTTTATTTCCGTTTTGTTGCTGCTGACCATTGTAGGGGCCCGAGGACCAGTCAAGCTGCATATTGCAGCTTTTTTCCACGGGTCCCTCCATCACGATCGATGGAAATAAAAATATTTATTATTATTATTATTATTTATTATTATTATTATAAAGGAGCCCTGCAATCATATTTAAGCGTCTACCTTTTTTGCGGTTTCCACGTCCCTTGGGGTTCGGGCAAGCCAGTGGGCACGGAGAGAGTAACTAAATATCAGTGTGTCATATCTTAACCGGACGACGCGGAAACCTCCTCCACCTACGGGGCGACCCGCGGTGCCAAAAGCGCGCAAAATGTGAGGTATTTGCTCTTGGGCTTACTAGTGGTAAGAGTCGCTAAAAACCTCTTTTTAGTCGAAATACAAAAAATAAGCGGCGCGAACCGTTTCATTTATTTATAAAAGTAGTCTTTGTTCAGTATTTTAGTTCAGACAAGAAACAAATAGAGTTTAGAAAGTACGGAAACAAGAAATGACCCGTCGACATACACGCCACCAAGGGGTGGAAAAGGCGTCGTATACTAGAGAGGTGTAGTGGGATCAGGCACCGACGAGGGGCGAGCGTAGAAAGGTCCCGGATGTACGCGGCGGCGCTGCAGTCCAGGATCTCACCGGTTCCGAGCGTTCCGAAGGCCTTCGGCGAGCAGCTTTGGCTTGCGGTTTGGCCCTTTGGCGGCATGGCAGCGCGAAACGGCTCTCGTTCTGAACTGATCTTTACCCCTTGTTTGCTGTCGTTTGTGGCCAATGAAGTGTAATGCCGAATTAGTGTTTAATCGCGCAGCAAATGCAATGCCAGCCGCCCTGGCTGCCCGCTTCATACAGCCTATCCAAAACATGATTTAGTCGCACCCTCTCGAGCCGTCGACGTGTAGAGTGGCAGCCGTGAGCGCTCACTGAGCTCGCTACCCCTCCCCTAGTTCACGGCTACTCAAGCGACCAAGGTAGTCATGAAGGAAGTTCTCTTTTGCTTGTTTTTGTAATCTTAATTTGCCTATAACTTTTAAAATAAAGTGAAATTCGAGAAAAGAAAAGTTTAATTAAGCTACTACGTTCACTGCGCTCAGGTTCGGTGCACATTAAAGCCAGTAAAAAATTCCTTGCGGTCCCCTTTAAGGAAAGTAATGTGG
The DNA here is from genome assembly GCF_016920785.2 of Ixodes scapularis. Classification (NCBI taxonomy): domain Eukaryota; kingdom Metazoa; phylum Arthropoda; class Arachnida; order Ixodida; family Ixodidae; genus Ixodes; species Ixodes scapularis. Next base: position 246,891,959 of record NW_024609835.1, on the reverse strand, counting down.
AGTTACTGGATGCCCTACTTACGGTAAAAACACACAAGGAGGGCTCGCCCCTTAGTACCATTGTTTCCGAAAGAGGTACTTGGCTTAGGTTGGCCAGCCAATACCTATTAAAGCAATTAACTGCCCTGTAACCAGATGATCCATTCTTGGTGAGAAATTCACAGGCGGTAGTGGAGTACTTTTCTAGTGTTATCCAGGGGTGGGTGAGGGTGCGTTCTCTATCGACGTATTTGATTTGTTTTATTCTGTACCCAACGAGGGTCTCTTGGCGTCGGTGCGTGTGTGCATTGACAGAAATGGCGCGCTAAAGTTTGATACTGCTAGTGGTGTCGGAATTAATGGTTTCATGGAACTGATGATGTTTTATCTCCAGTCGGTGTTCGTTGAGTATGGCGGAGTTTTTTTATTTACAAAGAAACTGTATTTGTATAGGTGCATGCGTTGCTCCCGTGATATGTGACATTTTCTTAGCCAAAATTGATCAGTCCATTAACGAGAGCTCGGACGCAAGCAGGGTAAGCAGAGTTTTTGGATTTGTGGACGACTATCCGGTGGTAAGTAAAAGGCCGGGAGGGATTTTTGAGGACAGTGTTGTGGGTACAGTGCTAGATGTCTTCACACGACGCTCGGGGGCTTGAAGTTTACGCACGAACTCCGCGATGGCATGTACTTACAATTTCTAGATCTCAAGTCGAAGTTTACCGAGGATCACGTGTGTTGGCTCTACTACCCAAGCACAAAGAAAAGGCTCTTGCCTTACAACGACGCCCACTCGAAGGTCGTTAAAAGGGGAATAGCGTCATCATGCCTGCAGGCTGCTCCAGAGAAGAGGAGAGCTTTGGCAGGCAGGTGGAACGGATTGGGGCCACGGGCTTCACAGCGTCTGTATTGTTGTGTATTGTATAAAAATGAGACCCGATCAACCCCCCCCCCCCAAAAAAAAAAAAAAAAAGAAGAACAAAACACTACAAGTGACCTTTTATATGCATAAAATATCTCACAATTTGAAAAAGATAGCTGGGCGGTGCGACGTGCCGGACGTCGTTTCTCCGCCCAGTAAGTTGTCACCACTTTGCCCCAGAGTGGCTGACAGAGGAAGCAAAGGTAACAAGTGTTCTCCAAAACACAGAAATAAGTGTGTTGATTGTGCAGTGGGGAGTGGTGTACCGAATCCTTTTGAGCTGCGGTCGGGCATATATCGTCCGAACGGGCCGATCCGTCAATGATCGTGCGCGCGAACATGCCCTGTCGCCGCTCTCAACAACGGGCCTTTGCACTGTGCCACTTACATGTGTCAGCCGAATTTCGAAGATATTACGATTGTGGGGAAAGGGGGTGACAAGACTGCAATAGAACTGCCAGAAGCGTACTTGATAGGAAAGGAGGGAGATAATTGTGTTAGCCAGCCTTCGGTGTATTTACATAAAAAAAGAAATAGCTCATCTAGAGCTATTTCTTTTTTTATGTAAATGCGATAACGGTGTGGTTGTTTACTTGCGTGTGTTCTTTTCATTAAACGTTCAGTTGAAGTTTAGCTCTCGTCGTGTGTATTCCTTCCTTTGTCCTTGTTTTTTTGCGCGCTGCTACCAGTTGTAATCATGAACCAACTCGCCTGCATCGCCGCAATGATTCTAGGTCACGTCTTCGATGTGGGGTAGTTGAATTATTAACGGCAATTAAAACACCTCGCCCATATTTTTGCCCAGTTACAGTGCACTCTCTATCACAACGATATATGTTATAGAATGAGGGAAATAGCTTGCATTTAACATCTCTTAATTAAGCCAGGATTCGGTCAGACAAATGACATCAAAACTGCAAGACACTAAATTTGGCGAAAAGATGTGAGCCTTTGTCCGCAGACTACGAGCCTTTTGGTAATAGGCGCTGATTGTCCATATCGTTCATCTGAATAGGGTAATTTTTATCTATATGCGTACTACTGACATCCAACTTTCCGAAAAACAGATGGATAACTTTGCTATCTTTGATATCTTTGATAACTTTGATAATGAAAACTTTAGTTCTATGAGTACAGACGCAGATGACGATGCGCAGCCTAGTCATTTAAACTTTCTTGTAGATAAATGTATTAACAATTATGTACAGTCGGGAGCAAAAGTTTGCGGGGCACGGGAGCGCGTGCCGAAATGCATCGCCGCGCCGTGCAACGGCGCGCCACTGCATTAAAAAGCTGCGCTTTGCGCATGCGCGCCCTTCGTGCTGGCAGTCATGTCTCTTTCGCTCGTTTCTGTCCGACTCACTCCTGATTACCGGAGTCGGCGCCAGGGGCGCAAGTTGCCGTTTCGCTGGCTGTCATGCCCCGCGTCCTCTTCAGCTGCCTCAGCAGCCACGCTGGGTGACAAAGCGCCTGGCTACCCCCCCCTTCCCCCCCCCCCACACACACACACGCGCGAGCTCCGTGACAAAGCGCGGTGGCTGAGACGGCTGAAGCAGACGCGCAGTAGACAGCCAGCGAAGCGCTAACGCACGCCCCTGGCGCTGACTCCTGTTATCAGGAGCGCGTCGAAAAGAAACGAGCGAAAGAGACATGATTGCGAGCACGAAGGTCGCGCGTGCGCAAACCGTGTCTCCTTAATGCGGCGGCGCGCCGTCGGACGGCGCGGCGATGCATTTCGGCACGCGCTCCCGTGCCCCGCAAACTTTTGCTCCCGACTGTACCTGTTACAAAGAAGAAAAATATTTCGCACCCCTAGATTACAAAAGAGGTCTTGCAGGTGATGCGAAAAACAAAAAGAAAGCGTTCTACGAAACGCAAAGTAACCTCTTCTGATAACGCTTTGTTTGAGGGTGTAAAGACAATTTTGAAGGAAAAGATGTTAGAGCTAAGATCAAGTATTTTAATGTAACTCTGTCTCAAGATATAAAATCAAACTCTGCCAAATTATAGTGGTCAATTTTTCCAAAATGTAATAGGTCGCAAAGCTTTATTATTCGAGGTGAATATGTTAGTGAACCAGCATTGATTGCTAACTATTTTAGCGAATGCTTTCAATCGGTATTTAGCTGTGATAACGATTCCGTTTCAGGTTTTTGCGATGACTGTACATGCCTGGCTTTATCGGATGCTAACTTTAGTATATCTAGTGTTCTTAATCTACTTCTGAAGCTCGATTGTGAGAAGAGTCCTGGCCCTGATGGAACCCCCAGCTCTTTTCATTACCATTACTTCTTTTGGACTTTGAAAAACATATTTGTAATTTTTGAAAAACCTATTTCTATAGCAACAGTACCTCGACTTTGGAAGTCAGCTAAACTTGTTCCACTTTTTACATTTGGTACAAAGCAAGTTGTAACAAACTTTAGAGACATTTACCTGCGAATGCTTTCAATCGGTATTTAGCTGTGATAACGATTCCGTTTCAGGTTTTTGCGATGACTGTACATGCCTGGCTTTATCGGATGCTAACTTTAGTATATCTAGTGGTCTTAATCTACTTCTGAAGCTCGATTGTGAGAAGAGTCCTGGCCCTGATGGAACCCCCAGCTCATTACCATACTTCTTTTGGACTTTGAAAAACATATTTGTAATTTTTGAAAAACCTATTTCTATAGCAACAGTACCTCGACTTTGGAAGTCAGCTAAACTTGTTCCACTTTTTACATTTGGTACAAAGCAAGTTGAAACAAACTTTAGAGACATTTAACTTACATCATGTTTTTGCAAGCTTCTTGAACTAGTAATCGATAAACATATATCTGAGTACCTCAAGACCAATTCGATTTATTGTTTGCAACAACAGGGCTTTCGTGCTGTCTACTCTACCGGCACCCAGCTACTAGAATTTACCCCCGATACTGCTTTTGTCTTTAATGAAAGAAGGCAGCTAGTTACCCTCTTTACTGAGAATTCAAAAGCTTTCGAAGAAGTGCCACATTCTAAGCTTCTTCAAAAACTGCAAATAATATTAAAAACGCATCACTAATTAATTTGATCGCTTGTTAATTAAAATATAGATCTCTGTTTCATATGGGGGGGGGGATGTTTGTCTCATCTACGTCTCGGTTTGTTCTGGTGTCCCGCAGGGTTCGAATTTAGGACTAATTTTGTTTTTGCCTGATATCAACGACGTCAAAAACTATATTTTTCTTAAGATTCGTCTTTCTGCTGATGATTGCGTTTTATAGATCACGTCATGTTAAATGACTAATTTTTATACTTTCCTAATTGGAGCCAGAAAGAGCAGACGGAAATAAACTTTTAAAACTTTATAGTCATGACGTTCATTAATAAGATGACACGGCCTGTTTTTAGTCATGGTGCAGGTACTGCAATTCTGAGCGAGGTGTGTGAATTTTATTTTTTTCGAAGTCTTAACTTGGACAGGCACATTTTCTATCTCCCCTCGTGCTTTGCGAAGAATGGGTTATCGTAAAGGACTTTAATATCTTCAACTAGTGAAATTAAAACGCCGATTTTAGAATATGCTGTGTGGTCTGGGACCCGTATTTGAAGGGATATATTAAGCTGTTTGACCGAATAGAAGTCAAGGCAACCCGATTTATTTTTAATCAATATTATCGTACATTTTATCCTAAATCGTCTAAAATGCTGCAGTGTTAAAATGGTTGGCCCTTGTTGATCACAATAAAAAAAAAGTTAAAGGGCGTGGGTTCACACCGCCTTCGAGGTAGCTTCGCGAAAGATTCTTTCCAAGGGATGTCATCGCCGTGCGTAATTATTTGCCTGGAGCCCCCTCACCGGGCTTTTGGCACTGAATGTTCATGTCATATGGTGGAGAGATGCATAGTCTTGCACATATTGATGTCTCAGGAATTCCCAAATAGTTGATATGCCGCGTGAGACGGTCTTGAATACTAAAGCGTTGTCTTAACAAATTACTTACCATACGCTCCGTGTAGGAACTATAGGGGGCGCTTAACCGGTCGACGGGGACGCTTCCCAGCAGCTACGCTTTGGGGCTAAGAGGGACGATCCGGAGAGCACCTGGGGGAGTTCGCGTTCGTGGGCAGGCCATTCCGCGGAACAAAAACAGTCGCCCGTAATCAAGGAACTCAGTTGGTTCCGAAACGTCGGGATTTTCGCTTCTAATAGAGATTGGTTAGAGTTTCAAGTTGAAGTTCTTTTAGATTCATATTTGTCGCTTTTTGTACCATCCGAATCTCTTCTTGATGAAGTAAAGACTGCATGCCATAGTTGTCCGGAAATATCATCGACACGTACGATGGGGACGAAGCTTCTTTGGAGGGCATTCCTCCAACGAAATTGGCACTGCATACCCACGAGTGTGGAATATCGTTTCAGTTCCTCCCGTCGGCTCTAACATATGTATGCGTTACTGGTACGAAAACAAACGCAGAGCGTAATACGGTAGTGTAGAATATGTCAGCCGTGCCGACACAGTGGCAGACATGATCGGGAGACCAAATGTTTCGTGTCGTACGCCACGGGTCCATCGTTGTCGCTGTCCCACAAAACATCGTCGAGTTGAAAAACTGTGAAACATTATCCTCACGAGATAGAACGCATTTGAAGTACCTAACGACGCAGCAGTTCATGCTGTCAACCCAGCGCAACCGCACCGCTACGACTTCAATGGGTACCAATGTGTACAGCATGGTTTCGATTCGGTGGGGTTCTCACTGCTTACCTTCGGTTATGGCCGCGCGGCGCGCGCCGGTCGCGTCACAGGGAGTGTATAGTCCTCTTCGGGAAACGAAACGAAGTAAAGCCACCAGGAAAGACTGTGAAGACAGGCTTTATAGTAAGTTCGAAATGAACCGCTCGCGTGACTGCGCACGTGAAGATAACAATACAAGACTTATAGCTCGTTTCATTTTTTTTTGTGTCGAGTGGGCCAGCAAAATCAATGCTTACAATGTTGAATGGGTTTGTCACGTCAATCCGCTCCTCTGGTAATGGGGCCATGGACACCGATGTTGGCTTTGCGCGTATGTTTGCACATTTTTATGTGGAATGAACAGCGCAAATACGACAACGAAGGATAGACAAGGGAGACACCATACGATCCACCTTCTTGGAAGAAAAACAAGAGCTCAAGTTCACGCATGAGTTACCGGTGAACACCGTCCTTCAGTTCTTGGATCTACGACTGTCGTTCTTTGAACATCATACTTGTTGGAAGTACGCCCCATGATCCAAGAAAGGCCTCCAGCGATACGATTCGGCACATTCGAAGATTATTGAGAGAGGAATTGTAAAAAAACTACTTAAATGCGGCGCTAAAGAAGTCCTGTGTACATTCAGCCGGGGACAGCTTTCCTGATCAAGTGCAGCGTCTTCAGGGTTCTGGCTATCCAAGTTCCATCTTGTATGACGTCGCCGAGTCCATTACCACCTCACGCGGACGACAGAAGAAAAGGACACAAATATTCGACCGGCTGTGCTTTCATATATTCACTGCATTTCCCACAACCTTAAGAAGATTGCATCGAAGTTTCACGTCAAAGTCGTGTTATCTGCACTAAACAAAGTAAAGAAGTTGTGTCCGAAAATTAACAATAAGCAGCAGCAACAGGGCGTGTGCGGAGCTCAACATAAAAAAAGATACGTCGAATGCCAATGTGCAGTCGTATACGAAATACCGTTTACTTGTGGGAAAGTGTATGTGGGTCAGACAGGAAGGTGTGTCAACGATCGTCTAAGAGAACATGCCCTGTCACTAAAGTCGTCGCCAGCAGGCCACTTAGCCATACATGTCAGGGACTGCCAGTGCTCTGTGAGGCACAGGTTCTTTTGTCCAGTGGGGATGCCTGCATAAGCGCGCCGTCCGTGGCCTGGCCACCAAAAGAACTTCATTTTTTAAGTCGCGATCTTTAACAATCCTTAACATTTGTGAATATTTAAGTCGGAAACTTCCTCTCTTTTTTTCCCGGAGTTTCTACGCACGTCGTCCCAGGACTTGATCTTTTTCAAAAAGTATTTTAAGCTAGCAGCTTAAAGCTTACTATCCATAGCAATTCATTTTTAGGCAGTGTATCGGAGTACCCTAGCTATAGCATATGTTTTTGCGGGTTTTCATTATACATGTTGGAAAACATTCTTAGGGTATTTTTCCTCTTTCTCTTTTTCGTTAAACATCAGTTGTTATTCAGCGCTCTATCCTGTCTCCCTTGTCTATCCTTCCTTGTCGTATTTGCGTTGTTAATTCCAGATTATTTATTTTATTTATTTATTTATTCTTGAGTTGAGGATGCCCACCACCAGCTAAACGCCTTAGCGGTGGTACATTATAATACATTGACAACAAAACAAGTAATGCGAACACTGCAATAATAAAAATACAAAGACAACATTGGAATGCAGATGCCTTATGTCATTTTCCCTGCCACTACGTTTTAAAGTCGCTAAAATTCATAAAGACATCTTTTGCAGGTGACTCAAAATTGTTATACAAGGCCATCATGAGTGTGATAGGCGAGAGGTTAGAATGTCTGAGAACACAAAAAAGTTCAATATATCGCAAGGAGCGAGATAATACGTGAATGCTTATATCGGTTAGCAAACCTGAGCAAGCTACTCCGTCGTTCAATAATTTATGCAAAAAACACAAATCCAGAATATCTTTTCTCTCAGCAAGGGTGGTGGTTTGCAATTTACAAAGTAGTCAGTTATAATCATAGTAAATATTTTCACCAAGGTGTCGGTCGTAAATAAAACGGATGACGCGTCTCTGCACTCCTTCAATGCGCACTAGTCTAGACAAAGTCAATGATTTCCACGCGGTTGATGCAAATTCCAATGTCAATTATGATAATGATTAACCAACTAGCCCCCCAGGTGATCGTGATGCAGTTTGCACATTTCTTGCACTTTCGCAGTGTCCTCTTGATGGCCTGTCGTCCTCGAACAATCCAGTAGTGCTCGTGGAACTGGTATAAAGTTTCCGCTACTCCTCCGTCAAGTACTCGCTGAGGTGCGCTGCTTATAAGAAATTGGGTGAAACGGTTTAAGCTTGTCTGATGTGTCCAGCTGTGGAGTTGACAACCTTCACGTATGACGTACACGTATCTATGAGAGGGTTGGTGGTATTGCGATACAACTGTACCGCAATAGTATTTTGGGAATACATAAAAAAACAAACATTTCCGTGTCGCGATACAATTTTTCAACTGTATTTTGTTTTTCTGTGTCGAAATGCATTTCTGTGTGTCTTGCTTGTATCGCGATACTATCAGAACCGGATGTATCTCGTTAAAGTTTTCAACGAGTTGGTTAATTATTTCGGGCTCAAAAACATGAAATTTGAAATTCTGCAGTGAGTACTCATTTCTTGGTTATATAAATATAAATATATATAATAGATATATAAAAAAAAATTAATCAAGATCACTTTTTTTATTATGTTTTTAGTTTGCATTAGCAAGTGCACATAAACCGTCCTACGGATTATAAGGACATTTGAAAGTGGCTTTTCAACAAAATGCACTTTACTACTTGTATTTCGTACTTTTTTATATGTTGCAAATATACTTTTTTATACATACCGCAATACCATTCTATGAATGTATTTTACTATCACTATTTTAGGCGTCTCTGCCATGTACCTCAGTAAATGTATTTCCAAATACTTTTTAGGGTATTTCCGCCAAATCCTGATCTATGAAGGGTTGCAGGTCTCCTGTTTTCAATGACACCCTCAATTGTTTTTCGTTTTGGAGGATTTGTAGGTTTTCCGAGAGTGCGTGTTCTTGTGTGCTCCTTATCAAGTAGTTTTCTGCTTTTCTCAGTTCTGAAGTCGTTAGGTTTTTACAGGGCTATTTTTGCTTGACGCTGTTTTCTTTGAAGAGGAAAATCCATGCAGTGACGGGATAAACACCCCCGAGGTTGCTGTAGCGCTGCAAATAAAGTACCGGCTCGGTTACAAATGTTGTTACCTCTACGACGGTAGCTTTGTAGTCATTGTCTGGCAGGATGCCCAGGTTCTACTTCTGAAGTTGAGTCTAAGGACATTCGTGCGACAGTTTCTTGAACCAAAGATGATCGGTCGAGCATGTTGTCAGATTTTATTTTGAAAGCGAAAAGTCATTTTGTTAGGTGGTCCGCTGGATTCTTTTTATCTGGGAAGTATCGCCAGCAGGCCGTTGGACTGCTGCTTTAAATTTTTCGTACTCAGTTTGCAATATATGTCTCCCAGCGTTGACGCGAGACTAGAATTAACTTCCATGTTATGGTCGAGTGTCTCCACAAGTGGACTTGTTGGGCATGAGAAGGCTTACGATTTTGACATGGTGGGTGTAACAGCTTCAAAAAACAAAACAAAAAAAAAAAACAAAAAACGGTAAAAGGAACAGATACGGCAGGACAACAGTTGTACTCGCAACTGAAAATGTTTTATTTTAAAAAGAAAAGAGAACACATCAATCAATCAAACAATACGCCCTCCATAAGGCCCTTGTCATAAAAATATTTTCACTAGATACAACCCATGCCAGTCATGGTTTGGCGCAAAAAAGGCAGATTTTTATCACATAAGGCAACCGACGGCTCACTCACACATATTTCTTCGAGGCACGGCACGAAATATGAAAAGCCTCGATCCTTTCGCGGGTGGCCCTTTTTCTATATTTCCCTTCAACCGTCCCCTCGTCAAAGGCCGGCTGACACGTGCAGTCTCTGCAATGCAAAGGAAGGAGTCTTCCCACCGTGGCCCTCAACGAATAAACGTGCTCCCGGAACCTATCGTTAAGGCACCTTCCTGTCTGGCCTATGTAGAATTTTCCACATGACATGGATATCTTGTACACCACACTCGACACGCATGACACAAATGGTTTTGCGTGCCTTTTGGTGCACCTCGCCTTCACCCGATTATCCGCTCTTGCGCCCACCCTTGCACAAACCTGGCTCATTTTTTGGGGGGCCGTGAACACTACTGGGACTCCACACTGGCCTCCAACTTGTTTAAGGTTGGGGGAGACAGGGTTAATGTAGGGGACCACCAGCCTTCGTTTTTTACCTAAGTCGGCCCTCACCCTCTCTATTCCTTTTTCCTTCTTCAGAAGGGCAGTTGCCACCTCCGTTAAAAGCGCTGACGGGATCCCCGACGCCCCCAGTTTCTTAATCTGCGCTAAGATACTGTCGTTCATCATGTGAACGCATGACTTCCCGAGAGCAGAGCCGAGATAGGAAACTGCTATGCCCCTCTTCACCAGCTTGGAGTGGGACGGTCTGTATTCTAAATTCACCTCCCTTGACCGCGGACTGAAGGACCAGCATACCTGTGTGTCCTTGAGACACAGCGCCAGATCCAGAAACTCGACAGCCATACCCTTCGGTTCTTCCTAAGTAAACCTTTAGAAAATTCACAGCGGCTTGAGAGTTAGGCACCCGGAACGGATCCCTGATGTCCAAAGGAGACAACTGGTTCTGGTTCTTTAGTGCTGAGACGCACAAGGACGCGTGCCCCTTTAGAAATATTGTTACCAAGAAGGGTACCTGGCAGCATCAGGTGCTCACATACCTCCAGAACCAGTTGTCTTCTTTGGACATCAGGGATCCGTTCCGGTTGCCTAACCCTGAAGCCGTTGTGAATTTACGAAAGAGTGAAGAACGCTGGAGCTGGTCGGCTTTTAGTGTGGACGTCGAGGACTTGTTGTATCCTCTTCCTCACAACCAGTTGCTCTCCTCGGTGAGGTATTGCATTGAATTAAACGGGGAGGTGGCGTTCAGAAATATTAGTGGTGTTACCCTCGAAGTTTTTTTTTTATAGATTTTAGGCTTCTATTTGAGCTCGATAGTGGTAGGCCGGCGCAATGAGTTTTTTTCTGCAATGTGCATCGGCTCGTGTGTGGCACCAATTCTCAGTGGCATTTTCCTCGGTGTTCTGGACAGTGCAATTGATGTTTCTCTGAGAGATTCTATTGTAAAAAAGGTGTTTCGGTATGTGGACGATTTTTTTTGGTGGTGTTTGACAAAGTGGATGGAGAGGCGACGCGGGCTAGTGCCTTACATGTTTTGTGTGAGAGTGGTGGGGGACTTAGGTTTACGTTTGAAGAACCGAAGGATATGGTTCTCCAGTTTCTGGATCCGGCGCTGGGTCTCAAGGACACAGATGTATGCTGGTCCTTCAGTCCGCAGTCAAGGAAGGCGATTTCGGTCTACAGATCATCCAACTCGAAGCTGGTGAAGAGGGGCATAGCAGTTTCCTGTCTCGGCTCTGCTCTCAAGAAGTCATGCGTTCACATGATGAACGACAGTTTCTTAGCGCAGGTCAAGAGACTGAGGGCGTCGAGGTTCCCGTCAGCGCTTTTAACGGAGGTGGCAAGTGCTCTTTTGAAGAAGGCAAAGGGATAGAGAAGGTCAGGGCGGACTTAGATAAAAAGCGAAAGGTGGTGGTCCCCTACATCCACCGAGTCTCACGAAACCTTGAACAAGTTGGGGGCCGGTATGGAGTCCCAGTATTGTTCTCGGCACCCCCCCCCCCCCCAAAAAAAAAAAAAAAGAAAAAAAGAAAAAAAAAAAGGTGAGCCAGATTTGTGCAAGGGTGGGCACAAGAACTGATAATCGGGTGAAGGAGAAGTGTACCACAAGGCACACAAAACCTTTCGTGTCATGCGTCTCGAGTGTGGTGTACAAGATACCCCTGTCATGTGGAAAATTCGACATAGGCCCGACAGGGAGGTGCCTTAACGATAGGCTCCGGGAGGATGCTTACTCGCTGAGGGCGACGGTGGGAGGACACCTCTTTTTGCATTGCAGAGACCACGTGTCAGCCGGCCTTTGACGAGGTGAAAGGGCCACCCGAGAAATGATCGAGGCTTTTTATATTTCGTGCCTCAGAAACGATGCGTCCGTTGCCTTATGAGATAAGGAGCTATCCTTTTTGCGCCAGACGATTCTTGGCATAGGGTAAGTCTAGTGAACCTATCTTGAAAACACGGGCCTCGTGGAGGGCGTATTGTTTTTTCATACATTGTGTTATCTGGTACTGACGTATATGTTCTTTTTTACTTTTCAAATAAAACCTTTCAGTTGCGAGTACAGCTGTTGTGCTGTTGTGTCTGTTCCTTTTGTCGTCATTGTTTTTTGAAGCTGTTACACCCACCATGTCGAACTTTTACCAACTCGCCCAGTTCCACACCTTGTTACAGCTTAGCATTTTCTGCGTAATTCAGTAATCGACTGCCAATTAGAGCTCCCATCAACTCTAACCGAGGTAGCGTCAGTTTTTTCAGAGGTGCTGCTCGTGCCATGGTAAGCAGTAAGTGAATTTTCACGTGTTGTCTAAGTCTGCTGCTCTTAGGTAAGAAACAGCCCTGTAAGCGTCAGGGATGGCGTCACTAAAACATATAGTTCCTAGATGCGTGTAAAATCACGATGGGGTCATGGAGTTATTGATATGTAGCGTAGCTGCGAAATCGCGTTACACCATGCGTTCCACTCTTGCTTATCTTCAGGAAGGCTGTCGTCCCTGCCCATCTTTAATTCTCACTTAAAAAAAAAAAGAAAAAAAAAAGATATTGACCCAAGAAGTGAATCGGGACCACAACCCCATGATTTTATAGATTGTATTGACCGCTTGAGAAACATACATTTTCGTGTTTTGGCGTGTTTGGTAGAAGTCCGACATTGAGTTCAGCGAGAGTTTCAAGGCATCTAGTTCGGTATTGCAAATCAATTCCATTACCTTCGTGTTTTTCGTTGTTTCAATTGGTGTGCTGTCTTGCTCCTGGAATAGCTCCTGAAGAATTTTGCTGTTCAATATCCACTTTCGCAGGGTCTTTTATGTGCTCAAATGATGCCTTGTGTTTGGGTATGAAACTCCACTGCAGCTTCTTCAATCTCGGGACAAGTCAGAAGATCCTCCACATAAATTGATTGCGCCAATATTTGAGCTGCTTCAGTGTGGTTTTTGATAAAGTGATAATGTGATAAAGTGAAACTTTTAAAACAAAATTGGTTAACTAGAATGAAAAGTTGGGCTAGTTGGTATGAATCCATATAGAAAACCAAAAAATTGGGGTCAACGTAATTCTTTTTCAGAGCGTAACAAACCAAACAGGATTATAAACGTGGTTAATAAGCGTGCTGGCAGGAAAAGTAAGTCAGAACCTTTTGGATGTCGCGTCAAGGATGGCATGAAGTTCGTGTTCTGTGTACAGGGGACCGTTTATGAAATACCTTTCTCATGCGGTCACTCATATATAGGTCAGACGGGACGTTGCCTCAAGATTCGTCTACGCAAACACCACAGTTAATTAAAAGGTAGCGCGTACTCCCATTTAGCTGTCCACTGCCGTGGTTGTGGACGTGAGCCAAGATTTAGTGACACAAACGTGCTGTTTGAACACAAAGATCAGCTATTGAGGGAGTTTGTAGAAGCCTACCATATAGCAGAACGAAAACCCGGGTGCGTGAGCCAACCATTCATTAACCTAGTGGACAGTAACATAGTTTATTTGGACACGGGTTTACCAGAGAATTGAAAATCGAGATTGAAGATCGAAGAAAGAAGAAAGGAAGAAGAAGACGCGATGACTTATACCTGTGCTGGTGTGCTTTAATGTGCTGGTGTGTTTTAAGCAGGGTGTCGAACCGCGACCGAACCGAACCGAAAAGCGGAACAGAACCGTTATTTTTAGCCGAACCGGAACTGAACCGAACCGATATCTTCGCCGCCATCTTGAAACTGAACCGGAACCGAACCGAAAAGAAATATAACGGTAACCGGTTCAAAACGGTTCAAGGTAATATTTTTTTTCTTTTTTGTTAGTATCACAAAATGAACATATGGGAATAAAATATTGGCGGCTGTATTTCTATCTATTGATCAAATCGTCATATAGAGAATTGCAATGTATGATAAATTGTGGGTTTTCGTGGCACCTTTGTATTGGCACTAGGTGTAACCATATGCCACGTTGTCACGTAACGTTATGGTGTCAATACATGTTGTCAAGTAGTGTGACGTGACTCACTGCGTCAACTCGATTTAATTTGAGGAAGTCATTAGATGTATTAACCTTGTTGACAGCATGACGTAACATGACATCACGATTTCGCTTCGAGAGTCACGTGACACCGTGACGTAAGCAATTTTCATAACCCCTAATTGAGTGCTCGGGTTCATGACAATCAGCATCTCCAAATATTCGGGTAACGGCTCATGTCAATTAAATATGATAATTAATAGCCCAACTCTAACAATATCTGAAGCTTTTGCTTTCCAAACCCTTGCCGCCTAGGGCATGACTGTGATGAACACTGGCGGTATCAGATCACGTGGCCGCGTGTTGAAATTGCGAGTTGAGGAGATATCGACAGCTGCCTCTGCCCTTTATTTTTTCTGCATCTGTTATTAGGGGAAAACTAATGGATGTTTCCGCAAGCTATCAACGTCAGGGTTTATTTTTTAACACTATTTATTGAAATACAAAAAAACCTGTTGCAAGACCAATTTTACATTATTGAGGCACTGAGACATTGTTTTCGTTGTTGCTGAACTGCATCCGAAAGATGTCCCTGAGAATAGAAGTTCTGAAATGACTAAATGCGACTTATTAATGTGACGTTACATAGAACTACACGTGTGTACGGAAGGAATACCTAAAAAGAAGAAGATATTTTAGGGACCTCAGAGGAACCGCCGAACGTTGGTAGTCGCTGTAAGTCTCACACGAGCGTCGCTCTCAAGGTATTGCCGAAGTTTCGACCCACTCTGTATTTTGCTTAAATGAGCTATAAACATATTTCTATACATTACTAAATGCTACCCAGGATCACTCCCCAACGTTAATAACTGATTGAACTTGGCTTTGCTCTTTTTTCTGGGCAATGGCAGTCGCCCAAAAGTTAGAGAAATATGAGCATCGTTCGTCCCCTCCACTCGGAGCCAGACCAAGCGGCGAGCCATGGTGTCTATCCTATGCCGCCAACGTTAATCATACCCCCGCGCTTGGGTTTTAAAGGAGGAAAACACGTGCTGAGCTCCAGGCATTGTTAGAGCTCGGCTGTTCTCATCACCGCAGTGGTTGGACAAGGATCATGTGACGGGCTAGTTGGTTATACATTACGAAATTAAAAGTAGCGCTAAAGACGAGGACAAGTAGAAGACGCAGACACGGACAGCGCCTGTCCGTGTCTGTGTTTTCAACTTTTCCTCGTCTTTAGTGCTACTTTTAATTTCGCATTGGTTGGACACGAGCCACTACGGAAGTGTCCACCGAGGCATTGATTGTTGCGAGCCGATGTACGGTGCTCACGCAGTTCTCCTGTCAAATGCATGAGCCGCGCTCGACTGTCGACAGGCGGGTGGTTTTGATCCCACAATTACGACATCAATCTTTGGGAAGGCAAGACTAAAAGAAATATTCTCGTTTACTCCTTGCCATTTCACCGCGACAAAGAAGCTTCTGAATTAGTGGTGGCCTGTGCGAGTACACTTGGGCCAGAGGACAAGTACGCCTCGGAAAAGTCATAAAGATTCCAGCTCCATATCGTTTTATGACCCCTTTAAACTTCACAGGGTGCGAAATAAAAGCAATGAAGAGTTGCGGTTAACAAGTGTCAAATAAAATTGTCGAATTAACAGACACCAACGGAGGAGGCAATTCCTCAGGAATACTTTCAGCCTCGCCACTCTGGTGAAGAAGGAAGACCAGTGAAGCTGTACTATGGTGGGAATTGAGTAATGGCCGGCCGCAAGTGGGCAAGCCAGAGTGGAAAGGCTGGAGAGGTTGCCGCCATCTATGCGCGACGGCGGCAACGAGACAACCGGCAAGCCGGATGTCTGGTTGCCGTCGTCATTTATAGATGACGGTAGCTCTCCAGAGTTTAGTGTCACCATTTGTTTGCTGACGGACACGACACTGGGGAAACTAGCCCTTAACAGCACCGCTGTATAAAGAAGTGCGTCTGCGTGTTTGGGGGGGGGGGGGGGGGGGGAGAGGGTGAGTTTTAAGAACGTACTGTGTTCTAAAGGTTCCTCTTCCCTGCATCTTTGGCGCAGACCAAAAAGCGTGACCTCGGAAACTACTTTGTTTGCGAAAACGCTCTTGCCAAAAAGCATGTTTTTCTCGTGCCAGACGCTCGCGCCGTTCCTCACAACGATGCACTAAGAATAATAATACGTGCCTTTCAAATACTTGGCTTTCACTGAGCTTGAACCTCCTGCAGCGTGCCTTTTGCACCGTCAAATTCGATTTTCTCAGCAAGAAGAAATCAGAATGACCACCAGCCTACAGTGTGATGACATCACGTGCATACCATGCTAAATAGTTCAGCTTTCTGGTGAATTGTGATATTCGCAACGCTAGTAATAGGCGTCCTAATCGTAAAGTTGTGCAGTACTTATAGCAGTCTCGCGATGAGATATGGCAGCCTAGAGAAATGTTAGAGCGCATGACTATTCTAGCTTAGTGTTGTAAAGTGACGCCCAAAACAAGTGCAGGTAAAACGGAATATAACATTAGCCTCCCCAGGCAGTATTTCGCGAAGTTTCGAGCTCATGCAAGCTGATGAAATGTAATTTATACTAAGATTTTAAGAATCTTTGTCTGCCCTTCGCGCTATTTATGTAAAATCATTAATTCCATAGCGTGCATCTTTACGTGTCTGTTCTTGTGGTAAAGGGGTTCTGCAAGGGATTATTTGGAAAAATAACACTAATTATCTCTCTCTTTTTGAACATTTCGTGTATTTGACTTCCAATTCATCATGTGAGCACAGAGTCCTTTTTAGCGAGCCGTGCAACCCGATGTTTCACACTGCCAATCAGAAAACAGAAAAACACTTTTACGCATACTCTACAGCCTCGCGTAGTTTCGAGTATCGTCCTTCTGCGTCGGTCTCAAGCGGTGATGTGAACTTTATAAAGTAAAATTGATTGATCAATATAAATATATATTTAATTACTAGCTTGATATTTGACAACATAAATAGAGGACCGAACACCCTAAAGCAATGCCCCCCAAATTATTTGAAAGGTGTTCTGCCAATAATTTCCGGCGTTTAATCCTCGACAGGCACGTTGTAAGTGATATGGGGCGGCCTTACATACATTTCTGATTTTGAAGCTAATTTAAATAACTATGTGTTTTCTGTTTCTCACACATATAACTTCTCAAACATATAGAAGTTTGTTATTGCCTCTTTTATGTGGTGAACATTACTTTTATGTGTCTGTGGGCTGGACAAAAACAAAGTAAACAGGGGCGCACGGCGGAACTATGACGATTACGTACGCAAACCGCCAGAAAGTGTGTAATTAAGTAGCTGCCATGTCGAGTAGAACGTGAAATACTATGATTATAATGCAATTAGATGCAAAGGTGCAAGCGAGCTGGACAAGAATGACAAAAATTGCAAGCTTCACCCTTGTTGGTGTTAGACTGGTGGCGGCTGATAAAACCCGTTTGCTCTACTGATGTCTAACCCCTGGTTAGCTCAATTGGTAGAGCGCTCCACCTGTAATGGAGAGGTCCCGGGTTCGACACCCGGACCAGGCGGATTTTTTCGGTCGCGCACCAGTCACCTAGCTGTGTTTGGAGATTTATATTTGTCCTTTGTCCCCCTTGTTCCCTTCTCCAGGGATTATTTTCGTCGTGAAATACTACTTAGTTTTACTTAACAAAAAAAAATCTTGAAGGACGCTTAAGCTTCGCCTTTAAAAGTGGAACGCGATAGCGTCAATGGGTCTCGTTTGCATCGCATTCTCATTTGCCGCGCAAGTGTGCCTCACCTGGCCTAGTGAAAAGCGTCTGACTCGCAACTAAAGGGTCGTGGGTTCGAATCCCGTCTAAAATTCTTAATTTTTTTAAGGCAAAGGAATTACTTTCAAAAGTGAAATCATTTGAGACATACGGCAAGCTTTAACTCGCATTACATGTCATGTTTTAATCACTCTCATTCCACGCGTGATGTAACGTTTCACGTAAGCATTTTGGGTTGTTGGAAATTCTTGCGCGACGGTATGTAGCTCTGACGTCATGAACCTATCGACCAATCAGGATTTTTTAGTCAAGCCATCAACATCGGCTTTTCTGCGACATGAGCTCCCTAACGCTATCGTGTTAAAATCATCAATTAGCTAGGGTGATACTCCTTTACAGATTAAATTGTCTGGCATCTTGTCCAGAGCACACCTCAACAGCCAGGCTATGCCAGCATATTCTGTATAAGAAAATGTTCACTTGGGCAAGCGCTATTTTGGGCCAGACTGGATCTGCTTGCGAAGGTGCGCATATATTAGAGTGAACAATTGCGATTACTTCTTGCTGCATGATTAGTCGCATGCGTGCGGTGCTGAGTGTAAACAAGGTTTGGTTAGGACAACAGGCATTTGGATTGCCGCTCGGTGTTTCTATAAAAATAGACTGAAAGGAATTATCCTAAAACTTTTGTTACATTTTGAAAATTTCATTGCTTTTAGCTCAGTTGGGTCGTCATCATACACATATATATTGTGAAGTGTATCTCGTGAACCTTATTTCATGATGTATATGGCCACGAGGAGCTCATTTCATAATTTTATGTGATGTAATTAATTCCTTAGTTCAAGAACACGATTACACTTTTTATACTGCGACACAAAGTTGTACCAATCACGGGTATTTTAGACGACCTACCACACTTCGCGACATTTTATACTGTGTAAATAGATCAGCTTGAACTTTAGAATTTTACTTAAACACGAAGAAAGGACAAGAAAATACAGTATAATTCTAAATTTGAAGCTGATCTATTTACAGGTATGTACCAATGAGCTCAACTCTTTACTCTTGTCCTTAAACATTTTGATTCTGGTAAAATATGCTACTGGTAAACAAAGGGATGGTGAGTCGTATGAACACGACTACCCATCCCTTTGTTGCTTTTTTCTCTGTCTCCCCTCTCCACACGGAGAGAAATAAAGAGTTTGAGTTTGAGTTTGACGTTATGTACGTTAGTATAGATTTTCTTCTATTTTGCGTCGAAATTAAATAACTGAATTTCATATTTTTGGCACCTAAGAACAAAAGTAAATTGCACGGACGATCGAAGAAACTATATAGTTAATCGTTTCACGGCGTGAATAGTGTATATTGTCAGAACAACGCGGAAAATATATTCTCAATTTAGCGGTTCAAACCGGTTCAGACCGATTCGAACCGGTTTGAACCGTTATTTTTTGCTCCCCGGAACTGAACCGGAACCGAACCGAAAGCCGTGAACCCGAACCGGAACCGAACCGATAAAACTTTTGGTTCGACACCCTGGTTTTAAGTTTATATGATTTATAATGTTGCGCGCTTAATGGCGAATGACCGGTGGAAGAGGAAAAAGAAGTCGTCCTCGCGTGAATTTCTCTGTGTCTTCTGAATAGATAGTTGATGGATTGCGCCTCGTCCTCTGTGTTCTCTCCTCCTTGACGGTATGTTATTCGCGCTGTTTTTGAATATGAATAAAATTGAACTGAACGTCGTCCCAAAGGAAACGCGCGTGATCCTCTACTCTTGGATATGTTTTAAGATGCTGGTTGATGAGGGCGTCTTTTCTAACCACAAGAAGTGCAGCACATTACTCTCCTTTTCTGCTAGAGGTATATGTAAAAATGATTTTTGGACATTTGCTGTCATTGCTAGTTTATTGGTTCTAAACCACAGAAGAAGCTCTAGTAGGTCGTCAGGTGCCTTTGTTCCAGTGTCAAGAAAGACATGTAGGGCCGGTTGCACCAACGTCGCTTAGCGCAAAGCGGAGGTTAGCCGGGAACTTAAGCTTAGTTTCGGTTTCGTTCGGTTGCACCAAACTCGCTTATCGCTAAACCTAGCACTAAACTACGCTTAACTTAAGCGGTCAACATTGGGCGCTTTGCTTTTGGTTGTTTCTTAATCCTGGATTAAAAACATGGCGGCTGGTTTGTCGCGGTCGACGCGGTGGACGAAATTGGTTGTGCAAAGTGTTTTAGGCTACATCAGCATGAAAGTCTCGACAAAATGACCTTCGATTGTGACAAGGATGCAAAATATTGTCGCGTGAAGTGTTTATCGACCCCTGTTTTCAAGTTGGCTCTCCACTCTCAGGGCGTGTTAGCCCTAACCGAGATACGTACGGAGCTCAGGCTCACGTCTGTCTTCCCGTTGGTTCTTCTGTCAACGAGCTTATTCGTATGTACTTACGAATTTTCGCATAACCGTAACGTATTGTTATTTACCAACTTGTTTATTTACACTTGCAGCGCGTATCCTTCAATTCGATCAGCGCCTTTGAATAGTGGCTGTACATGATCTCGGCGATCAGCTGATTGTCGACGCCTCTGCCGTTCGCATTAGATTGCGGCGCTTTTAAGTAATAAAACAACGAAAATTCAATTTCTTTCGTTTTCTAAGTTTTGAGACAATCTTCAGTGAATTTTCCTTATCTCGCGAGTAGAATCTTGGCTTCAGAAAACTGTATCGTTCCATAACCGTAACTTTTTTGGTGATCGCAATTTTTTAGGAATATAAGTAGTAGTTACGACACATCGTAACGACTACTATGCTAGATTCGTTCATTGCTGTATCGGGGCAGGCTGGGGCAGGTGATGCGAAGAGACGACCGTTCTTATCGGCACGATGTGATGTACTAGTGGGAGTTTTTTTTTTTCTGAACTCGACAGTTTGAAACTGAAGTCCGTTTGAGGCTGCAGCGGTTGTTCAACGACGGTACAGTGCAGTTCTGTCACCTTGCTGATAGCAACGAGTACCGTCAATGCAAGGTCTCGTGACCTGATCTCTCGACGACTTCTTTTCGACGATTTCCGGGTATTTTCGCAGCTGCCGTGGCGAGTTCGTCACTGTTTTGAACTTCATCGGTCTCAGGCTTGGCTTGATTTTAGTAGTCATCTTACCTGCCTACTTATATCGATGATGTTTTGTCTTCAGCGATGTAGCGAGTAGAGTGTCTTTCTCGCGTTCGTAGAGATTTGGGGCCCCCGATGGGCTCCTTCACCTCAAAATGTGAGCACGAAAACTACTGCCACTGTCAAAATATCCTGTTATCAACCGATATTAAACACACAATCACAGATGTAAAGAGCATTCGTGTTTATTTAAAGCGTTGATTCCTGTTTTTGAACGTTAAACGAAAAAATGATTGAATTTGGAGACCTTTAATTTGTTACTCACCGAAGAAATACAGCGAGAAGCAGACGCCGACGACTACTACTACGGCAGTTTTTTTTTTCTTTTTTTCTTTACATCACGTGATTCCTCTCCACCAATCGTATTCGTCACTCTGAGCGTTCCTTAGTTTGCTGTTTGTCCCTAGATTCCCTACGCAAATTCAGCGTTTAGCTAGGGGCGCGTCTGTAAAGCCGGCTTAACGTTGGTGCAACCGGAATTTAAACCAGTGCTTACCTGAGCTCGGTTTAGGGCGCTAAGCCGGCTTAGGAAAGTGCCGCTTTGGGTTAAGATAAGCGGCGTTGGTGCAACCGGCCCTTAGACTCGCACTTTCTTCTCTGTGAGATTAGCTTCAATAACAAACCTGATCTTGGTAGTGAGTGAAGTTTCACGCGCTACAGCACGGTGCGGCATGTAATACATTCGCTTTTTTTTTTGGTTAGAATCGAGAACCACTTTAGCATTATAGAGGAGAAGGGCGCAAAAGACGCGGACAAGTAGAAGAACAGGACGGGACAGGACAAAGCGCTTCTACTTGTCCGTGTCTTTTGCGCTCTTCTCCTCTATAATGCTTTATCAACTAGCCCAGCAGTGAATTCTCATACCACTTTAGCATGTCCGTCTTTCAGATATTGCCGAATCACTGTGTCATAGGTCGCCCACATGTCTTTGTCCCCTGAGTTGTTGTAACAAACCGTTTGACTTCGATTTTGCAAGGTCATTATTGTTCTCCAGCTGAGTTCATTTGTGGGACTTACTTGGTGCGTGACCTCACACCTTCGCTCTTTCCAACGAATCGACTCTTCAAATTCTGATATACTTTTCCATTAAACCGGTGTTTTTTTTGTTATTCCAAAATCTTTGAATTTCGAAAATGATGACATATCACTGGTTTCGCTTTCTGCGAGAACATCTGTAAATAGTGTGTGAGCCCTAACGTTGTTTTGTTTCACTAGTGAATAGTTTTATTTTGTCGCCCCTTGGACTGTCCACCCAAGTCAACTATTTAAAATCGTCAGCTTTTAACTTTGATTCTGTATACTTTCCCTATTCAGGTCTTTTCTAGAGTCGATGAGCACCGAGTCGCAGTCTTCCGACGCCTGCCTTCGGCAGTGGAAGCGGTGAGCTGGAGCATTAGTGCTGTTGCGTGGAACCGCTGCAGAATTTCTTGCCCCCGGTTTGCTGAGGTTATAGTTCGGTCTGTCGGATGGGTTGTCGGGAGTTTTCTTTTCGGTGCTTAATCCACGGCGTTCACGATATCCCACTTCAACCAGGAGAAAAGTCAAGAACGTATTGATATCTTTCTGTGATGTCCGTGGCTCATTTGCTTCCCTGCTAGAGTTTTGCCACAGATGTCAGATGACGACGTCTGTTGGTATAACCTTCAGTGAAATCTCGTTGAGCATCGCACGGTAGAACACAACTTGAAGTATGATATTGTTACAGCGAAGCTGTATACCTCTACCAGCCAAGGAAACTTTCGTGTCGCCGTTGTAAGCAAAAGACTCCCTGCCAACAATTGAAGGAGAAACCGCATATCTGCTTTGAAATAAGGCATACAGCATACAGCTCAGTATCCGTTTCAATAAAGAAAACCACAAAACAAGCATCAAAATTACATGATGCATGATAAGGCGCGTGTGACCAATAGGAACACCCTCCCACGCGTTCCGGTAAAGATTAGGTTTGCAGCTGCTTCGAAAGGAGTGACGTCATTGGAAGGCCTCGTGTGGAGTGCGAACCGCATAATGGATGATAACAGCGCCTGCTGCCGCGGCGACGGCAGCTTGCGACGTGGGAAGTGACGTCACTGACCTTTCATATTTAAAAAAAGAGCCCGCCTATACCCCGTTTCACCTTACGTCCGGACGCAGCGGATGCTACGAGCTGTCTTAGCCAATCCCGTTCTGTGGACGTGGCCCGCGATACGTTTACGCCGTGCCCCCTGTCTAAGGTCACGTGACACTCACACGGCCTCCGATTGGCTCCGATGGCTCGTAACACCCTCTGCGCTTAAACGTAAAATGAAACGGAGTATAGCAAGTGATTTCATTGTTGCTGCAGCACCGCGATGAGTAGGCCACGCATAGTTAGGGCTCCCGATCAGCAGCGTGAATACTTGGAGCGGCAAAGGGAAAAGAAACGGCAATAAGGCCAGCGTCGGCGTGCTGCGACCGGCGGTGGCATTTCGTATGGTGCAGTAGGCAATCGTTGCAGGTGATACCAGAGCTTCGTTGACCCTTCACAGCGTGGATCGGAGCCCCAATTTTTTACCCCCAATGCGCAGCTGATCTGTGTCCAGTATATTCCTCATAGCGCATGCGCCATTTGAAGGTTGAACCTTCTGTAATGTACATAGCTTTGCAAGATACTTCGGGATTAAAAACAGCGCAAGGGACGATGGATCACACGAAGAACTAACATGGACACCGGACTGAGTTACAACTAAGTTTATTGGATGCAAAATTGCAATATATGCGTGCGTTCGTCACGAACAAAGAAGGAAGAAAGGAAATTAATGGAGGAATTGAGCCCACGTGATACATCACCAACAAAAAAGACGCCACGAAACAGCCGTACAGAGCACGTGCTGAAAAACAAGCGAGTCAACGAACTAGATAATTAATCTTTTTGCCTTATAGGGCCACCGAAGGACTGCTTGCACACGCAGCGCCAAATCTCGCTATCTCAACACCCTCTAGAATTTCTCGAGTAAGCTGGTCCCTGTGGCGCTTAACAACCTCACACCGTTAGAAGTCGGATAGGTAACCACAGTCACGGCAATGAACGCCAAGATGACCAGACACGGTTGTGGAGACACTGTAGGCGTGCTCAATTAACCTGTTATTTAGACAGTGGCCCGTCTGGCCAACGTAATGCTTGCGACACGTCAGAGGTGGAGGGTAAACAACCCCCCCCAGAACACGCGACGAAGCGATCCCGATGCCTCGTGTTGCAAGCCGTGGCCTCCCTCGAAGAGGGGTTAACGGCTCCGCACAACCTTGCCCAGGCCTCAACTTTAGCTCTGCAATATGTCATTGTTCAATAAGCTTCTTATCTCCAAATCGCTTTTGAAGGATGTCCAGCGCGCCCGAGTAACTGGACTTAGATTCTTGAATGCCACCGATGGCTCTAGCTGCAGGTCTAGTGAGAAGAGACCGGAGGAGGTGAAACTTGTAATTTTGGCTCATTTGAGGATGCTGGTCGATCGTTTACTGAAACATATCCCAAAAGGTTTGCCACTGAGAGGTGTCCGTAAATTTCAACATTTCCGAATTGGGCACTCTTGCTCTCGCGTTCTCAATTGTTGCTGGGGAACGCAGGGGTCCTGGTTCTTGCGACCACCTAAATTACTGTGTTGCATAGTATTTCGGGGGCGGTGATTTAGCATTGCTGATGTCTGTGCTAAATCGCCTTTGCGCCATGACCGCTTCATACTCCTGCCTGGGGTGATCGTCGCTTACGAAGGGTTTAATCTCTAATCCAGTGCTCTTAATTCGTCGATAGTGATCGTTAATCTATCTGCCAGAGCTGCGAGTTGACTCAGTTCGTGATTGGCGTTGGCAAGGCATTGGCACTGACCTCGTTGATAGGTCGAGTGGCCTGTGCCCCACGGGCCGTTCATTTGGTTGGCAGTCGCTCCACATCCCTGCCGAAAAACCAAGAATAACTTTCTACTATCTAAAATATGCAACTGGATATCTAACTAAAATTGTCTCTGATAACCTGAAATTCATATTGCTGACAGAAAAATAATTTCTGAAACGTTGAAATCTAGATAAAACCCAGATTTATTTCCAGTTCCATAACCCAGATAGCAAAAAGTTATAGCGCGTTTTTTGGTATTGGGGTGTAGCATCGGCAAAAGCTGCCGACTACAAATCCGCCAGTTTGGCGCCGACGCTCGTGAACTGCCGCGAGCCGAGGTCAGGGAGCACGAGAGCGGCGTTGGCTCGAGAATAAAAGATTCGATTCTTGCCTGACGAACGGACCAGCCCATGTTTTGATCGCCTTCGCGACAAGTGGTGACCCGGACGTGATCCCGGTGATTTTTTTTTTTCGGCATCGCCTCCCGCAACCAGCAATGGACGCAGCCGATCGTTCTGCAGCAGCGTACGGAGATCCCGGGCCATCCCAAGGCTCCACCGTACCCAGGCAACAATCACTCGCTGGCGTTCACTTCAAACTGCCACCATTCTGGACGAAAAATCCCCGAGTATGGTTCGCCCAGGTCGAGGCCCAATTTCAAGTTCACCGCATCACATCGTCGCTAACCAAGTACTTTCACATCGTGTCGTCACTCCCACCCGAAGTGGCCGATGAACTCGATGATGTCCTGGCTGCTCAGCCGACAACGGAGCCCTACGAAAATCTTAAAGCAACGATGCTCGCTCGCAAGACAACGTCAGAGCGCGCTCGACTACAGCAACTGCTTACGATCGAAGAACTCGGCGACCGTAGGCCTTCTCAGATGCTGCACCGTATACGGCAGCTGCTGGGTGATCAGGCGGCTGATTCCAATAGCCCCTTCTGCGAGAACTGTTTCTACACCGACTGCCACAGAACATGGTTGCTGTCTTGGCCGCGACGGACATCATGAATCTGGACAAGTTGGCTGAAACAGCAGACCGCATCGCGGACTATTCAGCCCCCAGCGGCGTTGCTGCCGTGTCGACCCCTTCGACGCCTTCAAGCTCTTCACACGAAGCACTCCACGCGCGCCTAGAAGAACGGCTCGACGAGATAGTGGACACCCTTGCTGCGATGCGAGTACCTGGTCCTCCTCGTCGTCCATCTTCACAGAAACGGCACCCAAGCCGCCGTCCACGCTCTCCTTCTCCGCCTTATTCTCGTGGAACAGCCTGCTGGTATCACCGCACATTCGGCAGCGATACGCGAATGTGCCACAGGCCATGTTCCTGGTCGGGAAACGAGAAGACCGGTCACTGACGGCGGCGTGTGACAACGGTCAGCGAGAAAGTCGCCTATTCTACGTCGCTGACAGGACGGCAGGCCACCGTTTTCTAGTGGACACTGGAGCTGAAGTCAGCGTAGTTCCAGCCTCACTTGCTGACCGACGGTGCGCTCCGCAAACCTCGCCGCTCCAAGCAGTCAACAACTCAGCAATTGCGACGTATGGTCAGCGCTCTTTGACCATTGACCTAGGCTTACGACGAACCTTCCGCTGGGTTTTCATTGCTGCCGACATTCGCCTGGCCATTCTTGGAGCAGACTTCCTCACTTATTACAACTTGAGCGTAAGTTTGCGTTATCGTCGTCTCATCGATGACACCACTCGGTTGTCAATTCAGGGTATTCAGTCAACGATGACAGGCACTAACATACGCCTTGTCCGTGGCCAGGGAACAAAGTACGCGGCTATTCTCGCGGAATTTCCGACAATCACAGAACCTACAAACCTAGCAACGCCGGTGAAACACGGTGTAACTCACCACATCATCACCTCGGGTCCTCCAGTCTTTTCCCGGCCCCGTCGGCTCGTGGGAGATCGTCTCAAAATTGCGCGACGTGAGTTCGATCACATGCTGCAGCTGGGGATCATCCGTCCCTCAGCTAGCAACTGGTCCTCTCCGTTACATATGGTCCCAAAAAAAGATGCTGGGGACTGGCGTCCATGCGGGGACTACCGCGCGCTAAATACCAACACAGTTCCTGATCGGTATCCCCTCCCTCACATACATGACTTCTCCGTTAACCTTGCTGGAACCACCATCTTTAGCAAGATCGATTTGACCAGGGCGTATCACCAGATTCCCGTAGAACCTGCGGACATTCCAAAAACGGCAATCACAACACCGTTCGGCCTTTTCGAATATGTCCGAATGCCGTTTGGATTAAAGAACTCCGCACAGTCCTTCCAGCGCTTCATCAACGAGGTCACGCGAGGTTTTCACTTTGTATTCGCTTACCTCGATGATCTGCTTGTAGCAAGTCAATCTCCAGCGGAGCATGAAAGCCACTTACGACTCCTTTTCGGCCGACTGCAGGAGTAGGGCCTAGTTATCAACCCTAAGAAGTGTGTTTTTGGTGTCGACGACATCGAATTTCTAGGGCATCGCGTGACAGCCGATGGCATACGACCATTGGATACGAAGGTCCACGCCGTCCGGGATTTCCCAACACCAACATCGCTACGCAAACTTCGGGAATTCCTCAGGCTCCTTAACTTCCACCGTCGATTTGTGCCGAAGTGCGCGCAACTCTTACAACCACTCACCGACCTGCTAAAGACGAAGAAAGGTCCGTCTACCCCCATCGCGTGGAATGACGAGGCCGCAACGGCCTTCTCTGCGGCCAAGCAGGCCCTAGTAGACGCAACGCTGCTACATCACTACACACCTGGTGCTCCAACACGCCTCACCACAGACGCCTCCAGTACAGCCGTCGGAGCAGTCCTTCAACAGCTTCAAAACAAAGAATGGTGTCCTCTTGGGTTCTTCTCGCAGAAGCTAAAGGCTCCTGAGACCAGGTACAGCACGTTCGGACGCGAACTGCTGGCTGTGTACCTGGCCGTGAAGCACTTCCGTCATATCCTCGAAGGCACGACATTCTACATACTAACAGATCATAAGCCGTTAACATTTGCTTTCCGGGGAAATCACAGCACATACACCGCTCGAGAGACCCGCAACCTCACCTATATCTCGGAGTTCACAACCGACCTACGTTTTATTCAAGGCACAGCTAACACCGCTGCTGATGCTCTCTCTAGAGTGGATGCCATCACAACGCTTGTAACTCCGGTCGACTTCGAGGCAATGGCAGCAGAGCAGCGTAAGGATCTTGATCTTGAGAACTTTCCAACTTCACCATCCTCACTAGTTCTCAAGGAAGTGCCTTTACCTTCCTCCACGACGACCATCATCTGCGACACGTCAATGGGAATTTCACGACCCTATGTGCCACTTACCTACAGGCGCATCGTGTTTGATCTACTTCACAACCCAAGTCACCCCGGCATCCGAGCAACGCAGCGACTGCTGACGGAGCGTTACGTCTGGCCCAGCATCAACGCCGACGTCCGTCACTGGGCCCGCAGCTGCCTTCATTGCCAGCGCGTGAAGATCACGCGGCATACAACTACACCCCTTCAACCTTTCCGACCGCCCAATGCACGTTTTGATCACGTGCACCTGGACATAGTGGGGCCACTTCCACCATCTCAGAGCTCCAGGTATCTGCTCACCTGTGTAGATCGGTACACGCGATGGCCGGAGGCCATCCCGGTCCCCGACATCACAGCAGAAACCATCGCCAAGGCCTTCTTCGGTGGCTGGGTGGCGCGCTTTGGGTGTCCCTCCGTTGTTACAACTGACCGCGGCCGGCAGTTCCAATCTGGTCTCTTTTCGGCCCTTGCGACGTTGCTTGGCATCCGTCACATACACACCACAGCATACCATCCATCTGCGAACGGTATGGTGGAGCGACTGCACCGACAACTGAAGGCAGCCCTCACCGCGCATAACCAACGTGAGCGATGGAGCGAGAATCTCCCCATTGTCCTTCTTGGCATTCGTACCGCACTAAAGCAAGATGTTAATTGTACGGCGGCGCAGCTCGTTTACGGCACCACCTTGTGACTACCGGGTGAATTCTTTTCCCCGGCGTTAACAGCAACGACTCCACAAGGCACCTATGTGGAAGAGCTACGCCTGTTGTTCCAGGATGTACAACCGACTTCACCTCGCTTGCCCAAAGACCACAATGTCTTTGTCAGCCCAGACCTAAGAAACGCCACACACGTGTTTGTGCGCCGTGACATCGTACGCAAGTGCTTAACACCGGCCTACGACGGCCCTTATAAAGTCATCGATCGGAAAGAAAAACACATAACCATTGACGTCAACGGACGTCATGACGAAGGGGCAATGGATCGTTTGAAACCGGCCTATCTCAACGATGACAGTACATCGTCCCCACCCTCGACCGCGAGCGTAGCGACGCCAACACCTCATCGGTCACGCCGACTACCGTGAAGACAGTGATCCACGTGTTTTGACAGGACTGCTGTCGACCATAGCTCATTTCGAACTTCCCCAAACACTCCAGTCAAGTTTCACCACAACGTGAACCACACGCCCAGCCATTTGCACCACGCCCTAGTACCGCTGCTAGGGACAAGTCCCGATGACCATACAGTCCTCTTAGGACACTCTGTACGCTTTCATTTGTCATCCAGACATCAGTTTTTTTTTTTTTTTTACTTTACTCCCTTTCCTTCTTCGAGGGGGAGCCCTGTAGCATCGGCAAAAGCTGCCGACTACAAATCCGCCAGTTTGGCGCCGACGCTCGTGAACTGCCGCGAGCCGAGGTTAGGGAGCACGAGAGCGGCGTTGGCTCGAGAATAAAAGATTCGATTCTTGCCTGACGAACGGACCAGCCCATGTTTTGATCGCCTTCGCGACATGGGGTGTCTTCATAATCTCCCCTAAAGGGCAACTCCGCTTCATTTTTGATATTTAGAAAACTATGTAGCCCTCTTCAGTATCATATAGGAAGACCCCATTACGATCTTATTCCGTCTATATGTTTAATAAACTGGCCAGCAAACTTTCAAATCAGCCATGTCGCCGAAATCTGCCAACTCTAGCGTGCGGCGTGAGGCACAATCGTCAGCGCAGTCAATGCGACGGAGTTGGAGCGGCCAACGTTGAGCCACTACGCCAGAGGCATGACTACATCATTCTCACGTTTTGTTTGTTTTTACTTCTCAGAGCGAAATTGAGTGATGACGTCATGAGTTTCTCCTCCCGGTGTTGGCTGAACGGCGTCCACGTGATCACCGTAACGCGGATGTGCTAGTTTGCGCTGCCCTGCGCGCTTATCGGTCTGTTTCTCCGCTCCCCTTCTCTTTCGTCTTCTCCCCTTCCTCCTCTCCTCCGGGGCATCACCGTCCACGCCATGCGAAGCCACCTGCCCGCGTCGCGTGTCCTGTCCCTCGCCCCCACGAACGTCACAAGACCACATGGTTCGACGTGACGTGGCCATGACTCTGACGACACGAGACCAATGGTGCCTGACGCAACCGAAGTTTCGGTTTCGGTATCAGCTGATGTTTAAATTAAGATTACACAAATAATATTCCACATTTCGCGAATCCGAGGACGTAGAGCTGTTTAGTAGTGCTTTGTGAAATGAAATCACATGTAAGACTAAATTTTTTGGAATTGAGCGGAGTTGCCCTTTAAGTCTGGTTCAGACCGTATTTTGGCACCATCAGTCTATTGTAGAAAATGTCCAAAGACTGTCTCTTTTTTTAATAAAAAATGAGCCTTCATCTGACCCGCTAGTTAAAACGGGATGACATATTTAGAATAGAAATTAAAAAAAGAAAAAAGATTGCGTTCATCCTCGTCGTCACTCATGCAAGGTGGCGTGGTTCTGTTATATTTAACAGACTACTCCAGGCAAGATCAGTCATATTGTCGTAATGGAAAAATATTTGACTCCAACCAAAAATTAAACTCGGACCCAACGTTTCAAAACCAGTTCGGTTTCTTCTTCAGGGGCGATTGATCTCGCGCGTGGGAGCAGCCTCGTCTTCTTTGGTGATACGAATATTTTCTAATCGCGCTTCCGCCTTGCCATCCAGTCTTTTTCTAATCACGTGTCGTAGTCCGCTCACATAAACAGATGGTAAGGTACCCATAGATCTGTTGATGTTTCCTGGTGTATTTTGGATGTGCCATGATTCAAGGTGATGTCTTTTTCGGAGATTGGTTTCAACATCAAGAACGGACGCGTTCGCGAAGTCTATCGGATGGTCAAAGGTGTCACAGTGCTCCGCAAGAGCACTGCGTTCTCGGTCGAATTTGCGTACATCGTTCTTGTGCTGGCGTAACCTTTCTATGAAGTTCTTTGTTTCGCCGATGTAAGATGCAGGATATTTTAAGCAGGGGATCCGGTAAACAATTCCCGGTGCTTTTTCCTTCGGGGGGCGATCTTTTGGTCTTGGCATGAACCGTCCAAGAGTGGATACCGGTTTGTGAGCCACGTGAATGCCTTGTTTTGCAAGCACCGGTGATAGTGCTTCGCTAGTGCCCTGAACGTAGGGAACGCTGATGCGCGTGATGGGGCGATGCGGCGCAGCTCCCTTTGGTTGTGGGTTTTGGCGAGCGTGAACCGTACGTTTGGTGACTTGTCGGATGAATCTTGTCGGGTAGCCGTTCTTTCTCAAATCAGCGATCACACTCTGCCCCTCGCTTTTTCTCTCAGTTTCTGATGAACAGATAACAGCCGCCCTGGACATGAGTGTTGCAACGACTGATGCCTTATGACTCGCTGGATGGTGCGACTTAAAATTAAGGTAGCGTCCGGTGTGAGTGGGCTTCCTGTACACCGAAAACTTCATCTCCTCCCCTTGCCTCTTCACCAGTACATCAAGGAATGGTAAACTGTTGTCCTTTTCCCGTTCCACGGTGAATTGGATGTCGGGCTCGATGGAGTTAAGGTGAGCCAGGAACTTGTCAACTTCTGATGTTTTCAATATACAAAAACAGTCGTCCACATAACGCATGAGCACCTCAGGTTTGTTGGCAAAGGACTGTAGCGCTCGTTGTTCGATGCTTTCCATTGTCAAATTTGCAGTGGTGACAGATATGGACGCACCCATCGCAGTTCCGCTGGTTTGTTTGTAGAAGTCCCCTTTGAAGCAAAAGTAGGTGCCGCGGAGGCAAAAATCAAGAAGGCGGCACAGCTCGTCCACGCTGAGGCTGGTTCTGGTGCTGAGTTCGGAATCTGATTCGAGAACCGCTCTGGCTGTGGAGACTGCCAGGGGTTACTGGAACGCTGGTAAAGAGGGACACGACATCGAACGACACCATGCTGTGTTCCCTGTTGACCTTCACTTCCGACATGCGTTCAACGAAGTCACCGGCATTGCGGACAAAGGTGGAGGTTCTTCCAGTGAGAGGCGAAATTATCCGGTGTAAGTAGTTTGACAAAGCCCGGAGCGGAGAGGTGGTGAAATCTACTATGGGTTGCAGAGGAACGTTGATCTTATGAATCTTGGGCAGCCCATAGAAGCCCGGTGCAGAGCCATTCCTGCATATGAGCTGAAAGTAGAGGCCTTTTGAATCGGGGTGGTTCCTGAAAACATCTGCCAGAGTCTTGTTCAGGCCGTCTTGGACTTGGCGGGTTGGATCTTTCTTTAGCTTTTCATAAGCAGGACTGTCAAGGAGGTCTCCGACCTTACGCTCGTAAGCTTCCCGGTCTAGGACCACAGTCGCATTGCCCTTGTCCGCAGGCAGAATTACGATTGTGGTATCCGCTTGGAGCTCCTGCAGCGCTTTGCTTTCTTCTTTAGGCAGGTTATGATGTGGTTGAGAACGGAGTCTTGACAGAATACCTATTGCCTTAAGTCGGACTCCTTCACGAACGTCGGGATCCAGGTGGGAGATTCCGTCTTCTACGGCTGCGACCATTTTCGCCAGGGGTGGTCTTCCTGAGGTCATGTTGAAGTTGTGACCTTTCGCCAAAACATCCGTCTCGCAGTCAGAAAGTCGTTTAGATGAAAGATTCATTACAAAAGCGGTGGTGTCGCAGCTTTTGTTTGTCGTGCTTGCCTTTGATAGAATCGAAAGCTTCCTCTGCTGGGACGAACGTTGCTTCTTTTCGGCAGTGGCCGCGACGTTCCCAGCAAACAACTGCAGAGATGGTAGTACGTCTGGAATCTGATGTTCGAGCTTCCGACGTAGAAAAAACAGATCCAGTTCCTTTTTCTTTATGGTGGTATGGCATTCATGGATTCAGGCGTTGAGCAAACGATGTTCTGCTTGAGCCACGATCCGGTGTCCCTCTTGAGTGTGGACGAGACGCTTA
The DNA here is from genome assembly GCF_016920785.2 of Ixodes scapularis. Classification (NCBI taxonomy): domain Eukaryota; kingdom Metazoa; phylum Arthropoda; class Arachnida; order Ixodida; family Ixodidae; genus Ixodes; species Ixodes scapularis. The sequence continues at coordinate 246,859,037 of NW_024609835.1, read as the reverse complement.
AGACGTAGGCTTTGCGGAATCACGCTCATGTCTCGGCAGGTTTTTGTAAAGTCAAGGTGCGTTTTGAAGACGGAGATGCTGCGAGTAACGTTGACATACCGTTTCGCAAGCTGACAAGGCATTCACGTGGCTCACAAACCGGTATCCACTCTTGGACGGTTCATGCCAAGACCAAAAGATCGCCCCCCGAAGGAAAAATCACCGGGAATTGTTTACCGGATCCCCTGCTTAAAATGTCCTGCATCTTATATCGGCGAAACAAAGAACTTCATAGAAAGGTTACGCCAGCACAAGAACGATGTACGCAAATTCGACCGAGAACGCAGTGCTCTTGCGGAGCACTGTGACACCTTTGACCATCCGATAGACTTCGCGAACGCGTCCGTTCGCGAAAAAGACTGGATGGCAAGGCGGAAGCGCGATTAGAAAATATTCGTATCACCAAAGAAGACGTGGCTGCTCCCACGCACGAGATCAATCGCCCCTGAAGAAGAAACCGAACTGGTTTTGAAACGTTGGGTCCGAGTTTAATTTTTGGTTGGAGTCAAATATTTTCCCATTATCACTTCCCAACCAGACAGACGTCTGTCGAAGATGTTTACCTTCAAGTCTTTACACCTCGATTACGGTCGTTCGACAGCTCAGCTTGCGAAACGGTATGTCAACGTTACTCGCAGCATCTCCGTCTTCAAAACGCACCTTGACTTTACAAAAACCTGCCGAGACATGAGCGTGATTCCGCAAAGCCTATGTCTTAAGCGTCTCGTCCACACTCAAGAGGGACACCGGATCGTGGCTCAAGCAGAACATCGTTTGCTCAACGCCTGAATCCATGAATGCCATACCACCATAAAGAAAAAGGAACTGGATCTGTTTTTTCTACGTCGGAAGCTCGAACATCAGATTCCAGACGTACTACCATCTCTGCAGTTGTTTGCTGGGAACGTCGCGGCCACTGCCGAAAAGAAGCAACGTTCGTCCCAGCAGAGGAAGCTTTCGATTCTATCAAAGGCAAGCACGACAAACAAAAGCTGCGACACCACCGCTTTTGTAATGAATCTTTCATCTAAACGACTTTCTGACTGCGAGATGGATGTTTTGGCGAAAGGTCACAACTTCAACATGACCTCAGGAAGACCACCCCTGGCGAAAATGGTCGCAGCCGTAGAAGACGGAATCTCCCACCTGGATCCCGACGTTCGTGAAGGAGTCCGACTTAAGGCAATAGGTATTCTGTCAAGACTCCGTTCTCAACCACATCATAACCTGCCTAAAGAAGAAAGCAAAGCGCTGCGGGAGCTCCAGGCGGATACCACAATCGTAATTCTGCCTGCGGACAAGGGCAATGCGACTGTGGTCCTAGACCGGGAAGCTTACGAGCGTAAGGTCGGAGACCTCCTTGACAGTCCTGCTTATGAAAAGCTAAAGAAAGATCCAACCCGCCAAGTCCAAGACGGCCTGAACAAGACTCTGGCAGATGTTTTCAGGAACCACCCCGATTCAAAAGGCCTCTACTTTCAGCTCATATGCAGGAATGGCTCTGCACCGGGCTTCTATGGGCTGCCCAAGATTCATAAGATCAACGTTCCTCTGCAACCCATAGTAGATTTCACCACCTCTCCGCTCCGGGCTTTGTCAAACTACTTACACCGGATAATTTCGCCTCTCACTGGAAGAACCTCCACCTTTGTCCGCAATGCCGGTGACTTCGTTGAACGCATGTCGGAAGTGAAGGTCAACAGGGAACACAGCATGGCGTCGTTCGATGTCGTGTCCCTCTTTACCAGCGTTCCAGTAACCCCTGGCAGTCTCCGCAGCCAGAGCGGTTCTCGAATCAGATTCCGAACTCAGCACCAGAACCAGCCTCAGCGTGGACGAGCTGTGCCGCCTTCTTGATTTTTGCCTCCGCGGCACCTACTTTTGCTTCAAAGGGGACTTCTACAAACAAACCAGCGGAACTGCGATGGGTGCGTCCATATCTGTCACCACTGCAAATTTGACAATGGAAAGCATCGAACAACGAGCGCTACAGTCCTTTGCCAACAAACCTGAGGTGTTCATGCGTTATGTGCACGACTGTTTTTGTATATTGAAAACATCAGAAGTTGACAAGTTCCTGGCTCACCTTAACTCCATCGAGCCCGACATCCAATTCACCGTGGAACGGGAAAAGGACAACAGTTTACCATTCCTTGATGTACTGGTGAAGAGGCAAGGGGAGGAGATGAAGTTTTCGGTGTACAGGAAGCCCACTCAAACCGGACGCTACCTTAATTTTAAGTCGCACCATCCAGCGAGTCATAAGGCATCAGTCGTTGCAACACTCATGTCCAGGGCGGCTGTTATCTGTTCATCAGAAACTGAGAGAAAAAGCGAGGGGCAGAGTGTGATCGCTGATTTGAGAAAGAACGGCTACCCGACAAGATTCATCCGACAAGTCACCAAACGTACGGTTCACGCTCGCCAAAACCCACAACCAAAGAGAGCTGCGCCGCATCGCCCCATCACGCGCATCAGCGTTCCCTACGTTCAGGGTACTAGCGAAGCACTATCACCGGTGCTTGCAAAACAAGGCATTCACGTGGCTCACAAACCGGTATCCACTCTTGGACGGTTCATGCCAAGACCAAAAGATCGCCCCCCGAAGGAAAAAGCACCGGGAATTGTTTACCGGATCCCCTGCTTAAAATGTCCTGCATCTTATATCGGCGAAACAAAGAACTTCATAGAAAGGTTACGCCAGCACAAGAACGATGTACGCAAATTCGACCGAGAACGCAGTGCTCTTGCGGAGCACTGTGACACCTTTGACCATCCGATAGACTTCGCGAACGCGTCCGTTCTTGATGTTGAAACCAATCTCCGAAAAAGACATCACCTTGAATCATGGCACATCCAAAATACACCAGGAAACATCAACAGATCTATGGGTACCTTACCATCTGTTTATGTGAGCGGACTACGACACGTGATTAGAAAAAGACTGGATGGCAAGGCGGAAGCGCGATTAGAAAATATTCGTATCACCAAAGAAGACGAGGCTGCTCCCACGCACGAGATCAATCGCCCCTGAAGAAGAAACCGAACTGGTTTTGAAACGTTGGGTCCGAGTTTAATTTTTGGTTGGAGTCAAATATTTTTCCATTATCACTTCCCAACCAGACAGACGTCTGTCGAAGATGTTTACCTTCAAGTCATATTGTCGCGTACGAAGCCATAAAAATAAATATTAAAACTTAAAATTTACGTTTAATCCGGCGAATTGGTACCCACAAAAATAAGGTAACGAAGATACTACATACTCTGACTGCGTCAGAAGGGCTGTTGATTTAAGCAGTCATGCGAAACTCCTTTATTAAGTGCGTGTGTATCTAGAAGTTTCCGAGCTCGAACAAACAACAAGATTCTCGAGTCATCTGGGACATTCCAGTCATGCGAAGAAAAAACCTAAAAAGGGCTAGCGGTGACGGGGATTAAAAACCCCGCCCCTTCTCCAGCGGCGTGGGAGTCGAGCAGGCTGCTGGCTCAGATATACGCACGCAACATTACTCCACTTTTGAAAAAAAAAAAAAAACGCATCGTCCGGATGCAACATTATATGAAAGTGACAACTCAAAAAAGAAAAAAGCAAAAAGAGAAGGGAAAGTTACAGAGTCATATAAAACACAGATTTTCACCGTCCAATCGAGTATAGAGTTCGTTTCAGACGACGTACAGTCTCCGGCGATATGAAAGACCCACTGGGAGCGCGTGGCCGAGGCGGTGGCTGGCGGGGGCGCTGCGAGCGCTCCGGGCAATTCCATTCTGCTTCGAGGGGAGGACGCTCACTCAAGCTCAGCACAAACTGATAAGCGCGCGCTTTAGCTGAGCCCCGAGTGAGCGTCCTCCCCTTGAAGCAGAATGGAACTGCCCGGAGCGCTCGCAGCGCCCCCGCCAGCCACCGCCTCGGCCACGCGCTCCCAGTGGGTCTTTCATATTGCCGGAGACTGTACTTCCCCTCCGGGCCACAGAGGACGGCGTGAAAGTGTTCATGTTCTGTTGGACAACGGGTTGCAGTTTAGGTCTTTCGGGTGGCAAATAAGCTTGAGGCTGAAGCACCACATTAACAGTTCTTCACTACGACGGCGAGTTGGTAGTTGGGCTGGAACAGGGCGGTCGTGGCGACGAAGCCTGTACCGGCCATCGTCAGCAAGTTGTGTGGCTTGAATCAAAATGCGGCCGAGCTGGCGGATTTCCTCCGCTCGTTGAGTGACGAACCGAGCGTCGTCGTCCTGTTCGTCTTCATGGTCGAAATCACACTCATTTTTGGTATCGTCACCGGGTTCATCATCAAGTTTGTCGTCAAGGTTTTAGTCGGGGTTGTCTTTGGGTTACCGTCGAGCTCGTCGTCAGGGTTGCCGTCGGAGTCGTAGTCGGGATTGTCATGGATGTTGTCGTTCGAGTTGTCGCCTGTGTCATCGTCTCTGTCGTCATCAGTCTCGTCGTCAGTCTCGCTGTCAGTCTCGTCGTCAAGGTCGAAAACATTCTTTGGCATCGAGGCCGTAGTCGGGTTGGTTGTTGACTTTGTAGCCGTGGTTTATCGTTGGACCTGTCGAGGTCGTAGTCAGGGGTTCTATCGAGTTCATAGTCCGGGTCGTTTTCGAGGCGACAGTTGAGGCTGTCGTTGGTACGTACCGCGGGTAAAGATTCCGTTAATCCCCACTCCCACCAAAATTTCACGAATGAAATCATAAACTTGAATAATAATACTTAAAATTAGTGTTTAATGCAGCGAACTTCTGCCGAGAAACATAAAGTAACGAAGACCGTGCATAGTTTGACGGCAACGGAAGGACGACTTCCTCAATCAGCCAGGCGAAGCTCCTATTGTGAGCGCGTGGTTATCTAGAATCTTTTGAGCTCAAACAAGCAACAAGATTCTCGCGTTATCTGAAACATTCCAGTCAGGCAGACGAACAAAAAATGAGAAAAAGACCAAGCGCTGGTGGGGACTATACCCCAGCTAGCGGCGTGGGAATCAAGCACGCGGCTGGCTCAGCTATTCGCACGCGGCAATATGCAACCACTGAATCCAAAAACACCTGGGACCACAACTGTGATTTTTTGCGACCATCAAAAAAAGCAAAAACGCAGCTTGCCATGAATCTCAGGAGCAAGAATCAGTAAAAAAACAGTACCTCATTTCGAAGTTATTGAAACGTGACGAAATGGCCCTCTAAAAAAATCAGAACGGGAAGCGCAGTAACCCCCTATCTAAAGTCCCTTGATGCTTCTTTTTACAACTAACGACAACTAATACGAATGACGAAGCACACTTCGTAGGAATGAAATGGCGTCACTCAGTTCACTCTTCTGCTTTGCGCCGCCATTCGTTTCGTAAAATCTGCACTGTCACACAGTCGACCGTTCAAAGAATGTCGCCACTTGTGGGAACCTCTGATCCAGGAACGTTACCGTTACCTACTCCACAAATGAGACCAAGTCAAGAAGGATAAGTGCGATCCGAACTGCCCATCCACATCGCGGGAATGCCACCACTGGAAATGCAAAAAAGCCCCTAATATTTCACATCCACAATAGAACCTCAAGCACTTCTCACAAGAAAAATGTAGCACCCTCAGCAAGTAGATTCCAAGATTAGACCCCATGTTTTCCAATTGTTGATCCATCCTACTGAAGACTCCGACTTCCGACTGCTGCTGCTGCCGAGATCAGTATTTTCTTACCTTTCACTGCTACATGAAGAAGTGCATTGGCCTGTTGAAGCTGCTCATACAGCTTTTAGCATATAGTCATTTCCAGAAAGTTGTCTGGAAAAATAAAATAAATTTAATAGAGTGATTGTGTCAGGACTGCCTTTTGGCTAGAGGTCAGAAGTATAATCAGGACTTGAAATTGTACAAAGGACTGTAGGGAGATTAGCACTTCAAGCGAATGGGAACACGCCAAAATAAGGCAGTGCAGGGGACATCGATTGGTCGTCCTTTGTAAGCAGATATACAATTAGTTATTTTAAATTTTAGGAACCGTTAACTGAAATGTTTGATACCCGGCGGGCACGGAAGTTATTAAAGTATTTACACCTATTTAAAAGGGTAAAACAGCGCTAACGACGAGGGACGAGAAGCAGAATGACACATACGCAGCAGAAGGACACATACGCAGTGTCCTGCTTCTGGCCCCCCATTGTTTGCCCTGTTGTAACATTTGAAAAATATTTCAACAACTCGCTCAAGCTTCAACCTATTTATACATAAAAAAAGTTTGAAAATATACAAAATATTAGCTCGAAAGAAACAGGGTGAGGAAAGAGGGTCAGCACTTGTCCTGTCCTGTCCTCCCTTGTACTTTGTTTTTCTTGCGAATATTTTTATAATGTAGTGGTTAGCATACCCGAGAGGATATTGGGAGACCCGGAGCTCAAAGTTCGACTCCGCCAAGAAGTTGGTCATTCGGGGGCCTCATAAACTTTGAATCATTCAACCTAGTACGGTTCATTAATTTGCATATTTTGGAGTGTTTTATTTTTGTAGACCAAGTACGATGATGAAACTGCCCGTAATGCATGAAACGCTAAAACAAAAATGAACAAACCATACCCGAAAGTTGACATTTAAATACATGCACACTGGTGCCGCGGCTGAGCACACTAGTTGAGTTAACACATATGTAAAATAGGCGCAAAGAAAAAGTGTGAGGCAAGGTTGCAAGAAAAACCAACTCAGCAACGCACAGATCACAACAACAGGGGATAAGAAGGGAAAAGGTGCTCGACGATTCTCAGGAAATTGTTTTGCCATTTGAGGCGAGAAATGAGGTCTTATGGCCATAGGAATATAAGGCTACATTACAAGAAGTTATAAGACACGTTATATATGTCATTGTGAGAGCGAGACGCTGAAACATTTTGTCTTAAAGTGCACGAGGCCTCCCCCTGCCCTACCTGAAGGCTTGGTGGGTCCGCTGGGTTTTGCTGACGAGGATGGATAGAAGAAATTTATTAGAGTTACAAAGAGGAGGTTGGTAGTAATTATCCAAAAAAAATTCAACGAAATAAAAGTAACTTGCATAGCCGGGGACAAGTGGGACAAAGTAAAAATGGACTGCTTTCCGCCTGGCTCTAGCGCAAAGTCTCAACCGAGCCTCCCAGAGGGTTCGGTATTGGGTAACGCCGACAAGCTGTAACTACAGGAAGTATGGCGACTGTCTGGCGGGGGGAAGAAAACGCGGGTGATGTTTCCAGTAACGTATAAATCTGGGCGAGCTGGTGATGCTATTTAAAGAGAAACTGACAAAATGACGATGGACCAGAGCAATACGCAGATAGACCAGGGGCCTTGTCTGTCTGCGTTTTCCTCTTGCGCGTCGTCATTTTGCGCTGTTCTCTCGTTTCAGTGAAATTTGAAATTTTTTGCCCGGTCCTCTAAAGGTCATTTATCCTACACTGCCTGTTGACAGTTACAAAAAGGCTGAAGGGACGGAAAGATGGCTTTGAAGGGCGAGTGATGGAATTATATATTTGGTTCGTTTTGGTTTCCAGGCTGGGTGGCGCAAGCTACCGCCCGTTATAAAGGGTAGAGCCGTTAGTATTCATCCATCCACTCGTCTATACGACAACGACGTCATTTTGGTTCCTCGTACGCGGAACGACACGTAGATGACGTAGCCGACATATAAATTTCAAGATGTAAGGAAGCTGCTTCTAATTTAGTTCTTTGCGTTGTAAATTCACGTCGTATGTATAAACTATCAGTTTGTATTCCTAAAGCTAGAGAATAAAAAAAACAATGTCAACGTGACTTCAAGAAAAGAGCGCGTTTGGTGCCGGTTACTGGGTGCCGGCGCAAGGCGTGTAGCGCGGTGGCATCACTGCATTTTCCTGTTTCCTGCTTGCGAAAAAGAAAATCGATGGTATCCCTAATAAAAATCTTTTATGCATTAAACATTTTTCTGTTCAATAAATGCCTATGATTATATAAGATCGTATAAAAGCACACAAGGACGACACGTCAGAACAATATAAGATTATACAAAAAAGTTATAAGAAACTAATAAGTTTCTTTTAACTTCTTAAATATTATGTTACTGTTGTTTTATGTTCGTATGAGGTTCTTATGTGCTCTTATATATTCTTATTTGATCATATGCGTTCATTTACCAAAACTCTTACACACAAAAGATTTATTTATAGGGATAAATCTTATAGGAGGAAATCAATAACTGTCGCATGATACGTTAACGCTAAGATGAGTGCGAGCTGGTTATGAAGTGAGAGTTCTTAATCCTGCAGAGTCGGGAATCAGAAGGACAGGAAAACCAGAATCTCCAAAATGGAAGACTCGTGTTGTCGTGTCCTTCTGTTTCTCCTGCCTTCAGTGTTAAAACATGTAAACATCATGGAATTGAGCGGCGCAAGTTTCACACGTTGTACGGCTTTTTGCAGGTGAGTGCTCCTGGACTTCTGTAGTATGCACAAGGGTCTGCGCGCAAAGGTATTTAGCTAAATCGCTAGGTCTATTTAAATGTGGAGAAACGGCGGACGATCGTGCATGTAGTGTGGTGTAGAGCGTTCATTCTCAGTTCAGGAGACTCAACCTCCTCCGTTCATGCAGTCGATCAGTACAAAGCAGCAGAGCATGATTGCATATCTTGAGCACAGGAACACTAATAAAGAAAAATATTACATTGGATACTCTCGGTAAACGTTAATAAGATATAAATACAGGAAAACACGGGAAACAGATTTAGTGACTATTTTGCATAGCGAACGAGACACATGAGAAAAGACCCAAACACCAACGTTATGTCGTAGCAAAGTCCCGCTTATCTAAGAGCTAACCCGCTGGCCGCCTGCTATAGAGTGGCTTGTTGAGTTTTTAATATCGTTTTAGCGAAGTATGCGGCTTCACTTTCACGTAATATGTTAGCTTAAGTTATATTTCGTGCCACTAATGCAAAATCAGTCATTTAAGTTGGTTCGATAATTGGCTGGAGTTGCCTTATAAGAGTTTAAATAATCGTTTATGAACTCCAGTCCAGTATAAATTTTTATAAGACGTACGCGTATCACGGCTGCCACTTTTGCTCTACTTAGCCCAAAAAAGTGTACTTACACATTCCTCTGAACCCGCAGTGCACCCAATGACTAACGCCTGGAATCCTAGCATTCTCTCCTTAGGACTGTCCCTTTTACTGCACAGCTCGCTCTCGCGTTCTTTGAACTCTTTCGCCTTCTACTCTTCTAGAGTGGTTCAACCCTTTCCTCATTCTACACTAGCCGGGTCCTCGCGGCATCTCAGTCAATCCTCGAGTACTTAGAATTCCCCCAGGCGCCCCCCTCTAGGCTCCAGAATATTCAACCCCTATGTGCTTATCATCGCCGCCTCCTATCGTCTCCATGCTGACACCTGAGTCGGCTGAGACATTTACCTACGGCCAAACAGCATAGTGCCAAAGGCGCTCGCTCCCTTGGTTTCATATGAATAGGTTTAAAAACAAAGCTCTATTTTTATGATTTTACTAAGTCTTAGATGAGTTCGAAACACAGAAAAGAAAATAGACCTCAGATGTTTTGCAAAGCGAAGCTGGCGTGCCCATGTTCAGCTATGTACGTTTGAAAATTCGAATTTCGCAAAGCGCGGCAAATGCGCTAGTCCTGACACCCGCACTCTTAACGTGAGAAAAACACGCGTTTGGTGAACTCGTCTGCTCCTTTGTTCTAGCCTTTTTCAAACACCCAAATTGTTAGCGATTTATTTGTGTCGTAATGGCGAAATAATGTTTGGCGTACATGCAGATTTTTTCTGTTTATTAAAATGTGTGCACGTTCGAGAAAACATTGAAGTCTAGAACGAGAAAGTTAAACACCTTTCTACGAACCTCGCACCTGAAATTTTTTATTGCATCCGAATGCGTTAAAAAAGTGTAAAGTTCTGGTATAGCATTTAGCTGAGCAAATGGATGAAAACTATGTTTAGCGCAGCGTGAGATCTATGAAGGTTTTTCAAACAACATCGAAATATAGGAAACGACAATTATGACTTCTTTTACACGAAAATACATTTATGTTAACCTCGCGCATGGACGCGCACGTAGAAGAGGAGTACAATGAGTGAACATAAAATACGGATTCGGTCAGGGAACCACTTGCAGTAGTTTACTAAGACCAGAAGCAGCGGGGTTTCAATGTCATCAAACAGTGCATGCAACAAAGCTTTATGAGGTTACTGGGAGACGTTCAATTTGCGGGCTGATCGTCATGCATTATCGTCGGGGCCGGTGGACTGCATGGCCCCAGAAAGTCTAGGCACACCATCCATCAGACAGGACATAGGAGCTGCTCCCATGCAGCGGCCATTCCTGCGCACAGTGTGCCCGGGTGTCCCACGTCCACACGGCACATAGAGAAAAATACGTCTGCCACAAAACAGCTCACAAGCACTCTAGCCTGCGATAGAGACCGGGCATTTGGCCCACACCCCGAAATGATCATATTAATCATGCCGGCCTAATATACTGGGACAGCCTCGACCGACAGGTGGGAGCATAGGGCCAAGCCAACGGTGAGCATCGGAGAAACTATGCGCGCACTGTGGGTCGCAGCCCTCAATGTCGGCTCCAGGGAGGCATGCATACCCTTCCCAAGAAAGCCTCCGGACCGCAGACTATACAACGAAGGAACGACGTGAGTAATTACGGGATTCGAAGGGCGGATGAGTTAAAAAAAATTAAAACAACAAATTATCTTCAGAAGTTACTTGGTACCACAAGATTTTGTTAACCGAAAGCAACCATTTTCTTGTTTTTACATTTTCCTATTGTAATTATAAAGTGTAATGGACGGACACGGACATGAGGTAGACAGGACTGCGCTGTACTCAGAACTGTCATTGTGAGTACGAAACGGAAATGAAAACACAATGAAAAAGCTAGAAAACTGGTAAAATTTCTGTATATTAAATCAACTAGCCGACATTATTTTTTTTTGTACTTTCTCCTAGAATCGAACGCTCGTATTGTCATAGGCATTTTTACACCGATAACTGGTATGACTCTTCCCACCACTGAAATGATGTCCGTGGTTGATGTTGTAGTAGTTGTTGATATAGTTGCAGTTGCTGATGTTGTGGTTGGCGATGTAGGGTGTCCGTCGTCGACGTTGCGAGAGCCTTAAAAAAGATGAACCGCCGCCGCCTACGCCAGCTGGAATGGAGCCCGGGTCCACTGCGTGCGAAGCGGAGACCTTACCCCTGGACCACGGCACTCGTTTTTCTTGTTGTACTTATTGCATGCAATAAGGTAAGAAAAACGCACCGAAATCACGGCACGCCAAGGTTGTCACTAGATATCATGTAAGGTTGTCGACACACACGTTCAGTTCATGAAAGGTGACACCACCGTGGCGGGTTGACTTCCAGTCATGGGATCAAGCGAGTGATATAACGAACATCATCAAAGAAAAAAATACACTGTCACAAAGGAAAATATGCATGTCAAATAAAACAAAAATCGTCAAAAACATAAGTATGCAAACGCACAAAGAAAGGAAAAAACTTAGTATACCTAGAACGCGAAAACACGTAATAATTTTTCTAAATTCTAATGAGTCGTCAGTAGTCACAATGTTCTGGGAAAGCCCGTTCTAATCAAATGAGTTCGGAAAAGTGATAGTTCTTGCCTTGGGACGCTGTATATCGATATTGTGACCTGTGCGACGATTGCGGTGTTTTGAAAGAACGATGTATGATGATCGCAGGCATGGGCTGTAGACAAAATTGTGACGAAGAGATAACTTTGCTGTATTGCGGCGTTCAGAGAGGAGGAAGGTTGGCACGGGTTCGAAGATATGTCACACTAGTAAAAAAAAAAATAATCTGTGTAACTAAACCTAATGCTCGACGCTGAACTGATTCGATATTATGATAAGGTAGCAGGCACGTAGCCAGGATTTCTTTTTTTTTTGGGGGGGGGGGGGGGGGGAGGCATGACAAAATGCTGTATGAGGGGGAGGGGGGAGAGGAGGTCCCAGCGAAATAGAAAATTGGGGGGGGGGGGGGAAGCACGGGCCCCATGCCCCCCCCCCCCCCCCCCCCTGGCTACGTGCCTGTGAAGTAGGCTTGGTGTGAGTCCCAGATAGCAGATGCGTATTCCAGATTTGGGCGAATAAGGAATGAGTAAACAACTTTCAAATTGCACCTGAAAAACCTAAAGAATGATTAGCAGAGGATATGGTGTTACGGTTACGAGTGGCCCAGGAAAGATCAAATGTAAAGTGAACTTCGACATACTTGTAGGAGTTAGTTTTTTCACAAGGAACGCTGTTAAGGGAGTAGACAGATATAGGGAGTCTAAAGAGACGTGTAAAGGCACAAGCTTCCGCTTATGAACGACTGTGTCATTTATATGGCATGTTTTACACCATGCATGGGTAAGGTTGAGGTCATCTTGGATGATTAGGTGATCTGATGGGTTAGACACTTGACTATAGATGTCATTAATGTAACTTAAGAATAGAAAGGGTCCAAGCACGGATCCATGAAGTGACTGGAGCAAGAGAAGACGATGACTGGTTAGCGGTAAGAAGTTGCAGTTTGTTACTTTAAAAGTGAATGATCCACTTCAAAATCGAAAAATCTAAGCTGAGTTTAGAAAAATTAATATGAGTCTTCTCTGAGAAACGTCTCAAATGCTTTGGCAAAGTTCTGGAAGATAGCGTCAGTTTGAATGTTAGAATCAAGGTTAACATATATCTCATGAGTAAACAATGCAAGTTTAGTTTCACATGAAAAATATTTTCGAAAACCGTGCTCGGGCGGATTGATGAAACTGTTGTCTGACGGGAACTGAATGATGTTGGTGTAGATAATATGCTACATTAGCTTGCATGAGACGTTTGTTAGGTAAAGAGGCTGATAGATAAATGGGTGGTATTCGTCGTCATTTTTGAAAATCAGTCTAATCTGTGCCACTTATGTACAGGCCGGCCTTCCGCTTTTAAAAAAAACGTACAAAGCTCAATCGACTGAAATTTATTTTTAATCTAATAAATGGGAACTACAACTTAGATTATCTAGATTACTTTCACTTCAACACAGCTAGGTTCACCAGAAATAAACACAGTAAATCAATCACTGAAATAAAGTGCAGGACCGACTGTTACAAATATTACTTTCCTCGTACTATCCATGCCTGGAATGCGTTACCCGAATAAATTGTCTCTTCAAATTGTCTAACGTTGTTTCTAGCATTGATAAACGAATTACCAGAGTTTTGAGGTTTCAGGCCTTGATACCCCTCAAACGAATATTTTTCAGCTCTGTGTGTTCGTGATCATATATGTAATTTTTTTTTTTTTTGCTGCGCTCTGTGCTTGCTTTTTTTTGTAAAACTTGATCCATGTATCCCTCCTACTTTGGCCACCCCACGGCGGCCTGTAGTATAAAAAAAAAAAATAAATAAAAAAATAAATAAAACTTTCCAGTCAATAGGCAGAAGACTACTTGGAAGACATTGCGAAAATATTTTAGCTAATATCATACTAAAGGCCCGTTCACACTCTTGCGACCGAGTACGACTGAGAGAGACGAGATCTCTTAAAACTTGTTAAATGTTTTTAGAATGAGGGAACACACTGGCATTGTGGCGCCATCTATGCGGTGACCCTGGAACTGCATTTCACAAGAGCGAAGGTTTTGCGGGATTTCCGAGGTCAAATTTGCGTAATACCCATACAAAGGCTCGTTTATAACATTGACAAAAGTTTTTCGAGCCAAGAAAGAAAGGATAATGCGCGAGAAATAAAAAAATATATGCCGGACCGCCGAGTTTACACTGCTTCCCAATAGATGGCGCCAGTGTGTTTTCTGGTTTAAGAAGTTTTAAGGAACCTAGGTTTAAGAGATCGCAAGAGTGTGAAAACGGGCCTTAAGTCTTTCGCATTTTTTTAGAATATATACATTTACGTTTTTTATGCCTGTTTACGAATATATAAGGTTCACAATAAGTTTCACGATGCCTGTAGGTTAAAATGCCAACCCAGACGCTACATAGCGGGAAGAGGAGGAAAAACATCCGGTATTCTTTTGCGTAAATATTAAACAAAAAGCATCATTTAATACTTCCGCACATTCGTCATCTAAAACCAATGTGTCACCGTCATTTATTAGCGTAGTTTCGGTATCAAATTTAGGGTTTATAACTCACCAGGACTTTTTAAGGTTTTTCTTAAGCATACACGGAAGATCGATGTCATGAAATGATATTTTTTGCTTTCTAATTTCAACTCTATACCACGTATTTATGGCATAAAATTTGTCCCAGTTTGAGCTGCACCCAGTGGATTTAGCCTTCCGAATCATGTTATGAAATATTGTGCGCAGCAAGGACGAGGACACAAGGGAGAACAGGACAAAACGAGCCACAACTCTCAACTGATTTTTATTGGGTAGTAGTAGTAGTAAATCGTCGTGGCCTAAAGTCGCCTAGGTTGGCCTAGCTATTTTTATTAAATACGTGTTCCGGTATTTGTAGTCTGAACCATCAGCACACACACACAAAAACAAACTTCAACAAACAAAACGACAAAAACAAAGAAACAACCACTACAGAGCATGATTGGAAAAAAACTCTCGTTCTCTGGAAAACCAGTTCCTTCTCCAATATCGCAATCGAAGGCGTAGCAACACACGTGTCTCCTAAATAATCAATGTGTTCGGCTTCTACAATTTGGCGTGTTAACGTTGATTTGCATTTTCCAATGTTTACCGCATGCCCTGCAATGTAGGTCAGGAAAGCCGCCGTTTTGTTTTTGCACGCGGTTCCTGTGCTCGCGAAGCCGATCATTTAGGCAGCACCCCGTCTGCCCGACGTAGTGCCTGCCAAAGGACAGCGGAATGCGATGAACAACACTATCTGTACAGTAAGAATTTCGTCCTGTTTTTTTTAGATTCGTGTTTGGCACGCACGCCAGGCTTTGATAGTTTGCACAGGCCCATGACCTTATTGGGCGCAGAAAACAATGGCTTTACGTTTGACCGGATTGCAACTTTCTTCAAATTGTGCGACACTCAGCGAAGATATGGTATCGTAACAACTTTTCCTTCTGTCGTGCCAGCTGGCTCCCATTGTTTTCCTCTAGACAAAGTTGTTGTTGTCTTGAGAAAAACGAAACTATCCTTTATTGCGATCCGGACCCCATCCTCTCGGCCACATGTCCTATCCCGGCGAAACATGTTATAACCAGAAACATTGGGGAAAATTTCCATATCAATGATAGATGATGATAGCCATGTCTCAGTAAGAACTATAACATCAGAATCAGTGGATGCTATGAGGCTGTATTTCTCATCTTGCTTCGACCTAACACTTAGATTGGTATAGGGAAAGGACAGGGGTCTGTTGGATTCAACTTGATGTAGACTTAGTGACGGGAGAGCAGTGCTCCCGGCTTGCTATCTCTTTATTGCCACAACACTGTCTGACACCTCATCAAAACTAAAGCACTTTTCATTAATGTACAATCTGTTTACGCGTAGTTTATAACAAGTGTTCCTGTTCTAGCGAATTCCGTCAGTTTACGATGGGCCAACTACACAGGTCGAGGAAAATTCTCGCTGACTGAAGATCCAGTATCTTTAAGTTTTATAGCTGCAGCTAATATTGCCTCTTTGTGCTCAAAGAGGCAAAAGTTTGCAATGAGCGGACTGTTTCGTCCAGTTTGGAAAGGGTCGATGCAGTGTACTTTTTTTATGTTATCAGGGTTGATTTTGATTTTTTGCTACTCCCGCACAGGTTGATCACAGACTCCGATTGAGACCATGTTTCTTTCGCTTTATCTCGATTCCAAAAGATACGAAGCTCGACCTGCGTGACCGGCTCTCTTTGCCGACACAGCGCGCCTTTAAAAGCGCGAGCTCTGTTTGGGCTGCTTGTAGCTCAGACTCAGTTTTTTTTTTACGGTATTCTGGTTACTCTGGAGAATTGGCAAGCGGTCTGCAATCGCGCTCACTCGTGAGCTTAGGTCACAAACTAACTGGTCAGTGCGCTTTTGATTTTCAATAAGTTTGCCTATTTGTTTTGCCAGATCTGCCTTTCCTGTCTTGAACTGGGTTAGAGTAGCGTGGATTTCAGTGAGTAATTCAGACTGGGCTGTAATAAGGGGACCAGAATGCTGTTCCACATCCCCGGAGAGCAGCAGGAGCATGTGCGAGAAAACATACGGCGCACGCTTAAACATAGATATACATCTACATCCGCGTTACAGCAAAGTCGTTTAGGCGCGACATCAGAATTAAGAAATGGTTAGTACTTTTGATGTACAAAGAGAAAGATTGAGTACATAGTTCCCGTTGGGGTGTCGTGCCCTAATATGCCGAGCGGTTCTTCGTGCTTATGTAGTACTTGGCTTGACATCACCGTGCGCTGTTGCAGGCTGTAGTATGGATTTTGGACGGGAGGGCGTTGCACCGTGAATGCGAAGAGCACGTGCCGGGAGACGCGCGTTCAAGAACTCCGGAACAAAAAAAGAAACAGATGCGTTTGGAACGAAATGGTCAGATGTCCATTTTGTTATGAACGCTTTTGTTCAAGCACTTGACGGTGCGTGAAGGCGAAGCTGATGGGCAACGATTTGACCGTGACGTGTCGCAGCTGTCGCTCTAACCGTAAGGCTAAACCGGTCAATTCTTTACTTTCCTCTTTTAGAATACGAGCAATACGTTTTGCCTTCCAGGCTGTAACTTCTTTATTCTGCAATAAAATTAAAACATGTTACATTCAAATTAATATTCAGAATCTGCCCTTTCTCAGGAGCACATAACTTTTCATTATAGTCCCCACTGGAGGCGATGCACTTCTTTTACCTGTGCACTGCGCTCCGCATGCCGTCGTACCCTTTAAAGAAACGGAAAAGAGAGCAAAAAGTCTCCCTTCGGGGGATCAAACTCGGTGTCACTGAAAATGATCCCCCAAAACGGTAAAACTACTTTTACTCCCTGCTATCTTTTTTGTTTCTTTGCATTGACCCTTCTGGGTGGAGTCCCGTAGAGAAGAGCGCTTTTATTCCCTACTGCGGAGCCTAAGGACGAAGTTTACGTTTTTGGGAGATCAAATATGTTTTATTTAGCGCCGTCGTTCTAGCAACTGGGGACACACTTTCCACCATACAGGGTATATGACACTATTATTGGGAGGAAACTCTAAATTGTTGACGAACTTTCGTCCTTTTGTAGAGCAATTTTTTCACTTGGTACGATTTAGCAAAAAGTTAAGATGGAGTTTGACACTTCGAAGGATGAAGTAAAAAGTTAAAAGGGAGTAACACTCGCTTTTTTCATGGATTGATTTTGGCACTTAAAAGAATGCGTAAAAATTAAGAGGCGGTAACTTTCATTCCTTTCGGAATCAATTTTGACACTTTACAGGATTTAGTTGAACAATTGAAACGTCTCGTATGCATGCCTGCCTCCTCCAGATACCTGGTGGGACGTTTCGGTAGAGTGTTATTTGCGAAAAAGTCGCACGGTGTGTCTTTCTGTAAACTGAACTACTCTAAATGATGCTCGTGGGGTATAGAAGACAGCACAAAATCACCATCAGAACCTTCAGGACAAACAGTTGTTTGTTTGCGTTGACCTGAAATATTCAATGGGAATCTGTAGACAAATGAATATAATTTGAAATTCCATAAACATGACAATACTAATAGACATACGTAAATAGTTTTGCCGATATCCTGAGAATATCTAGCAAAGCTTAAATTTTGTCATACTATTGGTCATTCTGGGAAAGAAACGTTATGCCACTACTCTACATCATTGAAGATTAAAGACGGAACCTAAACAAAAGCAAAACAATAAAGCTTCTACGGTAGTCTCATACTTCCTGCGCACTGAAAAGACACTGCAGGCTGTTGTCAATAGGTTGAGGAACATTAAAACCAGTTACAGATCCTGAAATTTCTAAAACAAAATAGAAAGTATAAACGCAAGTATGCTGATCGGGCTTTCCTATCATGTAGCTCATTACTGGCGACAAGAAATTGCTGTCAGTTGAGACAGGCAGCCAAATAGACGCCGCTGAAGAGTTTCGCGTGTAACATTGGTAGCTGAGAGCTCGAGAACAAAAGGTGAGATAAGCCCAACGCCTTTAGGTGCAGTTAGGTTTACTTATGTTAGAAACAAACAGCCGCCGCTGGTGGGCTACTTAAAAAACCTGTGAGGTTATTTCCCTACAGGAATCAAAGACAGTCAATCACAGCTACCCGTAGAAGGTTCCCGACTAATGAAAAAGCCCCAAATATGACTACATCTGAAACATTCGATGAGTGCAGGGGCAATACTCATTGTCCCTGTGCACATTGGAAGGTTTTAGAATACTTGCATTCTCTGCCTCCCTACGTCATTCCCTAGGTCCTTCTATTTTAGGCTGTCTCCATGTTTTCCAGAAAATTTAATTCACATGGTTTCTTTAAAGTGTAAAAGATTCGTAGTACAAACTGTTGAAAATATAGATTGGTTCAGTTTTTCTTGTGGTAGCTCATGGAATTCATCCGTTGTCCGAGCAATTTCCGCCGTAAAATGATTTGTCCAGTAAAAAGTAAAATATTACCATTTTCTATAAGGGCCTCCATGGTACGGGCTGCCTTTCCGCGGTGCCACGGTACCACAGAGCCAAACAAATAAAGACAAAGACAAGACAAACATAACTTTAAATTTCGCTTTAAACTGATTTATTGGATTTAAAACAAAATTAATTCTGAAAAAAATATTACTGCTGTTTGAACGCTCACGAATTCAATGAACGATATTAAAATACCTTCTTCTCCTTAAAGGGTGATTCTTTGCCAAAAAAGACGCGGCAATTTTTTAATATCTCGGATATGTACGAAAACCTTTAATAGGATAATGGTGCTTCCGAACTCGAGAAATTATTTTTATTGTTACAACAGTCTTTATTTTTGCTGGTACCATGCTTTAAATTTCTATAATTCCCATAAAACCCAGGTAGTTAAGAAAACAAAATTGTGAAAAAACGGTTTCTTACCCCACTAATTTTGCTGGGCGACTAATTATTTAATATTATGCCCTATCTTACACTGGAAAAACAAACATTAAAAGATGCCATTTTGTGTCCTTATAGGAGCTCCAAAAATCAAACGCTTTATGCTATTTTTGTTATAGTAAACTTGCGGTTCTTTTTTCTCTCATAAAACCAAGATTTGCATTGTATGTGTTAAATGTTCGAAGCCGCATTTCGTTGCCGGATTTTGTCATCTTCGGTCCCGCTAGTGTCGATACGGCGACACAGGCGAAGGACGTCCTAAATGTAAGGCGTGGAGCACTCGGTTGTGGTCTGGTACCTTCGGGCAAGTTTATCTTTCGCCTGTTGTTTCCGACGTTCGGGTTTTCCGAATACTTCCGCAAAAGCCAATTGGAATCCGTGCCAGGAATTTATATCTTCGTGGTCATCAAACCATTGGAGTGCGGCATCCTTCACGAAGAAAAAAACACATTCGCAAGCTTTAGAGTAACGTCCCACCTCTTATGTAGGCTAGCCCGGTCGTAACTTCTCAGCCAGTCGTCGCTCCGGTGCTCCGTTGAAAACTGGGGGATCTCGTTGGCAGTTCTTTATGGGTGGTTAAGCGGGTGGGCGTTGCCCGTTGGCATTGCCCAGCTCGTCCGCTATTGCGTTGTGCGTTGAACGTCCGCTGCGAAACTTCAGGTCCGATCGGAGAGCACAGGAACCGAGAGGTTGGAAATCGTCCTAATCAACTCATGAGGGTGTTTATGAGACGTATTTGATGGTGTGATGTGGAAAGACGACAGGCGATCAATGATTCCTCTATGGCGGAACAGCCGAAATGCTCCCAGCTCATGTGGTAAAAACATGCAGCGCGCACCCTATTTCACAAAGATCTGCGTCGTTGTCTTCGTAACAATATACATATATTGTTTTTTTTTTTATTCTTTCAGATTTGTTTAAAAAAAGGCTGTGAAAGCTACATCTATGCGGTTTGTGGAGGTGAGTTTTATGGCCAGTGGAACATGGTATAGGGAAATAGTCGTCGCAACTGTCAGTCAGCTAATTAAGTAAAATGTATTAATTAACTTTTTAGTTAGTGCAAATCGACATATGGTTTTCATAAGAAACTTGCTGAGCATCATCGAAAACCACTAAATTAAATATTGTTTTACAGAGATATAACGCCGGGGCAGCATTTTTCGGCGTTCTGTGAAAACGCTTTATTGGATGCTTTTGTAAATTTCGGTTTCTTATCGGAGCGCATCTTTGCGCCCGCGGTCCTGCTCCACGGTGGTCGCGGCGCGAAGCCACCTCCTCGACTCCCTCGTAGAATGGAGGGAAGTTGGGCGCACGTGTGTTGTGCGTCTCAGCCACTGGGCAGCAGGACCGCGGGCGCAAAGATGCGCTCCGATAATAAACCGAAATCTATAAACGCGTCCAAATAAAGCGTTTTTACAGAACGCCGAAAGATGCTGCCCCAGCGTTATATTCCTGTAAAAAGACTTGATTTAGTGGTTTTCAATGAAGCTCTGCAAGTTTCTTATTAAAACCATATGTCTATTTGCACTAGTTAAAAAGGTAATTAACAATTTTTACTTAATTAGCTGAATGATAGCTGCGACGACTACCTTCCTATACTCCCTGGCGATATAGCTCACATACACAAATCGCATACGTGTAACTTTCACGGCGTTTTTTAAACGAATCTGAAAAATAAAATAAAAATCCTGTATATATACATATATATATATATCGTTAACTAAACTAGAAGTTTATTTCATTTGAAACCAAGATATGTAATATTAAGTTCTAGTAAACTACCTGACTCTTGCTGAAAAGGACGATTACCTGTAGATAAATGTTTGTTTCTTCTTATGGGGCACAATATTTGCCGGGATTCCAATACGTATCGAGCCAAGTGTTAATGATTAACACGCGTTAAAGAGGTTGCGCCCGAGCGATAAAGAAAAAGTTACGAAAGCTCGCCAAACAAAACTGCCCCACGGCCCCTAAGATATATAAGCGGAGACATCACCCAGCAAAGTTATTGTGCACCCGAGCCGAAGAAATTGCCCAAATCAAAAGCCCGTGCAAATTCGAACGATGCTCGTTCTTTCTCGTGACTTACGACTTTATGATGCCTTAACTTTTCTTTCAAGTCATGGCAACTATCAGTCGTTTACCGCACACGATCTGTATTCAGTATACCAAAAAATTGAGGAAATAGATGCCTAACAATGACGAGAGGAGTGAATTATACCTTTAAGTTATTTATACTTAATTACGGGATACACGGCAGATGCCAAAGCCGAGTTTTTCATAACACAACAAGGCAGTAATCTGAGTAATGCGCCACTGAGGGACTTTCTGAGCGCATTTCCCAAATCAGTGATCATCAGAAGCTAGAAACACTTATTCAAATGCAATGGGGTGACCCAAACCTAACTGCCTTTGTTTCCACTGCAATCGACGAACACGTGAGAACGCGGAACACCGGCGCCATGCGTTTGGCATTCGAACACGTTCGACGAGGGAGGTGGAGAGCAAGACAGTCTTCGTATCTAGTGCACTCATTGAACGCGGTAAAACAGAACGCCGGTGTCAGGCGTTGGGCTCTTGAATCTAGTGGAGGCGAGGGCAGCTATCTCTACCCACTAATCACTCCAACCAGAGCTCAGAGCCTCACACCTCCTCTCCCCCCGTTTCTCGGCGCCTTGATGCGTGATTAAAAAACGGCAAAATAAAAGAAAGACGCAAGGAACACACGTCTTAGGACGTTCAAGTTTTGGACTCCAAGAACGCCAAGTAAAACACTACGTGGCACGTGTCAATGGAGTCGTATGCAAATGGGTACATAAGGAAAACGGGTCGGTGCGTGAAGGGCAGAGGTACGGAGCCCGCCCTATTCTTAAGGTAACCCCTCTGAGGCGTCTTCCAGTACACTGCAACTGTTGCTGTTATTGCGTCTACTTATAAGTAGAACATCAACACAGCCGAATCGCGAGGGAAATAAATGTAGCTTCCTCGACTGACAAGCACGACAAGTGCAGTTTTCATCATTACAAAATGCCCATTTGTTGAGGCCGTTTCAGGCGGCTCCGCTGGATTCGCTCGGAATGAAAAAATGAATGAGCTTTTGTTATATTATTTCTTTAAAAATAAAGTGCCTCCGGCGAAGGCCTGCTTATCACCACCAAATTAACGCCTTAGGAGAAAGTGTTTTTTATATAGTGGAAGACTCCACAAGTAGGCCAGTGCTGAAACTCTCTTATGTGACGATGTGAATTTTATAATGAATTTTAGCGCGTACGCATATCGTTGTTTTTGGTTGCGTAAAGAGTGTCTGGCTTGTCCGTGTTTTCATAGCCATTTTTATTTCGAGGTTTCCATCGCCACGTGATAGCGCCATGAGAAGGCACTGTGTTCTCCTTTCCTTTAATCAAACACGTTCGATTGTATAAGGCAGGCCTTCGAGAACAAACTGATATAGGATCGAACGATAGCTGCATGATTTGCGGGGTTAGTGGCTTGCAATGTTATTAAAACGAAATTATTTGAAAAGGTGACCCACGCTTGAATACGATTAGTTGGATTTACAGTCGTCCTTCTTGCCTGTCGCGATGGTCCAACTCTTAAACGGACCATTCCAAAGATGAGGGTACTGTATGCATCGAGAATACTTGGCTTCTTTATATCAGGAGATGGTCATCATCAGTCTTTTCATGAAATACTTGCACACCCCAGGCGAGCGGAAGTCATTTCTCTATTTACTAAGTAAAAACACTCTTAAAGTCGGGAGACGTCATAATAAAAATAAGAAGATGGACCTGACATACCATAAAAAACTATTTCATTAAACGTTTTGCCTCTCATGTTGTAAGCGCAGCAGGAATGTTAAGGTATATCTTGGCACAGTTCTAAAAGAACTGTGTCATTGCTCCTGAGTTTAGTGAAGATACGTCCCGCACGCGAGGCGAAACGTTTAATACAATAGCTTTTTTATGTTATTTTAAGTCGGTGTCCTTATTTTAATTATGTTTATTGGGTCAGAGACCAGAGCCAAACTTTTACAGCTCGGCTCTAGCTTGTTGGTTATATTAGAAAGTAAAGCACGATCCGTACGCGAAACTGCTGAAAATGGCACCCACCGGTCATTTTCTTTGCCTTTATCAGGTCGGAATAGGTGTATGATTTATCAACAAGATTTATCTATGCTAGCTCTGGAACTTGTTTCGGTAAAGATAACCATTGGCTCATGCGTACGTGTGTGCGTCTCTTCGAGAAAAATCTGGGGAGTTTCGTAAGAATGAAAATGTGGGCCCCAATGTATATCGTTTTAATATATCACCTCAAAAGGTAGACGAGTATTTTTTTCGATACTTTCTCGGTTTGAGTATGAAGTACAATTTAGAAGCCACTGAGAAGAGGCAGGCGAGGTGGTGAGCTTTCAACACCTTGAAAAAGAAACACCGTTGTACACAAGAAGGGGACGACGCACGCAAAGGCTTCCAATGTCTCAGTAAGTGTATCTTTCTCTTTTTGTGCCCCAGTCTCGGTTTTCAAAATGTACAATTTAGAGTTTTTTTTTAAAGATTTCAGTTCACCGTTTTTTGTTTCCACCAAATATTTATATTATTTGTCTAGTTAACCTAAGCCAGCTCAAAATAAAAAAAAAAAAAAAAAAACTATGTTGAGATCGACAATAAAAAGGTGCGTGCATATGACGAGAAGATTATTTCCTCCGAA
The DNA here is from genome assembly GCF_016920785.2 of Ixodes scapularis. Lineage (NCBI taxonomy): Eukaryota > Metazoa > Arthropoda > Arachnida > Ixodida > Ixodidae > Ixodes > Ixodes scapularis. The sequence continues at coordinate 246,835,271 of NW_024609835.1, read as the reverse complement.
GGCTCCTTATAAATCCGGCAAGCTGGGATTGCCGGGTTGGTCGGCGCAGGACCTTAGGCCGAGGCAGTAGGTGCGGGAGGAGGATGAGGAAAGCGCTCACCAGGCCTGCACACGATGGCCAGGAACCGAGCTGCGGGTCGCAGTGCGCGCTGCTCTCGTGTCCCCCAGACCGACGGCGCTGCGGACCACGGCCGCTGCGGTGGACATCTGCGACCCAAGAAAACACAAATGAAGCTCACGTCTGCCAACAGTGCGAGCCTGGAGGGAACCGATTGTCTGGAGAGGCAGAAAAAAAGAATCGCCGCTAACGTCGGCCGCAAGGGAAGAAATTGGCAGATTCCGCCTCGAGGGAACTGCGTCTCGAAAGAGCTGCCTTCGGTTTTCTTGCTGGAACCGCACGTATATTTTTGATTAACACTGCCAGCGTTTTATAGGATTTTTACGGGAGTGCTTAACTAGAATAGAAACTTAATACCATACGCACATACGAGGCAACGCGGAAATTAAGACTAAAAAACGCAAATGCGAGCCAAGTCGACAATTGCATTGCGAATAATTTGGCAAGCACTTACACAGCCCTCAAGCTGGAGCAAATAGAGCCGCGAAACAACAAGTAAGACGGTACACGTAAAGCGTTATTAGTCACACATATAAGCGGGACATGCTTCGGATTTAAGAGCGGCTAAAACTATGAAATCAAATGATAAGCATAACCACTAGAAGAGTTACGGCGTCCAAGTAGGCACTAAACTTTCTGTAATTTTAAGCAATTTATTCAAAAAGTCCACGGTAGCGATGTCCCTTGGCAGCACATTTCATTTTCGCGTGAAACGTTCTTTCGCTACTTTCTCGGGATTTCTTAAAGCCGTATTTCGTAAAGCTGTTGCCTGTGACGTCACAAGACGTCATATCACGTCACAATTACGTCTCATGACATAAAGTCACGGGACCTATGCTCTACTTTAATTTCCCCGCTCCATTTCGCAGGAAAACTGATATCACTGGACCTACACCCCAATTAGGTTTCGCCCCCTAAATGTAGCGGGGAAGTTTGCATCACGTGGCCTGATGTCACGTCACCTAATTTAATCCATCTCAAGAAAGAAACTCTACTTAAAGCAATCGTTTTCAAAGGGCTGTTCCGTGATACACATGCTATGATGCTGCCGAGCACGTTCACCATTGCGTATATTTATGTGAATATTTTGTTCATTGGACTTTAAACGTAAATATAAAACAAAAGCTTCAAATGATCACAGCGTGTTTGCAATTAAAGAGCCCGGAGTTCAGAAAACATTCATAGCTCAGTGGGAGAATGGACGGGATTGTATTCATTAAACATAAATGTTGCTGCAAGTCCATAGCTTTTTTGTTCTAATTTAAAAGTAGTTTTTAGAGTGTAAAGGCTCCAAAATTATCTTCGCATACCCGAGGACCGGTCTTAATGAAGTTTTGTACGATATACGCCTTAGTTATGTTAGGGTACTTTCTACGTTTCTCCTAATGTACAAAATAGCTTAGGTGAATTCTTTAGACACGCGTTTACTGCCAGCATTCCCTGGTAAATCACTCTGGAATGTTAGTCGTAAATGCTGACGTTTGTCCACAGAGAGTAGTTTAGTATAACTTCAAAAAAAAATTAGAGCTCGGGAATTTAGCTTGACTTCCGTGATGTTCTGGCATTCTGGAGGCGCCAGTGCTACGCAAAACGCCTCGCGAACCTTACTGTTTTTTCACTTACGCCTTCTAAATCAATTCAGAGCTCTCTGTTTTAGATTTGCCAAGTTTGACACTAAACTGATGCTCGCTTTCGTTTTGGTTTGCAGTCTATGGAGGGAGACATCGCTATTCTGCTCGTGTATGTGGTCAAACAATATCGCGTAGCTCAAATCCCAATGTTAACAGAGCGAGGCCCTTAGGCAGGATGACGCCGGAAGATCCCTGCCTTCTATTGCTGCGCGCGCATCACTGTGCTGCCCACTCTTTCTACCTTACAAAGTCAGTCTGGGAGCTTTTTGATTACACCTCGTATTTTACAGAATAAAACCTGTGTTCGTCATACTTAGCACGTTCCCACAGGAAAGAAACAATGGAAGCTTATAGTCAACTAATGTCAAAATCTCCAGGAACTTCTTCGATGATCAGTGATAAGTGATTTATTGGTGCACAACAGGTACGCACATGGCAGCGTACCAGGCAAAACAAATATGTAAAAACTCTTGCGCAAGAGCCCCTGCACGCCGGACGTCGTTGTCGCTGTGAGTCCCAGTAAAGCCACGCTACAATAAAACTGACTTGACGATGATGGTTATGATGGGAGGGGGGAAGGGGTATGGGACGGAGGGGTAAAGTTCGAATTATGGCAACGCGTGCCATGACACTTGAGTCGCAAATACCCTAAGTTTAAGCGCATAGTTTGGCACCCTAGGGTGACACGCTGCATAGTAGCGATAATCATTGACAATATGAAGCTGCTTTTAATTGTCATTGCTGTACATACGGTAATAATTGTTTACATTGGGGATTCGGTTTCTGTAAACGGGAATTAGGGTGTTTCCTTTCTACCCAGCAATCGGGCGAAGGTAATACTTCAGGCGAGTACATTAGGTCAGTACATCGATCTGTGAGCAGGAATTGAAACTGAAGGTGAACGCTGAAGCACCACCAACCACGTTTACGAGCAAAATTGGTCACTGGTGTACGGTACCAGAACCGTACACCACGTATCTTTCTTGTAATTCGCTGCATGCAAAAATGCAGATAAGTTGTAGCTGGAACTGAGCAAGACCAAATAAGCTGCATATTTCATTTATTTATTTATTTTATTTATTTCCAATACTACTAACCCCATTCGGGGTTGTTGTAGGGTGGTACAGTTTGAAATATTACAAGCAGAAAAAAATATTCAACACACAATTTGCAGATCAATATTCAACGCAAATATAAAAGTGAAAAATGAAAAAAAAACTAAATAACTTCAATAGAATAGATACATTGCACTTTTAAAAACAGCATAGAATATTACTTTATGATGAAATGTTGGCATCTGCGTAATCGAGGAAGATTTCAACAGAAGAGGAATGCACAACATCTTGAGGCAGGTGGTTTCATTCTTTAATGGTTTGGTGAAAAAAACAGAATTTAAAGCAGTTATTATGAGCGACGACTTCCTCATAAAGCTTGCCATGGTTGTACCCTGTTAATCATTTGCTTATATAGATAAGCTAATTTTCTTTTGATAGGTTAAAGTGATCGTAAGCAAATTCGTATAGAAATTTAAGTCTAGCTATTTTCACTCTTTTTCTAGAGAGGAGAGACCCAGTTGCCTGGAAAGTTTAGAGGGAGAGACGTGTTTACTATATTTATTGCAAATAAACCTCGCTGTCATTCTCTGAAGTCTTCCTACCTTATTGATGCCTGAAACAGTGTGTTATAAAGGAAACATTAAAAAGAAAAAAAATTTTCCGGGGATATTTACGTCACTTGAGTACATAAAAAAGTTAGTTAGGGAAAATTTGTTCTACTATATTAGACTGATTTATTTCTACGTATATTTCAACCCCAAGCATCGCCAGTGGATAATACTTTCAAAAAGCAAAAATTTAAAGCGTTTTAGCGAGTGGTGCTCCAATCTTCTGAGACTTTAACTTAAAAAGCTCTGTCTGACTGAATTTTACAAATAAACATACATTTTAAATATTCCTGCCCTTGAGAATTAAACCGATAGTCTCGCCATAAAATAAAATAATCTCCAAATCTGAAGCACGCTACCCTTGACCACATGATTTTAGACGCGTACATGAGATGCTAAGCAGTATATATTTAGGGAAGATCTAGCTTCCAGTATGCAAATAAATTTATTTCACGCGATAAGGCTAACGAAACTTACTCTTGACACTCCAACTGTTATCAAGGGAATCTACTTTTTCCAGATTGTAATCCCACCCACTGTTTCCTTACCGCGCACCTAAAATATGAATTAAGTGTCAGAAGACGAGGGTAAAAGAAATGCATTTGACTACCAAATAAAGAAGGTGCAGCGTTGCGCCTACAATCTTTGCTTTTAAATAGAAATGACACACGCAATAAATGTCTCGCTTAATTCGGCTACACAACACAGGTTTCATTCCTAGCATTGTTGCTAGCCTCCTAAACGAGTTAAAGGCAGCCATGTCAATAAACACTCTGAACGAACGAACGCCCATACTCTACTCCGTTCTTCGAACAGCCTTTGTGAAGTACGAGCTCGGAATATTGAGGTCTTACAAAAGCGCGGTTTCCTCATCTCGCGTCCCGACTTCAACGACTTCAACATCGTCTCGGCAGCGGTTGCTGACGCCTTCGCATTCCAAAAAAAAAAAAACGCTCGTTTTTTTTGTTTTTTTTTTCGTTTTTTTTTTGTATATGTTTTTTACGTATATTGTGGCCCCTAAGCATTGCTAAAACCTCACACTGCGAACCCCGGCTTTGCTCGTTCAATTTTTATATAACAATTTATTTTTAACGCAGTCGCGTTTGCTTCGCTTTACAGCGTTACGAAAGAGACTATGTACGCTACACTTCGGAACAACAGCACAGAGGTCATCTTGTTGCTTCAAGCCATTGCTTCCAGTGATCTGAAGGCCCACTTGAAATCGCCGGAAACGGTCTTCCCTCCTCTATACATGTCAAAGCATTTTTATTTCAGTTTGTTTAGACAATGCATATTGTGCTCAGCGCCGAGGAAAAAGCCCAGGTGGTCTGACGAGTCCTCGATGCAGTTATCTAACAGAAATATAAAGATGTCCCCCGTTGCACAAACATATGAAAAACGTTCCAATTAAATAAAGTACACATACAATAAAACCAGTATTTGCGAAATGGAAAACCGTGACAGCTCAATAGCTGCACAAAAAGACAAGTTTACTTTCTATTGTTTTTCTTATTTTGATTCTCTGTTATCAAAGTATATTTTGAATATGCTTTTATTTTATAAAGAAAATGCAAGGTGTGATGAATGTATAAGTGTGAGTGCACGTGTAATTTTGTCGTGAAAAAATTGTAATAATAAAGCGACACGGTAGTGTTTGTGTGGTCATGATTATATCGATTTTAATGAGTATATTCTTATACCGCCAAGTAGTGTCGTCAGGTTGAATGCAGTGATCTGCGTTTTAGTTCATTTCTAACAATGAGGGACATGGTCCATTTGCGCCATCTAGATCCCCGTATGCCGGCACCCTGTGAAAAGTCCAATGGGAAAATTCGTTTTTTGTTTGTTATAAAATAAAAATGAAGGCAGAGTTACCAATACGCCTCCACACATAGGTTCTTGATGGGCGTTGACATGGTATGGACGCTAAAAGCGAGCAAAAAAGAATAGTGAAAGGTGGTGCCAAAAGCGATTGAAATTTTACTTTGCTTTATGGAAAATCTTGAATTAGAGACGAACTTTGCGGTATTAAAGTGATAATGGCGGACCCCTGAAAAAAGTAAGCATTCATGAAGAACGCCGGGACTATGCCCGACGTTTTATCCAGGTAGATTCACTGTAGTATCATTCGGAAAAGTTCCTAAACGCATTTTGCGCGACGTACCTTCACGATCCGCCCCGAGGGTCATAAGCAAGGTTTATGCGCTTTACGGTTTCTTCGGTGTGGCGCAACGGTTGTCGCGCCGGGCTTGGATTCCGTTGTTTATGGTTCGAATACACTTAAGTTCTTGCTTTCTTAGGCTCACAGTGGCGCTATCGTTGACCATATATATATATATAATAAAATCTGTAGATTGAAACCTATTTTTGTAGTTACAAAGGCTTTGCGCGTCAGCGCTGATGATTTATATCTTTCCCTAACTCTTGCAAACCAGCACGAAGTTACTTGTCGCAATTTCAATACGATGTATATCTAGAGTCTTTGTTTTTGCGTTATGTATTTCGAAAAAGCGGGGAGTAAAAATCGGGCTCTATTACCCAACAATCCAGGAGATATTGTGTTTTTCATGGAGTCATTCAGGAATTCGGGGCTTGACGGGTTATATTAGAGAAGATAAGTAATTTCAAATAATATTCACTATGGCGCGTCGGTTTCAGTATGTGATTATTTCCATTTACACCAAGGAAATTAAATAATGCAGAGATAATACGCAGAAACATAGTGTTTGAGCCTCGATGATATTTCTCGTTTCTCACATTTTTGTTTTTACGTGTACATGATGTCTGTACGAATGTCTAAAGGCCCGGCTCCGGCACCACTTTTAAGCATTTCACCCCCACCGCACTCCTTATCTTTCATTTCCCCACTTATGACCTGAGATCAAAGTGGCGGGATAGCAATTAAAATACGTTCGAAAAGAGATTAAAGAATTTCCTCTTGAAGTAGCGCAGGTTTTTTTGCAACTCAAAACGATGTCGCCGCGATGTTTATTAGCTAGGATATCGCGCAATAGCTTCGTGGCAACAGATCAATGAGTCAGTCCTCCACGGACTTGCTTCCATCCTCCAGTACTATTTAATCTCGTTTGGAAGCGAATATGCGTTGACGGTCATGCAAATTAGAAAATACCTGTGATCTTTGAACTAGCTACTTTGGGAACACGAGTGATCCCAAAATGTGCCATAGTTTCCAGACTTCCGGCTGGTTTTAGCATCCAAGGAAAGTGGGATTTCGGAGAAAAATTGGTTTTAACAAATTTCATAAAACTCTCTCCGGGTACAGACATAAGAAATATCAACTTTTAACCGAAAATGAAAAACCCTGGGTATGGTCCATGGTATTTCTGCTGCCGTTCTACTTCCTTATCATTTAAGAGCTATCTTGGGGTTCAGCTACCGTTAAAATTAGTCAGCATAAACTAGATAAAAAAAAACGCTATAATATGGTTTTTTTTTTCTGGTTCGCGTCGGCAGAGTTGACAGCATAAACCGATCCGCGATTAGATATGTGCATGCCACAAAACTATATATGCCTTGCAAAGGACGTCTTCTATGCTGGTGAAGCCTGTGGGTAACGCAGTGGAAGGTGCGGTGTCACGCGTCAACGAATATCTATACTTTGTCTTACTTTAGCATGGACTAACTGTAAAGGCTGTGCAAGTGCGAGCGGATAGCCTTGATTGCCATGACTGTAGCACTCGCAGCACGAGCGTTCGTGCAGCAACCGAGGCTTCAATCAAAGCAACAAACTCGCACTTTAAGCATGCGCGGCAAGCGAAAGTCTATGCTAAGGTGATACGAAGTATAGTGACTTATAATGATACACTAAAAGCTACGCTGTCACGCACCCAGGCCACGTTTCAACATAAGAAGTAGCATTTTGATTGTATAGCTTCCTATTAACCCTTATATTTTAACGCAAATAATGCACATTCCTTACTAAAGCTGCTCAAAAGGTCTCAACTGTGCGTTTGTTTTATTATTATATTAAGGTTGTTCTAAATCTTGGAGACTTGACAAATGCACCACTAAGTAGCTTTTTTCTACAACTTAACGCAATTAGATTAATCTCAACGATACGCTTGTCGCATAGAGTGGTGCGTTTCTCCTAGAACTGAAGACACCCCTTTGATTTTTATGAACGACGCAAAGTGGTCGGTGCAGTTTAAACCGTTTAGTTACGCTGAGCCTTTCTGAAGGGAGGCTTGCAGTCATATTTCTGAAACTGAGAAAAAGCTATCAATTGTTTATGCGCAAGCTTGTTATCTCACTTAAACAGCGGCGGAGCGTTCTTCATTAAGGACTCCAGAAGATTCCTCGCGGTACCATTTCCTTCTTACAAAGGAGAGAGAAAGAGAGGGACTTTATTTTTCTTATAAAGCAGATACACCACTCCGCGATGTTTTGGTTTACCGCGCATAAGTAGCCATGTTCATAAAAATGCGGCGCAAAGTAATGCGGCGCATTTAAGAAATACGCTCTCAAAAAATTGAAGTCGGTCCTTTCATCTATCTCTCAAACGTCCCGTATGCAAACGCATTCGCTCTATTGCGCAAAGCGCGACGAAGTTTAAAAACCGCGTCGAAGTTACTCTATGACGCACACGACGGCGTCCTTCTGAGAGACGGCTTGGTGTGCCTTTTGACGCTAGGACGAACTTTTTTAAGACGATATTACTGTACTCTTTTCTATCTGATGCGATCCGCTTCAATACCTCTCTATGACACGATCTGCTGTTCATTTGTGGCCCACTCCGCTATTCGTTATGGCACCCTCGCAGCTCTCCTATGCTGCCCACTCCGATGCCCGCTGCTCAGCTTTGCGATGCTGTACGCTCCTCAAACCAATGCTGCACGCTCCGCTATCCGCGACCCGATCAGACATGCGATCCGATCCCCTCCATACCGTGAGGGCTGACGGCTCGCACCGTTACTCATATGTAGCTTGCTCCGCTATCCCATGCTGCCCGGACTGCTATCCATTGCGGTCCGCTCATCTATAGGATGCGGTCCGTTCCGCTATCAATTATCACTGTAGTGCGCGTGGTATGCACGGTGCCCCAGCGCCATTAGCATTTGTGAGCGGAAGTCCAGATTCGAAGAACTGACTCGTTTTTCGTTTCGCCAAACCGTTTCTCAATTTCATGAAAACCGCCGCATCAGATTGTTGTTGGTTTTTGATACGGGTTCATTAGCCAATGTTCGATTTACTATTCGGTTTTGTTCCAGTTTGGTCAAAATAATGTATTTTGTCCGGTTTCCCGTTCGGGTTGGCGTTCGGTTCGAGTGCCTGAAAAAACGTCACGTTGCCTGTCTCTGATATCAAGAAGACTGCCTCACTATGTTCTTTCCCCTGATATTTCACTGCTAATAAATTTGCGGAACAAGCTATTAATTCGGCCATAACAACGAACAACTCAACCTTTGACTTTTCATTAAACCAGGAATTATAGCGTGACGCGACGCACGGGATGAAGTCCTGTTCTATTGCTGAACACCGGGAAAGAGTTCAAGAAATGACTTCAGAGCTCGGGGAAATAACCACATTGGATAGAAAATGCCAATGGTCAACGAACCTTGAAGAATGACAACAAGACAATAAGGCAGGTCAATAGAACAATGAACTATCTAATAGAAAGCTACGTTGGTTCTGTCTATGCGTCATAATTTATGATTTTCTGCTTACACTCCTGCCTTATAGGGTGCGCTCAATCCATGTTGCTCCTCAATATTCATTTCTGTGTTTTCTCTAAAGCACACGGGAGAAACGCAGAGAAGTCAGCTTGAGGGGAGACAACGAAGGAGGATGAACGGTGGGAAGAGGACAATCCGGAGTACCAGGGCAAGACGCGCACACAAATCGTAGCCTATGACTGAATACCCTCAGCGATTGATCTTGAACGCTTTACTTTTAATATCTTCCTAACGTCGTTCGTCACGATCGTGAAATAGGCCTCTGGTTGTTGTTGTTTGCGGGTTTTATGGGGGAAGAGCTCCGACGGCCATACTGCGCCAAACTAGGTAAGCTAAAAATACATTGGTAAATGTACACTAAGGCTAGACTAGAACTTGGCTATAGTTTGTGTCAAATACCTGTAGTTTTGAGAAAAAGCTTAAAGATGTTCAAATTATATGAGAGGCTGCTCCCCTAGAACCAAGACGGGGTGAAACAGAATGTTGCACTTAAAAACTCGGAGAAAAAGGTCTTGTATTGTGTAGAAGGCCACGGCAAAGAAAGAGAACATGCAGGACAGATAAAGATTCTCCACAGTACTTGAATAATGGCGGTTCCTCACCTATAAGCAGGTATTGATGAGTAATGAACGAGTGGCCGATTCTCAAGCGGCAGAGGAGGACTTCGTGAAAACGATTTTTATTATAGGAGGTTTCCCATTACCAAGTTCTGGTTTGATGCATGAAGCTTAATATCATCGGCTAACTTATATTCAGATTGCCATAGCCATGAAATTGAAAATGTTGCGGACATATTCAGGTCTTGGTGAGGTACGCAGACCTTCGATGGTAAAAGATTTTGTGAAAAAGCGGCTAGTCTATCTGCAGCCTCGTTGCCTGCAATGCTCACATGGCTCGGGATCAAGGAAAACTTAATGTCATTCCCCCAGCGAGTCCCTGTCGAGCTTCGGCCCGTACGAGTTGAGTCAACTTATTGGTGGTTGATGTAATGGAACATACTGCACTAAGAACACTTGGAGAGTCCACAAAAAGAATGGCTTTCATCACTTGGCTCCTGATTATACAGTCAAGAGCTGCCAGCACACCATGTAGTTCGGCAGTAAAAATGCTGGCGGAAAAGTTAAGTCGAGTAACATGGGTGAACGAATTTGAATAAACAGCGCAGCCGACATAAATTGAGGACTTGGCACCATCAGTGTAAAACGGACAGTAATGTCTGTATTTTATAGCCAAGCTGTTAAGGGCTAGGTTCCCCAGGATCGTGTCCGTGTATATCGACACAAACCTACCTGGACAGCTACCGCCATCTATAAGCGACGGCGGCAAGCACACAACCAGTATGGTTTCCGCCGTCGCTCGTAGATGGCGGCAACCTTTCCAGCTACAATAGAAGAATGGGCAGTTGGGCGCGTTGGTGGGAATTCATCGTAGGAAACAGAGCGAAAAACAGACGACGACTAAGAAGAAGCACACAGTGTATTGAGTACAGCTCCGCTGGTCTTCCTTGTTCGTGAGAATGGAAAGGCTGAAATTTTTTTCTTACAGAGCAAACAATTCGCATTGTAGAGTGAGTAGGGAGACGTTATGTTTATTAAATTTTGTAAAATATCAATCACAAGGTATAGGTTTGATATCCCATGGGGTGGTATGACATGCACTTTCAGGGATATGAACACCCTCAGTGAGTAGGTTAAGGGAGAGACGGAGGTTAAGGGAGAGACGGAGAGACAAGGTATAGGTTTGATATCCCATCGGGTGGTATGACATGCACTTTCTGGGATATGAACACCCTCAGTGAGTAGGTTAAGGGAGAGACGGAGGTTCTCAAAACGAAGACTAAAGGGTCGAACAACAGTTGGTTTATGGTTGAAAGTAGAACAAAACTTTGACTCTCGAATACTACTGCGGGCTGGATGGTTGGGTTACGATATTACCTTGTAAGCATAAACCAGACTTAAATACTGCCACCTTTTTCTAGGGACACATACGGGCTTAAAACAGGAGATGTCCTAAAAGCACCGGTTGCAAGACGCAACCCAAGGTGACGCACAAGGTCAAGCATTTTTAAGGCAGACGGCCTGGCAGACGCAGACACGATAGCACCGTAATCAAGGCGCGATCGCAGAAGAGAAGAGTACAAACAAAATAGACACCTCCCATCGGAACCCCAAGACTTGTGTGAACGAACTTTCAAGATGTTCATCGCCTGTAGACATCTCTGCTTCAGCCACTTGAGGCGACATACGAAGTTCAGCTTGCGGTCACAAATCACTCCCAGGAACTTATGCTCTGTTCTAACTGCAGTGTTATTTCTATTTAAAGTAAGAATTGAATCTAGCCAAAGCCCACGCCGCAGAGAAAAGGGCACACCAAAAGGTTTCTCTAAAGAAAACTTAAAAGCGATTTCATTTGCCGATTTATTCATTTTATTTATGGTTAGCTGCAGCTACCTTTCACGGCTAGACATATTACACGATGCTACAGTAATTCGAATATCATCGATATAAAGGGAGTATGATACGGAAGAAGGTATGACACGGCATAGAAAATTACTTTTTACAGCGAACAGACCCTGAGGAACCCCGTTCTCCTGAACAAACAGATCAGAAAGTGTTGTCCCTAGCAGTACACGAAAGGGCGATCACATAAGAAGTTTTAAATGCAGTGAAGCAATTTGTCACGTACTTCATACATAAAAAGGTCACGCAGGATGCCATGTCGCCAATTGGTATCGTAAGCTTTCTCCACGTCGACAAATACCGATACGCAGTGCTGCCTGTTCACAAATGCCTCCGGTACAACAGTCTCCACCCCCGAACTAAGTGGTCGGTCGTGTAGTGTCCAGGTCGAAAGCCGCCCTGATTTACATCCAAAATATTATTTTGTTCAAGGAAGTAAACAAGACGCTTGTTAACTAACCTTTCATACTTTTTTCCCAGGCAACTCGTCAAAGCTATCGGCCTGTAACTTGACGGGAGGGAAGGGACTTTTCCAGGCTTCAGTAGCGGAATCGCTTCTGCCTGTTTCCATTCGGTAGAAAGGTATGAATCTTTCCACAGGCCATCGCGATAAAAGAGCAGAGATAAGAGTTATTCCTCCGATAATTGTCGAATCATCTCGTAATGCGTACGATCAGGACCTGGGGAAGAGTGCTTCCGGATATTCAGAGCCATTTGGAGCTCCACCATTGTGAACGGTTGATTGTAGGGTGTGGAGGCTCCTCCCGCCAAGTTGATTCTCGTTTTCTCTGCATCAGACTTAAACTTCAAACCGCCGAAGACTAGTGCGAGGAGTTTGAAAAGGCTACATAATGTGCACCTAACAGATTAGCCTGGTCGTGCAATGAGGACGCAGATGGAAAGAGAGGAACTGTGAAACAGCGGTATCTGCCTTCGACTTTGTGTGGTCGGTGCCACACTTCCTTTGCTGGGACATCGCTACTAATAGAGGACAGATATCCCCTCCAAGAATTCCGCTTGGCCTGCTTTCTTGACAGACGAGCTTGAGCCGTATTTCGCTGAAACTCTATTAAGTTCACAAATATCTGCGAAATATACCCGAGGCCTTACCCTGTTTCTTCTTAGTGGTGGAACAATCATCATTCCACCATGGGTTACATTGGTTTGGGAATTTTACAGAACGTCTGAGGAATGGAAGAGAAAGCGGCATTAATTATCTGTTCTGTAATGTATGCCGTGGCTTCATCATATGTTAAAGACCGGAACATGCGAGGTTTCAGGTCCAAGTTTATGCTAAAAAGACTCCAATCTGCTTTTTCCAGTTTCCAACGAGAGGTACGTTTCATAAGGCTTGGAAAAGAAACCCAACTCTCCAGGACGACTCGAAAGTGGTTCCTTCCAAAAATATTATTTCAAACTTTCCGCCTAAATAAAGAAAACATGGAGAAAGAAAGACCGATAATGTAAATTAATTGTGAGCTGCACTAAAAAGGTTTGCTACTTCTTATTCATAAGGCACAGCCCAGATGTTAATAAAAATCGCTCAAGGACACTACCGCGTGAGTCTAAACGGGCGCTGCCCCGCAGGGGGTGGTGAGCGTTAAAATCTCTTAAAAGTAAAAAAGGGTGAGGAAGCTGTGCAAAAAGTCTTCCGAGGTCATGAACATGCAGTGGAATGTTTGTTGGAGTATAAATGGAGACAGCAGTGATGAAGTGGTCAAAAAAGAAGGCGTACAGCCACAGCCTCAAAAGGCGTAGTGAGAGGAACCTGAGAGCAGGCAACCCCATTCTGGACAACCAGCGCCACTACACCGGATGAATTAGATGCAGGGTGATCTTTTCTAAAAGACTTGATGGCGACGCAACGCTGACTTATGATGATCGCCAAGATGAGTCTCTTGAAAGAAGAGAGCAATAGGACGTAGCTCGTCCATAAAAAATTAACATCGTCAATATTACGTAAAAAACCGCGGCAGTTCCACTGCATAAAGTGAAAGTTAGCCATGCTTCTAAAAAGAAGTTAAAAGGTTGCTAAACCAAAAAGTAAAAATAGGTAAGAATAGGTAAAAAGTCATAAATCTGCCGCATATAGCAACAAAAAGTGAACGTTACTTTGGAGGGATTACAGGTTTTTACAGCGGAGCTGTTAAGGGCTAGGTTTCCCAGGATCGTGTCCGGTACCAAAGAAATGTCGACACAAACCTACACGAACCTCTGGACAGCTACCGCCATCTATAAGCGACGGCGGCAACCAGGCAACCAGTCTCGTTACGGCCGTCGCTCATAGATGGCGGCAACCTTTCCAGCTATCATAGATGATCGGATGGACTTCCTCTTCTCCCTCTGATGAGTGCAGACGTGTTTTTCTCGCCTCGGTTCTTTAGGCCTAACAAGCCCAAGCGAAAGATTCTTGCCCGCGTCAGCGGGGTTCGTCCCGAACCTCAGCAGCCTGGAGGACGCGGAAAATGGAACACCCGGTCACCAAGCCGGCCCAGATAGGGATCCCCAAGCTTTTTCGGGGACAGTTCTGAAGACCCCAGCAGGCACTCTCCGAGTAGGAACGAAGAACCGCGCCATGACAACAACGAGCCCTTATCCGACTGGAAGCAGCGGTCCGGGAAACTCCACCCACCCAATAATAGCGGGACAGGCTGCCACCACCTTCACGATAGTACCACAGCATGAGGCCCAGCTATACCTGACATTCAAGAACAACCGGCAGGGGATAGAGGAATACCTCACGAACAAGACAGAGATTGAGGCATTCCTCAAAAACAAGAGCGCTTTTGAAGCGTACATGGAAAAGAAAGAAGAAAACGACATACTGATGCAAACATTGCAACGTTCCCATCGTGACCTACCGGGAGATGAAATGCTGACAGAGAGCGGCACAACTCCGGTTAGGCCAGTGCATACGACAACACCAACCTCCGAGAGTAATGAGGGAGCATGGCAAGGAGTGAAATATCCGAACAAAGGTCACGATATCAAGATGGATCAATTTCAACCAAGTAAGTCAGCCAAAGGGAAACCCCCAACTCAAACCATTGTGCTAAAACCAACATGCAAGCAGAGCGTACATACTTTTACAGGAAGAGACATATATTCAGCGATAGAGAAAACAGGAATTTGAAACAAAGATGGCAACTCGGTTCACATGAACGAAAAGTCTAACACAATAGCCATAACTACCAAAAACCCGCTGATCACGAGCAAACTATTGAGCATCGCCCAAATTGAAAAGGGCCAAAAAAGCTATGAGGTCACACCCTATATGGCAATTTCAAGCATTGAAGTACGAGGAGTGATCTATCTCCATGGAAAAGATGTGAATGAGACATCTGAATCGCTCATGGAGGGGCTAGACTGCCACACTCACAATATAATCGCAGCCAGGCCCATTGGTAAATCCGGAAAGACAATTCTCGTCACCTTTGAAGGAAAAGTTGTCCCGAAGAAAGTCCGTTTTCTTTGCGAAGTGCTCAGTGTGGCAGAGTACAGGCCCCGGCCTTTGGTATGTTTTACATGCCACAAGCTCGGGCATAAGTCGGACGTGTGCCCCAGCACCACTAAGAGGTGCGACAAATGTGGACACACACATGGGGACATCGATGACTGTGAACTCGAGCCTAAGTGTAACAACTGCGGTGGCCCACACATCGGTACAAGTAATGATTGCCCAAAGCGGCAGATTCCACCTAGAAGGAAACCGACCAGGAGGCTTCTTCCAAACCGACGCTCCTCAGGGAATGCAACTAAAACGGAGGAATCATGGCCTCCCCTCCAAGGAAACGCTTGGAGCACACCTTTCAGGTTTGCCACAGGTACGCCACCGATGGTCTTTGGACGCACCCAAGAGGAAACCCCATCATCTATGAAGCATACGACGGTTTCTCCCGGGAACTTCTCTGGAGACGTCGATGGGATGAAGTTCAACGAAGCCCGAATGACATGCCCAGAGGCGAAGCACAATGTCATGGAAAGTGCCATTCACGACATTAAGAGCATGTTGTCCAACATCGTCAACCGACTCAATAGATAATACTCTTCCTCTATCCAATGTAAGTTCTCCAAAGAAACAAAAACAACGCCCGCCCTGGATCTTTCAGTGGAACTGCCGAGGTTTCCGCACCAAGGCAGCCGAATTGAAACTGCGTATAGAGCGTATGAAAGACGATGCGCCCGTTGTTATACTACTGCAAGAGACAGTAGGGACAACGCCCACGATTCCTGGATACTTCACCCTCACCGCACCCTCCATTCCACAATCCAGCAATGAACGCGGTGGCTCTCTAGACACTCCTGGAATGGTCCTCACCCTGGTAAGAAAACACATTCCCCAGTCCCAAATAGACACCTCCTCTCTCAACAATGAGGAAAGAGAAATTGTTAGTGTCCGAATTCGGCTAGGAAATAAGACTTTCCGCATCTACGATGCGTATCTCCGCCCCAATCAGTCAGACTCTGGTGGTTGTGCGTGGATTAATGAAATAATGAATAACGCAAAAGAATCGGTCATCCTTGCGGGTGACTTCAACGCACCCCATAACCAATGGGGCTACAAGAAAACCCTTCGTAGGGGGCGCCTCATAGCATCACTCTGCAAGAAGCACAATCTCGAACTTCTCAATGACGCCAACACCCCAACTCGCTTTGGCGCTTCACCACAACAGGATGACACGTCCCCGGATCTGACATGGGCATCCCCGGGCCTCAGAACCAGGTGGAGTGTCTATACGGACACTATGGGGAGTGATCACGTCCCTCTCTGTACCACACTCTACATTGGCTGCAGCCCACGCAAGGAAATACGTTTCATTAAGTGGGACACTTTCCGTGAAGCACTCTCTACTCTTAACAACACTGACCTTACCCTGCGCATCAAAGAAGCCATGCGCAAGGCTCAATCTACATATCAGGTCAAGGAAGACTCCCCATATCTGGACCTTCATCTCCTAAACCTGCGGGCGAGCCGACTTCAGGCACGCCAACAATACCGTAAGAACAAGCGCAGCCAAATCCTCAAAATTAAACTCAACCTAGCTACCGCCAAAGCCAAACGATACACCCTGGAGCTGGACAGATCCACGTGGCAGAAACACTGCAATTCATTCAACGAAAGGACAGGGCTCAAGAAGGTCTGGCGAACCTACAAGGGCATGGCCGGGAAAACTAGGAACAAGAACACGGGCAGCAACTTGGCCCTGCATCTGAACATTTCCAAGGATGAGTTGGCAACACTGGCAGCAGAAACATTCTTCCCTCAACCTTCTACTCCATCGCCTTCTGACTGCTACCAGATCCAAACAGAAAATGCGCATCTTCCCGAAGACTCCCTCTTCACTATGGGGGAACTGGTGTTTGCACTGAACACGGCCAAGTGCAATACCGCCCCTGGCCCAGACTGCATAACCATTAATGCTTTACAGAATCTCCCGGAGGTCGATATGCAGGATCTGCTGAACTGGTTTAATGACGTGTGGCAAACAGGGCTGCTCCCCAACGATTGGAAGCTCTCGACCGTCATACCCATCACAAAAACCGGGCAAGTCACTTACTAACATCAAAAACCTGCGTCCCATCTCCTTAACATCTAACCTGTGTAAGGTGATGGTGCGCATGGTCCTCACTCGAATCACGTGGATTTTAGAGACTCACAACAAATTGCATCCTATGCAAACCGGATTCCGTCCTAACCTCTCCACGCAAGATAGTCTCGCGCTCATACGTCACGACATTATCGCACCCCTTACTTCCGGTCCCCGCACGATCGTTGCAGAAAGCATTTGACACAATTTCTCATCACACCGTAATCCGTGCCGCTGAACGCCTCGGCTTCACCGGTCGCATTCTAAATTTCGTGAAGTCATTCTTAAAAGACCGCCAATTTCAAGTCATGGTAGGCGCCACCTCAGGGCCCATCACACACAATGCAACGGGAGTGCCTCAAGGGGCAGTTCTCTCGCCCACCCTCTTTAATATTTCTATGGCCGAGCTCGCCTTCCGACTTGACGAAGTGGAAGGCCTCGGTTTTACAATATACGCTGACGATATCACTTTCTGGACGGCCGGTACCCCACTAGCTACACAACAGAATACACTTCAGCATGCCCTGGACGTGACATCACGGTTCCTCGAGGACAACGGCGTGGCCCTGTCCCTCACTAAAACTAATTACAGGATTGTAGCCCGCCGCCAAGGCCGGCGTAATAACTACAGCGACCTATTCAAGCTGTACCTTCACGGGATTACACTCGAACAGCAGCCCAGCCTCACCATCCTGGGCCTCACCATTGATCAAAATGGAGGGGCCCAAAGCTGGGTGCGCTCCATTAAAGCCCATTGGAAGCACGGCTTATACATTATCCGTCGTAGCACAGGCAAAACCTGGGGTGCCCAGGAAAAGATCCTGCGTCAGTTGATCCGTTCACTCCTTATTTCTAAGGCTGTGTACGGATAGAACTATCTCCAATTAACTCGTACGCAGGAGCGTACGAGACTTGAAACTCTTGAAACACTTGAAACTCTTAATCGCGCAGCTATGCGGGTCATCACTGGCTTGCCCAAAATCACCCCCGTAGCCCAACTCCACTCGGCAGCACAGCTCAACTCCATTAGAGAGATTGCCACTGAACTGCTCATCAGTCAGAAACTCCGTCTTCAGGGAACCCAGGCCGGCCGGCTTATACTGAGTCAGCTGGGAGATCCCGTATTCCAGGTCCCCAGCAACGCCCCTCCTAACCCTCTGTGGGAGGACACGCTACTTGTAAACCTAAAACCACTCCCACAGTCACACGGCCCGCGTCCTGTCAATCGCAAGCGGGCGGCTGCAACTCGGCACATCAAAGCCCTTACCATACTGGAAGCGGAAAAAAGTGAAAGTCGTTTACCACTCCCTGTAACGCCGAATTGGAGCGCAGCTCTTGAGGAGGAGGAGGGGAGGGTACTGAGGGCCACGTGTTCTCGGGGGGGGGGGGTCACGTGACCCCCCCCGAGGGCACGTGACCTTGGTGGGGTCACGTGGGGGCAAACAGGTGCCCCCTCAGAGGTCACGTGACCTCGGGAGGGGTCACGTGACCCCAGGTCACGTGACCCCCCGGGTCACGTGACCAAAATTTTTCCGCTAGATTTAGCGGGGAAATTTTTTCCGCTAGATTTAGCGGGGAAAGTTTTCCGCTAGATTTAGCGGGGAAATTTTTTCCGCTACATTTAGCGGGGAAATTTTTTTCCGCTAGGATTTAGCGGGGAAAGTTTTCCGCTAGATTTAGCGGGAAAATTTTTTCCGCTACATCCGACGGGGAAATTTTTCCGCTAGATTTAGCGGGGAAATTTTTTCCGCTAGATTTAGCGGGGAAAGTTTTCCGCTAGATTTAGCGGGAAAATTGTTTCCGCTAGATTTGACGGGGAAATTTTTCCGCTAGATTTAGCGGGGAAATTTTTTCCGCTAGATTTAGCGGGGAAATTTTTTCCGCTAGATTTAGCGGGGAAATCTTTCCGCTAAATTTAGCGGAGAAATTTTTCCGCTAGATTTAGCTGGGAAATATTTCCGCTAGATTTAGCGGGGAATTTTTTCCGCTAAATCTAGCGGGGAAAATTTTTACGCTAGGTTTAGCGGAGAAATTTTTCCGCTAAATCTAGCGGGGAAATTTTTCCGCTAGATTTGGCGGGGAAATTTACCCATAATGCACCGCGCGGTTACGCCGACGCCGACGGCGACGGCGACGGCGACGCCGACGGCGACGGCGACGCCGCTCAAGCCGGAAACGGGCCCCTAAGAGCTGCGCTCTAAAACAAAATTTATTAATTTACACTGATGCTGCCCGAGCGGATGATGGAGAAACCACTGTTGCCTATTACTCACACACCACCCGGCAAACATGCAGCAAAATTGCACCGTACACACCAAGTTCCAAGACTGCAGAGCTCCAAGCAATTCTGTGGGCCATTCAGTCACACTCACATCACCACGGTAGGCGTATGTACATATTCAGGGACTCACAGGAGGCAGTGCGAGAGTGCACCTGCCTGACCAGCCGCAATGGAACCGTCCGGGAGCTCCGATCCGTATGTAAATTATTCCGCTCCAATGGGGGCCACATAACAATAACCTGGATACCCGGCCACGCCGACATTCCGGGTAACGAGAAGGCGAACACAGCCGCGAGGGATTTATTACTTACTTTTGAACCCTCACAAGGCTGTGTCCGCCCCTCCAATCCCAATCCCGCCCAGGTTCCCATGGACCCATTGGAGCGCAGGGAGGCCGCTCATCTCGCCAGAAAGGCGCGACTTGCTGCTCTCCTTCCTCAGGAGGAATGTCCCCTCCCGTCTGGATACACTAGGTGGGAGAGGATTTGCCTCCGTAAGCTTCATACACAAACGGCACTGACACCAGTGTGGAGGGCCAGATTTCACCGCCCTATTTCCGAGG
Source organism: Ixodes scapularis (assembly GCF_016920785.2). Classification (NCBI taxonomy): domain Eukaryota; kingdom Metazoa; phylum Arthropoda; class Arachnida; order Ixodida; family Ixodidae; genus Ixodes; species Ixodes scapularis. The sequence goes on along the minus strand of NW_024609835.1, from coordinate 246,815,276 downwards.
ATGATGTTGGCCCTAGCCCACTCTGCCCCCAGTGCAAAGTGCCGGCGAAGTGCCCTCACATTATATGGGACTGTCCCAAGCACTCCATGCACAGGGCTAAACACCTCAATCTAATCCCGGCGAGCTATCGCCCCACAAGTTACGCGGAATGGACATGCCCACACTCCACAAAGCCCCCCGATCACCGAAAACACATTCTCGACTCGCTGCTTGCCCTTGTGCGCACAGCGAACCTTCCCCTGTACATATAATTACCTTTCCTTCCTTAACCTTTCTCTCTATCCTCTTTGGTCCTATCTTCCCTCCCTAAGCCACCGTTCCAGATGAATACACTTCAAGCAGCACGGCGGTTATTTCATTTTCTGCTAATAAAAACGTTTCAATCAATCAATGATCGGATAGTTGGGCGAGTTGGTGGGAATTTATCGTAGGACACAGTGCGAAAAACAGACGAGGAAGAAGAAGAAACACACGTGACGAGCGCAGCGCACATCATGTGTGTTTCTTCTTCGTCCTCGTCTGTTTTGCGTGCCGTTTCCTTCGCTCTTATCAGTTTCGGTTTGGACTCATGATGCGTAGGCCGCGTGCCCTTTCTTCGGGGAAAGGGGACCGGTTTAGGAAGGAGCGGCGACGTAAACAGCAGCTCGGATGGGTCCGCAACAGCCACGTGTGTCGAACGCTTCAGATTCCCCTGCGAAAGAAGTGTAGACCGCTCGCCTGGAAAGTCACCGCCGAAAACAGAAGCTACACCTCCGCTGCTCTTTCTTCTTCACCAGAATGGAAAAGCTGAAAGTTTTTTAGTTTTTTTTATAAGTCTGCCATTCCGTGTCGTCTTGCTCAGACGCAAGAGTGGAGACTTCTGTACCCTCATCCATTGCCTCTGATTCTTGAGGCGAGGTTTTTAATAAAGTTTGGGGTAGGTTCGAGGAACGGGGCACCATGCCGCGTCCACGACCAGGCCCAGCCAAAGGGGCGGAGGAGGTGCTGGGCGGGGCGTCGCCCAAGTCTTCCCACTCCTGTCCCTTAGGTGCTGCAGGGGTGGCACGAGAGCCATACCGCTTTTTCGATGATGCTCTCTCGAGGGAGTGCGGGCCGAGAGTGTCTACCCTTCTCCCTGGAAAGAGATCCCGGAGGAGGGACGGTTGCTGCAGCCATCAGGCCATCGTGGGTTTGGGAAACAGCATGAGAAGGCAAAGGCTGTTACCCTGTTGGAGCTCGAGGGTTCGCACTCTGGCTTGGAGGTTCGGTTGACCGCCGAGCCGAGATTGCACGCCCCGGAAACTGAATCTTCAGCTGGGGCGTGGGGGACTGCCGTGGCTTCCCACAGTCCAGAAAGGATGTTTGGGTCGCCACTGCTACCATCATTGGTGCAGGTCCCCGCTGCACCACCTGCGAATAGCTGCCCTTGCGCAAGAATGCGAAGCGACGGCGTGCCTCTGGGTAGGAGAGATTTCCTTTGACTTTAAGAGTAAGTAGTTCCTTTCCTTCCTTCCACATTCTGCAGGATCGAGAGTATGCTGGGTGGAGATCACCGCAGTTTCCACAGTGTACGTCGTTGGTGCAAGAGTCTGTGGGGTGGTCAGTCCTGGCACATTTCGCACAAGTGGCCTTTCCACGGCCATGCTCGGAACCATGGCCAAACCTCTGGCATTTGAAACACCTTCGAGGATTAGACACTTAGGGCCTATCCCTGCGGGAGATGCGCTTCGCAGCTACAACTCCTTGGTCAGAGTGCCATACAAGTATTTCAGGGCCAGAGGCCTCAATCAGGTCATCTTCGGAGATAACGCCCTGATTAGTATTGAGTGTACGATGGGGTGAAACGGTTACTTTGTGATCAGACACAGAGTTCAGAGCAAGGACTGCAGTATTCTGCTGTCTGGATTTAATCTCCACGAGTAGGTCGCGTGAGGGCATCTTTTTGGCTTTGAAGTTCTTCCCGACCGCACTTTTTAGTACTTTCGCAACAAGAAAGGGGGGACATTTTGGAGAGTGACGTATCATCTTCATAGTGAATAACCAAAAATTGGGGGAATGTAGGAGGAGGCATTCAAAACCTATGCAAGCGGTCTCACTTTCACAAAAGAAGACCACACTCAGGAGTGCCTCGAATTTCTCGATCTTCGGCTAACTCACACATCTCACGGCCAATGCTTGTCTTCGTTAAGTCCGGAATTGCTCAGTCTCTCCTTTGCTTTTTTTGAAAAAATTCCTCCTATCACATGATCAGAGGGAGCCTTTCGCTGCACGCCGCCAGGCTCCGGAGGACAAGTTACCCAGTAGACGTGTCAGAGTCTATAGGATCTGTCCAAAGGAGGCCCCCTCTGGGTCCCGGTCTTCGCTCCCTGCGTGCATCCCTTACTCCCACAACATGGCACACCGACTGCGGGCGCTTGCACATCGATTCGGCACCAGAGTGTTTTTCACATGTAAATTTAAACTGGGTGGTATGGGCAAGCAAGTCACCAACCTAGAACGTGCACATGTACAAAAAACACGCGCAGTGCTTTCGGCCCTGAACCAGGGAGAAAGTAGAGAATTCCTCTTGCGTGCGGAGCCGAGTACATTGGTCAGACGGGGCGGTGCGTGGATGACCGTCTCCCTGAGCACACCAAGGATATCTTGTCTCCTTTCCCGGACTCGTGGCTCGCGCCAAAAATTAACCCTCGTGCACCCCGCAGTTCTCGGAAACCACAATCCTCGGGGGGGGGGGGGGGGGGGGGGTTTAATCAGTACATTGGCCCTTTGCCAGTGTCGTGGCAATGTAGGCAGAAAGCCGGCTCCTGTATCAGTCGAATGTGCAATTTTACACCACGTCCCGATATCCGGCTGGTAATGGCGTACCGCCGTTCCCCTACCGGCCTAGTATGGGCGGAATATCGTGCGAATACTGCCCGGGTCAAACTGTCGGTCAGGCATTGGCCCGATATCGCATATGCATCTGCTCTTTATTGGCCGGACGGCACCTATGAGTACGCTTTGTATCGGCAACATCGGCAGTATTGACTCGCACGTTAATTCTAGAAATAGGGCGCGCCTTGCGCGCACACATGGACAAACGGAATGGGTTTCGATCTCTCACAGAAGTTTATTAGCAACTAACATTACAATGAGATTTGTACTTGTTAAATATAATTATACTGTTTTCATAACCCGACTGGGGCAGCACAGAGCAACGCAAACACAAAGTCGAAAAAGAAGGTCTCCCACATTCAACGAAAGGCTCGCTTTCGCCACTGAACAGTTCTTTGACGAAGCTCGTCCAAGAAACACAGCACGAAAATTCCACGAACTCCGACGAAGAAAGCGACCATTACCGATAAGTTGGCATGGACGTATTCCGGTTGTTTTCGGCGAAAAACCACGGCCGCGTCTGCAACGTACGAAAGCAGCAGAACACTGAAGAGCGCATTTCGGAAACCGGACTCATGTGGTCCCTATAGACCGACACGCTGTTTCCAAACAAGCCCGCGTTCGCCCACACCTCGTGTGGGCACTGCGCGTGCGCAGAAACCGAATTCGCGTGAAGTGAAGCGTCTGCGCATGCGCATTGCCATCGACAGCGCCACCGCAGCTGCGTGACGTCAGGGCCGCGTGTTGGTCTATAGGCAACCTGCAATGCTGTTTGGTTTGGCGCCATCTAGCGACTGAAACAAGAAATACTGGGTACCCCTGGGAGTGGCGGCTGCATTGTTCAAACGTGAGCTTTTACTCTGGTGGCGCCGCTTAGCCTAGTGTCTGAAGCAAGAAATACTGGGTATCCCAGGAAGCCGTGATCGCGTAACGTGCCAGTAGAGCGGAAGCTACGGCCCTGGCGGGCCAATGGGAACGTGACTGCCTATCACCGGAGCGCGCCTCAACTCCGGAGCGCGCCTCAACTCCGGAGAAGTATCAGGCTTTTCGCTGCGTTATGCTACAATATGTGTGTGTGTTGCGCTCGTGTACGTCGCGCATTGCAAAGCCTTCGGCACGCAATGTGTGGCTTATCGTTCACCCTTTGCCAAGTTACAACGAGACAGGGTATAACCGTGGGCTCTCACTCTGCTGGCGCCGCCTGGCCGTTGCCGGTTGGCTATAGAGCGACACACGGGTTTGGCGTCACGTTGCTGCGGCGGCGCTGCGATAGCGCCGGAGCGTGGGCAGAAAGCCGCACGTCTTGCATGGGTGTCATAGCGTTCTAGCATGCCGCAAAGCTGTGTCTGTGGATCGAAAAGAATGGCTGTCTGGCGAGAAGGCGTTTGTGGGGCTAGCACTTTCTTGAAGGCAAGTGCGGCTTTCATTTTAACCTCCGCCCCGAGGCTTGAGGAAATTGTCGTCTGATCGAAACCATCCAGATTTAGTTCACACGGTGTTCGTGCACAAAGCACTGACCAAGCTCACGTCGGTGGCTCGCTACGCCCGCGCTACAGAGCAGAAAGAGATTGGCGGCAGAACGGACAAAGCCCTACCGCTTGCCGTGCCTTGCAGTCATGAGGGTAAGAAAAATATCATACCTCGTCTTGAAGGACGCTGTGTGTCTTTAATCAAATAATAAATACACTTTCGCAGACTCAAAGTCTGGTGATCCCGCCGGCAGCGTGGAAAGCGGCTCGAAGTAATCGTAGGCCTCGAGAGACGTGTACGCCTGTACCGTGCCGTCCGTGAGCTAACTTGGTGAAAAAAAAAAAAAAAAAAAAAAAAAAACTAAATAAACGACGATTTGGGCCATCGACGTCGGTGGCAGAAACTCACGTCGGGACTCGAGCAGTCCTCGTTTACGGCTTACGGATCGTCGAAGGCAACGCCATCCACGCACAGTTGGTCTTGATACCACTGCAGTTCAGGCTCGGGTAGCGAGCTCAAATAGTCGGGCATAACATACGACATACGTTGGCAGAAAATATGACTCACAAACAAAACTAGAAGCGTGTCTACAACACCTACTACGAGCGCATGGCACATAACGCAATGGCGAAAACCAGACTTGTACGTTGTTCCACTACTCTCATCAAGTTACTGTAGTTTACCTACTTCTCTGAGTAGTTTAGCAACTTCCAAATACATTTTGATTTCGGTACTTAGTAGTTTACTTTAATTACTTTTTCGAGTAACTTTTACTCAAATTAAAAATTACTTGCAAATTTTAGTGTTAGGTGTGCCTATAAACAAACGTTCCTGCACAAAACGAGATATGTTGGAAGATCAGCAGATATTTGTAGAGGGGGAAGCGTGTGGTGTAGGCAAAGGAGGGGAGGGAGTTGCTGGAACGGTCAGAAACTCTAAACTTTTTACGAGCCCCCCAATGCAACAACCCTGCTACGAGGCGCGGAGAGCGGACAGACACGTCGCAAATGAGGCCGAGTAACTGGAGGATTAGTGCCGAAGGCTGGCGTTTCTTTTTGTCCCAAAGCTCCATGAGATTTGAGGCATTTGAAGGAAGGGCTCGTCCCAACTTCTCCCCAACGTAGGAACTCTTGACCACTACAGGAGGTGTATACAATGCATCCTTACTCAAAGAAGGTAACAAAGTGCAGCACGCGCTCTGAATCTCATCTGGTGCTTTTGTATAGTTTGTGCTGTCTTTAGAGACGTCACCTGGTCATTTCTCTGAGTGAAGTAATGGCGGCTCTTAGACCGGTACAAAAAAGTGCCTTATAGTTTGATTGTGTTAAATAGTTCATCAGCGAGAATAAAAATTGCTCGTGGCGACTTATATTATTTGCCACCATTTCCATATAAAAAAAAATATATATATATACTGATAGAACTTTAATTTTGCCGTTCTTTTCGAAAAGAACTTATGCACCTCCGACTTCTTCTAGAGCAGTGCAAACCAGTTAAAAGGAATACACTCTATAGCGGATGAAAGGGCATTTTGAAAAATTGTGTTAGAAAATACTTGTACTTTACTTTGAAAGTACTTTGTGTTTATACTACTTTACTCCAAGTACATTGCACCCGGTTTACTTACTACATTACTTCAAGTACATAAGCTCTCATTTACTTTGTTCTTTAAGTAGTTTTTAGACGTGCTTTACGCAACACTGTAAACAAGCAAACACTATCTGCAGAATCAAGCTCAGGCAGTGCTAAAGCTCAAAGGAGAAATGGTACATCCATAGTGCATCATTGACCGAAAAGAAAAATAAATACAAAACAATTAGGCATGCAGAAGCAGAACAAGCTACTAAGACATTACTGTGAATACACAGGCCGCTTTATATTCGGCTAGCAGAATTTCGCTAACGGATCAAGACCTATATGGTTCCTTGTTGGTATAAAAAAATATAGAAGTAACTTGAAAAGTAATTCACTTTTTTACGCTAACTAGTCATTTACTTGATTACTTTCCATTTTGAGTAATTTTTACTCTACTGAAATTACTTTTGAGGCTGATACTAAGTAACTTGTCTGGCGAAAACACGGACAGCCTGGCTGCTTCTGCCTACATAGCTTCTGCGCATGCGCGGCTTTCCGGTCGTGTTGGTAAACAGAGCCGCGCCGCGTGTCGGTCAATACCGATCTTTATAACTTGGCAAGCGGCGAAGACTACCGGTCCAGTGCCGTAGTCCTCCTTCCCCGACGCCGAAAGCCTGTCTGTCCATGTCCCTCTCTCGTTATCGGAGATTAGATACCAACGTCTCCATTACGCAAAAATGTAATTTTGTCTTTTTAAAAACTATTGTGCATGAGAATGAACGAAACCGATTAATCGATAAATTAATCGATCTAGGAGGGGCCATCAGAGCGCCAGAGGGAGTCTATACTTCGTTTCAGCTTCGGTCCGAGCGCGGCCGTTGTCATGAGCCGAAGGGCCAATCAAACAGCGAAAGGGGCACAGCGTCATGGAGTGCTCTCTGCAGTTGATAGGACCAGCCGGTATTCGCCGTCTCTCTGAGCGTGCTCCTCCGCTGGCTAGTCCTATCAGACACAGAGAGCACGCCATGGCGCAGCGCTTTTTGCGCTGTTTGATTGGCCCTTCGGCTCATAACGTCGGCCACGCTCGGACCGAAGCTGAAGCGAAGTATAGTGACAAATTTCCGCCCAAGCGATTTTGTCCTACGGAGAGCGGTCACGTGCGCCACCCGTCTGATTTGCTCGAAGCAGCTGTCCAACTCGCTCACAGCCACACGAGATAAGGTGGGGAGGGTTAACACAACGCGATGTCGAAGGGGGATAGATAAAGCAGCTCAGCTCCCTCTGCTTGCTTTGTTTGCCCTTCTCGGGCTTATTTTTTTTTTTCAACCTTGCTTTTGACTGTCATGAAATCAGAATATCTGGCCAGCATAGCCGATTCACAAACGACACTCGCCACACTCAGCTAAAAACGGATGGCGCCGGCCCGACCCATCCGACGCTTCACGTATATCGGCTGGATCAAAATTGTGTCGGCACAATCTTTCCGATTTGACGCCAATATTGGCGCAATACGGCCTGGGTCGCTTCGGCAGGAAAATTGTTGAGTCCGTGCACCATAAATCTTGTCTCAAGCCTGTCCAGCCCATCCCTTTCTGTTCGGATCGAGAAATTCGGTTCCTGCGAGGGGAAAGGACTCCTCCAAGGACATAAAAAATACACAAATCCCGTATCTTTTCCTCCTTTTCTCCGTGTCCTCCCCTTCCCCAAAGAGGCACTGCCGGAACTTAGGAAGCCAGACGGGTCGAATGCCACACAGCAGACCTTCCCTGCTGTACGCATAGCTGCTGCATCCACATGGCTCTTGCTTCGAACCACCCTCTCTCCTTCAAGGACGCCGAAAGCCTGTGTTGTCTGTCCATGTCCCTTTCTCGTTATCGGAGATTAGACACCAATGTCTACATCACGCAAAAATGTAATTTTGTCTTTCTAAAAACTATTATGCATGAGAATGAACGAAACCGATTAATCGATAAAATAATCGATCTAAGAGTGGCCATTAATCGGGTAAAAGCTTGTAATTAATGTCCCTAATTACTACTTTTATTATTACTAGTATTATTATAATATAAAGGTAGGTGAGGTGAAAACTTCTTTACCTGACAGTCTGGACAAAGACACAACGATGGAGCGAAAGTGACAAGTCAACCTTGCAGGGAACAAACAGTAGTAACAAAGGGAAACCTGGTGACAACTTTTCTTTTCACCCGATAGTTTGTTCAAAGACACACATAGAGAAGCGAATCTAGGGGTCCAACCTTGACCGGAAAATAAACCATATACATAACGGCGGGCAAAACCTAGAAAATTGTAAACACAAGATAAGGCGGCTACTAAAATTACGAAAAGCCGGAGACATACAGCCACACGAGGGAAGGTTCATGGCCAGCAAAACAATCAAATTTGTAAAAAAACTTTTTTTTTTAAATTTTGTGTCTAAATTAGGGGATGGCGTATTGACCGCATTCCCACGATTAATACTAATGAGCGACTATTTTAACGAGCCTTTATGATAATTTTTTTTCGTCTGAGAGAGCCGAGGTTAACTGTCAACGAGTTTTACATTCTGCCGCATGTTTTGACCCTTATGAATATGTACCTGTTTTTAACACAAGGTTTGTGCTCGCTTAACAGGTCATTGAGGCAACGCTTGACTTTCCCAATGGAATAGAATCCGCCATGTAAAGGAACCTTAATAATACACACAAAACACAGTTCATATCTTTTTCTTTGTGTTGTTTGGGACATGCAGTCTTTACGGAAACAAACGGGGTCAAGCTACTTAGTTTAGGACGATCCATGAACACTGTGCCGATACCGTAATAGTTACCAACTGATTTAAGATAATGGAAGTTACGGTGGAAAAATTAAAGAACTAAGTGCTTGGTGATGGGTTTGGGAGCCTTCTGGCACTTATTATTGAAGAAACCAAGGTTCAGGAGCTGTTTGAAATTATAATAATTGAGATACCCAGCTGCACCTAAACAGCCAAAACGGCGTTGAAGCGAGGACCTAATAGAGTGCGAACATGGCTTCTTCAAGGGACCATGAAGGCAATTTAATTTTTTTTTTTAAAAGAAGGTGTTTTCGGAAACATTGGGGTCCTGGCATGCGACACAATTTTTTCTAGAACGTTGTGACACTTATTTCTGTACCTGCAAATAAATTTGCAAAACTGAAACAAACATTCCGATTTCTTGCCTTTTTCGCCTCTCGAAAGAGAAGTGACGTCAGGGAGCACTGTCGGCATCGGTAGGATTTAGTGCACACTCAGTGTGGTTCCCGTGGTTCGCTCTAGTGCACGGCAATCTGTGAAGAAAACCTGGAAGAAAATCACGACAACGCCGCGCTCGCAAACGAGTTTGAGCTCCTGTTCAGCGACCTCACGCCGACTGTACGGGAGATGCTGCTAAGGACGCAGAACTCTGGATTGGCGACCGATGCAGCAATGCTGCGCATTGCTGCATCGGTCGGCAGTTTATGGAAACTAACGTCGCCCGATCGACCGCACGTCTTTAGCCGACCTTTCGCGCAACCTACTACTGCACATAAACGCGGCATGATTGGTGAGACACCAGTTCGCAAAGCGAACACGAGACGACGCACGAAACCAAAACCAAAAGTCCGCCGCCCCCGGCGCTCGTACCTCTTTTTCTTTTTTTTTTTTTTGTCCATGGTTGCTCGATGCTTGTTACGCGCCCGAGGTAGCAGTGTGGGATGCGTTCAACCAGTGACAAACGGAGGGATCGCTTCAGATTATGCTTTTATACACGTTATGAAACCTATTATTTCCCAACTACAACTTCAAAATATTATCCAACGTTCAAATAAACTTTTTTCATCACATCTCACCACCGAAATCGGAACCAAGAGCGCGTCTATCGTTTGAACCAATCGCCAGACGAGGAGCCGGTTGTCGTCACGCTTCGGCGCACTTTAGTTCACCTTTCTGCCGCCGCCTCGGTGGGGTCTCAGGCATCGTTCCCGGCGCTATTACCGCGCCTGTTTGCTCGATTGGTGCGGCACCCAAACTTCTGTTCGGGCTAGAACTTGGTCAACAGTATCTGAGACGTGCCCTGACATCAATTTCCATCGTCGAATAAAACTTCGAAACTGCCTTCATGGTCCCTTTAAAGAGCCCCTGAAAAGGGGGAAAAATGTTTTTCTTTAAGCAATCTGGTGGGGACACTCGTAACAAAAAATTAATTTTACGCCAAAAAAAAAAGAAAAAAAAGAAGAAAACAATTACCGCATCTCCACGTGGTGAGTGATGTTGATTGGGGCGAAGCTCGGGTGGTGCTGATGATACTGATTATATTGTTCATAGATAGTGCTGATGGTGCCGTTTTCATTCATGTCAGTAGAAGAATGTGGGGTTTTCTTCTTTTTTCTTTTTGTAAGAAGACAGATGGGATGGCAACTCAGAACACCCTACTCTGTTTTTTTCTTCTTTTTCTTGGTACTGATTTTGGTCATAGGTAGTGCTGATGGTGCCGTTTTCATTCATGTCAGTAGAAAAATGTGTGGTTTTCTTCTTTTTATTTTTGTACGAAGACAGATGGGATGGCAACTCAGAACACCCTACTCTTTTTTTCTTCTTTTTCTTGGTACTAATTTTGGTCATAGGTAGTGCTGATGGTGCCGTTTTCATTCACGTTAGTGGCACTAAATAAGCTACGCTTCAGAGTAACGACACTTGGCCTTGTCTTAAGATCATGGTGGCCAGGTATCTGAAGCATTATCTGAAATCACAGGAAACGCTTTTCCGCCCTCCACAAATGTTTAAACATTTCGTGACAGAGCAAAGCAATACTACATGACCTTCCTAACACCAAATCTACTGCTGAAGAAGTCGCACGTTTGGATCACGGCGATCGGCAGTTACGTCTGCTCTGCATACGAGCCAAAATGGCGGGGCCCACAACAATCTCGAAGAACGGAGTGCCGATACTCTAAGCGCAGCTGATTTAGTGGCTCTAATTCACGTCAGTAGAAGAATGTGTGGTTTTCTTCTTTTTCTTGTTTTTAAGAAGACAGATAAGATGGCATCTCAGAGCCCCCTATTTTTTTTCTTTTTCTTTTTTTTTTTTTATCTTTTTTCATTATTTTTATTTTTTTTGCTCTCGCTGCTGAACTCACGAGCAGGGGCACGCCGGACGGCGGACGGAATACGGACATGGCTAACCTCTAAGGAGCTCGGCCCCTAAAAAGAGCAATATTGACAGCGGGAGACGCGGTTTAGTCGGCGGTCCCCTCCTTTCCTTTTGTTTTCTCTCTCGGCATTTCGGGCGCGTAGAGGAGAGGTGGATCAGCTTCGCCTTCACGCCCGAGATGGTCATTCCAGAATGACCCGTGACGTTATGGACTTTGCCCGCAGAATTTCAAATACATCTCTCGCCGCCAAATTGCTCCATATTTTTTTTTCGCGTAAAATCTACTTTTGAACACGCGTGTCCCTATTAAAACCTTAAAAAAAGAAGAGAATTTCTTTTTCTTTTTAGGGTTTTTTACGAGATTCCGGACAGTTCCAGCCTTTAACTTTTTTGGAATGCAGCTAATAAAGGGCAGGAGAGGTTTTGATTTCGTTGTGCCATACTGCCAAAAAAAAAAAAAGAAAAAAAAAAGGGATTTTCAACTGAAAATAAAGAAGAAAAAAAAACGTCTACTCGATCGTTTTCCGGTTTTTCCACTGAAAATAATGACCCTAGAGCGCATTCATAAACGGAGCTTTCTATGGACGCTGCCAAAAATATGAAAAAAACAAATCCATTCTACAAACCAGGATGTCGTCGAGGTAACGCCTTATTATGACGTCCCCTGCAGGCAAGTTCTGAATGAGACCATGTAGTTGAAGATTAAAAAAAAAGTGTAAATCTTAGAAAGCACTTTAGGTACGCCCGAACCAATACACACTCCTTGTTTCTGAATAAAACTGTGAACACCGACCTTTATCACCGTAACCTGTACGATGATAACCGCACAGGCTACTTTGACAATTAAACACGGAACCAAAAAAAAAAAAAAAGAAATCTAGAAATTTGATAGTTTTGCCTGTCTGCCAAATTCACGAGCCTTGCATTGTGTTACTGTATGTGTCCGGTTGACAGTAATTCTACTCTATGTCCGTCCTAGTCACCTTTCCTTTTGTGTACAATGCTCTGGGTTTCTCCCGCCGCCCTGTTTAGGTTTTCTTATGGTGAAGGTTGGCCCCTAGCTTCGCTTCTCTTTTGCGTGTCTTTGATCAAACTCTCGAGTGAAAAGATAAGTTTTCATCGCATTTCCCTTGGAATGGACCTGGATGGATGGATGGATAGATGAATCCGGCTGAGCCCTTTGGATCGGGCGGTAGCTTACGCCACCTAGCCATTTTGTTTTCCAATTTAAGACCCTTTTTGAGTAACGAACGCCGTCTGGGGAGCTGTCTGCGAACTACAATAGAAGAGCAGCCCAAGATGCCTTCGCCGTCAAAACACGTTGGCATCGTGCCGCTGTATCGCTTTTCAGTACTATTTATACACCCTACTATCGATACTAAAAACCAGAGTCAAAATAGACTAAATACGCGCGAAGATAGATATTAACAAAGTTGCTGTCGCCATTCTCGCACGGCACCGCGACCCGGTGTCCAGCGAAAATGGCGACCAGCGGGAGTTTATTCGCGTCTCCAGCTTGACGCTCGCCCTCCCGCGGCGGAAACGGGAAGCGCTCCAGTGAGGGTCCCCCAATTCTCCTGCTCAGCGGGCACGGCGGAACTGCTCGCGATCATGGCTGGCGAAATGTCATTTCCGAATGCAAACAACACTCATCACGCTCCCAACGTAGTGCTGCAGCCGGTATGGGATTGTACCTTACTGGAAAGTTTTAGTATTGCGCATAGAAGCAAACGCAAGCGGTGTGCGTTTGCGTTAGAGTTGCAAGCCCCTCGTTGTGCGTGCGCCTCGTCGCTATGCGCCATCCAAGACCGCAATTTTGGGCTCCGCGCACGCGCAGTGTGGAACACGCAAGGCTAACGCGAACACACAGCAGTTGCGTTCGCTCGTATACGCATTACTGAAACTCACTACTGTTTTACCGGCTTCGAGAGAGAGAAGGGTTTATTAAGGAAGGACAGAGAGGTTAACCTGAACGTAAGTTCTGGTTGGCTACTCTGTACTGGGGAGAAGGGGGAGTGGGGAAGAAAAGGTATGACGATGAGGAAGAAAGATGAGGTGAAGTTGTCAATGAGGGTGAGCTATGGTACAAATGTTCAAGATCTCACAGGCATTTTTAAGCACCCTACAAAGTGTCTGATAATTCCGTGTTCGTGAGGAACATTACCAAGGCCTTCGTGGCCTTCATGAATTGGTCAGTTGTGTCCCAGACACCAAGCACTTTTGATGAGCAGAAAGGCCGCGAGTCCAACGCCATTAATTTCTGTTCCAGCACTTGTCGATCCTCTTCGAATTTATCACATTCACACAGGATGTGTTGAATTGTCCCTTCAACTTCGCAGCTTGGACAGTTCGAGGAATCTCTCCTTTGAATCTGATAAAGGAACTGCGGTGTATATGCCACACCAAGCCTTAGTCGGTGCAGGACCGCCTCTAGCTGTCTTGAAAGTCCAGATGGAACGCGGAATGCAAGCTGGGGATCAAGGGAGTATAGCCTGGGATGGTGGTAATGTGGATTCATCCAGTAGTTTTGTGAAATTGCTTTTGCCACATCTTGAACCAGAATTTTCGTGTCACACCTGGAGTAGGGCATGCAAATTTTCTTGCCGTTACTGGTTGATTTTGCTGCACTATCTGCTGCCTCATTGCCGGCGACACCACAATGACCTGGTATCCACTGAAGAGTTATGTGATGACCCTGCTGGAGGGCCCGGTGGCAGGTGCAGAAGATTTGGTATGCCAGAAAGTCGTACGCATTATTTTTCATAGAAGACTGGATTATTTGTAGCGCTGGTCTTGAGTCACTGAAGATGGTCCAGTTCTGGGGTGCTTGACATTGGATGTACCTTACTGCTTCTCGTATGGCCGCTAACTCAGATGCCGTTGATGTCGTTTTGTGTCCTATTTCAAAACTGGAGGAAATACTGTGGGCGGGTATTACAATCCCAGCTCCAGCTCGTTCTTCAGAAGAGGATCCGTCGGTGTATACATGTGTCGTCGAGCCGTATGTTTCATTCATGACCCTTAATGCCAGTTGTTTCAGTACAGGCAGTGGAGTTGATGACTTCTTATGAATGCCTTTGATGTACGGCACTACTTCTGGAGTTAAGAATGTCCATGGCGGTATGCTCTTAATAGATGGTCGATTGAAATTATTTAGAGTAGTATTGTGCTTTCTTATCGTTCTGGAGAAGCTGGACTTTGGTCTGTTTGTAGGTAACGTTGCTAAGTGATGGCGAGAATGTTGTGTAAGGTGCCTCAAGTGCAACCGCAGCGTCTCTTGTATCATGTATGCTTCAATTGGAAACCTGCGAGCCTCCGCAATGGTCCCGGGCGTCGAAGCAGAGCGGGGTAGCCCTAAACAGGTTCGTAGAGCTTGCGCCTGGATGCTTTGGAGGGCTCGGATATTGGTAATGCAGGTGTTGTTGATGACCGGTAAGGTGTACCTCAGAAGTCCGAGGAAGAAGGCTTCGAACAGTCGCTGTAGGCAACCAACAGTTGCGCCCCATGTTGTGCCACTGATGAATCGCATGAAATGCACTATGGATGTCAGCTTCATTTTCAGTCGGGATACATGAGGCGTCCACGTTAAGCCTCGATCCAAAGTTATCCCTAGAAACGTATGCTTCCGGACGTACGGAAGTTTTTCTCCACAGATAGTAATAGGGTATCTGTCCATTAACTTGCGGGAAAACGTAATCACAGCTGATTTGGAAGTTGATATTTGAAGTCCACGTTCGATGAGATACTTATGGGTAACTTTCAGAGCGCTTTGGAGTCTCGCCCGTATCTGAGGACGTGTGACACCGGTCGCCCAGATACAAATGTCATCAGCATAAATAGATGCATGTACCGTGGTTGGTAATTCGCGGATTAGATTTATCAAAACCATATTAAACAAAATTGGGCTTAATACCCCGCCTTGTGGTACGCCTTTTGTGAGGATGTGAGAACTTGTATTTCCGTCGAACGTTGACATATATATAGATCTTCCTGTGAGGTAGCTCTCTAACCAGCAGAACATGCGGCCACCAATTCCCTCTACCGCATTTAGAACGGCCTCGTGGGTCACATTGTCGTATGCGCCCATGACATCAAGGAAGACGGCTGTAGTTATTCGTCGTTCCTTCTTGTTCTGTTCTACAAAGGTGACAAGGTCTATGACGTTGTCCAAAGAACTTCGTCCACGTCGAAATCCAGACATTACGTCCGGATACTGATCGGTATTTTCTAGGTACCATTCAAGGCGATAATTTACCATTTTCTCCATTAGCTTCCCAATGCAGCTTGATAAAGCTATTGGTCTATAAGATGATATGTCGTAGGGCGACTTTCCTGGTTTGAGATTGGGTATGATACGCCCCTTCTTCCATACTGATGGTACCTGACCCGTTTCCCATGAATTGTTGAACAAATCAAGAAGTTGTTTTTGACCTCGTGGGCCTAGGTTGGCAAGGGCGCTATACGTAACGTCGTCGGGTCCCGGAGTCGAGGTCCGCTTCACTGCAGCCAAAGCTGCCTGGAGTTCATCTGGCCGAAAGGAAAAATTCATTCTGTCGTCGGACGATGGTGGCACGATTGCTTCCATGAGACCAAACGATAAATTAGATCCCGCCGGCTGTTGGGTGAGACGGCTGCAGAAGTTCTTGGCGACCTCCATCTCAGTCACGTTTAGGCGCAGAGATAAAGCACGGAACGGATATCGTTGCTGTTGAGGTGTCCGTTGTCCACGTGCCATACGCCAGACTCCCGTAAGAGGTTTCCTTGGATCTAACTTTGAGCAATTCGTCCCCCATTTGACCCTTCCTAGTTTCTGTAGGTATCGACCTATTTTTTTCTGAGTGCGGCGAGATTCACGTAGATCCTGCATATCCTTGGTCCTTCGGTACCGTCTTTCCGAGCGACGACGCTTAGCACGTAGATGTTCATACTCCCCATCGATTGCAGTCCGGGTCACAGGAAGATTGTAGCTTCTGGTTTCACTTTTGGCAGCAACAGCAACAGCAGCACTGAAGTCTTGAAGGTTAGTAGAAGACTCGCAGAAAGACTCCATTGATGTTTGGTAGGCTTGCCAATTTGTACGACGAATAGTGTGGCAAATTTTTCGGCTTGAAAATCCCTTCAGGATGGTGTAAGTTGGGGTATGGTCACTGCCGCGTGTTTCGATATCAGTAAACCACAAGCTATAAGGCACCAGTTCTTGAGAGACGAACGTTAGGTCGAGGCAACTACTGTATGTAGTGCCGCGTAGGTATGTGGGACTACTATCGTTCAATATGTTAAGGCTGTGTAAGCTCAAAGAGTCTAAAAGTTTTCCGCCTCGATTGTTTATATGCGTACCTCCCCAAATGGGATGGTGAGCGTTGAAATCGCCTGACAGGATGTAAAAGGGAGCGCAGTTGTTCATTACAACTTCAAACTGCGCGCCATCAAATTTTGCACGTGGTGATATGTAGGCCGCTATAACTGAAAAGGAGCGATTGCCGTTTCTTACTGTGGCAGATACGTATTCATTGTCTGCATGGGGTGTAATGAGATGATTGACATATGTAAGGTCTTTGCGTATAGCAAGCATAACTCGACTGGGTCCATTTGACCGCAGGGATGTGAAAATCTCGTACCCTGAGAGCCTAAAATCTTTTGGAAGGTTTGGTTCACAAATTACAATTATAGGGAAGTGATGATGATGTGTGAATTGTCGAAAATCTGACATGTTTGATTGGAGTCCTCTTGCATTCCATTGGAATAGTGTTGAGTCACTAATTAGTTCTTCAATGGAGGCAGTGCACATCTTAGTGCGCTGCAGTTGTTGATACGTCCATATTCTAGCTTATTAAATTTCTTAAAATTGGGAAAAAAATATCCAATGCTTGCAGAGCAAGGTGAGCCACTGGGGACGTGCACTGGGTGAGATACTGTCGTATGCGACTTTCTGCAATTATGATAATGGTTGACCAGATCCCAGATGTTGCTTCTGGCGAAGAAGGAGGGTCTTTTTCAGGTCTTGACTCTTGTTTTCTTTGTAACGTTCCTACCAGCGCGTCCTTGTAAGGTTGTCTTTGAGGCATTTGCCACCGGCCTTGGGTATGCTTTCGGGAGTCAGGAACATCAGTCGAGCGTCCTTGTTGAGACGAGGCGTTGTCCTTCATAGAAGTATTTGTCGTCTGTTGCTCATTGTAGCCAGTGGAGCCGGTGTTCGACTTTGTATTCTTATGGATTCGCGCGTCGCGTTGAGGATCTAGTAGGGCAGGTTTGTTTTGTTCAAGAGCACTGTCGACCGTCTCCTGGGCAGGTTTAGCGGGTGATGTGCTCCCAGCTTCTTGTCTTTGGTGACGCATTTCCAACTCATGTTTCCATTTTGCACATTGATGCGATGTCGCTTCGTGTTCTTTACCACAGTTACAGCACCGAACTGTCGTTGTATCAGCGTCACAGTCATTTCGCTGGTGTGGTCCAGCGCAGCGTGAACACGTTGGAGAGTTACGGCAAGTAGACCTAACGTGCCCAAAATGACAGCATTGATGGCATTGAACTGGCTTTTCCAAAAATGGCTCTACCTTGTGACGTACTAGACCGAGGAGAACGTATTCAGGAAGCCTTGACGACGAGACAGTTATTGCTACTGTGGTGGACGTACCCATTCGACGAACCGATGTAATAGATGCGTTGTTGTTGGCCTTTAGCTGTGCATGAATCTCGGCACTGTCGATGTTGGTGTCGACTCCTCTGATGACTCCCGTTGCCTGGGCTTGAGAACGGGGCTCAAAGGGTCTGACAGAGATACCCAACAGAGAGGTCACCTTCAGGAGAGATGACAGGCCGTCACTATTTCGTATATCGACAGATATTAAGTTGAGCCTGTAGTTCGGTCTAATCTGAATTATGGAGCCGGGCGCTTTCGACTCAAGCAGCTCTGACAGTCTTAGTTGGTTTAATTTGGTGATCACTTTTGTTTGGTCTACTGGCATGAAGATGACAGTTAGAGACGATTTCTTTGAGCCCACAGATATGATCGTACTGCTGCTCGAGGATAGTGACTTGGCCTCATGACACCGTTTCTTTGCCTTCTTGTATTTCACGAGAGTGAAACCTTCGTCATCTGTGGTAGAGCCATTTTCTGTGTCAGTAAAATTAGGAAATTGTTGTCCGGGGGTCAGGGAGTCGATACACATTTTAGTTTCAGGCGTCAAAGATCCGTCCTCGTTTGTGTACTTGCCATTTAGTAACGCAGGTGGCTGAGATAGAGCTTGGAGTGTCGCAGGTGAAAGGACCAAGCCGCTGACAGATGCCGTTTGGTGATCGGGGGGTGGTTGACCCCCGTCCCCCGTGGCCATGGCGTCGTTCAGGTCGATGGTGGGTGACCTCACTATCGGCAGGTTCAATTTAAGAATAGTTATCTAACTAAATATTGAAGAGCGATGAGAATGTGCTTCGGCGTGGGAACACTTCGTCGTCTTTCCACCGGCTTCGAACGCCAACAAAACGTGCTGCAGTTATCAGTCGCGCAAGCAAGTAGGCGTTCCTTCGAACTGGAAAGGCTGAGATTGGAAAAAACGACAGAGCGTAAAAATGAAAGTAACCAAATGTTATAAAAAATTAATATATATATATTTTTTTTTAATCTTTTGGGCATTTGGTCTGGAAGGATATTGGCTGCGACTTACGTTTTGTTGATTGTCAAAAGTGGCGACTTTGATAGAAAAATACACTTTAACCACAATTAATGCAATTTTACTGGGATTTCTCACATTAGCTAGAATGTTTTCATTAACTTAGACTTTTTATTTTATTACTTCGTAATTAAAAATTCTGCAATTGGCACCAGTGCTGATAATTAGCACACTTTTGGTTGTCATATTTGTTCGCGCCTTTGAAATTAGATCATAAGCAACGCTTGAAAAATTACGTATTACAATAGCTAAATTTTAATATTATTATTAGTAGCAATCGTGGCAATGTATGCCCCCAATTAACGCCAAGATCACGAAAATACGCCATTTGACCGACCTTATTAGTGTATACAAAAAAGGTATATATATATTTCTTTTTGTTTAGCATATGAAGAACTCTGACATCGTTA
The DNA here is from genome assembly GCF_016920785.2 of Ixodes scapularis. Lineage (NCBI taxonomy): Eukaryota > Metazoa > Arthropoda > Arachnida > Ixodida > Ixodidae > Ixodes > Ixodes scapularis. Next base: position 246,796,151 of record NW_024609835.1, on the reverse strand, counting down.
TCAAGATAGACCAACAGTCAAACACTGGATGTAATATAAAGTCCTATGCATCACGCGTTGCTATAAAAACACACAGACACACTTTAGCTCTCTGACTCGGAATTCCGTCTTTGGGTTGTTGCAGTGAGAACAGCGTTTATTAATTAATACGATTTGTGGACATTTGTAAAATTGGAATTGTTCTCTTATTCCTGTTAAACCAATTAATTATCTAAATAGCCAAAAACCCATTAAAAGGCCCGCAGCTCATTATTTCCCATGCCAATTACCTGAGCAAGAAAAGGCAGCGAGAACGCACAAATATCAGCTCTGATTTTTTTAACAACTACAAATATGAGCCTGGATCGGACATGTATGTTACAAAATAAAGTTTCCGGGAACAACTTCTCTAACTAAATAATTACGATGTGAGACACATCTTGAGGAAAGAATCCGAAATTAAAACCTATACCGAGAAATTAAATCCAAAATAGAGGTTAGTTTCGGTTTCGCTCCAGAATTAAAACGCTCATTATAGCATAAATATTACGCTTAACACTGTTCTTATTTTTAAGGTAAAGAGGTGACCTGCGCTTATAACACCTTAGCTTCCTCGTATTACCAGAAATAATTTGTGTCGCTCAGTAAATCCAGCACACTAGACAGGCTCAACAGCGGCACGCATCTCCGACCCTCACTATAACCGCCATTTTTGAAAATGAGTGGCGCCACCTATAGTTAGTTGGAGTCGCGAATACACATGCGGAGAAGCTTACTGGAAAAATGTCCATTACTTTGTAACTCCTACTTGTTTCGGAACAGTACCAAAGCCCACTTGGTGGTTTTCTGCATGAACCATTTTTTTCGTATGGATTTTTGGAAAGAACGTCCTCTTTTTCCCTCTCCCCTTTTGGTTTATTGGGGTACTTCAACCCTATGTAAACTCAAACATATGTCAAATAAATTCAGCTGTGTTTGAAACTTGGTATGTATTGTTCGTCCTTCATTTCCCTCCAATTTCAGGGTTTTGTCTTAAGATACATATCGAGTAAACCGTTTCTTGCTTGGAATTCTCGCAAAAGATCTTACAAGAAAGTTGCGATACTGTGTTAGTGGACCTTATTATAATGGTCAGCATATTAAAATAGAGCTAGAGTTGCTATAAAGCTAAAGTTATGCAAGAACATTTCATGTTCTTGCATAAACTTGTTAAAGGTGTTGTTATCTGCACAGCGTTACTGAGCGGTGCATATTTGCGTGTTCCTCAACGGTCTATTCGCATACGCTCATTGTTCTATCCTTCCATTTTACACAACGCTGACCCTATTAACCGACTGCAACTGGTTTTTAACAAATTCGAATCGAACTTAGATGAACTTGGTATTGCTATTTTTGGATGCGAACGAACGTTTAGAAAGTGCATCGATGTCTTCCTTTCGTTCTGACATGTCGACATTTGTCTTTAAGATGCGAATTCTTTTTATGTAGACGTGGTGCACCACTAAGAAGGCGCACTGAAAATAAAGCAAATGAATGAATGGAAGCGGTTAAAAAACCTACGATAACACCTAAGCACTAATGAGTTGTGTGAAAGCATGAATGTCGCTCTTCCGCTCCCTTAGTTCGTCTGCGATGTACAGTCGTGGAGGGCCACGTTTCGCTACTGCCGACGTTGCGGCCGCCGACGATGTCGATGCCTGAGGCGCGCCACGTTCCTCGACGCCGAGAGGAACAGGGCGCTAGAAAGAGCGTCTCAGCTCAGACTGGGGGAAAGAAAGAATTGCCAAAGGCGACACACGAGCTGAGCGGGACCGCGCACTCTCGTGAAGCCAATGGCTATCTAGGAGCCGTTTTGCACAGCCAATGGGAGAATAGGCATATCTTTTCGCGCTATTTTGCGGTTACAGACACTGCCGGCTCCACTCCATGGGATAGTTAATGCTTTCGCATTAAATGTACGGCGCAGTGACACTACTCGTGCTTGGCAGTTGTATGGTTGGTTTGTTGCGGGAAGGACCATGCATTCACGACTACATTTGTCGAGATTTTTTTAGCCGATTTTCATTTGTGTGTCATATCTGTGTCGTGCACTAGATTGTGGATTATGCCTTTGGAGTTTGATCAGTTTACTTGTAAGTACATGTATTTTGCGAGGGATTTTGGGAGCGCTTCGTGTCTCTTCTCCCGCTTCGTTGCCAGGACCTTAAGTTTACTGTTTACGACAGACTCTAGGCTTGTCTGTAGCCCTTTATGGTGCGTTCATACAAGAGACGTTTTTCGGCGAGGGATGTGATAGTGAGCCTCCAGTGTCGGAGGGAGTCCCCCCGACTCTAGAATTCAGAGGAACGGCAGGGAACCGAGAGAGATGTCAGTGTTATCATTTAGTGGTCGCGTTCTCGAAAACAGCTCGGTGCGCACGGACGAGAGTTGAAAAGTACAGGCGTATTGAAATGGCGGTAAGTGATAATCGGAACAGCGCTGTTAGCTGCGGAAGGCGACGAACTGACTCCCGCTAGAAAACCGATGCTTCTTGAGTGGGCGGAGGAAAAATAAATAACGTCGAATTCAAATCCAGTTGTAGCAGGAACCGCTCGAGGAAAAAAATATGGATGTCGGAGACTCCTTCAGGTGCGTTAGACGACATGCGCATCAACGCAACCCGCAACAAGTGAGGCGATCCCGATGCCACTCCAGATATCCCGCGGAAATTGTCTCAAAATACCCAAATAATCGAGAAAAGAAAACAAAATACATCGTCAATATTTTTACCGCCGTGGGTTTTGCGAATTTCATCGGATGTACCCAGAAACGCACAACCCTGATTATGGTTTGTATGATGTGTGTTTCGTGCTTCAGTATTGGGAAGGCAAATCCGCACTCTGGTCTGTCTCAGCCGGTGTGGAGACAGAGCAAAGGAGGTCCCAGGTTCCTCGATTCGTTGGCGTAGAAGCTACCAACAATTCTCCCATACATGGCCTTGTGGAGCGGTTTCATTTCAAGGGGCCCTGCAATCATATTTAAGCGTCTACCTTTTTTGCGGTTTCCACGTCCCTCGGGGTTCGGGCAAGCCAGCGGGCACGGAAAGAGTAACTAAATATCAGTGCGTCATATTTTAACCGGACGACGCGGAAACCTCCTCCACCTAGGGGGGTGACCCGCGGTGCCGAAAGCGCGCGCAATGTTTATAATGTAATTAAATGCAAAGGTGCAAGCGAGCTAGACAAAAATGACTAAAATAATCCCTGGAGAATGGGAACAAGACGGAAAGAGGACAAGCACAAGTCTCCAAACACAGCTAGGTGACTGGTGCGCGACCGAAAAAATCCGCCTGGTCCGGGTATCGAACCCGGGACCTCTCTATTTCCAGTGGAAATGGAGAAGTCCCTGTCGCACACCGGTCCCCTGGCTGTGTTTAGAGATTTGTGTTTGTCCTTTGTCCCTCTTGTTCCCCGGGATTATTTTCGTCCATCTTGTCTAGCTCGCTTCCCATACAAAAATGTCCTATGGTCGGCTATAGAAAACTCTTTCTATGGTCGACTTTAGCTATTGGGCCCAATAAGCTAAAGAGTTTTCTATGGTTTTCTTTAGCAAATTTATGGTCGTCTTTATAGGCCTCTTTAGCTTTGTCTATGGCCCTATCGCTGTCCAGCCATAGCGGCCTTTAGCTTTTCTAATGGCTGAATCTCTATAGCCAGCATGCTATAGCTGCGTGTGGGTTTTACTTTGGTGTCTTTAGCCATTTATATGGTCTGCTAAAGAAGGTTGTATGGGTTTTCTACGGCTCTCTTTAGCCAGCGCACCCTAAAAAAAATTCGTTTCACTGTTTCCTCGAATTTTGGACGCTCATAGTTGATACACATAGATCACTGAACACAGCAAATACGCAGAGCACAAGCAGAACGTAGGATTGAAATAAAATTATGTATTGACTCCGTAAAATTATGTATTGAGGATAGCGATGAAACTATCTTTCCAAAACTCGAGTAGTGTTTCTACTGAGTGCTTTCTAGAACAACTTCAATTTTATCTCAGTTCTACGTTTATAGGATGGCATAACGAAGTTTTTCTCCAAAGCTCTGGAATATGCATACGGTCATCAGAGGCGCCTGTCCTCAGTGATATTTTTCTTGCCAGAGTTGATTGTGCCATTTAACATGCCCTTGGACCTCATGTGAAAAAAGTGTTCCGCTATGTTGATGACTTTCTACTTTTGCTTGACAATCGCCTGGGAAAAGATCGAGTCACCAGTGTTATGGACATTTTTTGTAAGTGTAGCTTTGGTCTTAGATTCATCTATGAAGAGCCCAAGCAAGGTGTCTTGCAATTTCCGGACCTATCGCTTTCACTTCACGCTAACTATTTATGCTGGTCCCTCTCCCGACGCTCAAAAAAGGGCATATTGCCGCGCCCAGGGCTGAGAAAGCAACGCTCAGTCACGGACCTCCAGAAAGTTCTCGTTTATTCATGTACCGCATGTAACTTCTATCATTTATTCCTGCTTTTGTTTTCTAGAAAGTGCGTGTTCATTCTCGCCCGATCACGCGACGCTCGAGCCGCTTTCGCCGAATCTTCGAGATAGCGACGCACTCTAGATAAGAGGCCGCCCGCGACCTTGTCGAGTCACTTTCGCCTCAGCGTTCGACCTTGCTGCTTCGCCGCCTTCGACGCCCGCGACGCTCTGTTGTTATTTTTCTATTTCCTTTTATTTTTGGCACAAGTTCGCCACATTAAACGTCTATTTCTTTCTGGTATTTATTGTTTCTTTTGGTCACCACCCGTGACATTACTCGTCAGCGCACTCACAGATTGTTAAAAGGGGCTCTTTTATGTCTATGTTTAGCCCCAAAAAGAGACATGTTCACATAACGTTAATGGCAGCTTCAAGGCTCAGATCGAGAGACTCCGGTCATCCGGGTTCCCGTGGCAGGTGTTACAAAAGTAAAGGGGGAAGAAGGTAGTAAGCGCAATGTTGAAAAAAACAAACAAAAAAAAAACCGGGTGGTAGTTGCCCCATACCTGCACAAGGTGTCGCACAACTTAAAACGAGCCGCCCAATGATGTCAAGTTCCAGTTATTTTTTCAGCCCCTAAATAAATGGCCCAGATTTGTTCCAAGGTTCACTTAAATTTGGACAAAGTGTCTCGAATGAGATATACAAAGCACATGCTCTACAGTTTGTGCCCTGTACCTCGCGTATGATATACAGCATCCCTTTAACATGTGGCAGAACGTACGCGGCACAGACAGGAAGATGTATAAATGGAAGGCTACGTGAACATAACCTGTCTATGAGGTCGACGGTGGGGGACACTCGCCTCTGCACTGTCAATCCTGTACTTGTTCTCCTAAACTGGTCAGCACCGCCATCATAGGTCGATATAAGGAGAAACTATCTAGAGAAATTTACGAGGCGTATGTCATACAAGGTCTGGGGGATCACTGCGTGAGCTATACTTCTGTTACTTTATCTGAAAAGCCAGTTTTGTTTTTAAACGATTCGATGCGCCAAAACCATTGCCCCGCGCCTTAAGGGCTGTTTATACTCCGACGTTGAGCGCAGTGAACGCAGCGTACCGCAGAACGCGCGCCTTTCATTGGCCGGCAACCAGGAACTCGACATCTGCGACCATTCAGTATCTGCACGCGCTGCGCTTCGCCGCGCCCGTCGACGTTACGTTGGAGTATTAGCCCCGTGCGCGACCGAAAGCGTCGCTGTGGTCGGCCTTCCACGATTGGCCGAACGCTGACTATGACGTAGGAAAGGGGATTTATCATCGACGGAAATAAGAGGAATGATAGAACTTTAATTTTGACGGTGTTGGCAGTGTTGCTTTAAGAGCTCAATGATTTCAAGCTTCCACCGTGCTATTTACGAACACCATCGAACTTGTTGTTAGCAAGGTAATGACGTAACAAGGGGGAACCATAGGAGGGCGCCACCAAAACATCTCGCCGCTAATAAACGTACCTTTAGAGTTCTCGTGCCGTGAGCACGTGCCTGTTGGTTATATGTGGTTATATGTCATCTTTTTTCTTCTTCTCTTCTGGATGAAATATTGAGTTGTGAGTTCAGCGTCTTTCCTGTCTCCTGTATTCTTCTACAGTTTACTCACTTTGTTCACTGACTTTAACCATGTATGACAATTTCTACCTTTCCCTTTTCTTGGCATTTTATTACTGCTCGGAGCCGATCTTAGCACAAGAACATTCCAAAATGACACCTTTTACGGTTCGTTTGATTAAACGTGCGCTTTTTTTTTTTATTGTTAACTAATTTTTCTAAAAGAAACGAGGAATAAAAATTTTTAATCATGGACTGTTCCGCTCTGGCTCTTACGTTGAACAATAGAAGCGACGAAAAAAAGGACTGATTTTTCGCTTAGGTAGCCGCGGATTTTCCAGTCGTTGCATGCAATTTCGAGCTGTTTTTATCCCGATGGATCAGCGTGGCAGCTTGTTATGGAGAGACAATGGAAGTTCGTAGACGACGGAGTTTGAACAATGAACAATACATTGGGTTACTTAAAAAAAAAGACGGTTTGGTATAAGCTTATTTGTGTTCAGAGGAATATAAATAGATTATTCCGAATATTCGTAATGAAAATGGACGAAAATAAAAAGAGCAGTAAAAGGAAACAATTCGAGTTACACAGACTGATGTCTATCTTCTGCAAACTTAATCAATAGTTGTGTTATTCAGGTACGATGTGCGTTAAGGGCACGTTGCGATCCTTTGAACGAATGCAACGCGTCATGCTTGCATTCCGTAATGCCAGCGCAGGCTTTATTTTGAGGTCTAAAGTGATGTTCCACCTCATCTGATCGTAGATCGCAGAGATTGGCTCTTCGAGTCTTTTGTGTGTAAGTACACTCGCAGGCATTTCTTACAGTGCAAGATGTGTCTATACTCGCCAAATGCTAGGATGTCCATAGACTCGCCAAATTCTAGGATGTCCCTAGCGGGCTGCTAAAAAGAAATAAGAAACGCTTCCGAAGTTAGGAGGTCTTAGAACGTTGACGCGTGGTGATATGGGCGTCGTAGTCACCGCTCACAGACATCCAAGAGTGATTAAACAGGAAGTCAACTGTCGATGGAAATTCACTCATACCATAGAATTGCCATGGGCGGCGGAGAAAAGCTCACCGGAGAAAAACTCACCGGAGATAAGCTCACCGGAGAAAAGCTCAACGCAAAACCGGCAGATACGGAGAAAAGCTCAACGGCCTTTGAGTGGATGCGGAGAAAAGCTCACCGATTTTTTTTAACTTAGCGGATTCTACGCCAAACGTGGCAGTTTAACAGAATTTGCATTCGTTACTTCATTAAAAATATGTTCTCGTTTTTGTAATATTCTTGAAGTTCATTGTGCATATTTACTAATTCCTCTAAAATTAGTAATCAACCATTTTGTATATTAATGAAGCCGCAAGTATAAAATCAGAACATGGTACACCGGTAAAAAAGACAACAATTTATCGACAGCTGACAGTGCGTAGTCGGTAGCTCTGTCAGATAAAAAGGTTTGTTATTTGCGAGCTAATATGAATAGCGGTGTGCGAACCGTTTCAGCTCTAAATATTGTGTAATGCTTAATAAATAAGTAGGTGTTTGTCGATGTAATCAGTGTCGGCTACGCTGTTTTATTTTTGTTAATTTGACTAACAAACCTTTAGTTCCGAGAACAGCTTTGTCCTGTCGTGTTCGTTGTCTTCACTCCATCATTGTCGTTTGAGCGGTTTTCATCATGTATAACGTTTACCAACTCGCCCTATTCGCTGCCTTACAGAAGACTACTTCTTATATAGGTCACGAGAAAGAACGGTGCCAGTGTGCAGCTCTGAAGGTCATGAGTGGCTCACCGTAGAAGGGTACTATCACACAAAGGCAACGTGTGGAAACATCAGCACTGACGGCTAGAAAACGTGCATGTCCATGGAAGAAAGAGGCCTCGATATCCTACTTACTGTTTTATCCTGTTTTCGAAGGTTAACAAAAGCTTCAAAGATAATTTCAGGCACCGCGTTGTTGCGCGTGCACTTTCGGATTTTCGGCTTTACAGTTTTGATTTTTAGGTTTTAGGCAGATATTATTAAGTGTTCGAACATTTTCCTGTTCTTCACGTTCATCAAGTTTTCTGTCAGGCGGTTAGGCTTTCGATGCCTAGAGAGTAAGCCACAAAAAACAGTCACCCGCAATTATTAATTTGGAAGCAATACAACCAATAAGCTTAACAAATATTAAAAAAGGACATTTTCTTTTCTACAAAGCTGACAAATTTTAATGATAATTGATATATGTTACGCATGATCTAACAGCCTCCATATTAAAAGAAGAAAAACATCGGTGAGGTTTTCTCCGCATACGCTCAATGGCCGGTGAGCTTTTCTCCGCATCCGTCTGTTTTGCGGTGAGCTTTTCTCTGGTGAGCTTTTTTCCGGTGAGCTTTTCTCGGGGATTCAATTTCCATAGAGCTAATAGCACGGAAGTAGCCAGTCCATGGAACGTGAAGATCGATTTTTGTAGGGGAGTGGTTTCAAGAAGAGGACTATCCGCTATTCTTTCCAATTTTAGGTAATTCACACGAGGCGGTTGTCTCTCTTGTTTCGTGCAGGTCAGCATATCATCGCATCTCTCGGTAACAAAATACGGGGTTTTGAGTTTTTAAGTTGCCATTTGGACTTCTTGCAGTTGTTGATAGTTGTGCTTCTATAGCATTGCGCGGTGTGAGGTGTCATTGCATAGTTTGATGGGAGAATTGGCCCTTGCCTGGGGCGACTGAAGTTGTTATATTACATCTCTTTCCCGCACAGCCGATAGAGCATTTGCTAAAAATGCCCCCCAAAAACCGCGCGCGAAGTCCCGCGGTTCTTATCTTATCACGACAGAATTTATACACATTTTAGAGTGCGACCTGCACAGCCCAGCAGGCACATGTGCATCGCTTCGGAAAACGCTGTAAATGGCCAAAAAGGCCTTTCTCAAACGGTCACCGCCAGATGAAGAAAGGCAGGTTGTGGCCTGTCCCGCTAAGAAGGCCAGAATCAGGAAGCCGGACGCAAATGAGACCGGAGCAGCCCGCCTGTTCTTACCCGCTCACCGACACATCCAAGGTGGCATCAGTTTTCTACTAGAACCTGTTTTTCCTAGCGTTCCCGGAAGTGCTTTCGGCGCCGCTGAAGGGGCCACACGTTTTTCTGAGGTTAGACTTTCTCTCCAACCTGCTGCGTCAGGGTGGAAAGAAATTAGTTCTACCCGCAGACAACATAGCACAACTAACGAATTGGAAGAGTCGACACCTTAACGAACAAACCTTATTTGCGAGGTATCTCGAGAGGCCTCCTTTATAGGTGGTTCACATATTCGCGACGGTTGCGTTCAAGACAACGGAAACGACAGAAGTCACCAGAACACTGTGACAATATTGACAAATGGTTGCTTCATGAAGCTACATCTTGAATCAATTGCTACGTAATGCACGTAGAATATTTGTCCTGATGTCTTTGACGTTGGTGTCGTTCTGAATTCGGCGAAGGGAACCGACCCAAACGAGAGAACTAGCATTTAGCGGGAAGATAGTAAATTTTGGACGCTTGAAATCGCTCTCAGTGTTTTTATGCGTTGGTTCTCGAATGATGTCTTGTTTTTGTGGGTCTTAGTCTGGGTATCAATTAGCTATCGTCACCGATTCCCAGAGAACAAGACACAGTTACAGTCCTTCTTAGGCCTCCTGGCGTTTTACGACAGCTTTTTAAAGGATCGCGCAATAATTGCGCAGGACCTGTACGAAATACTTGAACAGAACAAAGAGTGGAGGTTGGAAGAAAAACACCGAAGGGCTTTCAAAAAGCTGAAAGATCTATACTCCGTTTCACCTTATGTTGTACCGCAGCGAAAGCTGGAAGCGCGAGCTCATAGCGTTGACAGCTGCTCTTACTGCACGAGAGCTTGTGCCGCCGAGATCGGCCCCAGAGCAAGGAGCTCGCGCTTACAGCCTTTCGTGCGGTACTACATAAGGTGAAACAGAGTATAGTGGCGAAGTACACTGTGCTGGCGCACTATGATGAAAAACGTCCTCTAGTGTTGTCTTGTGATTGCCTCACCATATGGAGTGGGAGCCGTACTTGCACAGCAAGATGCTGATGAGCGGGAGGCCCCGATCGCTTTTGCATCCTGAACGCTAGGCAGTGCCGAACGAAACTATTCTCAACTGGATTGTGAAGGCCTCGCCTTCGAGTACGGAGTTCACCACTTCCATCAGTACATCGCTGGGAGGTCCGTGATCATACTCATAGACCGTCAACCTTTGCTAGGTGTCATCGGTTCCAACAAGCCTGTTCCACAAGTATTATCGCCAAGGATGACTAGATGATGCGTGAAGCTGGCAGCCTACCACTACGACCTGAAGTACAGGCCAGGAAATCGTCACCACAACGCAGACGCCCTCAGTCGCCTTCCGTTACTACACACAGAAAAAGAACTGAATCCACCTGGCGACATCTTGATGTTTGAAGGTTTGTCAAGGCCTCCTCTGTCAGCGCAACAGGTAGCAGAAGCGACAGCAAAGGACACTGTGCTAGTTGAAGTGTTACAAGCAATTCAGAAGGGCACTCTTAATCGGCTCAAATCACCAGAGTTCGCACCTTACATATAAAAGGTGGCAGAACTGTCGACACACCGAAATAGTGTGACGCATTGTGATCCCCACGCGCCTGAGGACGGACGTGTTGACATTAGAGAGTTTTAGGAGACCGTTTTCATTTTCCGCTCCGCTCTGGGGGTGCCAAACTGCGCATGCGCGGCCTGCTTCGCCGGAATGGAAAGCGGAGGTCAAAAAACACGTTTTAGTAGAGCGTTTTTCTTCAGCGTAACCACTCATTCACACTGGAAGCGGATCCGCGTTCGCAAAGCGGTTGCGAACGCGGTTGTATGAAGATCAAGTACAATTGCACGCGCACTCGATGACATCAAGTGCGCGTGCAATTGTACTGGGTCTTTATACAACCGCGTTCGCAATCGCTTTGCGAACGCGGATCCGCTTCCAGTGTGAATGAGCGGTAAGAGCGTTTTGAGCGGGTTCGAAAAATTTGCTTGCGTAGCCCCACAAGTGGACGTTTATAGTACTAATAAGACAAAAAAAAGCCTAAACGTTAACACCAAGAGAGTGAAAGGGAGCGTGTTTGTAGAGGTAGTAAAAACGAAGGCGACAATAATGAACACAAAGAGTAGGCACACACCTGAAAAAAATATTAAGCTATAAAATATAAATATAATCGTTCCACCTTGTGTGCGAGTGAAGCCGAAGGTATAAGCATGAGCATGTTGCTCGAAACGGTACTTCCACTGCACGAGCGCGCGTGCTGATCACGCGCGCTCGTGCAGTGCAAGTACTCGTGGGCTCTTGTAGCTTCTGTTCCACTCGAATTAAAAATGAAACGGATTTACTTATTCGAAGAAGAAAAATAAAAGAAGAGGACGAAGTTTGCGCATTGCGAGTACATCCTTTTGCGTAGCACGAGTACAGTGTTGCTCAAGGCTAGCAAGGCATCTGTACGATGAATCCCCTCTGTTCTCAAGGAAGAAGACTTCTACTAACGGGATTAAGCTGGCGAGACATCGAACCTATGATTCGTATCCCTTGTGCCATCAAGCGCCGAAGCTTCCTGTTGTGATTAAAATGTACTGTATCGCGTATGTGGGCGGCGAGCTCGTGATATGAGCCGCCCATCCTGTGCATGTGATACTAGATAAAGAGAAAGACGAAGTAGTCTTGTTCTGAGCCCGACTGAGAGAGACGTCGTTCCCTTAACCGGCGGGTCCCAGCTTTGGACTACGCCATGACCCACGCGAGGTAGCCCAAGCACGTAAGTCCTCATCATCAGACGAGGCGGCCACGACCAGCCAAGGTCTCCTAGATACAACATTTTGGCGATGAGGATGGGATAGTAGTTTTATCGTCGGGAAGAACAGACTCCGCGCCGCGGATGGGTGGTGGCCCACACCGGCCCGTATCGACAATAGTATCTTCAAGTTTAGTTTTCAAGCTATCGCTTTGCATCGTTGTTTCGTTTTCGACCTACAATTGTAAGGTCTACTAGTGATTTCTTGCGCCTTTCTTCCGGTGTTCGAACCTTCAGGCAAAATGGCGGCAGCTTGGTCTACGGCTGCACCGCCATTTCTCCCGACGCCGGGCGCCCCAGGGGGGCTATGTTGCGCTTTTTGCACTCCCAGGAGACTAGGGAGAGGGAAGTGACGTCAACGACACAGCAAACGCAGATTGGGTGTTGACTTTGTTTTCTTCTGTCAACATCCAATCTGCATTTGCTGTGTCGTTGACGTCACTTCCCTCTTCCAAGTCTCCTGGGAGTGCAAAAAGCGCAACATAGCACCCCTGAAAAAGCGCAACATAGCACCTCAGTTCAACCTTGGCTGACTTGGAAAGCATCATTTTTGAATTATCTCGACGTGATCGAGGCTGACGAGTTCACTCCAAAAAGAAAACGCGCAATTATTTTGAGTATGCTCGGTCAGGAAGGTCAGCGCATAGTTTCCGCTTTCAACTTGGCAGGTCCCGCCGTGAGCGCGACTGTTACAGAGTTTGATGTTCTTTTAACATCATTAGATCGGCACTTCGGTGCATCCACGAATGTTGTCGTCGAGAGAATGAAGTTTACGACAAGACACCAAGCACCGGGTGAGAGCGTTTTGGAGTATCTTGGCGCATTAAGGCACCTTGGATCATTTTGCGATTTTGGGGAGTCGCTGGATAGCCGCATAGCAGAAATGTTCTTGTCCGGAATTCAGTCGACGGAGGTGCGGGATCGCTTGATCCGTGAGGCTGTAGGAGCTAACGCACCTAGCCTCGACCGTGCTGTCTCCATAGCGCAGCAATTCGAAAACACATCTCGTGATTGTGACCTATACCGTCGTCTTTATTCTGACATGCGTCCCAAAACGTCACAGGCCGCTACAGCCGCTGAGAGAATTTCTGCTTCCCCAAGACAAGATGGTGATAGGCGGCAGTTTTCGCTTCGTCTGCTTTTGATGGTTCCTTCCACTGGTTCCTTCCTTCGTCGACATGAGTCACGCGTGCTCACCCGTACGTTTGAGCGGCGATCACCGCGTGACGGCCCTCCGGGAGCGCGCGCCTTTCTGCACGAGGTTGCGCCATGCTCCTGCGGTCGCCGGCCCCATCCTCGAGAGCAGTACCCTGCTTTGAGGGCCACGTGCTTTTCATGTGGGAAACTTGGACACTCCGCCAATGTGTGTCGGAGTTGTCCGCCGTCTTCCGTCAGTGATCGTCGTCAGCTGGCCGTCCCATCGCGTCGAGGCGTCGGTCGACGGCGCCCAGGTTCCGGTGCCAGCCAAGTCAGGGCTCCCATTCACGGCATCGTCACCTACCCGGACGAAGACAATGACGATGAACTGCGACCGAGTGTTTACACCGTGGAGTCACCCGATACATTTCTGGAGCAACAGTAGAACCGCAGACGTCGCAACTTCATCGTCGACGTCAAGGTGAATGGCTTCCCGATCGCATTGCTCATCGATACCGGATCAGAGGCGTCTATTCTTTCTGACGCTATTTTAACCGCATCAACAGAGATGGACAAATTCAACTGATGATGCCAACGCGAACTTCGGTCCACTACCTCCAAGGGTCAATTCCGGTTTTGGGCTGTTTTCATGCAAATGTCATTTTTAAGAGTCGTTTCGCAACTATTCTTTTTTATGTTGTTCGCAAAGGTCGCTCCTTACTTGGCACTGATGCTGTGCATGAGCTCAAGCTCATTTTGTCGGGCGTTCAGCTAATATGTTTTCATATCGATGCAGCTACTCCCGGAAATCTAAACCCCGGAGTTTCGAAGCCACCATACGCAGCGGCTGCCTCTTCTCCGCCCAGTTCGTCCAATGCCTCTAACACACTTCCTACAGCTGCAGGTGCGTTTGGCTCTCACGGCAACCAGTTTCCGTAAACAAAAGATCCGTCGAAATCCTCTAAATCACCGCCGAATCCCGAGTTTTCGTCGGTGAGGGACCTTTCAAAACTTCCTCCCGGTTTTGAGGAGTTCGAAGAACTGTTTTCCCCTGAGTTGGGTTTGATAAAAAATCAAACACACACTGTCACTGTTCGTCACCATATTTCACCGGTTCAAGCGAAGCTCCGTCGATTGCCAATCACGTTACGTGAGTCGGTCACTGCCGTGATTCAGAAGCTCGAGCGACAGGGAGTTATCGAGCGCGTAAACGCGTCCGAATGGGTTTCCCCCATAGTTGTTGTAAAGAAGAAGGACGGTGACATCCGGATGTGTGCTGATTTGCGAGCACCTAATCGCGCGATCGTCATAGACTCATTTCCACTCCCTCAGATTGATGAACTGTTGAGCTCGCTCAAAGGAGCGTCGCATTTTTCGAAGCTCGATCTTGCATCCGCATATCATCAGGTGCGGCTTGACCCAAAAAGTCGGGATCTCACAGAATTTATAACGCATGAAGGCCTGTTCCGTTTCAAACGAGTTTGCTTCGGCCTGGCATCCGCACCAGCTGTATTTCAACAAGTTATGTCAAACATCCTCAGGGATTGTAGAGGGGTTCAATTTTACTTGGACGACGTCATAGTGTACGGGTCATCGCCACAAGAGCATGACCAGAATTTGCGTGAAGTCCTCAAGAGAATCATGAAAGCAGGAATGAAGCTGAACAAGAAGGCCGTCTTCAAGGTTTCTGAACTTTCCTTTCTTGGCCATCGTCTGTCAGCGGAAGGCGTAGCGCCCCTTCCGTCCAAGATTGACGCGGTATTGAATTTTCCCGTACCAACAGAACCTTCCCAGTTGAAGGCATTCCTTGGCTTAGTGGAATACTACAGTAAGTTTATTCCCCAGTGTGCGACGGTTGTCGAACCTATGCGCCGTCTTTTGCGCAAAGGCGTTTCGTTTCTCTGGTCCTCAGATGTGGAGGCCAGCTTCCAGAAGGTTAAGAATTGCCTGCGGCAAGCACCCATTTTGCCAATGTTCGACCCCACACTTCCGGTTGTCGTTTCAACCGACGCTTCTAACTACGGCTTGGGGGCTGTTCTTCAGCAACAGCATGGACAACATCTGAAGACTGTCGCGTTTGCGTCTCGTTCTCTCACAGAGACAGAGCGCAAGTACTCAACGGGAGAAAAAGAAGCTCTCGCCATCCTATGGGCTTGCGAAAAATGGCACGTGTACCTCTGGGGCCGTCAATTTACCATCCGCACCGACCATTAAGCTTTTGTAGCCCTAATGTCTACTCAAGGGACAGGAGTCCGTCCACACCGTATCAGCCGATGGACGGCGAGGCTTTTCAACTACAATTTTCTTATGGAATATCGGAAAGGCAGTGACAACCTCTTCGCAGACGCTCTCTCTCGTCTACCTGTGTCCGACACTGAAGATGGCACGACGTTCAAGGAAGAGGTTGTTTCGACTGTTTGTGCCTCCCTCAACGAGAAGGATTTCCAAGAGGCTACGTCAAGAGATCCGGTGCTCTCAAGGGTCATGACCTATATCTCCTCTACATGGCCCTCTGAAAACCAGTTGCCTTCCGAATTCAAGCAGTTCTACGTTGTTCGTGATCAGCTCTCCGAGATCGACGGACTTTTGTTCCAAGGAGAAAGGATTGTCGTTCCGTCTAGCTTGCGCGACCACGTCGTCGAGATTGGCCATGAGACTCACCAAGGGATAACGAGGACCACGAGCCTCATTAAGGACCTCTACTGGTGGCCTCACATCAATCAACACATCAAACAATTCGTTCAGAATTGTACAGTTTGTCAAGCGACGGACAAGCCTGCCAAGGCATCCCCTGCACCCCTGCAGCCTGTCGACTTTCCCTCTCGTCCATGGACGAAGTTGGGAATGGACATCGTTGGCCCTTTCGAACGTGCTCCGCCTAACGAACGTTTTTTTTATAACTTTGATTGACTACCACAGCAAGTGGCCGGAGGTGGCTGCGGTTCAGAGCGTAACAACTGCTTCGGGGATTGATTTTCTGCGGTCCATCTTCGCCCGGGAGGGACTTCCAGAAGAAATCACCACGGACAATGGTCCACAGTTTACTTCAAGGGAGTTTGCAGAGTTCTTGAAAACACATGGCATAAGGCATGTGAAGTCGTCCCTCTACCACCCTCAGGCGAATGGGCAGGTAGAAAGATTTAACCGCGTTCTGAAGTCAATCGCTCAGCTAGCTTTGCTACAACATCGTCGTTTACACCACGCCGTCGTTGAGCATTTGGGTGTCTACCGTACCACTCGCCATGCTGCTACAGGAGAAACTCCTGCGTTCCTGTTTCACGGTCGAAATCACCGTACACGCCTGCATCTCACAGGTTGAGCAACTCCCGAACCTCGTCATCATAGAACTACAGTTCAACAACAGCTCCCTACGTTGGTTAGGAACTACCAGGTATTCTGACTCACGGCGTGCCGTGAAACAACCATCTTTTACCCCTGGACACACAGTGAAGGTCTTTAAACCAAGACACAAAGGAAAACTTAAAATGAAGTACTCATCGCCGCAAAGGATTCACCGGCAAGTTGGTCCGGCAACGTAAAAGTTGGACGATGGGACAACTTGAAACGCAGAAAAATTAACGCATACAACGTTGCATCCTCAAAAGGCCAGGTCATCGTGGTCTAAAGAAGACGAGCTGTTTCCTGTGATTCCTACCCCAGTTCCAGTAAACGTTCCTGGAATAATTCCACCTCCTGTACCCGAGCCTGCAGTAACAGGTCCCCAAAAACCGACCTCCATGGTACCAGATCCTCCCAGTCCCGAGCATGCTGCTCCAGATGATCCAGAACAGAGTACAAAGGATGCTCGTGGGTCAGTCCCGTGTCCAGTTCCCCAGGACATCTCCGAGGCTACAACTCCCATAGTCACGCCTCCCTTCAGTCCGGCGTCGAGTTGCACGGAGACTGCGATTTCTGATTTTTCGCTACCACACCGCAGTTCAGCATCAAGCGACGTGGAGGTGGCGTCCGAGGCTTTTCTTCAGCTTGGTCAGCCTCTGACAAGCGGAGAATCTTCGCCTCAGCCAGGAATTTCTCGACAAGACCCTGCTACTCCAGTGCTTCAGCGTCGCCCGACCCGAACCAAGCGGTTGCCAGAACGTCTTAGAGATTACGTTTTGCTTTTGTGTGAGTCAAGCCCTAACCTAAAAAGACTTTTAGACTAACATCAGGTACGGTGTATGTGCGTTTTTTGTTTCGCTATGTATTTAAGCGACATAATTTTTGCTCAGGACGCATCAAACTATTTTGGCAATGGGCCACGAACTATGAGAGTGCTTTGATGAACGTATTTTTTTCTTATTATGTATGTAGAGAGCGATCTTTTGGTCCGCCGTTATATTTTGTGATTGTGATCGGGGTGTTGTTCTTTCTCTTTCAATGGGGTTTGTGCTTTTTAGAGCGCAGCTCTTAGGGGCCCGTTTCCGGCTTGAGCGGCGTCGCCGTCGCCGTCGCCGTCGGCGTCGGCGTCGCCGTCGCCGTCGGCGTAACCGCGCGGTGCATTATGGGTAAATTTCCCCGCTAAATCTAGCGGAAAATTTCCCCGCTAAATTTAGCGGAAAAATCTAGCGGGAAAAATTCCCCGCTAAATCTAGCGGGAAAATTTCCCCGCTAAATCTAGCAGAAAAATTTCCCCGCTAAATCTAGCGAAAAAACTTTCCCCGCTAGATTTAGCGGAAAAATTTCCCCGCTAAATCTAGCGGAAAATTTCCCCGCTAAATCTAGCGGAAAAAATTTCCCCGCTAAATCTAGCGGAAAACATTTCCCCGCTAAATCTAGCGGAAAAATTTCCCCGCTAAATCTAGCGGAAAATTTCCCCGCTAAATCTAGCGGAAAAAATTTCCCCGCTAAATCTAACGAAAAATTTCCCCGCTAAATCTAGCGGAAAAATTTCCCCGCTAAATCTAGTGGAAAATTTCCCCGCTAAATCTAGCAGAAAAAATTTCCCCGCTAAATCTAACGAAAAATTTCCCCGCTAAATCTAGCGGAAAAATTTCCCCGCTAAATCTAGTGGAAAATTTCCCCGCTAAATCTAGCAGAAAAAATTTCCCCGCTAAATCTAGCGGAAAAAATTTCCCCGCTAAATCTAGCGGAAAATTTCCCCGCTAAATCTAGCGGAAAAAATTTCCCCGCTAAATCTAGCGGAAAACATTTCCCCGCTAAATCTAGCGGAAAAATTTCCCCGCTAAATCTAGCGGAAAATTTCCCCGCTAAATCTAGCGGAAAAAATTTCCCCGCTAAATCTAACGAAAAATTTCCCCGCTAAATCTAGCGGAAAAATTTCCCCGCTAAATCTAGTGGAAAATTTCCCCGCTAAATCTAGCGGAAAAAATTTCCCCGCTAAATCTAACGAAAAATTTCCCCGCTCAATCTAGCGGAAAAATTTCCCCGCTATCTAGTGGAAAATTTCCCCGCTAAATCTAGCAGAAAAAATTTCCCCGCTAAATCTAGCGGAAAAAATTTCCCCGCTAAATCTAGCGGAAAATTTCCCCGCTAAATCTAGCGGAAAAAATTTCCCCGCTAAATCTAGCGGAAAACATTTCCCCGCTAAATTTAGCGGAAAAATTTCCCCGCTAAATCTAGCGGAAAATTTCCCCGCTAAATCTAGCGGAAAAAATTTCCCCGCTAAATCTAACGAAAAATTTCCCCGCTAAATCTAGCGGAAAAATTTCCCCGCTAAATCTAGTGGAAAATTTCCCCGCTAAATCTAGCATAAAAAATTTCCCCGCTAAATCTAACGAAAAATTTCCCCGCTAAATCTAGCGGAAAAATTTCCCCGCTAAATCTAGTGGAAAATTTCCCCGCTAAATCTAGCGGAAAACATTTCCCCGCTAAATCTAGCGGAAAAAATTTCCCCGCTAAATCTAGCGGAAAAAATTTCCCCGCTAAATCTAGCGGAAAATTTTCCCCGCTAAATCTAGCGGAAAAATTTTGGTCACGTGACCCGGGGGGTCACGTGACCTGGGGAGTCACACCCCGAGGTCACGTAACCCCCTCCCGAGGTCACGTGACCTCGGAGGGGGCACGTGTTTGCCCCCATGTGCCCCCACCAAGGTCACGTGCCCTTGGGGGGGGGGGGGTCACGTGACCCCCCCCCCGAGAACACGTGGCCCCCAGTACCCTCCCCTCCTCCTCCTCAAGAGCTGCGCTCCAACTCGGCGTTACAGGGAGCGGTAAACGGCTTTCACTTTTTTTGTCTTTCCTCTTTGTAGACTTATTAAGGAGGGAAGAAAATGTGTATATTTGTATTTTTTCGCCTTTTGGATTTATACCAGAAGTAAGGAGGGAGACAGGATGTCTGCGTATGTTTTTGTTTTTTTTTAATTATCATTTTGTCTTTTTAATTTTCTAAGGAGGGAAGAATGTTGTGATTAAAATTTACTGTATCGCGTATGTGGGCGGCGAGCTCGTGATATGAGCCGCCCATCCTGTGCATGTGATACTAGATAAAGAGAAAGACGAAGTAGTCTTGTTCTGAGCCCGACTGAGAGAGACGTCGTTTCCTTCACCGGCGGGTCCCAGCTTTGGACTACGCCATGACCCACGCGAGGTAGCCCAAGCACGTAAGTCCTCATCATCAGACGAGGCGGCCACGACCAGCCAAGGTCTCCTAGATACAACACTTCCTTTCCGAACGCGGTTTGTTTGATATTTCTAAAGTAGAAGACAAACCCTTTAGGAGGCTATCCTGCTTAAAGAAGGACCTGGCTGCTCTGCATGCGGGCCTCCAAATACCAGCACCCGACAGATCGGCGCAGGGTGTTGCCAATCTGGCGAGACGCTTTGCATGGTTCTTCCTCACTTGCCTATCCCAACCGTCGGTTCGTACTTGGATGAGCGTTTGGACGGAACTTGTAGGTGTTCTTCAGTTTTGTGAACCTCATCGTGGGTCACATCAACGAGAGGTTCGGCAACCTGCTCGCTGACATGAACAAACATAGGTGGTTGACCCTGGCCAAACTGGAGCTGTGCTCACAGGTGAGACCCTGCATGGTTTGTGTAAATTTCGCGTTTTCATTGTTTTTAGCACGGCTGCTCTGTCTGGTGAAAAGTTACTTTTTTCTATACGCCAGAGGTGTACATGGGCAGTGTCAGGACAAGTCACGACGAGCGCGCTCGTAATCTGTGAGTATTAGTAGGCCACTTTTATGAGCCCTCCTTGCTCTACTTTACGCTCTGCGAGAAGCATCGGCCCGCTCTGAGTTGGAGCGTATAGTTAGCGGAGTGAGCCTGCGCTCCGCTTCACAGGTTGTAGAGCGGACTGCCCTCAGCGTCCTTAGCGTGATCGCTTAGATCTCAAGATGGCTGCACTTGCTCAATACGCGTCGATGTTTTTCACCGTGACCTCAGCTTGAAAGAGGTCGAATCAAAAAGTAAAGCGTATGCCCCGCGCGTGAAAAGTAAACCGTTCGATTTGAGTTCTATGTAACACAAAACAGATAATCAAACGAAGTGAACGAGTATCACTTTGCAACCAGCACGGCGTCGGTAAAGTCGTCGCGTTTTTGTGGACGTCCTATGGCTATGCAGTCAGATGTACGGGTGCGCGTGCTTGAACGCCTATTACACCTGTGCACGCGCCCTCCTGTCGAAAATGCCACTGAAAGCTGAACACGAGCATAGCGCTCGCAAGCTGCACCGAACAAACCATTCCCTCTCAGCTTTATTTATTCACACTCACTCGCAACTTTTGAATTGTTTAACTTTCCCCAGGAAATGTTCGCCTTGGATTTCCTTGGTAGATTTAGAAACTAGTAGAGACTTGAATGCAGCCTTTTTAAAAGTGCAACCCATGGTGCCGCTAGTCTTCGAGGCCACCTTATTTTGGCCAAGTGTATAGGGAGCAAGAGAGCTACGTCATTGTTTGTCGCGGATGCGAGTCTAAATGTATTAGACACGAATGCTGCGTCAGTACTGAATATGAAATCGGTTCTAGTCACAAGTCTCGCACTAAAAGCGATGCCCAAAATATGGCGGCCGAATATGTTACCCGGTGGTGTTTTGAAAAGAGTTACCAATAACGGTCGGAAGAATATTCCACGTCAATTTTTCAAGACATAAACAATGCACGTCAGGCATAAACAATGCAAAATTTATCAAACACAACCCTGGACTTCTAAGCAATAGTGGTATATTAAAACAGTTTTCAGAAGTTTCGTTTTGAATTCCGGCGTAGCGGGCCTCGCATGCACAGTTTGACGGCCTCAAAGCTTAGCAGAATTTAGGAACAACGATATATATGTATATATATATTAGTTTACGATGGCCCAGTTTTTTACAACCCTACAATGGAAATACGCTTTATCTTAGAGGAGTAACAAGTCCCATATCACATATGTTTTGGTAGTGGTTAAATACTGCCGTGTTGTAAGAGTGTCTTTTTGTCTTTTTTATTAGGCCGTCAAGGACAGGGGAACACCCCTGGACAACTGTTGGGGTTTTGTTGACCGCACAGCATGCCCATATGCCGTCCATCAAAAAATTAGAAGAAGACCACAAGAGGGTGCTCGTCGTGAAGCACCAGGCAGTGATGTGTGCAAACGGCATAATTTGACGGCTGGACGAAACCTACAAAGACCATGGGCATTTTTTTTGTTTAATATTAGAATGCATAAAATTATCACAGTAAATCATATTCAAGCTTTTGTACTGAGCGAAATACCTGTCCAACTAGGCTGAAAGGCATCTATAAATATTTTAATAAAAACGTTTACTAACGACTCCCATTTTATTTCTCAGATGTGCGTGTGAAGAATATTGCATCTAACCAAATTACAGTGTTACTGTTGAATTCAGCATTGTAAAAGTAGCCTGTGTTGCGTGGCCTTCTATTGCAAGAAAAGGCCGTAGCACAAATGAGGCTGAAACTAGGCAGGAGCTTAAGCTGAAAGACGCGCTTTCAAAAACACACAAAAGAAATAAAAAGAAGTGTAGTCAAGCAAAATGGTTTCATGTCACCCCCCAAGGCAGATACATACACTGCGTTAATACGAAAACGAAAAAATCGCTTTTATTGACAGTTTATTTCTTTGACAGCTATTGAAAGAGCTGAAAGTTTGTCGCTCAGATTAGTGCCCCAAACGAGCGCTTTATTCCACACCAATAGGCTGATGTCAGCCCCTCGAATTTAAGGCCACGGTCCCACTGAATGTGGCAGTTTAGGTACTTTTTGGCAGGTCATTACTCATCTCCTTTTAAATACTGTTTTGTGGAATTGATGTCATTCGAAAGGCAATGCAATCCTCTTTCATTTGATATTATGTATGTGTTGGTTTTTACTATACATGCGCATTTGTAGCGTTGCAAATATGATGGCGCGGACCCTCACTTGCTCCGCTAGTTCATGTTTTATGAACGATTCGTTAAAGGTAACATGGTTCCAATATAGCAGTCTTGTTAAGATGATGTCGGAGCAGAATGTAACGCTACACTTTTTTGGTATTTGCACTACTTTGTTTTTTTCATCCCTCCAAATATTGCCCTAAAATGGACATTTTACAGCACAAATATGTTTTTAAGGAACCGCGCTAGGGTAATGAAATTAGCTACAAATGTAGTGCTTATAATTGGTAATATGCAGAAAAAGATTTAATGTTCTGTAAAATGTTTTGTTTAGATATCTTATATCAAACGTAGCACTTTTTTGTGCTTCGAGTCATGGTACTTCAAATGCCGCTGAGGAAATAATTAAACTATGATAAAATCTTTTATAACATTTAGAGCTACAATGGTTGCCTAAGAGTGGACGATGGCTTTTTTCATTTTCAATGTCATAACGCTCCAGGAGCCCTTGACACTTACCTATTTTTGACGCATATCTTTTTTGGACATCAAACAGATTTATTGGCATCTAATAACATTTATTGGTTGGAATAGATATACATTGCGATGTATTACATTTTCACAGTGATCTTGCTTTGGTTCTTTAATAGGTGTAGAGCTTAGCTAATTTTAAGAACAATTAAAAACTGTTTGGGTGTTCTGTTGCGCTGCCTGGCGGATGGCAAACAAACTGCTGATTTTTTATGTTCAAAAAATTTCCGAGGGCGGCGTTGGCGTCTGTATCATCATCAATCTCCGTGTCTTTTTATCTTCACATTAGAAAAATACATTGAAAGATTTACTATCGATAAATGAATGGTTTAAATGCTGGGTCAGGTTAATAAATCGAAGACGAATAATTACACAAGCGTAGCGTGATATAATGTGTTTATTATTCTATATGGTTCAAATCAATAAACAATAAATACGAAGAGGAAAAGAATACACCCGAGTTCACTTCATGCCTAAAGTCAATAAATAAGCTGTAAAGTATCGGCACTCCGTTCCCCAAAATTGTTTTAGGCGCCGCCATTTTGGGTCTTGTTCAGAGCAAACGCAACTGCCGATCGTCATAATCCAAAAGTACGACTTCCTCAGCATTAGGTGCGATGCTAGGAAGCTGACGCACTATTGCAATGCTCTGTCGCGGGTTGTTTAAGCATTTGTGGGGGACGGAAAAGCGTTTCCTGCGATTTTAGATAAAGCTTCAGATAACTGGCAACCATGATTTTAAGCCACATAATAACCAAGTGTCCTTACTCTGAACCGTAGCTAATTTACTGACACAAGCGGGAACAATGACGAAGAGGTAGGTGTCAAAAAGGTAGTGGCTTGTGGAATCCACGGGGCTTACCACATGGCCCCTACAGGTATTACAAGCCTCTTGAACAAGAGCATTAATAGTGTCATTAAATAAGCTACGCTTCAAAGTAGTGGCACTTGGCCATATTGTGGCTTAAAATCATGGTTGCCAGTTATTTGAAGCTTTATCTGAAATTACAAGAAACGCTTCTCCGTCCTCCACTTTAAACAGTTAGCGACAAAGTAAAGCAACATTACATGAGCTTCCTAACACCAAATCTAATGCTGAGGATGCCGCACTTTTGAATCATGACGATCGGCAGTTGCGCCTGCTCTGCACAAGCACCAAAATGGCGTTGTTCACAACACTGTCGGGGAAGAGAGTGCCGATACTCTAAGCGCAGCTCATTCATTGGCTCTAGTTCCCGCGAAACTCCTTTTCCCCGACTAAAACCCAACTAAATGTGAATAATACACCATTATTATAGCTTATTTTGTTATAACCAACTACACATAATGAGAGGAGGAAGCGGCCGGGTAGGAGAAACGCGGGTTTTATGTGCAACCGTTCTAACCGTCTCAAAAGAGAGAACGCGAGAGCTTGCGCTGGTTTAAAAAAAAAAAAAAGGCATCCAAAGAAAAGAGGCGGCACGCTGTGTTCGTTGTTATTATGCGTCTAATTGCAAATTGTTGTGTGTATCTTTATACAGCCGGACGTTAGCCTGCCTTAGTGGGCGTCTGGTGTCTCAGCTGTAGATGAGCAATTTAGCCAGTGCGGTACAACCGCGAACCTGGGGTGTTTAACGTGCACCACGCAGTAGTGATACACGACCGCACGCCGGTACGACGCTCTTCCAGACGAAACGGGCAGGGGCGGGGTGGGTTCTGCAGCACGAGCTTTCGCTCCACGTGCTCCAAGGTGGTGTGCGCTAGACCATGCACTCGGCCACCGACCCCCCCCCCCCCCCCCCTTGTGCGTCTAATTTATATACAGGTATAAATAAGTATTTGAAGATCGACGATGGACGTCGATCGTCTCGAGGTAATGTAACGTAATAACATTATATAAACAATAAACTTGTTGAAGAACTGAGCGACTCAATTTTTCAATCCTTGGATTGTAATATGGCGGTAGCCTATTGTACTTACTGTTGATGAAGAGCAATATGAGGTGACGAGGTAATGATTAAATGATGAGGCTCTATAAGGACGACGACATTAGTGGGTGTCGAACCACAACGTACAGTGCGACACTTGTTTCAAGCATCGTGTACCCAAAGACTTTCCTCCCCCGCAACACAATACGGTAGAATCAATGAGGATGCTGCTTTACAACTGTACGTGGAACAGGAAAACTGCACTGTGCAGAAGTGCGGCTTATTCGTTAATATGAGGGACGGATTTCTGACAGCATTCCCTGATTGACTACTTGGAACAAATGGCCTCGTTGACATAAAGTGTCCCCGTTCCAAAAGATTCTTGAAGCATACTTAAACCGCAAAGGAGTATGAGGCGAAAAATAAGAAAAAAGGAGCCTGGTGTGAAAGGTCCAAATCATCACCGTAGCTTCTACTATCAAAGGCAAGGCCAGTTACACAATATACAAAGAGAGTTTTGTGATTTAGTTATATTTACACTCAAGGGCATTGACATCCAACGTATTCAGAGGGAAGACATCTTCTGGTCAACCAACATAGAGCCTTTTCTACTCAAGTTTTGCATGGAAGGTCCGACTTCCGCTGAAATTCCTCACGTACATGGTAGGTCCTACTGAATAAACTGCCATTACTGCCGATCTGGGAGTCTCTCGATCTTCGTCCATAGGCCATAGTATCATGAGATGGAGTGGTGTGGCTCTTCGACCGCCGAATATTGCTTCGGCGGGTGTTTTTAATGTGTAAGATGAGACCGGTCGCGTGCTGCTGGAACAAGAACCTGGCGATTCTTCACTGAACTGCTCCTTCCGCAAGCTTCAAAAGGGCCTTTTTTCGTTGCGCACACCATCTGTTCTGATTGCCCGTTAGTTGCAGGATGCTATGGTGCACTAATGTGATGCCTGACGCCGTTTTGTTTCTTCAAAAACTTGTTTATTTTATTTGAAGCAAGATTTGGCCCGTTTTCAGAGAAAAGTGTTTTCGGTAGGGCAAATGTAGGTAAAAGGGACCGTAGAACGTCAATGACGTGTTTGGACGTCGTGGCAGGCATCGTGTAAACTTCCAGCCACTTAGAGTACGCATCGACAATGACTCCGCAGATGTGGATACGTTTCGCCACCCACCGACTGAATAGTGGATCGCTTTCAGTTACTGTTCATGATGGCGTTGGACTCAAGGAAGACTTCGAGTCTTTCCAGAAAGTTAGCCTAGGTGCCAGGACTTTTGGCGAAAGCGGTAAGTGTTCGAAACGTCGACAACGTCGGTAGCCACGTGTTGTGCTCGACAGTGGACACTCACCATTCGCTGAGAAGAAACTTGCTTGCTCGTCTGCCACGAGTCGTCCGACATCAGGTCATCACCGCAACACCATCTCCCGACAAAACTGGTCTTCATTGTTTGCATGTCCATAGTTAGCAATCACGTGAACTTATAAATTTCCGAACGCTTAAGTATAACTTGCCGTCGCTAAACGCCGTTCATTCATAGCGTCTTCATTGCAAATAAATGTCTTCCTATTTATTTTGATGGTTTTCATCATATTCCTCCTAAGCTGTAAAAATTGGGTTGTGTGTGTGTTTATACAGCCTAGAACTTGGTCTGCCTCACAGGGGCGACGAGTCTCCCAGCTGTAGATGAGCAATTTAGCCAGTGCGGTACAACCGCTAGCCTGGGGTCTTTAACGTGCACCACGCAGTAGTGATACACGACCGCACGCCGGTACGATGCTCATCCACTCACAACATTATGTGTGTCGGTACTTCCGAAAATATTGCAACGGCGTTTGTTTTCTGGGAACTATAATGTAACAACCTTTACAACATCATCCGGACCCCGTGAAACACAATATTTCGTGACGTTATTTTAGTCGTAAATAAAATGGTGAGGTAAATACCGTAAATCGCGAAGCAGTTTACGTGACGTCTGCTTCCACTGGTGTCTTGGAAGATTAAGTCTACTGAGCGTGCATTCCCGGAGAAGAAATTTTATTGATAGAATATTGACCCGTCAATCAACATTTGATTCCTTCTTGGTAAGATTTATTGCGAAAGCCCGTTACAACCACGGAACCGCATCTCCCTATATCAGAGAACAATTTATACCCAGCCTGACATTCTCGCATACATCCGTTTGCTGGGCCACGCTACTTGAGCCAGCTGAGCACAGCTGGCAGCGGCGCGAGCAAGGCCACGAAGGGAACGTGATGGTGCTCGAGCCATTCCACTGTAAACCAATGTTTTGGCCACCCCACGGGTGCGTGTCGCCATCTATTTGTTGAACTAACGCCTTGTTCAAGATGGCTGCCGTGGGACCGCAGCCTTAAGGTGAAAAATAAAAACAGGACATTGATTGTGCCCGCTAACAGTGTCGCGTAGTGTACATAAACACCCAGGTACCCTATCACAAACCGAATCATACGAAGAAGAAATTACTCATTTCATTGGGGGGACAAAAGTAGAGATATAAATGGAGCACTCGTTTTCGCTCATTTTCACTGCCTTGATGCCTAAAGTAACCAAACAAAATATCTGTCCGTTTGCCGACTGCTTTAGTCTTTGGTCTTTAGTCTTTAATTTTTGGCTCTGGAGAGCCGCGGCACCGCGGAAAGGAGGCAGCCCGTACCACCGAGGCCCGCGGTGCCGCGTCTAGGGAACATGGTAATGTGATGAGTACAGGGTGTCACAAAAGAAAATTTACACGGTCTTTTTTACCGCAAAAATAAACTAGACATCGCCAAACGCTCATTCTCCGGCCAAAGGTAGAGCTAGACGTCACAACCAGATGCCAAAGTTTCAGCCCGATCCGATAGGTTAATCAAAAGTTATAAGTGATTTTCTGAAAATTTCAATGCGAAATGGAGCTCATTTTTGCCCGTTTTCGGTTTCTGGTGCCATAGAGCCCCATGTGTTTAAAAACTCCGTCGGCCGCCATTTTCCCATTAAAATTTTCAGAAAATCACTAATAACTTTTGATTAAGTAATCGGATCGGGCTGAAACTTTGGCACCTGGTTGTGACCTCTAGCTCTGCCTTTGGCCGGAGAATGAGCGTTCGGCGATGCCTAGTTTATTTTTGCGGTAAAAAAGACCGTGTAAAATTTCTTTTGTGACACCCTGTATATACGTGCAAGATGACGACGACATGGGTTGTTGGTATTGGGGAGGATGGCAGTCCGATTCGCGGAAGTCCAGACTTCGTCGAGGCGGGTTGGGAGGGTGGGCAGCGAGCCATGAGGATCTTGCACGCCGTTCGATCACTGCATGAAGGAGCACCAGGAACATGATGGCGCTGTTGCTCACTGGGGTTCGCTGGGGTCAAAGCATCATGCTTCACGGAGGTAGTCCAGCCAAAGTAGAAGCTGCCGCCTCCGAGGAACCGAGGCCCAGTGCTCAGATTGAGGCCCCGCCGTCGCCCGGTGTGTCATCCTCTCAACGTCGTTGTCGTCATCTCGCATAAAAAAAAATCGAGGCCTCCCACCGATCAGGGGCCGTGAAAGGATTGCAGCCAGCGATTTCTCGAAGCAGCCAGAGGTTCTTGACCACCGTGAAACGCTTTCTGGAGGACGCCGTTTCAAAAAAAGTCTGCGCAGCCATCTTAGTGCGGCGAGGTTCATGACGGTCAAGCGCGCTCTTAAGCATGACTTCAAATGACGAGCACTCATTTCGAATTCCTTTCCAGAAAAACACCATCTAGTGAACCTTAACTGAGAGTGGAACGTGATTCTCAAAATGGCGCCGAAAGCGGAGCTGACGCTTCACGCTCAAATCCCAGAGCGGGTACTCACCGAAACAAAGAAGAGGTACACCCCAATCGAAAAAGAAGGTTTGGCACTCACGTGGGCATGCGAAAAATTCCGAGATTACATCGTGGGAACGCACTTTGTACTGGAAACCGACCACAAACCACTCATTTCTCTGTTGGGATCAAAGTCATTGGACGACCTAACCCCACGGCTTCAGAGACTGCGCATGCGTTTAATGCGCTACTCATTCGAAGTTGTCCACGTTCCGGGCAAGGAACTCCAAGCAGCTGACTCGTTGTCAAGAAGCCCTCTGCCACAGCGGCAAGACAGAGAGATGCAAGAAGAAATCGATTGCTTCATTCAACTCATAGAGACGTCCCTACCAGCAACGCAAACGAGTCTCCAAAGGATAACGGAAGAACAAAACAAAGACCATGTTTGCCAAAGACTCGCCAGCTACAGCCACAAAGGTTGGCCAAATCGTCGAGATCTCGGAACAGACCTCAAAGAGTACTACGAGTACCATCATCACATTGCCGTGCAAAACAGCCTTCTCATGAATGGTTCTAGAATAGTGGTACCAGAATCCTGCCGTCCACGTATCCTGCAACAACTTCACGAAGGGCACACATGGACAACCTTTCGTGCCGGAGTCAGGCTGAAGACTTCGGGTGGCGAGATGCGAAAAGGACTGGCATCTCAACCATCATCACACCAAGTCGACGCTCTCATTTACATCATGGGACCACAAGCGGAAGACGTCTTACAGACCTTCAAGCTGTCCGACACCGAGGCTCAAGACTTCGACAAGGTGATGGAGAACTTCGAAGGTTACTTCATTCCTCGTTGAAACAGGAGCTACCTCTGGTGGCCCGGTATCGACGCAGACATAGAGCCCTTCGTCGCAGAATGCAGTGGCTGCCAGACCCTCCGGAAAACACCACCAAAGGAGCCCATGCCAGTCTGGCACAGACCCTCCCAACCTTGGGATACTATTCACGTGAACTTTTCGGATCCTGTTGAAGGCCGAGGTTTCCTGGTGGTCATGGACGCCTACACTAAATGGGTAAAAGTCCGAGTGATGCGGAACATGACGTCGGCTGCGTCATTAGAGAATTGAGGGCTATCTTCGCAACTTTTGGCGTTCCCCGGAAGGTGGTTTCAGACTCTTCGCCACTTTTGGCGTTCCCCGGAAGGTGTTTTCAGACAACGACACAGTGTTTGTGTCCGAAGTGTGGTCCGAAGACACCAAGACTTTCTACCGGAATAACGGTGTAATATCTGCTGGAGAGCCGGGGGTGCGATTACGACGAAGCGCATAGAGAGCGGAAGCTCAGCATCTCGTGCTGGACTTCGGACTGAGTCAAGACGCATCACTTCATCTCATTCTATGTACATAGCTGAGTAACCCACCTACTAAAAAACAGGGTGTCAGAAGTTTTGAGACTCGTCAGCTATCTTCGACGCCAGAAGTCAGCGGCCCAGTTTGCAAAGAACCATCAGGTCTTCCTGACTACATCGTTCAGAACCAGGCCTGCTCATGACCCAATCTGGACAAGCCACCTCATCGGTGCAAGTCACCCCCTCGATGCCATGTCAGCTCAGCGCTCCTGAACTTTTCAATTTTCATCCGGAACAATGGATGACATTAAAGCGCCGCTGGGAGCGTTTTCGATCGGCGTCTGGATTGCACGTCAAGCCTAAGGCCGACAAGGTAAACTCTCTCATTTACCTGATGGGACCTAAAGCGGAGGAAATTTATTTGACGCTCAACATTCCGACCTTTGAAGCTGAAGACTACTTATCCGTCATCCAAGCTTTCGAGGCACATTTCATTGCCAAAAATAATATTGTCTACGAGCGAGCTATGATCAATCCTCGTATCCAAAAATATGGTGAACCAGTCGCGGACTTTATCACTGCGCTGCACACATTGAGCAAAAAGTGTGAGTACGATGAGCTTATTCGCGATCGTATTGTCGTTGGTGTTCGCGATAAACGACTGTCCATGAAGCTGCAGCTAGAGGGTAAATTGAATCTAGAGAGAGCAGTTCTTTTCGCGAAGCAAACTGAAATAGTCGGAAAACAACAGGAGGCCCTTAGACAAGAGGATGCCACGCAACCTGATCAGGTTAAAGTCGATCACCTTAAGATATCCAAAAGGCACACAACATCTCTTGAAAAGCACAGCATGATAGCAAACAAGTCTTAAGCTTGCTTTTGGTGCGGCAACCATGACGTTCATCCGCGAAAAGACTGCCCAGCATCGAAGAGCAAATGATACAAATGTGGAAAGCCGGGTCACTTCGCAAGCGTTTGCAAATCGAAGTCGACCTTCCTGCATCAAATCTCAGAGCCTACAACTTCCAGGCACCTTGACGAAAACTTCTACTTCACAGGAAATGTGACGTTTCCGGGCAAATGCGCACCATGGCGAGTCTTGATTTGTATTGGGAGTGAAGATGTGAGCTTTCGTTTGGACACTGGTGCTGACGCCTCTGGCGTGCCAGAACACCTACACTCGAAACTGCAAGACCAGAGCAGTCTTCGACACGCGGATAAAGTTATTCTTGGACCAACAAAAGAACGCCTGCATGTTCTCGGCGTGCTGCAGGCTACGGTCACGCTCAAGGACTGTCATACTTGGGGCGCATTCTTTGTAACAAGAAATGTCAATGAGCCACTGCTCGGCTTGGACCTCATAGAAGCCCTAAACAGCATCCAACGAGTAACTCAGCTGTCGACTTCAGAAGCTCTCGATTCAATCAAGGAGTGCCCCTTGCTTTTTGAGGGTCTAGGGGAAGCTGCATACGTGTGCGAAATAAAGCTAAAACCTGATGCTTATCCAGTTGCCTTATCGTCACCGAGACGCATACCAGTCCCACTCCACAAAGCAGTTGAAGAACAGCTCAAAAAGATGAAGAATGAAGGTGTTATTTCCAGAGTTGGGGAACCGACAAGCTGGTTCTCACCTGTTGCTGTAGTTCCAAAGAAGAATGGTGATGTTCGCATCTGCGTTGATTATACATCCCTTAATAAACCTGTTTTGAGGGAGTACCACCCGATACCGAGCGTGGAACATCTTCTAGCGGCTGTTGGGCAGGCGAGAATATTTTCTCATCTCGATGCATATTCAGGTTTCTACCAAATCAAGTTGCACCGAGAGTCGACGCTGCTTACGACTTTTATCACAGCGTTTGGCCGGTAGAAATTTAATCGACTACCATTTGGAATCTCCTGCGTGGCGGAGATCTTCCAGCGAATGATGCACCATATTCTTCAAGGATTGGAAGGAGTCACGTGCCATATCGATGATATTTTGATATGGGCCGACACACGGAGGGAGCACGACATTCGTCTCCGAAGAGTCCTCACAAAATTGCAAGAAAATGGGATCACCCTAAACGTACAGAAATGCGTGTTTGCTCAGGAACAAAATCAGTTCCTTGGACACGTCATTGATCGCAGGGGTGTCAGTCCAAATAATAAAAAAATATAAAGTATCTTAAACATGCCTCCTCCGATGAATACAAGAGAGCTAAAGCGGTTCCTCGGTATGATAAACGTTATTGCAAGATTTATACCAAACTTAGCAGATGTACTTCAACCCTTGCGAGAGCTGCTCCACAAGCATGTCCAGTTTGTCTGAAACACTCCTCAGCAGCAAGCATTTTAGGGGGTAAAATCAAGCCTGACATCTCAACCAGTCTTGGCACTCTACTCTCTAACACAAGCGACAAAATTATCAGCAGACGCTTCCACCTGCGGTATAGGAGCACTGCTCTTTCAGTATCCGAAAGATGAAACTCTCCGACCAGTTGCCTACGTTCCAAAATCATTATTTGAAACAGAACAAGGGTATTCTCAAAACGAAAAGGAAGCGCTTGCAATTACCTAGGCCTGCGAAAAGCTGAAGGACTATCTTGTAGGATTAACTTTTCACATTGAGACTGATCACAAGCCTCTCATACCACTGTTTACCAGAAAGCCTGTGGACGATCCTACACCCAGACTTCAGCGAATCCGTCTCCGGATGATGAGGTACGACTTCAAAATGGAACACGTTCCGTGAAAAGACCTCGTTCCAGACACCCTATCGAGACAACCTCTCAAGAATGAGGACGGCCTGTGTGTAGCAGAAGAGGTAACAGAATTTGGGCATGCTCTCATTGATCACGTACCGGCTTCAGACGTCTGTCGGGAACAACTGTCGGCAGCTCAAGACAATGACCCGATCATGAGCATTTTGAAAAAAGTACATAACCGAAGGGTGGCCCACAAGTAAATCAAGAACACCTCAGGACTGCCTTCAATACTGGCAGTTCAAGGACGAACTTACACTGTATGACGGCATTATAATGAGAAACTCGCGATACCTTCTACCCCTCTCAATGAGACCTTCAGTACTACAGTTTCTACACGATGGACACGAGGGCGTTGTCAAGTGCTCTAGAAGAGCCTAAGAGTCGTGTTGGTGGCCTGGCATCACTAGGGACATTACAGAAATGATTGAAAGGTGTGCCAGCTGTATGCAATAGAGGCAGCACAGAAGCCAACCAATGATCCCAACTCTGCTCCCAGAACGCACTTGGCAAAAGCTGGCCATGGACATCTACGCGGAAGGCAAGAACTATCTTCTTATCACTGATTAATATTCTAAATACTTCGAAGTAGCCCTCCTTGAAGACCAATTACCGGAAACAACCATTGTAAAATCGAAGTCGATTTTCGCTAGACGCGGGATACCTGAGACGGTCATTACAGACAACGGCCCCCAATTTCGATCTGCATTCGTGTCATTTAGCAAAGAATGGGGCTTTTGACACGTCACATCAAACCTAAAGTATCCTCAAGGTAACGGTGCAGCAGAAGCGGCCGTCAAGATAGTAAAATGAAGTTTAGGAAGTGAATTGGTCCTTATAGAGCGCTTCTTGCCTATCGTGCTACACCATTAGTTTGTGGATTCAGTCCCCAGAGCTCTTGTTCAGCAGAAGGATTCAAACCCAGGTGCCGGTCCTACCACATCTGCTCAACCTGAAAACACCTGACCTCTTCCTGTTGAAAGAAAGCGAGAGCCAAGCAAAAGCAAGCAAGGGTCTGGCTTCAACCGGCATCATGGAGTTAGGAACCAGCCAGAGCTTCAGTCATCACAGAAAGTCTGGATCAAGGACCTAAATAAAGGGGAGACCGTACTCAAGAAAGCCGATTCGCCGCGGTCATAGAGGGTATCCACAAAGAATGGCACTGCCCGGCGCAACGCGAAGTCATTGATCGAAGCGAAAACAAGAAGGACGATGAGATGTCTCTCGTACGATAATTTGCCAGGTACAAGCCACAAGCCAGGTACAAAGGCCACCAAGACGATGAACCACTCAGACGATGAACCATTCAGTGTTGACGATAAACCACCCTGTGTTGATGATGAAGCACTCAGTGCTCACGTAGAGCCACAACGTGAGTAACTACACGAGCGGGAATATTGGTCAAGCCACCAAGTCGTTTTGGACAATCAGGAAAAGGGGAGATGTTGAAAAGCAGGGGTTCAGAAACGACGAAGCGCATAGAGAGCGGGAGCTCTGCATTTCGCGCTGGACTTCGGGCTGATTCAAGACGCATCACTTCATCTCATTCTATGTACATAGCTTAGTAAACCCACCTACTACAAAACAATATCCATCACAAGCGCGCCATGCCATCAAGCAACTAACGGCCAGGCTGAACGCATGGTTCAAGACCTGAAATGGCACTAACTAATGGTATATTCGGCTGGTCGTTTTTCAGCCTCTTGGAGCGCTTTGAAAAGCCGGTGTGCATTCGGCTGGTCGATGCCAGGCGCTCCAAGTATATTCGCTGGTTCTATCGGAGCGCTCTCGAAGCTCCGACTCTCGCCGGCCTCCGAATCGGAGCGGTTTGAGGCGCTCTGACTTGGAAGTGGGAGCGCGCGAGAGATCTGGCTGCCGACCGGTCACGTGACTCCAGCCATTCCGCCATTTTGCTTTTGTGTCGGAAGCGGACGGCGAAAAACAGCCGTCAGTCTCGACGCCGTCACCGTTGTGTTGTGCTCCCCGAAATGAGGTGAAATGTCGTTGAAACGAAGACGTTTAATGTTAGTGGTGGCACCGCCAGTGCTGCTGGCGAAGCTAGCAGACAGCGACAACACCAGGGCTCATCATGCGGCTGCGGACGCGGCCGCGGCCAGGAGGGATTTTTACGTCACGTGACCAGCTCCATGGGGACAAGGAAGTACCTAGCGTCCCTGCCTAATGGCGGAGAGATCCGCATCGCTTCAAGCACAAAAGCCTAATTTCGCTCGCAGAAACTGATTGGAGGGACATTCAACTGGAATCTAATTGACCGCCCCTTTATACTGTAGGAGCGGCAGGTAAAGTTACGGCCAGGGAGGGCAAATAGGAGCCAAAATAAAGAAAAAACCACACGAGATAAAAGCGGTAGCAGTATTTTTATATACCTCCGCCGGCGCTGCGCCTCGCGCCTTCTGTTGTGGTCGAGAGGTTAAAGCGCCGGTACTTGTCGTCGCGGCGTGAAAGTTCCGGGTTCAAATCGCGCTAGGGACTTCTTTTTTTTGTATTTTGCGCGTGTCTTACTTTTGAACTGTGATCCTTTTTTAGAAATCATCCACTTGCACTACTGCGCCTTACACGCTTTTACTGTTAGTCCCACCTGTTCAATCGAAACACCGGGAAGAAGAAAAAAAAAGATCAACGCAAGTTAAAGCGCTAATGCAGTCATTTCGTAATGTTCATTAAAAGGAAACCAAGCTAACAGCATTAGTATGGCTTTCACACAAGCGGAGCCGAAACAAGCATCCTTTCCCCAGCGTTTACAATTTTATCTGTTTTCAAATAACGCTCTTGCTACGATTCCTTTCAATAACAAGAGACGCCTATTTATGACTAATAAAAACTGCAGTTGTAGCAATTACAAAAAAAAAAAAAGACTAGCAGCTGTGGATACATTGATTGAGCGAAATCCTACAGGCAAGGCAGCAGGTCAAACGTCTGAGAAAGTAGTAGAACTGAACTAAAAGAGATCATACTTTTACTTGCATGGAATGAGATAAAAAGTATATTTATACTCTTTACATTTTGTTGTGGCAATCGTTTTGTAATATTAACACATTACTTGTTGAATTTTAGTTAGACTAGCAGACGATGACGACCAAATGCAAAAATGAATCAGGCATCGACCATCGGAAACCCTCTCTCTCATGCAAACACCTAAACTGACTTTGGATCAACAAATGGAATTAATTATAATTAATTCCATTTCTTGATCCAAAGACATTTTAGATGTTTGCATTAGAGAGAGAATTTGCGATGGTCGATGCCTGATTCATTTTTGCATTTGGTCGTGATCGTCTGCTAGTCTAACTAAAATTCAACAAGTAATGAGTTAATATTACAAAACGATTGCCACAACAAAATGTAAAGAGTATAAATATACTTTTTATCTCATTCCGTGCAAGTAAAAGTATGATCTCTTTTAGTTCAGTTTTACTACTTTCTCAGACGTTTGACCTGCTGCCTTGCCTGTAGGATTTCGCTCAATGAATGTATCCACAGCTGCTAGTCTTTTTTTTTTTTTTTTGCTTGTTTTATTTTTTTTTAATTGCTACAACTGCAGTTTTTATTAGTCCTAAATAGGCGTCTCTTGTTATTAAAAGGAATCGTAGCAAGAGCGTTATTTGAAAACAGATAAAATTGTAAACGCTGGGGAAAGGATGCTTGTTTCGGCTCCGCTTGTGTGAAAGCCATACTGATGCTGTTAGCTTGGTTTCCTTTTAATGAACATTACGAAATGATTGCATTAGCGCGTTAACTTGCGTTGATCTTTTTTTTCTTCTTCCCGGTGTTTCGATTGAACAGGTCGGACTAACAGTAAAAGCGTGTAAGGCGCAGTAGTGCAAGTGGATGATTTCTAAAAAAGGATCACAGTTCAAAAATAAGACACGCGCAAAATACAAAAAAAAAGAAGTCCCTAGCGCGATTTGAACCCGGAACTTTCACGCCGCGACGACAATTACCGGCGCTTTAACCTCTCAACCACAACAGAAGGCGCAAGGCGCGGCGCCGGCGGAGGTATATAAAAATACTGCTACCGCTTTTATCTCGTGTGGTTTTTTCTTTATTTTGGCTCCTATTTGCCCTCCCTGGCCGTAACTTTACCTTCCGCTCCTACGGTATAAAGGGGCGGTCAATTAGATTCCAGTTGAATGTCCCTCCAATCCGTTTCTGCGAGCGAAATTAGGCTTTTGTGCTTGAAGCGATGCGGATCTCTCCGCCATTAGGCAGGGACGCTAGGTACTTCCTTGTCCCCATGGAGCTGGTCACGTGACGTAAAAATCCCTCCTGGCCGCGGCCGCGTCCGCAGCCGCAAGATGAGGAAACCGGCCCAGGAGCTCGGACTACGACGACGAGGACCGTGTTCACGAATCGAAGTTTGCCGAGTTGTTTGACGCACCTTGTACCTAACGTTGTCTTGTACCAACGTTGCCTTGTACCAACGTTGCCTTGTACGGTGCCCAAGGTCAATGCCTATGTTTTTATAGTGCGAACCTACTCGGACAAAGCGGTGAGTACAAAAGTACGAGAGTTTTCAAGCTGTAATGTTGTCTTTTTTTATAGTTTCGCAGGAACTTCCGCTTGGCACGGCAGACTTGCGATGGCCTTATCAGCGTCCGCGTTGACGGTTGCCATTTTTCAAGGATTTACAGATGGATGGATCACTGAATACTGCTCAACCCTTTGAATCCAAAGAGCAAAAGTTCCGCTAGAGGGCGGCTCGCGCCGTCCTGTAGCGGCGCACGCCACCCTCTATCCGCTCGGCTTGCCGCTCTGAAAAGTTGAAGAGCTTTCGGCTGGGCGCGCCGATTCTCTCGCTCCGATGCGGAGGCGCTCCGGGATCTGGTAGCTACGACTCGGATGATTGGAGTGCTCGAAAGTGACCAGCCGAATATACCATAAGAGAGAAAGAGAAGATCTGAATTGTGTGGTTGCCAGATTATTATTCAAACAACATACAACAATCCATGGGGCAACAAAAAAGACACCTGCTTGGATGCTTTTTGGAAGGGAACTTCCGTCTGCTCTCGAGCGACTAAAGACGCTCAGCCCCGAGACACCTGAAAGCACTGCCACCTTTATAAACCACGCAAGCTGAATGTAGGCCAGGCAGTGTGGGTTCAAGCATTTCCAGACGGTAAAAAGTGGATACCAGGAGTGATCGAACGTCAGCTGGGACATCGCTCTTGGATGATTTGTGTAGAGCAAGGTTCAATTCGCCGGCACACCAACCACATACGGCCGCGAAGAATGACTTCGTATAATCATCCTCCACAGACAGCTGTGACACCCGCATGGGACATTAACAGCCATGACGACCTGGCTCCGCAACCCGCGACAACCATCTGGGACAACAGCAAAACTGCTATTCCAGAGGAATCGGTTCCTGTTGTGCCGCCGGCAGAGCCTGACACTTCAGGCACTCGAAGGAGTTCCCGAGACTGGCGACCACCTCAAAGATGTGGACATGACGTCTAGTGGGGGGAGGTGTTATGTCCGGCATAACATGTCAAAAGAAGAAGACGCGCCTCGTCTTCTTCTACCATAACCAGATAGTGTGCGTGCCAGCGCAAGCGGTCACATTCGGTCTCGCCGTCATCAAGATCGGCAGTTGTGAGCGACCACAGTAAAGGCCGGTTCACACATGCAACGGAGCGCTAAGTTAGCGCTACGTGAGCGCTCCAAGGAGCGCTCATGTGGCGCTTCCTAGCGCGGGATGTAGCGCTCGGTTAGCGCTTCAGCAGCGCTCTGTTAGCGCTTCAGCAGCGCTCTGTTAGCGCTTCAGAAGCGCTCTGTTAGCGATTCAGAAGCGAGAGAGAGAGAAGTGTTGAAAAGAAAGGAAGCTTGGAAGCGCTTTGTTAGCGCTGTGTTGGCGCTTCAGAAGCGCTTTGTTAGCGCTCTCACGCTCCTTGTGCCGTGCTTGCTGCTGCGGAATAGCGCGTGCACGGTGATTCCTTGGTTGTTGTTTTTCCTTTGGCATTGAAAGAAGAGGAAGTAAAAGAGCCGCTCTCCAAGCAAAGGGTCGGGCAGACGATCCAGAGTCATGGACTCTAATCTACTAATTGATTGGGTACGACCTCATCGCTTTCTATTCGATGTGCGTGACCCTGGTTTCAAAGACACGCAGTTAAAAATAATCGCCTTCGAAAGAGCTCAGTGTCTCGGTTTCTTAGCCTAGGAACAAGGTTCGCCGGGTACCCGTCGGTATTTCGGTGGCGAAAGATTTCGCGGGCGCAGAAGGCCCTTCTGGGCGTTAAGCCGTCCACACACTTATGCACTAATTGCGTATGTAAGAGAATTTGTCGCATTTTTATTTCAGCATCCCACATGTCCCCCATGGTGCTGCTGATGCACACCCAACCACAGGAACCGGAACCGGAGTTCACGCGCTATTTCGCAGCACCGCGGCAAAAGAAGTGCTACTGAAGCGTTAACACGGCGCTACTGAAGCGCTAACAAGGCACTACTGGAGCGCAAACAAGGCGCTACTTGAAGCGCTAATAACGCGATATATTAGAACAAAGTCAAGCGCTAGGAAGCGCCATATGAGCGCTCTTTGGAGCGCTCACGTAGCGCTAACTTAGCGCTACGCTCTATGTGTGAACCGGCCTTTAAGCTACTCGTTGTATTTTTAGTAAGCGGGTTCCTGATTACTTCGCACTTAACACAAACAATAAAGTTTTTTTTTTTTAATTATCAGCGTGATTATAGGATACATTCCAACTTAGTGAAATTTACAAACCGTTCGTGCCTGCGAAAATTAAACAGGAAGCAGTAAACGTGAAATTTCATCTGTTGTTCTTAACTTGGAAGATTCGGAATTTTTTTTTTTTTTTTTACATTAGAGTCAGTAGTTACTTTTGTAGACGATGATAACCCTCTCTGTACATCAAGTTTGCACTTCGTTGCTGAACTTGACCGATATTACCGACAAAAGTAACCAGACGCATCAATGCGCTACTACAAAAGAAAACAAAAAAAGGTCCACGATTTGTGTTCGGAACCAATTTGCAGCTCCCACAGTTTCGTTGGCTGTGCGCTATTAAAGCATATTGTTTTTGACTAAATTAGAGAAACAGGACATAAAACAGCAACACTGCAACGTGCACCTTTAAACCGAAACCAGCCTGATTCTGGCGATGCAATGGGGGCGAGTGCGTCAGCGTCCTCTTACCACCGGCAAATGAAAAGACCTATAAGCAAGTGGGTTACAGATGATGATAGCGTTGTGGTGTGCTACAT
Organism: Ixodes scapularis; assembly: GCF_016920785.2. Classification (NCBI taxonomy): domain Eukaryota; kingdom Metazoa; phylum Arthropoda; class Arachnida; order Ixodida; family Ixodidae; genus Ixodes; species Ixodes scapularis. The sequence goes on along the minus strand of NW_024609835.1, from coordinate 246,756,299 downwards.
AGTATGCGTGCCTTGGGTTGAACATCAGTCAGAAGGAAGTATGTTTTATGAATGCTTACACTGGCTGCGCCCATTATGACCCCGCGGCAGCTTCGTGTGCTCAAAGTATCCCAGCTAACCACTTTAACGTGCTGCAGATAACGGTGATTACACTGCTCTCCTTTCACGGGCTAGGCGCGGTTCATTCATTTATTAATTTTTCGTCCATGGAGTGAGATTTCCCTTTACGCGATGCCCATAGTATTTTATTATTACTTCATTGATTTTCTTGTAGGGATTTGTCTCCGGTAATTGACAGGGCAGTTAAGAAAAATAAAAGAGAGAAAGAGGCAGCCTCACTTGACGTTGTCCGCCCACGGAGTGGTTCCCTCCTCCGGCCCTGACTTCATGGGGCCGAACCGCCGCTCGTGCACCGCTCCATTCCCTGCGCAGCCAATTCGTGAACGTCCATTAGTCCTTTTCACAGAGGAAGAGGGTTCGGACTATTCGCGGATTCAATTCCGGGAGACAAGGCAGCCGATTGTTTGGCAGACGGCGTAAAAGGCAGCCCCTCTGCGGCGGCTTTCCGTGGCTCCAAACTTCCACCTATTTCCACGCACACAAATTCGCTTGTTGGGAAGACTGACATGCGTTTCAGCAATCTTCCTCTAAATGAAATGGGGGGGGGGGGGGGGGGGGGCAATTTTTGCGCAGTCGCATCTATGCAGCCGTCTGCGTTCACGGCAAAGAATATCTAGGACGTCCTCCAATTGAACTTGAATGTCACGGTGAACATTCCAAAGCACTAGTCCGAACAGTCGCTCATTCGAAGCGGACGCTCAAGTATGGTTTCAACCGTCGCAGTGAAGAGACCGAGCGCTCGGCTTCCTTCGTTGTTAAGGGACATCTAGAGCTGGGAGACTGGTCACCCGTTGAGGCAGACCAAGTTCTGGGATACACACACCCGAATTTATTGGTGCTTTTATGGTAAACATAAAATTTCCGCAAAAGTTGGCGCAAAAAGAGCCTCGTTCAAAAATGGTCTTTCTTCATTGTCCCGGGAGGCATTCACGCCAGTGGCGCTAGGGACGCTTCCCTCCCGCACCTGCGCGCGTGCAGGCAACAAAGACGAACCGAATTCGAACGCTGTTCTTTCGTCGAGCTTGTCAACTAACAGATCCAAGAACACCGTATGTAATGGTAGAACGCGCCCTTGTTAAAGTAACAAATGGTGAAACGATCGGAGTATATCAAGTTCAAGAAAGTGAGGTTACGATGATTTGTGGCAAGCAAAGAGATATTATAATGTACGCTAGAGGTTCAACTGGCGCTAGTGTCTATGCGACTTCCGCGACGCAAATTGAAGCCGTCCACTTTTGCGGTGCTCCTGTGCATTCCTATGGGAAAACACGCGTGCGTATTGTCCCTTCGCCAGGAAATGACACGGAACGCTTTGGTTACTTGGGCCGTGCCGAATAGTATGTACCTTGATTGACATTCTAAAAGTCTAATTGCTTTAGTTAGCGCTTTTTTCTTCATCAGCGAACGATGTTTAACTTCGCTACATTTTAGTCCCAAACGTGTGTTCCGCAGCAGGAGTGTAAAAACAAGCGACTATTCAAAGCCAAATTACAATTGAAAGGAATATAGAGTGTGTTCAATGTTCGCCAGCATTGCGGTAACGCCTATATATTGCTAATATGCCAGTCTTGCCACTGTATAAAATTGACCCCGTCGTGTATAAGCGGATAAAAACATTCGAGACGTAAACAATAAAGCACGTCGGGTATGAAAGGTGTCTCTTCGTATTGTTTTCTCTGCCAGGCAGCTTTTATCGCGCGCTTGTTCGTAAAGATTTCGAGCGTGCGGGTGATATTTTGAACGGAGAACAAGCATCTTCGCACAGAGCCGAAAAAATAAAGCAGTTTGTTTACTTGTTCATAATCGGAATATATTACGTGGCTATCAATTTATTTTGATCGTAAATGCACGGGTAGTTACTGATCCAGTGTTACTGCGTAGTTTTTGCCGTCTCCCTTGGTTTCCGGATGACCTGCGTTCGTTTGGCATGTATATCCCACATGCTGCAAAGCACCGACGTCATGTTCGCGCTAGCAGTGTCCGACAGTGAACCTAAATACACGTACGAAACCGTTTTAGCACCACTTTTTAATGCAATGAATTTGAAAGAAAAACGCCGTAACTGACCAATTATTTCGTCGGCCTGACTGAGAAATGTTCCAAGCTACCTAGCACGTACAAATTATTCGGGATATTTGCTCTTATGACCGAGTGCAGGGAGAAAATGCATTCACTTTTTCCGATAGAAATGCATTACCGGAAGTCAATTTTCAACCGGTTGCTCTCTGCTTCAATCAGCACACTAGCGGCACTTGAACCTCAAGCGAACATTATAATACCTCTATAGTTGCAAGAGGACATCATTGACAAATGGCTCTAGGACTTATTTGCTTTCGTGATTTCACGTTCTAAAGCCAGTGGAACACTTAGCCATGCATGATGGCTCAAAACATGCTGGCGAGACAGCTTTCATTTGATAGTTTGTGAATCTCAGTGTCATATGAGAGCTAACTGTGACTTTACTGATATGTTATTATTTTTTTTTTTTACCAGGCCTGGTTTTATGTAATACTTCGTTTGGAATCTTGCTCACTTCTATCAGTTGAGCACTAACTTGCGTACAGTGCAAGTATCACATCTGTTTATCCCCGGCACTTTCATAATTGTACGTGGTCTCTCAAGAGGAAATATTAAAATATACTGGCAGATAAATTAACCGTAGGTGATCGAATGAATCAAAGCTTACGAGGGCGCCGAGAGACGAAAAACGAAACAACAAACCACCGGATATTGGGAGGCCCTGAGCTCTAACCCCGGCTCCGAAGAAGATTTTTGTCTTTTGGTAGTTTTGTTAACATTGATTCATTCGATCAAGCACGATTCATTCACACATTGATATATATCTTCGATTACATCACTTGCGTTCTATTCAATATAGCATTAATGTACGAGGCCGAATATCCTGCTTCTACTTTCAGCCGACATCAAAGGTATAGTAGAGAGCGTCGACGCTGTTGACATCAAGAAGGCCATGGGAAGTTACTGCCTAATGCCGTGGAGCGGGAGGGTAGCGGGCGTAACCGAGGCCCCACTCCAGCTGGGCAGGTCCTGGGTTGAGTGGGGCAAGTGCAAGGTCAAGCGGGAAGACACAAGGCCAAGTGCAGAAAGCGCAAGGTCAAGTGGGGCAGGGCCGAAACCCTATGCCAGTGTCGAAGAGTGAAGAGCCTGCCTGCCTGCCTTCTTTGTTTCTAAGCAATAAATATAGTAAAAATATGCCTCCTATCTATGTATGCATATTAACTAAAACTGCTATTGGTGGCAGAATGATAAAAACAATCACCCGATATCTTGGTTATTATGAAGCAAAGGTGGATGTATAATACTGGCTAGAATAATGTGATCAATATATGACAATATCGGGAAGTTTCATGATGCCAATATAGGCTAGAAGAGTTGAACCAATATTGGGCAATATTAGGGAAGGGGGTGTAGCAAAGATGGCTACAGTAAGTGTACCAATATACTAGAATATTATAAAGTAGGTGTCGCCAATATTAAATAAGAAATGTGAACCAATATAGGTTAATATTGGACAAGTTTATGTAGCCAATAGACCCTTTCCGGAATTCAGTCTGGCCACTTTTATGACTATCATCATCATCTTAAAACGGCTTATGTGCTATACTAATGGCGGCCTTCTGTTTACTGATGAAGGAAGAAGTTGAAGATGCTCCTAAGCAGATGATTCGGGGCCTATACATTCTAGATGTTAGCGCGGCGTGAAGCAGGAATTGGATGCAAGAGCTGCGTAAGCGTTCATTTCTAAATCAGTCCCAGTCAATCTGTTAGTAGTACTCACTCGGCTTCAAAGCCCCTTGATGTATAGAACTCTTTCAAGGCGTCTATGTGGATTGGCGCTTCGTTCCGACTGGCTGCATTTGTTTCACCCTCGACACTAAAAGAGATTGAAAAATAATTGTAGTGAAGTGCACATTCTCGTTTACCGTTGACCTTTAAAAGATGCGGTGCCCCATAAAATACTGCAGACCACAGGTTCATTGTTGCCATTAGTATAGAAAAAGATAAACTGCCATTTGAGTCACCAGATGGCACTGAATTCCGGAAAGGGTCTATATTGGCTAGGAAATGTGCCCCTCTATTCGAAAAATATTGGGGAAGCTCGCGTAGACAATATTGGCTGGAGAATGTTCACTAATATTAGTCAATATTGGGAAATCTCAAGAAGCCAATATTGGCTAGAAAATGTGCAATAATATTGGTAAAATTAGAGCAGTTCATGTGGTCAGCATTAGATAGAAACGTTGCACTAATATAGGTAATATTAGGGAAGTATATATTTAAAATATTGATTAGAACAATTGCACCAATATTTGCTAATTGTGGGTGCACAGCAAAGGCAAAAATCGGCACTCAGTATTACGACAATCTAGCGCTGCGTTGCACTTTCCAAATTGTGCCTATATTGGGGGCAGTATTTACCAGTATGGGATAGATATGGTGTGAGTAATGGTGTGCTGCTTGGGATATATCGTCACATAATTGCAAGACCAAGGTGTCCCCTACGCAAAGGGACGCAGAAGATGAAGTCAAATTAATAAAGTCGTCGCTGAAGCAAACGGAAGACGCCTACATGACCCTATCGGCTTTCCAAACCAGGCCCTGGAAAATGGGTATATTCCAGCAGAACTCCCTGATGGGCTGCAGACTCTGAATACCTCTTCCAGTCACTGATGAGTGCCTCGTTCCCTGACTTATAAATTTTGAGATCTCTCAGCAACAAAAACAAAAACAAAAGCCCATACGGGGTTGACTTAGACAAGGAAACATATATGTGAATAGCCAACTTGCAACGACAAAGAGTTATGAAGAGCAGTGTAAATAAACCTAGGTCCTACCTTGTGAACACTGATGTCGGTTACCATATACGTAGAAACAGTAGCTTCAAATACCAAGCCGGACAGCTAGTCCAGAGGAGGTGCAGATTCCTCAAACTGATCTTTCAGATGCTGGGCCTCCTTGAGGCGAAACCAGCGACTTTCATACGAGAAGCGAAGATATGTACGTCCCCCCGAAAAATTTGATGAACAATGAAAGCCATTGGAGTGATTCTTAGTAAAGATGATGTGCAATATAGTTCATCTCTCCTGCGGCTTTTCCTTCACGAGAGACGAGGAGAAAATAGAATAGACTGCGCGTTCTGTGGGCTTGACAGAACGTTGAAAAGTCGCCTTTTTCACTCTCTCAAACAAAGAAGTTCCTAAAAAGTTCAAGCATGCTGGTATAGACGCCCTAGTCAAAGTCGGTGGCAAACCAAGGTTTACTACTCAAGAAATCATCTGTCGATAAAAATCACCAAAATAATAATAATCCCAACACATTATGGCTTTCAAGGAGCTGATATCATCTTAATATATTAGACTAAAAGGATTAGCAATATCACTTCACACTGCTCCTTTGTGGAATTCTCAAAGTAAAAAGGTGATAGAGCATCTCTAGGGTCAGCCGTACGTGACAAGCTCATAGGAGACATGAGGAAAATGTAAGATTTATGAGGTCTCTCGAATGCCTAGGTAGGTCATTAGGACACCTTAGTCCCACTTGATGCGGAGCCATGAGTGACTACAGAACTCCACTTTTCATAGAAATCCACCAGCTCCTACAGGGTAGTGATATAGGTAATATTGCCGCGCGCAGGGTCACGGACTTGTTGAAGGTTCTCGTTTATTGTTGCTCCGGACATAACTTCTATCGTTTATCCCTGCTTTTGTTGTTCTAGAAAGTGCGTGTTCATTCTCGCCCCGAGCGCGCTACGCTCGAATCTTTTCCGCCGAATCTTCGAGATAGTGACTTACTCTAGATAAGGGGCCGTCCTCGACCTTGTCGAGTCAGTTTCGCCTCAGCGTTCGACTCTGCTGTCACGCCGACTTCGACGCCCGCGACGCTTTGGTTTCTTCTGTCTCCTCTTTATTATTGAGCACAAGTTCGCCCCCATTTAGAGATTTAAGTTTTCCCCAGTTATTCTTTGTTTCACCTTGTTATTCGTAACATTTTGGTGGAGGTGCGGGGTACCGCATGTCCGTGCAGGGCTCCCCTCCTAGGGCCCGCAGTGCAAGTCCGATTCCAAGCCCGGTGAGAATACCACACGGCGCGGAGCCTGAAACTCAGACCAGCCGCCGTACCAAAAGACAGGATCCTGAATACGGTTTGCTGCTGGACAAACCCAAGCCGAAGAAGACGACGATGGCCAACCAGTCGCCGACCCCCGCGCTCCTGCCGTCGTCTACCTGCCCGTCGCTCCTCGTACGCCAACTCCCTTCCACGGCGAGATCCACGAGGATGCCGAAGACTGGATGAAGAACTACGAGGGTGTGGCGCGCCACAACGGATGGACTGCGAAGCAGTGTCTTCAGAACTTCTACTTTTCGCTGGAGGGTACTGCGAGGCATTGGTTCGAGAATCACGAGGCTTCGGTTACGTCGTGGGACATCTGTGTGGCCGAGTTGCAGCGGACGTTCGCCACCCTACACCGACGGGAAAGGGCAGAAGATCTCCTCCGGATTCGAACGCAGGGCTAAAACCAAAGCGTCACAAGCTTCGGAGAAGTTGTCCTCCGTCTGAGCGCCCGTGCCGACCCACGAGCCACAGACGACAAGAAGCTGCGGGTCCTCATGCTCGTGGTGAGACGACATCTTTGGAGGCCTCGTGCGCAACCCGCCGGGCACCGTCGAAGCCTTCGTCACCGAGGCAACAAACATCGAGCGTGCCCTCCAAGCGCGCGCTTCCCACTACCAGCGACATCCAAGCGTCGCTGCAACCGCGCTGCTTAGCGGCAAAAACGCTCCTGGTACGGACATCCGCGAAATTATCCGGGAGGTCGTCCGGGAGGAACTCCGCCAGTTGCAGCCAGCCGCAAGTCGTCCAGCGACACTCTCCATCGCCGAGGCTGTGCGCGAGGAAGTACAACGGGCGGTCCACCCAGAAGTTCCCATCAACACGGCGACACCGGAGGAACCGACGTTAAGCTACGCCGCAATGGTCCGCCGAGCACCACCAGCACCGCGTCCGTACATGGCGCCTCCCCGACGTGTGCCTCGAGAGCCGCAGCATTCCCGACGCCAGGAAGATCGGGCGCACGTTCGTCCAGAACAACTTGCACCAAGGAAGACCGACGTGTGGAGGACGGCTGATTGACGCCCGGTGTGCGACCACTGCGGGGAAGCCGACCATATCTACCGCCGATGCCCCTACTGCCGCTCGACCCTCGACCACGTCTCAGAGAGCGACCTCGGGACATCGAGGACTACCTCCGCCGCTCTTCGTCTCCTGAGTCGACTCCCCGAGAATTCCGCTCACCGTCTCCCGACGCTCGCCATCGCCCTTCTGCCGATCTCGCCGAGACAGCCTGTTACCTATCGCTTCCCGTCGGGAAAACTAGGCGCGGCAATGCCGGGAGGTGGTGTTGCCGAAGACGAACGATGCCAAGATCCTCCAAGATCGTCCGAGCACTCCCACTCTAACGCCGCAACGCCCCGAAACGACGTTTCCGCTAGAGTATCGAATGACCTCAACGTTATCATCGACGGCCACGACGCGACAGCACTCGTCGACACCGGAGCAGACTACTCCGTTTTGAGTGGGAGACTCTCTCGTCGCCTTCGGAAAGTTACGAGCAGCCTGAGCACCGTTTGGATCGAAGGTATGATGTGTTCCACTGCTCCGCTGGCTCTCTCGGGATGGGAAGACAACGTCTTACGCCCAGCTGGCTTCTTCTTTCGTCGTTGGGCTTGTGCAACGAAGTCGAGAGCCCACACAAGCCACCGTCGATGTCGTCGCCGCTGCTCGGGTGGCGATAAACGGTCTCTCCTTTGACGTAACGGGGTGTCGGCGTACGGCTGGAAGCCTACTAGACGGCTGCCGCGGAAGAGACGGGTTTGGAGCTCGAGGAGTTTGGCCATCTTACAGTTATCTAAGCAAACTATCTGACATCAGATGTCATCCGGGCCGTGTTCCAAAATTTACTCGATCTTCCTCCGTGGTTTTGTACCTTGGCGTTCGAAAACCAACACGCGCCCAGCGTTTTTTAATCTGTGTTGTCGCGTGACATGACACGCCGGAGTAACTCGGATTCATTTGGGTAAGAGTTGTAACACAGCGCTGTTGACTTGCGTGCGTGACGTCATAATGACGCCAGAGTTGGTGCGATATCTGACGGTGCGCCCAATGTGTCCGGTCTACACCGCCGTCTTGCGCAGACAACAAAAGTGCTCTATTGGTTACTATGACATGTTTCTATAGCTGAAAAGGAAGCTCTACGAAAAATAAACTTATATATTTAGGCTAGTAAATTAATCCGGACGATCAAAACAATGATATGTAATAAATGAAGATAATTCGAGATAGACATAGAGCTTAGACTTTCGTAAAACCCTTTCACGATTCTTTAAACTGTCGTTAATAATGTCGGTGTATATTCGTGTACCTATGTACAAATGAAAAAGGGCATGCAACAAACTGTGTCTCTGGATGTCTTCAAATTTGTGGGAGTTAATGTAAAAACCAAATAATAATATTCCCCAACTAGGAGCAACAACACAGCAAAATTAGAGATTATGAAAATTTATGCGACAAGGTTTACCATGCGGAATGAATATTTGTTTATCCTATGCTGTGCTTAGAGAATCCTACACTTCAAAGGGATACTCCACTGCCACAGGTTATGATGTATTCTTCGCAATATGAAAACTTCGTCCGAGTGCTTTGAATCAAAAGTTCGGACCGCAGGAAACTCAGATCCGAAGAAAGACGACTCTAGAAACTGGAATACTCATTTTCTGCTTATGGATGTTTTTTATGTCGAGTTAATCCACAAAAAAGATCGCGTCCTTCATCAAGTGCACCTTTTGATTGAAAAACATTTTTCCCGACACAAGTCGGCTACGAGAAGAAACGAGAACGAAAACATTGACTTCTGTGAAAGACTTCCTTTGAGATCAAAAGAGAGTACCGCACTCTCATTAAAAAAAAAGTGAGTTATAGGAAAAACGTTTGGCCGTAATATTGTCTTCGAGAGGAATATGCAAAATAAAAATTAACCGGTATCATTTTGTTGTGCTCTTGTCTCGTGTTCATCAATACGTTACACTCTAAAATATGCAGGATGAATGATGTACTAAAAAAAACCTTAAAACGGGGTGTATTGTTTCTACGGTGCTTCGCTAGGAGATCGGTGGCCAAGTCGGCTAGCGCACACCAGCTCGGAGCACGTGGAGCAAAACCTCGCGCTGTAGATCCCAGGGATCCTGGGTTCAATCCCCACCCCGGCCCATTTCGATCTGGATGAAACAAATTGGGTTGTTTGTGTGTTTATACAGCCTAGAACTTGGTCTGCCTCAACAGGCGACGAGTCTCCCATCAGTATATGAGAAATTTAGCCAGTGCAGTACAACTGCTAGCCTCGGGTATTTAACGTACATCTCGCAGTAGTGATATACGACCGCACGCCGGTACGATGCTCATCCAGATCGAAACGGGCAGGGGTGGGGCTTGAACCCAGGATTCTTGGGTTCTGCAGCGCTAGCTTTCGCTCCACGTGCTCCGAGCTGGTGTGCGATAGCCCCCTCGGTCACCGATCCCCCCGATCTGGATGAGCATTGTACCGGCGTACGGTCATGTATCACTACTGCGCGGTGCACGTTAAAGGGATGGTGAACCGAAATTTGGATTTCAGAAAACAATGCAGGAGCTGTAGGCGGGATGCTACAATCCCTACAACACTACTCGTAAGGCGATATCTCGAATGGGCTGCCGTATGTCTGGAAAAAGTGGTCGAGATTGAACGAGGCCGACGAGGCGCGTGACGTCAAAATATCTCGTTTCCTCTTCTCTTCGTTCCGTTCCCTCAAGGTGGCGAAGCGGAGAAGACGCGAGGCCGTTCCCTTTCCTTCTCGGAGAAACAAGACATGAACATATCTGTCAAATGCGCCTCCTTTTCTTGAAAATAAGGTTATCCGTTCGAGATATCGCTGTATGAGTGATGTTTTGGTTCTGGTAGCATCCCCGTTACACGTTTTGGACGCCGTGCTTTGTGAAATCCAGATTTCGACTCAGCATCCCTTTAAAGACCCCAGGCTAGCGTTTGTACTGCACTCGCTAAATTGCTCATCGACAGCGAGTAACTCGTCCCAACTTTGAAATGGCTTACGAACCTACACGCTGTCTAAATATTCACTCAACCCCAATTATTTTGGTGCTTGGTTGCACGCCACGTTAAACAACGATAGCATTTCTCATCTTGGCGATGCCTTTATTAACCCTCACGTCAGCACCATGGGGGTTCGTTCCGTTACGAATAAAATTCAGGCAACCGAACTTGCGCCTCCATCCTCGGATAAACGTGAATCCTTCGGCGCCCCTTCGGCTCATTGAGTGGGGTCATACTGAGCACGTTTAATGGCGAATTCCATGGTCGTTTTGGAGCGCGCCGGGATCGACTTTTCTCGAGCGAGCCTATTTCACTGGGCGATCGGGATCGAGACGAACGTGTTCCACGGGTCGTTTTGGATTAGCTCCCGCTCCAGATCTCGATCTGGATCCGAGAAAAGTCGCTCAGACGATTTCAGCAGACTCAACCGGAAGCCAGCCGGGCCAGCCCTCAGCGCACACACGTGACTTCCTTTCTCGCGGGGCATCTCGCCTGATCTCGCCCATCTCGCCTCAGAAGAATTCGCTATGGCCGCTTGCTTACCCCTCGGCTCGACAGCCGGTTCGGTTCGTTTTCCAAGAAGGAGAAGGTTTTGCCGCGCTACGGGTATTCCGGCAATCTTTGCTAGAAGCTCCTGAGCCATTCCTGCCGCTCGTGCGTCAAACACGTGTTAGCACCGCCATTGCGAAAACGTCTTCGAAACGACCGCGGCGGCCGCGGAAAGGGGATTCCCTGGCAGTTGAATGACGGGAAGGCATCCGCCGATCCCGGAGCAGTGGTCATGTTCCACTGGGAATCCGTAGGCGGCGCGACCCCGTTCAGATCGTGTTCTCCATTCCGGATCTGGTCAACTGATCCCGGCGCGCTCTAAAACGCCCCGTAGAATTCGCCATGAGTTTCTGTCAGCTGTCCTCTTCAGTTTGCTTCATCCTTTTTCAGGGAAGTGTGAAGACTGCGACAACCGCGCGAGCGTTGCAGGCGCGTTCGATGTAAAGCCCCTTCATGTTTCAAAAGTAGAGCAATGTGCCTCGATCACGGTGGAAGAAGTAGATTTAGGTGATGACCCTCTGTCTCGCGCGGCGACCACATTATGTTCGGCGCACCGAGCGCGCTTCACTTGCACGGGGATAGATGGCGCGCAAGTATAGAGGGGCTTGTGAAGGCTTGTATACGCCTCGCAAGTGGGCTCATTTTCGTATTCTGCGCATGAAAAAGGAAGTAGCGGTGACGTCAGAACGCCGAGCCCTGATTGGCTGATCGCGACCCCCTATCTGAGCGTCGTCTGCTCCTTTGCAACGCGTCAGCGGTGCCAACCTGACGTCAGCCGTGCCCAGCTCACGCATTGGACACAAGAACTGCGTCACTCGAACGTATGCGCTCGTCAACAATAAATCCGTCGACGAATATTCGGATTCGCGTTCGTGGCCAATGAGTGCCTTGACGGAACTTACCGACACTGGGGAATGACAAGTTCTATGGTGTGCATAAAAAGCACGGTAGAAGCTCGGAGTCATCGCACCGGTGCCGAAGAATGTCGCGACGACGTGATTTCACAATTCCCATTTGAGTTTAGGATTAAAGCTAAGGAGGAAGAAGTAGGAAAATTGTTTTATGACCCCTTTAAATCACCCGCACTTCACCCGGACCTAAAACACCGCAAATATTGTTTTTCTTTGGTATTAAGCTTAATCGAGGGCTCACTGACACACGTTGCTTTGCTTTCTTCTATGGTCAAGGTCTCGAGCATCTGTCGTGCATACTGGTTCTTGTATTTTGCGACGATAGTGGCGCTGTTGAGCTCAGCACTGCATTCACAGTTGCGGCATGGTGCTGGTAGATGACCTGCTGTTGTTAGGGCCCTTGCTATTTCTTATATTCATTAAAAGTACTTGTGAAAACACACAGTTAGTTAGTCGCAGATGACTGCATAGTATATAGAATATTGAAAATGGCCTGGACGCCAGTGTGCTTCACAACGATTTGGAAGTGCTCGAAGACTGGTGTAGCCTTTGGGAAATAAGCTTAAGTATCGCCAAGTGTAAACACATGCGTTTTTTCTCGTTGTACCCTTCCCCGACCGAATATACACTGAAAAATGTGATACTTGACCTTTTAGAAAATTATAAGTACCTGGGACTTCATTTGTAGTCCAGTTTGAAGTGGAATGATCACGTGGATAACACTGTTGCTAAGCCTAGTAAAATGTTGTATTTTATTCGCGCGAATTCTAAAAATACATCTGGCAGTGTAAAACAAACATTATATTTTTCTTTCATACTACCAATTTCGGGAAAATGCTTGTGTCATCTGGGACCCGCTTTAAAGTTACCTTCAACAAAAGTTTAAACGGGCTCAAAAACCAGGGACCGCTTGCTCGAACGAGTTGAGACACAACTTGAGACAGTCTCAGCCGAGACCGAACGTGAGACACTTGCTCAAAACGAAAGTTAGTCTGGACTTAAGACTGAAACCGAGTTTCTGACTCAACTTGTGTCTCAAGCCGTGAGACATTCCCGTACCGAATTAGCTGGCGGCCGATTTAAGACTCAAACTAAGACCCAAACGGAGGCCCAAACTGAGATCCAAACGGAGACCCAAACTGAGACAGTCTCAGCCGAGCGGCGGTCTCAGCGGTTAGCCACCTGCTCGAAACAAAACTTAGTTTGGCCTTGAGACAAAAACCGAGTCTCTGACTCAGTTCGAGTCTCAGATCGTGAGACAGTCACGGGGAAGGATCACTGGCGGTCTCAGAGTAAACAAAATGTCGGACGTCGCCACAACGCACCGATTCCAAACAATCTTTGCCGCATGAATGCACTCGCGGGCACTGTCGGACCGTGTTTTCGTTTTCCAGGACCGATTTTGCCCCTTCGACGTTTCTGACGAGGTTTCGGTTTCGCGGCGCCGGCAACATGTGCATCACCGGAGTCTTGGAGGTAAGAAAACAGTCATTTTTCTAACGTTCCTCTCCGACTATATGTAACATATATTAAGCTGTCAGCAACGAAGTAATTTTGGAGCAATCGAGTTTTTTTTGTCGTCAGCTAAAAGCCTCCTCTGACCGACATGCAACACCGTCATTGCGTCCTCAAAACGTTGAGTAGTGGTCCTTTCCCCAGCTCTCTATTGTTTTGTATTTTTCTTTGTCTTTGGTGGTGCACGGTCTTTCGTATCGCGGTGAGTTTCTCATTGCGAAAACAGTGTTAAAATAACGAGTTTCACATTTTGACAGTGGAAATAGCTGGTGGATATTTGAAGGAGTTTTGGAAAGGAGCAGACTCTTCAAAGTGGTAGCGAATGATATGTATTGATCATTTCTCGCGGCAGGCTTCGTGCGCACGGTATGACTTTGTCGGCGGAACAATGGTAACTGCGATAGTATTCAACTGACGGCGTAAACCACGTTTCCTCCTTCAGGTTGCGAACAGCAACGGAACCCCCCCCCCCCCCCCCCCCCCCCCCCTCCGCCCCCACTCCGGCAGCAGTTTTACGCCGTGGGCGGCTTTCCGGGCGTCGTGGGAGTCACCGACGGCACCCACGTTCGGATCCAAGGGCCGCCGTGCACGAGGAGCTGTTCGTGAACGAGTACTACTGTCAGTCCATCAACGTGCAGCTGATTGTGGACGTGCGCTCGAGGATCTGGAATGTGGTGCAATGTGACCCGGAAGCATCCACGATTCCTACGTGCTGTCGCACAGCAGTGACGGCGAGAACGTCGCGACGGGCGCGACGTTCTTGCGCCCGTCGCGACGTTCTTCTGCCTGGCCACATCCACATCTTGAACTGGACTCATCACCGACGTGTGCACTGCGCTGCCTGTATCCGGGTGCCCAAGTGGTTCAGGACAAGCAGCTTGCCGCTCTCCGTGGCTGATGCCGTGTGTTGCAACTGTCAATGCACCGCTCCTACACACTGGTCGACAGATCGTCGCATGATAATGCCCTCCTGGGTGTAGGTTTTGCAGGAAACAGGACCCGTCATTTCAACCACTGCCGCCGGTATCCATGCAGGGCCATTGCTGTAGCTGCATATGAATACTGGGTCTTCTGGTCGAAACAGCCTTGACTTCGGTTGGGCTCCTTCCCTGGAATTCTCATCAGCTCCCTTCCTCATGCTCTCAGTGAGGTCCGGGTGCAGTCGGTCAAGTAACGTCTTCAACCTCCTGTTCATCAGCATATCCACTGGGCTCCTGCCTGTCATCATGCATTGTGTTACATGCTGCTGTAGCAGAAAACTGGCCAGATATTGCCCTCATGTTTCCTCTTACAATATGCCGTTGCGAATCTTTCGTTGTGTGCATCATGCACTCTGCTTGTCCGTTAGTTGACGGATGGAAAGGTGCTGACGTGATGTGTCTGATCAGACCGGCTTCAAAGAATGCGCGGAATTCTTCATAGGTGAACTGAGCCCCGTCATCCGAGACTATCGTGTCTGGCATTGCATGCGTTGAAAAAAGCTGACGCGAAATATTTATGACACTACATGTTGTCATGTTGGACACAGGGACAACCTCCAGCCATTTTGGGGACGAGTCCATAACGATGAGGAACATCTGTCCCTGCCAAGCAAAGTCCATATGCAACCTTGACCACGGTGCTGGAGTTGCATTCCATGCGTGTACTGAGGCATGAGGAGGCCCAGATCGTTACTCCTGGCATGCCATGCACTTGATCACATGGTCTTCTATGTTGCTGTCCATCTTGGGCCACCACACATAGCTGTGAGTCAGAGCCTTCATTCAGACGATGCCAGGATGTCCGACATGTAGGGCCTCCAGCACCACCTCCCTGCCTTCTGGGGGAATTACGACCCCGTTCCCCCAAATTATACATCCTTTCTGAACCGGCAGCTCATGTTGTCGAATCTTGAATGGCTGGAAATTCGCCTCAGGACCTCCATCCAGCCAGCCCTTCAGAGCCCAGTTGGGAACCCTTCGGACGGTGTTCTTTGCTGTCATTTGTGCAATGTCCTTGGCGTGGAGTGGTGGATTGGATGTGTTCTCCAGAAACAAAACTTCTAGAGGAGGTGGCACCACAAACTCTGGAACGGTAAGTGAGAGGCGACCAAATGCATCGGTATGTTGTATTTCCTTCCCAGGTCATTGAACCAAACTGTAGCTATAAGCATTCAGTAGGATCGTCCAACGCAACATTCGTGGAGACAAGATGTATGGCATTTGCTTTGCAGGTATGAACAGTCCCAAAAGTGGTTTTAGAGCGCAGCTCTTAGGGGCCCGTTTCCAGCCTGAGCGCCGTCGGCGTCGTCGTCGGCGTAACCGGGGGGGGGGGGTCACGTGACCCCCCCCCCCCCGCTAGGTCACGTGACCCCCCCCCCCCAGGTCACGCGACCCCCCCCCCCCACCCGAGGTCACGTGACCCCCCCTGAGGTCACGTGATCCCCCCGAGGACACGTGACCTCCCCTCCCCCGAGATCACGTGACCCCCCGGGGTCACGTGATTACCCGCAGGTGACGTGACCCCCTCAGTACCCTTCCCTACTGCTCCTCAAGAGCTGCGCTCCAATTCGGCGTTACAGGGATTTGTAAACGGCTTTCATTTTTTGGTCTTATGATCTTGAAGGCAATACGCGTAGTCATGGAACTTCTTTACGCTTGCCGCCACTGCAAAGGCTTCTTTGTCCGTTTGAGCATAGTTTCGCTTGGTAGATGTCAATGTGCCGGAGTAAAAAGCGACGGGGGCCTTTTTGTCATCTCCCAGTCGACGGCCAAGTACAGCTCCAACGTGTGTCGTATGCCGAGGCATCACAAGTGAGCACAAATGGCTTTGTTTCATCATAATGATGCAGCACACTTGCTGAGGACAGCAGCTGCTTGCATTCGTTGAGAACTTGTTCATGAAGAGGCGTCCACTCCCACCTGCTTCGTTGTCAACTAGCCGACGTAGTGGCTCGGCCACCGCTGCCTTGTTCGTAAAGAAGATGCGATAGAAGTTTAGCAGTCCTAGGAAAGCCTGTAGCTCCTGTTTGCTTGTTGGTACTGATGCCTCATGAATCGCCTTCACCTTTCCTTTTGTTGGGTGCACACCCGTCTTGTCAATGAGAAATGCCAAGAACTCGACCTGCGACACTTCAAAATGGCACTTTTCACGTTTTGCCCCGTGTCCAGCATCAGCAAGACGGTGCAGGACTTCCTCGAGATGGCCTGCCAAGTATTTTTTGGTCTTTGCAGCAATTAGAACATCATCGAATTATGACAAAACCCCGGTGATCCCTTTCAGAAGGTCGTCCATGAAGCCCTGAAAGATCCCAAGAGCAACATTTACTCCAAACCGTAGCCGCTTTACTCGAAAGGCTCCTCGATGGATTGTGATCGTTTCTGCCTCCGCCGCTTCTTCATCAACCACCAGCTGCTGGTAAGCTTCTGCCAAATCCAGTTTTTCAAACAGCCTCCCCCCCGACAGTGATGCAAGGAGGTGCTGTACCATAGGGATCGGGTACGGGTGTTGAGCCAGTGCCTTGTTAAAAATGCACTTGTAGGCGCCGCATATTCTGATGTCTCCAGTTGCCTTCATGGGCGTCACAATCGGGGTCTCCCACTTTGGTTGCGTGACCGACTCCTAAATGCCTTGTTCAATAAGGCAATCGTTTTCAGCATCAATTTTAGGCTTGAGCGCGAAGGGCATCTGCCAGGGTTTCATGCGGATCGGCGTCATTGTAGGGTTAAGGTGCAGCAATACTGGGGGTCCCTCAAACTTTCCAATCTCTTACCCGAAAACGCCATCATACTTTGCGAGCACTCCTTCAATAGACACCCCTGTGACCTTATTTACCCCTAGCAGCCTGATTCCCAATGGCTCAAACCAGTCCATGCCGAGAAGGGTTGTCCGCTGTCCCGGTGCTACCAGCCGTTTCAGGTCTCCTTCGAAACTGCCGTGCTTGATATGGACTTTATACACCCCCTTGATCTGCACCGTAATGCCCTGGAAATTTGTGACTTGCGATTGAAATGGCTCACCCGGTACAGCATCTTCTTCATGATCTTCTCATTTGTTTGTTCCGAGATGGTCGATAACTCTGACCCCGAGTCAACTTCCATGTCACATGGCGTGCCCTCAATCATTGCCGACGTCCGGTGCTTACGTATGTGCGATGCCTGTGACAAGGCCAGATAATTAGTATCGTACAGATCATCAGACCGTGTGTCCAAGTTCAGAACGTTCGCCGTGGTTTTGGATCCTCCTGTTCCCGTGGCCCGCTCTGCGCTCGTTGTTTCATGCGACACACATAATCGATGCGGCTGATTTTTATGCAGAAGTGACGCTGGGCATCCTTAAATTGGCAATACTCCCGTGCGTGAGCTCCTCCGCACCCACTGCAAAGCTCTGTTTTCCCGTGGTACTGTTCCCCTGTCGGTTGCCTAAGCGTGTTCTCTCCTTCCTCTTGGTCCTGACGTATGGCAACTTCGGTTGCCACAGCTGGTTCTCCTCCTCTCACACCGTGGGTGCTTCAAGCCGCCGCTTCAGCTCCCAGCACTTCTTCCTGAGCGATCTTGAACGAGAGCTTTTTTTTTTACGAAGAGTCGAGCTTCACGAGTTTCATCCCTCAGGCCACACACCAGTCGATCTCGCAGCGTTTCCTCGAGATTTGGAAAGTTGCAGTTTTGTGACAACCGCCGTAGTTCCCCAATGAACAAGGCCACAGGCTTCTCGGGACCCTGATTCCGCCGGTAGAAGGCATTCCGGCGTACAATCTCCGATGGTTGGCTGACGGTATTCGTTTCAGGAGTTGCCAACGCGAGTAGTGACTGTACTAAGTCAAAAGTGGCAGCTCCACAAACGCTAAAAGAAAACGGCACGTTTTCTGGTTGGGTTGGTGATATCGTTTGCCTCGAGGTGCGTTGCCTTGTAGGCGTCCCACTTTTCCAGAAACGTAGGGTTAAATTCTTCTATCTGTCCCAGGGTCGCCATTTCTCGACGAGGGTGCAAGGAGGGTACCCAAACAAAGGGCGATGTTCGCGAACCTTTCGCCTTGCCTGTACGTTCCGATGTGGGGCCATAGAGTGCGGCAGTCTCTGCGCAATCCCATCCTCATCACCACATGATAGATCCTGGCCGGTAGATGATGACCGGATAACATGAACTATTTATTGACTCAAGATACAAAGGCTACGTAATGAAGACATGACAGGTTCACTGGCAAGTGTTGGCCGTTAAGTGCGTGCTTCGCATTTTTCCCGCGGTGTGGCATTATCTTCTAGGATTGCGTTCCGTGTCCCAGACGGTGCCACCACTCAACACACAACGGTCACCATGAACGATCTATTGAAACTGGCTATTGCCAGAAACTTTCCAATAGGACACTGAAATAAAAGTTTTTGTCAGAAAAAATAGGTGATTACAAGCACAGAGACGTCGGAACTATTCAAGAGATGGTGGAAGGGGGGGGGGGGGGCGACGGTGGTTGGGGGGGGGGGGGGGGGAGGGGGGCAAGGGCGGCGAGGGCGATTTTGCGCCCCTCCCTCGTATCGTTTCCATTAAATTTCTGACCTGTCGGGGAGCGGTCGCCCCTCCCCCCCCCCCTCCCCCGCCTCCCCTGTTCCGACACCACTGTACAAGCAGAATGTGATTACAACCATCGTGTCTATAGTCGACTGTATACTGGTGGTTGAGGCGACCGCCATTCGCAGCGAGAGCTATGGTAAACTGCGCCTCATTTAGCTGTAGCACTTGCTATGTATTGCGGCTATAGTTTCGTTGAGTTGCCCCGCAACAGGGTAACCGTCCAAGAAAAGAAAGCATCAGTGTCAGAGAAGGGCTGCGGCTGTAGAGTTGGCAGGACTCTTCGTGGCGGTGCATTGAAGGTACTTTAACATTCTGTTCAGACACTCTTTTCATCAGCCTTGCCCGTTCGTGATAGCGATGCCCTTT
Organism: Ixodes scapularis; assembly: GCF_016920785.2. NCBI lineage: Eukaryota > Metazoa > Arthropoda > Arachnida > Ixodida > Ixodidae > Ixodes > Ixodes scapularis. The sequence continues at coordinate 246,737,132 of NW_024609835.1, read as the reverse complement.
GCCTTTATCTTCATGATGTAGTTTCCATGTTTTGAGCGCACCTTCGCAGCCTACTCGCCGAGTACGGAAGCATGCCTCGCCGCGAGCTCGGCCAGGCCATGATCAGTCAGCAGTGGCCCCCCAATGCATGCTCGCTGAAACGCTGCCACCGGGACATCGGCCTTTGCGGTCCATGGCATATGGATCCTTGCGTTGTTTACCAGTACTTCACTAACTCATAACTTTACTATGGGTGGCGTCTAGAGCCGCTGGTCGAATAATTGCGAGATTCCAGTTACGCCTTGCACCGCATATTGAAATTTGTTCTTCCGACACAAAAGCCGTTTGCATCAAAACTTTGTCGGCGGCATATTGCAACTTTCTGCTCGTAGCACACTTTACCAACGCCGAAATATACCGTACGTGCTGGTTGAACGTCGTCATTGTAAGTTTGGCACAGTTTTTCAAGTTTACAGGCCAATAACCAGGCAGTTTTGTAGAAAATATGGTGCACATCAGTGTATGCACGGGCAATTTGTGGCGTCTTATGCCTTGGTAAGTGCTTCCATACGGTGGGAAGTCAACAACCAGCATGGTGCGGGGTCCCCGTTCGTATGCCGCCTGATAAGCAAATTAGTTTCTTCGTTTTATGTGAACCAAGGGCAACCCAAGTAGTTGTGGCTACTTTTCGATACAGTGCAGTCGACCGTGTATGGGCCTTTACGCCGCTGCGCTTCCATTTTGGACCGGCAGTTTGTACTTTCTTTCGTACTCGTTCCCACTCGGCTTTGACGTCAGCAGATCGTAGATGAAGGTTGCTCAAACTCAAAAAAGGAGTTGAATAGTTAGGTGTCTTGGCTGAATGTGCCTTACGCAACCTCGACAAAAGGCAGCAAGAAGGGAGATGAAACAACAAGCTCCGGACCGGCACTTCGGGCACGTCACCGCTCTAGGAATGGAAGGCTTACCGCTCGCTCTCGTTCAGGTGCTCATCCAAGCATGGCTGCCTGTCTGGTTCTCCTGCCTGCCTGCACCAGCTACAGCTACCGGACTGACTAACGACCCTCAACGGCTTGGCTGGATGATCGACAACAGAACAGCCCTGCCATTTCTTCAACTTGAAACCATCGGAACGCCTTTCCCGCCAATCACGGAACTCAGCGCAGACCTTGGCTGGCAACACTGCTCTACTACAACAAGCCCGCGACTACTTAAACAACAAGCTCCGGACCGGCACTTCGGGCACGTCACCGCTCTAGGAATGGAAGGCTTACCGCTCGCTCTCGTTCAGGTTGGTGTAATTCACCTTGATTGTTACAAAAACGATGACCTCTTGTTAATAGCGGTGTCGTGCCCGACCCATTGGTATCTGTTCATCATTGATAGCATTACTTACGCCGGTGGCTGTTGTAACCAATTACTTCTCTTATTATCCGGTGATGTAGAGACTAACCCTGGAATGACTAAGGCTCAGGAAGCCCAATTAGAATCTGTCCTGGCCATTGTACGAAACCTTAAAGAAGGGCAAAATGAAGTTTTAAGCGAACTAAAAAAACTGAGAGAAGATCAGTCTCGTACTGAATCAGCCGTGACTGCCCTGACTAAAAGAGTAGCGAATGTGGAAGCATGCGTGTCTAGTTTGGACGAGATACTCAAAGATGCAGAAAGCACAAAAATATCTTTAGAAAGCATGACAGAACAAATTCATACTTTGGAATCACGGTGTGAGGACGCGGAGAATAGAATGCGACGTTCGAATCTTGTGTTCTATGGTCACGCTGACAAACAAAATGAAACGTGGGCCCAATCAGAACACTGGTTCTTGACATGTGCTCTCGCAACCTGGGTCTTTCGCTACAATCTAGTTTCGTAGAAAGAGCGCACAGGCTAGGTCGCTTTAACGATAATAAAACACGCCCTTTCATTGTCAAGCTTTCTTCTACCAAGCATAAAGATAGTATCTTGAGCGCGTGTTACAAATTAAAAAAATACCGGTTTTGCCGTCAGCGAGGATTTTTCACCAGCAGTACGCGAGGCACGGCGAAAACTGATTGAGTTTGCGAAACAACAAGGAAAGCAGTACAAGCTGCGCTCGAACAGATTAGTCATTGATAACAAAACATTTTGCTTCGACTCTGCAAAAAAACAATATGTGAAGAAAAAAAGCCATAGGAGATGTGTACACGCCGCCGCCCACCCCAGTCTTCCCGAGTACACAGAAACACCAAGTCATGTTCGGTCGTTTTTACAAATATAAGAAGTGATTAAACAAACCGCGATGACCTATTATCACTAATTGAATCATGCACTGCCGACCTCGTCATTCTGACAGAAACGTGGCTGAAACTCGAAATTGCTGACTCAGAAGTGTTCCCCCCCAATATGAATTGTACCTTACACAGATGCGACAGACTAACAAAGAGGGGTGGCGGTGTCCTAATCGCTATCCGCAATCATATTAGTGCGTCACAAGTTAACGTTCCAGGTAACCTCGAGATGGTATGGCTTCAACTTCACTCTCAGTGTTCCAATATCTTGATTGGTGTATGTTACAGAGCACCCGATCATCACGCTAGTTTCATTAGCGAACTTCATGACTCCCTCTCGTCCATCTTTAATACCCTTAAACCAAATGCGTCGGTCATCCTCTTTGGCGACTTCACCTTTCCGAATATTGATTGGAACTCCCTTTCATCAGGTCATCAGTTTGATAATGAGTTCATCGACCTAGCTCTTACGTTTAACCTCTCCCAAATGATAACTAAACCAACAAGAGTTAGCCATCACTCTAGCAACATTCTTGACCTGTGCCTTACTACTGACCCCTCACATGTGAATAACATCACTAATCTTCCCGCTATTAGTGACCACAATGTTATACACTTAAACCTGCAGTTTGACGTCGTCATCAGATCATGCCATTATAAATTTTTTAAAGACTACAATAAAGCTGACTATGATGCAATTAATAGAAATCTTCAACAGTTTTATGATACTTTTCATATCAACTTTTATCAAAGAACAGTTGAGGAAAATTGGAATCTCTTTAAAAACAAGGTAACAACTCTGACTGACACGTACGTTCAAACCATCAGAATTAAAACAAACAATGCAAAGCCTTGGTACAACAAGAAAATATCCAAATTAAGTGCTCGGAAGAAACGACGTTTCAAGCAAGCTAAAGAAAAGGACAATACTATTGCATGGGATAATTACAACGCGTCTGCTAAGGAATATAAAAGAGAAGTGAAAAATGCAAAGAACAAATTTTTTAACTTCGACCTTCTTAACATTTTGAAGAATAAGCCTAATAAGTTCTGGGTGATCATTCATCCTAAAGAGCATAAATCCATCCACCTGACTAATATGAATGGAACTCCCGCGTCTGATAGTGAAAGCGCCTCACTAATAAATACCTACTTTAGCTCAGTATTTACACTAGAAAACAATGACAATATTCCTCTCCTAAATCACCTTTTTCATTCTGCTATGCCTTCAATCGAAATAACATATTTGGGTATAGTGAAAGCGATAGAAAATCTCAAAAATTCTGCCAGCTCCGGTGATCACCAAATAAATTCTAAATTGCTGAAAAACACAAAACATATCTCATCCCAATTTTGAACCCTTATTTTTCAACAGTCACTTGATGTCGGCAAGCTTCCGTCTGATTGGAAAATTGGTAGAGTCATCACCGTTTTTAAAAGTGGGGATCGTAATGTTGTATCGAACTATCGCCCAATATCTCTCACCAGCATCTCATGTAAATTACTAGGGCACGTCAATTTCTCTTCTACCATGAAATATCTGGAAAATTACAATCTGCTTTTTAAAGATCAGCATGGTTTTCGTAAGACATATTCGTGTGATACCCAGCTAATACATTTCATTCATGAGCTTCACAGTAACCTTGACAACAGATTACAGACCGACGTCATTTTCATAGACTTTTCTAAAGCATTCGATAAAGTTCCCCACCAACGTCTGCTACAAAAACTAACCCAACTGCGTATTCATAATTCAGTAATCACTTGGATCAAAAATTTCCTATCCGATCGTACACAATATACTGTTGTAAACGAGTCCCGTTCACCTCTTTCTCGTGTAACGTCCGGCGTACCCCAAGGTAGTGTTCTCGGCCCCTTGCTGTTTTTAATATACGTTAACGACCTTCCTGCTAACCTAACATCTGAAATTCGCCTCTTTGCTGACGATTGTGCTCTATACAGACCGATAAGTAATAATAATGATCACCTACTCTTACAGGCTGACTTACTTATAATAGAAGAATGGTGTCAAACATGGCAAATGACAGTTAATGTAAATAAAACGAAACTAGTGTCTTTCACCAGATCACAGTCCCCATCACTCTTTTCATATCAACTCAACGACACAATAATTGACCCCTGTACATGTTATAAATACCTCGGCGTTCATTTAACCTGTGATCTATCTTGGGCAACTCACATTTATTTTATTTTATCTAAGGCTAATTCATCATTAGGATATCTTCGGCGCCACCTCAAACTGGCCTCACCTGAAATTAAAAAAATTATCATACATAACATTTGTTAGATCTCGTCTAGAGTATGCGTCTTCTGTATGGTCCCCATGGCAGCGTTACCTAGTTATGAAATTAGAGGCAATTCAAAACCGAGCTTTAAGGTTCATTTTCTCAGACTACTCTCGTTTCACTAGCGTAACAGGCCTAAGAAGCAAAGCTAACCTTCACACACTTTCATTTAGGCGCATTCTTTCTCGGCTAGCCCTGTTTCATAATTTATACTATAACAATGCCTCTATTAGAGCATCTCTCTTCCTTCCACCCCACAGTATATCTCTCCGCCATGATAACTCCCGCAAAGTTCGCCCGATTTTTAGTTCAACTGTATCATTTTATAATTCCTATCTGCCCATGACAATCAAGGACTGGAATAAATTACCCGATAGTGTTGTAACCGAGACTAACTTTGATAGATTTGCCGAAGAACTGATCAATTACCTGTAACTTACAAACATATGCTAAATTTTTCCTTCCTTTTTATGTTCACAGTGCATACCGTTAAAATATTAATAATATTGCGTAATGTTGATAACTACTTGTATTTTGTTGTTCTTTGATTCATCTGTATTGCTGACTTCCTCTCTGTGAGTGTTAATTTATATTAAACTATGCTTATTAGTGTGTTATTGACCCCCCTTGTATAATGCCCTAACGGGCCCTCAAGGAATAATAAATGATTATAAGGATTGCAAAGGAAAAAAAAGCTTTGACGCTGACCGCATGCCACGTCGGCGGTGACCCTGTACAAATGCAATGGTGCGCAAGGCAAACATTTTTTTGCAGGTGCGGTCCTTATGCGTGTTTATACGGTAATGACTCACTTTTACTTAGCTGAGTGTGTAAAAGTCGTTGCATGTTTTATGACGCCATCATTTATTTAGTTTTGTATGCTGCTTTATGAAATACATAATGCAGTTGAACTTGTTCGCATACTTGGAGCGAAAATGATATTGATGAGAACTAACAAAACAAATTGTTTATTGTATGTACAACGTAAAGCTTGTGGGGTCCCATCAGCCCCCATCTGGTCGACAACCGAACGCCGGCGCCTGGGGACTCGTTTTCGGTCCCCTCCGTGGCGAGGACGGCGCCTTTGAGGTTTGGTTCCCGAGTGCCTCCTCCCTCGGGACCCATTTTGAAGACATTGGCGGTCTCGGCGGTGGACATCATAGGACCCCCCTCCCGGATAGCGTCGGCGCCCGAGGCCCTGCACGTGCAACGGCAGAGCCAGACGGGGAGCTCCAGCGATAGACCGCCCAAGATGGGAAAGAAGAGGCTCCGGCCGGTCTGGTACGGGGTGACGGCGGGAACAGCGGGGAAAGCTCGGACGACGGAAAAGAGGAAAGGGACTCTTGCGCGGGAAACGGGCCACGACGGGCGTTCGCGCTGGTGGCGACCGCGCCGCCGGCTCGGGTGACGGCCCGGTGACATGGTCCGGACTTAGAACCCTGATTCGGCCCTCGACGACGGTGTTCCCAGGATGCGGTGTGGAGTAGCACCGCAGGGACGATCGGCATGCAGCGAGCAGTGGCGGCGCACCCCTTCCAGGCTTCCTCGATCACCTCTCCCAATCCCGAAACCCCCCAGCAGAATGTGAGTGGATTAAACCCCTTCTGCCGAGAGCTATGCGTTGCTGTGTCACGTTCTTCCGGAGACAGGGGCCCGGGGAATAGGAAGAGAACCCTACAAGCTGGAATGGCAATGCTTCTTTGCCCACCCTCTTCCCCTTTAAGGGGCTTTTTTCAGGGCCCGCCCAAGTAAGGCGAGCATTTTTTCGCCCTGTTGGATATAAAAGATTGCTGCTTTTTTCAGCATTTCGGCAGCCTCACAGGCTGCCCTCGCTGTCCTCGCCTCCTCTTCTGACGTCTTCAGTTTTCCAAGGAGGCACTGCCGTTCTAGCTTTATATACTCCTGTTGCTGCGCCAGGATGTCTTTGTAAAACTGCTTGTCCGCAGCACGCGGGGCGTTGTGCTGAGCCTCCAGACCTGTCGTGGACGAAGTGGTCCCCGCCGGCCCCCGTCCAGTGGTGCCGTTCGCCCTTCAGCAGCAGCTGGTGCCTCAGGTGGTCCCCCTGCCACAGGAGGAGGCGCCTCCCGACGTAGCATAGCAGCTGCTGCACCAGGCTCCACGGGCGCCTCATCCTCGTCCAGCGACCAGTCCGGAGGCTCGTAGTCTTGTGTTTCGTCAGACTCCGGCACCTCGAGCAAGGCAACCGCGGGGTCCACGTCAACCTCATAGCTGAGGACCCGATCCCCTCCTACCACTTCGTTGGTGGTTGGCTGCGGGCTGACTGATGCTGTGCTGGCCCTAAGGAAAATACACAAGAATGTTTGCCTTGTCACCCTTTTACATAATTTGAGAACACCCTTATTTGTATTTCATTCATGCTTTTTGTGTGCATGTGAATCAAGCTCGACTTCTCAGTTCTCGGTCATTACTGCTATTAGTTGTGAAAGTAGCTGGGCTTTAGTAGAGCCAATCTGCAGTGTGCAGGTCAAGCCTGATCTTGGCTGTTGCGGCTATTACTGTCAAACCCGTTTATAACGAACAGCAGAAAACGCCACGATCATTTCGATACAGCAGGTAGTTCGATATAGCAAAAACCATTTACAACGAACTTCCCCGATGCGTTCGTTGTAAGGCGAGAGCTTCTTTTTCTTTCTCATCTCTTCGCTTCCGCCTTGTAACAAAACGCTAAATGTTAAATTTTTTTTTTTTGCGTGCGTGCAGAGGTTTTTTTTGGCTTATACCCCTTTCTGAATCGCTTCTCTTCCTGGGCAATCGCTTTAGGCTAAACAGTTTTTTTTTTTTCGTGCGTGCGTGCAGTGCTTTTTTTTTTACTTTCTTTCCTTCTGGATCGCTTCTCTTCGCCCAATTTTGTTCCAGGCTTGAGCTTCTGAAACTTGCTTTCTTTCCCACCTTTTTTTATAGGAGGGGGGGGGGGGGGGAGGACAGGCTAATAAACGATTTTTTTGCGCGCATTTAAAAGCCTTCCAGGGGGGAAAAGTTTGATATAGCCACTATGTCGTTCGTTAAAAAAGTACTTTTTTACGTGCAGTTTTATTTAATTTCTTTGTGAGTTCAATATCGAGAGTAATTCGCTGTACGTGAGTGCGTTCTAAATGGGTTTCATTGTAGTTGTGAAAGCAGCTGGCTTCATGCAGATCCAGTGTGCAGTGTTGATGCCGGCCACATATTTCTGGTTACTTGTCCCTACAATTCTTTTTTATGTCAAAAAGACTACCATGTTCAATAGCAGATGTGCTCAGAGCGATTCCACATCCAGTGGTAGTGTCTAATGGTCCGTGCTTAATAAATTTTACTCACTGCACTGTACACCATATTTGATCTGACTGCTCAGGAGTACTTGTGATTTCTTTTATTTATCAATACTGTTCACCCTTTAAGGGTAGTTTTATTCCAGGAAAGACATTCCTCATGGTATGCAATGTGCATGTTTGAAGTGTTGCAAAAGCTTGCCATCAGCATATGCTCAGCAGCAGCGAACTCAGCTGTGACAGTGAATGCTACTCACAAAATGAGCGAGATTTGAGAGCACTAATCTCGCACAAATATATTTATGCAACAGAGTCTCTCAGCTTTGGGCCTTCTTCAATTGACTTGCCATCTCAATACAACAAACCTGAAGCAAATGAGGTCCTAGCTGTGTGTTCGTGACCTTTGGGTCTACGTAGCTGTAGAGTTTTCAATATAAAAGAATATATTTGTTTTGATGCTTGTCATAGTTCGGCTTGACTTCATAAGTGTCTAGCCTGTATACGGTAGTCTTCCGATAATTCAAACTCTGATATTATACTTCTGGTTAATTCAAACGAATTTCATAAGTTCGGTTGTCCCGCTATGTTTTTAGTGTATCCATAAGCCACTTAAACTGAATGCCGTTGTCCTGTAATTCATATTTTTTGTTCTTGCAGCAATTTTGTTGAGTGCGCTTTTTTCCGAGCCCCAGTGCACTGCAAAGGGAACACCTATGCAGCTGTTGCTTCCCCGCAACGCACCAGCGTTCGTTGATAAGCGCACTCAACGGGGCTCATGCGGAAATTTCCGCAGCAACTTGCACAGACGCTGTGATGTGACAGCATGGCATACACCGAGCACCGGTGCATTGCGGAGAAGCAAGAGGTCCATGGGTGTTCCCTCTGCAGCGCACCGGTGCTCGGAAAGAAATGCACTAAACAAAAGGGCTGCAAGAACAAAAATATGAATTACAGGACAACGGCATTGAATTAAAGTGGCATAAGCATAGCATGGGAACGTCACAACGTCCACACAAGTCGCTATGAAAACTTTGGTGCAGTGCCCGTTTTCATTGTTCTTGTGTCCCCGCTAAATAGTTGACACTAGACAGCCTCTTGACCTGATAAACAAACTGAATTTTGTTTTGAGTTGTCATGTGCTGTTTGAACAACCCACAACGATGAACATTTTTGAGGGATAAATCAACTTATGTCTTACATTTCACAAATGTTTCATGTGCAGTATACCTGGTTATGATCAGTAGGCCTATGTAAAGGAAAGCATGAAATATCTTCTGTGTACGTGAAGCCATTCATAAGGCGAATCATATTTGTATCTTGCATTATTATTTAGATAAATTTCTGATAAATCAAACGAAATTCATGGCTTCCTGGAGTTTGAAATCATGAGAGTATAATGTATTTTGTAATGGTGGTGTAGCAGAAACACAATCACCTTTGTCTTGTTCGCATTCCATGACACCTTTTGGAGATATACCTTCTACCATTTCAGCAGTGTACCAGCCTAAGTTTCTTCCCCAAACCTTCAAGACACGGCCAACGGTGCTTGCGATGTTCAGAAGAATGCGTCGTCCTCCCCTTGTACATGTCGGCTCAAAATCACCATCGTTTTAATCTTACATCTCACAAAATTAGGTCGTGATCTTACATCATCACATAATCACCATCTCTAGATGTGGCACTGCGGGCGTACCTTGTGCGGGGGTTGCCTTTCTGCAGTGCCGAAGCTCTCCTGATCCAATAACTACAATTATTATTATTATCATTTTCATTCTTTTTATTATCATCATTGATGAGTGAAGTTGCCTTTCATTAACTTGCCTAGCTTGACTTTAACTTCAAGTAACATGGCTCAAAGTTTTAGAGTTCTTGGATGTGCACGGTTCTTTCTTGCTCTGGAGAGAACACACCAGCACGTTTCTTTGAGTGGCCCAGTATTTAGCACCTGCAAACCCCAGATATGATTATGAATACAATATTAGCTTTGCTAGTAGAAGCCACAATCGTGTGAACCTCGAAAGCCAAGACTTCGCACAAATAGCAATAACATGACAGCTCACAGCCCCACCCCTGCCCGTTTCGATCTGGATGAGCATCGTACCGGCGTGCGGTCGTGTATCACTACTGTGTGGTGCACGTTAAAGACCCCAGGCTAGCGGTTGTACTGCACTGGCTAAATTGCTCATCTACAGCTGGGAGACTCGTCGCCCCTGTGAGGCAGACCAAGTTCTAGGCTGTATAAACACACACACAACCCAATTGACAGCTCACTGGTCGGTATCAATGCCTCCTTCGATACCCAGAAGGTTGGGGCTAGTGGTACCGATGACCGCCAGCACAGCTTCAGCCAGCGGTGTCATTCGGTAGTCGTTGCGCCCTGCGTCTGTGGAAAACAAGGTTCTCTTTATATTTGTTTGGGAATTAAACTTTGAAGCGCATTCATTGTTTTGATTTGATTGAAGTAATAGGTTGATATCTTAATTGCTTCTATAATTTAACCGAGAAAATGAGAAAGTGAAAAAAAATTTCTTTAGCACACAGAATGTGTGCTTCATTTTTATGTGCAGTAAAAACATATGTATAGTAAACTCACCGGTCGTGGAGTCTGCCTTCTTTAAGAGGGTCACTTCAGCGCGGATGGGAGACCTTAGGCTTTGCCACTGCTTTTCGATCTGCGGCATAGTGCGCAGCGTCGATGGATGCCGCGAATTCATCACGTTTGCGATCTCCTGCCATGCTCTCTTTTTAGCAGCTTTTGTAATATGGCTGTTCAATTTCTTCTTAATTACACGTTTGCGTTTCGCGAATTTGTAAACCAATTGAAACTTATCATCTTCGGACCGATTTGCATTCTTTACCTTGAAAGGCATCCGTGATGGACGGGGGACATCCATGTCTGCGTGCAGCAAACGCAGACGGTCGTCTGCTAACTTAATGATCAAAACATATTTATCAACTTTTATTGCAAATGCTTCCAAGAAATAACGTCCAGCGCATTTTTTTCTTTAAAAATTGGGCATCTAAGGACACGGAGGCATTTCTGTAGACAACTTTATTCGGCGTACGCACTGGGCGTCGACGACGGTGGTGAGAAACGATCGCGATACGAAGCAATATGACAGCGTTGGTGCGCACTGAACAGTACCCAAAACCGCGGATCGCTGACTCAATTTTTTTCTTTCTTCTTTTTGCACGGAACCACGGTGTGTACGAGACAGGTACCGCAGTTTTGCGACTGTCGTCTTTTCTCTTTGCCCAAACCGATCGCAGCGTAGCAGAAACAGACAATCTTTCGCTTGCCGCCTCGCGTCGCCGGCGCTTTCTTATTGGACAGGAGGTCACAACTCGCCACTTCCACGTCCAGAATCTTCGGCCGTGTTCCAAAATTTACTCAGTCTCAGTCTAGGGTAAAGGTTTTGTACTTTTGCGATCGAAAACCTACCCGCGTCGAGCATTACTCGATTTTTGTTGTCACGTGACATGACCCCCCAGAATAACTCGGATCCATTCCAGTAGATTTGGAACGCACCCTTTGTTTACTCCGGTATTTCTTCAGTTTTCCCTAGATTCTCTCTCTAGGTACTGCTCACTCCATTATTGGTAATCTGGGTGCTGGACTGAAGTCCGTACATGGCTAAGACCGCGCCGGAGACCGTGCTGGATCAGTCTTGGTCTCAGTCACGGTCTCAGCCGAGACCGCCAGGCGCCTGAGTCAAGACTTGAGCCAAGACCTGACTGAAGACTTTCTTGCAAGCGGCCCCAGGCATTACGGTTAGTTACAGGTGACTACAGCCCTTCTACAAGTTGTACAAAATAAAGAACAGATTAGGTGGGATTCATTCAAAAAAGGAAGAACGTGCTTGAGATTGAAATTCTTTCACAGTATATATTACGGACGGACTTGTATTGAACGAAGTCTTTACATGTTTGAACCACACTACGCATCTGCAAGACGGTGTCATTCTAAAGATGCCAAAAAATTTCGTTACGATACTGACTGATTTTTTTTTTGTCAAAGCATTAGAGAGTGGAAAACACTTTTGAGAAGAAGTTGTATCTATTACTGATAATGATCTTTTTTATGATCAATTGCAAATCTATATTCGCAATTAAAAATGCATGCTTTATTGCTGCTTCCGTTTATCTATTGTATGAATATGTAGTGTTATTGCATAATGTTTCCTGTACCCCCTGCATAATTCCTAATGGCGCTGCAGGTGTTAAGGTAAATAAAAAGAAATAAAAGGCACAAAAGCATTTAAAAAAGCAAAAAAGAGGACGAAGTATTAAACCATAGTTCGTAGTCCAGCGGTATGTCTGTCCCTTTTTCGCTCTATATTCTATTTTCCCAAGTTCAGCTGGCCCTGTCATAGTATTATGCACCAAGGAGCTCAACTACAGCTTGTTACGCCGAAAAAAATGTTGCGACCAACTCCGAGCTGAGGTGAAAGTATTAGTTCACGTATTAGTTCTGTATTAGTTCACGTGCACTCGCGCGTGCTTCGCCCAGTGACGTCGGTCAAAGAGCGGCAACTCGGGTACTGCTGGGCGTAAGCGCCTTCTCTGTTGGAGCGTGTCGCCGCCACAAGATCATTAACCCCATAACAGGGCATGCGCGCGATGAAGGGAGGAACATCCCACATCTACCTCGCTCTCCGACGACGCTCGCATACTGCACATACATGCCATAAGAAGAGAATGGCATGTATAGACGCTTTACATGAGTCGGTCATGGGTACCGCCATCTTGGTGTCACGTGGCCTTGTCGCCATAGCTGAACTCGAAATTCTCGTCAGTACAGTGCGTTTTCTGCATGTACCCTCCAAAACCTGAGCTATATTTTCGTTTTTTTTTTTTTTTATCTTCGTTGAAGTTGCGTGGTTGTTATATATGGCCGCTATATTTCGTGTCTCCAGTTAACCCTTTATTAATTTTTGAACTTACGTAGTACTTTTATTTATTTTTTATCGACTAATATCGGACTGCTGGTCACTGGACAACAGATATATATGTCCCAAATAATACGTTATTTTAAGGGGCAATAGAAGACACTGAACACTTCATTCAGGCAACCGTAACGATCCTGCCTTGTAGCGATGCCTGACATATCAGCTTCCGTATTGATTATGTGTAATTAACTTTATCAGTAATGTTGCCGCGAATTTCACACATTTCGTGGAAATGTAGTAGGATGTCGCATGGTACAAAAGGTGGCGGAAATATCACATCACTGTAATCTGCTCGAATCACGTGAGAGCGAGGTGTCGTCAATGATTCGTAGTACGCCAGTATAGTGCACGTCCTGCGACAATGTTTACAAATCCGCGATTTGTCGCATTTGCTCGCCCGGCTTAGCGTAAAGCTATTCGAGTCACTGACAGGGTGAGAATCGTGAGGACGAACTTTCGGTTGTTCTCACTTTAGCTCGACGCTTGGGCACCTCGAGAGCTTCGAGCCTGCGCGCGGGCTCAAAGCACGGCGGGAGGCAACGACCGCATGCTGGATCGCTAAACTCGTGAAAGACAAAGTTGAGGCCCAAGTTCGCGCAGCGCGCTGATTCGGCTTTCGCGGCGATGGCGTCATGCGGGATGAGACGCCAATCATCCAAACTCTATCGGTGCTGAAATTTCAACGAGATCGTAAAACACAGAGTTGTAGCGAGCAACACCGTGGGGCCAGCCGATTCAACGGCTGCACTGATGACGTCGCGCCCGTGTGTCCCCCTACATTCCTACGCCGCCTTAGAGTAAGTGCTGCCTAGATTCTCCCTAGGCGGGCTTGCGAATATTCTTAACTTTTTTGTTGCACGATCGTCGTTTGTGGAAGTTATTGGTGAGGACAAAGTGATGTTTCCCAAGTTTGGGAAGGAGTTATTTGAGGCCAAAATCTCCACTTGGGAATCTTGCCCAACATGTCGAACCGAAAGTTTTATCGGTTTGGTTCGGGTTCGGGTTCATGGTTTTTGGTTGTGGGAACCACGTGTTCCCCACATCCCTATCTAGGCCTAGATCAGGCAGGCCGTGGGGCGTCGCCATATAGGGGCGCGTTCCGGATGCGAGGGCGACGCCGTATTCCCTTGTGGACGGCTTCCCCTCGTCCTTCTCGGGTGATTTACCGAAGTCACACCCCTCGGAATCATGACTTGGACGCGTCCGCCCTCTGGGGATCCAACCTACACCCGACCGACCCCGGGCGTGTCCATTCCCGCAGGCTATGTAAGACGGCCCTAATCCAATCGGAAGGACTCTCGCTGGGGGGGCTCTGCTCGATGGAGCCTTTCTCTTCCTTATCTGATCCTCCCCCTCCGTGATACTGTCAATAGCGGCAGCGCGGACTCCGACAGGCGATCCTGTCAAAAGAGACAGCGCCGTCGTCTCTAACATTGTTGGCCTTCGGACAAGCGTGTGGCATTTGATCTAATAAACACGTCATTATCCGGAACCAAGGAACCTTCTGTGTTTCTATGTGGTACCCCCAAAGGGAAAACACCCATCGGGCCCCACGTTGGTCGCCAGACATGGGTTTCTCTTTTGGGGGTACCACTTAGAAGCACAGAAGGTTCCTTGGGTCCGGATAATGACGTGTTTATTAGATCAAATGCCACACGCTTGCCCGAGGGCCGACAATGTCAGCGATGACGGCGCTGTCTCTTTTGACAGGATCGCCAGTCGGCGTCCGCGCTGCCGCTATTGACAGTATCATGAAGGGGGAGGATCAGATAAGGAAAGGAAGGCTCCGTCGAGCAATGCCTCCCCCAGCGAGAGTCCTTCCCGTTGGATTAGGGCCGTCTTACATAGCCTGCGGGAATGGACGCGCCCGGGGTGGCTCGGGTGTAGGTTGGCTCCCCAGAGGGCGGACGCGTCCAAGTCATGATCCCGAGGGGTGTGCCTTCGGTAAATCACCCGAGAAGGACGAGGGAAAGCAGTCCACAACGGAATACGGCGTCGCTCTCGCATCCGGGACGTGCCCCCACAGGGCGACGCCCCACGGCCTGCCTGAGCTAGGCCTAGATAGGGGTGCGGGAAACGCGTGGTTCCCACAGGGTTCAGTTGCGGTTCAGTGCCGAAGAGCAAAAATAACGGTTCGAACCGGTTTGCACCGCTAACTTGAGAAAGAGATGGGCAGCTCATATTTGTAGGACTACAAGAAAAGCATATAAGCATATACACTCTTGAACAACAAAACAAAAATAATCAACAAAGTATCTAAACAAAAGATGACAAAAATTTCACATACACTTATGTTCAAAAAGTGCTAGTTCATTGTGGATTCTAAGAATTCGCCGTGCACCTTTTGAAATACTATATTGTGAGCTGTGACTATGTTGTTAGGCAAAGCGTTCTATTCATTAATTGTAAAATTTATGAACGAGTTAGCGTACGAAGTCGTGGATGCATATATGGGTTGTATTTTACAGCTCTTATCTAATCTCCGAAAAAAAGAAGTGAAGGGAGGAGATAGTTTATTTCTAATTGTTGGGTTATGGTGGTAAATCTTGTAAAACAGTGTCAAACAAAATATTTTCCGCCTTAAAGTGAGTTCAGGGAAGTTTGCTCGTTTACGCAGTTCAGACACACTTGTGTGAAAAGAATAATCAGAATAAATAAATCGTAATGCTCTTCTTTGGACACGTTCTAGTTTGTTTTTCAGATAAGTTTGCCTCGGAGACCATATGGATGCAACATATTCTAGTTTTGGGCATACTAATGTTAGATATGCAATTTGTTTTACCTTAGGAAGTGCGAGTCTTATGTTCCGTCGGAGAAAACCAAGTGTGCTGTTTGCCTTAGCAACAATGTGATTGACGTGGGTGGTCCAAATTAGATCGGTGGTTATATGAAGACCAAGATATTTGTAAGATGAGGATGAACCTAGTATAATATTGTTAATGCTGTAGTTATAAGAAGACGGTGACAAAAGACGTGAAAAGGTGAGTGCTTTGCATTTATCTAGGTTTAGTGACATCTGCCAATTATCACACCATTTTGCAATGAATGACAAGTCAGTTTGCAGGGATGAGTGGTCGCTGGTGCTCGAGATAGTATGGTACATTACGCAGTCGTCTCCAAAAAGGCGGCTGGTCGAAGAAACACAAAGAGGGATGTCAGTGATATAGATTAAAAAAAGGAGTGGTCCGAGCACGCTTTCTTGAGGAACGCCAGATGTTACGCTCATTTTGCATGATGCTGAGTTATTAACAATGGTATATTGACAGAAATCAGAAAGAAATTCAGAAATCCAAGTAATATTGAAGTGGTCAACTTTTAATTGATGAAGTTTAATTATAAGGCGGTTATGTGGTACTCTATCGAAAGCCTTCGAAAAATCAAGGAAGATAGCGTCAGTTTGTTGTTTATGTTCCAAATTAGAATGAATATTATGTACAAATTCGAGGAGTTGGGTCTCGCATGACAATTCTTTCTTGAATCCATGTTGGTTTATGGTAAGAAGGCCATTAGATTCGATAATCTCATAACATTAAAAAATATGATATGTCCCAAGATTTTTGAAGGAATGCTGGTCAGTGATATTGGCCAATGATTTGGCATTAAAGGCCCGTTCACACGATGCATTTTTTTCGCGCATCTAGTGTCGCGAAACGTAGTTTCGCGAAATGGTTGCGCCGTCTGAACGAGTCCGAAAAGGACGCGCGCATCTAAAAAAAGTTGCGCGCACACCTCGGTTCTGGAGCGAGCTTTTGCTGCAACTTTGCCGAGTCCTGTCAATCACTCTGAGGGCGCCGCCAATGGCCGCTCAGAAATACTCTCACGTGGCCTTTGAGGGGGGAGCGAGCTGTTTGAGAAGACCACTTCACTGCCGGTGTTGTAGACGAGCCAAATCCGAAAAAAAAAAAACCGAAACCACAAACGATGGATACTGCCGGCGCTTCCACAAGCACGTCAAGAACCACTGAAGGAAAAGTGAGTAGCATATCGGAGAAAAATCAAGCGATAGACGAAGACGTAATTGGTGATGATGATAATTCGCGCATATTTTTAGTCAAAATTAAGAAATAAAACCTTGAGACAAGGAAACAAAAAGGGACGTACACAGTACCGTCTCAAAACGAGCACAGCGTACAGCTCTCATTTACTTCAACAACAGTCTTCTTCTTTGTCAACCTCCATCCAAATTATACATATTCAACAGTAAATAAAGTAAATGGCAGTAAATATGACAATTCAACAACTAGTAAATGAAAATTTAAGAGTAAATTAAGTAAATGGAAGTAAATGACAGCTGTATGCTGTGCTGGTTTTAAGATGGTAGTGTGTATGTCCCTTTTTGTTTCCTTGTCTTAAGGTTTTATTTCTTAATTATGATTGTTCACGAGCTCACCTGCGTTTTGACTCTTAGAATGTGGCGGGAGATGGAGAACACGACGCTGAATGGCTAATGGTGATGATGATGATGTTGACTTTCAACTGAAGCGCCACTTTATGGTCAACACCCAAACTATTTTCGCGAGTCAAAACGTCATCGTTGTTGCACGTGAAGCGGTGCGTGTGAACGAGCACATTTCGCGAAAATTGAGTGTCGCGAAACTGTTGCGCGCCTAAAAGATGCATCGTGTGAACAGACCTTAAGGTAGGTAGGTAAGGTACACCGCACCTTTTAATGCCCAATAAATTGGGCATTAAAAGGTAGCGCGTACTCTCATTTAGCTGTCCACTGCCGTGATTGTGGTTGTGAGCCAAGATTCAGTGACACAAACGTGCTCTTTAAACACAAAAATCAGCTATCGAGTGAGTTAGCATAGTTATATAGCAAAACGAAAACCCGGGTGCGTCAGCCAACCATCCGTTAACCTAGTGGACAGTGAGATAGTTGTTTTTGGACATGGGTTGACCAGAGAATTGAAGATCGAGATTGAAGAAAGAAGAAAGGAGGAAGAGGACGTGATGGCTTATACCTTGTGCTGGTGTGTTTTAATTTGATGTGATTTATAATACTGCGCGTTACATTACGATTGACTGGTGGAAGAGGGAAAAGAAAAAGCTGTCCTCGCGTGACTTTCGGTGTATGTTTTCAGAATAGACAGTTGGTAGTCAGCGCCTCGTCCTGTGTGTTCTCTTCTCTTTGTCCGTGCGTTATTCGCTCTGTTTTCCAATGTCGAATCTGGCCTGAAATAGCTCGTACAACATGGTCGCTTTGTAAGAATAAAATGCATGAACTAATCAAGACATATATTCCCATCATCACTGTAACCGAACAAACAGCAGTTACATGGTTCAATACAGCGTTGAGTCATCTCAATAACAAAAAGAAGCGACAATTCTGTTCAACCAAGCGTTCGAACAACACAGACTCACGGGATAAATACTCTGGCATAGGAAAACTATACGAGTTTCTTATTTCCGCAGGTAGAAGTTTTTTTTCTTCTACTTTACCTGATATGCTGCGCAAAAATCCCAAGTAATTTTGAAAGTCATTAACCCCGAGCCTTCCAAACCCATATCATCACGCGATCAACAAATTTCGCTAATTCCTCGTAGTGAAGTTGAGCAAACACTTAACTACAAGTTATCGTCTTCAATGACTAGTCAATCAGACGGTATTATTCCCGACCTCTCTTTCACTGATCATCCAGTTATGCCCAGCATTACTTTCGCTCCTAATGGCATCCCTAAAACAATTGAATCGTGAATGTTAACATCACCTACCGACGTTGACGGGCATCAACTCAAAGATATTAAAAAACACAAACGATAACACATGTATCATATTTTTCAGCAATCCTTATCATTTGGAATGGTGCCACAGGACTGAAGGTTGGGCAAGGTCATTCCAGTGCCGAAGAAAGGTCCCTCGTTTTCGCCCAATCTCTATCAGCAGCCTTAAAATCAAAATTAATGAAGCGTGTAATTTAGTCACAAATTGTAAGGTTTTTGTTATCAGTTAACTCTTTTCACCCAAATCAACATGGTTTTTTGAAAGGGCTTTCTTGCGATACTCAATTATTAGTGTTCATTAACGATCTGAGCTCAAGTGCTTACCATAACAAACCGGTAGATGCTCTTTTGTAGATTGCGAAAAAGCCTTTGATATAATTCCTCACAAATGAGTCGTCTTGAAGCTTTCGCGTTTAAACCTTGACAACCTTGTATACAACTGGATACGCAGCTTCTTAACCGACAAGCATCAGTTTGTTTACGCTGACGACCACTCCTCTCCCCTATGCCTGGTTGCTTTAGGTGTGCGTCAGGGCACCGTTCTCGGTCCTCTACAATTTTTAATCTATATAAATATCCTCCCAACTGAAATATCCTCCAACATTCGCTTGTTCGCAAACGACTTGCATGATTTATCGTCTCATGATAAACGCTACTGATACTCATATTTCCAGCATGACCTTGATCAAGCCTAAGAATGTTTCAACAAAGGGTTAATGTCTCTGAATGTTACAAAAATATCTTTAATCTCTTTCCACAGCAGGCAATTCCATCCGACCCCAAGCTACGCCATCTGTGGTTCGGAAATCTTTTCTGCATATTGCTACAAATATCTAGGCATAAACTTAACTCATGATCTTACCTGGTCGTCTAGCATAACGAGCGTAAAAATGAAGCTAACCAAGTGTTTGGTTACCTGTGACGAAGCTTGCGACTAGCCCCCTGCGCTGTAAAACTTCTACTAAAATGAGAGTATGCAAACGCTCTCTGGGGCCCTTATCAATCTAACCTCTCTAAATCATTTCAATCCGTTCAAAAATTGCGCCGCGAGATTTATCGTTTTCGATTACTGTTACCGCACCAGTGTCAACGAACTAAAATCTCTTGCTGATCTCCCAAGCCTGGAGTCACGACGCAAAGTTGGCAGGCTTTGTCTCTTTCACAAATTCTATTTCACATTTGTCGACAATTTTGTAATCATGCCCACTTACCGAGTTCGAGACCGCATTAGTCATGAAAAAGCAGTTTATCCTCCATGTGCTCGAACACCTGCCCATCTCTGGTTGTTTTCTGTTCAGACAGCAAGGAACTGGAATTATCTGCCCGCCGACGCCGTGCAGCACTCTAACCCAATTTATTTCAAGATCGGCATTGAGTACGTCATCCACTGAAGAGCCATCCTCATGTAATACCCCATATCTAGTGCATTTCAGGTAAATAATAAAATAAAACAAAATAAATTAACATAAGTAAACATTTTCCGCATAGCTTTGCGTTTGGGGTTTGTTCTTCACAAGATGCCGGTCAATTCAATTCGCAAATAAGCATCACACTTGATAATTGTTGACCTTTTTTATCTAGAACAAATTAGTATTTCAAACTCTACTTGACATTGCAGCTACTTTTTGCGACACTTTCTGATTTTCTGCGTGCGCAATCGTCATAGTTCCGCCACGCGCCCCTGTGCACTTTGTTTTTGTCCAACCCACCGACACATAAAATAGTTGTTCATCACATAATGGGGACAATAGCACACTTCTATATTTTTGAGAAGTTAAACATGTGTATGGAACGTATAGGTATTTAAATGCGCTTCAAAATAAAACAAATAAATTGTTTAAGGCTCTCGCAAATCAGTTATAAACGAGCCTATCAAGAATAAAAAAGCCGGAAAAGAATTGCAGAGTCTCTTTAAGGCAATTTGGGGATACATTTACTTATGTATATATTTGATGAAATCCGCTCTTTATTTATGTTGTCAAATCTTTGGTCAGTAATTAAATGTATTTTTATTGTCATCAATAAATTTGACTGTATGATGTTCTCGTGATCGCTTGAGACCGACACGGGTGGACGATGCTCGAAAGAACGCTGCAGCTGTTGAATCTGCGGAACCGTGCTTTTCTGTTTGCTGTTTGGCAGTGTGAAAGACCTGGTCACGTGGAATGCTGAAAACGACCGTGTGCTCACATAATAGATACGAAGAAAAATACACAAAACGTGCCTAAAGAGAGAACAAAAATGGTGTTATTCTAAATAATCCAAGAAACAACACCTCACTGCTAAAATAAACACATAGAGATGCATGCAATGATATTTATAATTACACATATATAGCGCAAATGCCAGATAATATATTTCTAATACAGATCACATTTGGACATATGTATGCACGAGATTGAAACTTGACAAAATACAGTATCGGGATGCTAATGTTATAGATACAAAACTTGAAAGTATAAAACAGCGAGGACGAGGACGGGAACAGGACATCCTTTGTCCCGTCTTCGTCCTCGCTGTTTTATACTTTCAAGTTTTGTATCTATTAACCAACCGCTCGTTTTCAATTGTAATATTACATTCCGGCTTTCTTGCACTTGTTTCAGGCCCTCAATTTACCACTCCGATCCGATTTCCATCCGATTTCAACAGAATACTGAACAGTTTAACATGGTTTGTACGTGACGTCATCACGGTATATGCTTGTGGTCATTGCGAATCGTTATTGGTGAGGAAATCAAATACGGTGGTGAAAATTCATAGTGCAGAAGGTTCGCGCTCAGTGCACATCATGTATTCTAGAGACACTAATAATTCTTGCTTGGTGCAGCGTCGTAAGGAACCGCGCGAGAGTCTAGCACCACGAAAATGCGCTTTTTGTCACGAATGTTTTTGCCAGCAAAGTAGTTTCTGCGACCACGCTTTCCGGATTGTGCCGAAGATGTAGAGCTGGTGAACCTTTATAACACGGCATGTTTTAAAGACTTCTTTTTTCGATGCTCCTCGAGATAGTACTTTCTATTCCTGAGGGCAGGGGCACCTTCTTTTGTTTGGGGGTGTTAATTTGACATCATATTTGTGTCAGTTGTTAACAGTAATCCTCCATTTAGTTTATTTCGCAACCGAAAAATATGAAGTTTAAACAAGATGTGGAGGTTGCCACATCTTGAAGAATTTGAGAACGACACCCCTGTGAGACAGAACGGCTGCAAACAGTCGGAAGCCAGTAGGATCGCTTTTTTTTTTTTAGGTCTCCTCCCCGCACATACTTGTAGATCTATTTACCGTTAAACAATAGGTTATACTTAGTCCTTTAAATGCTGCGATACTCGGAGGCAACGTTTTGAGACAGTTCAGCAACAACGAACCCATTTTTTTGGTGTGTCTCAGTGATATGTGTACATATAAAATGGGTCGTGCAACAATGTTGGTATCTCCAGTAAATACCAGTAGGAGCTAATTCTTGACGTTAACAACTTGCAAAAACGCCCATTACTTTTCCTTTTGCTCAATGGCAGACGTAGAAAAAGACAAAAAAAGAATCAGATTAAAAGGTTAAAAGGCGCGAACAAAACAGGACGAAAAAAGACACACGTAAGACACGGACAGGCGCCTGTCCGTGTTGTACGCGTTTTCGTCCTGTTTTGTTCGCGCCTTTTAACCTTTTTGCAGTAACCAGCGAGAGATGGCGCCACCTCTCTCTCAGCGGTGCCGCGGTTGAGCACGAGCGCGGAGCGCGCGACATAAACGATCCTTCGTTCGACTCTTCATGCTGGCTGATCCGTATTGCTTTCTACATGGTGGCAGCGATTTAAGCCAAATTAGTTCGTAGCGGTTCAAGAAAACGAAGCAACGCTGGACAGTAGGCCTGGAGAAGGTGGCGACCGCAAAGAACGCCGGAGTGAGCGAACAGCGACTACCATAACAAGCCTGCTGCCGCCGCCGGAACCACTGGACATAGCAAGCGAACCCTGGAACGCATGGAAGAAGTGACTAATGGAATTCGAGCTGTCTGCGGTAGCAACGCACCTGATGGACCAACCTGACAAAGTGCAAGCAGCAACACCTCGTCTGCATCGGAGAAGAAGGTAGGAGAATTTACACTACCTTCACATTCGATAACTAGGAAGACAGAGAGAAACTCGGAAGTCCTGACGAATAAGTTCGCGGCGCACATGAAGCCAGCGATCAACCTCACGTACCACAAATTCATCTTTGGGGAAAGAGACCAAAAAAATAAGGTGAGAAATTTGATAAGTGGTTGCGGAACTGAGGGTGCTTGTGCGGCACTGCGAGTACAGCGACGCCGAAGAACGTAGGGTAAGAAGCCGAATGATACTCGGAACTAAAACCGACAGTTGCAGCAGAAACTGATTAACGGCAATCTTACCTTTGGTAAAGTCCTGGAGATATGCCGAACAAGGGAACGAACTGAAGAACAGTTCAACGAAATCCACGGAAAGGACGAGCGACACGAGGACCCACTGGCAGTAAAGGTGCTTAGAAGATCGGACCAAGCCACGTGCCACTGTTGCGGCTTCGTTCATCGCGCGAGCACGTGCCCAGCTACTGGAAAACAGTGTCTTAGGTGTGGCGAGCTAGGCCACTTCGAGAATTGCTGCAAGAGCGGGACCCAGACATGAGACAGCCATCAGCGACGTCAGTCGAAAAAGGGACGAAAATTTGATCCCAAAGTACGACAAGTAGAGCGCAGGGATACGGACGACAGCGATGAAGATTATCTGCTGTGCCATTTAACCATAAATAAGATAGAGAAAGAAGACCGATGGAGCGAGACAGTCACAACAGAAAAAGATAGCGTACGCTGCAAGCTCGACACCGGGGCTAATTGCTCAGTCATCCCAGAGAGACTGCTCCGTTTAATATCCAACGAAAAAGTCCCGAAGTGCGACACCACACTGTCATCGTTTTTGACCACAAGAGAAAAGCACGTGGAAGAACAACACTGACAGTTTCGAATGAAGCCAGAACTGTCCAGGAGGAGTTCTTTGTGGTCAAGGAAGAAATACCGGTGACGTTGGGAGGAAAACTGAGTGAAAAACTTGGAATGATCAAGCGTCTGGCTTCAGTGTCAAAAAAAAACACAAAGACAC
The DNA here is from genome assembly GCF_016920785.2 of Ixodes scapularis. Lineage (NCBI taxonomy): Eukaryota > Metazoa > Arthropoda > Arachnida > Ixodida > Ixodidae > Ixodes > Ixodes scapularis. The sequence goes on along the minus strand of NW_024609835.1, from coordinate 246,713,524 downwards.
AAATGCAGCAGGTACAAATCCTTGTGACCGTGCCGGACCATACGCATACGTTTTCCGCGGACTAGGAAAGGTCAAGGGATTTGTGTACAACACGAAGGTGAAGCCAGGTTCGCAAGGCGTCGTTCTCCCAGCCAGGAAGGTGCCTGTGGCACTGCAACGAAAGGTCAAGTACGAACTTCAAAGATTGGAGAACCAGGGAGTTTTGACAGAAATAAAAGAACCGACAGATAGGGCCAGTTTCATGATAGTTGTCGCAAAGAAGGACAAAGTGCGCATCTGCATGGACCCAGCTAACTTGAATCGAGCCCTGAGGAGAGAACACTACACGATGACGACAATGTATGACATTGCCGTTCGAATCGCGGGAGCGAAAGTGTTCTCAGCGCTAGACGCATCCTCAGGATTCTGGCAGATCGAACTTGATGAAGAGAGTCCAGAGTTGTGCACCATGAGTACTCCGTATGGAAGGTACACGTTTAAGAGAATGCCCTTCGGAATAAGCACAGCACCTGAAGTTTTTCAGCGTGTCATGAACGAAGTACTAGATGGACTGACCGAAACAGCAGTTGTAATGGACACATATCGGTGTGGGGAAGGACCTGCCAGGAACATGACGAGAATCTTCGACACTTGCTCCAACGCTGCAGAGAGGTGCATCTACGACTTAACCCAAAAAAGATCCAATTTGCCAAGACAGAAGTCCGCTACGTCGGACAAGTGCTGACTGGTGATGGAGTGGCTGTTGACCAAGAGAGAATCAAAGCCATACTGGAGGTCAATGAACCAAAACTTCGCAAGGAACTTTGAACATTTCTCGGAATGATCACCTACTTGTCGTACTTCATACCATGACTTTCCGAGCGTGCGGCACCACTACGAGAACTGCTGAAGAAAGAGATCGCATGGGTATGGAGGGAAGATCAGCAAAGAAGTTTCGAAGACCTGCGAGACGCTTTGACAAAGGCACCAGTGCTGGCTTACTACACTGCAGAAAAGGTGATTACGCTGTCAGTCGACGCAAGCCAATACGGAGTAGGGGCCGTTATCACCCAAGACGGGAGTCCAATAGCGTACTCATCAAAATCTTTGACAGCCGCACAAATGAATTATGCGCAGATCGAGAAAGAGAAAAATCTATTGTTCATGGTTGCAGTAAGTTCCACCATTACATATTCGACCAACCAAGCGTAACAGTAGAATCCGATCACAGGCCGTTACAAGCTATTTTCATGAAAGCGTTGCATCAGTGCCCGATGGGAGTGCAGCGGATGAAGATTGCTCTCCAAAGATACTCATTGGAAGTAAAATTCATACCTGAAAAGACTTGCAGCTAGCGGACGCACTGTCACGCTTTCCCATGAAGGAAACAATGCAAGAAGAAGAAGAGAAATTTCAAGTCAACGCACTGGAGCACATATCTGTCACACAAGATCGGCTGAATGAAATGAGACGCAACTGCAGCCGCTGTCCAGGTGCTTCAACTGCGCGAGTATGCACAGACGTCATGACCCGAGCAGAAAGAGCAAGTTCCTCAACTCAGAAGGCCATTCTGGTCCTACAGAGAGGAGATCCACGAGGAAGACGGCCTTGTGCTATGGTCCAACAAGATAAAAATACCAACGGCCATCAAATCCAAAATTCACAACTTGCTCCACACGGCACACGCGGGCAAAGACAAAATGAAAAGGAGCCTGAGAACTTTTGTTCTGGCCCGGAATCAACGCTGACATTGACTGCGAACATGACAAATGCAGGAAATGCGAGAACTACAAATCAAGACACGTCAAGATGCCACTCCTGAGCCACGCATTGCCAACGCTTCCTTGGCAGTTTGTCGGGACCGATTTCTTCACTCATGAAGGAAAAGACTACATAATCCTGGTTGATTTTTACTCATTTTATATTGAGGTAGAAGAAATGAAAAGCACCACAACTTCCAAAGTAAAAGAATTCTGCCTTAAAGTATTCGCAACGCATGCACTGCCATTGAAAATTACAAGCGACAATGGCCCTCCATCTAGGAGCCAGAGTTCAAGCAGTTCCATGAAAACCTCAAGATAGAACAAGTTACATCAAGCCCCTACCACGCTCCATGAAATGGCATGGCTGAACGAGCCCTGAGACGGGCCAAACAACTCTTGCGAAAGAGTGCTAACCAGTGAAGCGTTTTACTGCTCCCTCCTCGAGTGGCGCAACACTCCACGAGGCGATGTCCTCCAATCGCCAGTACAGAAACTGATGAGCCGACACACAAGGACACTGTTACCTGCGATGAGCCGACACACAAGGACACTGTGCCACCCAAGGCTGTCACACGTCGTCTCACAGAAATAAGGCCGCAACAAAAGGCGAACTACGATAGAAACTGAATAACGCTGCCAGACATTGACACGGGTTCTACAATCACCGTCTACAACACCCTGCGGCGCACACGGTCACCTGCCATAGTCGTAGGACGTCCAGCGCCGATGTCCTACAACATTCTAACCCAGAAGGTCAAGGCCGCCGAAGAACCCGTGAACACTTACGAATAGCGACAGATTCTCGGCAAGAACTGACCTCCACGGGGAAAGAGACAGCCGGCATAGAACAGAGTCCCAGTGACTTTAACCAGAATCGGCATCACCCGGGACCGCAGCCGCGAAGAGGAACAAGGGAAAGTAAGCCACCGCAGCGATACCCCAACCATGTTGGTGGTGACGCTCTACACTGACTTTTCCAGAGAAGAGAGAAGTAGTAACCAACGAGAGATGGCGCCGCGTCTCTCTCAGCGGTGCCGCGGTTTGAGCACGAGCGCGGAGCGCGGGACATGCAAGATCATTCGTTCAAATCTCCATGCTGACTGGTGCGTATAAACGCTTTCAGGCAGCTGTGCATGGGCGCCGCCATAACCGACCTTCAGTTTTTGTTCCCTCTTATTCCGTTCGCTTCAATTCATCATTACCACAACGGGACAGGTTATTGCCATTTTAAGTGCTACTGTGTCCTTCTCCCCAGCATACGCCCTTGTGGAGACTCGTCGAGGCCCGCTTCACTGGCTCGGCATTTCGGCAAGACAAGAGAAGGTCGGCTATGGAGGCTCAATCTGGCGCGCGCTGAAAGCGTCTATTGCTCCCTACACTTTTAATCGATATGAACCAACTATCCCCAACAAAACTTTTTTAAAAGAAACGACTTTCCCCTCCTCAACTTGATATTAAAACAAGCGGCCACGTGATCTGACGCTAATTATATTCCGTCAATGTTATCATAGTCATGCGCCGGGGGTTGGCAAATAATAAAGCATAGGTTGAGCTTTAGAGTTAGAGCTTTAGATCCCCAAGGGTGGCCCACCCCGATCCCGGGTATCGTCGCGTAGAGGATCGCGTGGTAGCAATGTTTTTGGCTCCCGAGGCCAATGTTTCCCGATGGAGTCAATGTTTTGGTTTCGGATTGCGCTCATGTTTAAAGTAGTAGTTCACAAAATATATCTCGTTTTTCGACAATCAAATTATGTAATGGCTTTTACTAGTACTTTTTTTGATGTGACATCACTCATATTCCCAACATTGTCTAAATTCAGTGGAGTTACCTTTAACATGTACGGTGGCCATCCAACTTATCCGGAACATGCGAACGGCGCCTTATGTGATGGGAACTTTATTTAAGCGACATCCGAAGAACTGACTCGTGACGCGTTGCGCTCAGCGAAACCAAGGACTGCGGGTTGCGCGATTGGGCGTGTATACGCCGCGGTCTACGTAGTTTGCTTCTTGTGTATATGTGTGCTGTTGCTTTTGCGTTTTCCCAATATAGTTTTATATAACGGTCGTCGGGCGGAGCAGCCAGCACTGCGGGATTCACACACACACACACACACACGCGCACACGCACACACACACACACACACACACACACACACACACACACACACACACACACACAAAGGATTATTTCAGGTCGATACCTGAAATAATCCCACGAGACAAATGCATAATAGATAGTCACGGTCACAACGCATACACATTAGAAATATGCGCAAAATAATCCGAAGTGCTGCTGTCAAGACAGCAATAAACATGCTTATAAGATGTGGGTCATCGTGAGTTACGCAGCAGTGATATGAAGTGATCGTGATTTCTTGTCAGAGCACTCGCTAACTCATTCGCATCAGTCGTGGCCAGAACAAGGAGGGAGAATTGAAACCAGCTAGTCTTCGCGAAAGGAATAGAAACTTTGTTAGAGTGATCATGACTGAGAACAATTCGTGCAGGTTGTAAGACGTAATATTGAAGAATTTCAGGTGAGCTATGAGTTTTGTTTTGAAAAAGGGGCAACCTCGCGAAATACCCCCTCGGATTCAGCGCCAATAGACCGATGGGTTCTATAAGCTGTGTACACATACTGGGTAATATGTTTCAGCACGAACCGATTTGCAGCTGTGGTGTATAGATTCCAGACTGTCAATTAGATATTTTTGTGCGAGTTCCAAATAACAAATGCATATTCTAACTTAGGCCTAATGGAACTAGTGTACGCAAATAGTTAAGTTTCCACCGTTGCCGCAAACAAATACGTTCTTAAGACACTTAATGTTCGATTAGCACCCGGCTTACCGATGTGTATCTGTATTACTTGGGTATAGACCCCTTTTGAAAGTCCCATGCAATTTATTGGGAGGTCGAAACCGCTGCACAAAGGCGGAACAATTCAAACCTTGAAACGTGCAAGTAATTTCATAAAATAGCAAACGTCGGAGCGCAGCCAACGCTAGGAGCCGAGAAGCCAATCGAACAGTCTCGAAAGCGCAACGTCACTGAGCCCATTACATTTTCCGTCGGTATGTTCTTGCCTCAGATCTCGTCAAGCTGCCACTGGCAGCTTTTTGTCTAGGGTCTCCTTTGGCTTAAAGGCCATAAATAAAACGATTGATTGATTGATTGATTGATTGATTGTAATCTAACCAAATGCATTAAGTGTACCGTGAGGTTGTGTTTTTAGTCCGCCATTGTACAGGGAGACCACAGCTGCCAACAGTGGGCAGTCTTTCGAAAAGGGACTGCCAAGATAGGTTTGGGGCTAGATGAAATACTAAATATTTTATGAGCTTACCACTTTGGGCTTGAATCTATAATTTTGTAATCGTAATAAAGCGACGAAAGACGGCTAGTAAATGTCGTAGTTTTTTTTCTAAATTCTTTCGCGTCTGTCGTGTATTACAACATGAAATTAAGCAGTCCAACTCCTTTTGAAGAGCAAAAGAGCCATGTTGATCAGATATCTCCAGGTAGACCACACAGTTGCCGGCGAAAGGCGATTTTTCCCAATGTTATCGTTTAATCGGAAATGCAAATGGTTTTCTAGAACTCTCTTATATTGCACAGTTAGTTTATCGAAATGTTTCCCAAGGTCGGTTTGAAAAACCCGCTTGATATGGCCGCGCAGTGCCAGCTGTGACCTGTCACCACCAAGCAGCATCGATTTGTCCCCGTGGTCGTTTCCGTCTTTCTCTCGGCGGACGTCAGAAGCGTTCCAACGTCGGACAGTGCGAGGAGCGACGCCAAGCGCGTGTGTCGAGCCAGGACGTGTCCATCGACCGGGCCCTAATTCCTCGCCGCGTCAGGCGGGAAAAAAAAGCAAACAAAAGACGTAGATTGAATTTGTCTTGCCACGAGCCAGATCCGGCAGGCGCCCCAGGAAACGGACGTGACGCCATCGACAGCATTGCTAATTGGATCGCGGAGCCTGTCGCAGTCACTTCTCACGCCGATTATGCGCCACCGAGTTTCCAGCATCGGCGGTCAATCCTCTTTGCCTCACCTTGACGGCAGCTGGGGATGCTTAGCGTGCAACTTCAGGCACATCAAGTGGACAGACGAACGACCGAGGAGCGCGAAGAAGCAGCGCGCCTCTTTAGAGCCGCGGATTGTGGTCAAGAATTGTAGCAGACCTACCGAATATCAATTGGACCGATGCCGTTTCATGCGTTCATCATTAGGGTTGGCATAACACTTTTAATGATCTCGTTATTTTATTTTTTCTTTAAAATTTGATTTCTCAACAAGAGGAAAAGATTATATTCTAGATTTCCTATTGACTCATATTCCGAGTATTATGTCTAACGTAACTGTAATTCCAGGTATAAGCGACCAGAGTGCAGTTGTACACATCGCGACACTGTTAGCGCGAACACGATATCGGCGCATTTTTGCATTTTACTTCTAAGTAGTATTAGAGAGCATGAAATGCTATCGTTTACATTATAGAACTAAATGAGCTCTTTCCATAGCAATCATAACTTGGATGACATCCCCTGGATTCAAAACAAAACAAAAAAAATAATGAAATAAAAACGGCGATCGCTTGTTCGCGCTAACAGTGTCGCGCTCTTTACGTGATATATATTGTTAAACCTGGTTAATACGGTAGTGATGCCTCTACTTAAACGTACGCTGTATGGTGAAGATGACAAAAAACGTATTTTCTCAGAACTTCCTCTATACTTTTCCAGTTGTTTTTAGGGTAGTTACGAAAGCTATCGATATTGATCCATTGTGGGAAGTGTTCAAACAAGAATTAAGGTGCTCAAGTATCGCTACATAGCATCCAAGATTTTCAAGGAACATGGTAAACAGAAATTGTGAACTTGGATTCGGTAAAAAAATGCAATATAAATTAGAGCTTATAAAATGTATCGGGAGAATTTGTCTAGCATATTGAAACAAAAGCTGAAATAAGTGACTGCAGACACGAAAAGAAATGTGCTGGAAAAAAGACGGGTTTTAAATGAATCTTTGAACGAGAGCTTAATGAGTGATCCTAGAGAGGTCTGGAAATATGTAAAAAAAATAAAAAAAGAGAATGCTTATATTCCTGCTATGTTGGCTAGTAGTAATCTAGTAAATATCGATATAAAAAGGCGGAGGGCTTAAATGCGTACTTCAAGTTCGTGTTTGCAGCCTGTGTAATCAGCAGTGATTTTTCTGTTTGCTCAGACAATATGAAGCGTTACTTTAGAAGTGGTGGTTGGAATAGACGTCATTTTGGCCCTCCTCTGAGATATCGATACTTACAAAGCCTCAGGGTCGAATGATAAATAAACGTGTCAGGCAAGGGCAACACAACCGCGTTTTTCAAAGATGTCTGGCATGTTTATTATTCCTTCAATCCGCACCAACACCCGCTTGGTTCATCAGTGCAAAGGGACCAGGTGGGCCTTTGACGGTATTTCTTTACAACTGGAAAGAAGAAAACGTAGGGTATGTATCCGTTATTTTTACCACATAATTCGGAACTGTTGTGGTTCCAAGTGACTGGAAGAGCGCAAATGGTCATACTATCCAGTCAAAAAGTACAGCCCAGTGTAACTAAACTATACCGCTTGTAAGCTATTCGAACAGATATTGTATGGCTCAACGTTTTGTTTCCTTGATTCTTGTGATTTTTTACTCTTTCCCAGTACAGATTTCATCGCCGCTATCCGTGTGTTACCCAGATACCGAATTTACCCATTTTTTTTGTCGAATGTTATAGTCACCAGGAAGCGTATAAATTGTATATTGATGGACTTCTGTAAGGCTTTTTATACCCTGCCGCCATTTCTTTTATTGAAGAAATTTGTATCCCTGGGTAACGACGGCAAGGTCACCAAATACATTGCTGAGCCATTATCTGGTCGTGAACATAGCGTTGTGCTTAATGGTCAAAAGTTCGTGCCAGTACTCGTCCCCTTCTAGGTTCCGCAGAGAAGTATCCTGGGGATGCTAATATTTCGTACATTTTTTAACCACATCTGAACAAACGTGCCGTCTCCTATTAAGCTCTTGCGGAGGACTGTGCAGTGTGCTGAACTGTGGAAAATGACTCGGATGCTCTTATTGTGCAGAGCGGTTTAAATTTAGAGAAGGGCTGGTGCGATTATAGAGACATGACCGTCAATATTAAAACTTGCAAACAAATGCGCTTTTTTCTCGACGCAGTTATTCAACAAATATGTTAGAACAAAACAAACTATATGCTTGAACGGGCACAAGAATGTATATATTTGGTAGTTTATTTTTCATTTAATTTAAAATGCAACGTCGATAGCACTGAAGCCAATGCTAGTAAAGTTGTGTATTTTATATGAAGGTACTCAAAAAACATTCCGGAGCTTTAACAAACGTTTTATATTTCTTACATCAGGCCAAGTACGCTTGTGTCATCTGAGACCCCCCTCAAATTCATCTCCCACATAAGTTAGAACAACTTCATAATCAAGCGCGGAGATGTGTAATAAGCGACTGCTGAAATAAAACACAAATTAAATTGAAAACTTCTTGACCACAAAAAAATAATTCTTAAGAATTAAATATTTACACATATATCATGAAGACACAGGTATCAACAGAGGTATCTAACACCTTGACACCGCGTCATGTGTCATTAAGGTTCTAAAAACGTGGATGAATATCGTTATCATACCTACTGCTTTTTTTTTGTGCAAACAATTGGTGATTGAAATATATTGCCCGAAGAGGTTATTTATGTGGCCGATGCTGAGTTATTTTGTAAGGTATATTACAAATTCTTTATATAGTGAACCAGGTTTTTGCATGTTTATGTGTTTTTTTTTGTTTTATGTTTTCAGTCATATATCCTCCTGTATAATGCTTAAAGGAGCTGTGCAACGATATTCAGTTGGATTGTTTTTCACTATACACGAGCTTACTGGCACTAGTGGGAGTCAAGGATACTCGCACCAACTGCGCTGGCCAAGAAACTCCTTTGTTGCGGTGTAATTTCAAGGACAAAAGCGATCATTTTCATTCAACCTTTCCTTTGCAAAATTTGATGACGTAACGTGGGTATCACAGTACACCCATATGACGATATTTGAATGCTGTTCATAGATTGGACCCGAGCATTGCGTGGGCACTCGACTTGGGCTCGTGATAATTACTAGCTCGAGAAGCATTCGGGTAGTGGCCCGTGTCCAATCGCTGCAACGACGTCACTAGCCGAGCCATAACAATATCTGGAACTCAGCGCTTGCCCTGTGCTTTGCCAACCCCAGCGCGTGGCTATGATCAACACTGGCGGCATATAATCGGCTCCAGATCACGTGGCCGCTTGTTCTGGCTGCGAGCTGAGGGGGTGAACGCTGCTCGTTTTTCTTTAATTTTTTTCTGGGACTTCTATTGCGTGGGGTGAAAAACGAACGCGTGTTTCATAGGTCATTAATGTCAGGGATCCGTTCTAAGCGGTATTTGCGCAAAGTAAAAAAATTGTTGCATCGCCCCTTTAGCGACACAACAAGTAGACGTGCAAACAAATTAAAAAAAATAAAATCGAAGAGGTAATTTTTAGGTTTCGCACTTGAAGTAGACATGCTCTATTGTCTAACATAATCACAAGACAACTGGATACCATGCTGCCATCATTGAACACATATATTTTTCTGAAGACGTCACGGAAGAAGTTCACTTTCTGTTTCCGCGAGTAATCACTGTTAGCCATCAATATTTATTAATTAAATGCATAGTGGTCGATCCCATTCATTCTCTCACTTGATCCCGGTAGTATATGCTGTTGAAATGACGTCTACTAATTTGAGAACCTGAGCTGTGCATTATCTTTCCTTACTCATTAGCTAAAACCAACGTACGGATCTGAAAGCCACACCTCCGCGGCGGCACTGCTGTCACAACGAGATATGCAAAGTTGTTGTATGCTACATTTTTCTTAATTACTCCTGCCACAGCCTTGAGGTCATTTGACCTCACGGCTATATGATTATTCCAGGTGCTTGGAATTCGACTTCCGAAATAATTTTTCTCTTTTAACGTTCCTTATCATATTTTTTCAAGCCCAAAACCCGATAAAACATTGAGATAGTGGGCAACTCCATAGGACACGTCCATAATACTAATGCAAATATTACTAACAAGCACAACCTCACTCTTGGTAAATACATTCAGACATTTTACAATTTCGTCGTTATATAAGGAACGATTTCAACACTTCAGCGTGACTACAAGACGTTTCTACTGGTTTGGAGAGACAAATATTCCTAACAAACAGAGGTATTCTTCCGCTTTTTTTTCTCTATCTGCGCAGAAACCTGAAACGCATCTAAACTAATCAATGGTGACGTTTGTTTGTATTCTTTCTGATAAAATCAAAACATCGAGGCAATCAAGTCGATATGTCAAGTAAACTTGTATCTGATTGTAGTGTTTTTGTATGCTTGTTATATTAATGTATAGCAAATTGAGGATCACTTTAGTTTTAACAGTTTCATCTAGGACATTTTTCAAGTAGGTATCCAACCCTTGGAATAATTCAATGCACCTGATATTATTAACAAATTTTGGTAAAATGTACATCATTTCTGGTTCGAATAATGACGTTCTGCTCGCTAGGCCAGAAAAAAATATTTTTTTCCATTTTTGACCCACGCAGATTTATAATTTTTGTCCTAAGAACATTGCCTTGCGCCGCAAAATAATTGCTTAAGTTACTTGGTCGAGTTTTTATTAAAAAATGTCCGCTCCTTTCTTAGCTCACCGCAGGTTCCTCAGAGTCCGGTCGCGAGATCGCATAATGACGTGAGGTTATATCCCTTCGCGAGGTATCTAATGTTTGAGCTGGCTGAATAGCATTTCCTGTAGGCTCGGACAGTCACAGTTGAATGGCGATCCACTCAACAGTTTCGATCAGATTTTCGTTTTTCAGCGTCTGGATGCCGTGGATTTCGTCCTTCTCTGTTCTGGAGTACTGCCTCATGCTATCCAGGGTCACTTTTAGTTCGCGAGTTTTCACGTCTTGTTTTGATATCGTTGCATCCTTATTTAGCGCTTATATTACAGCGACAGCTCTTATAGTGACCCTTTCCCCGGGTTTTCACGGCGTGAGCATAAACTTCAGTTTCCCCGCTAAATTTAGCCGAAAAAGTTACGTCAAATGACCTATGCAGTAATTAAAATTTTCCGCCGAATTTGGCGGGGAAATTGATCTCACGTTACCTACATACAAGTTCAGGTTCCCCGTTAAATTTAGCGAAAAAATTGATGTCACTTGACCTATGAAACAATTCAATTTCCCCGCTAAATTTACCGTAGAAATTGACGTTACGTCTACTATGCACCCAGTCAGTTTCCCCGCTAAATTTGGTGGGAAAATTGTTGTCCCGTGACCTGCCGTCGCTGGACCACAGACAAACTCCAAGTTCCCCGCCAAAATAAGCGAAAGCATTTACGCCGAGTAACCTACGAACCAGCTCAGTTTCCCCTCTAAATTTGACGGGAAAACACATCACGGCCTTAAAATCATATATTCATCGACAACGGGTAAGGACGCTATATCAACGCAACGTCATTTTAATATGATTACACCGTATAACGCACGATCGGCGCAATGTCAATCAATCTACATCGTTATATTGTCGAAGAAACGGCACAGCTGTCGCTGTCGCTTCACGCGGTGAGATCCTCGCGCTATTTTTTTAAGTTCCGTTGTAGTATTTTTTTTTCGTTTTACTTGTTTTATTTTTTTTTTATAATGGGATCCCAGATTTGTTATTTACAATTCAACGCCCTTGACTGTCTTTTCCTGCTGCGTGAGCTTTGATATGACGGCATCTTGTTTTTAAGACTGCACTCCCATTCTCGTTTCCATCAAATTAATTTGAGTTACCACCTCTGTAAAAAATTTTGTTTTTTATATTTTTACTTTTTTTCTGTACCGTGTGCTCATGCTCAGAATATGAGTCTTAAAGTTTTCGACGTCCGATTCTTTTGGGTTGTTCTGCGTCTTTGCGAGTTTGTTCACGTCCTGATCATATGAAGAAGGCCGAGCGAAGTGCAGCTTCCAAGTATCGCAATGCCGAGCCAGCGCTTTGCCCTCCCAAAGTCTTTTGACAGAAGCACGCTGATGCAACTTTATACCAGTGGTCAGAAACTGAACACTCGAAGCCTCGTTCCTTACGTGCTAACAATGTCATGCATGCAAGAACTTTTTTTTTTTTTTAACAGCGTGATTCATATCAAAGTAGTAAGAAAAAGGGCCGTCCAACAGAGTGTAATACAAAAATTAACATTCCATGCCGTGCTTGGCTGCGGTTTATGCAAACCTAAATTAATTCGCTGCCGTTGTTTCTCCGTACGGCAATAAAAAAACAAAAAGGACATATATTTCTTTAGATTGCAGACAAAGTCACGTGCGCGTGAGCTTAGCTCAGGAAAAGGCTATGTGTGCCCGAGGACTCTCGTATTTAAGGCACTCTCTAAGCAACACTCTAAGAAATTTTGCACGCTGAAAGGTGCCCTGTAAAGCTTCCTCAGATTGCCTTAATATGGCGAGAACTTACTCTGTCGGCTCATCTTAGAAATCTCTAAATCATGACGATACGCGGCCGATTTTCCTCAGATCGCAATCAAAGATCGTAACACAGCGAGGTCATATCCGGCAATGGGAGGTTCATGTTCCGAAAGCAGGATCAGTTCGTAGCAAGCGAAGGATCCTCGTACCTCTGACCGGTGAAACCGCAGAGGGATATTTCGAATGCGCGCGGCTGGTTGCGCGTCCGGACTACGACTGGAGTCCGCTGCGGCCCTGGCCAGGCCGCAGCGGTTCCAGGAGGTGGTACATTTTTCGCGGCGGCAGAGCGGCATCCTCCGCGCTGGCCATTCACAGCGCGGCGGAGAACCACGTGACAGGAGGAGAGACATGGCGGGAAAGCTTGCGCGTGGGAGGCGTTTTCACGTTTTTCTAGCAGACGACGCGCTGAGAAATCACGCAAGCGTCTGCTTTGCGGTTTTCTTTTTCTCATTTCCATCGCGGCTAAGTTTTTATACTTCAGCGGTCCCGTAAGATCTGTTCGGGACGTTGGAAAGGGGGATTGTTCTCCCACTCCTTCGAATGCCTCCATTTCGGAGTCGGCTGCATTTGCCTGTGACTTTCCAACCGAGGTTTCACCCACCTCGAAAACGGGGGTTTTGTGAATGTTCCACATATAAGAATGGTGGTCGAACAAAATGATTAACCGCGTTAGAGACGCTGTCTGTCGCTGTTACTTTCTCGTCCACAGTAAAACAAATGCCTTCTTCCGCCCCAGCCTCGGGTTAAAAACATCGTGGTAAGCTTCCACCGACTCGCCCGAAGTCACTGACTGTAATTTCTTCGACTGGAGGGTGACTGACACGAGGCAGACCTTTATCACTACTTTCATGCACGCGGCAAGTTCAGATATGTCCCGAACAAGAGCACTCGATGACAGCCAAGAATCGGCTGATATTTTTAAGGAGAACACAAAATGATGAAATGAGAATCCGGCCCGGGCGGGATTCGAACCCCATTCCTCCGCCTGACAGCCGCATGCGTTGCCCCCTCTGGAACGCCCGCGGTAATATCGGCTATACTTGGTTTCTCCTTAAAGAGGCACTGACACCCCAAAGGTTGTATTTTCTTTTTTTGCTGTTTAAAACGACGCAAGTTGTAGTTGTAGACAGGCAAAAAAATACCAGAACGTGAAACAAAGTTTTTCCTGGTGTGCAGGGGCCTTTTTATTCTTGCCGTTTTTTCTCCCGGTCCTCGCCTCCTTGCTTCGTTTCATTTGTGACGTCATATATTATGAAATATAGAAACTTTCTAAGCGACATTTTTATAAAAATTAATAACAGCATTCGCGAGACATGTTTTTTTTTTTTTATTGCAATTGCGAGTGTATTACGGCCCTTTTTGAAATATCGGAAATCGAATTCCGGAGTGATGTCGTCTCCTGGCTCTTTATCCTCCCTCAAAAACATGGCGGCGCTCGATGCACAGCATGAACGGTAAGTCAAAGAATCAGACGAATCTTAGGTGCCCGAAGACCACTCAAACTTCGAAAAGGAAATCATGAAACGGCCAAAACATATGTGTTTGGTCTGTTTCAGATGGGACCCCGCCGGGGCAGCTTTTCACGCGGAACCGGTGCGGCGTGGTCCCTCACGTCGCTCACAAAAGTCCACTGCGCGTTCTCTTTGACCGCACACCGCTTCAAAGAATGTGATATCGCTGAAAGGGTCCTAAGAGAACTTCAAACTCGAAAGTCAATCGTCTGCACAGCCGGAGGGAACCGGTTGTTCGCGGGACGCCGGCGAACACGACACTTCGGGTGGCGGCGGTTGGGTGGTGGGAGAGAAACTCGAGTCGCAGGACGGCTCAATATTTCACGTCAGTGCACTGGCACGGATCGCGTGGGAATTTTAAATTCGGCATTTGGAATTTGCTTTTTTTTTTTTCTACTTGACGAACACTGAATTCCCAAGTTTCAAATTTTGAAGGTAATGCCCAGGTATCGTTTTCAATCGTTTCGGAAAATAATAATAAAAAAAAAAAAACTTTATTGACGTGTCGATGCCCCCTCAACTCCACACACAGCCGACGCTACAAACGGATGGGACCAATCGGACGCACAGCGTCAAAAGCGCACCATCCTGGTGTTCGTCGTGTTCTAGCATCGCCGAAGCAATCATAAACAGAAAAGGCCTAGTGACTTGCGCTTTAGATGCTTCTTGATTGGTATTATTTGATGGTAGCGTCGACTGCGTCTAGACTTAAGCTGGACGAACCATAGGAGGTATCGGTTATGCGGCATTTATACCATGTGCGAACGTACCACAGTTCCTTTTAAATCGTGTATAGGGGTGTCTTTTAGCCCTTACAAATCGTTTTTAGAGATCTGTTCAGGCTACGCTAATACAGTATAATCACGTTAGTTATATTCCCATGGGGACATTTACATAGGGATCTAATCGTCACTATATATTAACGAATTAACTATACTTCGTCGAATAAGTTTATTTAGTAAAAATAAACATAGCGTTCAAAATTACAAACTTGCTAAGTGTTATCGAAAATCGCTAAATCGGTAAATTTTGAAAATACTTGTTGCACACGGGAAACGCGGTTGTGCGCTAAGTAATCATTCGGGCTACGGGTGCGAGGCTGGTGATGCAAGCACGAGGATGAAAATTTTATCATCCGCCTCCATCGTGCCCTGTCATCGAAAATCAACGAATACCGAGCGGCATCGTCTCAAAGTGAGGATGGTTCGGCCTTTTTAACGCATTCGTTCATCTTTTGAAATACCGGCACACGAGCCTCGCCAGTGAACTTTTTGAGGACAACTAAGTGCACAACTACAGGCGGAAGATAAAATGAAAAGCCCTCGGGCACATCTTGGTACTTTGAAAAATACTTCAGTATGAATCCTTTTTGGGAAAACCGCTCTCAAGGTGAGGAGGGTTTGGCCGTTTTTGCCCATTGGTTAACTTTTTAAAATCCGGGCACACGGGCCTCATGCAGCAGCTCTTTGAGGTCGGCCGAGAACTCAGATCTTGAGGAAATTGAACATTTCGGGCCTTCTGCTACGAGCTGCTGCTATGGCAAATCCTCTAATATGAGCAATCTTTAAGTAAACTTGCTTCGAAGTGGTCATGGTTCGACACGTTTAGGGCATTCCTTTATCATTTTAAATTCGGGCAACCGAGCCTTATTTGGAAACTTTTTGAGGCCGGCCTAGCTCTTAAATGTGACGAAATACGCAATTCAGGGCATTCGACTACAAGCCGCTGCTAGGCCAACTCCTCTAAAATGAGCCACTTTTGAGTAAACTTATCTCGAGTTCGATATGGTTCAACTATATTTCGGCATTTGTTCATCACTTCAAATTCGGGCACACGCGCCTGATCCGGAAAATTTTTGAGATCGGCCAAGTTCTTGACTGGTTACGAAATCCTAACTTTAGGGCCATCGACTACAACTTTCTGCTGTGGTAAATTCTCTAAAACGAGCCATGCTTGAGAAAATCTGCCTCGAAGGGGACATGGTTCGACTGTTTTCAGTCATTGGTTCATCATTTCGAATTAGGGACGAGTTCTGAAATTGCGACGAAATATAAAATTTACGGCCATCGACTATAAGCCGGTGCTATCGGAAAGTTTGCGACTTTAGCCCTGTTCGAGGAATGGGATATCAAGTCGGATATTTCAATACGCTCTTCTCTAAATATCTTTTTTTTTTACTTTTTTTGTGCAGATAGATTGGGGTAATTAATTTACTCTAAACGTTTAGTACGTAATGAAGTATTACCTTTCCCATGTAAATGTTAAATTCACAAGACTAAACATCCTATCATAAGAATCGCTTTGGTATAAACACATAAGATTATTAATTAGCGAAAAGTTTTGAAAAAAAAACTTCGTTTATATATAATTTTAGATTATCATATTACAAACGAGTTGTTTTTGTTTTTTAGATTATCGCTATCAGTAGCAGAATACTGGAAATGACCGTAAACGTATATAACGATAATGACGCCCCTTGAGTTTGAAAATCGGTATCAGAAAACCAAGACAATCATTTTAGAAAAAAACAAAATGCACATTATTGAAAATTTTGGTATACGGCAATCGAGCGGCAAATCTTGTATTTAGATTTATTTTAAATAATAATCATTTAAACTTCGCAGTTTCCCAAAACTTTGCTGGAGGTGCCACCGAGATATATTTTTATACTGATGTAATACACATCTTTGACACTACAAAATGTGCCATAATATTGGGGAGGAATTAAATGTGAATTTTGCCATCCTAATCAGTTTCTCATACCCCAGAATAAGGAGGGCACATAGATTAACTTGGGCTATATCCGCCGTGGCAATACATCCAAAAGTTTATTTGAGTGATAAACCTGGAGTTGAAATTTTGGCGAAAGGATAGCGGTACGTGATATAATGTGGTAGTAAAAAAGCGAATTGTTAAAATCCAAACGTTTCGGTGTAATGGCCATATTTGTATATTAAATACATGGGCTTCTATGGGAGCGCTGCCGTATCCCTCTAAGAGATAGCGCAAGCATAGGATGACACAACTTTCCGGGGATGTCTACACTGCTGCTTAAAGCGCGAGTGCGATGATTTCCGGACTTGGGTTAAAACTTTGTGGAAGTTGCCCTCTGACACTTCTGAAGTAAAGAACAGAAAACCTATTTCGCCTGCGTGTCCTAGTTGTTGTAAAAAAGAGATAAAGATTGGCGTTTCTGGCACCCCTCAATTCACTCGTAGCCTTCAGGGTCCCACCTGGTCCCCCTCCTAGTGACGTAACTCGAGGTGCCGTGTAGCTTCCCGTGTGCTCCCTCGGAGGACGCTTCCTCTTCCTTTCTCTGCTGACATTAGCGAACGTTATGGTGCAGCTTAGAGACGAGCGAGGTCACCTAATCTTGTCGCCGCAGTTCCCTCGGCTGCCACTTGCGGCCGCAGGTGGGGGAAAAAGCTCGACTTTTGCTCTTCAATTATGCAGCGAAATCGCGAACTTTTTAATGAAGGAGATGTTTTCTCTATCCTCCGGGACACGATAAACAACGTAAAAATGTCGAGATGCATATTCTTCTAATCTTAAAATCGTTGATGCCCCCCCCCCCCCCCTTTAAGGGGTTCTGTTTCGCGAGCAGCAATGGCCTAGTGGTGTGTGCCGAATTGCAAGTCGACATCGGGGAAGGCTTCCGGCCGCTGGCGTATACTTCCATCGCCTGCCTATTGATTAATCGCTAGGAACCGCGCGAAAAATGATGACAGCAAGGGACAACCTGGTTGTGAACGATGAATCTCCATGTACACTTGTGTGCAGAGGCATTTGAAGCCGAGGATCGTGTGCGTACCTGGATATAGCATAAAGAACCGTGGTCAGGATGTTCGATCGGTCTTCGAAGGACCTAATGTGGCGTTACGTCCTCCGGAAACTCATCGAACACGGCGAGCATGGTTCTTTATACCTGCATTAAAGAAAGACCGAAATGATCCCGTTTTGGAGCACTCGACATCTGCGGCAGAAAGCAGAAAGCGAAAGGCGGACTTGGAGACTACCGGAGAGGATTGGGAACAGACAGCTTGATGATCCAAACGTCTCTCAGGCACGCGCTCCTTTGACTGCAGAGCCAGAGAAAGAAGGTCGAGTATACTATAGACACCTCTTACGGCCGCACTGCGGCGCAGCTACCGGCTGGCCCGTGCCGCTTCCAGCCAACTATGTGCCAGTGTTACACTGGAACCACAGGAGCTGTCATGGCATTGAGACAGCGACCGCCTATTGAGTACGGCCTTGAGTTGATGCAGGCAATGAGCATGCTTTCCTTTCAGCCACCCTACTGAGAGGGTGACGGCTGCTCGGTTTTCTAAGATTTTTTATAACTCTGCCATTACGGCGTAAAAAAAAAAAAAGAAAAAAAAAGTAAACTAACGCTCTTTTTGTAGGTTATGAATGTCAAAAAGTAATCATGAGAGGTAATTACTGTAAGTACAAAAAGGGAGGCGTGAAGTAGGGAACCTGTATTCGTCGAGAAAACACTTGTCTCTTTTACAGTGAATGCGCATTTGAGTCTCTCAATGCGTGCATATGACTTTCAATACAGTTGTTATTATGGAATATTGCCGAGCGCATCGAAAACTTAACTACATCAGCTAAAAAAACAAAACAATAAGCTAGAAGAACGAAGGCAGTCACTGTGTTTTGGATATTGCTGCCATTGGCCCGCTCTGCCTGCCATGACCAGCGCCCGTGGGACGCGCGCTGGAGACGATCGATGCACGAACAAAAGACGCCCCGAGACACATGGACATCGGGACGTTCGGTCTCGGTTTGGGTCCCTGATAAAATTGAAGTCTACCGCCTCGCCCCCAAGGTTCCCAGAGGATTCCGCGAAACGCGAGCGACGTAGGCGCCCCCTTTCCGACGCGAAATAAAAATAAAACATCGTGCAACGCGTTTTCGCAACAGGCTCACGATGGAGCATCTAACAATTATCGACCCCCCTGGGCGCGTAAAAATACTTGTAAAATGGCAACGACAACCATTTCGACGACGGCGAAACACTCCTTTCCGGTGCCTCGCAAAGCAGACTTTTTTATGAGCGACCTCAACTAGCGAAAGCGGCGGGGAACAGCCGCCGTCTATAACCAACGGCGCTCTGCCTGCGCACCGCAAAGTAGTCCCTCCTCCACGCCCTTGCATTCCCATTTCTCACTTGGTTTTCTTTCCTTCTCTCTGAGGGACATGGGAGACAGGAAAGGGGAGCAAGTGGCGGCTCAGTTAGCTCGAGCGGAAACGGTAAATTTTACTGGCCCACGGCGCTGATTAAGCCGTTACGTTTACGGTCGGCGCCCATTTATCTCGTAAAAATGCTACGATGTTTTATTTTCCCGTTTTTCTTTAGCGAGGAGGAAGGATTTTTATTTCCCTCCCGATAAAGAGATGATACGGTGTGGATTAGGGTTAGGCAGCACGAGCAACTCTTTGAAAATGTAGTGCCGGGTAGGTTAGATGTAGCTTGAAACTGCGCGCTCTAGTGAGCTGAAATTTCCAGACACGCCTTTAAGCGAATGACCCCGGGCGGCCCCCTGCGTGCATCGCTGGAGGGTCAGCTCATGCACGGCTTTACGGACAAACGAAGACTCGGATCATTAATGCCAGTGCCGTTCAATGCGACAGGTTCTTACTATTTAATCCGGTGCTGTAAAATCAATTTAAATATTCTATGTGGCCCAAGTTTTTTTCCTATCCGATGCGCGAAATATGCTCGTGAAAAACGGAGGATTACTTTATTGTATTATTACTGTATTGCACAATATGCTCAGTCATTCTGTAGAGTTGGATGATGTGGGGTGGCGTTCCTTGGAACTATACGCGTCCCGGCCAATGACTACACTCGGCGTCACTAGTTGCGTGCTGTACGGGCGAAGGCATCGAGAGGGGAGAAAGGACAAGCACTAGGAAGGATGGGGAAGAGGAGAGAAACCTCCTCTCCCCTCTAACGCTCCTCTCCTTTCCTCCCTCACCCTTCATTGTCCTCCTCTCACATTCGCCTTCCTAGTCCTCGCTTTTTCTCTCTTGGCCCGGTGTTGCCTTCGCCTGCACTGCACCCATCTAGTGACAAGGAGTAAACATAGACGGCTCCGCTCCATGGGACAATTAATTATTTTGCACTAATAAAACAAAAGTTGTCTGGTTCAACCGCTGGAGGCTTTTCAATGCTGATTTCTTTTTCAAAATGAATAACCTATCTATGTTTGTCTCGGTTGTACCCCAAACCAATGCGGAGAGCAAGCAGGTCGTCTGCTCCTTGAGCAGGAGTTGCGGTGACGTCCGAAAGACGCCGAGCTCTGATTGGTTCCATAGGTAGTGGGTAGACCTCGAAGCAAGCTGCTTTGAGGTCTACACCAGGGTGTAAGATAAACAGGCGGGGAAACGGCCCATAGAAACCTACCGCAGTGCCGTGACCCGATTGTGTACTCGTCTGCTTGCGGGTGGCTTGCGGGTACCCCCGATTTGCGACAGATGGCGCTGCGGCGAGAAGAAAAAAATTGGAATCGAATTTGCATGGAACTCTATGGGAGAGTGCGCAAAATAAACTGAGAGCACGACAGTCCTCCATTGAAAATCTACGAGAAACCTTCTTCGTCAGTTTAACCGGTCGCCAGCGTTCGCCCACCCGGAGTGAAAGTTCGCGGTGCTCCACATAGATGGCGCCACAGAAAAAGAGAAAACCGAGGGGGACACAATCCGGTCGCTCATTTGGCTCTCGTTTCCCCACCTGTCTATCTTACACCCTGGTCTACACACTATCCTTCATTCCTGGACTGGAAGGAAGCGCTGAAAGACAGGGACAAAAGAAGTAGGTAACGACGACACGTGGCGCTTACCTACTTCTTTTGTCCCTGTCTTTCGGCGCTTCCTTCCAGTCATGAACAACCAACTAGCCCAACTTAACATTCTGTTACTATCCTTCATTCACAACCAATCAGAGCGCCTTTCGGACGTCACCGCAACTGTGCAAAGGAAGCATACGAACTTGCTCTAGCCATGCGCAGTAGCGTACATGGGAATACAGCAAAACAGGGCTCCAAACATTTGGACTAAGGTGCCGGATTGGAGACATGTCGCAGTCTCGAGTGTCGGAGAGTAAAGACTCCAATATGAAAGTCTAAACAATACATAAACGAACATAAATAAGCTTTTAATTATAAAACTTTAAACTAGAGCAGTAATAAAAAAGTAAGCCGGATTAATATGCAGAGAGTTAGGCATCTAACTCTATGCATAAGAGTGCATTGATATGTCGTTAATTATGATATTATAAATAGTGGAGACCCAGAAAACTCACCAGACCTAAATCGAAACGTGTAGTGACTGGCATATTCACACGGGGCAGAAGACGAATGAGAATGGTAGATCTGATAATGACCAGATGCAACAGTTAGTTATGACACCATAATCTTAGCGCAAGATACATGCGAACGATAAAGAATTTCGTCATGAGCTACACAGATATGAAGGAGGGAACTACGAGCGGCGATGCTTGCGATGACAACGTGCAATAAATAATATTGCGAAAGGACCCGGGTTTTGGTGCAGTTTTTAACGTGAAAACTACTTTGTCTAGCTGCTCCAGATTTCGTGAAGCCGGATAAAGTCTCTCCGCTAGATTTAGCGGAAACATTAACGTCACGTGACCTACAGAAAGTGAGATTCCCTGCTACATTCAGCCGGGAAATTGACGCCACGTGACCTGATTGCACGTGACCACTACACAAAATCAGTTTCCCCGCTAAATGCAGCGTGAAAATTGACGTCACGTGATCTCAGAGCAAATTCAATATTCCCGCTTAATTTAGTGGGAAAAATTATGTCATATGACTTCATGTCACGTGGCTAATCGCTCCAAATTTCGTGAAGCCGATTTAAGTTTCCCCGCAGGATTTAGCGGGAAAATTGACTTCACGTGACCTCAAGACCAATTCAGTTTCTTCGCTAAATTCAGAGGGAAATATGACGTCACAAGACCGTTTCACGTGACTTTTGCACGAATTCAATTTTCCCGCTAGATTTAGCGGGAAAATGGACGTCCCGTGATTCCAATATCAATTCACGTTCCCCATCAAATTTAACAAAAAAAAAAATGACGCGACATGTCTTCGTGTCACGTAACCTACACACACCGATTCAGTTTCCCCGCTAAATTTAGTAGTAAAATTCATTTTCCGTAAAGGCCACGTGAAACGAAGTTATGTGACGTACGTTTTTCCGCTAAATTTAGCGGAGAAACTGAATCGGTGTTGAGGTCACGGCAAGTCAATTTTCGCGCTAAATTCAGCGGGAAACTTAATCCGGCTTCACGAAATCCGGGACGGCGATGGCCTCGTGATATAAAGTTATGTGACAGAATTTTCCCCGCTAAGTTTAGCGGGGAGATTTAATACGCGTTGTGCTCACGTCAATCTAAGCTATGAAAAAGAATTCTAAAAGCAAAATATACTGCAAATTGCAAGGGAATTTCGTTGAGTATGTGAGACGTTCAAGCATCACAAACCTGTAACTATATCTGCACCTTGGGACTCCACCAATCTGGAGGGTAGCCGCGCGGCATTTTTTGACGACTGCTTAGTTCGGGGTTTGTAGCAACGCGCCTTGGGCCGAGCACCACTGGAAAGACCGCGGGCGGAACGCCTCCGCGGACTGGAGACCACTGCTCGAGGTTATCATACAGGGTGCTTCTTTTTAAGATTCTGTTAAGAGAAAAAAAAGAAGGAGCCCTGAAAGCTGCATTAATGAAGCTTGCGCTGGTGAGTTATAAGGCCAGGGGGACGTAATGTACGGGCTCATTATTACTATAAGCCGAATAATTAATTAAAACGTGCTAATTGACGTTTTAACTAGTGAATATAGACACATGGTTATAATTATAAACTTGCTGAGCGTCATGAAGAATAAATTAGCGATATTTAGAAATACTTTGAGGCAGTGAGAGCTCGCACCATAAGCATGCTGGGTGAGAAAACGCGGATGATAATAGCCGCGTCCCACT
This sequence comes from Ixodes scapularis, assembly GCF_016920785.2. Lineage (NCBI taxonomy): Eukaryota > Metazoa > Arthropoda > Arachnida > Ixodida > Ixodidae > Ixodes > Ixodes scapularis. Next base: position 246,690,664 of record NW_024609835.1, on the reverse strand, counting down.
AGAGCGAGAGACAGCAACAACAGGCGTACGACGACAGGACAGCCTCTCTGTCAGAGACCGCCGTCCCACCTGGCGGACGCGACGCAGAACAAGGAATTCGTTTTTAATGGAACTGGAGTGGGACTGGAGCTGTAAAGAAACCGTCGTGACAATCGACACGCAACTTTTCCCCAACTGGAGTTCCCGAACCGTTCTTTGTTTGGGTCCTTCCAGGCGTTCAAGTTGAGCGTGACGGAATTTCACGCCAATTTCGAGGATGTTGAATGCAAATGACCGTGGACAGGCTTTTTGGGGGCACATGCGGCATCCTGACTATCACAGAGCGTGATGATAATTGCCTGCCGGAATGGCTTGCCCATCTTCGTTGTGAGCGGTCTTACATTGGGCAGTCCTCGAACGTCGGTGTATCCATCCTGATGCAGGGACCTCGGCGTCTCGAAGCACCACCTCGGGTACCAGGTTTTCGCAAATAAAACCAGTCACAGCAAATTCCCTTTGGGAACACGACCGCCAGCCAGCGAGCCACGAGCATTATATGAGCCATCGGGAACTGCGGGAACGATTAGTTGCCGCTAATGCCTCCTCTGAAGGTCGAGCCGCGGAGCGAGCCACGGGAGGAACGGGAGAAGAGGTAGAAGGGTGGGAAGAGACGCAGCATAAGATACAAGCAAGCGAAGAGGATAAGTTAATCTCCGAGAGATGTTCCTCATGTTGCTCTCGATAAGATGATCTGGCGGGCTAGTTGGTTGCCCATCATGAATATACATAGCGCAAAACAACGAGGAAGGAAGAACGAGGGAGACAGGGAGGGCGCCCTTCCTGTCTTCCTCGTCCTTCCTTCCTCGTTGTTTTGCGCTATATATACTTGTGATGGACCACTCGCGGCGCTTCAAGTCCAACGACAAACTAGAACTTGTCCGCCGTCGATCGTTTGTCGACACTTCCCGGCGTTCGTCGGAGTTACTGGTCCTTACAGTGGGACAGCATCAACAACAGGGAACTTTGCGGTGTCGCCGGACAAAAATCGCTGTTTGTCGCTGTAGTGGGACGATAACTACGCGAGCGGGTTATCATATAGATAGCCTTGGTCCGGCTGCACGAGTCTTTAGCCTTCCACCGTGCTTCCCATGTCTTTAAAATATTCACTGATTTCCAGGTTTTCGAAGACACTTTGCAAGTTTCTAATGTAAACCATATGCTTACTTTCAATAATTAAAAAAATAATAACATAGTTTAGTTAATTAGACTACTGATCGTTATGGTTTCCCCATATACCATGTCCCCTTAGTCATATTAATCACCCGAATAAACCGCATTGGTGTAGCGCTTACGGCTGTTTTATACAAATCCGTTAAGACTAAAAAGAAGCTCCTTTTATTGACTCTATGGTTGGTGCTCGGGGAGGCGGTCTTCCGTCGCAAAGTCGGGAATGTTTACTAGACTCGGCACATAGATATTCTTACGCCTAAAAGGGCGCAACAATCTCTACGTTACGAGACCTTGATAACGGTGCGATATAATTTATTAAGCATCTAAAGTACGTATGAAAAACTACTACAATAAGACTAAGCTTTTGCAGAAGGGCCAAAAAAAAAAAAAACGCGATTGCTTTCTTTATTTTAATAAGTTGTACCACTCGGCTATCAAGTCGCTCGTAAAAGTTGGTGCATTCGGTTCGACATCAGTGGCGCCCAGTGCGTGGCACTCAAGCTTTGGGGTGTATTATATGGGACAAGGGTGTAAGTACTACACCCCCTATTTCTTAGAGTGTACACTCCGTTCACTCTTATGCTGAGAGTGAACGTGTGCCAATGCCAGAAGCATGAGCACACGAGATCATAACCTTGAAACGCTCTTCCGCAGAAGGAGCGCTCGCGACTGTAAAGCACTTTCAAAGCCAGGAGCGCGAGCAAGGTCGCGCTTGTAGCTTTGGATGCAGTCTCAACCTAAGGATGAAGGGAGCATAGCTCAAGTAATTCCACTAGAAAAATTTACAAAAATACTTTCAGCCTTTCCCCTCTGGTGAAGAAGGAAGCTGTGATGAAGAAGAAGGCGAGCGATCTGCTCTTCTTTTGCAAGGGAATCTGAAGCGCTCGACGCCCTGGAACTTGAGGCGATAGCAGCTTCGCGACGGTTGCGGACCCGTTTGCTCTGCTGCGCACGTCGCCGCTCCTTCCGTTCCCGCTCTTTTTCCTCCGAAGAAAGGGCACGGGGCCGACCCATCCTGAGTCCAAACAGCAACTGGTAAGAACGTAGGAAGGGGCGCGAAAAACAGACGAGGACGAAGAAGAAAGTAATGGCCGGCCGCAAGTCAGCAAGCCAGAATGGAAAGGTTGCCGCCGTCTATGAGCTATGGCGGCAACAAAAGACAACCGGCAGCCGTTTGTCTCGTGGCCGCCGTCGCTTATAGACGGCGGTAGATGTCTAGAGTTTTGTGTCATCATTTGCTTGCCGACAGACACGATATTGGGGAAACTAGGTCTTAACAGCACCGCTGTAAAAAAACATTGAGAGCCGTTTCACCCCGTGAAGAGGGAAGTCCAGCGAAGCTGGCGCTTTGGTAGATACAAGGACGTTTTATTATAGCGCAGCTGCGCCAATCACGGCGCAGGCTCTAGTGCGCCGCATAGGTGACTGCCGAAGAGTGCGCGGCATTGCGCAATGTAAGGGGGGGGGGGGGGGAGGTTTTTAATTCTTTCCATCTCGGGGGCTCGGCGGCGTAGCTATTCGCCGAATTCAGTCACGTGAACTGCCGCAATCAAAGGAGCGCGGCTCCTACATGCGCGAGAAGTGGCTTTCCCGCATTGCTTATTATTTCAAGATGATTGAACGCACAACTCTGGCGCCCAGAGATCTCTAGCGCACAAATCTTTTGGCGCGTAGCCCACTCACGACGGCCACTCACAAAAGTGTGTGCACATCGGCAACCCGAAACTCAGCGACAGCTGAGCTGTGACGTCGTAGCCGCTAAGGTGTGATTTCGGAGCAGATGGACTGAATGAACGGTAAAGGTGCGAGCGCGCACCACAGAGTCCGCATAGGTGTTTCCTATTACACCGAGCAACACACAGGACGAAAATTCCATAGCGTTTTGGAATCAATGAAGGCATTTCAGCTGTCTGCGTAAGACGAGAGCGTGGTTTCGCACGTCACTTCGGCACAAATAGTCACACGTGCTAAACAAAAGGCGCCGAATATACAGGGACAAGGAACTAGACAAGACAAAGTGCTCTCTCAAATGAAGGTTTAGTAAAACAAACAGATACTAATCATCCATCTTCCTATACGTTTAGAAAATACTGTAGTCACACGTGCTAGACGAAAAGTGCCGAATAAAGTGCTTCCTTGTCACGCGCAGTGACAAGGAAGTAGGAAAAACGAGGGGCACCCTGAAATGAAGGTTTATTGAAACAAACACATGTTAACAAAACCATCTTTCCGGTTATTGGTTTAGAAAATAAAACTATATATATGTCAGTTGCATTGACGCACTTGCTTTCTCCTTGCTTTCTGATAACGAATGCATCGTAAAAGTCTAAGGCAGTTTTATCTCCGTATCGCACGAGAATTGTTGTTTGGGTTAATTTTAGGCCACATACATGTGACCCAGAATTAACCTAAACAACAATTCTCGTGCGATACGCGATGCGATACCACTGAAATAGGTGCCCCAAGGGGCACCTATCCCAGTGTTCCCCCAGGTTTCCCAGTGAAGACTGTTTTACTGACCTTGCATCTACATTGCTCTCATGTATGACAATGCATGTTATTTTGCTTGCTTGTTATCTTATTTTCGGCACACCGTGGAATATTCGGGAGGACAACCGAAAATGGCCGGCCTCAACACGCAGCGCGGTCGAGGGCGCGAAACGGCGAAGTGTTCCATTAACACCTCTCGTTCTTAGGGTGCAATCCAACCGTGCATGACGTTTTGGTACTTTTTTGACGGTTCATATCTCTCTTTTTATTATAAAGTTGATGTAAAATTAAAGAGCTGTTTTTCAACAATACTTTAATGTCTCGATATTACGAATATTTTTAGTCGTTAGTCATTACTTCGCTTTCAATAGACCATAGTGTCTAATATTCAAAAAAATTTCTCGAGTTATAACACCCTATCGTCCACGATATTTTACGTGAGAGTTAGGCTGGATATAATCAATTAAAAAAGTACGCAACAAACCGTACAGATAATGTAAATTTTAAAATAAAAAAATAAAGTTTATTATGGTAATATCTTATTGTGCAATATAAAAGGAATCCCGTCAACGAATGAAAATTACGAAGCATTAAATTGTTAAGCGTCCCTTCGATATTACATTTCCCCTTCCTTATTGATATATTACACGTTAAAATGTTATTAGAACTCAAACTTTTACCATTCAGTTACGGCTACTTGCAGTTTCTTAATATAAAACGCAGATGGCGACACGTGCTCAAAAATAGCTTGATGTGCATTTTCCGTCATGTGTCGCTTGGAACACCACGTGAAGGACAGAAAAAAAGTGAAAGCTGCTTACAACTCCCTGTAACGCCGAATTAGAGCGCAGCTCTTGAGGAGGAGGAGCGAAGGGCACTGGGGGGGGGGGGGGTTAAACTAACCAGTGGGTCACGTGACCTTGGGGGGTCACGTGACCTTGGGGGTCACGTGACCCCCAATGCCGATGATGTCATCACTGACGTCATCAGTGACGATGACGATGCGGGTACCGATGACGTCATTAGTGACGTCACTGAAGACTTCACCAGTGATGATGACGATGACGATGCGAATGTCGGTGACGTCATCAGTGACGTCGCTGATGACGTCATCAGTGATGATTACGATGACGATGCGGATGTCGGTAACGTCATCAGCGATGATGACGATGACGATGCGGATGCCGGTGACGTCATCAGTGATGATGACGATGCGGATGCCGGTGACGTCATCAGTGACGATGACGATGTGGATGCCGGTGACGACATCAGTGACGTCACTGATGACGTCATCAGTGATGATGACGATGACGATGCGGATGTCGGTAACGTCATCAGTGATGATGACGATGACGATGCGGATGCCTGTGACGTCATCAGTGATGATGACGATGGCGATGTGGATGCCGGTGACGTCATCAGTGATGATGACGATGACGATGTGGATGCCGGTGACGACATCAGTGACGTCACTGATGACGTCATCGGTGATGATGACGATGACGATGTGGATGTCGGTGACGTCATCAGTCACGATGACGTCATTGGGGGGTCACGCGACATCGGCGGGGGTCACGTGACCTAAGGGGAGTCACGTGACTTCGGGGGGTCACGTGACCTCGGGGGGGGGGGGTCACGTGCCCCCCACGAGGTCACGTGACCCCGGTGGGGGGCTCGCGCGGTGCATTATGGGACATTTCCCATGATGCACCGGGGTCACGTGATCTTGGGGGGTCACGTGCCCCCCCACGAGGTCACGTGACCCCGGTGGGGGGCTCGCGCGGTGCATTATGGGACATTTCCCATGATGCACCGCGCGGTTACGCCGACGCCGACGGCGACGCCGCTCAAGCCGGAAACGGGCCCCTAAGAGCTGCGCTCTAAAAAGTGCCAGGTTTCAGGGTGTCCGAAGGCTGCGGGTGCACCACTGCTGCTTTTGCATGCGTCCTACTGTGCGTCGGTACACATGACTGACGCGATCTAAATGAAATGGGCGCCATGAAAGAGATTACACCATTTGGGATTCCACCACGCATGCGAAAACATTTGAATGTTTTTATTACTTGCGAAAATCATTTTTGCAAGTAATCAAGCTATCTTGTCGCGATGGCTCGACTACATTTTGTTTCAAAAACCACCTCGGTGGCTCTTAAGTGTCAATGATATTAAAACAAAACACAAAAAACATTGAAACGTCTTAGTGTTTCTGAGCCCACGCGCTGGCCTATGAATCCATATTTGTCTGGTTTAAATATCGGCCGAGGTGCCCGCAATCTGACGGAGGCCGATGTGAGATTTCGGTTGCAAGTCAATTAATCAAAATAAACCAGCAATGCTTTTTATTGGGGCGTGTTTAGTGATTTTTGTTGTTTTGGATTGTGAGACCCTAAATCCTGAATCTTTGCTTTGCTTCACCTTAATTCGGAGCGCAGCCAACGCTACGGGCTGATGAAGCCACTGAAGCAGCGCCAAGAGCGCGAGGTCGAGCAGTTCGTTCTCTTTCTGTGCCTGTGTGGTCGAGCTAAACTAGAGCCACGAAATAAGCTACACTTCATACAAATCTTGCTGCTTAAAGGGCATCTCCGCCGTAATTTGTATAGTCACCGATTTCTATAAAATTTTCACCAAGTATTTGGATGCCCTTCCTGAGCATGTGTACGAAATATCTCGGAAAAATATTAATTTTCTTAGAAGAAAATGAATTTTGAAATTTACACGTCCACACCCAAATCACTTGCTGCCGCCCTACTGGCAACACTGAGGAAGAGCGGCACACGGAGGCTGCCATGATGGCACTGACGTTGCCGTGACGTCACATGTTGGTCAGGGTGCTTGCTTTGGAGCTTGTTGGTGCTAGGACTGTCTGGTTTTTGCTTATTTTATCGGTTTATACAGTTATGTAAGAGCGCGTAATGCCTAATGAGGAAATTAGCGCAAATACAAGAATTTCCTCATTATGTTTAGCCAACTAGCCCACCAGATGATTTTAATGCGCGTAATGCCGACTGGAGGGAATTGGTGTAGTGCCGTAGGGTGTAATAACACCACAAAGAAACGTAGCAATGTGTCATTTCACAGTTTTCGGACCGACGAGTCGACACGAAAGAAGTGGGTCCTGGCAGTCCGACGTGAATGCTGGCTCCCAAGTAAAAACAGCCGAATCTGCTCCGACCACTTCTCACCGGATTGCTATGACGCTAGCGTGCGACTGAGGGAATCTTTCGGGTTGGGCGGGGACGGGCGCAGAAAGAAGCTACTCAAATGTGCCGTGCCTACCGTGTTCGCGCACACACAACCCGGACAGCCGCCGATCGAGCGACGAGCGTTTGCAAAGAGGAGAAGAATGAATCAGACGAGCTTGATGAGTCCATTTTCATCCGCGGCACGAACACAAAACAGTGACCTGCTGCCAGGCTGGCCAGGCTCCAACTGCACAAGTGCGAGTGTTTATACCATATGTGACGTCACATCAAAATGGCGGACCAGTCGAGTGGCATGTTAGTTTCGGTTTCGGTTTCAGCGTATTTTAACGATTATAAATTAAGTAAACAGTTTTTTAATGATTTAACCGCTGCTAAAGGCTAAATTTTTAGTACCCTTTCCGAAAATATGTTTCGATAAAAACGCTCAAATTGACGGCGGAGCTGCCCTTTAAAATGATGGTTGTCAGTTATCTTAAGTTTTCTTTGAAATCAAAGGAAACGCTTTTCCGTCCTCCACAAATGCTTGCACGCCAACTCGGGCACGGGAAGTAAGTGCAGAAATAAATAAGAGAACGCTATGCTTACCAGTTATAAGAGTATAATAACAGTACAGAGCACACAGCGATGAGTACAAATTCCCAATTTCCGGCTAATATAAAACACACGAATCGGCATGGCCTGAAACACACTGCGGGTGAGCCATTACCAAACAATGAGAATTCTATTCGGAATCTGACAATATTCAACTTCCTTAAACATTCCCCGAAAAACACTTGATCAGTGAAGGAAGTATTGCTAAAAAAAAGCAGCTGAAAAACTACAGAATTGAAAACGAGCATGTTGGTTAATATATACAAAACTTGAAAGTATAAAACAGCAAGGACGAAGACGGAAACAGGACATCTTTCAGTTAGCCACAACATAGAATGGCACAACGATAAAACCGCCCCCCCCCCCCCTCCCAGGTTTCAAAGTTCTCAAAGAGGGAAAGGAGATAGCTGTTTTAAAGAAAAGGGAATTTACTGTAAATATAAGAGTTTAAAAAACGCTGGCGTCACGACGAGGTATCACTAATTTAGTTATTTCCGAATACTTAGAATTTGACCTTTGGCATTGTCAAAGATAATGAAGGTTCAGAAATATTGTTTACAGTCCCAAAAAGAAATGTGATATAAATATAAAAGTTTAAAAAGCTCTAGCGTCACGACGAGGTGCCAATAATCCAGTCATCTCTGTAGTTAGAAATTCGACCCCTGTCTTTGTCAATGATAATGAAGGTGCAGAAATGTTGTTGTTTACAGTCCCCATGGCAAATGATTCAATGAATTATCACCGAAATCTGTTGTTGTGCCCGGCCTTATTCTAGTATCAGAGAGATAAGGGGTACAGTCACCACACGTGTGGCTGTGAACGACAATTGGGTGATACGACTCATTTCCAGCCTTTGATGCTTCCAAGTTATGTTCTCTGAGTCGATGGTTGACGCATCTCACAGCCTGTCCAATGTACTGACTGCCACAGCTTAGTGGAATCAAATAAACCTTTCTTTTTTTGTATTCTGCGAACTTTTTGGCATGCTTTACGTTATAACCTCTGGGACTGTTGGTTCCAATAACCTTTTTACATATCTGTTTTAGGCGCATACGACAGGAAAAAACAACACTCGTGTCGAACTTGGACGCGATAGATCTTAAACGGTGCGCGGAATTGTGCGTGTAGGGAATCACAGCGGAAACGACCTTTCTTTTTGGAAAGAGCTTGCGGAAGTTGTGGTTTGAGAATGAACCTCTCAAGGGTGGAACGAAGTAGGTCAGCAGGAAAGCTTGCTTTCTCCAACCTACGCTGCTGCAACTTCAGGCTACTTTCAGAGAAATGCGTGCACGACTTGGAGTATGAGGACTTGAAAAGTCACCTTACTATGCCATGCTTAACTGACTTGGAGTGAGCACTGGTGAAAGGGAGGACTAGCTTCTCCGACCTCTGCTGGAAGGCAAAACAAAGACCTGAGGAATGAGGATATATATCCTCATTCCTCAGGTCTTTATTTTCCCTATGATCGTTCACCAGCTCGCCTGTGCATTAGCTCTTATTTCAGTAATTGTGTTGTTTGCATGTTTATACAGCCCAAAGTTAGTCAGCACTAACGGGTGACTTGTCTCAGCTGTAAATGTGAAATTCAGCCAGTGTTGTGTAACCCTTGACTTGGGGCCCTTAACGTGCAGCACGCAGTAGTGATGCCCGACCGCACGCCGGGACGGTGCCCATATTTGACGTCAATTTTCCCGCTAAATTTAGTGGGGAATCTGCATTGGTGTTGAGGTAACGTAACGTCACATGACGTCACAAAGCCGTAACGTCCTTTTTGTTGCCTCACACGAAAAATCTACGGGAACCTAGTCATAGAAAGCTTCGCTGTAAAATTATGGGTGTTTTTTTAGATCATTTCCGTCAGGGATTCGCTCCAAGCGATGTTTGCTCAAAGCAATAATATGCCTTGCATTGCCCTGATATCCCGAAGGTACTAGGCTTTTCCGCTGGTCACAAGGAATGGGCTGAAATATAGTCAGATGTAGTATTTATTTTCTCAAAAGGCACCTAAATGTAAACATTTCCGATGGACATCCGCCTGGTTAGGAGTAATTTAAAAAAAAAAAAAAAAAAAAAACAAAAAAACTTCAACCTGAAACCTTAACCAAGCTTTATTAAAAGCGAAAATCCCGACGTTTCGGAGTCAACTTGGTCCCTTGATTACGGGTGACTGTTTTTGTCCCGCAGAACAGCCAGCCCACGATCCCGCGGGACGAAAACAGTCACCCCTGATCAAAGGACCGAGTTGGTTTCGAAACGTCGGGATTTTCGCTTTTAATAAAGATTGGTTAGAGCTTCAAGTTTAAGTTCTTTAAAAGGTACCTGCACGAAAATTTCGCAACTATGCAAAGCTGGTCGTGTCGTGACGTCACTTCAAGCATTGTAACGTCAGAGTCCCCAACGTTGACTTGTTCCCGGTAATAATGAACATGGTTGATGGTGCGTACAAAGATCATCGTCGATGAACTGAGCTTCCCTCAATACCGTAAATCGTCTCTTTCTCAAACGAGGTCATTTTACTGAGAGAGCAGTAAAGAGGTGTCGTGGATATTTTTTCATGGTGTTACGTCGCAGCTTCCGCTGTTGCCAACAAAAACGCCGCGCATTTCGAGGGTGCAATTTGAGCAGTTGGGCTGTGTTCAAAATCGATTTACTTATGCATAGGAAGATCGAAAATTCTGATATCTTGCGGAACATATTCCTAAAAGCAAGGACAATATAACTTTGTTATTTTCTGAAACTCAATTCCTAAGAGCAAGGATAATATAACTTAGTTGTCTTCTGAAACTCAAAACGTTTACCAGAAACAAACTCTTCAATGCTTTTATTTCAAAACAGCGTTGCTTTCCTTTTTCTCAAGAACCCTTAAACATTGACTGAGACTAAAGCGGCCCGGCGGGCTCACTCCGTACTCCGGGACGTCACGCGATTTAGAGATATATGATCTCAAGAGTGCGGTGGATAACACTTGGTCGGTGTCTACGCAGAAAGAACAAAAGGTAGAGGTCGGGGTTGCCTGAAGGAGGGAATCATTGGATGTCACTTGGATTGTTTCACTTGTGTAACTAGTTTGTTTCACTTTATGTGCGAGCGAGGCCGAAGGTACATGAACGAGCATGACGCTTTGAAGAACGCTTGCACTATGGACACTTTCCCGTAGCTGTGAAAGTGCGCCGCTATAGTCGACCTTCAGTTTTTGTTTCCTCTTATTTCGTTTACTTCACTTCATCATTATTATACAACAGGACAGGTTATTGCCAATTTATGTTCTACTGTGTTCTCTTTCCAGCACAGGCCATTGCAAAGGCTGGTCCAGGACCAGCTCTATACCTACGACCCCTCCATCGGAGCACTCCCTATGGAAGAGCCTGCTCCCGGTTGAGGGCCGAGTTTTAGCGCCGCCTAGTGAGAGGCGTTCTCACTAGGCAGCACAAAAGCTCGGTCCTCCTACCACATGATATATATACTCCTACCTCGCCGGGTTCTTCTGTTATCCGTGGGTGCGCGCCAGCTGAACACGCGTTCTGGTTTCAAGCGCGTTCACAATGTGAAACGATTTTCTCTATGTAAAAGAGACTGAAGGAGTGAATTCGTTAATTAGTTCGCTTTTTTTTTTTAGTTTGCGCAGTCAACACCAGATGGTATTGGCTGCAACCGCGCGCCGCCAACACCATTGAGGCCAAAGCAACCTGGTGCAGCGCGGAAAATACGAACAAATATACACAGTTCCAGGCTTTGCCACGAGGCGCCGCTGAAACTCGGCCCTCCAAAAGGTGCGTGCTGGAGTGTTTCCAGATGGAGTGGTCGTAAGTATAGAGTTGGTCGTGGGCTCGTCAACGCCCACTTCGGTGGCTCAGCATCTCGCTAAGACAGGAAAAGGTCAGCAATGGCGGCTGTAATCTGGCGCGTGTGTAACGAGCGCGTGGCTTCGTTTAGGCGAGCACGAGGGCAAATGGTCTGCGAAATCTAACCCCATCCTCACCCCAGCAGCAATAACAGCGTTGTACTCCAAGTATAAAACGGAGTAATAATAATAATAATAATAATAATATTAACAATCTCCCTTGGCACAGGAGAGCCGCGGCACGCCAGGAAGGCAACAGCCCTTACCTTATTGGAGACCCGCGGTGCCGCGTCTATGGATGCTGATTATGCGATAATATAATAGACAACTTGTGTTAGAATGGGGACAAGAACACAACAATCCCTTCTTGAGTCCAGACAAAGAGTGTTCTTTATTTTGTCGTCCTTCGGCACGCGATAGCACGCGTAACCTAGCTTACTGAACACAACTGATGGGTATTATGGTATGATATGTACAAGCACGTTAGGCGTAGAAGCAGTCTTTGCGACGGTGCTTCTTGTATCAGCCATTGGCTTCGCACGACCAAGCAGCACGGGTGGCTGGCTTCACGTGCGAATAGAAGAAGGCACGCGCCGTTCCAACCGGCAGCAGCAGCCATGACCACACCGATTTGCTTCCCTGTCCTTTTTATCTAAAGGATACATGGTGTCAGAAGTGTCAGAACTTTCCGCCTAAAGGTGAGAATTGAGATTCCGCATGGCTGAGCTGAATCCACCAGAAGGACTGCGGCTATCTGAAAATGCTGCCGAAGACTGGAAGCGCTTCAAGCATCTGATGGAGCTTTACTTCGCAGCCGCGGAGACTAAGGAGCCAAGAACGCAATATCAAAAGGCTGCAACCTTCCTGCACATTGCCGGTCAAGAAGCAATCGACGTGTTCAACACATTCAAGTTGACAGAAGAGAAGAAAGACTACGATGTGCTGGTGAACCATTTCGAAGAATATTGCCTCCCGGGGGTCAACGAAACCTACAAGCGATACATCTTCCGAATCAGAGTCCAGGAGCCTCGAGAAGGGTTCGAGACTTTCTTTCTTGACCTGAAGAGCAAGGCAAACACCTGCAACTTCGGGGATTTGTCTGATTCCATGCTGCGTGACCAAATCGTATATGGCACATCCACCAGAAAACTTCGGAAAAGGCTTCTGGGAGAAGAGGATCTGAACCTTGTCAAGCCATTTGATTTCTGCAAGTCCGCCGATATATCCCAGAGCCAGAACAAAGCCTTCGAGCAGCTGGAACAAAATGTCGAGCCCGTCGCTAGTAACGAAAAGCGCCAAGCGGGAAGAGAGTGCAAGCACTCCAGCTTTGTTCATGAGCCCCGCAGATGCCAAGCATACGGCAAGATTTGCAAATAGTGTGGAAAGAGGAATCATGCTAAAGTTGAGGCTTGGGCGAGTTGGTACATACTTCGGAATTAAAAACAGTGCGGAAAGACGAGGACCAGACAAAGAAGTGACACGGACGTAGCGCTGACTTACAACTGAGTTTATTGAACGTAAAATCGCGATATATATTTGCGGTGTCACGAACACAAGAGAAGAAAGAATTCAGCCCATGTGATGCATCACACCAGACAAAGAAGTGACACGGACGTAGCGCTGACTTACAACTGAGTTCATTGAACGCAAAATCGCAATATATATTTGCGGTGTCACGAACAAAAGAGAAGAAAGAATTCAGCCCATGTCACTTCTTTGTCTGGTCCTCGTCTTTCCGCGCTGTTTTTAATTCCGAAAGAGGAATCAGTTCGCTAAGTATGCAACAGCTCAAAGAAGTCAGTTGACGACGTGCTAGATCCAGCAACAAGCTCGGTCGGTGACACATATGATTTTGACATTCTAACCGTGAACGGAAAAAGGCAATAGAACGTGACTGGGTCATCGTCGCGAAGTCAGGCGGCCACAACGCCCGATTAAAAGTTGACACCGGTGCCCAAGCTACTTTGCTACCACTCTCAATGTTCAAGTGACTACGTCTGTCAACAACACCGGTGCACAGTTCCACCACTTTACGTTCTTACGGAGGGTCACCACTAGAACACGTTGGGAAAGTTTCTCTCGAAGTTAAGATTCACGGACGAAGAGGTCGACTTATCTTCTTTGTCATGAACAAAGGGAAGCAGGCCCTTCTCGGCCTTGAAGCCTGTGAACAGTTTGGGCTAGTTAACAAAGTGGACTCGATAAGTGACCACAGCGGCCTCAAGCAGCGAGTGATGTCTGAATTCCCAGGACTGTTCCAGGACCTCGGAAGAATCAAGCGGGAGTACAAGATGGTACTCAAAGAAGACTCACAACCAGTAGTTATACCAGCCCGACGTGTTCCATATACTCTCAGGGACGCCTTGAAAGCCGAGTTTGAGAGGATGGTCGCAGGCGGTATAATCACCAAGGTCCAGGAGCCCACTGACTGGGTAAGCCCTTTAGTTGTAGTAAGGAAGAAAAACGGGAAGATCCGTGTTTGTACGTACTCAAAGCACATAAATGCCGCCTTGAAAAGAGAACATCTTCAGTTGCCGCGTCAAGAAGATATCGAAGCAGAACTGACAGGCGCAAAATATTTCAGCAAGTTAGACGCGAATAACGGGTTTCATCAAATTCCACTTGACGGCTACACTCCCCAGATGTGTACATTTGCGACATCCTTTGGGCGCTATCGTTATTTAAGACTTCCTTTCGGCATTGCTTCAGCACCCGAGGTTTTTCAAAAGTCCATGAGCCAAATATTTGACGATCGTCCAGGTGTAAGAGTTTATATTGACGATGTTCTTGTTTAAGGCTCTTCCCGTAAAGAGCCTAACTTGCGACTAAGAGCAGCACTGACAGCTGCAAGATCAGGCGGAATAACACTCAACGCTGAGAAATGCCAGTTTGGTGTCCAACCGATACGCCACCTTGGCGACGCCAGAAGCTGGAGGGGAATCACACCAGACCCTGAACCCATACAGTGCCTTCAGGACCTCCCACTTTCCAAGTACAAGAAGGAGGTTCAACGCCTTCTGGGAGCAGTTAATTCTTCGGAAAGTTAATTCCCAATTTGTCCGATCGAACTACTCTGCTGAGAGCCTGGATCAAAGAAGACTCAGCCTTCGAATGGAGCAGTGCCCATACTGGTGAGTGGTGTGCATTAAAGCGAATCCTGACAGAAGCTCCAGTATTGGCTATTTTTGACCCCTCCAAACCAATTAAACTGTCAACAGATGCATCAAACGTAGCACTAGGGGCTGCCTTGTTCCAGCAGCACGGGAAAGAATGGCGCCCAGTAGGATATGCATCACGTGTACTGACAGAGAGAGAAGGCAGATATTCACAAACTGAAAAAGAAAATCCGGGCATAGTCTATTGAAAAGTAAACATTTCGGCAATTAAGAAAAGAAACTAGAAGTACTCTAACCAACTGGTTTAAATTTTCCGACGTTTCGCGGCCTGCTCGGTCGCTTGTTCACGGGTGACTTATTTGGCGGCGTGTTCGCCTTTCTCTTCTTCTCCTTATCGCTGCCGTTAAAATCGTGCTCTTCTCTTTGTTAGTCCTCGAAGTCCGTGAATGTAGCTGCTTGGGCGGGTACCGATCGACCGGTTCAGGTTGTTCTTGGTATGCTGGATATGCCAAAACTCTAAATAGAGTCGTTTTTCCAGTTTCTTTCGGTGTCAAGGACGGAACTGCTGTCGAAATCGATGACGTGGTTGTTCTTTTCGGCATGTTCCGCTAGAGCGTTTCCTGCACGTTCTTCTTTTTTACATGATATTTATGTCTACGAAGACGTTCCGTGAAGTTCTTGGTTTCTCCCACACATGAGGCGCTGCAGTCGGCGCAAGGAGTGCGATAAACAAGGCCTTGGGCTTTTTCTTTTGAATGACGATCATTTGCAAGAGGGAGATGATGGCCAATGGTCGAGACGGGCTTGTGTGCCCGCTATGCCATATAACACTGTAGCCGTATGGTCTGAGAACATGGGTGAGAACTTCGCTCGTGCCTCTGAACTACGGGACGCACATGCGGCTGGAGGGATGGGTTTTCTCGGCTGCAGATGGGTGGCGAAGTTTCTTGTAGATTTTCTTGACGAATCTTGTTGAGTATGTGTTTTTTCGAAGGTCCCGTTTTATTATGTCAACTTCGTCTTTAAGTGCCTTATCTGTGGAACACACCGTGATGGCACGTCGAAATAGTGCCGAAACTACTGAAGATTTGTGGGATGTGGGGTGGTCTGATAAAAGATTTAGGCATCGTCCGGTGTGCGTTGGTTTTCTATACACCTAAAATGTTAAAAGGCTTCCTGGTTTTCTTTTTTTTTTCACAGAAACACCCAGAAATGGAATGCAACCGTTCACGTTCCACTGTTAATTGAATATTTGGTTCGATTGATCGGCATAGTTTATGGATGCGAAAAGTTCCACCAGTTTGTGTGCGGTCAGTCCATCACCATCGATATGAACCATCGTCCGTTACTAGCAATAGCAAATAAAAAAATAGCTATTGGAGCCATGCCACCGCTTCAGCGATTTTTTACGACTGATGCGATACGATTTTACATTACAGTTTGTCCCTGGCAAGCAACTTGTACTGGTACCTGCGCTGTCTCGGCTAAACACAAGAAGCGCAGATTCAACTACAGACAATGACGAGGTTCACGCAGCAGCTGTACTAGCCACTCTTGTCCGCGACAAGACCAGGCCACGACTCATCAAGGAAACGGCGCAAGAATCCCAACCGCAAGATGTCATCAACGCCCTTATGAATAAAGCATCATTGCAAGGCAAGTTTAAGCCATTCCTATCGCAACTTTCAGTGATTGATGGCATACTGCTGAAGGGCACTAAAGTCATTTTACCCCAAAGTCCAAGACGCGAGATGCTACATCGTATACAAAGCGGACATCTATAGGAATAGGGAAATGTAAATCTCGTGCACGGCAATTTATGTTTTGGCCAGGAATGACAACTGACATTGTTGCGATGATAAGCAACTGTTCCATCTGTAAATATTTTGCGTATCAACACCCAGATGAACCACTGATGATGCGAGAAACACGTAGGCAGCCATGTGCGAGAGTTGGAGGAGACCTGTGTTAGTACGCAGGTAAAACTTATTCAGTCGTCTACGATTCCGACTTGAATTTTCCGGAAGTTGCTGAGCTGCCGGACACGACGTCTAAAACCATTATTGACGTTCTGTCAAGCATTTTTTCAAGACACGAAATACCTATGGAAGTATGCACAGGTGGGGACCACAATTTACTGCACGAGAGTTCACAAATTTTGCTGCGCGTTTTGACTTCGTGCATATGACCTCTAGTCCTCACTTTCCCAGGTCTAACGGCCACGCCAAGAAAGGTGTTCAAGTAGTAAAGAGGTTTCTAAAAAAATGTCTACATTCCGGCGAAGATTTTTGGCTAGGTCTACTTAACTATAGAGCGACGCCACTCGAGTGTGGAGAAGCGCCTGCAGAGCTATTGATGAAGCGCAGGCCTCATACTCTTCTTCCAGACTTCACAACCCGGCCCGCTCGCGCCGTTCCCAAGCATGCTCAGAACTTGCATCAGGGACACCAACTAACCCCACTGGAAGATGGAGATGGTGTTAACGTCAGAGGCCCCAAATCATAGGACACGAAAGCGCGCGTGGTAGGCAGCGGAGGGCCAAGATCCTACAGGGTTTACATGGAAAGGGGACGTGAAATGCTCCGGAATCGTCAACATCTTTTAAACATTCAAGAAAATGACTCTTTTTCAGATGATAGTGGTTCTGACAGGTGCGACACTGCAAACGAAGCTGTGCCACCATAGATTACTCCTCCAGGAAGCGGTCTTGGTAGCACCATCAGTCAGAATCCGGAAACCCCCCCCCCCCCCCCCCCCCATCGCTGCCTCCGCCTCGAAGATCATCCCGACGAGTGTGTCATCCGCGTATTTTAACCTATGACGAGAACTTTGAGCAAGAGGGATAGTTTTTTTTTTTGTGTAATGTATCTTTGTGCAAAAGTTTTATTTATTTACTTATTTTTTTCAAGAAAGGAAGGTGTATCGGCCGTTGGCCTAGCACGACTGAGCAGCACGGGGGGCTGGCTTCACGTGCGAATAAAAAAGGGCACGCGCCGTTCCAACCGGCAGCAGCAGCCAGGGCCACACCGATTTGCTTTTCTGTCCTTTTTATCTAAACGTTAAACTCTTTGCGGGGCCGCCATCGGTTGCTGACTTCTAGAAGGCCGGTCTCGAGCGTCTGGCGAGTGCTCCCTCCGTGCCCGGCTTGCAGACGAGTCGGTCGAATATCCGGCGACGCAGGGAGTCCAGCTCCCTGCGTCGGCCCTGCTGGCCGTCTCGGCAAAAAGAGCGATGAACATCCCCCCCCCGTGGTTGGACACTTGGCAGTAGCGCTTAAAGCCAGGTGCTAGCTTTTGGCTTCCACTACTCTCGCACCACAAGTGATACATAATTTACATCGTTCTGCCATCGTGCGTAAGCCTTTAATTATTTTTTTAGAGCGCAGCTCTTAGGCGCCCGTTTCCGGCTTGAGCGGCGTCGCCGTCGCCGTCGCCGTTGGCGTCGCCGTCGCCGTCGGCGTAACCGCGCGGTGCATTATGGGTAAATTTCCCCGCTAAATCTAGCGGAAAATTTCCCCGCTAAATCTAGCGATAAAATTTCCCCGCTAAATCTAGCGGAAAAATTTCCCCGCTAAATCTAGCGGAAAACATTTCCCCGCTAAATCTAGCGGAAAAATTTCCCTGCTAAATCTAGCGGAAAAAATTTCCCCGCTAATCTAGCGGAAAAAATTTCCCCGCTAAATCTAGCGGAAAAATTTCCCCGCTAAATCTAGCGGAAAACATTTCCCCGCTAAATCTAGCGGAAAAAATTTCCCCGCTAAATCTAGCGGAAAACTTCCCCGCTAAATCTAGCGGAAAAATTTCCCCGCTAAATCTAGCGGAAAAAATTTCCCCGCTAAATCTAGCGGAAAAAATTTCCCCGCTAAAACTAGCGAAACACTTTCCCCGCTAAATCTAGCGGAAAACATTTCCCCGCTAAATCTAGCGGAAAAAATTTCCCCGCTAAATCTAGCGGAAAAATTTCCTCGCTAAATCTAGCGGAAAAAATTTCCCCGCTAAATCTAGCGGAAAAAATTTCCCCGCTAAATCTAGCGGAAAAAACTTCCCCGCTAAATCTAGCGGAAAAATTTCCCCGCTAAATCTAGCGGAAAAAATTTGCCCGCTTAGCGGAAAAAATTTCCCCGCTAAATCTAGCGGAAATAATTTCCCCGCTAAATCTAGCGGAAAACTTTCCCCGCTAAATCTAGCGGAAAAAATTTCCCCGCTAAATCTAGCGGAAAAATTTTGGTCACGTGACCCGGGGGGTCACGTGACCTTGGGAGTCACGTGACACCCCAAGGTCACGTGACCCCCTTCCCGAGGTCACGTGACCTCTGAGGGGGCACGTGTTTGCCCCCCCGTGACCCCACCAAGGTCACGTGCCCTCGGGGGGGGTCACGTGACCCCCCCCCGAGATCACGTGGCCCTCAGTACCCTCCCCTCCCCCTCCTCAAGAGCTGCGCTCCAATTCGGCGTTACAGGGAGTGGTAAACGACTTTCACTTTTTTTCATTCCTTTACAGCTCAGCCGAATGCCCCGTTCACTCATCCTCGCAGCAGGGCTATCGAAGTTGAAGAATACTAGCTATAAACTGCACTGGGCAGTGATCGACAGCAGGAGTACGCCTCGTAGGTGTTACTTGAAGAGCTGCGCTATACTCGGTTCAACCTTAAAGGGGAGGGGTATCTCCGGCGTTTTCTTCATAGGCCTCGATTTGCCGGAAGATTCGCTAAACGCAGCGACAAACATCGCTGACATGGTAACCCAAATATTGGACCAAACTAAAATGTTTCGCGAAGCTATTGAATTTACAATTTTAGCGCTCACCGTGTTTTTCATAATGAAAGTTTCTACTGGGCAACAATGAAAAAGTGACGTGAGAGGAAGACAGCGGTTGACTCTGCGGACTGAAGACATTGTTCCCTAGTGATTAAGGGCAGTCCCATGGTGTCAAATGAATTCTTTGGAAGCTCGCTCCAGCACCCGCACAGCAGCACGATACATACGCTCGACCTGCAAGCCTGCCTCCCCCTGACGTCATGGCACTGAATAGCACGGGTGTTGGTTTTGGCATAATTTTTACTTGCCGATCTCCCAAGAGCCGTTCCCCCCGAATATCGCGATACTAAATAGCGTACCTGAACCTGTAAAGGCCGGTGCTTCCAAACAAATAGTTGGCTGGGGTAGCTAAAGAAATCGCCGGAGCACCCCTTTAAAGTTACGCCGTTGGCGTAGCCGTAACACGTCGGCGTAACGCTTTTTTGTGATGCATCGACGTCGGCGTACCCGTAACGCGTCGGCGTAACACGTTGGCGAGACGCGTCGCCGTCGGTGTAACCGCGCGTTGCACCATGGGAAACGTCGCATAATGCACCGCGGTGAGGCGCGCGTTGCATTGTGGGACGTTTTCCATAATGCACCGCGCGGGAGGGAGGAGGAAGGAGGGGGAGAAGGGAGGAGGGTAAGAGGGGGGGGAAGAGGATAGAGGAGGAGGGAGAAGGAGAAAGAGGAAGAGGAAGGTGAGGAGGGGAAGAGGAAGGAGGAGAGAGGAGGAGCGAGGAGGAGGAGAAGAGGGGGAGGAAGTGAAGAGCAGGGGAGGAGTAAATGAAGAGGTAGGAGGAGAGGCA
The DNA here is from genome assembly GCF_016920785.2 of Ixodes scapularis. Classification (NCBI taxonomy): domain Eukaryota; kingdom Metazoa; phylum Arthropoda; class Arachnida; order Ixodida; family Ixodidae; genus Ixodes; species Ixodes scapularis. The sequence continues at coordinate 246,670,609 of NW_024609835.1, read as the reverse complement.
GACTGTCTCCTCCGTACCCTGCCCTCCTCCTTCTCAAGAGCTGCGCTCTAATTCGGCATTACAGGGAGTTGTAAACGTCTTTCATTTTTTCGCTCCGCTCTAAGGGTGCCAAACCGCGCATGCGCGGCCCGCTACGCCGGAACGGAGAGCGGAGGTCGAAAAACGCCTTTTAGTAGTCCGTTTTTCTTCAGCGCAAGAGGGTTGAGCGTTCGAAAAAATCACGTGCACAGCCTCCCAAGTAGACGTTTATACAAGTATTAAGACACAAAAATAAATAAATGAACGTCAACAGCAAGCGAGAAAAAGGGAGCGACTTTATAAAGGTAGTAAAAACGAAAGAGAGAAATATTAGCACAAAAGAATAGTTTGCACACACCCGAAGAATATTCAGCTATTAAAAGAAAATGATCGTTCCACTTTGCTTGCGAGTGAAGCCGAAGGTATTAAAAAGCGCGAGCATGTTACTCTAAAGGGTACTTGCACTGCACGAGCGCACGTGCTCGGAAGGGACGCTAAAATGCTGGCGCTCGCTCTTGTAGCTTCTGCTACACTAGAAAAAGATGCATCAAACTCAGAAGCGTGGGCTAGCTTGGGCTGTAGTCTCAACTGAGCTACCTCAACCAGCTATATTTTCTGACTCCCCGACCTTTACCCTTTTCGGTATGCTATTTAGTATCCCGAAATTCATAATATAATTTGTGGAATCGGCAAATGAAAATGATGCACAAACTAAAATGTCAATTTGCCTGCTCTTTGCAGTGCCGTGACGTCAGTGGCAGGCAAGCTTGCTAATCGAGTAAGCAGTCTCAAAAAAATAGAATATGCCTATCACTCGTTCCGTGCTGGAGCGCGGGTACTGGAGCGAGCTGGAGCGAGCTTCCAAAGCATTCATTTGACATCAGGAAACTGCTTCGAATAAAGTGTGGAACAAATTCTACAGTCCAAAGAGTGAACCCCTGCCTTCCAGTGACGTCACTTCTTCGTTGTTGCAGTAGAGACTTTTAGGTTAAAAAAAAAACACGGTGAGAACCAAAACTGTATATTCAATAACCTCGCGAAGAAAACAATATTTTGAACAAATATGTGAGATACTATTTTAAGCGATGTTCTTTGGTGAGTTTAGGAAAATTTCAAGCAGATCGGAGACAATAAAAAAACACGTGGAGCACCGTGCTCCACGTGTTTTTAGAGCGCAGCTCTTAGGGGCCCGTTCCCGGCTTGAGCGGCGTCGCCGTCGCCGTCGCCGTCGCCGTCGGCGTCGCCGTCGGCGTAACCAAGGTCATCCCAAGGTCACGTGACCCCCAAGGTCACGTGACCCCTCCAGGTCACGTGACCCCTCCCAAGGTCATCTCAAGGTCACGTGACCCCTCCCAAGGTCATTTCAAGGTCACGTGACCCCACGTCTCCCAAGGTCACGTGACCCCTCGAGGTCACGTGACCCCTCCCAAGGTCATCTCAAGGTCACGTGACCCCAAGACCCCACGTGACCCTTTGAAGGTCACGTGACCCCCGAGGTCACGTGACCCCTCCCAAGGTCATCTCAAGGTCACGTGACCCCAAGACCCCACGTGACCCTTTGAAGGTCACGTGACCCCCAAGTCACGTGACCCCTCTGAGGTCACGTGACCCCCGAGGTCACGTGGTCTTCTCCCCAAGGTCACGTGACCCCCAAGGTCACGTGACCCCTCCCAAGGTCATCTCAAGGTCACGTAACCCCAAGGTGACCCCCACGTGACCCCCAGGTCCCGTGACCCCTCTGAGGTCACGTGACCCCTCTGAGGTCACGTGACCCCCCGAGGTCACGTGACCCCCCTCCCCGAAGTCACGTGACACCCCCCCCCCCCCCCAGGTCACGTGACCGCCCCCCCGGAGCATATTACAGAATGAGGGGAGGAGGAGGGGTCTACCCTCCCCTCAGTACCCTTCACTCCTCCTCCTCAAGAGCTGCGCTCCGATTCGGCGTTACAAGGATTTGTAAACGGCTTTCACTTTTTTATTGTCTCCGATCTGCTTGAAATTTTCCTAAACTCACCAAAGAACATCGCTTAAAATAGTATCTCACATATTTGTTCAAAATATTGTTTTCTTCGCGAGGTTATTGAATATACAGTTTTGGTTCTCACCGTGTTTTTTTTTTAACCTAAAAGTCTCTACTGCAACAACGAAGAAGTGACGTCACTGGAAGGCAGGGGTTCACTCTTTGGACTGTAGAATTTGTTCCACACTTTATTCGAAGCAGTTTCCTGATGTCAAATGAATGCTTTGGAAGCTCGCTCCAGCTCGCTCCAGTACCCGCGCTGCAGCACGGAACGAGTGATAGGCATATTCTATTTTTTTGAGACTGCTTACTCGATTAGCAAGCTTGCCTGCCACTGACGTCACGGCACTGCAAAGAGCAGGCAAATTGACATTTTAGTTTGTGCATCATTTTCATTTGCCGATTCCACAAATTATATTATGAATTTCGGGATACTAAATAGCATACCGAAAAGGGTAAAGGTCGGGGAGTCAGAAAATATAGCTGGTTGAGGTAGCTCAGTTGAGACTACAGCCCAAGCTAGCCCACGCTTCTGAGTTTGATGCATCTTTTTCTAGTGTAGCAGAAGCTACAAGAGCGAGCGCCAGCATTTTAGCGTCCCTTCCGAGCACGTGCGCTCGTGCAGTGCAAGTACCCTTTAGAGTAACATGCTCGCGCTTTTTTATACCTTCGGCTTCACTCGCAAGCAAAGTGGAACGATCATTTTCTTTTAATAGCTGAATATTCTTCGGGTGTGTGCAAACTATTCTTTTGTGCTAATATTTCTCTCTTTCGTTTTTACTACCTTTATAAAGTCGCTCCCTTTTTCTCGCTTGCTGTTGACGTTCATTTATTTATTTTTGTGTCTTAATACTTGTATAAACGTCTACTTGGGAGGCTGTGCACGTGATTTTTTCGAACGCTCAACCCTCTTGCGCTGAAGAAAAACGGACTACTAAAAGGCGTTTTTCGACCTCCGCTCTCCGTTCCGGCGTAGCGGGCCGCGCATGCGCGGTTTGGCACCCTTAGAGCGGAGCGAAAAAATGAAAGACGTTTACAACTCCCTGTAATGCCGAATTAGAGCGCAGCTCTTGAGAAGGAGGAGGGCAGGGTACGGAGGAGACAGTCTGCCTCTCCTCCTACCTCTTCATTTACTCCTCCCCTGCTCTTCACTTCCTCCCCCTCTTCTCCTCCTCCTCGCTCCTCCTCTCTCCTCCTTCCTCTTCCCCTCCTCACCTTCCTCTTCCTCTTTCTCCTTCTCCCTCCTCCTCTATCCTCTTCCCCCCCCTCTTACCCTCCTCCCTTCTCCCCCTCCTTCCTCCTCCCTCCCGCGCGGTGCATTATGGAAAACGTCCCACAATGCAACGCGCCTCACCGCGGTGCATTATGCGACGTTTCCCATGGTGCAACGCGCGGTTACACCGACGGCGACGCGTCTCGCCAACGTGTTACGCTGACGCGTTACGGGTACGCCGACGTCGACGCATCACAAAAAAGCGTTACTTTGACGTGTTACGGCTAAGCCAACGGCGTAACTGTAACGTGTTGGCGTAACACCTTTTGCGACGTGTCGGCGATGCGTCACGCCGACGCGTTACGGCTACGCCGACGGCGACGGCGACGCCGCTAAAGCCGGAAACGGGCATCTAAGAGCTGCGCTCTATAATAAAAACGGTTTACTAAAACTCTCTATTATATCGTACGCTGAGGAAAGCGGGACCAGCAGGCACGTGTTTTATCCATGCTTCGAAGTAACGGTAGGAGCTCCCGCTCACGAAGCGTAGCTGTAGAATGGAACGTACCAAAAGTCTCTATTACGAGTAAGAATGACTAAGACTCAAGAGAAGGAGAGCGGAAAGCCGAGCGAACATATCGTTTTAGGCCTGCAGCCCTCAAATTTTGACCACAACCTCTCGCTAGCAAAATCAAATATTTCTAGGTTGCGTATCAATGGACCTTTTTCCAGTAAGGAGTGCCCCATGACGGTTTTGCCGCCTACTACAAATGGAGGGCAACCGGACTCGCCTTCGCCCATAGGAACAGATAGTGTCGCAAGAAAACAGTGCCCCCCAAAAATGGCGAAAGGGTGGTCAAGGTCAAGTAGAAAGGGTGTGCGCGTGCGCAGACGCTTACTGGAAAAAGGTCTATTGTGGGTTCTTACGCTCGCTCGCGTTGCTAAAATATGCTATGAAAAAACAAGACATAAACAAAACAGCTCAATGAAATGTATTTTTAGCATTTTCATAGGACGCTAAGGCCACGAGCTGTAGATTTTTGTTCATCTTATTTTTTACGCGCATGAACAGACGCTGACAGACGCTAGCATTCGAGCTTAACGCGTGCATGATTTAAAAGTGAACCTTTCGGTAGACATGCAGGATCGAACGCCTCTATGGTTCGGTCTTGCGCACGCCGACATTACATGATCGCGTCTTCTCGACGCACTCGCGCCCCCGTCCGAGTGCAATAATCCCATCCTTAAAGACAGCTTTTCTCGCCAATGAAGCCAAAGCTAGATCCGCTAAATAAGGTACGCTTCAGAGCTTTTGCTTCAGCGTGATAACATTTACACATCTTGGCGCCCAAAATCATGGTTTGCTACTTATCTGGCGCTTTACCTGAAAGGAGCGGGAACGCTTTTCCGTCCTCCAGAAATGTTTGAACAGTTCGCGACAGAGCAAGGCACCTGAACTTCCTATCGCCGTACCCAAAGTTGAGGAAGTCGCATTTTTTAATCAAGGCGATCGGCAGTTGTGTCTGCTTTGTACTAACATTAAGATGGTGGCGCCCACACCAATATCGAGGAACAGAGTGCCGATACTCTAAGCGTAGTTCATTTGCGACTCTAGCCAAAGATGCGGGTGCGGTCGCGCACATTGAGCGTCGATCACAGCTTTGATCGCGCGGTCTTCACTACTTCGGAAACGCAAGAAAATTATACGTCCGAGTATTCGCGACTCCAGCGACCTAAAGGGGACGCCACTATCGGGCAAATATGGTGGTCGAATCCAGGTCGTGCCGTGTCATGTGCTAGCTCAATGCACAACGCTGGAGTTGCGAATAGCACAGTCCGGTACGATGCTAGAGTCGCGAATAGCACAGTCCGGTACGATGCGTGGGGCGTTGCCAGAATTGGGGCACGCGACTTGGCACTTCCCAATAGGGGGGATTTACTTCATATTTGAGGGTGCTGTTTAGAGCGCATGCTCAAGACAAGCTCACACTAATAGACTACTAAAACAGGCAATTTTGACGATGTGAAATGCGCGCTGCAAAAAACAACCGTGGAAGCTCGCCGTCAGCACGTGCTGAGCAGTCACACACACAGCCATGGCCGCCAGTGAATACTCCTTATCATGATTGCCAGTCTTAGTAGCCTATTAATGGGAGCTCGTTTTGAGCAGGGGCTCTAAACATCGCGCTCAAATATTGCGCCCAGTGAATGCCTCTTATAGAACACGACCAAGTCACTTCGGAACTGGTGCTTACTTTTTCTTAGTATGTCCGGGTAAATGTCACTCCGGGAGTCAAATTAATATTCCCATGGCGTAATCTTCAGAGATCGTGTTCGTGATTGTGCCGGCTCCAGAATATCAAATGGTATCAATATTATTGAAAAAACAATAAGTGAACCCTGCGCCTTTTTTTTCTTCAACAATTAAAGCCACCTATGGAATTTTAGCTCGCGATAAAAAATTAAAAAAAATAAAACGCAAAGGAATTTAGCGATAGAAAACAGTGTGAAAACACGAGTTGCTGCTCCATGTCTTCTTTCAACCTTTTTTTTATATCATCGTTATTTTTGTATTAGGTTTGCAATCTGGATGGAAATCAACCTGATTTTTCATCGTAGCTAAGATGACTCGTGATCTCCTAGGAGTCATATTTCTTGCTCTTCCTTCTAAACGAAATTCTCAAGGCGCGGAAAAGGGCCGCTTTTGCATAATCTGTTAACTCTCCGAACAAGCATGCCCCGTTTGCGCTGTTACTTGGAAAAAAGCACACGACGTCCCGACGTATCGTCTGCTAACGAGGTGAGGACTGGCGGCAGAGCAGGATGTCTCGGCATCGCCTTTGTGCGGGCCACGGTGCAACAACGACCGCCTCGGCGAGGAGGAGAGAAGGCGCTAATAGTACGCGGTCCACACGCCTAGCGCTCGTTAGAGGGGAAAGAAGGGACCTGATGAAAGGCGCGTCCGCAGCACGTGTTGCAAACAGGGCCTTATTTTAGAAGGCAATGCTTACGACGCTTCCAGGGACGGCCACCTGGGCTTGATTACGACGGAGACGCAGAATCTTTCGTGGAACGCCCCAGGGGCAGTGAAAAGCCCAGAAAGAGTAAGCCGCTTTGTAAGGTATAAGAGCGAATGGCCTCTTTCCGAAGGCGTGTACAGAACGGGACAAATGTTCCAACGAGCTGGAGAGTATTCAGAACGTTAATGAGAAAGGCTCTGCTAGTCACTAAGCAAGGAAACATGAGCGAAAAAATTACACCTAATTGCGAAGAGTGTCGAAACTTTAAATTCTTATGGACGTTAAATATGAGGTAACTGGGTCTCTAAGGAAACGCCGTGAGTAACTTTTCTTCAACATGTCCGGTAGAGCGCCGGGTATCGGATTTGATTTAGAATGAAGAAATAATCTTTTCCTCAGGGTGCGAAGAAATCCGTACGTTTCCAATGCATATGCTCGACTGCAGAAAAACGAACAGCACCTAGTGGGAAAACACTGAACTAGACCGAACAGGTCATTTCGCGATTGAGCGACTTTATCAAAGCGCATGTCTTCAGACGGATCAGGCTAAGGAGGGTGTGAACCCTCTTATCTTCGGGAACCTCGCTGACCATAAGGTATGACATTGGTCTTTCGGTGTGCGAAAGCGAGTCGCTCATCGTATCGTATCGATACGACACAAGATCCGCTCTGGGGTGTTTGTTTCCTTGAGTGTCGCTCCAGGATTGCAAGGCTTGATAATCCTTTGCTTAGTTTGAACCAACAGCAATCAGACAATGATTCGACCCGACGTTCTGTTGCCAGCAGGGATTCTTCGTGAAATCCCATCCTCGTTGCTAAAATGTTTTGTTTTTGCTCAGGGACAAACATTAAAAGTTCAGATATGAGCCCTATGGACCATTTCTGCATGCGATTGCTCGGGTAGTCAGTCAGTCGATGAAGTCACGCAACAGTCATGCGCGCACGCATTACGGCACGTGCTCCTGTAGCACTCATAAGAAACTCAGTGGCTAACATAGGCTGAATTTACATGGATGCGACTGTAGCGCATCGAAGCGAGATCTAACTATTTTGATTGGTGGCAGGTGGGTAGAAGTGGGAAGACAGGCTGCGTGCGATTGGTTCCTTCTCGATTGGATGCGCTAAAATTGCATTCATGTAAACGCAGCCAATGTCCTTTTTGCTACACGGTGTACGGGATTCTTGAGAAGAATTATAAATTTCGTGCCTTCAGATCTCCCAAGTGAGCACATGATTTGTCTTCACGTACCGTAGGACCCGGTGCTTCACACTGCCAACGGGAATACAAAAGGCATGTTTCCGGAGACCGGCTTCTGGCATATTTTACTTAGCTTGCTCCCTTGTTGGTCTCAAGTGGTGATTTGTAGTTCGTTTAGTCAAATGTTTGAAAAAAAGTATCTCCGAATTTCTTCTGGCGTTTTTATCATCCTGGATAGGCATGTGGATCCGTGATTTGTAGAGCCTTAAAAAAATACTTAACTGAAAGTTGATCTAAAGAAATGTATTTACTTCTCACACAAACGACTTTTTAAAACACAGAAGCCTCGTGTTGTTGCTTTTATGAGATGTAAGGCAATCTTACCTATCTCTTGGCAGGAAAAAAGCAAAGTACTCATGGGCGCGTGGTCAATCTATTACGATCTCGTTGTCACACATTCAGACCGATAGAAAGCCTCTAAGGAGCTGCTATAGCGGGTAGAGTATCGAGTAATACTTTGTTATTTTAAAGGAAATACATGAATTAGCCAGCGGTGCCTATTTCCAAACAGCATTGATCGTTATATTTCCACTGGCCAAGGACAGAGCTCTACCACTGCCAGGCTGGTCAAATTTAACCATGTAGGAAAAACTCGTCACTTAATTATGTGCACTTTCAGACCTGCCTAGAACTGAGTATGAGGGCACGTGTATGCTGAAGTTAGAATTTTGCATAACTTATATCGGCATGATTCCTAGCCTACACCATGGCGCCGACTGTAAAGAAAATTTATTAGGAAAACAAGCGTGATTTACGCCGAGTGATTATATAAAAGCAGTATACTGAGACGATTTGTTCCAACACTTCGCGAAATAAATTTCACGCTGTTTATACTGACGAATTGCGCAATCTACAATTTCATGCAGCGTAAAAAGTACTTTGTTCTAAGAGTAAAACCGCGATGCAACCTTTAAGACTGTGGCAGAAAGGTCTAGCAAGGGGTGGTATTTGTGTTGACTATACTTCCTTAGTGGCAGCTTTTTTATCCAGATAAAACGCGTGAATGGGGTAGGCAACAAATAATTTAGGTGTAAAAACACGAGATTTTTAGTTTTAATCGGATATTTTAAACGGGTGCGTTTAAGCAAACAAACAGAAAGTTTTTGTTTTGTTTTGTTTTTGCTACCTGAATATATGAGGTGATTACACTAATGACTGACTACTTTGGAGCGAATATAGTGTCTTTTGCAAAAAAAAAAAATAAAAAAACATCGAACACAGAGACATACATTCAAACTTTAGTAATTCAAAAATGGTTCAAAACGTTTGAGCCAGCTTGAATCGGTATTGTTTCTCTCGGGTGTGGAACCGGCACTAAACCGAGAGCTGTGAACCCGAACCCAAGTCGGCAAAATCTTGTTTCGAGTCTGGGACCCAGGGATAAGCTGGGGGGCGTCGGCTCCGCAGCAGTTGTGAACGACAGCGCTCTTCATTACCGAACCTTTGTTGACGTGTTACTTTCTGGTCAGTTCAGCGATGTTAAGTTTGAATGTGTTCCACTTTACACGAGCTTACTGGCACTACTAGGACCCAAATCGCGAGCCTTTGCTAGAATGAAAACGATGGAGTTCCGATGAGCAGCGAATATTTCGGAAAATGTATTTAGAAATATATGCATCACCGAAGGAATGTTTCACGAGAAAATTGCGTTGTTAATTGGATGTAAGGACGGTAGATTTCGTTGTTTATTTCCAAACTCTTCTAAGTTACTTAATACGGAACTGAATAATATGCACATGCAGGCTTAGCAAGCCGTGCGACTAGCGAAATGAAATTCGACGAGGTAATTGCATGCATAAAAGCCAAATACGCAGTGACCTTGCCAATCGATGGGTCGTGCTTTACCTTCAAGATGAACGGACTTCTTCCCCCGCAGTGAGTTCCCGAAGAACCACCAGGAAATAAAATACCTACCGTGGGGAGGCAATGCTAGTAGGCAAAAAACAAAAAAAACAACAAGAAAGTATCCAATAAATGGCGGGCACGCCCCGGGAAATATACGAGCGGCGAAGAAAGTCGAGAAAGTGCCAGCACAGCTCGACGAAGAAAGCGAACGAAGCACGCGAAGAGGCGACCCATTGCCGGCCATTGCACGAGCCCCAAGCAAAACAGAAAAGCCCTCTAACGACTCTCAAAGACATGCGATCTCTGACGGGTTTCCTGAGCAGCACTCCACCTCAAGATCGATGTAGGACCTCGGGGCGGCCGCGTCGAAGGATGGCTGCGAGAGCGACGGGCACGGCAGCCACGGCGCCGAGCACGGCCGATCGGCTCATGTCCCCGCTGCGCCCCTGGGGCCTCTCTTTTTGTGCAGCTTCAGGAACCAACATTTCATGGATTACGCCTTTTGCTGCTGGAAGAATTACCAGGTCAAGTGCGAAGCTTTCTTCCAAAATGACTTTGCCGCTACTACCAAAAGACAAATCTTTCTACTTTGCCGGTTGCATCCAAATCAATGGCGGATAGTTAAAAAAAAAGTGAACACTTTTCAATTTTTTAAATAAAAAATGATATTCCGGCATTCAAAATTTCTACCCATATCTGAAAAATTTGCGTTTTGGAGGAGCTGAATAATTTAAGGGAGAGCGAATAGCGGTTCCTATGGAATAGCACTGCCTCTTTCGTAACTTTAGCAGAACAGCAGAAAGCCACGACTCTTGCTTTTGAGCAGTACTGAAGCAGGGTACGACACTGAGCTATTCTATTCGAACCACTACCGGCCCACCTCCGCAAAAAATTAATTTTATTGCTTTTTCTAAATGCTGGTTATTGAAAATTTTTCATGTTCTCAATTTACGTTACCGAACTCTCTGAAGCCTTTATCTCCAGGCTTTATCTGTTGCAGGAATATTCATAACCCATTATCAAAACAACTGTCACCTCACACGTACGCATAGCACTCCGCAGCTCTTGATGCCACTTCAGAGATGCGCTTAACGTCATAACTCTCTCTTTCTCTTCATTTTGGGCGCGTGCTTGATCGTTTGTAAGTGGTTTAAAAATGTGGTCGACCGTTCCGATTGGCGACGATTTTTTTCTGAAACATTTTTTTGGTGAATCTCTAACAAGCTCTTGTTGTTTTCTCGGGAGCCTGCAATGTTGATCTCTGCTTCCTCAGGATGTGCGGTAGGCATTGATTCTTTGGCCAGGGTTGCCGAAGGTTTCTTTTGCCACGACTTCTGCCTCAGCGGAGTCCGAGGTCCTTGTCCAGGTGTAATTTCTATTTCGGGCGCTGGTTCGTCGTCCTCTTCCGCTCTTCCCTCGCAATATCTTGACACATATTGGGAACATCTTGACACATCGTTTGGTGACATTTTCAATGATGACCTCTTGTCCTGCAAGTGGAGCATTTCCCTCTCGTTGTGTGTTTTTTTTTCCGCGAATTGTGTTCCGAATATTATCAGTGCACTATAGTGATAAGCCCGTGGCTTTGAATAGGCACAATAAATTAATAAATTTTATTTCAAAAAGGATGGCGGTTGTGGCTTGTTTAGGGAAGAGCTGGTTGGGGTTTAAGAAGTTTAGCATTATTTACGTACGTAGTTTCATTTCGCTTGCTTGAGCGAAGCCCCAAAGCGACGTAAAAATCTTAGCTTCCGCCGCTGGTGTATAAATGCACTCATGCAGTGATATATTATTTCTTTGTCTTTGTCCTGTTGGAGACCCTAACATTTCCAAATTAGGTGTTGTATATTGGGTTTTAAGCCAGTTGTACTCGTGCGGCAAGTCGCCTTTGGGATCACAGAAGAAATAGAGGCGCCACCCGCTTGTTTGTCTTGCAACTTTGCGACATATGCTCTCCACTTTTGAGGAATGTCCGCTGTTAGGGCTGCTCCGCCACGGCCTTTATTGATAAAAGCCTGGACTCTCCGGGGAAGAATTTTGGGTAAAAGGTGGTCGTTGGTAGGTAGCATTGTGGCAGGCCTCTTTTTCGCAACCTTTCTGCGAGTGATACGCTTCTCGTGCGAATGAAGTTGAGGTTCATGGTGGGGAGCGCTAGGGCATGAGCGGTTGGGGACAGTCTCGCTCGCCAGTTTCTGTTCCTCCTCATTACCGGAGCTGTCGCAGTGTCCTGGTTCGCAGTAAATCGTCACCTTTACTTCTTTCCCCTTTACGATGATCTTACATAGCGTTGACGAGGGTAGAAAGTTGGGCGAGTTGGTGATTCATAATGATTAAAAAGCGCGACAGGACAACGGACACAGAAGGAGACACAGACACAACGCTATAGCGCTGTGTCTCCTTCTGTGTCCGTTGTCCTGTCGCGCTTTTTATTCACTACATAGCGTCGTAATCATGTCGCTTATCGATCCTGTGTTAGCTGTCGTCCCGAGTGCCTTTGCAGCTTCGTGGTTGTCCTTCAGTATAATTAATTGTTTGCACGATGCGTGAAATTTGGAAACGGCTATCGTCCTTGTCACGAGAAAAATGACTCCGAGCTCTTGAAGTGTCTTGAAGGCGATTCCTCCGCATATGTCTTTCTGCACGCGAATCGAAAGAGTCGCGTGCAGAAGGTACTGCCGTTAGTCCCGCTGTAGAATTATCCGTAGCCCATGCTGCATCGGTGCATATCTCATTCTCCTTTTCTAAATCTTGCGCTTTTGGCTCGTCTTTCAATCGCGTGATCAACTTTGTGACTCCTGTGCGTGAGTGGCTTGGGCTTAACTACAATAACATCCTCTAATGGAAGTTGTTTGCTTGGCAAGACAGGAAGGGTACTTCGTGCCCTTCCTGTCTTGTTTCGATGATCTGGGTTAAAAGCTGTCGTTGCGCGAACTTATAAAGTTCTGTTATGGTTTGCTTGGGCAGTCCTGTAATGGACCTTAGGCTCTCCCTGTGTAGCATTTGCCTCTGTTGTTCTTTTGTTGTGTCAAAACTTACGGCACAATATGTTGCTTTACTAGTTAATCCCGCCTGTTTAAGAATTCTCAACGTTTCTGTTTTGGATCCTTCCCTTTTGTCGCTTATCGTTTGCATGATGTGTAGCTTTTTTCTCCATGACTTTTTTAGGTTGTTCAGCCATTCACTGCAACCCTCGGTCTTATGTATGCACACACCTAAAATTTTTATCCATCTTTCGGGTGCAGGCTTGAAGGGGTTTCATTGAGATTGAAGTGATATGCCTGTTTCTGCTCCATTGTGCCTCCAAATATTAAGTATTGCGCTTTCTCTGGAGATGGTGACATTCTAGTGTCATGTAGTGCATGTATGATGTTAACAAGGACTGTTTGGACTTGCTCTTGAGACGTGTTTGAGTAAGAAAGGTCTTCCTTGGGCCAACCAAAAACGTGATTTCATCTGAATGCATTGTGTGTTGCATGTATGCGACTAACCGTAGGCTCCTAGCTACTTTCGTCATCCGAACGTTGAAAAGACTTAGGGAGATGATTGCCTCTTGCGTATGCCTTTGTTGGCAGTGAACGCTTCGCGATACTTTTTCCAGGTGCATAACTAAATTATCCTGCCTCAAAAAAACTCATTGACAAAAATGGGTAATCCGTTAGCCGATGTCCAGTTTGTGCAGCAAGCCTTATGTTCCACCGCGTCAAATGCTTTTCGTTAGTCGACTCCTACGGACATTGCCGGTACGTAATTTTCATTCTTTCTCCTTTCCTGTCGATCAAAGACTTCATTAGATATAAACTATTAGGCGTTCACAGGCCAGGTCAAAATCCATTTTGTCCTGAATCGAAAACTAATGTGGTGGCTGTTTCTAGGATGTAGTTAAGGCGAGTGAGAACTACACGCTCTGTTAGTTTGCGAACTAGGATCGCGAATGAGAAACAAGTTTGAAGACGGCACAAATTCCTCGGCTTTCAAAGAATTAAAATCAAGGTTACGGGCGTAACTCATCAGATGACTTGTGTTTGTAAGCAACGAAGCGGCTGAAAAGAGTCGCAACATACAAAACCAAGGAATAATACAAATAAACAGCCCGATGACTCTAAAACGGGTTTTGAAACAGAAATAGACAAAAAAAAAAAAAAAGACAAACAGAAAGGCAGACGAAAGAAAAGACCCCCGGGGTACAGCGGCGTCTGTACAAAAAAAAAAGTAAAGTAAAATTACAGGGACGGACTCAGTCGCGAGTTCGTCCTCTGAGTGTTGGCCTTTATCGTGCATAAAGGAAGCTAGTTATCGCCTGAATGTGTGCATTGTAGTTTGGCAAGCGAGTTTAATTTTTATTTGCGCTAAAACGCTCTCTTTTTTTCGCATGTATATGTGGCAGATATTATTTGAAGCTCCTTTTTTAATTAATTGTACGTGTTTTCATTTCGGTAATGACCTCAGATCTTGTATGCACAATCATCTCAATGCAGCATATTTTTCATCCTGGCAGTGAATATGTTGGCCTAGATTTTCTGCGGCCTTTCATTTTTACAGTTGGCTATGGTGTCGGCAGGATTAGCAACACTGTCTTTTCGACAAGACAGGTACGAGCAAGACGTTCATGAAAATTGTAATGTCAACAACAAATATAAGACGTATTGATTGATCGGAACGTTGTAACTCGGCAGTAGTTAAGTTTTGAAGCCTTTATATGTTTGACAATATAAAAAAAGCGCGAAGACACATTTATGTTTTGCATGCCTCGCATAAACTCGGATATTATCATGTTTTGTTTTGCTAAAAAGGCAAACCTGCGCCTTTAAAGCAAAGAAAAACACTTTTGTCACGGAAAGGACACACCCTTCACTTAGAAAATGGTAAAAAGGTTTTAACAATAACATCGAAAGAAAACCGTCGCGGTGCTTTTTCGTCGGTTTCCTTGGGCGGAGATATGCAAAGCCAAAGCATACCGATGAGTTCGTCGGATAGCGCGGGATCTATGCTCGCCGGGGGCGCTGCGATTAGTTTCCAGGATTGGTCTGCAAGGTATTTGAGTAAATTTTTTCTACCATGGGTACTTCGTCTAAAATCATTATATCAAATCACACTGATATTACTCTCGCGGTGGCTACGATCAAGACTGGTGGAAGCTGTTAACATATGTTTGCTCTCTTGGCGGGTACCATGGGGCTAACTCAGTAAGTAGAGCTCTCCTCTCGTCTTGGAGAGGTTCGATGTCCGGAGCAGGCGGATTTTTTAAGCGACCACAGGACGCCTAGTGGGCACGAGCTGCTCTCTATTTCAGGAGGAAGTCAATTTATTCTTGCGTAAATTTTCTCCACCTCGGTGATTTGCCTTATATCATTGCATCCAACCATATGACTACGAGCTAGACTTAGTTTGTCTACATGACGCCCAACACTAATGAACATTTCACGACTGAACATAACTTTGTCTTGCTACAGATAATGAACGCTTTCCTCACGCCAATTTTTGTTTTATCTTTGGTGACTTTGACTTTTCTGATATAGGCTGTTCAAATTTCTCGTCTAAGGACCCTGGTGAAACGCACATGTACCTTTAATTATGCTTGGCGTTTAAGAGGGATTTAACCGCGATTTAATTTTTTCGCATAATGGCGCAGATATTTTTCTGAACAAACGAGTTGCTCGCAGCTTCGCATGCAGCTCGGGCGCTCGGAGTTGGCTTGGGCCAAGGTTGTTTTTGGCGATATAAGGCGAGCTAGGTTATGTTCGCCCTGCGTCCGCCACTACCGGCAGTTTCTTTTACTGGCTTTCATTTACGACAGGCTCCGAAGTCGGCACCACGTTCGAACCATTAAAACGTATTTTATGAACAGCCTACTTGCAAATGGTGTCCTGCGTTGGAAGTGAACTCGAGTTTTCAGCGTTTGAAGTTGCGTCATTTGACTGTACTAGGAGTCGCCCTATTGAAAATAACACTTCAGCCCTGATGTGTTATGGGACCTTCTCTACGTTTCAAACCCCCTCAGCCATTTCCATACCTCATCCCGGTAAACCCCTTCAGCCCTTCAGGCCTTCAAACCCGTTCAGCCCGTCATACCTTTCAGTTTCTCAACCCCCTCATCACTTCAACCCTGTAGGCACCCAAATGACTGTGAACCAGTAACATAAAATGCAGTTCAAAACCTTGTTTAAAATTATTGTCAGACATTGTGTTTTACATGCACGTTGGAACTCAAAAAGAATATTAGAACCAACGTTTGTTCGAATTCGAAAGCAGGCAGCTGCAGACGAAAGCGATTGGACCAAATAGAGAAAACCCAGTTCTTTGTCGCAAATTTATATCTCTCAAGGTATTGGCAATACTGCTACGTAAATTCCTGAGATTTTGGGCTGATAAACTAATAAAAGCGAGCAGGTGTGCCGCACGGACGCAGACAGACTGTCAGTGCCGCGTTTAGCCAAAAACCACGAACGCGCAACAAACATCCGCCGCCGTTGAGAAATCCTGAGCACAGTCCTGGTGTCGTCACCTATCTTTTTCGCTCGCTGGACGCTTCTGAAGACGGACGGACGGACGAAGAGGCGCAAGATACAGGGCACTGAGAGACCTTCGTGATCTGCACACCCAGCTGCCCTAGAAGACAGGCTCCACGAATGGGATGGGAAGACAACACCACGCGTCCGTTCGTTGTTGCGCATTCAGTTAGCACTTGTTGACCGAGAAAAAACAGGGCGACCAGCTTCTGACGAAGGCTGTATTTCGACTAACTAAAACAGGTTATTTACTTCCCAAATTTCCCACGCACCCTCTCTCCCTTGTGAGCAAGGAGAAAGGGTGCCCTCCCGTTTCCACAACGGTTTTCTCGTGAGCGTCAGTTTCCCCTTCGCTATGGGCCACTTCGGGCCGCCCGACGGAAAGGGACGGAGGAACTCCCTCCAATTTCTAAAATTCGTCGCGCAGCCCCCCAAAATGGCCGAGCGTCTTCCCCGACGCTTATGCAATAAAGGGTCAGGTGATCGTTCCCACAGATCCGTTAAAAGGATTTTGATGGGTGCTCCGGTTTCACGGAAAGGATTACGACCCACAGACCTCTAAAAAACCTATGCCGCTTCTCTAACACCCTCTAGGAATTCTAAAGGGAACATCAGGCCTCTTCAAAAACCTTGACGGGCAACTCACACCGACTGTTCCGTCAATCAGACGCCTTCGGTTAGCACTTGGCCGGAGTACGTAGGGATTTTGAGGTTTTCATTTCGAACTTTTCATTCGGGTAAGTCACGTGTGTTAAAAACTGAGATTTATGCGTTTAGAAACCGATTTAGCCCGTTCCTTAAAATTGCCACTTCTCCATTTGACTTACCTCGTTTTATTCGGTTTACGCTCGTCGAAAAACGTACTATACTACGCTACCCTACATTACCTGAAAAAAAAAAGCGTAGATTTTCTTTTCCCGGTAATGGATGTTAATCGCGCAGGTAGTTTTTAAAATGTTCCTACGATGCAACTTTAGTTCTGTGAAGGCTGAGTGCGCTCCTCGAGAGGCACACATCGGGCCCAAAAAAACGCCTAAAATGGCCGCAGTCTTCGCTCCCAGCTTCTCTTTCGCTGGTTTCCTTCCCTTCTAGAAAATGGAAACAGCCACGGCAGCCGCCTCATTGCGTCGTTCGGTGCTCTTCCAATTGCCGGAGTCCACGACGCCCTCCGGACGCTGGATTAGGAGCGAGAGCAACCGTTTTCTCGCAAAATCCCTCAATTTCTCCTGACTTTGCGGAGAGGAACTTTATCAGCCGGGGTTCGGGTCTTTCAAAAAAACACCACTCAGGAACTTGTTTAGCTCCGGTGGCCGCATTTAGGACATGCGCTCCCAGCCCCTGGCGCAGAGCAGGTGCGCGCTGTAAAAGAGACGAAAAAAAAACTGCGTGGCCACATCGACCGCGCCGCTGGGGAGGAACAAACAGCGCAGCAATCGACTGAAGACGAAAGGACGCGCACTAATGCAATGGGAGAACTTACAGGAACCTCAAAACCCCGGCACTTTTGTCTCCAAGTTCATTCGTTGCTATACATCGTTTCAGATGAAAGAAACGGCAAAACAATTGTTTTTACCTTCAGTATGTACCGCTTAGAATTATTTCTTGACATTCATAACCCGTGAAGCAGGCGTTTTTTCTCCAAGCAATGGCCATCGCAGAAAAAATGCAAGAAAAACAGCGTTTAGCCGCTGAACTCGCGACCAAAATTAGCGGCCACGTAATCTGGGGCCGAATAAATGCCGCCGATGTTTAAGGCACGGGCTGGGGTTGGCTCAGGGATAGCGCTCAGCTTCACACATTGTTAAGACTTCCCATCGTGCACCTGGCACAAACCCAGCGCATGTCGTGGGATTTATTTTGACCAGCCCAAATTGAATTCCTACGCCGTGCTCGTGTCCACAGTCTGAACCACCTTGAAAGGGGATTTCCGGCGATTTTTGGAGGTACCCTAACCCCAACTAACTACATTTTCATATTCGCCGGCTTTTACCCTTTACGATACGCTATTTCGCATCGAAAAATTTAAGATATTTATTGCGAAATCGGCGAGCTAAAATAATGCAAAAAAACAAAAAACAAAAAAACATTCAAGTATACCTGCGCTTTTCAGTGCCGTGACATCAGGGCAAGGCAGGTTGACGGGTCGAGCGGGCAAGCGAAAAATGAACTATGCCAAACATTTGTTCCGTGCAGCTACGCGGGTGTTAGAGCGAGCCTCTGAGGCATTCATTTGACATTATGAAACTTCTTGTAATCAGTTGGAAACAGCCTACAGTACAAAGAGGGAACCCCAGCCTTCCCTTAACGTCACCTTCTTATTGTTGCCAGGAGATAATTTCCCTTTAAGAAGCACTTTATGGACTAAAATTGCATGTTTAATAACTCCGCCACAAACCTTCTTTGGCCCAATATTTCGGTTACTATTTCAGCAAGGACTGTGTGTGTGTTTAGCGAATTTTCAGGCACATCAGAAACTATGAGAAAAACGTAAGAGTGCCCTTTTATATATCGTCAAAGCGGGGATCACAGAGCTGGATGGTGAAATCACAGGCACCGCAATCTTGGCACATGCTCGCAACTTCATAATTATTTTCTTTTTTTTTGTTTAAAGATGCTAAAAAAACAGAAACGTACGCTTTTATTCTTTGAATTCTATCGCGCTGAAGGCGCTTCTTGGTCAGTGTCGCTGCGTTCCGGTAGTCTTGGGTGCCACTAGTGCTGGTAAGCTTGACTCAAGTCAGAAACATTCGTGCCCAATATTGTTCCGCGGTTCCGTCCAACAACCGGTCCGACGAGCCGAAATTGCCAGAGTTCCAAAGGTGCTGCGTCACGGCATTTGTGAAACTGCGGCGCACCTCCTATTACGGCTAATGGAAGGCTTTTGTAGCATCTTTTTCATAGATGGCGCTGATTTTTCACAAGAAACGAACTTCTACCAGTTTTCGTGGTCTCGTTGGTGCTTGCGGGATGCCTATTTTTCGTGCTTATACGTTAGCTCATCTTGGGGCCGTGGTGCGGCCTAACAAAGAAAGCCTAATTAATATAAACTAAAATGGATACAATTCCGAGTACATATCTAGGTGCACATAGATTTTGTCTTGCGCAATATTTCTTATCAGAACGGTCTAGCAAAATCTTTAAAAAAGTTTTGCAGTTTCTTTAAAAGCCACTTTTTTATATTTCTTATTGTCATGAGGACAACATAAATGTGGAGAACGAGGTCACCATAAAGACCGCAGTACAAGAAACCAAAAACCGAAAAGTAGAAAGAAGGCACCAACTAAAGAAAAACAGCCAGCTCATTGGTGTAGATTTCATAGGACCCGGTCTAGCGAGACAAGAATATAGCTTGTGCTATGTACATAGTATACCCGGCAAGGGCGCGGAGCTGATAAAACCGAGAACAAATTCCAGGAACCAAATCCCGAGCGAACGTGGCCGAGTGGAAAGCAGTTCCTCTTGTCGGTCTCTGCTTCGTTCCGGGGCCCGGGTCGTTTGTGTGTGTCCGTCTCCGGGATTAAGCTGTCCAGGATTAAGGAGCGAACGCCGGCCAGCGGCACTGGGACGCCGACCAAGATCTCCGCCTCCCCGGGAAGACGAAGCTCGCAGGACACCGAGGCAAAAAAGGTCGCTCTTAGCGCTGGGACAGCCAGGGCCACCGAAGACGCCACACTCCTCGGCGCGGTTCATTGCGGGGTCCCACTGAAGCCGCCGGGGCCTTGGCTACCATCGCCCGCCCAGCCAGGCGTAAGAAGTTCGACGCGCTGCATACTCGAACCATCTGCCGCTTAAAGATACCTGCATTAAAGGGGTAGTGAAACGAAATTTTAGCGCCGATCTTGTTGCATAAATATGGGCTAGGGACAGGCACCACCTCGGAAATATAAATATTGCGCTGTAAAACACAGGAGAACTAAATTTAAACATAATTAAACGATTTCAAATTCTCATCTGGTGGATGGGGGGAAGTTCTCGTGACATCACTTGTGCCAAAATAGCAGCGCCGTTCTGCGGCAATACGGCGTGCCGGCAGGATTCGCCTAGGCCTGAACGCGTTCGCAAAGCCTTGGCGGAGAAAGCGAAAGCGTAGTTGGCCACAGTGAGCTCGTTCTCGTTGCGGCTTTGCACGACACGACCCGAGCATGCTTCTGGCACGGCAGTTGCTGCGAGTCGCGAGCTGCGAGCCGACGTTAAAAAGGATATGTTTGAACATAGCCTCCTCTACGAGGGTGTCAGCAAGAGCCACACAAATACCTGTTCACACTCGGAGCGGACACGCGCGTTTGATCGAAGTGCTGGATGCGCTCTGTTAGACCGCGTTTCGGTAAGCGCTTCTGGACCGATCTTTTACGATTGCAACTCGATACTGACATGACACTCGGCAAAGAAAAATTAGACCGACATCGCGTAGCTCCCACGAACTGCTATAGCTCGACACTGACGTAGCGTCGAGTCAGAATAAAAATGGCATACTAATAACAGAGTGTACATACCGAGTTGCCAAGGTAATCCGTATGGCGTTTATTTGAGCTCTATATCACACAAAACAAGGAGATAGAATCAATGAGAGTCCCTTTTCGACGACAGCGTTCGTCACCGCTGTCTCGGAAAACAAGGAGATCGAGATGACAAGGGGAAAATATTGACCTCTGAAATTTAGTTCAGGGATCAAACTACTCATCCGGTAAGGGTCCACAAGGGTCGCGCGGGCATATTCCATTCAGCAGGCCAGCCGGTCATGGACAGACGGTCTTGGCCAAGGACCGCCGGAGCAACGATGCGCCGAGTCGATGTTGCTGCTAGGCCTACTATATTCTGCCGAGCTCGCTCGGTCGGCAGAATCGTGGCTGTTGTAGCTCTTCTCGTGTGTTTGTGGATCCCGCGTTCTTGATCGTCGTGGTCTGTTTTAAGTACTCCTTCCTTTTTTCTTGCTGGTTGAAGTCGGGACGCACGAGAAGAGCACGAAGAAAAATAAATGTCTGTTGGTGGCCGATACCAAGTAACTGAGCGACGCTGTCGGCCTTGTTGATTTGATCGTAAAAAGTGCGTAAGACAGCTTCGGAGCTGTCGTAGGATTCTGTCGTAACCTGCGCAAAGGTTACGACAATTTCGTCTCGAGAGCACGGGTTTTCTCTCAAATTTGTCGTACGCACTTTTTTCGTCGTGAATTCGCTTTGAGAATCCGGCCTCAGAGCTGGTTTTGTCAGTGCTGCCGTGGTTGCCGACTTGCTGTGGTCCCGTGGTGCAGCGTGCGTGCAGCCCTTGCACATCTCAAACGGCCACGTTGTCACAGGTCGTAAATCGTCGACGCGCCACCAAGTGGCAACGCTCGTAACCACAACATTCACGCCGTAGCCTTTCCCGACCGGCACAAGTGACGTCACGAATATCCCAAGACGCATCGCGCTCTCCGATGGCCGATTTTTGAGCGCGCGCCCAATCGGGCCCATCAGGGTGAAAAATATAGCCATCCGTTCAAAATACAAACGCGCGATTATGATTTATGAATATCATTGATCATATTGAACCTATTTCTGACCATAATAGGTGTATTTCAAGTTTCGCTTCAGTATCCCTTTAAGGCTGCGGTCCCACGGCGGCCATGACATATGACGCCTTCCGCTCGTTTTCGAAATGCGATTGTGGCGTGTTCAAGCTTGCTAAAATTATGTGTTATTTATCATATTGTACTGATATTGTACTGTACAACATTATCTTTCCTCTGATCTAGGATTTGTTTTCCTAGTGCAAAACGCTAATTCAGTGGGTACCCGCGAACATTGGCCTTTTCGGCGAAACATGGTTTCGTAGTACAGTGGTACAGGGTGCACAATTGGAGCAATTTCTTTCAAATTTTAAAATGTTATAGAAGAAGAGTGCGTTCATTGTCATCAGAGGCCCTTTCTTTGTTTTTCATTTTATTTTTACAGAGATTTACTTTAAAAAATTTACCTCGCGGAAGCACATTCAGTCGCGAATTTTTTGCCGCCTACTCGGTCATTTTATTTGAAACTTTTTACATGTGTTTCCAACTATGGTCGAAAGAGCTACGCTAAATTTCATTGTAATATGGCCTAAACGTTTTTCGGAATGCTCACGTGAAAAGTGACGAAAACAGTATTTTTTGGGAAACTTCATTTGGTAGTACAGTGGTACAGCGCTTAGGGATCGGCACATTTGAATAAAATTGTACACCCGCGAAGAAAAACATATTCTGCTTTGTCAACAGAGGTTTTTTTTTTTTTTTATTTCACCTTTGATGTTCCATAAAACAAAGCTTGAATATAGGCGAAATCACGAATTTTTTGATAGTCAAAACCGAGTATTTTGACCCCTTTTGGCAGACATTTAGGCCGATATTTTTAGTATGAAATAAAGATTACTGTCCCAGGTCCTGATTATTAGGCCACATTTTCGCTAATCGTGCCTAATTACTAAAACAATCGTAAAAAATACAGAAAATATAAATTGGATGTCCGGTTGCGCCCTCTATGTGGTGGCGGCTGAAATGTCACTACGCGAGGTTCAGGAAACTGCCGAGGACGGCGCTGATTCCAGCTGTGGTTGCCAGCTTCGGAAACTGGTTGCACACTTGGCTTCTTGCGTTTCTTGCAAAATAACGTGCTCGAAAACTTGGTCGAAACTTGTGAGGTCGTTTATAACACGGTACTTTCTGCTAATATAGCTTTTAGGAAGAGTTTCAATCGCTTTCATATTGTCAAACGATTTTTTTTATGCGAGGCTCCACCGGTTCAGTCTGCTGAATAAATCGTTCACGCAATCGATATCGAAGTTTCAAATTACCGAAATGCCAAAATCGCCAGTTCCGCGTCGATACGCAGCGTGACGCACGTGCTTCTGGTGCGTGTGTGCGTACGTGTTTGCTGCGTGGTTCTTCGGTTGCTGCGAGTTTTCGCGTATTTATTGTGCGCTGCTTACCTCCGTCTGCGCATGCCTCTTATCCTTGTAACTACCCCTGCTCTGTGTGCCTAGCCTGAAGTTTGTGTCTGTCTTTTCGTTCGCTGACTAAGCTCGTGTCGGTGTCCTTCCTACTGGCTGCTGTTCGTGTTTGCGTATCCTGTGTGTCGCTTTGATTACTAGGTTCCCTGTTTATGGGGCGGAGCAAGCGGTAGGCGTCGCGCCAGGGGTGGGTCGTGATTGGGGAAACAGCTTAGCAGCCGACGCCGACTTCGGCGCGTTTCTTCTGCGCACGAGCGTACTGTCGTTGATATCGCTACTTCGCGTCGTGACGATGCGCTGATCCACAGGCCGGTCGGCGCTCGCGTGATATTGTTGAAAATTCTCGAGCGTGTACTTACGTGTCGAAAGCCATAATAGAATTAAAGTGGACATTTGGCCGGCAGCCGGCATACCGTGGCTCTGAAAACAGATTGCTAGGAGTGCCCTCTCATTCGCTGGTTCCACGCTGGGTGCGCGCAGTCCGTGCTTCTGGCCGCCCCGGCCGCCCAAATGCGTTTCTCTGATGCTTTTTTTGTTTTGAATAAACAATAGATTCCTGCTGATATTCTCCTTTATAATCTTCACTCTTGACAACTCTTTAGTGTTCGAAGGAACTCCGTCAAATTTGATGATAATGCATGTGTAAGTACAACTGGAACCTCATAGTTGCGAGAATACTTTTCCTGGATTGTCTGCACCTTTCTGATAATATGATTGGTCTCCATAAATTGCACTTACCCGCTTCGGGAGCACGGCCAGCGGTGGTTCTCTGTCGGTCATCAAACCTCACACACGTGAAGCGTTGTCAAAGCTGTGTTTTTTTGTTTGTTTTTTTCTGACAGGAATGATACTTTTGGTATTCCTACGGGATAACATTATCGGCTGCGGCGGACGTAAAGGAAGGAGCGCAAATTGACAGTTAGTGGCCTAATAAACTAAAATTTGCCATTTGCGAACGCTGGAGAGGGGGCGACCTCCTCTCCACCGTTCGCTCCGCTGAAGTTGAACAGGGTAGGAGGAGCTTCCACTTCGTTCTTGACCTGTCACCGACTACAGTTGCGAATTCCACTCGTCATTTTGGAGCAATGACGAGATAGAGCTGAGTCATGTATTGCGTTCTCTGAGATGGAGAACGCAATGCGCGCGGAGTTGCTCCACGCATGCGCCAGTCACCAGTAAAAACGACCTGCCCTCCGAGGAAGTCGAGCGAGACGCCATGGACATGGCGGTCGGCCACCTCACCATCACCACCGTCTACCGTGCCTTCAGAAACACGGGGCGCAATGTGTTTCTGCAGTATAACAAAACATTGAACAAACAAAGTACAAACTTTTATTTTTTTCCTAAGTGTGGTTCGCAGGGCTGAACAGAATGCAAAAACGATACGCCGTGCTGGGATGGCGTCGACTACAATGGTACACGATCATAACAGAGGCACAAATCCTGCCACATTTTGCTACAGTGATAAGAGCATATATATCTTTGTCCGCAATGCAGCAACAGAGACATTATTTCCAAATTAGAGTTCGAAGTAAGCCTTCAATGCTAGCTGATCAACTCACTTCACTCACGGGGTGAAAACATGAAACTTCGCATCATTTGAACAGAAATCGAAAAATAACACGCACCGCTTCAACTTGGACACCCAAAAATAATTAACTTTAGTGGATCGCACGCAAAAGCTTCGCGCACTCAATAAAATTGCCGGTCAGAAGTACAGTTGCGCAACCAAAATCAGCATATGAGTCATCAAATTATGAAAAAAAAAAAAAAAAACAGGTGTGAGCGTGCCAAAAATATTCGACATGTTGTCAATATTTGTTTTTCTATCCACGTGCTCATGTCGCAGTGGAAAGCCGTGAAACTCCTCATAAAGTTATTTTGAGCAGTGTTTTCGACGGTGCCCGCTCGATCGTAAAATGCCGCTTTGTTGCTACTTTGGCGAATCAAACAAGGAAGCCACGTTCAGCTACAATGTCCTGTCCACAAGAAGGGAGGTCGGAATTTCCGCTACGTTTTTTTCTTTTTTTTTTATATTCTTCTCTTTTGCACGATATCGGGTATCAATTATTATCCTTCCCTGCACTCTCGCTGTGACGAACAGTCCGATAAACGAGTCACCCTATGACAAAGACGGGGGTCCCGAAAATCTCCTAAAATCCTGGTTTGTTCGCAGGGACCCATCCGTGTGTAACGAAAACCGCGGCCCTCTCCACGAAGCTTATACGGACATTCTTGATAAATATCGTTGACTTGATGTTAAACTTTGCTTTTCCTTTGTAAACGCAAGCGTGACGTCACGTACGCATCCCACGCGACCCGACTGAAGTCTGAACTGGTGTACTATGCGTGGACACTGGGGCATTCTTTTGACTTCCCAGCCGCGGGATACGGTCCATTCGTCACATGCACACTCGTCACAGGGCGATTGGTCACAGGACGATTCGTTACACAGGAACATTCGTCATAGAATGACTCGTCACGCAATAGCACGTCCTCCCAAAAATGTATTCTTCAATTTGGTTCGCGGCGGACAAAGTGGCTCACCTCATATCTTATTATGTGTTTGGCTTCTGCAAGGCGAAGAATTTCTAACAAACGTTTTAGCTTCTGGTTCCGTCCCGAACGGTGAATGCGGAGGCCATATAAGAGCGACTATTTTGAAGTCAAACTACATTCAACATAATGGAGGTGATCGCCACAAAGAGAGGTAGAGCCATAATGCTGCACGACGGGTACGCGTACAGATTCAGCAGAAAGAATTATGATACTTATTGATTTTGTCGAATAGGTATATGCAAGGCAAAAATAAAAACAGATTTGGCTGCCAGCCGGATCGTTCAAGCCGGCAACTGAGATCAACCTGCTGAAGACTCGTAATATAATGAAAGTAAAAGCGGAGGAGTATTGTAAGATTAGTTTTCAAAACCACTGGTTTATGTGACAGTAAGAAGTCGAGAAACTCCTCATCAGGGAATGTGGACAGTTGTTGAAATTTACTATCGTCCCCTGCCCGATCGATGTGACCAGTTGCCCGCATGACAAGTCATCCTGTGACAAATGTTCCTATATGACGAATCTTCCTGTGACCAATCGTCCTGTGACGAGTACGCATGTGACGAATCGTCCTCATCCCCCCAGCCGCGACGACCTTGGCGAGGGAGGACAGATGGGTGTCCCGAAAACTCCTAGAATCCTGGTTTGTTCGCAGGGACACATCCGTGTGTAACAAAAACCGCGGCCCTCTCCACGAAGCTTATACGGACATTCTTGATAAATATCGTTGACTTGAGGTTGAACTTTGCATTTGCTTTGTAAACACAAGCGTGATGTCACGTACGCATCCCACGCGACCCGTCTGAAGTCTGAACTGGTGTACTATGCGTGGACAATGGGGCATTCTTTTGACTTCCCAGCCGCGACGACCTTGGCGAGGGAGGACAGATGGAGGTCCCGAAAACTCCTAGAATCCTGGTTTGTTCGCAGGGACACATCCATGTGTAACGAAAACCGCGGCCTTCTCCACGAAGCTTATACGGACATTCTTGATAAATATCGTTGACTTGAGGTTGAACTTTGCATTTGCTTTGTAAACACAAGCGTGACGTCACGTACGCATCCCACGCGACCCGACTGAAGTCTGAACTGGTGTACTATGCGTGGACAATGGGGCATTCTTTTGACTTCCCAGCCGCGACGACCTTGGCTAGGGAGGACAGATGGGGGTCCCGAAAACTCCTAGAATCCTGGTTTGTTCGCAGGGACACATCCGTGTGTAACAAAAACTGCGGCCCTCTCCACGAAGCTTACACGGGCATACTTGTGTAACTACTGGAGATGCCTCCCGCATGGGAGGCGGAACGTCTAATGAAATTGTTTATTCCTGTTGTGTGAAGTCGGTGCTTTTATTTTAATTATGTTACCAGTCGGCCTGTGTGACCAGTGCTCATTTGAAGAATCGCCTTTGTCTTTCCTGAACCCTAAACAAAACACCCTCATAACATTTTTTTTTACTGTTCGGCTACGTTGGCATAGCCTGTAATCGACATATTTTTTGCGAAAGACT
This sequence comes from Ixodes scapularis, assembly GCF_016920785.2. NCBI lineage: Eukaryota > Metazoa > Arthropoda > Arachnida > Ixodida > Ixodidae > Ixodes > Ixodes scapularis. The sequence goes on along the minus strand of NW_024609835.1, from coordinate 246,643,703 downwards.
ACTTTTATTTTATAATTATCTGTAACCAATTCTAATTGAAGAAGTGACAAGTATAATAATTATCTTATGATTTCATATCAAAATTCGACGAACCGGGAGATGCGAAATTCGGTGAAACAGCGTTTCAAAAAGTATCCGGTGCCCGAAACCTGTTTATATGAAAATGTCTAACATGTGTATGTGTTCTGACACAGAAGATGAGTGCAATGTGGCGGTAACTGAATGGCCTCACAGACAATTGTCAACGAGTTGGAATTTTTGATGAATTACCCTTTGTCGAGTCATCCTACTACAGATTGGCCTATTCAATCAATTGCCCGTCGACAAATATTGTTCTTGATTTATTTGCCATCTGCCACAAGAGGAGAGTGTGGGGCTCGTCAGGCCGACATCTGCCAGCATTTTCATCACGCCTCCAGCGCCTGTACCGACTGACGCCGACACGTTGGCCTAGAAATAAATACCCACGGACAATTCTATAGCCGCTAAATACCTTTACGCGAGCATGATTTGTTTTGAAAGGGGCACCCGCCTGTCTGTGCTTCTTTGAATTATACATACGTCACGGTCAAAACGTTCCGCAGCAAATGAGTGAAGGCCGACCACCCTATTTTGTCCAATTGTCCGTGTATGGGAGATGAAAATGCCACTGCGTCAAAGACAAGCACATCGTTTACGTGTGCGAGCGTTGCTACAAATAGAGACCACTATCGATGTTTTAGTATACATGGTTTCATTCTTAGTCAGAGCGCAACCAAAGGGTTAGATGTCACGAAAACACATACACAAAGACAAAAAGCGCTTTATCACGGCGCATGCCGGTGCGTTGTTATATTAGTGGGTGGAATCACCCAAACAAAGGTAGTGAGCGCCGTGGCGTTCAGGTGTTGAGCTGTTGGTGATGCTTGATCGGCGCAATGTGTAGGCCGAGCTCGAACTGAGGGTGATATGAGGCAGGGCAGCTCTGTGGTTTTACTTGTTGTTTCTTCTGTTTTCTTTCTTTTTTGCGCAAAATATTGCGGCTCACAACAGCTAGGCATCGTCGTCCGATGAAGCTCTGTTTTATTGATTGGCGTTTCATCGAATAGTGGACATTTCATCGAACACCGCTTCATTGAACGCCAACTCATCAAGTAGCTTGACAATGCTTGATCGAATTACGTTTCTGCTATCAAGTTATTGGAGATATTATAACTACACTCGTCATCTGTTGTAAATAACAGTAGCCTTTAGCGAAAATTATGTTGCAGAGCTAGTTTCGGCCGTCAGCAAATAGTGAAAAAAAAAATATATATATATATATATAAAGTAAAAAATGCGCACTGTCGGAGTTACTAATTCAAAGTTTACCGTTTCGAGCGGGGACCGCTCTTCATCACCTAATGAAGAACGGTCCCCGCTCGAAACGTCGTAATAAACTTCGAATTAGTAACTCCGACAGTACGTATTTTTTACTTTATATACATATATATATATATATATATCAGTGTGTCGAACCGAAAAAAATACGGGTTCGGTTACGGTTTAGGTTCAGGTAAATTTATTTTGTTCCGGCTCAGTTCCGGTTCGATTAATTCGATCCGCGAACCGGTTCGCGAACCGGTTCGGAATTTATAAATGACAAATTGCAACATCAAAACAAACTACAAATAAAACGTCTGAAATCAGCACATACGAAACGGGATACATCGTAGTGTCAGGCTCAGGGATTTTTACCAGGAATGGTTTCTTTATGTGTACTCAAAGGTTACCTCACCGACGTTTACGCATTCGGAGTTGATCTAATTGGGTCCGACGCAGTAGCTGTAAAATCCGCGACCTCCTTACTAAGCCACTTACAAGTAGAACTCTCTAACTATCCCGCCACCTCGGCGTTTAAGCAATTGAAGGAACAGTGTGGAGAGAATACAGCTTTGAACTAGCCTTCGGTAACTTAAATTCTGGATGAGGACGATTCGTCACATGCGCACTCGTCACAGGACGATTGGTCACAGGACGATTCGTCGCATAGGAACATTCGTCACAGGATGACTCGTCATGCGGGCAACTGGTCACATCGATTGGCAGGGGACGATAGTAAATCACAAATTTCAACAACTACCCACATTCGCTGATGAGGAGTTTCACGACTTCCCACTGTCACATAAACCAATAGTTAGGAAAACTAATCTTACAATACTCCGCTTTTACTTTCATTATATTACGAGGCTTCAGCAGGTTGATCTCAGTTGCTGGCTTGAACGAGCAATAATCCGACTCAGCCAAATCAGTTGTTATTTGTGCCTTGCATACCCCTATTCGACAAAATCAATAATTCTTTCTGCTGCATCTGTACGAGTACCCCTCGTGCAGCTGCATGGCTCCACCTCTCTCTGTTGCGATCACCTCCATCCTTTTGAATGTAGTCCGAGTTCAAGAAAAGTCGCTCTTCTATGGCCTCCGCATTCACCGTTTGGGACGGACCCAGAAACTGAAACGTCTGTTACAAATTCTTTGACCTTGAGAAGCGAAAGACATGCTAAGACAAGAGGTGACCCACTTTCTCAGGCCGAACCAACATTCAATGTTCGGGACCGAACCAGAAGCTAAAACGTTTGTTACAAATTCTTCGCCTTTCAGAAGCCAAGCACATACAAAGATATGAGGTGAGCCACTTTGTCTGCCCGAACCAAATTGAGCAATACATTTTTTGGGGGACGAACTATTGTGGGACCGGTTGGCCGCGTGACGAGTCATCCTATGACGAATGTTCCTGTGTGACGAATCGTCCTGTGACCAATCATCCTGTGACGAGTGTTCATGTGACGAATGGACCGCATCCCCTTAAATTCGACCCTTAAAGGAGTTTTCATTAAACAAGACACGGAATATGAAACACACTTCACCGAACGCAACGCCAGAAGGACGTAATAGGATAAATATTAAAATAGAAAAGTTCGCTGTCTCAGAAATATGTTATCTTCTAAGTGCCTATTCGAAACCGGATGCATTATTATCAAACTCCACAGCCTTTTCTTTTCTTGTTCCGATGGAAGCAAGCTTCAAGAACTTGCGCGTTCTAGAAACGTGTTATGAAATGAGCACACAGCAGCATTTAGGATTTACGAGATTGTAGGACAATAAAATCCCGTGACGCGATTTTTTTTTTTTTTTTTTGCACAGCCTTTTAATTTCTTTTTCTTCCGTGCAAGCCGCGACCAGCGCAATACTGGTTCCTATGTCAACATTCATGGATGCAGCGTTTGTCAAGATTCATGGATGCAGCATTTATATTCCTAAGACTGAGTGGAGAAGAAAAATATGTAAGCGAGGTGTGTGTCAGTTGACGGCACTTAAAAAACAAATGGCATTGATAGCACATTCATTGTCAGCAGCGCGTGGGCGAACCGTTTTGACATGAGCCGGTAACCGTTATTTTTTTTCCGGTTCAGTTCCGGTTCGGGTTCATCGCGATAACAATATAACGGTTCGGGTTCGGGTTCAGTTCCGGAAAAAATACCGGTTCGGTTCCGGTTTTCGGTTCGGTTCGGTTCCGGCTCGACACCCTGATATATATATATATATATATATATATATATATATATATATATATATATACCGGATGTTCATTTTTAATTCGAACAGACTTATTTAAAAAAAGCCGTGAAAGTTACACTTATGCTGCCTGTGGAGGTGAGTTATACGGCCAGGGGGACATATTATAGGGGGCTAAACGATCAGTTGGCTAATTAACTAAAATTTGATAATTAACTTTTTAATTTATGAAAATAGACATATGGTTCCAATCAGAAACTTGCTCAGCGTCATCGAAAAGCACTAAATCAGTCATTTTCAGAAAGACTTTGAGCGCGTGAGAAGCGTAGTAGTGCACTAAAGTTACCACTCCTGGAGCAGGTACAAGGCTAGCAGTTGCGGTAAGACGCCCGCGCGATTTTTCCGTCTCTTATCTAGCCACAGCCTTGTACCTGCTCCACGAGTCGTAAGTTTAGTGCACTACTACGCTTATCACGCGCTTAAAATCATTCTGAAAATGACTGATTTAGTGCTTTTCGATGACGCTGAGCAAGTTTCTAGTTGGAACCATATGTATATTTTCATTAATTAAAAAGTTAATTAACGAATTTTATATAATTAGCCAACTGATCGTTACGATTAGCCCGCTATAATATGTTCCCCTGGCCCAATAACTCACCTACAGAAACCGTATCAGGGCATCTTTTATGGACTTTTTAATATAAATCTGTTGGAATTAAAAATGAACACCCGATATATATATATATATATTTATTTTTTGTTTCTCCCGTTTCTGGCCTTTTTAGTAGGCTTCCACCAGCTCGCTTGCGCGTCTCCTCTAATTCCAAGTGAAACAAGTTTGTAAATTAGGGTGACACTATGAAGGTTTGAAATCCTATGCCAATTTTATTGCCATTTGGTGGGCCACGTACGAATTTTGAAATATATCTTTTTATCCAAATAATCGATTAGTAAATCGAATGGCGATTCGGACGAATTTACTACGACGGGAAGAACGAATCTGCAAATCTCATGACAATGAGGAAATTTCAGCCATCCTTGGTTTCCGGTTGGTAGCGTTCAGTAGCGGCTCCCTCCGCACAGAGTAGCCTCGAGTCAGAATTCGCGGAGTCTCTCCTGACCGGCCAAAAAAGTGCGGCGCTTCAACTGCTCCCGCCTTGACGACTTGATGTATTTGTATACACCCAGGACATCGGCCGCGATCGGCGATTGAGGTTCTGTTAGCCGACGCAAGCGTTAGCGGACGCCTCATATTTCCGTACTCTCATTTAGCCATAGAAACAAAACAAAAAAAAATCATCCAGTCCATGTTCACTATGTTCACCACTGAGAAGATAGTCGGTAGTCGACGAGTTTGCGTGCAAAGCCGATCAAAACGAGGCACCAGATCAACGTTTACCTCGCTTCCTTTCACGGCTGCCATCAGGAAAGATCTGGCTTGTCGCGTTCCCTCAACGTCACTCCGAATATTGTTTGTGCCCCGCGCACCATCCTGTTGCAGCAATCTTTTTATTGTGCCCATGTGATTTCTTTTTTATGTTCTTACTGGTGCTTGATCATAATTCGGTCATTGAAATAGTTTTTGCTGCCGACCCTGCCATTCTTTTGACCCTCTCGCAGCAAAGGAATATAATGCCGGCATTACACACGAAATAAAAATGTAGACACTCCGTGCCATATCTCAAATTACATCACAATGTGTTTACACAACTGTAGTGCGGAGGTACGATGAGCAGGGTCTGAGAAAATATTAGTTTCAGTATCTTCAAAAGACCGACGAAACAAAATAACAAAAAAAAAGAACCGCCAATCGGCAGCGCGTGCAAGCAGAGGCAGTGGTGACAGGAAGCGCCAGCTGTGTCTTTCGTACGGCCGGCATCCAGGGCGCGCTCAGATGTATACAGACTTGTACCGTACGCATTACAAGTAATCAAATTACTTGTAATCGATTACTTTTGGGAGTAATTTTGTAATCAGTTGATTACTTTTATTAGGCAGTAATCACAAGAGTAATCTGATTACTTTTCGAAGTAATAAAACTACTTGTAACCATTACAATTTGTCCACGGGACCCCCCCCCCCCCCCGCCTCCGGCACACGCTTTTTATTTTATCAATTTACAAAAATAAAATTTGCTTTTTTTTTTTTGATCGGAAAAAAGAAAGATTTTCGCGGAGCTGTTGGAAACGAGGTAAATCTCTTGCCATGTACAGTTTCTGTGAAATGTCCGTTTTTTTTTTTTTTTTTTTTTTTTTGTTTTCGAGCTGGAACTGGGAGTGTGAAGCCCCAGGGAAGCCGCAGTGCGTGACAAAGGCCATTCAGGGCGAAGTTTGAGGAAGCAGAATGTAGCTTTGTGAGTCCTTCGTTCAAACTAGCCCCCCCACGCACACACACACAGAAATAAAAAAATAAATAAAAAATCCTGCTTAGGGTACCTACTCGCAGCCCGTGGGAGAACCAGAACCGAAGAATGCCTAAAGCGGATGCAAAATATAACAAAGGCAGTTGAAATATTTCCCCATTTCCCCTACGTGGTCTTTGTGACCAGCAATGTTTCGAGTTGAGAAGTGGTCGGGGCGATCTCTTCCGCCAATGGATACTACACATGATTCGTTTCAAATCAGCTGGAGCTGCTGCTCTTTTGTATGACATGCGAGCTCATCCACATGTGAGTAATAAAATGAGCGACGCAAACTTTGGGCGAGAACCCTTGCTCAAGCGAACCCCCTTAGCTCCCTCCCTCCCCCCCCCCCCCCCCCCCACACACACACACACACTGGCGAACGCCCAAATCATTCAACGTCTTCAAACGAATTCTATGCTTGTGTCCGAATTGTGAAAGTGCAACGACCACGAAGAGGGAGCCAGTTTTTTTTTTCAATACTTGTACAAATGTGAAATATAGGTTGGAAGTAGTTCATTGTTATGAGCGCTAAAGATGTGTCTTCACACAATAAAGTAATCGGAAAAGTAACGATTACTTCTTTAAGAAATGTCCAATTACTTTTGCCGTCGAGTAATCAAGTATTCTAATCGAATACTTTTTAGCCAGTAGTAATAGTAATTGTAATCAATTACTTTTTTTAAGTAACGTGTACAAGACTGAATGTATAGACCCATCAGAGAAAAAAGCGCCACCTGTCGTACGCAACAGCAACTAGTGGCAGCCGCCATGCTGCAGGATAGTGCACGCCGCAGCATACGCTGCGTTGCCCGTAGACGCTAGTCAATTCTAAAGTCACTTTAGTCAATTCCTGCCCACGATGCCAACGTACTGCTGCGTACCCCTCTGTAAGCAGAGTGGGTATCTGGACAAGTCTGCCAGTACTCGTTATCGGTTGACGGCGGCGTAGCCGCGCAAACGTTTCCCTGCTGAAGTGCAAAAACGGAACACGAACCGTTCTTACGCTACGCTCCTTGGGTGTTTGAGTCAGGTGTTTTTAATCTCACTTTGTTGCGTTTGGAGGTAGAGTTTTCAAGTTTCAGCTAGTTTGACGAAATCAAAGCGTCAAATACAAATATAATGTTGCTCGTGGTATCGCTTGTGGACGTGACAGCTTCGCGAGCGCCTAGCTTTAGGTATGCACGAGCTCGCGGTGCTTCGAACTTGCGCGTGTAAATTATATGTTAGGTACGCATGAAGCCATACGACATGACGCTTTAACGTGCCTGTAGCGCAGACATCTGTGCAGCGCGTGCTTTATGCAAAGCAACATGCACGCGCTTGCAACTTCTGCTTCACTGCAAAATTTGCTGCTCTACATTTCAGCTCTAAAATCTCCCTCAAGAAAAAGGGACTCGACGTATCAAGTAGGAACTTGCGTCGAATACGTCCTTTACTGGTTAATTTGCGCATTGAAATTTTAAGTCTTAATTCCAAGTAAAAAACGCGATTTGACGAGCGACGAGTCGAACGACGGCACAAGCGACAAAAATCGGCTACGAGCGACGAAAATGTTTCACTGTCGCTTGTCGCGTCGCTTGGCTTGGGATTTCTACAAAACGACGCTCATGGCCTTGGTCGCTCGCTCGTCGCTTTTATGCGGTGTACTTCATCGCGCGACTGTCCGAGCGACAGCGAAGCGGGACCCCTGCGCCTGTTTCGTCGCACATCCGGAGTGTACTGGCGTGTTCTAACTACAGCCCGTAAATTATGATCGGCTCCTATCGTTTTCTGATGCATACTAACACAGGTTTGATGTCGTAACTACAAATATCTTAGTAATTACCTTTTTCTTGCGTAGTTGGCCTTTATAAATGCGGCGACCACGAACCCCTCAACGAGGAAGTTGTAACTTCTGTCGAATTGTCGTTCCGAGTCCGATCGGCTCTTGAAGAAGCGATATACCTTATCATCTTTAACGGCTGGGAGCTGGGAAAGGTCGTTTACCCAACCCGTGATCGGGAAAACGCTACCTGCAGTTATACAGAGGCGAAGGGATCGACGAAACAAGAACGCTACAGTCAAAACAACTATGCCGGCCGCAACGGAGTCCTTCCCAATGGCGCCGGCCGCCCAATGTTGTTGAACTCGTTCAGCGGATTTTCGCTGTTGCCAGATTTTTTGAAAGGGCCTATACTGGTGCGCTCATGAACTCATGAGACGTTGACGCACTGTCGAAGGTGTACTCTTTTTTACTCGTAGGATTGCAACGCTGGGGAACGTAGGCGTGTGATTTCAGAAAGCGCTTCCTATCATTTCTACGCGCGAGTGCTCCTGCAACCCAAGCATTGTATACAGTTACGTCCTCGCGCCCGTGCCTTTGCCAGCCCCGTAGACAACTTATGCAGTATCGAAAAAGCATAGTTCAAAATTGACGGTCCCACTTTTCCATACCGCTTCAAAACCCCATCTCGCTCAAATCACTATATAGGCAGCCGGACAATGGACCTTTTTCCAGTAAGCGTCTGCGCACGCGCACACCCTTTTCCCTTGACCTTGACCGCCCTTTCGCCATTCTTGGGGGGCACTGTTTTCTTGCGACACTAATCTGTTTCCATGGGAGAAGGCGAGTCCGGTTGCCCTCCATTTGTAGTAGGCGGCGAAACCGTCATGAGGCGCTCCTTACTGGAAAAAGGTCCATAGGGGGCCTCCAGCTGGGAATTATCCGGTACATTGTCCTCCCACAATGAATGTGGGCGCGACGCGCCAGAGGGTGAACGCGTGAAAGGAGGGGCGTAAGAGTGGAGAAGGAAACTCAAGGTCGGGCAAGCGACGGGGAAAAGAGTTGCGAAATTGGCGCGCAGGTTTTGCAGCATTTGCTCACACGGACAGCCAACGCCGCCCTGGTGGTTCAACAAGATGGCCGCCGTGGTACCGCAGATGTCACAATATGGCGCTGTGCATCAAACAACCCGCTTCTAGGGCCGTTGTTACGGACAACTGTATGGGAGCCCGACGCCAGGTTAGAATTTGACCGATATATAAGTTAATATTTTTTTTAAGCGTTGCTTACTCTCAATTGGTAACGACGAAGACTCTTTCTATCGTCTCAGTGCAATATCGCAATGATCAAAGCCCGTAATAAAGTCTTGCAACCGGTTTCGCCTGGTTAGAAGACTGCACGAGGCCCTCGCGAGCACATGGAGTTTGTTCCATTGGTCCTTTCTGACACAGCACGCGACGACTCCGTCAAATGAAGTTGGCGACGAGTGACGAAACTTCTGCTCTCAGGCTCAATTTTCGGTCGTATTTCGGAACCGAATCGTTCCCGTCTACATATTTGGTCGACGCTCGAGGTCGGCGAGCGTCTGAACGGCTCCCCGTAATGTGTTTCGCTATATTTGAAAGGGTAAAAATACTTCCAAATCGAATAGCGTATAATGGTGAGATATAACGACAATATTAAGTGCATCAAGATTAACTGGTGGGCTAGTTCAAGTTTCAAGTTTCTTTATTCCTCTTCATACAAGAAGAGAGGGAGGAGGGAAAAAAACAGTACAAAACTGCTTGACAATGCCCTCTCGGCCCCCAACAGCAACAGCAGAAGAGGCACTCAAAACAAAAAAACGCTCTCAAGAGTACACAGTCAGATTTCTCACGAAACTAGTAAAGATAATATGCGTTTGTTAGAACAGTTTTCAATTGTAATATTACGCGACAAAAAATAGTTTAACAATTTGGGCAGCTGGTATCTCACTATCTGATTTCCGTTGTTTTTTCTCGAGCGCGAGACCGTCCAGACGTCGGCATGGCGGGTGGCATACGAAGTGTTTTGTGAGTGAAGGGAGGAAAGAGAAAGAAGACTGTTTCCCGGGTGGTTTATCGCTGCTTTATAGACGCTTTGCAGCAGCTGTGCATGGGCGCCGCCATAGCTGACCTTCAGTTTTTGTTCCCCCTTATGACGTTTACTTCACTTCATTATTACCATAGCAGGCCAGGTTATTGACATCTTATATTTTATTCTGTCTTGCTCCCCAGCATTGGCCTTTGTGGAGGCTGGTCCACACCAATATCAGTGGCTCGGTATCTCGGTAAAACAAGAGAAGGTCAGCAATGGCGGCTGTATTCTGGCGCGTGTGTAAAGCGTCTATATGCCAGGGCAAGTTTATACTCATAATGATTCGTGATTGGAACAATTCCTAATTTCTTGAATAATGGTGTCGTGTGGCTATCATGTGCTTCATTAGTCAATACACAAAATACGAACTTTTCTCTGAAGTATATGAATACGATGAATATTTGCAGAAGTTGTATTTTCTCATACCAAGAAACAGTAATTAAAACAAGAGTAGAATAAAGAGTTATAAAGAAGTCGTAGTACAGACTGGAATAAGGTTTTTTTATGCTTATAAATTATACCCACCACCTTCTATAGTTTTTTCGCTATCATCTGAACTGTTTCATCCCATCGCATGTATTCATTAAACATAACACCAAGAACTTTGACGCTCTGCACAATTTCTATACCACGTGAATATAAGGAGAGAATCTGATATCCGCTAATTTTTACTCCCTTTGACCTGAAAAGAACAGCTTTCGTTTTATTACTATTTATCACTAAAGAGTTCTGGACTGTCCACGTATAAAGTTTTTCTAGAAATGTATTGCCTGTCTTGATAATGTCCGAAATATGGACCCTGCAAAAATATACTAGCATCATCTGCATAGATTATCATGTTTGCTTCATCGTCAATGTTAGCTATGTCATTAATATACATGTTAAATAAAAGAGGCCCTAAAATACTACCTTGTGGAACACCTGCATTAAGTTTTCTAGACTCAGAACGTTGGCAATTTATTACAACACTTTGAAAGCGAAACTGTAAGTAACTCTCGAGTATTTTCAGGGCTATTTCCCGAATACCAGAAAGTTCTAGTTTTTGAAGAAGAGTTTTAGGATTAATGCGATCAAAAGCTTTTGAAAAATCGACAAAGATTCCCAATGTAAGAAGTTTATTTTCAAAATTGTTTAGAATTGTCTCTTTTTGGTTAAGTAACGCTAACTCTGTAGAGTACCCTTTCCGAAACCCGTACTGCCGGGGACTGAGAATTGAGTGTTTCTAAAAAAAATGTGTAAAGTCTTTTATGTATGATTTTTTCCAATCCTTTTGAAAATATTGGTAAAATGGACACTGGCCTGTAATTACTAAGATAGTTCCTAACACCTGCTTTATATATGACAGAAACCTTTGCTATCTGCATTTTACGCGGAAAAACACCAGTCTCAAGACATAAATTAAATATATGAGTTAAAATAAAAGCAATAGACTCTATAACATATTTAATGGGCTTTATTTGAATGTCCTGAGAATCGGAACTTTTGCTGTTTTTTAGACTCATAAAAATTGAAATAACGTCTTCCTCACTAGTTGGAGAGAGATATATGCGGTCAGAAAGATATCTAACATATTTTGAAGCTTTAGAAGAGTGAACGCTGTTAACTAAGTCGACATAAAAATCATTGAACGCGTCTGCAAGAGCTTTACCTTTTTTAATATCCACATCAACCGTAAGCTCGGTTGTTTCTCCAAACTGACGTCATTCATGCAATATCGAATTTAACTTCTTCCACAAAATATCCGTTCTCTTTTCATCCCGAAAAAGCAAAAAATAGTATGACCGTTTGGCCTGCCGTAGCTCACTAGTTAACTTGTTTCTTTGACTCTTAAAACTTGACAATACAACTGGATTCCTTGTACGCATAAATTTTCTCAAGTTCATCTTTTTTCTTCCTCATTTTTATTATTTATGCCGTGACCCATGGTTTTCTACACTTTTTATGAACTATATGCTTTTTGTACTTAAATCATGGTTATATACATCGCAAAACGTTTAAAAAAAACTCTCATATGCCTCGTATGCCGACACCTTAGACAGAACCGCACTCCAGTCTGTTGTGTTAATTTGCTCTTGAAAAGATTCGAGACTTTTTGTACTAATATCACGGTAATAAAGGTTATGCACACATATTTTCCTGTGTCCGATATTATCTAGAGTTATAAACATAAAAATAGGGGGATGATCACTTATTGTCGCCCATATAACACCAGCATGCGCATGTTCCTCGGATACATTTGTCAAGAAAATATCTATCAGTGTTTCATTCGCACTCCTATAACGAGTTGGTTGACAAATGGTACAGATATAACCATACGACAGATAAAGCATGAGAAATTCTGATTGCTGGATTGATGGCAAAAGCATATTGATGTTAAAATCACCCCCCATAACAAGCTTCAGGTTGTTCTCACCGATAAAAATAAAGAGTTCATCTACATATTTTAAAAAACAAGACATGCTGCAACCAGGAGGGCGATACACGACACAAAAAAGTTATGCACGTGCTACAATGTCAGAACTTCATAATCTTGGGTAATTACCGAAAATTCATCTATAATACTGCAGTGTAGGGTATTTTTTACGTACACAGAAACTCCCCCTCCCCTTGTGGAATTTCGACATAAACTATAGTTTTTATAGTTACTTAAAATTTCAACAGTATCATCTGGAGTATACCATGTTTTCGTTAACATGATAACATCAAAAGAAAAATCGAAACTCTGCAAAAATGCATCTAACTGATCAAATTTATTACGCAAGGACTGCGCGTTCAAATGAAGTTGGTTCAACATAATGTAAAAAAGCGCAAATGCTTAGGAAGATAAGAAGGGGCCATGACAAACCGCTTACTTGCAATGACGTGTATTGAAGGAATTAGAAAGTGACAAAAAGGAGGTGAGGGAATCATGAGTGATGAAGAAGAACCACCGAACAGAAAAAGGAAAGGAAAATGAGCGGATTGAACGCATTTTTGTATATATTTAAAAATAGAAGAAAAATCGTCAAAATAAAATTCCGCTGTTGAGAAAAGTCTTGTGAATTGTTCCAAGTATAACCGTTTTTTAACTGACAGTACCACAGACGGTGCGCTAAGACATGACGCTCCTTTTGACAAAATAGTTTGTGCCCCATAGAGTTCATGAGCTCTCTTGTTGCGGGAGCGCCTTAGAATTAACGTATCGTCAAACACTGGGGAACAACCGTAGTCTCGCACTTGCACAGCAAAGTGGCCAGATGGTGTCAATTTATGCGAAAGGGCATGCTCTCGCTGTCTCACATTTACGCACCGCCCAGTTTTTCCCAGATAAACTTTTCCACGTGTACACAGGATTTGATAGAAGTTGCCAACACAGCAGTTGGTGCACTTGTGCACGTGCCTTGCATCACATTGGTCATTGGTATTTTTTGACGTGTTGACTTTGCGGCAAAGTCTCTTGAGTTTCTTCGGTGCCGAAATAATATTAGGCATTTCAAACTTGGAGGCTATCCTCTTCAAGTTGTGAGGTAGGCGATGGATGTACGGAACAACGGCAAGCCTACGTTTATTTTCACGTATTCCACTCTTTCTTTTTTGATACGCAAAGCGTTCAGAGATGTCAAACAAGAATGAATGGGGATATTCAAAATCCTGGAGTCGTTTAACCGGCGAGCCGAAACCTTTCTGGGCCGTGCGGCAGCATGATTTTTTGAGTGCCGTGCTAAGACAAGTCTTTGCAATTCCTTTTTTTATAGGAGCTCCGGACTCGGAGCGAAAATAAAGGTTTTCTCTCTCTCTCTTTTTATAATCTTGGAATGTGCTCAATAAAAAGGAACAAGCGAGAATGCAGCGCAAACAAGTGACGGACCAGTAGCAGAGTATACACACAGACAAGGCGCTGACTTACAACTGAAATTTACTAAAGAAAAACATAAAGGCCGCGAAAAAAACCAAAAAAAAACGAACGATTCACCACACCCACGTCATCACATACTTGATTGGCTGCCAGTGCCGGACGTTCTTGCTGACGTGAATAAATATTAAACTTCATGAACGCGCATAGTTTATCGTGCATGTCAGTTTATCATTAAAATTTATTTGTAACATTTGCCAAAACAGGCAATAAAAAAGCATTCGAGGCGGAGACGCCTCGAAGCGCCGATTAGTGTTCAGGAGATTTAAACGATTTAAACTTAAGAAGGTTTCCCGGACTTTCCCGGAGCAGCTTATTTCAAGGTGTTTACAGATTTTGCGGCCGAGGCCCTGCAGCGGGTGCTACTAGAGGCGTGCGATGCGAAAGAAACATAACCCTATATCCGAAAAACTCATACACTTTTGGTACCCAAAAGTGATGACCCAGTAAATCTCTTGTTGGTGTGGTCTTATCGCCCAATCAGCCTAACCAATCTAGATTACAAGATTTTTATGAAGGCATTTGTGAGGCCAATGCAGCGTATTGTAGCAATCTTTGTCGAACCGCATCAAACATGTGGCATAAAAGGACGCACAACCTTCACCAATACTCATGTGCCTTAGAATGTTGTGACACATTTGGCAGTCGTGTGGCTATGCTGCAGCTCGATTTAGAAAAGGCCTTTTATCAAGGGGCACACCAAACCTGTTTTTTATACTGGAACATGTAAATGTTGATTCAGTTATTTTAGACGGGGCTAAGATAATCGTCACTTATCGTGCGCAACGATTTTCATAAGACTTCGAGAAAGAAGTGACTGAAAGTCACTTCTGGTCATCGAGTGGCCTCAAGTGTGGTCAAGGTGCTTTAGTATGGAGACGACGTTGCTCTTTTTTGAAATAATTTAGAAAGTCTTAGTGAGGTTGCGAAGGATTCCACAATATTTCCTAGGTAGTGCAATTAATTGGGGAAAATGTGTGGGCTTTTGGCACAGTACCTGGAAATCAAAACCACTCGTTTTTTCTTTAAATATTCCTTTTACTGTTGTGCCGCCACAGTATCTCGGCGTACCACTCGAGTACTATAGAGATACCACTGACTAGTGGAAGAAACAAACAGAACAAGGTAAAATAAGAAACAGTAAAGTGAGGTGCCCGAGATCTGTCAATGTTTGCATGGTCAACAGTTTACAACCTGTTTATTGTTGCGAAAATCAGGTATATACTTCAAGTATTGTGAATGTCGAGAGTGTGTGTTCAAAAGTTGCGTAGATTTTTTGCTGTATTTTCTTGGAGATCGGGATTTGAGCGTACTTGTCACACAAATCTGTTTATTCCATATATGCCAATCAAGTGGAAATTATAGTCGCCCCCAACAGCCCGCTCGCGCATTTGCAGTCACGACGGCGATGAGTTCGAGGACGAACCGTACTTGTAAAAACGACTTTATAAAACTTCCTCTTGATGGCATATATGGTTTACCACACTGATCAAATGTGAGTGGCATGTTATTATGTTCATTTTTTGTTATATCTATACTATTGGTACTGTGACTTTTCTGTTTTGAACATGTTGTTGGTGTATCATATGAGTTTTCTGCTAACATTTTTTTTTCCCGCTACTGACTTCGGGGGGCTCGGGACCAGTCAAGCTGTTTTAACAGCTTTTTTTCCTTTATTTGTAAATAAAGCAATTAATATTATTATTCAGTTCAAAGTATCGTGCTTGGTCTTGTTAACCGCTTCCTAAGCCAGGTTGTTTCATGACTTATATTTCTGTGGAATCAAAGAGCGATTTTTATAGTGCAAGTAAGATTGCGTTATGCTTTGGGCCTGAGTCTGTTGTTTCCACTAGCAGCCTTCAAGGAACAAGGGTACGAGGCTTGTTGTTGGAAGTGGTGAGGGCATTTTCGTTTTTAAAAGAACGTGCCTGTTCACACATGCAGCGGACCGCTACAACCATAGCGCTGACCTTACGCTAAGCGCGTGCTGACGGGAGCGTTCACCAGTTTTGTATAGCACCGTCAAAACTGTTGCTTATGGCAGACGATAAGTAGCTGACAACACGTCAGCAGCGCTGCATTAGCGCTTCGCTGCATGTAAGAACCGGCCTTAAATATACTGCGCATAGCGCGTTTTTGGGTTTTGGTTTTGTTCTGGGCATGATACCACTGTTGTAAATAAAATTTTCTAAACACAGGATGGCGAACCGCCTCCCGCTCTCATAAGCCCTACGCTCGGATGGGTCGGTGGAGTAAAGGTACGTTTAAGGCCGGTTTACACATACAGCGGAGCACTAAGTTAGTGCTACGTGAGCGCTCCAAGGAGCGCTCATGTGGCGCTTCCTAACGCATGATGTAGCGCTCGGTTAGAGCTTCAGAAGCGCTCTGTTAGCGCTTCAGAAGCGCTTTGTTAGCGCTTTGTTAGCGCTACAGAAGCGCTTTGTTAGCGCTCTCACGCTCCTTGTGCCGTGCTTGCAGCTGCGGAACAGCGCGTGCACGGCGATTCCTTTGTTGTCGTTTTTCCTTTGGCATTAAAAGAACATATTGAGGAATTAGCGCACACGGTACAGAGAAGAAGGACAGGACAGAAAAGAGCGCTCTTTCCCTCTCCTGTCCTCCTTCTCTCTACCTTGTGCGATAGATACGTCAATATGTTAGACTACCAACTAGCCCAAATGTCAAATTTACTGCATTGAAAGAACAGGAAGAGCCGCTCTTCAAGCAAAGGGTCGGGCAGGCGATCCAGAGTCATGGACTGAGAGCAACTAATTGATTGGATACGACCTTATCGCTTTCTATTCGATATGCGTGACCATGGTTTCAAAAACACGCAGTTAAAATAATCGCCCTCGAAAGAGCTCTGTGTCTCGGTCCCTCAGCCAAGGAACAAGGTTCACCGGGTACCTGTCGGTATTTCGGTGGCGAAAGATTTTGCGCACCCAGAGGGCTCTTTTGGGCGTTAAGCCATCCGCACACATATGCACTAATCGCGTATGTAAAGCTATTTGCCGCATTTCTATTTCAGCATTCCACATGCCCGCTATGGCACTGCTGAGGCCCACCCAACCACGGGAACCGGAACCGCTGCTGTAGCGCTAACAAGGCGCTACTGGAGCGCTAACAAAGCGCTACTAAAGCGCTAGTCACGCGCTATATTAGAACGAAGTCACGCACTAGGAAGCGCCACATGAGCGCTCCTTGGAGCACTCACGTAGCGCTAACTTAGTGCTCCGCTGTATGTGTGAACAGGCCTTTGTACTCCAACGTTACGTCGACGGGCGCGGCGTAGCGCAGCGTTCTATCGAGTTCCTGGTTGCCGGCCAATGAGAGGGGCGCGTTCTGCGTTACGCTGCGTTCACTGCGCTGAACGTCGGAGTGTAAACAGCCCTTAAGTCGTCAAACCGACCGCCATCTTTTTCTTTTTTTATTCGAGTAGGGAACGGTGCTGACTGTGTTGCGGTGATGACTCCAGCGGTCGGAATGGGAGGAAAGAAACGAGACGATAATCCCGACGCCCCCAACGGCTCGCTCGCGCATTTGCAGTGGCGACGGCGATGAGTTCGAGGACGAACCGTTCTGGTGGAAACTATAAAACTTTCTCTTGATTGGCATATGTGGTTTAAAATGGTCTCAGTGCAACCAGCCAGTCCAGAACGGGCACCCGTTCACGTTGTTCGCTCAGCGTCACATCCTTGACATGAATACACTTTCAATGAAATAGTCCTTAGCTTGACGAGGGTCCACATCGACATGTCGTAAGCAGTTCTCCATAGACTGAGAAGGACCGACAGCATTAACATGTCGTGAAATACACCCCTTTCGCTTTCTATGGGCAGGAAAGGAATACCGCACGCTCTTATAGGCAGATCCTTCTTCAGGGTGCGTTTGCAAAATGTCCCACAGGAAAAAAAAAAACATCTCAACACTTTAGGAAGGTTTTCTCTACAGTTTCCGGTTGTCTACATACCAAGCAGTCGACGGACATGGCACAAAGAGGCCTTTCTCCTGAAGCCAATGTTTAACGGGGAATGTGCCACTGTGTAACTGAAAAATGAAAGTTTTTACAGGTGCCCTTACTGGTATCATTTTGAGTCTTTTGAACACAACTTTGCCTGAACTATCCCAGTATAAAAACGCGGTACACTGGTATTGACATCATTGCGCCAACTATATCTCTGTAAAAACGCTATCGCGCGACATTTTAAATACTCTCATTTGGGAGGATGAACCAAATCATTTCGAGGACTGCTCACAATGGTAAGCAATCGTGAATGCTGTAAACTACGCATACTAGTAAATTTATGCGATCTGCGGGTGAACTAGCTGCAGTGGCGACTGCGAGCAGACGGAAATATTAGGTTCGACAGCACACGACGTGAACGATCGTTCAAGTTAAAGATGACGGATACACACCACCTACCTTTACGGTCGTTCAGAAACTTTTCCCTCTATCTAGCTTCGCAGGTCTTGAAATTTCGTCCCGTAAATGTTACGGCGGCCGTATTGTTTACATCAGTCACACGCCAGAAACACGAGCCGCCACGGCTTTACACGCTGCCGAATGTTTCACATGTCTACTAGAAGATGGCGCTGCCGGTCGAATGCAATCATCATCATCGTTCACACGGTCGCGCCAGTTTCACGATTTGCTAAATATGTGAAATTTCACGTACGGTTTCACGGAACAAACCAGCTGCACCGTTCATATTTTCGGAACTGTGTGCTTAAAAAACGACTCGCTAATCTTCCTGAAGAATGGCTGGCGGTTTTAGCATCCTAGCGGAGTTACTACCAAAAGGTATAGTAAGAAAAAAAAAGAAAAAAGGTTCGAGGTGCACCTAAGCACTTCTTATAAGTTGTGAATGCGAAAGCATGGATGTCGTTCTTCGCGCCGCGGCCGCTTCTGATCCTCTCGGTGCTGCGGCCATTTCTGCCCCAGCGCGGGCACGCAGCGCTAAGGGGTGGCGCTAATTGCAACTGACTCGCGGCGACTTCATATCACTGCCTTTTTGCGGGGTTTTTTGCTTGGTTTCAAAGCTGGGATGCCTCAGACCGCTGCTTCGGGAATTTGTCTGCCGTTTGGCGCGGCTGATGACGTCGGTTCTCTCCATGGGACCAGTTAATGCTTTCACATTAAAAATCGTGCGTGGCGGAGTTGACAACGCAGGCAGCTGCCACGCAAAGGAACAGAATTCGAACCCCCCTAGGCACAGTCTTTTCTTGAGAGTTCTACAACATTCTAGGCAGCTATCTTATATTCTGGTTCCTAGGCTTCCTGGACGCAGCGAGTGCATCTTCGGTGAGAAAAAGGCGACTGCCTCGAAGTAGCGGCAACGCACTGCTTTGAAACTGTCACCTTTCTCTCACCGACGAAGGACGCGGTGTATCTTGCTGTCTGAGTTTCTCGACAAAACTCCGTCTGATTAAGCTTTTATTTTCAGCTCCAAATTTATGCTTTGTTTCTATTCTGGACAACCTGGTGGATGTTCGGGGTTTCGTCAACTCATTTTTAAAAACCCCTGTGGACACCACCAGAAAACACCGACCATGAAGGTGACGAGTGATAAAGGGTAACAACGAGAAAACGACAGAGGACGACGCCACAGAAGCTCCCAACGAATAAGCACCAACGACGGTGAACGACTGCAGGCAGCCGAAGGCGACCCTCAAAGACAACACATTGAAACACATGACGGCGGACGTCGACAGGATATCAAGGCCAACGACAACAAGCCTCGCTGCAGACGATCAGAAATACCACGACGAACCGCGACAAAGGTAGCAAAAGACGGCGAATGACGACTACGACTCGGACTGACACTATTTTTATTGTTTTCTCTAATGCCGTGTGCCACACAAGCGCCTACTTAAGAAAACTTGAGTTTCTTAATATTGATAGTTATTTAATTAACTGGATTCGAAAATTCTTGACCAACAGAACACAGGCAGTTTCTTTTCATTGTAATGTTTCGTTCAGTATTAATGTGAAGTCTGGAGTTCCTCAGGGATCAGTTTTGGGCCATTTGTAATTCCTTGTCTATATTAATGATATTGCCACTAGCATTTCCTCCACGGTCAGACTCTTTGCAGACGACTTCGTTATTTATAGAATTGTCAAAAACCAGACCATACTGTCTCTCACTACAGCGTGAATATTAGACGCCCTCTCTTTGTGGTGTGATCGCTGGCAAATGAACATCTATACCTCAAAATCTAAATTCATGATCTTCCCCACAAAAAAAAAAATCCACTGTAAGTTTCAACTACCCAATTGGTCATCTATGAATCGAGAAATTAAATAACTACCTGTATCTAGGAGTTATTTTGTGCGAGAACCTACACTGGCAAGACCACGTAAATTATGTGGCCAGCAAGGCTAGTTGGTCATTAGGTTTTCTAATACGAAATTTAAATCTGGCACCTCCAGACGTTCGTTTACTCGCTTACAAATCATATGTTCGGTCTTAATTAGAGTATGCTCCTATCATATGAAATCCATCTCAAGACTACCTAAATAAAAAAAAAAGTCAATTGAAAAATAGGTCAAGCAGATTTATTTACAAAGATTATTCTCGACACACAAGCGTATCTCAGCTGAAAGAAAAAGCAGCCTTGCCACTCCTCTCTACCAGAAAAACACTTTCTGGGCTAACCTTCATCCATACCATATATTATAATAACCCACTCCTCAAGCTTGAACTTTTGAAGCCGCCACACCGCATTTTTCTTCGATTTGGTCATCAGCATAAGATACTATTACAGACATCACACACAAACCTTTTCCAGACATCACCCTTACAGCTGACAATTTCCGACTGGAACAAACTTCCAGCTAACATTATGTCATTAGTAAATCTTGACGAATTTAAGTGTGCGTGTGCTCTATACTGCGTAAACTGATATGTATGCTTTCCACGTGTTTTCATTATACTGTATTTTTGCATGATGTTTGTTCATATTTTCACCGTTCAGCATTCTTTGTATACTGTTGAATTTCCCCCCTCATGCATTCCCCCTTGGGGCGCTTGTGAGGTACGAATAAATAAATGAAGTAAAACAAATAATGAGAATCAATAACGAATAGCAATAATAAACGACAACGACGAATGACGAAACAGCGGATAACAACGGCGACGACGGGCAACGCGACGAACAGTGACCGCGATGGAGGCGGCTATGCAAGACAACGACGATAAGTGGCGATTAACAGTGCTCGCTGATGAGAAATACCGACAGCAGGAAGTTTTCCCGAGAATGGCGAGCACAATACAACTCCCAACAGAACTGTGGATAGGATGGACTGTTACAATGCGAAGACGTTTTGTTATAGGGCTGATTGGCTTCCAAATGTGCCTCTATATTCGCTGCTACCTACGAAGCATCGGGTCGCTGCTTCGTAGGAACGGGTGTAATGTCGAGTGCGTGGCTGAGTTCAGAACGCACGCGGGTGCCATGCAGAAGAGCAGGGTTCCTAGTTAGTGTGATTCTCAACCAACAGATGGCGGTGGGATCGCTCTCCAGGCCTGTACATCAATGCGAGAAATCGTGTGTGGTGGCGCTTCGCCACCACACACGAGTTTTCGCAGTGGGGTATTTTTCTATATCATGAATGTGACATTCCTGGGGGGCTATGTTGCACGTTTTGGACTCCCAGGGGTCGAGGGAGTAGGAAGTGACGTCAACGACGTTTTTTGGATGTTGATTGGTGGAGTCGCTAATGACGCGTTGCGTGGTGCTGCTAAGATACGTTCATTCCCACCTACGTCACTTCCTTCTCCCTAGTACGAGTTTACTTTGGAACGCGCACGGCTGTGCCAGTTCTTGTGCAAGGAGGTCAGTTGCCTACGCTCCGAGCTCACGTCTCCAGCAAATCTGGTCAGAACGATACGCAAAAATCGTCCTGAACCAAATGGCAAGACTGATGCACAACAAAACAACTGACGCGTAGAAAAATATAAAATTCCCTATGCGCTGTTAGTGCCCCGCGGGGATTTCGGAGGCCAATTACACACATTTAAATGTGATCAGATTTATATTTTGCAAATACAATTAACGATTGGAATAAGCTTCCCGAACATATCGTAAGTCACAACGATGATTCAGCGTTCGAAGACGCCGTTAGACTTTTTTACTCTGTTTAAAGAGTGAGCATATTGCCTTGGTGTTATTTTGTCTTTTTTTTCTCTCTTTTTGGAGTTAAATATGTATATATTACGTGATACTTTAAATATTGTACTGCTTTTTTTGTATATAGTGTTTTTGTACACGGCACGTGCCCTCAGTTATTAGTTATTGGTAATAATTTTTGTCAGTATATTGTCATTGTTAAATTTATCATCCCTTTTTACGTGCATTTAGTGCTCTTGTTTTCTATTTTGCGCTTTTGCGCGTTTTGTATCTAATCTTGGAACCACTTTATTGTTCGTAGCTCTGTTGGAGGTATGAGTCATACTCTTTTTTTGTGTGTGTGTGTGTGTTTGTTCCTCCCTGCCACGGCCCCACGGGCCAGCAGTATGTACAAATAAATAAATAAATAAAAATATGACGGGCCGGCCCTTTTGTCGTGCTTGTGTTTGGCTCTACGCGGATTTCCAGGAAAACATGATGACGTGATAGACTTTGGTGTGCAAAATTCTAGCTTAAGGAATTAAATAACTGAAAAATCAAAACAAATGAACTATTTTTGGGCCGTCAGGTGTCTCATTTAGGTACCTGGGTGTTTAATTTGACCAGAACCACGAGCCTGGAAAACACACAAAAAAATGACAAAGCTTAGATATTGAGTTTGGTAAACCCAAAGTAGGACTGGTGCGGGAGTCATCATAAAAAAAATGACAAGGTTAAAAAATTAACTCGCAGCAATAAATGATAAGAATTAATTTTAATACGAGTTCAGTGATAAATGCAATGACTGGCCAGGCATAGATTCTGGGTCTGTGGATAACTTTTGCGCAGAGTTTAAGCAATGTACCAGTCTTAATTGGAAAAAAAGACGACGAAGTGTTCCCACGCCGAAGCACATTCTCATCGCTCTCCAATATTTAGTTAGGTAACTATTCTTAAATTGGGCATGCCGGTAGTGAGGTCAACCACCATCGACCTGAACGACGCCATGGCCACGGGGGGCGGGGGTCAACCGCCCCCCGATCACCAAACGGCATCTGTCAGCGGCTTGGTCCTTTCACCTGCGACAATCCAAGTTCCATCTCAGCCACCTGCGTTACTGAATGGCAAGTACACAAACGAGGACGGATCTTTGACGCCTGAAACTAAAATGTGTATCGACTCCTTGACCCCCGGACAACAATTTCCTAATCTTACTGACACAGAAAATGGCTCTACCACAGATGACGAAGGTTTCACTGTTGTGAAATACAAGAAGGCAAAGAAACGGTGTCATGAGACCAAGTCACTATCCTCGAGCAGCAGTACGATCATATCTGTGGGCTCAAAGAAATCGTCTCTTACTGTCATCTTTATACCAGTAGACCAAACAAAAGTGATCACCAAATTAAACCAACTAAGACTGTCAGAGCTGCTTGAGTCGAAAGCGCCCGGCTCCATAATTCAGATCAGACAGAACTACAGGCTCAACTTGATATCTGTCGATATATGAAATAGTGACGGCCTGTCATCTCTCCTGAAGGTGACCTCTCTTGTTGGGTATCTCTGTCAGACCCTTTGAGCCCCGTTCCCAAGCCCAGGCAACTGGAGTCATCAGAGGAGTCGACGCCAACATCGACAGTGCCGAAATTCATTCACAGCTAAAGGCCAACAACAACGCATCTGTTACATCGGTTCGTCGAATGGGTACGTCCACTACAGTAGCCATAACTGTCTCGTCGTCAAGACTTCCTGAGTACGTTCTCCTCGGTCTAGTACGTCACAAGGTAGAGCCATTTTTGGAAAAGCCAGTTCAATGCCATCAATGCTGTCATTTTGGGCATGTTAGGTCCACTTGCCGTAACTCTCCAACGTGTTCACGTTGCGCCGGACCACACCAGCGAAATGACTGTGACGCTGATACAACGACAGTTCGGTGCTGTAACTGTGGTAAAGAACACGAAGCGACATCGCATCAATGCGCGAAATGGAAACATGAGTTGGAAATGCGTCACCAAAGACAAGAAGCTGGGAGCACATCACCCGCTAAACATGCCCAGGAAATGGTCGACAGTGCTCTTGAACAAAACCGACCTGGCCTACTAGATCCTCATCGCGACGCGCGAATCCATAAGAATACAAAGTCGAACACCGGCTCCACTGGCTACAATGAGCAACAGTCGACAAATACTTCTATGAAGGACAAAGCCTCGTCTCAACAAGGACGCTCGACTGATGTTCCTGACTCCCGAAAGCATACCCAAGACCGGTGGCAAATGCCTCAAAGACAGCCTTACAAAGACGCGCTGGTAGAAACTTTACCAAGAAAACAACAGTCAAGACCTGAAAAAGACCCTTTGTCGCCAGAAGCAACATCTGAGATCTGGTCAACCATTATCATGATTGCAGAAAGTCGCATACGACAGTATCTCACCCAGTGCACGTCCACAGTGGCTCACCTTGCTCTGCAAGCACTGGATATTTTTTTCCCAATTTTAATTAATTTTATAAGCTAGAATATGGACATATCAACAACTGCAGCGGACTAAGATGTGCACTGCCTCTATTGAAGAACTAATTAGTGACTCAACACTATTCCAATGGAATGCAAGAGGACTCCAGTCGAACATGTCAGATTTTCGACAATTCACACATCATCATCACTTCCCTATAATTGTAATTTGTGAACCAAACCTTCCAAAAAATGTTAGGCTCTCAGGGTACGAGATTTTCACATCCCTGCGGTCAAATGGACCCAGTCGAGTTATGCTTGCTATACGCAAAGACCTTACATATGTCAATTATCTCATTACACCTCATGCAGACAATGAATACGTATCTGCTACAGTAAGAAACGGCAATCGCTCCTTTTCAGTTATAGCGGCCTACATATCTTTCTTGTAGCAAGAAACTTAAACAGGTAATACGCGAATCAAAACAATGGTATTATAATATCTGTCTTTCGTCATTCATAAAAACAGCACCACAAAAATTTTGGCGGCATATAAGTACTTCCAAAGACAAGAAATGTTCGTCCCTCGTTGTTGACGGTTGTGTAATTGATGACGAATTTAAAATCGCTACCATTTTTAGTGACCAATTTTATTCCGTGTTTACAAGAGATAACAACATTGTTCCTAACTATGACGTCCAATCTCAGCTACCCGGTCTCCAGAACATTACTATCAGTGAGGCGGGTATCTTGTCATTATTACTAAACTATGATGTAAAGAAGAGCAGCGGCCCGGATGACATCCCCAATTTGTTTCTTAAACGCTATGCGGAATGGGTTTCAAAATATTTGTTTGTCATTTTTAAAACGTCATTGGCCACTTCGAGATTACCTGCAGATTGGAAGCTAGCAATCGTTAAACCTATATATAAATCGGGTGACCCTCGGATAGCAGTTAACTATCGTCCCATTTCTTTGACGTGTATCAGTTGTAAATTACTCGAACATATTATTGCTAAACATATGGTTGCCTACGTCACGGAGCATAATCTTCTATCGAATGTACAGCATGGTTTTAGAGCCGGATACTCGACAATATCTCAGTTAGTAGAAACAGTGCATAATTTTTCTTCAGTTATTAATCGCCGAGGCCAAGTTGATGTAATCTACCTTGACTTTTCAAAAGCCTTTGACAAGGTTTCCCATCCAAAGATTTTATTAAAATTACGTGCGACGTTAAAAAACGATCAAATCGTAAACTGGATTCAGGATTTCCTGTCGGGGAGGGGACAGTATGTAATGTTTAATCAGACTGCATCTTCCATAGCGAATGTAGAATCCGGGGTACCACAGGGGTCAGTTTTGGCGCCACTGCTTTTCTTGATATTTATCAATGATATAGCTACTAATATCAAAGTAAACATAGGATTGTATGCTGATGATTGCATCCTATATCATGAAATCAAAAGTCCCGATGATCATCTCATCCTAAATAATAGCCTTCAGGAAATATCAAAATGGTGCAAAGATTGGCAAATGGTACTAAACAAAGAGAAAACTGTATTTATGTCTATCACCCATAAAAAGCACCCCTCTCTTTTTTCATACCACATAGATAACCAAGTACTGATCCGGGTTAATGAATATACTTACTTAGGACTACATATAACACAAAATTTAAAATGGGATAAACATATCAGCGCGGTTATAGATAAAGCATATAGAAAACTATGGGTTATGAGACGCAAATTACGGCAGGCAGCTCCGGATACAAAACTATTGGCGTACAAAACTTTTGTTCTTCCTATCTTGGAATACGCGAGTGTAATATGGGACCCTTACACAAAAAAAAAGACATCAATAGGCTGGAAATGGTACAAAGAAAAGCGGTTCGATTCATCTACGGGGTATATAACAGGCATGCTTCAGTTAGTGAGTTACTTAATAAAGCACAATTATCAACCCTTAGCACGAGAAATACTATTAACAGATTGAAACTGCTCTTCCAGATAATTCATGGCATGATCAACATCGATCGGGACAAGTATATATCATTTTCTGCACGCTCCAATACACGTAGCCAGCATCCGTATTATATCACTGAGCCGTTACCGCGAAATAATGTTTTCCAATACTCCTTTTTTCCTCGCGCTTTCAAAGATTGGAATAACTTACCCGCTGAAATAACGAGCTCTAGTTCCCTAATTTTATTTCTTGATTCTGTTAGAAAACATTTCAATGTTGAGTGAAGATTTTGTTTCTATTTGTATTTGCTTGCATGTTTTTCCTTTCGTGACATATTAGCGTCATATGGTTCTTGTGTTTGTTTGTTTGTTTGTTTGATGGCTATTTTGTAACCTCATGAATGTAACCATTCCTACAGTGGTCCTGAACAAGGACCAGTGGTATAAATAAATAAATATCACCACGTGCAAAATTTGATGGCGCGCACTTTGAAGTTGTAATGAACAACTGCGCTCCCCCTTACATCCTGTCAGGCGATTTCAACGCTCACCATCCCATTTGGGGAGGTACGCATATAAACAATCGAGGCAGAAAACCTTTAGACTCTTTGAACTTACACAGCCTAAACATATTGAACGATAGTAGTCCCACATACCTACGCGGCACTACGTACAGTAGCTGCCTCGACCTAACGTTCGTCTCTCAAGAACTGGTGCCTTATAGCTTGTGGTTTACTGATATCGAAACACGCGGCAGTGACCATATCCCAACTTACACCATCCTGAAGGGATTTTCAAGCCGAAAAATTCGCCACACTATTCGTCGTACAAATTGGCAAGCCTACCAAACATCAATGGAGTCTTTCTGCGAGTCTTCTACAAACCTTCAAGACTTCAGTGCCGCTGTTGCTGTTGCTGCCAAAAGTGAAACCAGAAGCTACAACCTTCCTGCGACCCGGACTGCATTCGATGGGGAATATGAACATCTACGTGCTAAGCGCCGTCGCTCGGAAAGGCGGTACCGAAGGACCAAGGATATGCAGGATCTACGTGAATCTCGCCGCACGCAAAAAAAAAAAAAAAAAAAAAAAAATAGGCCGATATTTACAGAAACTAGGAAGGGTCAAATGGAGGACGAATATCTCAAAGTTAGATCCAAGGAAACCTCTTACGGGAGTCTGGCGTATGGCGCGTGGACAACGGACACCTCAACAGCAACGATATCCGTTCCGTGCTTTATCTCTGCGCCTAAACGTGACTGAGATGGAGGTCGCCGAGAACTTCTGCAGCCGTCTCACCCAGCAGCCGGCGGGCTCTAATTTATCGTTTGGTCCCACGCAAGCAATCGTGCCACCATCGTCCGACGACAGAATGAATTTTCTCTTTCGTCCAGATTAACTCCAGGCAGCTTTGGCTACAGTGAAGCGAACCTCGACTCCAGGACCCGACGATGTTACGTATAACGCCCTTGCCAATCTAGGCCCACGAGGTCAAAAACAACTTCTTGATTTGTTCAACAATTCATGGGAAACGGGTCAGGTGCCATCAGTATGGAAGAAGGGGCGTATCATACCCATTCTCAAACAGGAAAGTCGCCTTACGACATATCATCTTATAGACCAATAGCTTTATCAAGCTGCATTGGGAAGCTAATGGAGAAAATGGTAAATTATTGCCTTGAATGGTACCTAGAAAATACCGATCAGTATCCGGACGTAATGTCTGGATTTCGACGTGGACGAAGTTCTTTGGACAACGTCATAGACCTCGTCACCTTTGTAGAATAGAACAGAAGGAACGACGAATAACTACAGCCGTCTTCCTTGATGTCATGGGCGCATACGACAATGTGACGCACGAGGCCGTTCTAAATGCGCTAGAGGAACTTGGAATTGGTGGCCGCATGTTCTCCTGGTCAGAGAGCTACCTCACAGAAAGATCTATATATATGTCTACGGTCGACGGAAATACAAGTTCTCACATCCTCACAAAAGGCGTACCACAAGGCGGGGTATTAAGCCCAATTTTGTTTAATATGGTTTTGATAAATCTAATCCGCGAATTACCAACCACGGTACGTGCATCTATTTATGCTGATGACATTTGTATCTGGGCGACTGGTGTCACACGTCCACAGATACGGGCGAGACTCCAAAGCGCTCTGAAAGTTACCCATAAGTATCTCATCGAACGTGGACTTCAAATATCAACTTCCAAATCAGCTGTGATTACGTTTTCCCGCAAGTTAATGGACAGATACCCTATTACTATCTGTGGAGAAAAAATTCCGTACGTCCGGAAGCATAAGTTTCTAGGAATAACTTTGGATCGAGGCTTAACGTGGACGCCTCATGTATCCCGACTGAAAATGAAGCTGACATCCATAGTTCATTTCACGCGATTCATCAGTGGCACAACATGGGGCGCAACTGCTGGTTGCCTACAGCGACTGTTCGAAGCCTTCTTCCTCGGACTTCTGAGGTACACCTTACCGGTCATGAACAACATCTGCATTACCAACATACGAGCCCTCCAAAACATCCAGGCGCAAGCTCTACGAACCTGTTTAGGGCTACCCCGCTCTGCTTCCACGCCCGGGACAATTGCGGAGGCTCGCAGGTTTCCAATTGAAGCATACATGATACAAGAGACACTGCGGTTGCACTTGAGGCACCTTACACAACATTCTCACCATCACTTAGCATCGTTACCTACAAACAGACCAAAGTCCAGCTTCTCCAGAACGATAGGAAAGCACAATACTACTCTAAATAATTTCAATCGACCATCTATTAAGAGCATACCGCCATGGACATTCTTGACTCCAGAAGTAGTGCCGTACATCAAAGGCATTCATAAGAAGTCATCAACTCCACTGCCTGTACTGAAACAACTGGCATTAAGGGTCATAAATGAAACATACGGCTCGACGACACATGTATACACCGACGGATCCTTTTCTGAAGAACGAGCTGGAGCTGGGATTGTAATACCCGCCCACAGTAATTCCTCCAGTATTGAAATAGGACACAAAACGACATCAACGGCATCTGAGTTAGCGGCCCTACGAGAAGCAGTAAGGTACATCCTATGTCAAGCACCCCAGAACTGGACCATCTTCAGTGACTCAAGACCAGCGCTACAAATATTCCAGTCTTCTATGAAAAATAATGCATACGACTTTCTGGCATACCAAATCTTCTGCACCTGCCACAGGGCCCTCCAGCAGGGTCATCACATAACTCTTCAGTGGATACCAGGTCATTGTGGTGTCGCCGGCAATGAGGCAGCAGATAGTGCAGCAAAATCAACCAGTAACGGCAAGAAAATTTGCATACCCTACTCCAGGTGTGACACGAAAATTCTGGTTCAAGACGTGGCAAAAGCAATTTCACAAAACTACTGGATGAATCCACATTACCACCATCCCAGGTTATACTCCCTTGATCCCCAACTTGCATTCCGCGTTCCATCTGTACTTTCAAGACAGCTAGAGGCGGTCCTGCACCGACTAAGGCTTGGTGTGGCGTGTACACCGCAGTTCCTTTATCGGATTCAAAGGGGCTCGACATCGCTGCTGACGCCATGACGAAACCGCACTTGTTTATTCAGGTGCTGCTCCTGTCTGCTATCGTCCCATCGAAAATTGCCGTGGATTGCCCGACCGTGACCCATGGTTCCACCGACGACGCACATCATCTGTTCAAGGAGGATGACACCGTACAAATGCCGCACACGCCCACTCTGCTAAGCTCAGCCAGTTTCACCAACTTCGGCTGGCAACGAGGAGCAACGACTGCGGAGCCTGGGGAAGGTCTACTAAAGCCGCTTCAACGGTCTGGCCAGTTGGGGCTCGACATCGCTGCTGACGCCATGACGAAACCGCATTTGTTTATTCAGGTGCTGCTCCTGTCTGCTATCGTCCCATCGAAGCTTGCCGTGAATTGCCCGACCGTGACCCGTGGTTCCACCGACGACGCACATCATCTGTTCAAGGAGGATGACACCGTACAAATGCCGCACACGCCCACTCTGCTAAGCTCAGCCAGTTTCACCAACTTCGGCTGGCAACGAGGAGCAACGACTGCGGAGCCTGGGGAGGGTCTACTAAAGCCGCTTCAACGGTCTGGCCAGTTGGGGCTCGACATCGCTGCTGACGCCATGACAAAACCGCACTTGTTTATTCAGGTTAGTTACCTTAGGAATGCCAAATGTTTCCGCAGTAATGATTTGTGCCTTTTTTTAGTGTCGAGCCCCTACGACAATGTGTGCACTTCATGGAAGTATCTTTGTTACTGCTGTTTTCATTACTCATACATATCTTTAGTCTCCCGACTACTCTTAGCTTTGTCGGGTGACGTGGAATCTAACCCGGGCCCACTGACGGTCAGTGAGCAACTAGAAAGCATTCTTGCAACAGTTCAGAGAATTGAGGCCTCACAGTCGGAGATTTTCGCAAAAGTCGCGTCCTTAGATAGCGGACTGAAGGCAACAGACGCCACCGTCCAGCAACTATCTACCAGGTTATCTGCTGTGGAAACTAGTCTTGTTGCGACGAGCGCCACACCTGGGATTTCACCCGTTCTTAACATGTCCGTCGAGCTAACCAACATCCAGAAACAGTGTGACGATAACGAAAACAGGCTTCGAAGATCGAATCTTTTATTTTTTGGCTGCCCAGATGACCAGGTGGAAACATGGAGCCAATCGGAAAGAAAAATTATCGATTTCTGCGCTAACAATCTAGGCGTACAGCTGGATCCCTCTAATCTAGAGAGATCGCACCGTCTGGGGAAATTTCAACCTGATAAACATAGGCCAATCATCGTCAAGTTTTCCCGGTTTAAAGACAAAGAGAGCATTTTGGCTGCCGGATTCAAACTGAAAGACACATTTTGCCGTCCGTGAGGATTTTTCTGAGGCCGTACGCTTTGCCCGCAGTAAGCTTTATGAGTATGGAAAGAGTCTAAATGTGCTGTTTAAAGTTCTTTTTAACAAACTGCACATCAATAACAAACGTTTCGTCTTTAACGTAGAGTCTCACTCTGTAGTTGAGCTCGCATAACTAGGTACACGTAAAAAAAACAAAGCTTTGTCATCTTCCCCTCATACCGTAACGCGCGATAAAAATCAAACATTATCTGTCTTTTTCACAAATATCCGTAGCATCATTCCAAAACGTACCGCGCTGCATAGTGTTCTTGAGGACAATTCGTCTGACATAGTCATTCTCACGGAAACCTGGTTAAAACCTGATATTGAAGATAAAGAACTTTTCCCTGCACATCTATGCTATAACATTTTCCGGCACGACCGGCCCAGCAGGAGAGGCGGCGGTGTGCTAATCGCAATAAAAAAGAATATTTCCTCTTTTAACATTTGTTTAGTTAACCATGGTTTAGAATTTCTGTGTATATGCATTTCTACATCGTCCAGCAAAGTCATTCTTGGTGTATGTTATAGGCCACCGGATTGTGCTTCATCCTTTCATACAGAACTGTGCTCCGTGCTTCTGGACATAAAAAATCGTTTCCCGAAAGCTGACATGCTCCTCTTTGGCGACTTTAATTTTCCTTCCATAGACTGGCCTAATCTATCACCAGGAAGCTCCACCGCATCAAAATTTTTCCTAGATATGTGTCTCAACCTAAACTTCACACAGTTAGTTGATAAACCAACACGCTCTGACAACATCCTCGACTTGGTTTTAACTACGTCATCTGACCTTGTCAAATCCATTCACTACTGCGATGGGCTCAGTGATCACAAAGTACTGCACATCGACTTGTCAATTCCCGTTCTCATGAAGCATCCCATTTCCAAAATTATTCACGATTACAACAAAGCTGACTACGCATCAATTAACCATGAGTTGACCATTTTCTTCGATCATTTCATTTCTAATTTTTATTGTAGATAAGTAGAAGAAAATTGGGTGCTATTCAAGAGTAAAATAAATAATCTGGTACACATGTTTGTTCCAACCATTCATATACGCTCTGACACGACAAATCCTTGGTTTACAAAAACTCTGCTCTCATTAGGCAATAGGAAGAAAAGACTCTTCACAAAAGCCAAACGTACGAACACCCCCCAAGCCTGGGATGCTTACAATTCTGCCCTAAAAGCATACACCAGTAGTCTTCGACTCTCTAAAAAAAAATTCTTTTTTCACGACTTACCTAATATACTTCATAGTAACCCAAGGAAGTTCTGGAGCTTAATCTTGCCGAAAAGTAGCAACCCTGTCATCCATCTTAAAAACGCTAATGGCGACCCCATCCTGGAGAGCGACTGCCCTAGAGTCTTTAATGATTACTTTTCTTCAGTTTTTACAAACGAGTGCTTGGACAGCGTTCCCATATTCCCCGATCAACCCTACGAGCCTATGCCCCCTATCACTGTTACTTCTGCCGGAATAAAAAATCTAATTGATAAATTAAAACTTACATCAGCTGCTGGTCCCGATAATATCAACTCTAAAATCCTAAAAAATACTAGCATAATTTCAAGCGAGTTTCTTAAATTGATCTTTACCCAATCACTTTCTGAATGCTGCCTTCCCTCTGACTGGAAGATGGCCAGGGTAGTCCCAGTTTTTAAGCAGGGTAGTCGCTCTTCTGTGTCTAATTATCGCCCAATATCATTAACCTCCATCTCTTGCAAATTACTAGAGCATATACTTTACTCCCATATCATGTCTCAACTAGCAAGTAATTCTTTTTTCTTCAAGCAGCAGCACGGTTTTCAAAAGGGACTTTCCTGCGAGACTCAGCTTTGTGATTTTGTTAATGACCTACACAATAACCTTGAATGTCATACTCAGACTGACGCCGTTTTTCTTGATTTCTCAAAAGCCTTCGACCGTGTCCC
The DNA here is from genome assembly GCF_016920785.2 of Ixodes scapularis. Lineage (NCBI taxonomy): Eukaryota > Metazoa > Arthropoda > Arachnida > Ixodida > Ixodidae > Ixodes > Ixodes scapularis. The sequence continues at coordinate 246,610,604 of NW_024609835.1, read as the reverse complement.
TCATCAACGCCTACTCTCTAAGTTGTCATCTCTACACATTGACCCACTCACATTTTCATGGATACGTGACTTTCTTTCGTCCCGCGTGCAACTAACGTCAATTAATGACCAAGAATCATCCCTAACAAACGTGACTTCTGGTGTTCCGCAGGGGTCTGTTTTAGGGCCTCTGTTATTCTTAATATATATAAAGACCTCCCTAGCAATATTTCCTCTAAAATACGTCTATTTGCAGATGACTGCGTCGTCTATAACAAAGTAACATGTGTGCAAGATAACGACCAACTTCAAAGTGACTTATCTAAAATTAACAAATGGTGCGATGACTGGTTGATGTCGTTAAATAAATCTAAATGCAAACTTATTCGCTTCACTAGGAAAAAATCTGTACTGTCCTACCAATACTACCTGGACTCCGACTTAATTGAGAATGTTTCTATGTATAAATATCTTGGTGTAAGACTAACACCCGACCTCTCCTGGAATAATCACATTGAAGCCATTACTGCTGACTCATCAAGGACCCTTGGACTAATAAGACGTAACCTACGATCCGCACCTCCCCTGGTTCGAAAACTGGCGTACGACACGTACGTCAGACCTAAATTAGAATACGCCGCCACCATCTGGAATCCCCATCAAATTTACCTAATTAACAACCTCGAAGCAGTTCAAAACAGGGCTGCTCGTTTCATCCTGTCTACTTATGATCACTCATTTAGTGTTTCCGCCTTGAAAAGTCAACTAACTATGTCCTCTTTGCAGCTCCGCAGGAAAGTCTCTCAGCTCTGCCTTCTTCATAAAATCTACTACCACATTCCAGTCCTTAAAAATGAGTTGCTATCACCCCCCGACCGAACATCTTCACGCCTTAACAACACATGTACAATCAAGCGTATTTCAGGCTCTACAAACGCATTCAATCGATCATTCCTCCCTCAGGCCATCAGCGACTGGAACAACCTCCCATCGTCCATTGTCACCATTGTGGATCCGATTAATTTTCTATCGTGTATTAAACTTCATTTATCGTCCTACTAGTGCTATGAGTTGTGTAACTTTGAGCAGACCTGAGTGTGTTGAGTGTGTTAAGTGTGTTTTAGTTTCCTTTTCTGTTTTTTCTTGTACTTGCGTTTCTCTGTTGTATAAAACTTGAATACCCCCCCCCCCCCCCTTATGTAAGGCCCTTCACGGGCCCTTAAGGTGTAAATAAATGAAATGAGAGATTCCGCAAACTGTCCAAGCTGCGAAGTTGAAGGGACAATTCAACATATCCTGCGTGAATGCGATAAATTCGACGAGGATCGACAAGTGCTGAAACAGACATTAATGGCGTTGGACTCGCGGCCCTTCTGCTCATCAAAGGTGCTTGGTGCCTCGGACACAACTGACCAATTCATGAAGGCCACGAAGGCCTTGTTAATGTTCCTCACGAACACGGAATTATCAGACACTTTGTAGGGTGTTTAAAAATGCCTGTGAGATTTTGAAAATTTGTGCCATTGCTCACCCTCATTGACAACTTCACCTCATCTTTCTTCCTCATCGTCATACCTTTTCTTCCTCTCCCCCTCCTCCCCAGTACAGAGTAGCCAACCAGAACCTACGTTCAGGTTAACCTCTCTGTCCTTCCTTAATAGACCCTTCTCTCTCTCTCTCCCAGTCTTAATTTGGTGATTTATGCGCGCAAGTAGTGGTGTGAAAAAAGAAAAAATGCAAGCGGGTAGCGTTTGACGTTGTATAAATTAAAATGTAAGCGCGCATAGGGCCAGCTGATAAAAACTCAAACAGCACTCGCTTTGGGTATATCAAAAGTTAAGGGTGCATCGAAAGCTAAAGCTAATACACATACACTGCTCAGGCCGTTATGTTTGAATGTTCATAGTACTTTATTACCCTCAGATTTGATGTATGTTGTCTCCTAATAGCTTGCAGCAATAAAAAGGAAACATTCTAACTCTGAGTTCTTAGAAACACTCCACCTGCTGACAGCTACCAGTCATCTCGGCGGCGATTATGAGCATGCCAACGGTCGCGTGCTTAGAACGAGTTTTTCCCACGTGATTTTATACAATGGCAGTTGTTCTTGACGAACAACATTGTTTACTCGCGCAAGCGACCACATGTGAAGTTCAGAATATTTTGTATTGATTGTGGCACACGTAGCAAGGAGCCTAGATTTTTTTTTTTACAATTCGCGGGATAGAATGTTTCAGGGTTACCTTGGTCTCTAATCCATGTAGCACATAAAAGAGCACGAGCTGGATCGATGTGACAAACTAAAACAATAATGATAAATAACTGTGTAATGACATGAAAACTGAGGGTATTGCATATATGCAGAAGGTAAGTTTTGTTTCACTAAATACAATACCAGTAGAGTATTTGATTTTATCGTGCAAGCGAATCGGAACATACATGCGCGACGCGAGCATGCTGCCCGGAACTACTCTTCCAGTGAACAAGCACACCGTTCAAACCTTAAAGCTCGCTTTAATAGCTTTTGGTGCGCTCAAACGTCTTAAAACACAATTATAAGGAATTCTATTATTTTATTTCTTTTTAATAGCTGCACTTATGTTTTTTTTTTGTTTTTTTGTTTTTTTGCTTTACGTGCTATATTTTTTGTGATATTATTCCAAAATTCCGACAGCTATGGCCTGTTTCATCATAAGAGCCGCATAACCAACGATGTAGAGAAAAAAAAGAACGCGAACACGTTAAACACACATAAAAATGTAATGTAACGACGAATTCGAAATTAGTCGTTAGTTTTCTAGAGAGCAGGAATTTCGTAGGGCGACACTGTTACCCTTAGTATATTATAAAAAGTGCAGTACAACTGTTACGTTCGGGGTCCTTAACATGCATCACCTAGTATATGTGTTACACGATCGCACGACGGTAGGATGCAGATGGGCGACAGAACCCAAGGTCCCTGGTAAAGCCCCTTGATAAAGGTTGTTGGATGCGTTTTATTCATATTTTTTTCATTCATATTCATAATATTTGATTCTATATTCATGATGAAAATAATCCCTGGAGAAGGGGAACAAGAGGGACAAAGGACAAACACAAATCTCCAAATTTGGAGATTTGTGTTTGTCCTTTGTCCCTCTTGTTCCCCTTCTCCAGGGATTATTTTCATCATTCTTGTCCAGCTCGCTTGCACCTTTGCATTTAATTGCATTCTATCTATATTCATATTATTTTTATTTTTTTATATTTTTATTCATATTATTTAAATAATACATTTTTATTCATATTATTTGAAGCCTTTGCATTCCAGCGTCAACCATTTACCTTTATTTGAGGTTAGCTGTGAGAGCAACTATGCGTTTCGAATGTTAGGCCTCATTTCGCATATTTTTTATCTTAGCTATAGCCTACTGCTTCTAGTGGTAAACGTTTGCGTATTTTTTTAATATAAGCTGATAGCTATTGCCTTCTGCGTTCTTTTCGTTTCGCTTTGTTTTAAGTAGGTTGTTTGTTTCTTTTGCTCTAAACCAAGAGACTTGGTCTTTTAAGGCTACGGTGGGATGTGAGCGCGTGGTATCCTCCGTCTCCTTTTCTTCTTTCTACTACCTTTGAAGCGCCCCAAGTGAGCGTGCCTGGTGACAGAAGACAGAGAAGCCTTTGCGTAATTTTTTAATAACTAATAATAATAAGAAATAATTAATAATAATTAATAATAAGAATTAATAATTAATTCCTGTCGCGAGCTTGTCGAGCCTTGATAAACGCCTTGATAAAGGCGTTTTTTACAACCACCGCCAACCATTGTTGTGGAAACCACGTGCCACGAGCGGGTGCTTCGCCACCATTCGCTATCAAGGGCACGGTCATTTTAGTGCTGCGCCGCCATTTGCCTCCAAGGGCCGCTTGAGACACGTATCTCGTGCACATTTGATGTTACTTGAAAGACCAAAGACATCAAGAGGCTTTAGTCCCTACAGGTTCTGCAGCGTGTGCTCCGCGCTTTGAACGGAGCTCGCACTTGCGAATTTCTCCACGTGCTCTGATCTGCAGTGTCGAACACACTCGGCCAACGATCCCGCACCGCACTTGGTTTAGCCTGCGAGCTAAACCAAATGAGCCACGCTTAAAGTGTCGGCACTCTTTTCCCAGATATTGGTGTGGACGCGTCCATCTTGGTGGTTAGCACAAATCGAACGCAACTACCAATCGTCATGGTTCAAAAACGCGACTTCCTCAGCATTAGTTTGGGCGTTAGGAAGTTTACGTAATATTGCTTTGCTTTGTCGCGAACTGTTTCAACATCTGTCAAGGACGGAAAAGCGCTTCCTGGGATTTCAGATAAAGCTTCAGATAACTGACAACCACAATTTTAAGCACCAAGATGTGTATGAGGAGTAGCTTATTTAGTGGCGCTAGTTTAGCCCGACAGCACAGGCACAAAAACAGAACGAACTGCTAAACCTCGCGCTCTTGGCGCTGCTTCAGTGGCTTCATGAGCATGGAACGTTAGCTGTGCTCCGAACAAAGCTAAAGCAAAGCAAATGTTCAAATTTTAGGGTTTTACAAGCTAAACCAACAAAATCACTTGAAACGCCCCAATGGAAAAGAAAAAAAAAAGATTGCCTTTTTTTATATTAACGGCGATCTTTTGACGTGCAACCGAAATCTCAGATTGGTCCCCGTCAGATTGCGGGCACCTCGGTCGATATTTAAACCCGACAAATATAGATTGATGGGCCAGCGCGTTGGCTCAAAGACACTGAGACGTTTTAATGTTTTGTTTTGTTTTAATATCATTGCAACTTAAGAGCCACCGATGTGGTTTTTTAAACAAAATATAGTTGAACCATTCCGACAAGCACAGTTTGATTGCGAAAATGATTTTCGCAAGTGATAAAAACATTCAAAAGTTTTCGCATACGTGGTGGAATCCAAAATGGTGGAATCACTTTTATGGCACGCACTTCATTTATATCGCGACAGGCATGTGTACCAACGCACAGTAGAACGCACGCAAAAGCAGCTGTGGTGCACCCGCAGCCTCGCGCTTGTTGTTCTGACATCTCTGGCTTGCTCAATGCGGGCATCCAGGCATCTGACAACCTGAAATCTTGCGCTTTTTTTGTCTTTTACGTGGCGTTCCAAGTGGCACACGACGGAAAATGTACATCAAGTTATTCTTGAACACGTGTCGCCATCTGTATTTTATATTAAGAAACTACAATTTGCGTTAAATGAATGAGAAAAGTTTAAGCTCTAATAACATTCTTAACGTGTAATATATCAATATGGAAGTTCTGCAAAATGTGATATCGAAGGACGCTTCATAATTTAATGTCTCGTAATTTTGATTAGTTGACGTGATTCCGTTTTTATAGCACCATAAGATAATACACTTTTAAACTTTATTTTTTATTTTATTATATACATTATCTGTACAGTTCATGGCTTACTTTTTTAATTCACTATCTCCAGCCGAACGCTCACGTAAAATATCGTGGACGATGGGACGTTATAACTTGGGAAATATTTTTTTCATTATTAGAGACTGTAGTCTACTGAAAGCTGAATAACAAGCCAACAACTAAAAAGAATTGTAATATCGAGACAATAAACTATCGGTGAAAAATAGATATTTAATCTTAACATTAACCTTATAAGTGTAAGATACACAGAAAGAATATTCTAAACCATTACAAAAGCACCAAAACGTTTCACCTTAACTTGGCGCTTACTTTTGTGCATCTTTGCTCTTTGAGAAAGTTCCAGCCCATTCTATGTTGCCATTAGGTGTTCTAGTTGGGAAGCTTCAAGAACATACCTCGTGTATAAAAGCAGCGGTTATGGGCTGTTTCAAGGCCCCTCTATCACCGACGGAAGATGAGTTGTCTTTTCTTCATTAATTGTAGGGACAACGTTGCCTAATTAAACGCTTGTTTTAAGTGCTATATTCATGTACACTATTTATTCGTATCAATGCGTATTTTGGGTTTCCAGTGGCCATTTAAAGGAAAACGGAGTATAATCGGCGAGGTTTTCCTATTTGCTTGTTTTAACTAAAAAGCATTAATAAAACCGTTTCTACTACGCACATTTCTTTGCATATTCGAAATAAATTTGAAGTGCCGAGAAATATGTATGGTCCTAAAGAGAAGAGTTCATATAAAAAGCCGCGTTATTTTGACAAGTATAAGCTACTTTCTACAAATTCCTGGTACATTAATTTCCAATATTACTGTGTAGAGGCACGTCTAGTTACAAGGAACAAACCTTTTTCTTTTTGGCGAACATCGCTGCTCTAGGCGAACGACAGTTTAATTTTCAAAAAGAAAAAAAGAGTTACTATTTGAACGTATTTCTGGGTTTTTGAAAAAATCGTTCGTAAAATTTTAGCGGGCTAATTCTTGTCACGAAATTTCGCCTCGACTTCTTGGTGTGAGTAGCTCTTTGGAAGCTGTGCAAGGAAGAAGACGGCCTCCCGACCCGGGCCCTGCAGCAATTGGAGTGCGGCTCCTGCGGGCAGGCCGGGGGCAGCCCGGACTGCGGCAGAAACAGCGGCAGCGGGCGCAATGGGGCGTCCTAATCTGGGCTTCTTAAAAAGCAGGACCCGCCGAGGCCCGGGAAAGAGACATCGGATTCGTGGCAAACGAAACGGAACGGAGCCTACGCCGAGACAAAGAAACCCAGGGGCCCGGATGATGATGAAACGACAGAAATTCGAGCGCTTGCTCGCCCCTCTCCTTTCAGGTTTCCTGGTTTTCTTTCGGCTCCCTCCGAGCTACGGAGAAAAGGACAATGGAGAGCGGCGATGGCGATATCGGTTCGAGGGTCCTTTCCCACGTTTGAGCCGAAAGCGTCGACATATCTCCCCAAGTGTACGTTCTCCGCAGAAGGAACGATCTCCTCGGAGTCTTATTTTATTTCTTCTTTCACTCGCACTGTTTTTCAAGTGGACTGAGATGAGGATTCTTTTTACCCCTTTTGTATTCTTACGCAGCCGCCCGAAGACATAACATAAAAAGCGAGCTGAAATGTGAGTTTGGTCTCAATTCGCCGCCTTGGCACAGAAACTTCGGCTTCAAACTCCGGGGGCAAAGAAATTTATCGGGTATTTAAGCGTCCGTGCGTTCCTCTAGATCGCGGCACGGCTCGGAGGAGTGTGCGTCAATGTGCTTGCGTCTAAACGCGTGAGCAGGAGCGCTTCGGCAACATAGTAGATGTGAGCTCGTCTTGCGCCGCCCTGCAGAAACAATTGGAGAACCAGTGTGCGCCAAGGCAGCGATACAAACTCGCATACATGCGTATCAACGGCCATTAATTTTTACTACTTAACAGTGTTTTTATTCTACTGCGGCGGTGGTGACACCAGAATACCTCGGTGAATCGGAACATTGTCGGTCGTTCTAGACGGATGTCGCCACCCAGTGTGTTAGCTAGAGACGCTTTTAAGCAGCAGTGCATGGGCGCCGCTATAACCCATACCACATTTTTGTTTTCTTTCCTTCCGTTTACTCCATTCAATTCAATTCAATTCAATGTTTATTTACCATTTTTTACAATGGCGGGGGCTGGGAAAAAAAAGCTGTATGGACAGCTTGACGAGTTCCCAGCACCACAAAAGTTTCAGCAGCAGCGGCAATGCGAGTTCACACACAGGGTATACATATTAAAAAGAAGAAAAAAAAAGATAAAAAGTTATACAATATTAGCTAATGCAGAGAACAGTGGATTTAAAACCAAAAAACAAGCAACAAAGCAAGTACAATACAAATGCAACTCAAGTGTAACCATATCACTCGCAACACAAAAAATAAGACCGCAATTCTTTGGGTGAAAGAGTAGTTATGTCTATGTGCTTTAGGGTTAACATATTTAGCAACTTCGGGAGAGTTATTTTGATTCTCTGAAGACCATAGTTAGAGCGGGAGTTTTCAATGAACCAAGGTTCAGAACTACGGGTTGGATAATTTGAGCTTTTTTCCTTCAGGGACGCTAGAGAAATGAAACAGTCTCTATTTTTACTGCATTCTATTTTATATTTCATGCATAACTTAAAGTTGTAAAGTGTGAAGATTTTCATGACATTTAGATTGCGAAAAAGGGATTCTGTGTGAAATGTCATACCCGACATTGCAAATTATTCTTAGAGCTTTTTTTTGCAAGAGATGTATTTTTTGAAGGTTCAGTCCTGTGGTCGTCCCCCAAATCAAATGACAATAGTTTAAATGGGAACAAAATAATGACTGGTACAGAAGTAGTTTAACATTGAATGGAAGAATATAAGAATGCCGATGCATTAAACCTACCACGTGGCTTAGTTTTGATGTGATGTGGTCAACGTGAGCGTCCCAGGACATATTTTCGGAAAAATACACCCCTAGTGTTTTAAATGATCTAACAACCTCAATTGGTGAAGAGTACATTATGATATTGGTCGGAATTTCAACAGATTTGTTTTTAGGTTTAAAGCAAATAGCCTTTGTCTTAGCTGTGTTGATTTTTAGCAAGTTTGCGTTTGCCCATGATTCTAGCTCTGCTAGTACGTTATTCGCAATCTTAGCCATTTCATCCCCAGTCCGAGCAGATACAAAGACACTGGTGTCGTCAGCATAGATACAAAATTTTACCTGTTTGTTTATATTGACTAAATCATTGATATATATATTAAACAAGAACGGTCCTAAAATGCTTCCTTGAGGCACACCTAAAGTTAGATTCTTTACATCTGACGAATAACCGTTAACATGGACGTACTGCTTCCGGTGACACAAGTAGCTTTTTAGTAATGTTAAAGCCTGTCCTCTGATACCATATGTCTCGAGCTTTTGAAAGAGTAGTTTATGGTTTAGGTAATCGAATGCTTTTGTAAAATCAACATAAACACCGAGGACAATATTTTTCTTTTCAAAGTTGTCCAGTATAAATTCTTTTTGGTCGAGTGAAGCTAACTCCGTAGAACGATTTTTTCGGAACCCATATTGTGATGCTGTTAAGATGTTATATTTTTCTGAGAAGTTTACAAGACGATCGTGCAGAATGCTTTCAAGGCCCTTTGAAAACACTGAAAGTATAGAAATCGGTCTATAATTTCCGAGCTCATTTTGTTGCCTTTTTTATATAAAACTGTCACGTTAGCAATCTGCATTCTCGGGGGGAAAATCGCAGTTTCTAAACAAAGGTTAAAGATATAAACTAGGCAAGGGCTAATTACTTCAATAACATGCTCGACTGGCCTAATTTGAATTCCTTCATTATCACAGCTGCTGCTGTTGTTTGCTTTAAGAAATACGGATATTACTTCGGCCTGAGTAACCGGATTCAGGTAGACTGTGTTTTCATTTTTATTTGCAATGTATCTATAGATATCGGTGTCGTGGCGATTATCCACTAAGTTAACAAAAAAATTGTTGAAAGCATTTGCAAGAGTTCGACCAGATAACTCCATTCCGTTCACATACAGTTTCTCAATGGCGTTAGTGGAACGCTGTGGATTTAGTACCGAATTAAGCTTTCTCCACATTATATCTGTACGGTTAGCCCCCGTATTAAATAAATTAAAGTAATAGCTTTTTCTAGCATTCCTAATCTCTTTATTCAGGTTGTTTCTATATGATTTAAAAATCCTTAGCCTATCTGGGTTCCTTGTCTTTACAAATTTTTTATAAAGGGAATTTTTTATTCTAATTTTTCCAGGCAACTTTGTGGTCATCCAAGGTTTTCGAGATTTTTTGTTGCCTCTAATAGATTTGTAAGGAAAATATTTTTCGTACAGTGGTCTAAATTTATCTATGAATTTATCAAAAGCTTTCTCTGGGCTGGTTTCACTGGTTACTTCACTCCAGTCAGTGTTGTTTAACTCAGCATGAAATCTGTCTAAGCGATCACTTGTTATGAGCTGAAACCTAGCTCCCTTTTGCGGTGCTTGTTTTGACACGCCTTTACGAATGCTTATAAATGTGGCAAGATGATCACTGATGTCACAAATAACTACACCAGATTTTACGACAGATAAATCAAAGTTTGTTATAAAAAGATCTATTAAGGATTCATTTAATGTTTACAACATCAGGGCAGTTCATTGCCATTTTCGATTATACAGTGTCCTTCTTTCCAGCAATGGCCTTTGCGGAGACTGATAAGCGCCCGTTTCAGTGGCTCGGAATCTCTGCAAGGTAAGAGAAGGTGGCAATGGCATGTGGCTGCAATCTGGCGCCTGGTGAAAACGTCAACAACGAATGATATTTTCAGTCGGTTTCGTATTTAAAAACCAGTAGATATACATTGATCCTACGAATAAAGTGGGCATACGAAGAATGTTTCTCCCCGGCATTCCTTAAGGCATGTGGCGGGTTTTGCCGTTAATATTTCTGTTGCGAAATTATTATCTATCCCATGGAGCGGAGCCGGCAGCGTCTGTAACCGCAAAAAAACAGGAAAGAAATGCCGATACTCCCTTTGGCTCAGCAGAACAGCTCCTAGCGGCCGCGTCATCGGCGGCCGCTTCACCAGAGTGAGCGCTCGGCCGCCGCTCTCGTGTCAGGCGTTGCCGGAGGAAAGGGGGGGGGGGGGGGGGGGGGGGGGAAACGGCAGCTTCTGCTCTTTTCGGTGCCGAGGAATATGGCGCACCTGAGAAATCTGTATCGTCAACGTATGCCACTTCGACAGTAGCGAAACGTGGCCGTCCACGCCGGTAAACCGCAGATGAACTAAGGGAGCGGAACAACGATATTCATGCTTTCGTATTCACAATGCAACCAAGTGCTTAGATGTCCTCGAAATTTTACAGCGGAGCTGTTTATGACTAGGGTTCCGTGGAGTTTTTGTGTGCGTGACCAAAAACTTTACGCTCGCACCGCCCCACGCCCCGCACGCGCAGGCCTTCCCCGTATAAAAGATTCCAAGTAAATAACCAATATAAAGCGTTGACGAACGCACGCGCAAAATGCCATTTGTTTCAGGCTTTTGCTTTAGAACAGTAACTGCTGGAGACGCCGGCACGCGACTCGCGTGGAACACCATTCCCTGCATTCTCCTCGATCCTTGGTTAATTTAGCAGTAGGTCTATTCATTAGATCAGTTATCAGTAGGCACCACGTTCAATATCAATACACGCTCAGGTAGATAACAAAGGTTTCTCAAAGATTTGCCGCTCTGCGACCCGTGTCGACCATGTCTATGCTCGCACCGACCTCTCTTCGTCGTCGTTTCCAGCCCGCTTGCGCGCCTAGTTTCCTTCCGCTCTCCCGGGCTTGCGGTCTCGTCACGCGTGTCTGGTTTCCTGCGGCTCCTCGGGGCGGGTCTGTGGCGTGCGCTAAACACCTTCACTGGTCCTTTGCAGAGGGGAATGGCTCATGATTTTAGAGCGCAGCTCTTAGGCGCCCGTTCCCGGCTTGAGCGGCGTCACCGTCGGCGTCGCCGTCGCCGTCGCCGTCGGCGTAACCGCGCGGTGCATTATGGGTCTAAATCTAGCGGGAAAATTTCCGCCACTAAGTCTAGCGGAAAGTTTTCCCCGCTAAATTTGGAGGAAAAATTTCCCCGCCAAAGTTATCGGAAAAATTTCCAGCTAGATCTAACGGGAAAATTTACCCGCTAGATCTAGCGAAAACATTTCCCCGCTAAATCTAGCGGGAAATTTTTCCGATAAATTTAGCGGGGATTTTTTTCATGATTATTTTTCTTGGTTACTCGAATTAAAACTGAGGATGAGAGTACGCGGGGACGTCAGAACACCGAGCTGTGGTCGGAATGATTAGTGGGTAGACGCCAAGCCTTTGTATCTACAAATGCCTGCAGTTGAAGCATGTCAGACAGACTTGAAATACAATGGGGACCGCCGTCTGAAAAGTTGCACGCCGCCACCTTTGCTTCAAATTTGAGGGCGCCACCTTCGTTGGGGCGGGGTAAAGAGCCTAGATTGAAGAGAGAACTCATCTCGAACGATGGGGAGCTTTTGCAATTTAATGGCGGACACGTTCTGCGGCGATCTGTTGAATGTGCGCATACGGTGTGCGTTTTCGCATGGCGAGGAGGAAAGCAGGAGGATATGTGGATACGTTTGGGGACTATCCACACTTTCGTCCACTGCTTGCAGCTCGTGCTGGAAATGTGGCTCAGAAACCAGGTGACCCCGATCGAGCAGTTGGAAACTCTTTGTAGGGCACGAGCAGATCACGCGTCGCACGCAAAGCCCTGGACTCCTGAGAGCCTGAATTACAAAGAGTTTCCAACTGATCGATCGTGGTAACGCGGTTTATGCCCCGCATTCGCAATACGAGCTGAAGGGAGGTGCCGAAAACGTCGATCGTCTGTAAACGTCAGCGCCTTTCTGCCCGCTTTCCTTCGCCAAGCAAAAACGCATCGCATGTGCGCTGGCGACCAATCTCCGCGGGAGACGTCCGCCATTAGATTGGAGATGCTTCCCGTGGTTTTAGAGAGATGCTCTCTTCAATCGAACTATATCCTCCCAATATTTTCATCGCAGTCTCGCGGTGCACACGGACGTTAGAAGAGAAGAAGGACATGGCGGCCTTGGAGAGCGCTTTCGACCTTGGGAGGAAGCTCCGCGGTACAACCGAAACTGGTCACCCAGCCGTCTATGAAAGTTGCGGCGACTGTCTCTGCCGTCATGTCGGGGGCAGGTAATGCCTAGGGCCACTGTGTGACCCGGCCCACGCACGTTAGAAGATAGCGGGCTCCTCGAGATGGTTGAAGAGGTACTATAGGACCTCTTCAACCATCTCGAGGCTCGAGGCTCAAGGTTCACCCATGTTCACATCCGAGTATACTCGTATGTGAACATGGGTGAACCTTGAATCTGGTGAACGAAAGAGTGGGACGAGGGTGACGATATGTCGCGCGATCTTATTGGCACTTGAAGCACGTTGGAGCCCAGCCACGGACATCCACATTCATGCTGGGCGAGAAGAAACGAGCGGTGCTCGGTTTTTGAGATACTCGAATGCTGGGATGGTTCTTGTGGTGTAGGCGGTCGATCAAGGCCCGACAAAACTGTGGTGGCATGAACGGTCCACACACGTCAGTTGACATCTCGCAGGTTACTGATACTGGCAAGATGGGTACCGGAAAGTCGGCGAACTTCAGTGATCCAGAAGAGGCGCAAAACCGCATCATCGCTTTGAGCGGTTGCTAGAGCCTCCATGTCCGCTGCCTGTTGTGACGAAAAAATAGTACTGATTCCAAATAGCGCGGCAGCTGTGTTGTTCTGGTCGCTGACTTGACAAACATCTATGGTAAACTCCGATATGAAGCAGCAGTGCCGGATCTCACGCGCGGTGTAGTCACTACGATTTCAATTGAAGGTCAAGGGCATATGAAGGCTGGGAATATGGAAGTCCCGCTCTCAAGAAACTGACGAAAGTGCTTGATCGACAAATACACTTACAGAAGGTCGCGCGCTAAGGTACTGTACTTTTTTTGTGCTTCTTTAAATTTGTAAGAAAAAACTTCGAGGGGCTGCCAGCCAGAGCCGTTCTGCTGAAGAATTGCGCCAACAGCGACACTCGATGTGTCAGTGAGAAGGCGTAGCTCTGCGTCTGGAACTGGATGAATCAGCATTGCCAGGTCAGCAAGTGCCTCTTTCGCCAAAGAAAAAAACAGACGTTTAATCTTCGTTCCACCCAATGAGCGCAAATGGTTGTTTCTTGGTGCTAAGTAGATCAGTCAGTGGCTTGATCTGTTCGGCACATCTCGGTATGAATCGACGATGAAAATTTAGTAGCCCCATGAAGTCACGGAGTTTCTTTAGAGACGTGAGCTGCGGAAAGTTTTGAATGGCGGTAATTTTTTCGCCTAATGGCTTTATGCTTTTGCAGACTTACGAGATGGCCCAGGAATTCGATGGTTGTCACGGCAAGTACGGATGTCTTTGGGTTCATGACCAACACGTGTTCGTCGAGTCGAGTCAAGCGAAAAGAGCACGCAGGTGCTCCTCGCGCTGGGTCTGTGACGAACTGGCGACCAAGAGGTCGTCGAGGTAAGCAAAGACGAAGTTTAAACCTCGAGTGACTCCATTGGTGGTGTGTTGAAATATCTGGGCGGCATTTTGCAATCCGAACGGCATCTTCACATACTCAAAGAGGCAAAACGGTGTAACGGTAGCTGTCTTTGGAATGTCGGCAGGCTCCACCGGACTCTGGTGGTATTCCTGGACTAAGTCGATCTTGGAGAATATCTCACATCCCGTCAGATCCGCGGTGAAGTCGCTCCGCAGATGCGAGGAAGTGGGTATCGGTCCGGTCGGGTGTTGGCGTTCACTAAACGAACTTTTTAGCGTTTTCTTCGTCACATGGCGCTTTCGCCTCTTTCTCGTTTATGATCTTTGAGCACAGGCCTGATAGCCTGTGTAGACCAGAAAAAAACAGGCACCGCAAGCTGTGCTGAAACTATTAGGTTTTCAGACAATCTGTCTAAAAGAGTTGCACCACGCTTTGAGGGGCCTGTTGTTTCCACTGCTCTCTACAGACTATCAGGGTTGTGCTCAAATAGTAACAGAAAAAAGATAACAAAGCCATGTGAACATCAACACTTTTTAAAGTTGTTCGTTGACTTTGCCACGTTAGTTGTCTACCATACAGCAATGACATGCGGAAAGGTGTATGTGGTACAGACGAGGCGTTGCATTAACGATAGTACTCGCGAACACGCTTTATCAATGAAACATTCTCTCTCAGGAAATCGTGCTGTTCACTGTAACAGACGTCTGTGCATACCAAATCTGCAAAAAAATATTATTGGGAAACTTTCAAAAATATCTAAATGGAGAGCAAACTATTCAAAGTGGCAGGAGAGGAAAGCTGCGTAAGTGAACATTTAGTGCATATTTTCGATAAGAAATTTGTCGTTTTATGCAGGGAGGGTGATTATGTATAAATATTTGTGTGTTTCAGTTGTAAGCAGCGCTCTCTGCTGTCTTGTCTTTCCTGTCCCCGTTTTTCTGATGTGCTTTCATCTCAATTAACATGAATCAACTAGACCAATTAACCATTTTTGCGCCAAAATTTTACATGTGTCTGCCCTGCCTCGATACACAGAGAGTGTTCAGCTGTAGGGTGTCAAAAGCCTGCAGCTGTTTTATCTCAGTAAAATCGACGAGTATCTGATAATGCAGGACGTGGATATCAGAGACTTGTTGCCCAAATGTGGACTGCTAAAATATACGCCGACGATTCTACCAATATGTGGCATGCTTGACTAAATCAAAGTGGATTCAGCAATAGGACCTTTTTTTTATGGGAACCTTCACTACACGAAGTGATAATCCCAATTTTAGGATTTCAGGACTGGATGTCCTTTTGTCACCCCATTGTAAATTTCAAAGTGCATGGTGAGCTGCTGTGTCACAGAGGCTGAATCTTAGTGTTAGCCGGTGGTGATTTGGGATGTTTATTGTGTTAGGTTTCAGATCGAAGATCAATTAAAAACAATGTACCTGTTTCACATATACATGACAATGAGTGGTGCGGACATACACTCCATCCAGTGGGGTTCAGTTATTCATAGAGGGATTTTGGGCCTGACACATAATGTTTCTTCACAGTAAAGTGATCTAACAGATGATCGTTTCATTTTTATTGGCGTACGGCTTTACTTATTCGAATCCACCACGAAACCATACATTTTATTTCTGTTTTACTTTTTTGTGACATGTTTGGTGTAAAATAACAATAGTTATGTGTTTTCGAATGCCAAGTTATTCTTTTCCCGATTTCCTCCTGCAGAATCGACGACCGTTACTTTCTATCACGGTTGCCATTCTGTTTTCAATAAATGTGGATGACCTGACGACAGAATATCCTCAGGCCTATGACTGTTTTATGATTAAAAAAACGAAGAAATGACAAACATATGTTATTTTTATAGCCACCAGCTATGCACATCAGTTAAATTCTGCGGTCCTGGGGCGGCTCGCCAAGCCATGGTAAACACCCGGTGCTACCCGATTTCTTTTTTTTTTAGTTTAAATGTTTGGATGTCATAAGTTACTCAATGTTTTGTCATCCCAAGTTAGTTCAAGACAGTGCAAGCTTTTAAGGTGTACGTATTTTTTTTATGTCGACCTGCACTATGATATTTTTCAACATCGATAAACTCTATTTGGCCTTTAAATTTGTTTATTTCGCTGGTGAACTCTCCGGGCTGCGCGCTGTCAACGCCTAACAAGAAGTCCAGCTGACACTGTAAATCCTTTTCTTCTTTATTTTCGTCATAATTTAAGATATATGCTTTTTCGATGGAGTTTATGCTAAATTCGTCTTTGAATAGCTCCCACATTTCGACAAAGCCGTGTGATTCATCCGATAGTATCTTTCCTAAAGGTTCCTTTACGAAGTTGACAAAGGAATCATCTTTCAGAAGCTTATTGTTAAATTTCTACAGTTGCCAGTTAACACGAGACATCCTTTGTTTCAGAATACACAGATCGAATAAAACACGTGAAGGACGAACACAGACACACACAATTCTTTCAGCGTGTCTGTTTTCGTCCTTCACGCGTTTTATTCTTTCTGCGTATTCTGTAGTTTTCAACGCGCTCTGCTACGTGTACGTTTGTTTCACTTCAAGCATAAACATGACTAAGCTCTAATCACTGTAAAAAAAGTGTTTAACTTGGTAGCTTTCACACAGCGGCACAAGACTCGGAAGGAGCGAAGGTTTGTGTGTTTAGCTATCGCGATCTACTCATAAAGGCTAAGCTTCACCGTCCTACTAAAACTTTTTATCTGAAATTAAAAAAAAAAAAAAAAACTAATTTCCAGAAGCTTTTTTGAAATTGTTTGGAAAACGCTCGCGAGTGTCCCACTGGCACCATATGCTTATTTTCATATATTAAAATGTAACGAGTAAATATTAAATAATTATTATGATAAAAAGTATGATTTTTGCAATCCATGATATCCTCTGTGGCTTGGCAGTTTGTTCCGAAATATGTATTGTCTTTCTGAACCATCGCATCTTTACAGTTCTGAAAGTATTCGCTGAAACGCCCGCAATAAATACTTATAGATTCTTTTTCGGTGGTGCTCGATAAAGGTCCGTTGCCCGAGTCGACACGAATGCTTCCAAAGGGGTTATACCGCGTACTAGAACTTCTGTTAGTACCTTCGCGTCCTTTTATTATTGTGATTGTTATTTTTTTTTTTTTTATTATGTTTATATCCGTAAAAAACGACTCAGCAAGTTCTTAATTTTCCGTACGTGTTACTTGAACCTTTTAAATCTGTTTGTTGCATTTTGGTTCTCCGAATGTTAACCGAAACTGACTGCGTCTTGGACCATTGTGTGTTTAGAGTTACACTGCAATGAAATGAACGTTGAGCTGGCATCTTTCAGAAGCGTGCATTTTGAGTTGGGATAACTAATTCTAGATTTCGATTTTACTAAAGGCGTTGAGTGGCCAAATGAGAACCACAAGATGAACTATATTTACACCGATATCAGGCACGCAGAGCATTTTACGGCTTTTAAAAAAAAAAACCTCGTTTGAACGCGTTTCTAGGATTTGGTTTTCTATCGGAACGCATCTTTGTGACAGCGGTCCTGCCTCGCCAAGCCTCCGAAAAAGGTTGAAGGGGAATGCGGCGTACTTGCCTTCTGCGTCGCGGTCACGTGGGGGCAGGAACCGTAGGCGCAAAGATTTGCTCCGGTACCGAAACGAAACCTAGAAAAACGCGTCAAAATTTTGCGTTTTCAGGAACGCTATAAAATGCTCAAAGTGGCATATATTTTTAAACTTTGTTGATTGAGTGTTTTTAGGTGATGCTCAGCAAGCTTATGATAGGACCTATGTGTTTATTTTCGCTAATTATAAAGTTTATTATAAACCTTGTTAAATATTAAATTAATTAGTTTTTTTTTGCAATGCATGATGTACGCCATGGCTGGTAGCTCATTCCCGTAAGCAGTTGATGTTTTTATCCACCTGTTTTTTTTATGGAATTTTTTAGTCTTCGGGAAACACCCGACCATAAGAATATTCAAATATTCCAAACACTTTCGATAAAAAAAATAAAAGAGAACTTAATTTTGACTCGGTAATATTGTTGAAGGCTGGCCAAACGGAACACGACGTGTTTGCACGTCAACATGAATATGAGCGGGTATGTTATTGGAAAGAACGAAGCGGCGGGGGGCGCTGTGCGTCAGTCCATCTCTTTGCATCGGTCTTTTTCTGTCAATTGCAGCTGCTACTTTTTTTTTTCTTCTCGCATAAGTAACTGTGGCTAGGTCTTCACGTGGTGTTATTGGGAGCTCCGCTGACGGTGTACAGACGGATGGTCCAATCTCAGCGGCCTGGGTGCAGCTATCGATGCAAAGCGGCACACGGACAGAACTCTCACCTCGTCTCGAGATCGAACCGAACCCGGCGCCAAGCGAGGTTTCCAGATAAGGAGGAAACATCGCGGATGCTGAGAAGGCAACCAGCGGGGGTCGGTCGAAACACGGCAAGATTGGGGCATCGCGCGCCGATGCTCTTCTCTTTCTCGAACCAGCTTCCACAGGACCGGTGTACGCTGCTGGTATCGCACTACAGCTCGCCTAATCGATTGCCGCTTTCGAAGCATAGAGGAACCTTTTCAGCACGCGTGCCTTCGGAGAGGGGCTTCTCACGTGGTGCCCGTGGTTCCTCCCAGTCGTTGTGCTGGATGGCCGAGCTTGTTGGAGCGAATGTCGGCCGCCTTTGAGGCGCGCTTCGGACGCGTTCATCGGGAATTGGGTGGGCGCCTAATCCCGTCCTGTGAAAGGCTCGATAAGCGGCCGACCGCCCGCTTCCAGGCCCGTGCCGATACCACCTCGTAGGACAGGCCCGGCGTTCCTAGCCGCGTGTAAACAGGTGCCTGCGGAGCCTTCAGCTTCAGTGAAAGTGGAATAGTATAAAACTGACGTTTTTCCCGAGAAGTTTGCAAAAGCGTGTATTTCGAGCGTTCGTGTTTCTAAGGGTTAGGGAGGCCAGGACTAGACAAAGCCTCTTCGCCGTGAGGCATATTTAATGCGCTATTTCGACATTCTCTAATAAAGCGGTTGGAAAAACTCTTCGTACATTTTACAGAATTTTGTAGAAGCATTACCAACGCCGGTTATGTTGATCGCCGTCTTTGTGGCGGTGGCGCCACGGGGAATGTTCATACTTTCATACTGGTCGCCTTGTTTTTTCTCCGTCGACGAGCGCAAACTAAATTCGCAACAACGGGCGAACGCTCAATCTCCGCTCCATTTACATGCGTGAAACCTATATTCAAGGGCAGCTGAGTGCGCGGATAAAGAAGGTCTCTCAGGACCCTGTTTCTTGCGCGAATTCGTCCGTCCGGCTTCTGAAGCATCCAGCGAGCGAAAAAAAAGAATGCTGGAGGTGCGACCGCGACGACAACGGGCGACAGCGTCGTGTCTGTGCTCGGGATTTCTCAGCGGCTGCGGATGCTGGTTGGGCGTTCGTAGTTTTCGCTGAACGTCCTGCTGACAGTGTGTATATGTCCGTGTGGTGCACCTGCTTGGTTTTATTAGTTGAACTACCGTGCACATCGAAAATTTACCAAGTGGCATTGTGCCGCTGTGCATTTTGTTTTTGCGACAAAGGACACGGTTGTCCCTCCTATTTGGTCTGATCGTTTTTGTCTGCAGCTGGTTGCTCCCGGGTTTGAGCGAGCGTTGGTTATAATCGTCTTTTTGGCTTGAAACATGTATATAAAACTCAATGTCTGAAATACGACTCTAATAATGCTTTAAACTGGATTTTTGCTCTATAGTTCACAGTCATTATGACGTCTAAAGAGTTGAACGGCAGGGGTGGTCTGAGAGGCTGAAAAACCAGAAGGGCTAAAGGGGTTTGAATGGCTCGATTAGTTGAAGGGGATCGAAGCGCTGAGAGGGTGCCATAACAAGAGCAGGGCTGGAATGTTTATTTTTTTTTTTTTTAAATGAATAGGAAAGGAAGCCAAACTTGCGTGAGTAGGCGCGTAGACACGTTCAGAATATCCTATAAGAGCTAAAGCCTACCCTTCGTTAGGATCTCACTTCCGTACCCACCACGGGTAGGCACATTATTTTCATCAATAAGAGGAAATATAACCTCTTTCCATTGAAATTAATACTTCAACCCTGATGGGTTACGGGACCCTCTGAGCACTTCGAACCCCTTCAGCTTATTTATCCTTCTGCCTTTCAAATTTTTTCAGCTCTTCAAACCCCTTTAGCTCTTCAGACCCCTAAGCCTTCATCCGCCCTCAAAGTCTTCACACTTTAGACGCCCAAATGACAGCGAATCATAAAAATCAAAATTCAGTTTAATACGTTATTGCAAATTTATTTCAGACATTGAGTTTTACATGCATATAGCAACTCAAAATGTCGAGAATAACCAACGATTACTCCAACCCGTGCGCGATCAATTTTAAACAAAAGCGACCAGATCAAATATGTACAACCAAGTTCTTTGTCGAAAAAAAAATATCCTTCGAGGTACTCATAATGCAATTGGGTAAATTCCTGAGATGTACAGTTGTCCAACTTCTAAAACCGGGCAGGCGCAACACACGCACACATACACACTGTCAGTAGCACGTTAAGTGAATACCACGAACGAGCAAGCAACATCCGCCGCCGTTGCAAAATCCTGAGCACAGTCACGGTGTCGTCCCCGGGTGCCGTCGCGGCGGCGTTTTCGGCGTCTTTTTCGCCCACTGGATGTTTCTGAAGCCGGACGGACGAAGAGGTGCAAGAAACAGGGCACTAAGAGACCCTCTTGATCCGCGCACCCAGCTGCCCTTGAAGATGGGTCCCACGCATGGAACGGTAAGCCGACATTGATCGTCCGCTCGTATTTTCCGCATTCAGTTTGCTCTCGTTGACGGAGAAACAACTGGGCGATTAGCTTTCGGCGAAGGCTCTATTTCGACGAATTGAAAACAAGTCATCTTCAAACGAGCAAAAAAAAGTATTCCTCCCATTTTTCCTACGCACACTCTCTCCCTCATCAGCGATGAGTTGGTGTCCTTTGGCACTCCTTGTCCAGCCCGTAAAAAACGTACACACAACACAGTCACTGCGAAGGAGCCGCGTTAGCCAAGGTAATCACATAAAAAGGGCGGGGGGACGTCTCCTCAATTTCCAAAACTCGTTGCGGCCGCCCGATACAAGAAGGCGAAGCAACTTCCCTGACGGATATATTGCCGCGCGCGCAGCTGGCCAAATAGGCAGCGCGCGCGTGGCCTAACGGTTATCGCGCTTGCCTCCCACGCAGAAGGCCAGGTTTCGATTCCTGGCCGCGACTACACATTTTTGTTGAGAGTGTAATTTGACGTTCTAGTGAATTCGAGAACCGTCTTGCTGATTCGAGGTTAGAATGTTCTACACACCGAACCTTCTACGCCGAACGATCCAGAAACCCACGAGGGTACATAAGGGATTCCGCAAGGCGAGCGGAGTCAGTTCCGCCCCAGCGTTCGACTGTGCTGCTACGCCGACTTCGACGCCCGCGACGCTTTGTTATTATCTTTGTACCCTTTTATTTTTGGCACCAGTTCGCCATATTAAACGTTCATTTCTTCCTGTATATTTCCTGTTTTTTTTGGTCACCACCCGGGACATTTTGGTGGAGGTGCGGGGTACCCGCATGCCCGTGCAGCGCCCCCCTCCGAGTTCCCTCAGTGCAAGTCCGGACCCAGCCTCCCGACGACCGAGCGAAGACCAGATCGAGACCCGATCCAGTCGCTGCACCCAAGGTCTACCCCCGGAACACGGACTTCTGCCACCCCGGACCAGGCAGCCAACGATGCCGACGATGGACAACCAGTCGTCGCAGAACCCGTCCGCCGCCGCCGTCGTATACCTTCCCGTCGCACCCCGGGCTCCGACGCCATTCCACGGGGAGGTCCACGAGGACGTTGAAGATTGGCTGCAACATTACGAACGAGTTGCTCGCCATAACGCATGGACTCCGGAGCAGTGCCTTCAGAACGTCTACTTCGCTCTGGAAGGCACGGCACGCACCTGGTTCGAGAACCACGAAGCGTCAATTTCGTCGTGGCAAGACTTCCAGACGGAACTTCGACGCACGTTTGCCAGCCAGCAGCGACGTCAGCGGGCCGAGGAACTTCTTCAAGCAAGAAACCAAGGGCCAAACGAGAGCGTCACAAGTTTCGTCGAGGACGTTCTCCGCCTCATGAACCGCGCCGACCCAAACGCTCCTGACGAGAAGAAGCTGCGGTTCCTGATGCGAGGGGTGAAAGAGACCATCTTCGGAGGCCTTGTCCGCAACCCCCCAGCCACCGTCGAAGATTTCGTCAAGGAAGCCACAAACATCGAACGGGCCCTTCAAGCACGGGCCTCCCATTACCAGCGACTTCCCGGCGTCGCTGCCTTCTCGACTTCCAGCTGCAGTCTTGAGTGGGAGGCTCTCTCGCCGCCTGCGAAAAGTGACGACGCCGTGGGATGGACCTCAAATACGAACCGCCGGAAAGCATCTCATCACACCAGTCGGAAGATGCACCGCTCGCGTCCAGATCCATGGGGAGACATACCCTGTGAAATTTGTCATTCTACAAGACTGTGCCAGGGACGTCATTCTCGGCATGGACTTTCTGTCTGAATACGGCGCCGTCATCGACCTTCGTGAAAACAGATTGACGCTGCGAACCCCTGTGCCACCTTCAGAGAAACCCCAAACAGCGTCAGCCGCCATCCGAGTCGCTGCCGACCACGTGAACCTGCCACCGCGATCAAGTGTTGTCATACCCGTCGTGGCCGATACAGCTACCTGCGGCGAAGTTGTCCTGGAAGGCAACCTTCAATTGCTCCTGGGAAGAGAAATAGGCGTCGCAAGAGGAGTAGCTGAACTTCAGGATGGGCGGACTGTGGTCCTCGTGACGAACTTCCGAAATGAAACGCAACACCTCACAAAAGGTGCCGCTGTGGGCCACGTCGAGAAACTTCGGAACTCCGCCGAAATCGCCGCGATTGCTGAAGAATCATCACTACCTCAGCAAGGCAGTAAGTCGCCAGCGCAGCTTGACATTGACCCTAAGCTTCTGGGCCCAAAACGACGGCAGCTGATTAACCTCCTCACCGAGTACCGCGACTGCTTTGCAACGTCGTCGAGGGTGCGCCAAACTGCCGTGGCGAAGCACCGAATCGTTACCGAGGACGACGCGCGCCCTGTGCATCGATCGCCGTACAGAGTCTCCGTCAAAGAAAGGGAGGTGATCCAGGAGCATGTCCAAGAGATGCTGAACGACGACATAATCCAGCCATCAAGCAGTCCTTGGGCTTCTCCAGTCGTGCTGGTTAAGAAGAAGGACGGAACGCTTAGGTTCTGCGTGGACTACCGGCAGCTGAACGCGGTGACGAAGAAAGACGTCTACCCACTTCCCCACATCGACGACACGTTAGACCAGCTGCGCCACTCTCGATACTTCTCATCGATGGACCTGAAGAGCGGCTACTGGCAGATCGAAGTCGACGAACGGGACCGAGAGAAGACAGCTTTCGTCACGCCGGATGGGCTGTACGAGTTCAAGGTGATGCCCTTCGGACTATGCACGGCGCCAGCAACTTTCCAGCGTGTCATGGACACCGTACTGGCAGGACTGAAGTGGCAGAGCTGTCTCGTCTACCTCGATGACGTCGTAGTGTTTTCCAGCGACTTCTACGAGTACTTGCGACGACTCCGTGCTGTTCTTCAAGCCATGCGGACCGCCGGACTCACCCTCAAGCCGTCAAAGTGTCGGTTCGCCTATGACGAACTGAAGTTTCTAGGTCACGTGGTTAGTAACGAAGGCGTTCGCCCCGACCCAGAGAAGACTCGCGCCGTCGCGTCATTTCCAGCGCCGACAGACAAGAAGGCCGTGCGAAGATCCCTTGGACTTTGTGCCTACTATCGTCGCTTTGTTCGGGATTTCGCAGGGATTTCCGCACCACTCACAAACCTCACGAAGGACGCCGAGAGGTTCGAATGGGCCGAGGAATAGCAGCAAGCATTCGACGAGCTGAAGCGACGACTCCAGACGCCTCCGGTTCTTGGACATTTCGATCAGGATGCGGACACCGAGATTCACACTGACGCAAGTAACGCAGGACTTGGCGCGGTACTAGTTCAAGTACAAGAAGGCACCGAGCAAGTCATCGCCTACGCAAGTCGGACACTGCCTAAGGCAGAGAGAAACTACTCCACGACTGAGAAAGAATGTCTTGCGGTCGTCTGGGCAATTACGAAGTTTCGTCCGTACTTGTACGAGCCCGTTCCGCGTAGTCACGGACCACCACTCGGTCTGCTGGCTTGCGAACCTCAAGGACCCGTCAGGACGCCTCGCTCGATGGAGCCTCCGGCTACAAGAGTTCAACATGACTGTGGTTTACAGGTCGGGACGCAAGCACAGCGACGCTGACTGCCTGTCCAGGGCCCCTGTCGAAACACCTCCCGGCAGCAGCGACGACGATGACGACGAGTGCTTCCTAGGGGCAGTGAACACCGATGACATGGCACGACGTCAACGAGACGATCCGGAGCTGCGCGCTTTAATGGAGCACCTGGAAGGGCGCGTGAGTACCCTGCCCCGTGTTTTCTCACGAGCCCTGCTAACCTTCGCCATTCGACAAGGTGTACTCTACAAAGAGAACTTCGGGGAGAACAACTCGCCGTGGCTGCTGGTAATCCCGACCGACCTTCGAGAGGAGATCTTTCAAGCATGTCACGACGACCCGACGTCCGGACACCTTGGATACAGCAGGACATTGGCCCGTATTCGTGAAAAGTATTACTGGCCCAAGCTCCCCGAAACCGTCCACCACTACACCCGATCCTGCCACGAGTGTCAGCGACGCAAGAAACCGCCGACGAAGCCGGCAGGTCTCCTGCAGCCAATTCCTCCGCCAACTGCACCGTTCCAGCAGATCGGAATGCATCTACTTGGTCCTTTTCCACCGTCGACCCTGGGAAACCGTTGGATAATCGTCGCCACAGATTATCTCACGCGATACGCAGAAACGAAATCCCTTCCTTCGGGAACTGCGGTTGAAGTCGCCAAGTTTTTCCTCGATTCCATTATCCTCCGGCACGGCGCTCCCAAAGTTCTGATTACAGATCGCGGATCGTCGTTCATGGCACAGCTGACCCAAGAAATTCTCCGGCTCGGTCACACCAGCCACCGTCGTACCACCGCATACCACCCGCAGACCAACGGGCTGACGGAGCGACTCAACAAGACAATCGCCGACATGATCTCTATGTACGTCGACGTTGAGCACAAGACGTGGGACGAGGTGTTGCCCTACGTCACGTTCGCCTACAATACGGCGGTTCAAGAGACCACTGGATTCACACCTTTCCAGCTGGTACATGGTCGGAAGGTAACGACCATGCTGGACGCAATGCTGCCCCATGAGCCATCTGACAATGAGAGCGACGACGCCCAGGCGGTTGCTCAACGCGCCGAAGAAGTCCGCCAGCTCGCCCGACTCATCATTCAAGACCAGCAACGCGTCGACGCGGGCCGCTACAACCTTCGTCGCAGGGACGTTCACTTCCAGCCCGGAGACAGGGTGTGGGTGTGGACGCCCATCCGTCGCCGAGGCCTCAGTGAGAAACTGCTGAAACGGTACTTTGGACCATACAAGGTGCTTCGTCGCCTCGGCGAGCTGAACTACGAGGTGATGCCCGACGGAACACGAACATCGTCACGCCGCCCACCACGACCTGAGTTCGTCCACGTCGCGCGACTGAAGCCGTATTACGCTCGATAGGACTGTGGACCTTATGTGTTCCAAATGACCTTTTGGTTTACCGTTCTGTTTTATTTGCTTCGTTTTGTTTTTGGGTTGCATCGGGACGATGCACTTTTTAAAGGGGGGAGTAATGCCGCGCGCGCAGCTGGCAAAGTAGGCTGCGCGCGCGTAGCCTAACGGTTATCGCGCTTGCCTCCCACGCAGAAGGCCAGGGTTCGATTCCTGGCCGCGACTACACATTTTTGTTGACAGTGTAATTTGATGTTCTAGTGAATTCGAGAACCGTCTTGCTGATTCGAGGTTAGAATGTTCTACACACCGAACCTCCTACGCCGAACGATCCAGAAACCCACGAGGGTACATAAGGGATTCCGCAAGGCGAGCGGAGTCAGTTCCGCCCCAGCGTTCGACTGTGCTGCTACGCCGACTTCGACGCCCGCGACGCTCTGTTATTATCTTTGTACCCTTTTATTTTTGGCACAAGTTCGCCACATTAAACGTTCATTTCTTCCTGTTTATTTCCTGTTTTTTTTGGTCACCACCCGTGACAATATCGTGAAGGGTCACGTAGTCTTTCCCACAAACCCGTTAAAAACGTTTCACGGAAAGGATTGGAACATACACCACAGGCCTCTGAAAAATACTATGACGGGTTTCTTACACCCTTTAAAAATTCTTGACGGGTTCATCAAGCCCCTTAGAAACTTCAAAGAATATCTCAAACCACTTAAACAATTTGAAAGGGTACGTCAAAGCATTTCAGGAATCCTTGTGGGCCCAACAGACAATAGGGCCGTCTCGGCGTTATTCTTAAACATCGCAGGCATTTGAGCAAGATCTCCGAGAAATGGCACGAGCAGAGACGAATTCCCTCGTCGTCTGCTTCTGCGCGGACGCTGAACTGACTTCGGAGCCGGTGCAAGTTCTGATCGGGGCTGGGTCTGAACTCGTTCATAGCTTGGTGGATTGGAATGTGCGAGTTTCTGCGCTGATGAACCAGCTCAGCCAGTTCAAGCGCTTCGAACAGACTCGGTGTCTCGTTCCGAGTGCGCGCTCTTACCACTCGACGAGTCTGCAACACACGCAGCGCAAGTTGCATGTTGTACATCTTGTAACGTGCCCAGAAACTATTAAAAACAAGACTGTCTTCCATGGAGAAGCATGAGAAACGGGGCTCCCGACAGGGCTGCCATTAGCCGCATATCAAGGAGTCATCTGGTGGCACCGCCTGCACCCAAGGTGAGTAGACGACTCTATTTGGCAGCTGCGGCGCGCGCGGTGCCCACGCCTGTACATTTCTTACAATATGTCTGGGGCACATTTTATGGTGCCAAGAATTACGGAGAGATTCACCTCGTTGCTGTTGGGAGAAAGGCGCAAATGCGAGTGCAAGATACTCACCACTCAGATGTAGCCCCGTTCTCGCACACGTCACTTTCGCAGAGCAAGTCTTCGGCACACTCAATCGGACAGTAGTGTCATTTCATGTTGGGAATCTGAAAGTGACACAGAAAACGAAGCCAAATTACAAAGAAGCTCAAAATAAACACGATTTTTGTAGGTTCTTTGATCGCATACAACGTGAGAAAAATATACGAGAAACCCATACACGTTTTATATTAGTTATTTTTACAGCAGCATACACGTTTTATATTAGTTATTTTTACAGCACCATACACGTTTTATTTTAGTTATTTTTACAGCACCATACACGTTTTATATTAGCTATTTTTACAGCACCATACACGTTATATTTTAGTTATTTTTACAGCACCGTACACGTTTTATATTAGTTATTTTTACAGCACCATACACGTTTTATTTTAGTTATTTTTACAGCACCATACACGTTTTATATTAGTTATTTTTACAGCACCATACACGTTTTATATTAGTTATTTTTACGGCACTGACTCCGGACCGCCACTTGGATCAGCCTTTGTACCCACGTGATTTTCTGGGAGATTCGGCGGAGAAGGTTCGGAGAACATTTGTAACTCGATCAGACGACAGGGTTCTCGAACTTGCGAGAATGTGAAAGAATGACTCAAAGAGGAGTCCGCAGCCTGGAATCGAACCTGCCTCCGCGCGAGAGCCAAGCGTGGTAACCATTCGGCCACGCGCTCGCACGGCAACCTGCGTGCCGATGGGGAATTGCAGTAGACCATTTCCGCAGCCCGCTAAGCAGCCGGAGAGCGCTCCGTAATCCGCCACAAGAGCTTCAACTATGCAGACAAGGATGGCGGCGCGCAAGCGCAGCTGTGCCGTTTTCTTCAAGGATAGCGTAGCCGAGGAGAAAAACGCTCGACTACAATCGACCAAAAAGTACAAAAAGTTGCGCGACGTCACCGCTGCCGCGGTGCATTCTGGTACCTGTTGTTCTCTCCAGTTTTCCGGCTGTGTCCTTGCGCTTTGTACGCCTGGCGTTTGGAAAGTTTCGGGTTAGCACGAGACTTTTAGCCGGGCGTTGCTCATGGTTTTCAATGGCTGGCTCCGGCTGTTGCATGCCACGAAGCTATAATAACAGCACGAGGCAAAAAGGCCTCGGATATTATGTCTTCCCAAAAGAGAGAAGCATAGCAAAAAAAAAAAAATGTAAACAGAGCCGCGGACAGAGCGGCATGAAAAATAGCCTGTTACGATTTGTTTTATCATTTATGTCCACCTTATTGCATGTCAGCCAAAATGTGTAAGAATACAGGGCAATAGACATAGAGCGTGCCGAAGGGTTCCGTTCGCTTGAATCTCTCTGAGCATTCGCTCCGTAGCGGCCTATCCCTTGGCCTATTCAAATAGGACCTTCGCACTGCTTTGAGGAGGCCGTTTTTAATACACTTTTTGCTCAATGTATTTAGGTGGTTATGACTGTTATTGCGACATGTTTCAAGCACAACTGTGCTTCAAAAGATCAGGACAATCATTAAAAAAAAAATGAAGCAGCAAACAACTTTTTCCGCAAACAGACTTCATTTTATTTTTATTTTTCATACAAAGGTGAAAACACCACATAATGCAGTTTAGAGCTGTAAAACTTACAGCCAAAAATGTGACAAACGAACCTCATCCATATAGTGGTAGTCTGTTAGGCTGACGTTACTGATGAATTCTACAATAACACCAATCAAAATCGAAAAAAAATGCTTTTTTTTTTTTTTGTCGTGGGACTACACAAAAAATTATCTCCACCCCAAGCCTCCATGTATCTGGCATGGCTGCTTCTTTTTGATAGATCCCCATAGTTACGGCGCGTCAAGTATGGCCTTTCTGTAGATCATTTCTTCCTTTTGTAGAAGCTTCTCCCGCAGTTCATCTGTACCCTGCCGCACAGGCTGTCAACCGGAATGACACAATTTTTAGAAAACTATCGCTCACCGAGAGTCTATTTAGCTCCTCTTCATTGTTGATTAAACGTTATACACAAGACCGAGCACTACCAAGCTCAGTTTTTTACCCACACATTTAATGCTGTTCCGCGGTGCTACACCGAGCCGATGGTCGCTCAAATTTTCTTGTTCTTTGCCATTGCACTAGATGCTCACTTGTTTCCAAGTCAATTGAGACGTTCGAGCAGCCGTAGTGCTTGGTTAGTGGCGACGTTGTTTTTTTTTTTTTTTTCCCGCGGCCGCAGTTGAACCAACGCGTGAACGGCAGTGGGCTCGGGCGTTCACGAAGACGAAGAAGCAGACGACGACGAAGCAGACGACAACGCGATTCTAAAGAAATAAGACGTCTGGAACTGCCCTTTTACGCTTGCTGACGAACTAAGGCATCAGAAACAACACAATCTTATAAAGTACAGACATGCAGAAGATTTAGGCTAATACCGGGACGTCCCAAACGATAATCTACGATGATGTACGAGCAGCCCTATGTAGCTGGGAAGACGGAAAAAAGATGACTACAAGAAGCGTGGAGGCGGCACCACTTCCGGAATGCGCGCGCCTGTTGGCTTGGTGACATCGGTCTATTCCATAATATCACTGATACATGTTACAAAACGTTTTTGGGACAACAAGAAAGAGGTCGCTTTAGCTATTAGGGAGGAGATCAGACCGTGGCGCACCAAGCGGTTAACTTTAGAACTACGCAGATGGGGACAACGAATACAATGACTAAGCACTCGGCTGACATAACCGAACGCGGCGTCAGCGTACGGCTGGAGTTCGTGTTCTCCGGTGGGGGGGAGAAGGGTCTAGTTTGTTACCACTCCAGCCTGCATGGACAATGCAGAATGCATGGCGCCCAGCTCAGCACAAAAGCCCTCAAGCTCGCATCCTTGCTTACTACTGCTCTCGGTAAAAATCCGGTAGTTAATGTCACTCCGTTTATTATTAGTGCTTTTAAATTACACTGTGCCCCGCGCTCTATGAAAGACGATGACATGAACATTCCCACAAGGCCTGTGGGCATGTGCACAGGCCTTGTGTTGGGTACAGACCGAGGTGTGGGAACAACAAACGGGTCAGAGCGCCTCGTGAATAGTGACATCGCTGAATATCACGTCCTGCAGCGCACCTTAGACGCATCATTCAACTACTTGGGAAACAGACATTTGTGAATGGATTACAGAGAACCCACATAATAACCAGGGCAGTGGTCTCACCTTCTTCAAGTAAGTTGCGCTCAGAAAGGCACTCAACGTGTGTGTGTGTGTGTGTGTGGGGGGGGGGGGGGGGGCTTTGTTGGTACTTTGAGAGGTCATCCGGCTTTTAGTTCGTTTCCTGTCCTGTTCTCTGCTCATCAATGTTCGCTTACAGACAGTGTTCGCGAGAGCAATGGGTGACGGACTGACGACAAAGAGAAAAACGAAAGAAAACCTGGACGTTTTGCCGTAACGGGATCAAATATACAAAAACAAAACAAAGATGTTTTGTGTGTATGTGTGTGTCCACTTCTCATTTTATTCTACTTGTTATTTTCTTGACACTCAAGTCTGCGTTGTTGTCATCGGCCGTTTCCCGATCTGCGTTGTGCCTCAGTGTGGCAATCTTTACTTCCGTAAAGCCACCCCTTTTGTTTGACGATTTTTGGGGGAAACTCTACGAAACAAAAGGCACCTTTCGGGAAGGCGAGGGGAAGACCTTCGTTGTACAAACTTTGGGCTGAAATATAAGTCATTGGCGGCAAAAACACGATATTTTTCACGAGCTCAATCAAAGTCACCCTAGCTAATCGGAGCTAGCAACAAAATTTGGTTCCTCGAAAGAATCTTCATGTTTGCTCGTGCCACGCCCACGCCACTTCATACCGAAAAACTCCGAAAATGGCGGAATGTCAAAAATGTATTTGAGATAATGAGTACAAGATACCCAGAAATGTAATTAAGATAGAGTAGTGAATAATCTCGATCAAAAGTACTTGCAAGATATCAAGATACTTCAAAAAGTATTTTAAATACAGTATCTTGAGTAGAGTATTTGAGATAGGCACAAGTCTGGTGTAATCACGTGGTTCAAACAAAAATAGTAGCTCTGAGCTCTAATTCAGCCGGATTCCTCTAGTGAACAAGGCAACGAGGGCAAGTAGACGCCATGTTTTTGTTTATCTGTGTTTTTATGTGCTTCTACAAAGGGCTAGTGCATATCATGTTCGGGAAATTACTGCGGCATGACATTCAGCAGTGTCAGTGATTCATACTATTCATCCCGCGTATGGTTCTCCCGTCATTTTATCAGACACCTTTTTGCTCACTGGTGGATCATGTAGGCCTATCAAGATTGACATTATTGCGGCCGTTTCAGTGTCTATTTTTCTAGTTTCAATCTCTATAGTGTAAAACAAAGTTATCGAAGACTGTGTCCACAAACGCTTCGTTTACTGCTATGCTCAGGTAAGCTGACGTTGAGCCACGACTCTCGCAATGCTTTCTGTCCGTCAGCTGCCACAAAGATCTGTACACTCTAAGAAATGCCTGCGAGTGTACTTTTTCGCAAAACACTCGAAGAGCCAATCTCTGCGATTTAGGAAATCAGCTCAGCGAATGATGAGGCAGAACATCCGTTTAGACCTAAAAATGAAGTCTGCGCTGTGGCATTATGCAACACAAAGCGTCCTGCTTCCATTGCGTAATGCCACAACGCTGACTTAAATTTGAGGTGTAAACGTATGTTCCGCCGCATCATTCGCTTAGCTGATTTCGTAAACCGCAGACACTGTCTCTTCGAGTGTTTCGCGAGTAAGTAGACGTGTAGGCAGTTCTTAGAGTGTACGGCAGATGGTTCTGCTACGAGCCGCAGAGTGGCGCCAACTTCTCCTTGCTCGCTTCGGTTGTTGGCTTTAGACTCTCCGTTCGTATTCAGCGGACATTTTATTTCCATGATGACGGCGAGCATAAAAGACCAGACATGTACGTAACACGTTACAAGTGATGCGTTAGTTGTACCTAATTACTTTCGGTAACGAAGTAACGACCTAGTTGCTTTCTAGGAGAAGGAGCGAGTAACTTATTTCTGTTAGTCTTTGATAGTGTAGCGAGGAACGGAACTTACTTACCTCTGGAGGGTAACCTCCAAACCACAAGTAGCCAACTTAGTTCTTATTAGAAACCGGCTTCTGTCTTTAATTTACGCAGCGAGCAGACGCTAGACAGCCAATAAAAGGATGTGAAGGCGGTATATCAGCGTAGCCACGATTATTCGTCAATAAACGTGTAAAAAATAAGGAGTCATTAAGGACAACAAATATAGGAAGTGGCGACTTCTTTATACACACATTCAGAGTAACATGAAAATAACATGATACTTTCAAGCTGAGATAACGAGTTTCTTTTGAATCGCAGTAACGGGTAACATATACAGGGTGTCACAAAAGAAAATTTACACGGTCTTTTTTACCGCAAAAATAAACTAGGCATCGCCGAACGCTCATTCTCCGCCCAAATGTAGAGCTGGAGGTCACAACCAGATGCCAAAGTTTCAACCCGATCCGATAACTTAATCAAAAGTTATAAAAGATGTTCTGAAAATTTCAATGGGAAAATGGCGGCCGACGGAGTTTTCAAACACATGGGGCTCTATGGCACCAGAAACCGAAAACAAGCGAAAATGGGGTCCATTTTCCCATTGAACTTTTCAGAAAATCTTATAACTGTGGATTAAGTTATCGGATCGGGCTGAAACTTTGGCATCTGGTTGTGACCTCCAGCTCTACCTTTGGGCGGAGAATGGGCGTTCGGCGATGCCTAGTTTATTTTTGCGCTTAAAAAGACCGTGTAAATTTTCATTTGTGACACCCTGTACTTATACCCTAGTTACACGGGCCGTTTTAACTGTAGTTAGGCAAACGGCAGTTAGTTGCCGCTAACCGTGTTTTGGCCAAACTGAACATCCATATGGTGTTAAAAGGCCATTTTTTTGGCAGTTAAAGGGTTGAAGCCTAAACGAAACCAACTGCAATGTCCCGTGTTCAGAGCAACGCCACATTTTTTATATACATTCTAACTGTTTGAAACGAGTAATCAGACCCACGAAATGATTTGTGGTGCGTAAGATTATTATGACCTCTAAAATAAATTTTAAAAAAACAAAAACAAAAACATGGGCGACACGAGGGAAGCCGCATAGCCGTCGACCAGAATCAATGGCAGCGCCCCAGGAGTACGGGCTTCGTTCCGTCCCGCGACATGTCTCTCTTTCTGCGAGATTTGTCTCCACGGTTCTTTCTAGGTTTCTCCCCTGGCCTTCTGCAATAGTGCTTCGATAGCCGGCAGTGCTGTGGTCGCCGCTATATTTAGCTCAGCTAGCGAGCCCAAACTGAGATAGTGGAACTCAGTTTGCACTAACCATGGTTTCGTGCCAACCGCAGTTTGGCCAGCCGTGTACTGTGCAAAACTTCGGTGTATGGTAACTGCACTTAGTTTAACTGTAGTTATTTGTATGCCCGTGTAACAGAGGTATTAGGTACTTTTTAGTGAGTAATGAATAACGGTATCTATAGTTACTTAATTTTAGTAACAAGTAACTATCTGTAGAAGAAAGACCCTATCTTGAGGAAGTACTGAGCGATATGGCGAGATCAGGTCGCGCTTGGGGTCTTTTACTCTACTCTTCATTGAATGGAATGCGCAAAGGGAGTTAGAAAAATTATTAATTCATACGGTTGATTTTCTTGTGCCCTAAAATTTCAACGACCTTCACACGGAAAAAAAAAGAATTGTGTCGCGATCAAAAAGTGCACATAGCTCTTCTATTGTTTTTTGACGACGATGTGCCATCACTAACCTACAAAAAGCGCTTGCGATTTTATTAGGTTCGCACCGGTGCTCCTTCCACAATACCTGTAACCAGTTCGATGGTTCGCTTAGCAGCATAACCAAAGTGCCTACCGGTTTGATCAATGTGCTCCCGGCCTAGTCACACTCTTCGCAGCTTTGAGCGTAGCGGTGGGCAACCCTGTTCACAGCGCATAGCGTCGTGGCGGGCCGGTTAGAAACGGCTCCCCACTTTCGTCAAATCGCCAGGTCAAAAGGTTGGAGCGTAGTGGTGTGCGGACCTATTCCCACCTCATAATGGTGTGACAAACTGGCTCGGAGGAGGAAGGGGCGGGAGAGAGGGAGAGAGAGCTGACCTGTAGTCGAGTACTCTTTCCGAGTAGGTTGTATTTCATATGATGTTCTTTTTGTTTTGTTTTTTGCCTTTTGTTTTTCTTCGCGATGGTTTTCCTTTCCACCTCTGAACATATTTCATTAGCTGGAGTCGACGCCCAGGACTGCTTTCCCCAAATGTCTATCAACGTGTCCAGTGGCTCTTCAAAACCGTTGTTTCCCTGTCCGTGTATTTCGTGTCGTGCAGCAAAGCTAAAGAATAAATCAAGGTTCTTTGTGCTTTCGGAAATGAACGGAAACTCTTGTGTCATTCTTCCCTCCGAAATTGTTCAGTCTGGAATTCTGGCGAAGGGAAGTAAAAGGCAGTCGCTCGGAAGATGAAGCCGAGAGACGATGTGTGTGGTGGAGGAGGGGAGGGTCACCGGTGGTCGGACGAGGAGGACCCGGGGGATGTAGGGAAGAAAACTAACCATTAACGTGGAGGCAGCGTAATCTACAAGATAGCAACGGGTGTTTGAGTGTTCGTCTGCCGCGTTTTGAAACTCTTCTAATCTCATCTAGAACTGCACGCCACGACCACACGCCAAACGTACTAGTTTGGCCCCTGAACTTTAACTTCATAATTTTTTTTATTCTTCATTTTAGCTTTTGTGAGAGACGGGCAGTCAAAGAAGGCCAATGGCCCATACCAGAAGTTTTTCGACACATTTTTCTAAAGGTAAGCTACAAAAACACCCATCAGGCACTATACAAACACACTTGAGCGCGAATATGGAAAGAAAATATGAATATGAAAAGAAAAGGATCCTGCGCGGCGTACGCGCACAGGATCCTTGCAAAGATCCTTGGGGCTCATGTGGCCTTCTAGGGTACTAGCGGTCATCTCGTTCAGCAGCGAGCTCAACAGCTCTAATAAGGAAGGACTGCTTATGGCGTACTGTTCTGGCGAATAAGAGATGGAGCCCTCCAACGCGGGTATGTCTTAGGTCGTAAGACAGTGGTGGGAGATAGTGATAAGAGCGGCAGAAGGGGGTGCCGAAAAGAAGCCACATTTCGTCGGTCGAGGGACAAAGTGTCTTTACCTACAGCCTTTAAGAGCTGGGCTGTCCGAACCTCGTTGTGTCGGTGAAAGCTTGGTGGAGGACATCTGCACAGGACTGTGTATGCGGCACGACGTTTTATAGACTCCAGGGAGGCGCAATGCCGCTCGTAGTGGGTCCCACACCGACCAACAGTACTCCAGTCGTAGTAAAACAAGAGCTGGGAAAAGGCTCCTGAGCGTGTCCACTCCCATATATTGTCACGGGTGGTGACCAATAAACAATAAATAAACAGAAATAAACAGAAATAAATGAACGTTTAATGTGGCGAACTTGTGCCAAAAATAAAGAAGGCAACAGAAGAAAGCAGAGCGTCGCGGGCGTCGAAGTCGGCGTGTCAGCAGAATCGAGCGCTGGGGCGAGACTGACCCGACAAAGTCGCTGGCGGCCTCTTATCTAGAGTGAGCGCTATCTCGAAGTTTCGGCGGAGAAGGTTCGAGCGTAGCGCGCTCGGGGCGAGAATGAGCATGCACATTCTGGAAAAACAAGAGCAGGGATAAACGATAGAAGTTATGTCAGCAGTAAGAATAAACGAGAACCTTCTACAAGTCCGTGACCTTGCGCGCGGCATTATCCCCCCCTTTAAAAGCGCATCGTCCCGATGCAGCACAAAACGCAAAACAAATCCACAACTAAAGGACAGTAGAATTGCGAGCCATAGTTCACAGTTCACCAGTTGACTGTTCACCGTTCACAGTTCACAGTTCACACGTCGACGACGGTGGAAAGTGCTATCGTTCGTAATACGGCTTCAGCCGGACGACGTGCACCACCTCGGGTCGTGGCTGGCGTCTTGCAGATGGACGCGTTCCGTCGGGAAGGACTTCGTAGTTCAGATCGCCGAGCCGTCGGATGATCTTGTAGGGTCCGAAATAGCGTTTCAGAAGCTTCTCGCTGAGACCGCGGCGACGGATGGGCGTCCACACCCACACCCTGTCTCCGGGCTGGAAGTGAACGTCCCTGCGACGAAGGTTGTAGCGGCCCGCGTCGACGCGTTGCTGGTCTTGAATCATGAGTCGGGCGAGCTGGCGGACTTCTTCGGCGCGTTGAGCAACTACCTGGGCGTCGTCGCTCTGATTGTCAGATGGCTCATGGGGCATCATTGCGTCCAGCATGGTCGTCACCTTCCGACCATGTACCAGCTGGAACGGGGTGAATCCAGTGGTCTCCTGAACCGCCGTATTGTAGGCGAACGTGACGTAGGGCAGCACCTCGTCCCACGTCTTGTGCTCAACGTCGACGTACATAGAGATCATGTCGGCGATTGTCTTGTTCAGTCTTTCCGTCAGCCCGTTGGTCTGCGGGTGGTACGCAGTTGTACGACGGTGGCTGGTGTGACTGAGTCGGAGGATTTCTTGGGTCAGCTGCGCCATGAACGATGATCCGCGATCTGTAATCAAAACTTCTGGAGCGCCGTGCCGGAGGACGATGGACTCGATGAAAAACTTGGCGACTTCAACAGCCGTGCCTGCTGGAAGGGCTTTCGTCTCGGCGTACCGTGTGAGATAATCGGTGGCGACGATAATCCAGCGGTTTCCCGACGTTGACGGCGGGAAAGGGCCAAGTAAATCCATTCCGATCTGCTGGAACGGCATAGACGGGGGAGAAATCGGGTGCAGAAGTCCTGACGGCTTCGTCGGCGGTTTCTTGCGTCGCTGACACTCATGGCATGATCGAATGTATAGGTGAACGGTCTTCGGTAGCCTCGGCCAGTAGTACTTTTCACGAATCCGGGCGAGCGTCCTGCTGTATCCAAGGTGTCCAGCCGTCGGGTCGTCATGGCATGCTTGAAAGATTTCCTCTCGCAGGCTGGCCGGAACAACCAGCAGCCAGGCAGTGTTGCTCGTTCCGAAGTTCTTCTTGAAGAGCACGCCTCGCCGCAGAACGAAGCTTGGCAGGTCTCGGGCCAAGACTCGCGGAACTGAAGTTCCTTGACCTTCGAGGTGGCCCATCACGGCGCGAAGTTCGGGGTCGTCTCGTTGAAGTGCTCCCATGTCAGTATCCGTAAGTGCTCCGAGAAAACGGGCGTCATCGTCGTCGTCGGTGCTGTCGGGTGGAGATTCAATTGGGGCCCTAGACAAACAATCGGCGTCATTATGCTTGCGGCCAGACTTATGCGCAATGGTTACGTCAAATTCTTGCAGTCGAAGGCTCCAGCGAGCGAGGCGTCCTGACGGGTCCTTAAGGTTGGCGAGCCAACAGAGAGCGTGGTGGTCCGTGACAACGCGGAACGGGATCCCGTACAGGTACGGACGGAACTTGGTTAACGCCCAGACGACAGCGAGACATTCCTTGTCGGTTGTTGAGTAATTTTTCTCTGCCTTGGACAGTGCCCGGCTTGCGTAAGCGATCACCCTCTCTGCTCCGTCTTGTCTTTGGACGAGTACCGCGCCTAGTCCGGCGTTGCTGGCGTCCGTGTGAACTTCAGTTTCTGCTGATGGATCGAAGTGTCCGAGAATGGGGGGAGACTGGAGTCTTTCCTTCAGTTCGTTGAACGCCTGTTCTTGCTCCTCCCCCCACTGGAAGTTCACGTCGTCCTTCGTCAGATGTGTGAGCGGTGCAGAAATCTTAGCGAAATCGCGAACGAAACGCCTGTAGTATGCGCACAGCCCAAGAAATCTTCGCACGGCCTTCTTGTCTGATGGCTTCGGAAATTCGGCGACAGCGGATGTCTTTGAAGGGTCAGGACTTACACCTTGAGCACTCACGACATGGCCCAGGAATTTGAGCTCGCCGTAAGCGAACCGACATTTTGACGGCTTCAGTGTCAGTCCGGCATTCTGGATAGCCTGTAGCACGGCTCGCAGGCGTCTCAGGTGCTCGTCGAAGTTGGTGGCGAATACCACGACGTCGTCGAGATAGACGAGACAACTTTGCCACTTCAAGCCGGAAAGAACGGTGTCCATTACGCGCTGGAACGTCGCCGGTGCTGTGCATAGTCCGAACGGCATAACTTTAAATTCGTATAGCCCGTCCGGCGTGACGAAGGCGGTCTTTTCACGATCTTGTTCGTCCACCTCGATCTGCCAGTACCCACTCTTCAGGTCCATCGACGAAAAGTATCGGGCGTGGCGCAGCCGGTCCAGGGTGTCGTCGATGCGTGGCAGCGGGTAGACGTCCTTTTTTGTTACGGCGTTAAGTCGGCGATAGTCCACGCAGAACCGAAGGATCCCGTCTTTCTTTTTCACCAGGACTACCGGTGAAGCCCACGGACTCCTTGAGGGCTGAACAATGTCGTCATCGAGCATTTCTTGGACCTGCTTCTGGATGACTTCTCTCTCTTTGACAGAGACACAGTACGGCGACCGATGAACAGGAAGCGCGTTGTCTTCAGTGACAATTCGGTGTTTCGCAACGGTCGTTTGGCGCACCTTTGACGACGTGGAGAAGCACTCGTTGAACTCGACGAGTAGGTCACTGAGTTGTCGTCGTTGTGGGGTAGGCAGGGTTGGATCGATGTCAAACTGCGAAGGCGGCGTTGTCTTGGGTGGCCACGAAGAGAGGTCTTCTGATATTCCGGCGATTGCGGCTGAGTCCGGGAGTTCCTCCGCGTGACCCACGGCGGTGCCTCTTGTAAGGTGCTGGGCCTCCTGTCGGAAGTTCGTTACGAGTGCGACAGTGTGTCCGTCTTGGAGCTCCGTGACGCCTCTTGCGATGCCGATCCCTCTTCCTAGAAGCAACTGGAGGCTTCCTTCGAGCAAAACGTCGCCGCAGAAAGTCTCATCGACCCCGACGGGTACGAAAACACTTGACCGCGGTGGTAGGTTCACGTGGTTGGCGAGGACTCGTACCGCGGATGACGTCGCTTTGGGGTCCTCCTGCGGTGGAGCAGGTTTTCGTAGCGTCAGCCGGTTTGCTCCGAGGTCGATGACGGCGCCATACTCGCAGAGAAAGTCCATTCCGAGGATAATGTCCCTCGAACAGTCTTGCAGAACGACAAACTTGACAGGGCACGTCTCACCGTGGATCTCGACGCGAGCAGTGCATCTCCCAACCGGCGTGATGAGGTGCCCTCCGGCGGTTCGTATTTGAGGTCCATCCCACGGCGTCGTGACTTTTCGAAGACGGCGGGAGAGCCTCCCACTCAAGACTGAGTAGTCTGCTCCGGTGTCCACGAGTGCTGATGCGTCGTGGCCGTCGATAACAACGTTTAGGTTGTTGGACACCGATGCAGAAGCTTCGTTGCGATGCGTGGCGTCGGGAGAGTGGGAGCGCTCCGTCGTTCTTGGAGGCTCTTTACGTCGGTCGTCTTCGGCAACTCCACCTCCAGGGGTTGCCGCGCCTAGTTTCCCCGGCGAGGAGCGAGGGGTGACAGGCTTTCACGTCGGGGTCGGTGCATCGGCGTAGCTGGACGTCGCGGTGACGGCGACCGGAACTCTCGGCGGGACGCAGGCTCGGGGGACTGGGGTCGTCGCAGGTACTCGTCGATCTCCCGAGGGCGTTCACCGTAACGGGGGCGTGGGTCATTCGGGTGGAATCCGCGCAGCCCGAGTCGTCGGTATGGGCATTGGCGGTAGGTGTGGTTCGCTTCCCCGCAGTGGAAACACAAAGGACGTCGGTCGGGTGTTCGCCACACATCGGTCTTCCGAGGTGCGCGGGGCTCCTGGCCGGCATACTGGACCTGGTCGTCGCGGTAGCGGTCGTGCTGCGGCGCAGGAGATCGACGTCGGGGCGGAGCGACATAGGCTCGAGGAGGAGGTGGTGGCCTTCTGGCCACTGCGGCGTAGGTCAGGCTGGGCTCCTCGGGTGCTGCTGCGATGACAGGAGTCTCCGCCTGGAAGGCTCGGTGGACCTCCTCTCGTACGACTTCGGCGAGTGAGAGAGAAGACGGGCTATCTGCAGCAGATAGGATCTTGCGGAGCTCTTCTCGGACGATATCCCGGACGATCTCCCGGAGGTTGTCGACACCGTTGGTATTCGGGTCCAGTAGGGAAGCTGTGACGGTTGGAGCAGTAGGCGCGCCGGCGAGTCGGTGGTAGTGGCTTGCTCGGGCCGTCAGTGCGCGCTCGATGTTGGTGGCTTCACTGACAAAAGCATCGACGGTCGTCGGGGGATTCCGAACCAGGCCTCCGAAAATTTCTGCCTTGACGCCTCGCATGAGGATTCGAAGTTTCTTTTCCTCTGTGGCCTCCGGGTCGGCTCGGGCGCTTAAACGCAGGACATCCTCCACGAAGCCGGTGATGCTCTCGTTGGGCCCTTGAGTCCTGGTACGCAGTAAGTCTTCGGCTCTCTCTCGGCGATGCTGGTTGACGAATGTCGCCTTCAGCTGGCTCTTGAAAATGTCCCAGGATGTCAACGAAGACTCGTGATTTTCGTACCAGCTTCTGGCAGTCCCCTCGAGCGAGAAATACACGTTTTGCAGCCGTTGCTCGTTGGTCCAGCTATTGTGGCGGGCGACGCGTTCGAATTGGTCGATCCAATCTTCAACGTCTTCGTGGAGTTCGCCGTGGAACGGAGCCGGTGTCCGAGGAGCGACGGGTAGGTAGACGACGGCAGGAGCGGCGGGGGTCTGCGACTGGTTGGCCATCGTCGGCTGCCTGGTCCTGGGTGGTAGAAGTCCGTATTCCGGGTTTAGCCCTTGGGTGCGGCGACTTGATCGAGTCTCGATCTGGTTTTCGTTGGGTCCTCGGGAGCTTGGGTTTGGACTTGTACTGCGGGAACTCGGAGGGCTGCGCTGCACGAACATGCGGTACCCCGCACCTCCACCAGTATGTCACGGGTGGTGACCAATAAACAATAAATAAACAGAAATAAACAGAAATAAATGAACGTTTAATGTGGCGAACTTGTGCCAAAAATAAAGAAGGCAACAGAAGAAAGCAGAGCGTCGCGGGCGTCGAAGTCGGCGTGTCAGCAGAATCGAGCGCTGGGGCGAGACTGACCCGACAAAGTCGCTGGCGGCCTCTTATCTAGAGTGAGCGCTATCTCGAAGTTTCGGCGGAGAAGGTTCGAGCGTAGCGCGCTCGGGGCGAGAATGAGCATGCACATTCTGGAAAAACAAGAGCAGGGATAAACGATAGAAGTTATGTCAGCAGTAAGAATAAACGAGAACCTTCTACAAGTCCGTGACCTTGCGCGCGGCAATATGAGTGATAAAGTCAAGCATTTATTTGGCATTGGATGTCGCCTCGTGAATTTTTTTAGTGAACTGAAGTTGTTGGTCCAGTGCAAGACCAAGAAATATAGTCCGCTGACAGCGGTGAAGGGCGTCACCGGCCAAGGTCAGCATCGGTGCACGGTGTCGGTGGTCTTCCGATGTGTCACCAGCATGACAGAACATTTTCATGAGTTGAGGAACACGCAGTTTGCCAGATACCACTGCTGAAAATGGTCTATATCCACCAGGGGTCGCTGTCAAACCGCCTACCTCTTAAATCATCAAATTTCTCCGTCATACTAGTGACAGAAAGGAACAGCGCCGACAGCCCACCGATGCTGACCTTGTCCCCCCCCCCCTCGAAGCTTCTTCCTCCAGACAACTTCAATTCATCATATTGCTTTCGTTGGTTGCGTTGTTTACTTTAGCATGTGACCGCGTGCAATGAAATGCAGCGCCTATGTAAAAAATATCTTGTTCATTTCAACTTCCTGGTCATTTTAGTTAATGCAGGGTCATCGAGTGCAAAAAGATGAAGCCCCGCAGTGCATTATTCTAACCGAGCTACTGTAATAAAGTTTTCTGTC
Source organism: Ixodes scapularis (assembly GCF_016920785.2). Classification (NCBI taxonomy): domain Eukaryota; kingdom Metazoa; phylum Arthropoda; class Arachnida; order Ixodida; family Ixodidae; genus Ixodes; species Ixodes scapularis. The sequence continues at coordinate 246,568,568 of NW_024609835.1, read as the reverse complement.
GACGAAAGCGTAAGGGTTCAATACTTGCATGCGATGAATCCACGCATTTTAGACTGTACCCATCTTGGACTAGGACTGGCCTCCGCACCCGAATGGTCTTTTCAAAAGGGTGCTCACATCAAACGGGTAGACGTATGGAACGGGTGCCTGTATCAAATGGGTACAAATCAACGTTACTAAAACACTCAGTTGGGAAACTCGCCGTCGAAACCTGGGCCGCTGGCGTCCACCGAGGCCGAGCTAAATGCGACAACAGCGCCACTCTTTATCGTTTGTTTGTACTGTGGTCAACTTGAGCTTTTTGAAAGCCTGTTTTTGCGTAAAAACAAACGGATAAGACTCTTTTTGTATGAAATTTATTGGAGTTTAGTACAAAAAGAGGGGCGCGTTATGTTTTTAAAATCTTAAGTTTGCAGGGTTTTGCGGCACAATTAATATTGCTTTTAAACAACCATGCCTCAGCGGGGCTTTCAAGTAGCGCGTCCCGACCTAGGTGCGTTTTAATTTCGGTAGTTCGACGCGGCGCTTCCGCCGGGGAGACGGGGGTGCACCCCTGTAACCTCTTCCGCTGTATCTGTTCTTAAATCCAAAATAGAAGTCACGTCCAGCTCTTCGAGTGGCCGCTACGGAGGAAATGGTGGCATTGTGTTCGTCATTAGCTCGGTGCTCGGAGACAGATTGGGGATACTTTTTTAAAGCTGTCTCTATGGGAGTTTTTCAACTGAGTGTTTTAGTAACGTTGGTACAAATATTCCATAATATCATGAACAGGTCGACTATAGTGTTTGACATTCAAATTCCCAACGTTATATTTTTTTTAGTAGGGGCTTCCAACCGTTTGTATTTATATGCTTACCTTGGGAGAGCTGCGGACAGCGGACACCGTAAGCTTTGGAAATAGCCGTGGCGGTTAACGTGATAGGCTGCGGGATGGCGGTTCCGCGGTCGGCCTCTTCGCCCGGCTCCCTCGATTTCATTTTGAGATATTCACAATTCAATCCGAAACAGCGCCGCTTTTTTCCGTGGCAAACGTTCTCCTAGAATTAAGCTTGTACAATGTTGCGCAAATACAGACTGTTTCTTTATAAGATTAACAAATTTATAAAAAAAAAAGTCAAAGTTACACCAATTCGGTTTTTCTAGGTGGGTAATACGGCCAGGAGGACTAAGTACACTAGGATAGTCGGAATGAATGATCAGTCGGCATATTAAACAAAATATGTTTTAACGCCCCAGTTATTCAAAATGAATAAACGGTTCTCCTGCGAGCGTTGTCGAAAACAAATAAATCAGTCAATACTAGAAAGACTTGGAGCAGGGAGGAAGTACCGTGGAGAGGTAAATTTACTACTTGTGAAGCAGGAACGAGGCTGCCGCTGTGATAACACGATCGCGCTTTCTTTGTCTCTAATCATATAAAAACCAGCGATTCTATAGACATATACCCAAAGAAAAATGTGACATATAATTTATGGCATGAGCCATTCACTGAGGAGAGAATCCGCATCAATTACGGGTCACAGAAATTGAACGTTTTCATTAAAGAATTTTTAAACAAGTTTTCAGAACTTACAGATATTATAAGTAGCCGTTCTTCTTTGCAGTGTTTTAAAACGAAAATAAAAGAGTATTGTCTTGATCACTGTTAGCGGGAACGCTGGGGCGAGTGGCAGCGGGCACTATCGGAGCGCACTTCCGGACCAGCGCGCAAATTCTGCGCATGCGCATCACGCGTGCGGCGCGAATATATTCTCGTCGCGCGCATCATGTTATCGGAGCGCTCGTCTGTCGTCTGCTACGCGCGTCGTCTGCTATGCGCACGCAAATTATGATAACAAGAAGTTCGGCATACACGAAAGGCGGTAAACCCTAAATTGAAAGCCCCTCTTATGTGCTCATCTGCTTTCCCGATTTAGTTTCAATATTTATTAAAGCAAATAAACATTGTGACTCTTTTTTTCTTCTCGCGGCAGTCTGCCCAAGCTTTGCCCACCCCGCTTCCTGTGAAGTCTAGTGCTATGTCGGGCGCGGTGATCATAGACTAATTGTCGGCCAGCGCGTCTGCATCATTAATTAACGTGGTCCTGACTTTGATATGTGCCTTTATAGGTTGCGGTTGTTGTCTTCCTTACTGTCATTGCCTTTTGGCTGGTGATAGTTGGGTGTTAGCGACTCCGGGGTGCAGACATTTAAGGCTTGCTGCAGCCGATTGTTGTAACGAGAACCTCGAGTTAGCTGTGTCGGGTAAGAAAAGGGAAAACCTTATGGCTCAAGTAAAATTTAATGGCTGCTGCCTGCAGTCAAAAAAAAAATCAAGTCAACTAAAACAGGCTCATTAACGAGTCATAGCCCCGTCTGCCGGCATCCTTGACAGCAGCGAGTCGTTAAGACTAGACACGAAAGAAGCGTCTCCTTTCAAACATTCTTATTCTGCTTGGACTGCGTTTCACAGTTGGTCTTCCGTGGCGGAATAAATAGGAGTCCGCACCATGACCACGTTCCTTCGGCCCCACGCATTCTCAATAATGTTGAGGTCCGCGCCCTTCGGAACCCATGGCAACTCCTCTATGCCGCACTGCCGGAAGTGGTCCTTCGCGGTGCGCGCAGTGTGGATGGGTGCCAGATCCTCCGGAAAAAGGAAGTTCCTGTCGGGGAAGAGGCCACTCCGAACGAAGGGTGCAAGGACGGTGTAGACCACGTCGCATTAACGGGTCGACATCAGCCTTCCAACAATGCGGTGCAGAGGATCCAGGCCATGTTTTGAGATGGCACCCCAAGCATTCATGGAAGTCCCTCCGCTGAAAGCAACGCGTTGCACGTAGGCAGGATCGTTTCTGCAGGAGCACATCGACCTTAGTTGTGTAGTGTGAGTTTTAGCCTAGCTATCGAACAGTATACACACAAATTACGAAGGAAAAGAGGAGAAAGAAACAAAGACTGCCATGGCTATACCCATATGAGCTCACACAAATGGCCAACGCGTGCGGTATTGCCTCGTAGACAACGTCGATGATTCGTCTGAGGAGACGACCCGGCCCCAGTCGTCCGCCGTCCACAACGCATGTCCCATCGCAAAGAGATCATTGTTTGAAGGAGATAGTAGAGGCTTCTGCGCTGCCATGGCGCTATGCAGGGGGGCGCTTCTCAACCTATGACGTCACGTTTGAAACGTCCGATTCCAGCTTCTTTTCCTGGCCAAAAGAAAGGTGGCCTCGTCGACAGCAGAAATAATCCAACGACCCTGACGAGGAGCAGCAATCCTTCTGACAGCAATGCAAAAAGACGCCTAAAATTATCAAGCGCAGCGCATGCGGGGGAGGTGGCCTCAAATATTATTCTAATAGAATATAAAAAAAAAAAAGCTGTCATACTGTATCATGCATCAAAATATTTGCATGCGCATGCCCGCGGGTTGATAATTTCATTCACATGCATTTTAACCCCTGGGCTTCCATGCGACATCCTTGGCGTTGAAGACGACGGCCGTAGCAGACGACGCGCGAGCGCTCCGATGACGCGATGCGCGCCATGAGAGCATATTTCCTCAGCAGGCGCGATGCGCATGCGCTGGAACCTGCAAGCCGGGCCGTTAGGCTGCTCTGATGGTACCCGCTGCCACGCGGTCCTGCCTTGACACTGACTGTGATCAAGATAGTACATTTTAATGCTCGAAGGTTAAATATTAAACGGGAAGGGGGGGGGGGGGGTGCAACGATATCCGAACTTCGGTTAAAATTTGTGAAAGTTCCCCTCAAACACTTCTGAAGTAAAGAGCAGAAAACCGATTCCGCCTGCGTGTCCTATACTCCGTTTCACCTTATGTTGTATCGCAGCGAAGGCTAGAAGCGCGAGCTCGTAGCGTTGACAGATGCCTTTAATGCACCAGAGCTTGTGCCGCCGAGACGCTCCCTAAAGTAAGGAGCTCGCGCTCCTATAGCTTACCCTGCGTACATCAAAAGGTAAAATAAAATATAGTTGTTCTGTAAAGAAAGAAAAAAAAAGATCGGCATTTCTGGCAATCCTCATCTCACTCCCAGTTTTCAGGGTCACTCCTGATCGCACTCCTAGTGACGCAATTTTGCATTTTGGGTGCCGTGTAGGTTCCCGTGTGCTGTCTCGGAGGGCGCTTCCTCTCCCTCTCTCTGCTGACATTAGCGGGCGTTATGCTGCAGCTTAGAGCCGAGCGAGGTCACGTACGCCTCTCGCCGTAGTACCGTCGGCTGCCACTCGCGGCAGCAGGTGCGGGAAAAAGCTCGACTTTTGTTTTGCGATTATGCAGCGGAATTGCGACATTTTGGAATGAAGAAGTTTTTTCTATCCTCCGGGACACGTTAAACAACGTAAAAATGACGAGATGATATTCTTTTGATCTGAAAAATGTTTCATGCCTCCCAGACCCTCACAGATCGACATTTTATGTATCTATTAATTCAACCCAAATATTCCCACTTTATATTTTACTTAGGCCTAATAGGCCTAAATAGGCGAATTTCAAGTTATAATGTTGACGAATTGTAAAGACTGTGTTTAGAGGAAGAAAGAGCGGTTTGAGCAAAAGAATTTAAGTGGTCTATGCATCGGATTGCTTACTTTTGTATGACAAGTAGATTGTTAAGATTCGTTGTCGCTATTGTACCCTAGATCAGTACACTACATTTTAGAGGAAAGTGCAACAACGCGTAATAGAAGTGACGTTTCAACCTATGTAAAAGTAGTAACATAAGCCTTCGTTATATGGCAATTGATTCGGGAAGTTTTGAATGGAGGTGTTCAAAATGGGAGAACGTGACAAGCTTTCATCGTACCAGACACCGAGAGATGTATGTGAGCTTGCAGCTGCGATAATAAATTCTTCAAACGTGATACTCATGTCATAACTAACGGATTTATTTTGTGGTTGAAAAATAATTTACTTCGTTTCATCAGAGTTCATTCATCTTCAGTTTATCAGACCGCAATCATAGTGATAGGTTGTTTAGCGACACATTAGACACGGATTCTAATTCCATCAGTTCGAGTGAAAAAAAAATAGATTCGTGTCGTTGGCGTACATGATGTCGGTGTCTGTGTCAAATCAACTATGTCGTTTATGTAGAGAATAAAGAACAGGGGACATAACCCCGAGGCACACCGTATACAATTCGTACCGAAGAACCCAGCACAATTTTTCGCTGTTTGGATTATGCAACCGGAAATCTATCTGGATTCTATCTGAACTCAATCGGAATTTTAGGTTCTTAGAAATTATTCCTTTGTCTGCAATGTGGATTTCCGGTTTCCAGAAACAAGTTTTCGCTTCTATAATTCAGATAGTGAAAAGTTATACTGGGTTTTTCGGTAGAGATAGTTTCAAGCTGAGACTTCACGCAATGTATTACCGTATACAGCGAACTTTCCGTCAGATAACTTGAAACTAGCTCCATCGTTGACCCAATTCTCCATATTATATTTTAACAAACCCAAATGGGCCCCCCAGCACTCACCATTCGAAATGGTATACCTGTATTCTCAGCATCCCTGTTTTTCAATCATTAAAACGAAGGATCATGCGACTTTTTTTAAAAATTTTATTGTTAGGAATATGAGAGGGGAACGATACTGATAAGATACAATGCTAGAAAAAACATCGAGACGGCGTTTTTCGTCAGAAAACGTAGCATCATTTTTTTTCAGGGGGAAAGCGAGAAGAAGTAAGTTTGCGCAGCGCAGCCTTCCTGGAAAGCATCTGGAATGGAGTCGGGCGTGAGCACGCTCTGTGAACTGTTGCAGCAGTCGTTTGTGGGGAGCGCGCCCCTCGTCGAAGGGCACTGCGTAGCGGCTGTTGCCGGAATAACACTTAGGGCACGTCGTGCCTTTCATTCTTTTCCGCCCTGTTTTGGCTCTGGCGGCGAGATGAGGACCTCTGGAGCCCCAAGCGTTGCCTCGGGGCACGGCGCTTCCATAAATTCGCTGCCGGAAGCGCTCGCTTGTTTCCTGGCGCATTGGGCCCGCCTGTTCTCACCACGGTGAGGAGGACTAGTGGCCGCGAGAGGCGCGTCGAGCAAGGTAAACAAGGCGGGGGTCGAGGAGCGCCCATCAGTCTCGTTGCTTTCTATCGTGCCTCTTACTGCTGCGTTCCGGGAGCCAACGGACCTTTGGCGCCCAAAGATCGAAAGAAACCGTGCGAAGTAGCCGTGCACGTTTTTAGACAGATTATAGATGCACGCATTGGCGATAACTTTTTTTTTTTAATCTCTAATTATGTCATTAATTATATTTCCTCTCCAGGCAATAAAAAAGCGGTATATAGTTCGAGGTGATAAATGCATAACGGTAAGAAACTCCAGCGTGTTTTTGTTTTTTTTCTGTTTGCGTATATATTCAGGAAATAAGTTAGAATCAGATTCGAAACCTCGCGCAATTTCGTTCTTCACAATTAAGAGGTGATCAAACGCGGTCGTTTGAGTTGTTTGTGTCTTTTTGGGTGCGTGGGGGCTTGCTCATTTCTTCGACGGCGCACGCAATCCGCACCCCTGACCATTCGAGCTCCCTGTTCCACGGCAGAACAAAAACATCGCAGTTTTATTCTTTATTTGCTTCCCGGAATTTTCCGCGTAGGGGGCAGAGACAAAGGCTCGGTGCCTGGCAAGGCCCCTGCCCCCTTGCAGTTCAGCAGTGCAGCGTGCACGACAACCTAATCAAGCTGACAAATACAGTATAAATAAATGTTGCCATCTATGAAAGCGACTGAAAAAAAGTGAACCAACCAAAATATTTGCGCAACATTATGTAAATATAGGACAAAATTACAATTTCACGTATCATTGAATACATATATATAAAGAAAGGAAATAAACACTCAACACCGAAAACCCCAAAATATGACTCCGACCAATAGAATTAGTACGGGTACGCAACAACATTAAAATCAGCCGAAAAACAGTGGCCTTTTGAGTAAGAAACAAAAAATAGATAATCTCTCACACTTCAACATCTAGAAACAAAGAATGAAAATATACACAAACAATCAAGGCACCTTAATATCAAAAAAGAAACAAAACAATCATGGAGTTAAGGCAACATTACAGCGCTTCCATGCGCTGTAATGATGAAAAAGCAATCCCACTTGCTACGAGCATCCTTCTGCAATCTGTTTAAAGACTATAAAAAGGTGTATGAAAGTCTACGGACATATATTTTCCGGTTAAAGTTTTATTTATCTGAAAATTTAGCCTCTGTCGGCCGTAGTTGGTTCTTATGAGCGGCCTCTTTCGCATTGCATTTCGATCATTGTACGTGCTCAGATTATCTGTCGGTCTGCTGTGCAGTTTGTTTCTGTGTATCAGTTTGAAGACTTTGAAATAAAATACGTGGTCTGCCTTGCGCGTATTACATTTATTAAAAAAGAGGCTGCGTGCTTAAATCTCTTCTGTCTCCACTATAATTTTCATACATGCTCAAGATTTTCTTGCGCAATACAATTAGAATAGTCTAGTTAGTTTTTGGGGTTGTTCCCCAAATAAAGATGCCATAGGTTATTTTGGAGTAAAAAAGGGAGTAGTATATTTGCTTAAGCCAGGTAGGTAGTAAATTTTGTATTTTATAAATGCTTCCAGTAACTCGGGATGGATCAGGTTTAGGCATTTGAACATGAGTGGACCATGAAAAATCCTCAGTAAACCACGCCCCCAAATATTTTTGCTCTTTAACTTGGTCTAGCAACGTGCCTTAAAATGTCATGTTCATAACGCTATTATCGCGTTTATTTATAGAATAAAAAATATTTAGTCTTACTCGTGTTTAGACTTAAACGATTGGTTTCTAACAACCCTGAGCGCTTTAAAAGATAATAATTAGCTAATTTCTCTACCAACTGTTTCGCCTTATCAGCGAAAAAGGCTTTTGTGCCATACGCGTACATCATTAACTGAGGAGAACCTGGTATTTCCGTTGTATCGTTTATATACATAAGGAATATCAGAAACAATAGAATAGAAGCTTGGGGAACGCCATGGTGTATTTTTATCCTGCAATGACTTTTTACTTAAGCAATCATATTCCTAGCGTTTAGTGAGATCGCTTTTAATTAACATTAGCCCTATTCCTCGTATACCGTATATATTAAGCTTTTCAAGTAAAATATCTTGTTGTACAGTGTCAAATGCTTTTTTTTTTAATTCCAGAAATATACCTAGTGTGAACAATTTGTTTTCAATATTTTTTGCAATTTTATTTGTTATATCAATGAGAGCTGATTCTGCAGATTTTTCCTTCTGGAAACCATATTGAACCGGAGTTATTATATGACGTTGTTTTTTTTTTAAAATAGCTGTTCAGCCTGTCGTTCATTACACACTCGAAAATCTTTGAGAAAACCGGAAGAACTGAACTAGGCCTGTAATTATTAATTGGGGTCTCTCCGCCTCCCTTGTAAACAGGAGTTTCTTTAACTAGGATAATGTGCATAATGTGTCCTCTCTTATCCCACATAATAAATACGATGCTTGATGCGGTTTTTCCCGATGAATTAAAATTAGTTTATTTATTATGAATAAATAAACTAGTTCTAATTCATCGGGGAAAAGACCGCACTCAAGCATCGTATTTATTATGTGGGATAAGAGAGGACACATTATGCTCGCGGTGTATATATTTGGCAGTGCTTTTTGTTCATCATCACCAGACACAGATGTTACAGTGTCTGGAGTGACTTTAGTTGGCCTTTTCAATATATTGCTACATGCACACTGGTAAATAACGTTTCGGAACTCGCTCGCACGATGATCGAATTTACATGAGTGTATATAGTGGAGTCTGTAGTGTATGTAGTGTACGAGTGTTTACATTAATATATTCTAGAATTACAAATGGGGTGGATACAGATCCGAGAAAAGACAACGCGTTTTCAATAAAGTAAATTCTATACGCATTGCATGACGGCGGCCTATAAAAGTATTAACTACGGTGTTCGATACTTCAACACGTAGGCTTTTTATATCTTCATTCATTCTGGTTAGATCTTCCATAACCCGGTACCGTAAATTATCTTTGAGGCAGATAGCTATACCGCCGCCCCTTTTGTTTTCTCGTCAAACACTTTCACACTTGTATCCGTGAAGATATGGTGGCATGTCCTCTTTCGTGAACCAGGTTTCTTTTAGTAAAATAACACTCAAATCCACCCTCAAAGATTGCAAAATATTTCCAGATTGTCACCCTTATTTTTTATGCTCCTCATGTTTAATATATTGTTGAAAACTATATACTTGGTATTGAATTCTTGACAATCAAAGTAGACACACGCTGGCTGTACGTCTCCCATCATTATGTTTTTGTGTGTTAACTGGGAGCATAATTACGTTTCAGTTGGTTATTTTGACTACATCAGACATGCTAGCGATTTTGAGAACGCTTGCCGTCTGCTCTTTTCGGGCAAAAATGGGCCCTCCGGAAGACCAGAAAAAGTTCCATCCCCGCGCTTTTTCTTGGCGATGGCGGAACCCAGTAGCCTTTTGTTCGAACTTATTAAATGTTCGTTCACAAAACCATGGCTGCTGTGCCCACCGTAATCATGGCCTTTAGCGGTACAGCTCTTTTGTTTGTTTTTGTTTCTCCGTTTCTGCAAAATTCTGTCTCGTTTTGTGCGCTGTATACATATTCGTTTCTGGAGGTTTATAGGTGGGAGCTCGGTAGCACACGTCAATATCCGAGTTCGAAATCGACTTGTTCAGGAGGGTCCCAACTCTTTTGAGAACGTCGCATGCGTTTCCTGTTTCGGGCACACCTTCTATTTCTACGTTCTTAAAGCGTTGGTACTGCTTAAGCTCTTCAACTTTTTAGCTTAACCTTCTGTTCTCTGCGGTTAGTTGTTCGTTTTTTTACTACAGTTTTTCCATCTCTTTAGAGTTCTTTCATTTCGTTCTTAATTACATTAATTACGTTCAAGCCATCACACGTTTCATCACAGTTTTTAACGCTGTCTTTTAAAGTCCTGAGCTCAGCCCTCAGCTCGCGTTTAAGGTCATAAAGAGCGTTTGTCTTTATGACCTTAAACGAATTCAAACCATCACCCTAGAGGTTATGGTTCGAATTCGTTTCAACAGACGGATGGACACTGACGAACGGATGGATGACGTCACCTAGAGTTTGCGCAAAGGACAATCCTGCAATTTTCCTGGGAGGATCCAACTAAAAGCAGTCGCTCTAAAAAGAGAAAAAAGAAGTGCCCTTTGAGCGTTTTTGCCATTATTGTGGAATTTGAATTAACTTAAAAAAAATATTATTAGAGTTGTGGAAATCGTCATCTGAATGCTTGAAGGCGGCAATGCACTGGTACAATTAATACCGAAACGTTTGATTGAGAGTCTTTCCCTCTTTTTTTCGGCCGATACAAATTCTGAATATATAGGTAGCGGCAACTTAATCTGCCTTCCAAGGCGTCCAATGTCCTCGCTGTCAGACATTTTAGCTGCTGTACCACGGTAACCTTGGGTCTTGATCGTGCATCACGCAGCTGTGTTTACGCGATTTCACGCCAGTTCCAGATCGAAACAGGTGTGGGTATAGATCTCTATTATTTGTTGTATTTACTTTAAGAAAGTTATAACAGAGTCCGATTCCAAGCCTCGTCGGGTGTCCCCGCTGCGAAGGAGAAAGCCCGGGTGTTTAAGGGGTATTCACACGAGGGAGAAATCCCGGGGATTTCTCCCCGACACGCGCGCATCACGAGATGAAAACGCGAGGCTTTTGCACATCGCAAAGCTTGACGTTTTCGTCGTAGGATCCGCGTGCCGGGGAGAAGTCCCCGGGATTTCTCCCTCGTGTGAATACCCCTTTAAGAGTAGATCTTTTAAAAAAAATCCTAAAAATAGGGTTGTTGAGAACAAATAAAGTCTTTACGAGAACAAACGGCCAGCCACGACTGACACAAAGGTACGTAGAGAAACTCTCAGCGCTGTTTGAACTATCTCATATATCGGTTCTGTCAACGGTCCATGGCCAGCAATGCACTGAACACCTTAAAGCAAAAGCACATTTCCAGAGAAAAAAAGATGTAAATGCGGTTACACACCGGCACACCCGAACACGCATGTTCTTCGCTCACCGACAGATCGCCTCTACGCTTCCTTGATACGGTGGCGCCAGAGCGAAGAACATAAAATATTGCGCACACCGATGTGCTCCACATGCTGAAAATGGACCAGCCAGCGTCGCACACATTGTGCCAGTGTCACAAAAAGCACTCGCTTAAATATATATAATCTGGGACACGTGTTTCGATTATCGAAAGAAGTGAGCGAACGAGCTCACCGCTTAAATTTCACCACACGTGGGTCTACGTTTCTTCCTCGCAATAGCGATAGCCGACGGGTGGTGGCGCCACTCGCATCTGCATCTCTCCTCGAACGAGCACGGTCGAATGCAGCGATAACGAGGGACCCCTGAGCCGGCGTCCGCCCTCCTCCCGGCCTCCCTGCCCGAGCCTGGCTTTCGGCATCGTACCGCTGATTGCCGACTTCCGCCGCGGGGCCGGCCTCGACGCGTAGGGCCACGGGCGCCGTCTCGGAGCACGGTCGGGGCGGACCGATTGCTCCCCCGAGTGGTCGGGAGGCGAAGGGGAAGCGCGGCCAGCCGACCGCTCCCTGCGGCGCTAGGGGAGCCCCGATCCGTGCCCGTGTCGGGCGTCTTCGGCAGAGAGGAAAAGAACGAGCCGGGGCTGGAACAGGGATAGAAGCGTGCGAAGAGCTTCGTCGGCCGCTCTCCCTGATCGCGTACGTTGGATCTTCGTCGAGCCGGTTGTATGAGTATGCACGTAGAGATGGGTTCTTCGAGTGTCTCGACAGATATTCGCTTTTATTAGTCAAGTACCACTACCAACTGAGTAGTATTTGATGAGAATCGTGCAGCTTGCGATGAAATCCACTGCGCTTGAAAATGGCGAGTCCCGAGCTATCGCAGCCAACGAGATTGCGGCATTAAACGACGAATCGAGAAAGATTTTCTCCTGCGACCAGAGCGTTGGACAGATGGACGAGCAGCTCAGCGGCCTTTTGCTGAGGTCGACCGCTACCAACAACTTCTCGAGTGTCGAAAGGCAAGATGTCATGCAATGACTTAGCATGTATACAGTACTCCTTTTCTTTTCATTTGAGACACAAGTTCGTTTAGTACACATTTACTTTAAGTTTCCGATTCGACATTTTTTATTCGCGACATTAGTGCCTACCCTTCCAACTGCCTGCAGCCTTTACCACTCTCTGTTTGCGACCAAGTAAAGCAGGAAACACGCGTGAGCAGTTGAAAACACCACCGAGCGCGGCTCCGCAGGAGGAAACTTGAGGAGCGAGACTTAGGCAAATAAGCTTCTGTCTCCTCCTCCCTCATTTAGAACTTTTAATGCCTGCGATTAATCATTTTGGGCGGCGGTGAATAAAACGCGAAATGCGTGTCTACGATGGCTATCGCGGGACTTGATAACTTTGCGTTCTGCTCAATGCAGCTTCTTACGAGGACCACACAATCCGGACAGCTAGAAGACCCTTCCCGTCTAATCAAGCTGCTTCAGCAATGCAGCTATACTGTGTCGTACATTGCGCAGTTGACAGCGCACGTGGCTGCCAGGAAGAGGCATTCCAGCCCCACCGGGTCAGTGTTCGAGCGATCGATGTCCGAACCCTTCACGGAGCTTTCTCGCTGGCGTTGATCTGAGCGTAGCCAGGCCCCGAGAGCGTGTCAGCGACTGAAGGGAACGCAGCTCCGCTACTGGCACTCTCTCCCATCGTTTGAGGAAGAAGACGATGAAGCCTTCCGAACAGGATCACAGTTTCCTCGCTCCTGGATTCTGATTTCAACCAGGCAACCGTGCACTTCCAACTCAAAACGGTACGCCTGAATGACCTGATTTCGAAAGGTGATGAACCTACGTAATCTCAAACCGAGCACCTCAAACCTGGACCCGATCTTTGGCCTAACGCCGGGTCTATAAATGACGACCATAAACAACATTTTTGTCGTCAATGCCTCGGCACATGTGCTAATTAAAAAATTTCAAATTAATAAAAAACAGCAACATCGCAATGCTTTTGGGGGAAATTTTAGATGAGAGTCATAACATAGCAATGATAAGTAATTAAACCTTTGGACCCATTTAGTTTCTATAAAACGGTTCTACAAATCTATCTGAAATTAATTCTATGGGCCACATTCGCAAGATTGTCAATCACTGCTTTTCTTGACAAAATATCATAATGTTCCTGAGTACTGGAATTGACTGGGTATCACGGAACATAAATCAATTAATTGTTTTTTTATATTTGCTCGAAATCTTTTTATTCAACGGAATCTGCCAGGAAGGCAGCATGACGGCCACGTCGCAACTATCACCCAAAGATGAAGAATGAATTACCCTGGGTCACCGTTTCCTACGTCAGGAATTGCAAAAAAGCAGCAGAGCCCTTCAAAGGTGAACCTTTCCAAATTACGGTAATTTTCAATCCAGTTGGCCAATTCCACGTCTCCCTACTGATTCAAAAAGAAATAATGGCAACGACACACGACCGCATTCGTTCGAATGAGTTTCGCGTGCGAAACCGCGCTAACGTCGTCGCAATGGACTTAACAACCAATCGTGAAGCGAAAGAAGCCATGCAGGTCACTAAAACAGGCAAAGTGTTAATGCGGCTGTACATTGTTCGCCCCACAGATTTGATGCGCGGCGTTGTCCGAGTTTCGCAGGAAACTCGGAGGAAGCCGCGGAGTTTCTGGAAAATTATCGATCCCCGAGAAAGGCCAATTAATTCTTATTTATTGTCGATTGAACGTTATGCACAAGCCTGAGCATAACGCTCGATTTTCCACTCAAGCGGGTTTCACGTTCAGCAGCGATTTTTGCCCCAGAGCGGCGCGACTTGTGCCGTCGCGGCGCTCTGGCCAGCTTCAGCGGCTGAGCGGAACAGTTCCACCAGGTTGGAAGCTTTTCGCCGCGGCAGAGCGGCAGCATCCGCCCTGGCCACTCACAGCACGACGGGAAGTCACGTGACAGGAGGAGAAATATTGCGGGAAAGCTGGTGCATATGACGATGGGGTTTTCGCCCTTTCACGGTCTTGGAGCAGACGACGAGCCGAGAAAGCAGGAAAGCGACTGGTTTCTTTTTTTCCGGCGGGCCGAGCTTCTGCGCTTCAGCACTCACGTCGGAACTCTTCAGGGGATTCTAGAGGATTGCTGTACCCTTCCTCGGAATTCGTTTTCTCAATGAATTACGTGGCTCTTTTTTTAGTTTCCTCGCCTGAGCACCAACTGGAGCGAGCGCAAGAGACGCTAATCGGAAGTGGCTCGTGCGAGCGCTAGTGAGCAAAACAGGCGAAGAAGAGGAATAGCTGAGCGACACTGACGTGTCTTTTTCAAAAGAGATCGTCACACCAAGTAAGACAAAATGTATCGTGCCCAGTTCAATGAACTGTTTATCAGCCAAGTGTCGAGGTGTCGGGTTTTTTGGGACGCGCAGCTCATAGGATTTAGGAACGATGGGACCAAACAGAAACTCTGGGAAAAGCTGACTGAGGCCGTGAAAGTGATCGACAAGACCGGCATGTGACCACTGCACTACTGCGGGAGGTTCGGGTCCAGAAGGTTTGGGTCGGCCATATCAGTTGGAGTCAAAGTTGTTAGATTACCTCAGTTGTGGAACTCCCGCGGAGAGGGGAACCCCCCTCACCCACTTCAGTTCGCCTAGCGTCGTTCGAAGCGCCATCTATATTTTCGTTTCATAACTAAGCATTGTAAAGAGCCCAGCTGAAGCGCCAAATTGCGATCACAACGCCGCCATCTATCCTGCAGCGGTGACTCAAGGAACTGCACCTAACATCTATTTTGGCTTCGATCGGCCATTTCGGAGCCGAAACAGACGCAGTGGAATGGGTTACAGGGGTGCCACCCCCGTGTCCCCTGCGGACGCGCCGCGAATCGGACCCGAAGGTAAGATGAGCCTAGGTCGGGACGCGCTACCTGAAATCGCCGCTGAGGCATGGTTGTATGAAAACAATATTAATTCTACTGCAAAACCTTACAAACTAAAGATTTTAGAAAACATCACGCGCCCCCATTTTGTACTAAACTCCAATAAAAGTTACTACAAAAAGAGTTTTTTTTTTCGTTGGTTTTTACATTTCTAGTAACGTTGAAAAGTACGTACCTTGATTCAGTTACCAAAGCAGCCGCGACGCTTGGCGAGTCGTGGTGAGTGAGGGGGGGGGGGGGGGGGGTACTGTTCGTGCTTGCGGCGCCTATGAGCAGTTCCGTAACTGAGCTAATCTAATAACGTTGGTTGGAGTCTTTACATTCGAGGAAGGCGCTGTTGTTGACGCTGCCGAGGATGATCCGAGGTTTTATTCTCCGCAAAAACGAAGATTGAAAAAAAAAAAAAACGAAGCAAAGAAGATTAGAGCGTATTTAGTATTTTAAACGCTTTCGTTTTTTTTTATTATTAAGGTGAAATTAAAGAGACAACTGAAAACTAAGGAATTAATATTGTTGTTAGAAGACACTGTAACAGAGTGCGCGCATCTGCTTGCTGCAAGCAACATTGGCCATCTCAACGGCAGAAAACGCTCATCTGAAATGAAACTTGGCGATCCGTGCCGCCGCGCCGCTAGCGGCAGCGATTTCGACCGCGGAATCACTGCATGTGAAACCCGCTTCACACAATCGATGCTGTTCCGCGACGCTACACAAAGCCAATGGTCCTATGAATTTCCGTGTACTTTGCCATTGAAGTAGATGTTCACTTGTTTTCAAGCTCATGGAGACGTCCGAGCAGCAGGAGTGGTCGAGTGGTCTCGCCGTTGTTCTTCCTGCGGCGACAGTTGGAGCGCCAGGCGAACGACTCTAACGTGGAGGGATACGACGAAGCGACTCTAAGGCGAATGCAACTGCTTTTCTACGCTCGCTGAAAAACTAAGCCATCACAAACTACACGATCTTAAGAACACAAGCACGGGAGAATCCAAGCCGATACCGGGGCGTCCTAAGCGATGACCCACGATGATACACGGGCACCGCAGCCCTATACAGCCTGGAAGACGGAAAGCGATCACAAGAAGCCTGGCAGAGGCTCCACTTCCGGAATGCGCGCGCCTCCGCAATTCGCTCGGTGATATCGGTTTACTCGTTTCGCTCGTGTACTCACCGCCTACCCTCGGTAGCCGCTGCGTGTCAGCGCGAAGGTCGTATCACTCGACACGTAGAAACTTTTTTGTCTTTCGTTCTAAGTCACGCGGGTTCCATATCTGGTGTGCGGGACAATAAAATATTAAGACATTTCAGCCTGGAATATGCGAGAAAATATAAGTGAGGGAAAACAAGACTCTGTGGAAATCACACATTTTTTCTGCCTTCCAATAGCGTGGAGAGATTCAATGTCTTCAGGCATACAAGAAGGGGCGACATTAAAGATGGCTGCGCCCCCGTGGAAAACGTGTATAGATGGCGTGGCTGTGCGATGGGGAGAGTGACATTGCCTCCGTGCTAAACTCAGTTCCCGCCACCACGGGGGCATACGAATGCCGCCGGATTTCGCCGAAAACGGCCAGCTGCGGTTATAAAAGACTGGGTGCACAATCGCATTCGTCGCGCAGTGCCGTTGAAATGATCTCCCAAGGATTGCCATCGTGGCCGCCCACAACCATCAAGCTTGACAAGGGACTATGTGATATTCCACTCGGTCTAAAGCCAACGTAACAAATTCCAGCGGGGGCGCAGGCAATAAAAAAGGAAATCGGGGAATCGGACGGGAAAAATCCGTTAAGGTCCGGCTTATGGATGCGTGGAAACCAAAATCGGCACTCGCCGTGCCCACCTCACGTTGTTTTTTCCTGAAATCAGAAGTCGGATTCGACAGCCGATTTCGGTTTGCAAAGGCCTTTAGGTAGGCGGGAGACGTGTGAGCAGGAAACCTCGATCCGGAACACGAGAACTGCTAACCTGGAGGTTTTGCAGATCCTATCCATATGATTATTTCAGTCCTCAACCCTTCTAAGGCTAAAGCTGTGTAATTGAATCGTGTCACGTTTAAAACCAAGTGGCCCGCTACTGACATGGGAGTAGGGTCTCGTCGTAACTGGTTGGGAGACTTGTACGCCATAACACCCATCCAATGTTCGTCCGATGAGTTAGACCCGCTGCTATGCCAAAAAGTCCCAGAAATGTTCGAACACTATGTAACTCTTCACAAGAGAAAGGCATCCAAAGAAAAGAAGCGAGCAAACAAGGTTAGTAAATGTTCGTTAGAAAGAATGAAAGATCACATTATTAAGATAATTTAGTGAATCCATTCCCGAAGTGTTGTAAAAATCTCTCTTTCTTTTTTTGTATTTTCTTTTCTTTTTTTTTTTGGGGGGGGGGGGGGGGGATTTTGAGGTAATTGAAAATGTTTCGCAAAAATGGCTGAGGCGTCGGCCCTTGTATCTCGTCATGCGACTTTTGTTTTCTTCATTTCCGTGGAAGGCACCTATCAATTTAAAGGATCTGAATTGGTCTCGTCGGGAGCCTCGCAGTATTCCAACAAGCAGCACCGCGTACGAAAAGCGCTGCATTTTTTTTTTTTTCACGGCAGCGTTGAGATTTTCGCAGAGAGACTGAAAGAAACCGATCACTGGATACGAGACTCTCGGATGACCCTTAATGACGAGGTGCGTGGTGCTTCGCCTCACCAGTCACAGCAGGAACCGCTCGGTCGAACGATCGAAAGAAAACGATGTTCACAGTGCGACAGAGTTTGCCAAAAAAAAACACTGTAATTTTCTTATATATATATATGTCTATATATATATAATTTTACTTTTTCTACATGGAGAAACGAAGCGGCATCGCGCCGGAACTGGACTGCTGTGATTGTGAGGATTGCATCGGCGATTATTTAAGATCGACTACAGTCATGGAATTCACGAACCCCAATTTGCAGGGAAGCGACGCGGCTCGGGATACAAGTTTTTGCTCTAAGTGGTCCGCATCTTCTTGGTCTTTTGTTTTTCGTTGATTCATTGGATTTATTTTTATTTTCTATTTGAGCGGAAAAGGTAGCGTTAATTTTCTTTCGGAGGAAAATCACCAGATCGAACCAATTTAGCTGGACATGATGGTAAAGTATTCGACTAAACTGCTTTCGTAAAAAACGAAAGAAAATTGAGTGTTTAGATAAAAAAATATTTGGCGCGATTGGGTCTTGCGAATTACATTAATTTTAGTTGCGCAAGTAAAACTAAACGAGCCCGATGGGTCCTCGTTCACCGCGATACCCAACTATTATGCTGGCTGTGATGAGGGCAGTTCCAGCTAAGAAATAATCTCACTGCGATGATAGATTAGTGGAGAGCACGGCGAAGGCTGGTGGCGAGGGGTGAAACGTTGGCATGGGCAGTGATCCTCTGAAGAGCTCGGGAACCGGACCGGTGTGACTGGCTCGGACTGATCCCGCTGATCACAGAAGGGACTGCGCTCTCCATGAAACGCATTTCCAACTTTTTCCAGTTTCGCTTTCCTCCTCAACTCATAAATCGCTCATTCTACCAAACAGTTCAAGAAGACGAAAAGAAGGGAGTCCCCTTTTGCTCGGAGTCATTGTCCCCCTAGAAGATTAGCCCGTCGCTCAAAATTCAGTTAAAAGTTGCTTTTTCCACCCCGTTCACCCCGAAGTTGACAGCTCTGTGGAAGCTACGTGCTCGTTGGGCCAGCCACACTTTTGCCACGTGATCACGCTCTCTCGCGCACACACACGCGCAGAGAATGATGTCAGGTGGTGAGAGGGAGGTGGCTGATTGGTCGGGCAAGCGCGTAGCTTCCACCACAATGTCAGCTTAGGGGTGAAGGGAATAAGGGGGGTCCGGTATCGTGTGACGTGCGTTTGGATCCGGTGACGCGCTTTGGGAACCGCGGATGTATCACAGTGAAAAGGGAGAGAGCTTACGAAGGGGAGGAGGTACGAAATAGTCCGCTGTATTTTCAGATTTTCGCACTGAAAGTCAGGCATTTGACTTTCTACCTTTTTTTCTTTTGGCTCACTGAACCGATGTGCTATTAGTAAAATCCCAATCTAAAGTGATTTATACCAGCCCAAATTCGTTTCATGGGCCCTTTAAGGTAGTTTCAGACAAATATGGGGACTGAGCTGGGAGCGCATGAAACGTCGCCATCGCTTCCGCTATGTGCAAGAGATGGCGATGTTTCATTTAGACGCATAGTCGTGATGGACGCATAGTCCTGGCGGAGTCGCCGCGCAGTGGGCACGGCGACTACACCAGGACTATGCGTCTAAACAACCCTTTCGCTCTTTTCGTCCAGATACTGGCGGTGCAAGTGGCTTTTCCAATCGTCGCAACTGGGCGAGGAACAGTCATCGAACGCCCTGCGACGAACCGGGACTGCGTATCGCTTTGGACCACGGCAGTGCGCGCTGACAAAGCAACAATCAACAATTCCGCGGCGGACAATTTTTTGCATCGACAACTTCGGCAAGCCCGATCGATAACGTCATCACAATCAACGCTGGGTACAAAACAACGCCTATACTTGGAACTCGTCAGTGGGCACGGCGACTCCACCAGGACTGTGCGTCTAAACAACCCTTTCGCTCTTTTCGTCCAGGTAAAAGACGAACGTTACGATCACTACTATAGTAGCAATGATGTTTGTGTGTTCGAGTTGCCGTGCCCACGGCCATTGTGCGATGTTATTCGCCTTTGTAGGAGTGTATCTAGTGTGCTTCTCACGTTGAGCGGTGACGTCGAGTCTAATCCTGGACCCGGCATGGCTCAGCTTATGGAACAGCTGCAGATAATCGCCAGAGACGTTCAAGATATAAAAGAAGGGAAGGCTGTGAGGGACTCACTAATTGCAGAAAC
Source organism: Ixodes scapularis (assembly GCF_016920785.2). Taxonomy (NCBI): domain Eukaryota; kingdom Metazoa; phylum Arthropoda; class Arachnida; order Ixodida; family Ixodidae; genus Ixodes; species Ixodes scapularis. The sequence continues at coordinate 246,548,696 of NW_024609835.1, read as the reverse complement.
GAACGGGAGGCTGACCACAGTCGAACAAAGAGTGGACAGCCTGACCAAGCTGACAGCAAGTGTGACGGCCTTCCAGGATAAGATCATGTCGCCTGAAAGGAATGTCGACTTTCTAATGGCTAAAAGTGACGACTTAGAAAACCGGAGCAGACGTAATAATTTGATTGTGTACGGAATTCACGAAACAGCGGATGAGAATAGCACCTTTCTTAAAAACCTTGTGAAGAAAGATGTGCTTGAAGGTATCCTGAAAGTTCAAACTGCTGGAACAGAAAGAATACATCGACTGGGCAGAAAAAACCCAAACAAAACCAGGCCAATCATTAAACTACTCGATGGTAGGGACAAAACTAAAATTATGAGCAGTTGCCGGCATTGAAGGGTTTGGCTTATAGCATTTCGGAAGATTTTTTCCCCCGAGTGCAACCAATTCGAAAAAAAAGCTACGGGAAAGTGCCAAATACCTACGAAAAAATGGCGATAAAGTTATCTTATATTTCGACAAAATAAAAATAAATGGCAAGGCTTTTCGCTAGGATGACACAGCGAAGGAAAGAGTGCCACTAAATTATACCAGGCAAAAAGATACTAATTGACTACGGGCCAGTACTCCCCCCCCCCCCTTTCCCCCCCCCCCCCCCCCCCCCCCCCCAGTCCTAGACCAGTTTTCGTCAACTGCTCCCGAAAATAATCCTTGTACAGTAACTAATAATCCCGGCACTGTAACTAATAAACCGCTTAGATTAATTAACTTAAACGCTAGAAGCATTGTAAATAAAACGGTTGAATTCGAAGATATAAATCTCAGCTAGGATCCCGATGTAATTATAGTTAAAGAGACTTGGCTCATGGATAGTATATCTGATATTGAGATTGTTCTTATAAAATTGTTCGTAAGGATTGTTCCTCCCGGGAAGGGGGGGGGGGGGGGGGGGGGGTCGCAATCGTTATCAAAAATAGCATTGATTTTTTCCAGCCAAATGCGACGTTCACAGCTGAGGCTCTATGGGTGGTACTTTTTTTCTATAACTCATTTCTTCTTGTTGGAGCTGTTTACAGGTCACCAAGTGCTGGCATAGCTGTGATGTATGGACTTCAAGACTTCTTACAGGAGCAATCTAAGTTTCATGCAGACTTGTACACGTTACTGAAAAATAGTAAGGAATTACATTTACAATTACTCAAGACTAAATTGTAATTTTTTACAATTACAATTACCCTCTCATAAAAGTAAGTGGCCGTTACCCCAAAAAGTAATCCGTTACTTTCGTGGCGTTACTTTCAACATTTTCGTCCTCAATTAAGAAACAAAGGAAAGAGGATTATTTAAGTTCTTATTGTTGCCACCTGCTCCATTCATTGAACTTCAGTATTTTGGGCAACAGCTGGCTCTCGAAAGTCTCGTCATACATTTTCCGTCATTTCTTACTGAAGATGTCGACTGCTACGTTGAACATCCATTGAACTGAGGCACTGGATGGGAGTGCCATATTGTGCCTCACGAACATTTAATGCTCTGCAGTGAGCTTCTTCAGTGAAGCGATGGAAGCACTATCTAGCTCGAAGATAGAGCAAGTCTTCATCTTTGCAGCCGTTGCCTGATATTCGAGAGTTTTAGTAGGGTTGGTAAAAGTAAGGTGATAATTAAATAACAAATAAGGTTTGGCTCGGTATTCTTCTTTCTTTGGCTATGAACACGTCGAGCCTCGGTTGAGATGTTGGTGAATAACAGCTTCTAATATATAAATATAAGTAATCGAGAAAAAAAAAGGACACTGGTAACAATTATTTAGAACGTTGGTTAAAACAAATAAATGTAAACGCACGTTTGCTGTATGTACCTTTATTTGTGCCTTTCAGAATCGCACAGAGCGCGAGCCGACTGCAGTTTACTCCGGTGTTCTCCAGATAGACATCCGCTGATGCCACGGGCAGTGAAAGGTAGAGTACTAAGTAAGACACACTATGGCCCCACTCGCGAGTTTCACTCGCTCCTCCAGCCCAGAATGTCAAGTCTACGTCAGCCATCATTATGTTTTATTTATAAAAATATCTGCTTGCGATAAGATGCGTCGTGCGGGGTAGAAACAGTTAAGAAAAAAGGAAAATTATTACCATTCTCGAAGTGCTCGTGAAAAGTTGACTCGAAAAAGGGTGACTGAGATGCAGATAACCTGGCTGGAGTTCACAAATAAAGTGGGCCAACCCTAGTTTTGGGCCTAAGTTTGGCTTAGTGTATTCCGGGTGTAATGTTGTCATTGGTCGACTTGGTTGGTGGTATGTGGACGTGGTGTGTATAAAAGTGCATACGATGGAATAAAATCCTTAGCTGTGTTTGAGACGTCGCCTCCTTGTGGCCTCTTTTCTTCTCGTCCCTTTTCCGAAATACCCCAGTCTCGGGTTAAGCAAAACTACGGTTAACTTCCACCAGCTCGCCTGCACCCTTACAATTTTTTCACAACCCTAGAAGTTAGACTACAAAGAAGTAAGTAGCTTTTGAAACAGGGTCAAATAAAGTGAAAGAAGCAGAAAAAAAAATACATCATGTTAAGAGAAGATAAGTGTGCAGCAACGAACGAGGGTGGTTGTGGCAATAACACCTTCACATATTATCACATCTCTTTTAGTGAATTTTAGGGTAGACGGAGCGTTGTCTCGTGTTGTGACATGAAAATGGTCGGAGTCACTATAACCGAGAAGGACATTGTTAATTCTTGTCTGTGCACTTACCGCCCCGAGCTTCTCGAAAAGGCACACAATCACTAGGTGTCCTCCTCTCCCCGTCTTCGATCGCAAAGACAGAAAACAGGCACTTAAAAAATCGGATATAACTTGCCCCCCCCCCCCTCTCCCTCTTTTTTTTGTAGAAATGTTTATTTGGATCTTTGACATCGTTGTTAGGGTGTAAAAGAATAGATGCAGGGGCTTGGTGTTCCAAAAAAAGACTTTGCGGAACTGGAATGCCAAGCCTCCCTTTGCGCTGGTCAATTCGCGTGACAGTGTCACTGCCGTTCAACTTTAACAAAATGAAAACAACCTTTTCTTTAGAAAAGGGGGGGGGGGGGGGGGGGGGCGAAGCTGGTCCTGAAAAAAAAATAACGGATTACAAGGAATCCGTTACGTAAAAATTGTAAGGGAATTACTTTAAAATTAGTCTAGAAAATATGTAATTTTTCCGTTACTAAATTACCGATAAATGTAAGGGATTACAAGTAATTTCGTTACTTGTAACGGATTACGTACAAGTCTGGTTTCATGAATATAATTATGGGCGGTGGCTTCAACCTCCCAAACATCGATTGGCCTTCGATGACCACAGTGGCCTCTTGTAAACATTCCGATGCTTTAATTGATATGGCCTTCGCATATAATCTAACACAACTAGTGTCAGCCGCCTCGGTGGCTCCGAGGCGAGAGCGCTGGCCTACGGATCGCCATGTTGCGGGTTCGAATCCCGGCCGAAATGCCCGCAATCTGTCAGAGGCTTATTGCGGAGAAGGCGCCGTGTAAAGGGGTGTCCAAACAGGACACTACAAAACGCACGACTCCGACAAATCGTGAAAATTGAAGCGGACGCGCCCGCTTCAAGCCCGCTTCAATTTTCACGATTTGTCGGAGTCGTGCGTTTTGTAGTGCCCAGTTTGGACACCCCTTAACCGAGCTTTCGGTTTCACGTCAAAAGATCCCCAGGTGGTCTAAATTAATCCTCAGTCCTCCGCTGGGGCATGCCAGATGCCCGTCGTAGGTTTGGCACGTTAGACCCCCAAATTTGACTGTGACAAATAGTGTCAAGTCCCACTCGCATCGCAGATTCTGCTAGCTTGATTCTTGATCTTGTTTTTTGTTTCTCAGAATTTGTATATTGCCGATGTGTGGTCACAACTTAATTTAAACAAGTGCCGGTGTTCAATTTCTAAATGGTGTAACGAATGGCAAATGTTGCTGAACAGCTCGAAAAGTGTACAAATGAGGGTAACGCGCAAAAGGTCACCCTTGGAATTTAACTACTGTATACACAACTTCCCTTTACAAGTTGTGCACGCATTGAAATACTTAGGTGTCATTATCTCATCGAAACTCAGTTGGAATAGCTACACATCCTGGACTGCTTAGAAGGCATCAGCAAAGCTATGCTCATTGAAGAGGCGGCTGAAGCACTGTAACCCTGCAACCAAGCTTGCAATCTACAGAACAGTAATACGACCTGTTTTAGAATACGTGGATATTGTTTGGGACCTTGCGACCCAAACTTAATATTGATTGACTCGAGGGGGTACAGAAGAAAGCCCTGCGCTTCATTTACAACAAATACAGAAGAATGAGGTCTATCACTAAGTTGTACAATAGGTGGAAAATTGAGCTTCTTTCAACCCGGCGCAAAATTAACCGTCTAAAGCTTTTGTATAGCATTGTACATGACTCATTTCGCCTTTCATTCGACAGATTTATGCAATTTAACACATCCGGCCGTCACACAAGACACAAGCACTCCAACACAATTGTAGTACCTTACAGCAGAACCCAATGTTTAAAAAAACTACTTTTTTGTACGAACCATTAACGAATGGAATAGTCTCCCTGCCAACATTAGCAATGTCTCGTCCGTTCAGGAATTTGCCTTATTATTACAGCGTTATTTCTTAGATGTGCATTCATATATGCTCTTTCTTTCACTAGCGTGTAATGTGGTTTTCTTCTTGTGAGTTGCGCTGTGTGCCTTCTCCTGCCTTGGCTGTCAAATGGCAGCCGGCAGTATGTTTAAATAAATAAATAAAAATTTCACGCAGTACGCCTTGCTTCGCACAGCACTTTACCTAAACTTACACTCCCAAAATGTAAAAAATGATTTGAGTTTTTTTTTTTTTTTTTTTTGTGGCTCAAGACACGCATTTTGTTCCCAAAATAAGCAGATTAAAACCAAGCTCCTGTCCGGCCTGCACCTCCAAAATGCTGATCTTCGGGGTTCTATTTACGCACAAAAAAAAGTAACGAGTGGTACGTCGGTTACATAGCCGTGTATTAAGAGAGTTTGGACATTCATTGGTTTGAATATGCGAGCATCTCGAAGCCAACCACATAGGGTGCCTTCATACACACGCGCGCTTTTGCTTAAGTAGTGACATCTTAGGGCCGGTTGCACCAACGTCGCTTAGCGCAAAGCGGAGCTTAACCGGGAACTTAAGCTTAGTTTCGGTTTCGTTCGGTTGCACCAAACTCGCTTATCGCTAAACCTAGCACTAAACTACGCTTAACTTAAGCGCTCAACATTGGGCGCTTTGCGTTTGGTTGTTTCTTAATCCTGGATTAAAAACATGGCGGCTGGTTTGTCGCGGTCGACGCGGTGGACGAAATTGGTTGTGCAAAGTGTTTTAGGCTACATCAGCGTGAAAGTCTCGACAAAATGACCTTCGATTGTGACAAGGATGCAAAATATTGTCGCGTGAAGTGTTTATCGACCCATGTTTTCAAGTTGGCTCTCCACTCTCAGGGCGTGTTAGCCCTAACCGAGATACCTACGGAGCTGTGGGTCTGTGGGGCTCACGGGGCTCACGTCTGTCTTCCCGTTGGTTCTTCTGTCAACGAGCTTATCCGTATGTACTTACTAATTTTTGCAACACCGTAACGTATTGTTATTTACCACCTTGTTTATTTACACTTGCAGCGCGCATCCTTCAATTCGATCAGCGCCTTTGAATAGTGGCTGTACATGATCTCGGCGATCAGCTGATTGTCGACACCTCTGCCGTTCGCATTAGATTGCGGCGCTTTTAAGTAATAAAACAACGAAAATTCAATTTCTTTCGTTTGCTGAGTTTTGAAACAATCTTCAGTGATTTTTCCTAATCTCGCGAGTAGAATCTTGGCTTCAGAAAACTGTATCGTTCCATAACCGTAACTTTTTTGGTGATCGGGATTTTTTAGGAATATTAGTAGTCGTTACGACACATCGTAACGACTACTATGCTAGATTCGTTCATTGCTGTATCGGGGCAGGCTGGGGCAGGTGATGCGAAGAGACGACCGTTCTCATCGGCACGATGTAATGTACCAGTGGGAGTTTTTTTTTTTTTTTTTTCTGTACTCGACAGTTTGAAACTGAAGTCCGTTTGAGGCTGCAGCGGATGTTCAATGACGGTACACTGCAGTTCTGTCACCTTGCTGATAGCAACGAGTACCGTCAATGCAAGGTCTCGTGACCTGACCTCTCGACGACTTCTTTTCGACGATTTCCGGGCATTTTCGCAGCTGCCGTGGCGAGTTCGTCACTGTTTTGAACTCATCGGACTCATCGGTCTCAGGCTTGACTTGATTTTAGTAGTCATCTTACCTGCCTACTTATATCGATGATGTTTTGTCTTCAGCGATGTAGCGAGTAGAGTGTCCTTCTCGCGTTCGTAGAGATTTGGGGCCCCCGATGGCTCCTTCACCTCAAAATGTGAGCACGAAAACTACTACCACTGTCAAAATATCCTGTTATCAACCGATATTAAACACACAATCACAGATGTAAAGAGCATTCGTGTTTATTTAAAGCGTTGGCTCCTGTTTTTGAACGTTAAACGAAAAAAGTGAAAGCCGTTTACAACTCCCTGTAACACCGAATTAGAGCGCAGCTCTTGAGGAGGAGGAGGGAAAAGTACTGGGGGTGAAGTGACCTGGGGGGGGGGGTCACGTGACCTTGGGGGTCACGTGACCTTGGAGGTCACGTGACCTTGGGGGGTCACGTGACGATGCCGATGATGTCATCAGTGACGTCACTGATGACGTCATCCGTGATGATGACGATGACGATGCGGATGCCGGTGACGTCATCAGTGACGTCACTGATGACGTCATCTGTGATGATGACGATGACGATGCGGATGCCGGTGACGTCAGCAGTGACGTCACTGATGACGTCATCAGTGACGATGACGATGCGGACTCCGATGACGTCGTCAGCGATGATGACGATGACGATGCGGATGTCGATGACGTCATCAGTGGCGTCACTGATGACGTAGTCCGCGATGATGACGATGACGATGCGGATGCCGGTGACGTCATCAGTGGCGTAACTGATGACGTCATCAGTGATGATGACGATGACGATGCGGATGCCGGTGAGGTCATCAGTGACGTCACTGATGACGTCATCAGTGATGATGACGATGTGGATGCCGCTGACGTCATCAGTGACGATGACGTCATCGGGGAGGTCATGTGACCTCGGCGAGGGGGTCACGTGACCCTGGGGGTGGTCACGTGACCTCGGGGGGGGGGGGGGGGGCACGTGACTTTGGGTGTCACGTGACCTTGGGGGTCACGTGACCCTGGGGGAGGGGTCACGTGACCTCTGGGGGTCACCTGACCTTGGGGTGACCTTGGGATGACCTTGGGGGGTCGCGTGACCTTGGGGTGACCTTGGTTACGCCGACGCCGACGGCGACGGCGACGCCGACGGCGACGCCAACGGCGACGCCGCTCAAGCCGGGAACGGGCCCCTAAGAGCTGCGCTCTAAAAATGATTGAATTTGGAGACCTTTAATTTGTTACTCACCGAAGAAATACAGCGAGAAGCAGACGCCGACGACAACTACTACGGCAGTTTTTTGTTTGTTTGTTTGTTTGTTTGTTTGTTTACATCACGTGATTCCTCTCCGCCAATCGTATTCGTCACTCTGAGCGTTCCCTAGTTCGCTCTGTTTGTCCCTAGATTCCCTACGCAAATCCAGCGTTTAGCTAGGGGCGCGTCTGTAAAGCCGGCTTAACGTTGGTGCAACCGGAATTTAAACCCGTGCTTACCTGAGCTCGGTTTAGGGCGCTAAGCCGGCTTAGGAAAGTGCCGCTTTGGGTTAAGATAAGCGGCGTTGGTGCAACCGGCCCTTAGTCATTTTTCCGCCTAATCGTTTTTTTATGCATTTTGAATAGCGCGCAATCCGGTGTCACTCAGCTCGAGCGCGTAGCTTTGGCTAATGCATAGACGCCATTTTACCGCCTAAATCACGCACAGGGTGCGTGAGAGCGTCACGGGCTGGCACATTCAGGGCAACAATGGATGTCTTCACCCTGAGACAGACAGACATGTAGGCACACTACAACCACATTACAACCGCAGGCCGCGAAACGGCCCCTAGCGGTGGTCGTGAGCTGTAAAAAAGCGACTCGACTAATTTAAGCCGTTTTAGAGTCGCTAGAGTAAAAAAGCATACCTCTCGGTTACTGAAAACTAGGTGCATGTGAGGTTTTCGTCAACTTCGTATTCTACGGTAGAATAAACGAACGTGGGCTCCAAATCAGAGGAAACAACCTAGTTGCAATCATTGCTGCTCATTTCCTGTTGACGCCATTTTCACAGAGATGCCGAGATTGAACGCGGCTACTTCACGCTTTAAATGTTTCTAATATTGTGACATCGCAATCTCCTAATTGGTCGACGCCGACGTCACTGGATCGGAGAAGTTGACAAGCTCCGAGAACGAAATGACGCGCTGCCATTCACTGCCGCGTAGCGGCGCTCGTGTCCAAGCCCGCCCGACCCGTTCGGTCTGACTGACCTCGGTACCGTAGCCTCGGTACTCGTGGATACGCCGTGAAACATCGTTTTTGTGTGTATTCGTACAAGTGTATCACTAAGGACTGTTGCCAGTGTGATAATGTCCGGATTAAGACAACATTTCCTGAGACTTTTGAGGTAAATTTTCGCCCGCCGTGCCTTCTTAGTTTTGGCACTTTTCCGACACTCGTCACCAAGGCAAGCAGCTCGGAAAAATGGCTGCGTCTATCGTTCGTTGTTTCCGGCAGATGGACCGTTGTGTTTGGGTTGTCTGCGGACTAAAATGCTGTCAACTTCCGTCTTCTGGTGTTCTGTGTTTGTGTCACAAGTTCAAGCGTAGTCTGCTGCATACATACCAAGGCCGCATTAGTAAAGAACGACAACTTGAAGACGTCTTCGTCATTCGGAGGAATCGGGCTGTTTTTGTATTTGTATTCGGCTACGTTGAGGCCTGCTACTGGTGAAAACAACTCAGTTATTCCTCTCGTGTGTACTTTGCGTGTGTGACAATTTCGCTCCCTTGCGTGTGCGTGCCATTTCGGAGACGTGTGACTAAGAGGTAAGAATTTCAAGACATCGCTTCCGATCAGCTGATCAGCGTGTATTCGTTTGTAGTTTTGGAGATTTACGTTTGAACGTGAAATGGAAATTAGAACCCTTTTTTTACAGTACCTGCTGCAGCTTCGCGGCAAAAATGCACGAATTGTGAGACACCCTCATAGACTATGATAGACGAGTTCAGTTGTGTAAGCGTGTGCATTCTCCATGTGCCTGACAGCAACATGCTTGTTGAAATGTTTACAAGCGCGTGTTAATTTAAATTCGCTTTACGTTAACTACAATTTTCTTAACATTGTAGTTGTCCATAAATGATAATGTTGTTTTATTTATCCTGTTACGTTTCTGTGATGTTTTTCGAGCCAAAATAAAGAGATTTAAGCTACCCTGAGAAAGCGATATAGGAAGGCTGGGGTGCAAATACCACTTTTGAAAACTGCAATGCCTCATCGTTGTGATGCAAATGCTCTTCCACGCGAGATACATCAATCAAGGGATGACGGAGAAGGTGGCAGCAGCAAACGAGGAAGCTCGGGTCCTGTGATCGCCAACTACGGGAATTTTCAGTCTTTGTGTTTTGCATTCTGCTCGCGATTTTTTTCATGCAAAAAGATATAAACGTTGCACAGTATTCATCTGCAGTTTTACCCTTGCCGAAGATTTGTTGTGGTAACAAATAAAAGGCAGAAACCGAATTTTGTTCGTTTTCTTGTGAAAAGTGGGAGCGTTTATCGAGAACTGCTTACGGTGCTGACAGCCCACGTGAGCCCCTGCTTGTGGATACTGGTCATAGACGAATATGAGAGCCATCAAATATGACATAAATCCCGTTATACTTTGATATTACACGAACATAGAATCGCACTCGGAAGAAAGACGCAAAGCACCCCTGCTGCTATCCGATAAATTATGAAGTAAAAATCGAAAAAAAAAATCGTTAGCGTGCATAATTACAATAGTGACTGCAGCAGAATCGTCCGTTTCCTAAAAAGAAGTACGCAAGGGCCCGCCGACCGCCTGATTTCGGAACGAAAAGCCATCGTCCCGAGTCGCCCAGAGCTTGGCCGGCCGGCCTTGCGGACCGGGCGGGCTGCGACGACAGCTCCACCAAGCTCGCGCGAACGGAAGGGGACGGCTTTCCGAAGCGCGGCGAATGCGGAGCTTATCGACTGAGCTGGTGTAGACATCTAGTAACGTTGGTCGCCGCTGTGTTGCACTTTTAGTTTTGCACTTTTAGTTTGCGCTCTAGCCGCGGGGGAGGGGGGGGGGGGGGCGATTTGGCGCTGGCGGCGGCCTTTGCTCCGCTCATTCGACGAACTCTCCCAATATACGGCTCTGGACAAACGAACGCGTCTAATCACCGTCGAAATTCCCGGTGTCGTCGTGTAACGTCCAAATTTGCGATCCCGGTATCAGAAATTGCGCGTACCGAATGCTTCCCCGAGTCCGCTCACGAAGCGGCCCTAGCCTTGGCGGGCCACTGGACGGTGTTCGGGGCCCGAGATAAAGGATGGTTTCGGCGCACCGGGAAGACGGTGCGGGGCACGTCCGAGGAACGCTCCCGAGGACGCCCAATCTCTCTCTCGGGGAAGCGAGACGTGCTCGGCGTGCCGTCGAGGGGAGTCCTCCCGCGCCGCCGGCCCAGCACACCCGACCGGCTCCTCTTGCTGGCGTCCGTTCGCGGCCAGACTCTGGCGTGCCGTCTATCCTGATTCCGGACGAAAGAACCGCCAAGCTCAACCTGCGCGTGGCGACGCCATAAGCACGGTCAGCTGCGATAGGTTCGAGAGCGGATTGGTTCGGACGGCTTGTAGCTTCGACAGCCCTGTCAGCTTGAGCGTGAAGCGAACGTAGTGCGGGTGCTACTCTGGTCAGGCTTTTGTCGGGACATGGCTTCTTTCGCTGTTTTCGGTCACACTGATATCTACTCTCCGGAGATTCGTCCTCTGCAACGCTAACGCCTCGAGGATACGGCTCCTAAAGAAGGAGAGCTAAACAATTGTGCCATGTCGTATAGCAATTGGGGTTCACGAAGTGTCCAACATTCGTGAGCCAGCAACTTCTTTTAGCGGACCCCTTAAACAGAAAAAAAAACAGATCGACAACGACACAAACTACAAATAGCTTATAGTACCGCTCAATTTCCTTTGTAGAGATTATAAAAAAGGGTAGTTAAACTTATTATCCGTCTTCATACTTTATTTACTGCTGTTATTTTTCTGCCGTGCTCTCCCCGTCTTCTTTTTTTTTAAAATTGGATGAGAGATTTATTGTTTATAACAGCGTGCTTGGAAACTATGGCCCATTGGATTGAATGCAAAATGCTTTTTCGATCTTGAAGATTAAATGACTAGTTTTAACCAGTGACGTTATGCATGATTGTAAAATCTGATGCATGGATGCCAAATGTAGTTGACACTCTTATTATCAACCTTGACGTTGTTGTTAATGTTATGCTCCGCTGTAATTTTCCGCTTCATGTACCGCAAAGTCATGTTCATCGTTCTGCATAGGCGTGTAAAGAAATATTTTAATAGGTGACAAGGAAGTCCCTTAGGGCACACAGGTAGAACCAAAGATTGTAGTAACGTTATTTTATCGTTGCGTATGTGTAAATAACGTTATGTGTTATACCTGAACATTAATGTAACGTTCAAGTTAAACATATTATGTTTTAGTTGTATTTGAAAAATTAGTATAATGTTCCAGTAAAACATGTAATGTTATATCTTGTTTTAACGTTAACGTAACATCACATATGTAACTGTCAAATAGCGTTAAAAATAGAACATTCAAATAATGATTTTGGAACATTTATTACTAACGTTATTTCTGTGTTAATAATGAAACGTTAATGTGACATCACATATGTAACTGTCAAATAACGTTAAAATAGAAAATTAAAATAATGATTTTGGAACATTTATTACTAACGTTATTTCTGTGTTAATAATAAAACGTTAATGCAACTTTATCTCTAAAACAATAAAATAATGTTAAAAATATATGTTCGCCGGTTCCTTTTTTTTGCCGATTTTTTTAAGTTTTTTTTTTTTAAAGTACTTTCTTTACCTGCCCTGCGATAGTTGCAAGGAAGTAAAGGGAGAAGAAGATTAAGCACGGGAGAGAACGAAAAAAAGAAAAAGAAAGGAAACTTTTTCTCAATTAATTAATTCAAGGCTAGATGGCTTAAGCCACCACCCGGTATAAAGGGAACAGTCAATATTCACCCATCCGCGTTCCCGCCACTGTCATCGCTGGTTTCGCCGGTTCGATTCTCTTCGAGCGAACTTCTGGGACAGTTTGAATAGCTTGAACTGGTTCGAACCTTGAGTTACTTCGCTTTCGGTTAAGCTACGTCCAGTAGCGTCCACAATAGTGACTGCTGACTGATAAAGCGGACGACCGAACAGCCTCTGGACGGCGGGACTCGGCAACCGTAGGTAACCACCTTTTTGATAACCACTGTGCAAGTGCTTGTTATCTTGAAGACAACCTGATGTAAGCTGGTATCCCGTCGTTCTCTTTGTTTCAAAAGTAACAAGAGGGGGGGAAATGAAGTGACATAGAAAACCATTACATGGTCTGTGCAACCGGCAAAAAAAGGAAGAATTGCCGAGAGCGTGCGCGACCATCTTGCAGACATTTTTCCGAACTCGGTTTTTGTGGCGGGGGATAGGGATTTGATGGTCGACGGAGCAGACGACAGCGACAACGGAGCGAAAGAGGTCTTAAACAGTGCTACCCAGCGGTTTCAGTAAACTTTGCGTGGACACAGATTCAGAGTCGGGTGGCACTGAAACCCGGTCGTCAGCTCAAGTGAAGGTCCTTTGAGCTGGCAAGCGAGCTAGCGACATGGGCTAGGTCATTAGTGCGACGGTGTGCCCAGCACTTTCTTTGCGATTTTGGAAAGTCTTCGTGAAATTTCGGCGAAAAAAAAATGGGTTGTGTGTATGTTTATAGAGCCTAGAACTTGGTCTGCCTCCAAGGGCGACGAGTCTCCCAGCTGTAGATGAGCTAGTTAGCCAGTGCTAACTTGCTCATCTACAGCTAACCTGGGGTTTTTAACAAGCATCACGCAGTAGTGATCACACGAACGCGTGCCGGTACGAAACTCATCCAGATCGAAAGGGGCGGGGGCGGTGGGGAATCAAATCCAGCAGGTTCCCAGCGCAAGCTTTCGCTCCACGCTCCGAGCTGAGACGCGTTCTACCCCCCCCCCCCCCCCCCCCCCAATTTTCGGCAAATGCTAGTGAGAGGTCTGGTCCCACATGGAGACACGACTGTGTTTGTTTTGACTGTTGCAAAAGCTGAAAATATTAGTCCGCACAGGTATGCACAATAGCAAGGAGGGTAGAACGTTTCGAGAATTTCGTTTGAAAACAGGTGCAACTCGCACTACTTTTTCAACAAAAATGTTTGCTATTAGTCGAGAACTGCCCACATTACCTCTCTGTCACACCTGCAAATCTTCGACAAAGGGCTGAATATTGAACTAAGCGAAGTAAGTTCAGGAAAGCATGCTATGCTTCCTTTATAGCACCTTGTTAACAAGTTTAGGTGTTTTGCATTTAGTATTGTGTTGTTTTGTTTGCAGGCAAAGAAGTCCTAAGCGTCGTGTCCTAAGCAGGAAGTGATGGTGCGAATCTCAGCTCTCTAAAGATGAGATTCGGTGTTTACTTTTATTTTATCCTTTAAAACAGAATTTATTCATGAGTATTTTCCACCTGCTCAGTATGGAAATGATGTTTGTTTTATTATATCTTGTTTTCATCTAGTCATCGGTTGTGGACATTTCTTTCAAAGCATTTTCCTAATCATGTGTTCCAGACAGGTTTTTAAGCTTTTTATAGCTCTACTTTCGCTTTTGCAACTCGAACATGTATAGCTGCTCGGCATGAGAATGCGGAGAGCTCAAACTCCTCTGAAACGCCATTGCGGGTGGACTAGGTGAAAGTTTGAGAGCATTTAGTAAAATGATAATAAAAGGAAACAATTTTGGTATGAAGCGAGTCCACTGCAAAACCGTAAGATGACATTTTAGTTCTTATGGCATTCATTTCAATGAGAAAGTTGGTGAGCATTTCAGATAATCAAGCTTTCTTTCACAATGGCAAGCTTTTCCCACCAAAATTAGTGCTGCATGCATTCCCGGTGCTATTTTTTATGTACAGCATATTAGGCTTAGGATGGATGTCAGCTCATAGAGAAATTCGTTTTTTCTTTATTATCTTTTGATTCATGTAATGTGTTCTCAAACTTTTGCACCCTACTCCAATCGCCAGGGCTACATTCTACCAGAGTTTGAGCTCGCTGTGATGTCTTGTTTATTTTTGCGGTAGAGAAACACTGTTGAGTTGTCTCGCTCCTCTCTTTAATTATGCGAGCTTCATGAACCCAATTTGCAGGCCTTGAAGCTTTCTCGAAAGCGTGACATTTTCTCATAATTGTTCACCTTTATTTTTTTATTTTTGTTTAGAGGAAAATAATTTTAACTGCTGAGTCTAACAATATTGTTCCTGCTCGTGTACATTTCCATGGTTCAAATTTGGAGAGTCAATAATGTATGTATTCATAAACATGTACCAGACTGTTTTATTTTTACAGCAGGGGTAGACTTCAATTAATCACCTGGGAATCATGGTGTAAGGCGCAAAAAAAAAAAATCTGACGCAGGAGAGAAAACAGACAAACAGGCGCCACTCACAACTATATTTGAAAAGTGCAGAAAGAAAGGAATATATGCATTGTCATCTTCATCACGTCCACGCATGCGCTTAGCCATGTGATGTACGCTTCATCTAACACATGGCTAAGCGCATGCGTGGACGTGATGAAGATGACAATGTATGTATTCCTTTCTTTCTGCACTTTTCAAATATAGTTGTGAGTGGCGCCTGTATGTCTGTTTTCTCGCTTGTGTCCGTTGCTGTATTTTTTGTGCCTTGCACCATGATTTTCAACGTCCACCAACTAGCCCAACTACAAGTTCTTCTACAATTAATCGCCTGTATGGATGCTTGTTTGTGCTGTGCTAAATCTGGTGATGGTCGTATTCCATACTTTTTGCCAAAGGAACACTTTTTCTTCAATTAGTGGTGTGTGGAGTGGCGTTATGGCTAAGCTGACTAAATGAATTTCTGTGATTATTCCTGTCTAGGAAAGTTTGAGGCGCACACAGCTGTTTATATTCCGAACAAGTGTCTTTCTATATTTATGCTTACAGCTGTTGTCCCAAAGAAGCTTTGTGATGGTTTAGAGTTCAATATTTTAAATTATTGGGCCTCTCACAAACACACTCCGTTCAATTACTGGGACAACCAGTATATGGCCAAACAAATTTGATAGGTTTGGGAGAATGATAAACATAGATCAATTTTTTTTTTCTTGTTTCTCATCCTCTGCTTAGATCTCACTTGAACCTTTGGATAAAGAGTGCAAAGATATCACAATAATCATAAATTAAAATGCCACTTGAAGTAGAGTCTTTTTTTGAGATATATGTACATACGTGGAGAGATTCAACGAAGCCACAGGAGCCTGCGGCCTCGAGGTGCTCGCGCACTTCATGACGGCAGCGAAAAGAACTAGTATCGATGGCTGCCGCAGCTATAGCTGTGAAATTAGCTGCTGTCGCATCCGGTTATGTGGCCTACTCTGCCGCCCTGCTACCATACTAACGATCATTAGCCTAGAGCGGCACTCTCTACATTGCATCTCAATAACGCTGGTTATCTGTATCGAATAAGCTGATCGTGTATACTTGGAATTGCGGGACGCAACAGAGTGTCTTTCCTTTTTGTTTTCGCTACAGTTCCAGTGAAGCACAATAAGCTTCTTTGATTCACATCACGACCTTCACATTAAACCAAAAGTATGCATCGTTGCAAATAAAGTTCTCGAAAGGCGCATTGTCTGTTCAGCTGACTAAACATTGCAATGTCAGTGTACAGTGCGCCACTTTAGGCAAATGACTGTCAGTACGGCAGCAGCGCAGGTCATATAACTGGATGTTGATAGTCGCTATTCTCTCAATCTGCCAGTACTTGGAGGGGGTAGTTTCCTACGCCACCGGCATGACGCACAAACGTATATTCCGATGCCACACGCTACTGTGGCTTTGTTTACTTTTTTCACGACTGTACCAGCAAAAGCGCAGCGAGCAATGCGATTCCATTCATGGAAAAATGCTCAGAGGGACTGTTCAGAGCCATGGAGACAAGCCATACATGTCTGTTTTATTAGTCGTTTCACTGGTGTGGAAGATTGAAATGTTTAAGTTAATCTGCTGTCTTGAAAATACTTAATAATAATCGTGCCTCGCATTTTCGCGCTGATCGCAAAGCATCTTCTGAGTAAACAATACTCAATAATAGGGTGCCATATCATTGCTGCGCAGAATTGTTTTGGCTCACCATATACTGTTTCAAGGAACTTTAATTAATGCTTGTGAAACAGGAGAGAATGTTACTGGCACTGGTGAAATGTCTGCAAAGTATGGAGGAACAGTTCTCAATCATTAAGGCAAATATACACTTTGTGTCGGGCACATCTCAACTAAGGCTACTTCAGACACTTTATTTTCACTGTGTTGCAGGGCTTGCACCTTGGTAAGACGACTGAGTTACGGTGCGTGACAGGTGTTGACATGTTAATTATCTGTCTCTCGGCAACAGCCCTGGCAATGCAGTCAAACAGAACCAGTCTTTTACAGCATATATTTGTCTTCATGGTTCAGAACGCTCATCCGAACATTTTGCATAGATTTTGCTGTAGTCGGTGACAGGTCAAGAATGAAGTGGAAGCTCCTACCACCTCATTTCTCTTTAGTAGAGCGAACGCTGGAGAGGAGGCGACCTCCTCTCCAGCGTCTGCTCTGCTCAAGTGAAAAGAGGTGGGAGGAGCTTCCACTTTATTCTTGACCTTTTGCCGACTATAGCGTGGTAATAACATGTTTTACGAATGTTAATATAACGTTTACAAGAACATTCTTTTAATGTGTTGTAAACATAATGTTTATGTTGTAATAACGCTGCATAAAGGTTTTTTTATGTTTGACAAATGTTATTACAATGTTTACAGTTATGTTACGTTAATTTTTCCAGGCATTATATTTACGTTGCTAAATTGTTTTCCAAGTGTTCCAATAACGTTTATCAAAACGTTATAAGAATGTTCTGCCAAACGTTCAAATAGTTTTATACAGGCGGACATTAAGAACATTCCTCGAACGTTTGGGACGAACATAAAAAAAAATAATGTTATTTTAATGTTTTCGTGTTACCTGGGTTAGAACACGTATCATGTGACAGCTTTGGGCGGTGCTCAAAGTAGTCACAATCGGGGGAGTCCTTCGAAAGATTTCTTGGGGTGCAGCCGCGTTCTTTCTATTTTCAATTCTGTGGCTATGACTTGAGAAGCGCGCGTATTCTGCAAGAGAAGGTAGTATTCATGATGTACCTTCTGCCGCCGGTGGGACTTGTTCTGTATCTTACTTCGTCGTGGTTTGACGCGTTAATGCGGAAGGGTGTGCATACTGCGCCTTCCGAGTACTTGACCTTCATGGGCTTGTATCTATGTTGGACATCAATACACGAGTGGATTCGCAAGTAATCGATGTGTAGGACGAAAACTCGAACGCATGGCATCTCGTACCGTTTGCGCTTGTCCTTCGTTCGAGGTGCTGGAAACAAATAAGTAGCGTACTCCGTTGCAGTTTAAGTGGTTACGGTGAAAACTTCTTTACTGGTTTCAGTTTCGATGCGCGCTTAGCAGAAGCTTCAGGAGGAGACTCCGGGTTTTAGCGTCTTACCGCGCAGTGCAGAGCGAGACCTTAGCAGGGCAACGCGCTCGGGCTTATAGCGTCGGCATCGACGCTACAATCCCGAGCGAGAAAGTGGGACATACAATTCGTACGGAAATGGCCAGCTGAACGAAACGAAATTTCAACACTACGAAAAAAAACTAAACGAACGCACGAAGGAAATACAAACATATGGAGCTTGACTGACCACTGTGTTTCCTTTATCCTCCGCTGCTACTATGAACCCACCATGTGTGAAATAGTTTCTCTTATTTTCCCCCCTCATTTCGTGTCCTTAATACGCCCCCGGGTTTATTTACGTTAATCTGGCGTTATCCATAAGCATCACGAGCCAACTAGCTCAGCTTGAGCGTCTCACAAGCAATTCGACCCGAGATAAAGCATGTCGCCACCGTGCGCTCAAAATTACGAACATCCACATTTCCCATCCGGGTAATCAAGCATAACACGAAATAGAAAGTGAGATAATTTCCTAAAATGAACTTTGTCAGATCGCGTGCTCTTTTTTTTTTTTTTCTGAAGCAATATTTTTCATAGAAATGAATTTTGATTAGAGTTAGGGGTCGATTAAAAAAATTAACCCGACTATTTTGCCACTTTTATTTGGATAATGATTTCAATATTCCAATGACTTGTTTGAGCGCATGATGCATAACGTGAAATAATAATAATAATAATATAATATTAAACAAATATTACAACAATAAAAAAGAAATATCACTTACTAGTTTTATTTAAAACTTTGCACTCTGAATTCTACAGAAATATAACGTACACATGTTACTATAAATGCATAGTTTTTAAGCTACTGCTTAACATGATAATCAATTTTGGCAATCACAAAAAATGATGAAATTGTTTACCGTTGAAGGCTTGATCACAAAAAAAATAAAGACATCAGATATAATCAAGCACGTATCTTTTACTTTATTTTTGGTCACCCGGTTTTCCCAAAGTGCACGACTTAACCGCTGAAACATTTCTTGGCGATCAAAGTATCACTGGAATAATCCGAAGGTGAGTCGTTGAAATACCTAGTCCAAATATACATTGAGTGAGCTGAGGGCTGAGTGCTTCGCTAAAGTCTGCTGAGAGTCGGTTGCTCCCCTCACTAAAATAATGCCGCTACGGGTGATGCTGTCTCTGTCGTGGTGCAAGTTGCTTGTGGGAATCACAGAAATGATTGCACAATTGAAAAAGTAAAATTTAGTCGGAAGTTCGAAATAATATACTTAGCATCAGTACCCCTCCGAAACAACACGACATCGGGTTTCCTCATAGAACCGACAGATAATGTGGCTAAATGTGGGACTGATAAACACAAAATTCTGTGTATCTTGGTGCTACTTTTTATAATCAGCTCACGACAAATGTCGTTCAGCAGTTTGTTTCACTGGAATGTGTGGTCATGCCAGCGACCAATTTGCGGATTTCATTTACAAGTTTTCTTTATCGTCAAAACAACGCGGTAAAATTGTTGCGACTTTAATGTTTTGCGCGGTAAAAGCAAAAGGGCTGCTGAGGCCAAACATATCTTACTCCTAGACTCTATCGACAATACCGTAATTTTCAATATACCCAACAGTAATCTTCCTCAGTAAATAACATTTATCTTTTCGCGATAGCTAATATTTGTCCAAATATTTTGTAATACACACTATAACCATTATGTAAATATTGACGAGGTATTACTAGTTTTGTTGCATCATAAACTTTTGTCAACGTACTAGTGCAGCTCACCCAAAACGGACGTCCATCGTCGGGATCCAGGCGTCCGATGGTGTGTTCAAAGCAGACGAAGCTGTGGCTGTCCACAGAAGCGGTTGTTTAAACTTCAGCCATATACGCTCGTACCATGATTCTACCTGCACTGAAACACTGAGCAGTTGCACCTAATTTTCCCATCGTATTATTTTCTCAACGATGCGCCAAAATAAGCTCGAATATCTACAGCTTCTCGTGGTGGGGAAGATGATAGCGCGACCCTAGCGCCACCTGTAACATGAGGCCAACGCATTGTTCCAGAAAAGTGACTCATGGCATCTTCATTGCTGTGCTTGTGCGTTTAGTACGACAGTCTGTCTTGCTGCAGTTGCGAGTGCGCGCTAACTTGGCTCTAATGTAGCACGTTGGGGCCATGGATTTTGTGAACAGACCAATCACCGGGACCTCACCCGAGTCTGTTTTTTTTTTTTTTTTCGTATTTCGTTTCTTTTGCGTCCTAGATGTCTAATTACTTGCCCCATTCAAGCGCAAACTCCTCGGGCGGTCCAGTGCTTCCGACGCGCTGTGCTCCATAACGACGTACTACATGAGTTACTTGTAATCGCAAGATCGTTTTACCCTCATTTTTTTTCGGTTATAACGGGTAGAATCTCAATAAATTATAAACCTTCTGGGTGACCCAGGTGTTCGTATAGCCCTTATAAAAAAATGTTTAGTTTTGGCAACTTCCTTAAAAAAGGTCAAGAAACGATATAGGGTTGGAATATTCGTGACTTTGCAGAAGCGGACTCGTCCTACACCCAAGTATATTCGCCAACAACGCCACTGATGCAGAAGCTTCTTTGTCGCGGTGAAATTGCGAGGAGAAAAGGGGACGGCAGTAGGGTGAAGACTTGAGCGAGTTGGGTTTGCATATTGAAGAACTAAACCAGAACGAACAAGCCGGATGACAAGGAGAGACGAAGACAGACAGAGCGCTGACTCTGAACTTTTATGTGTTGCTTTCCAGTACAGTTCAGTTAAGAGTCAGCGCTCTGTCTGTCTACGTCTCCTCTTGTCTTTCGTCTTGTTTGCGCAGTTTTAATTCTCGTATAGAAGACGACTATTATGTCGCTTCTCCGTAAACAAAACTACAATTTTTTACAACTCTTACTTGGTTTTATAATCAACAAAAACATATGCTTTTTGTTATAACAGCGTTTCCATTCTCGACGAAATGTCTCGTTTTTATTGGTTACATGCCGTGCTGCCTCCCGGGACAATGCTCTTCACATCGCCGGAGATAATTTTCATCTTTGATTGCTTTTTAACAGGGAAATAGGCCGCGCATTGTTAGGATTTATGGACAGACTTTACCACTTTACCTAAGTGGTAAAGTGTGAGACCCCGCAATACCTTATAGTAGAATAAAAGTGGAAGAACCACGATGCCGTGTTTGCGCTAGCAGTGCCGGGCAGTGTAGATGCTACATCGTAGACAGGTCTATGCAAGCAAGAGGACCTTTGGTAATCTTCTGTTTTCCTTGAATGAGCGCCTGCTTTTGTCGTTTGACCAATTATATGTGCGAGTCGCTGGACTTGTACTTTATCGAAATAGCATATTACAGCTTATAACCGTGAACAAAAATTATTCTCAAATACTCTACAACTCTTTTTAAAGGGATTGCCAATGAAACGTAACATCCAGTAAGAGTCGCTTCATTGCAAGACGTCTCCTTTTTTCTTGGCACGCTACATCCGGTAAATTTAATTTAATACATAGTGCAGTTCTTTCAATATCGCGACCCCAGCGACCTACAGGGGACGCCACTATCGGGCGAACATGGCGTTATAATGAAGGTCGTGCCGCGCCATGTGCCACCTCAACGCACAAGGCTGGGGCGTCAGCAAGCAATCATTGGACTCCAAATGGTTTGCACCGCTTCCATTCTGTACGTTTCAAACATGTGGCGATGTGTTGGCAGAAGCGAGCTCCCAGAGGCTTGGCATATTGAGGAAGCAATGAAGAGACTGTCCTATGGTGGTTTTGATGAACGTTTAAATAAACGCGGAACGTCTGGTTCAAGCGGTTGCGAATGTAGCGTGCAGCTCAACCTTGGAGCAAGCTGACACTGCAGTTATGACAGAGTCGCCGGGACAACTGTTCTATCACGTAAACCACCGACAAGATGGAATCACGGAAGCCGCAAGAGATCAGCGGAAATTCCGACAGGGCCTGTTCCGGCCAGCTCAGTGTTTTTCCGCTAGGTGCCGTACGTTTTGCTGGAACCGCAAATAGAACCAGACACGATAGTCTTGACGCTGAAGCTATCAATGGAACGTACGTCATGGGAAAAGAAGAAAAAAACGAGAGAATAAAACAGGATTCTATATCGCCAGGATCGATTCCCAAATGGAATTCCGTCGCGATGTCTAACGTTTTCGCCTCGGCCAGCAGAACGGTACTCTCTGTAATCCATGTTCTCAATTTTCAATTTCTAGCTGTGTTTGAATTCTAGCCAATGATTTATTTTAGACCCCCGCCGGCGATCGGTGTGCTGAGGGAGGAAAGATTTATTTGCCCCAAGATTAATTCCCAGAGGAAACCGCTTACGGGTCACTAATATCGACCTGAGAGAAGTATGTACGATTGCTGAAAAAGGAAGCCGCCCGCTTTAGGAAAAAGACGAACCAATAATTTTTCTGCTCGAGCAAAGACGCCTGAAACAAGATTCGTTTTCGATTGATTTCGGATCGACGTGTATATATGGCTCCTAAATGTCGTGCTTTTGCGTTCGAGCACGATGGCTTCACTTGATGTGCGTGAGCGCGGACGGGATTTGAGCGTGGCGTTTTTATTTTGGTACCTTTCGCGAGTAAAAGGGACCCGTAGCCTATTTAAGATCACTCTTTAATGGGATTGAACATTTTTTGCTGCTCCGAGGAATGATTGGTTTTGCGAGCGAGGATCCACCTCTGATGGGAAGACGCGTTGGCAAAGCAAGGGGGGGGGGGGGGGATGCCCTGAAAGGAGAATTCCTCTTATTACAAAGTAAATACCATAATTGCAGTATTTTTATATAAAGTGCTGAGGACGATTTTTGCATATCTGTGCGTCCTTCTTTCGCGTGCGCGCTCAGAAATAACTTCCTAGCTTCGGT